>NC_044571.1:57479493-58908243 GCF_901933205.1 Camarhynchus parvulus
GATTTCTCACTTTTAGGAATGTTTATCTCTACTTTATACACTTGTACACCTAGCTTATGGCATCTGTCATGGTGAAGCAGAGTAGAGAGAATTCAGGGAAAATACCTTTTAACTTGAAACAGCAAAAAAACTTTTTTTTTTTTTAAATAGAAATAAAATGTACATGCATCAATTTTCATTGAAGAACCCTTTAAAATATGCTTTGTCATATTGAAGATTCTGTTTCTTATTTTGCATTTTAGGATTTTTCCCATGGAGGTGTAGTTAGACAAATTGACCCATTCAGCCTTCAAAAAAGATCCTTCCTTTAAAAAAATGTCATGGAGATGGTTAAAAATAAATTCTTTGAAGGATCAATTGTTTATTTAATAAACTTTTAAAATGGACATTAGTAGTTCATTACCCATAGTACAGCCTTGTTTTGAATAGGAGACATTAGGTAGTTTTTCAAGTGCCTAGGTTTGTTGATATGTTCTAGAAACCACATTCCATTGTGCAAAAAAAGTACAGAAAGGAGATAAGCACAAAAGAGTGACACTATCATCATCATATCACAAAATAAATGGAATTTCAGTTTTGGAAGAGATACAGACAAATAAAAACCAATCCATCAAAATATCCCTGTACTGTTGCATTGCTGGGATTAGTTAGAGATGCTTGTGAGATGATTTGTGCCTTAAGTGTCAAGGAGGAAACCCTCAAAACAGAAAATATTTTTTTTACATGAAAGAAAGTAGAATACACCAAGGAGAAAATAGTACTTTATTTCACCTTGTTAAAATGGAAAGAAAAAATCTTTGAAGATCTAGACCAAGGTTAGTCTAATCCTTTATGCATGAATATAGAAGCAAAACTGAATGCTATATAAGGATTATTTCAAACTCAGACAAAAGTTAAACTAACAAAATATCCATATATATACTTAGTACATATGTATATGTAGATATGATGAACAGATTTTTCAGTAGATGAATCGTAATTCATCATACTTTTGAGTTGTTAGATTTCAAGAAGTCTGAAAATATAAATCTACTTCTTGATCAGGCATTTGGTGAACCCATAGCGCTCTTGTAACTATCCTGCTTTATACATAAAATTTCTACTGGTCACCCTTCTCAACTTATTCTGTCTGATTTTGTCTCCAATTTCATATAGTACAGCTCTATCTAGGACTGAATTTTGGGGAGATTTAAAATCTCTCTAAGGCAAAACATAGCATATTGAAATGCCATTCTTTCCGACACCACTGAGAACAAATGACAGCATTTACCTTCAATTCAAACAGAGATTGGTATTGTCCATCTATTGCAGACTACAGACAGGAAATAGGTGTGCCTTATGGAGCCATATTTCCTGATGTACAGTCCAATAAACAGGGGCATATTTGGATGAAATAACCTTTGACTTTGTTGCTTTAACACACTTGTGGCTGTGTGTGCTTCTGGACGTACTGCAAAGCACTCGTGCAGCATCCAGACTACATATGAGGCACGTCTCAGTGCAAGCCTAGTGAAAGTCTTTTCTGCTTCACACAGATCTGGGCCCTCATCACGGTGTGTGCTGTCCCTTTGAGCAGCATGGGACATCCCTTGCACACGCCAGCCAAGGAGGCTTTGTAGCAGTGTTCACTACAGGAGGAAGGTTAGTGTGCACATTTGTCTGTGTGTATGTATGTCTCTTTCCTGTTCCTGTACTTTTTGAATCTATTGATTTTAGCCAGATTTGACAGAGTAGTAGCGGTATCAAAGATAATTAAATGCCAGTTCCAGTTTCTTGCACTTTGCTCTGTTAGCAACTTGTGTCTCTTTGCTCTCTATTCTAATTTTCCATCTAAGCCTTGCTAACTGCTTTGATGCTCAGAGAAGCTCATGAGCAGTCACAGTCTGAATAGAAATTCCTGTTGGTTGAGTTTACTGATAGCCTCCATTACTATCTCCAAAACACCATGTTGAATAGGACTACAAGGGGAAAAAAAAAGGCAATATGCATTGCTCTAGTGTTTGAGGTGACCAGTTTAAAATACGCTGTGGGTCTTGAGAATTATCAATATTTTTTCTCTGTTGTATGTGGCAGCTTTTCTCCTGCTACACGTATGATATAGAGAGAAGACAGGGAGAAGAGACCTTTTATTTTGCGCTGATATGGACTATATTTGATCATAAATCGACTGTTTTATAAGAATATTAATCTATGTAATACAATATTATTGTACAAACCCAATTTCAAAGTCATAATATCTCATTTTGTTTTTCTCCAGAAAAAGAAGCGACCTTATATTAGAGAGAGTGATATGACAGGGCAATACGAAATAGAAGTCTAGAGTGTTCTAAGGAAGAAAGAAAAGAAGTGGCAGGCTTTAAAGAGAGGCAGATATCTGACTAAGGAAAGAGCAACACAGATTCCTGCACATGGTGGCAGGGTTATATCTCAATATAATGTCCACATTCTGGGAAACACTTTATGATTAAAACCAGTATTTAAAATGTTGGTCATTTCTAGACAAAATAAATTAGTGTATAACTATTTATTTATTAATTAGGAAAGTAGTTAGGCATATTTCTGCATGAACAGTTTGGACAGTGGGTGACTGATGCCAACATAAATATTAAGGGAACCACAAGGCACACATATCCACAGGTTGGAAAGATAATGCTAAGCTTTTAAAAGAAGTTGATGGAGTTTGATAGAGGGATAGATCAAAAATTATTGATACCCAGAAAAGGAAACCATGGGAAAAAAGTATAATATAGCACAGCATGACAGAAGTCTCAAATATGTGAGAGAAATATGACAATTGCAGAATTTTTTTAGAATTATACACAATGCTTTCTACTTTAAATGAGGTTATAAAAGTAAGGTATGTTTGATTAAAATATTTCTAGAAAAGAAGCAGTACAAATCCAAAGGGAAAAAAAAGTGGAAAAGGATTCCATTCCTTACTCCAAGAAGGTAATGACTGCAAGTCACTTCCTAAAAGAGCATTTTGATGCGTATGGTTGATGCTGTAGTTGTTTATTGGTAATACCTTTTTCAGCAGCATAGATAGAATTTTCTGAAATGGGGAGGGATTCTGGTACAGGGGGAAGGAATTGTGGGTTCAGGGTCAAAAGGCAGAAAGTAGGTCTGCCATAACATCCTTTTAGGTAAGCTCAGGAAATGTAGATTAAATGAATATGATGCCTTGGACTGGCTACTTAGAACAAAGGCTAAACAGAGTTAAAAGAATTAAGCAGATATTTATTGGAGGCCTTTAACAAATACACCTTGGGCAGTGCAGGAGCCTCGCAGAGGCTACACCTGAACTGGACAACAGTTGTGAGTTTTTCAGGCAGATACAAGTTTTGATTATTTGCATATCATAGGTTAATTGTCCAATTACAGCTTCAGGGAATAAAGTCACATGCTCCCAGTTTGTTCTTCCCCACTTTATTTTTGTTTATACTTTTTGGTCCTAAGGCTGTGATGATGACTTTGGTTGTCAGGTGTGGAAGGATTGTTTTGTCTGAACAAAATGTGATGAGAGCTTACTAACATTCTGTATGGAGTTCAGAGTTATACAGTAATGCAGTACAAGATCTGAAAAATATAATAGATATATTAATGTATAGCACTGTGACTAGTAACAGAAAATCACTGACATTTATTGACTTCAAATATAAATAAATATTTGGTTAAACCAATTTGAATGATTTCCTAATGATCCAGTGATGGCTTTTATAGAAAATCTATTTAGAACTTACAAAAATTAATAAGAAATTTGAGTATTTCTAACAAGTTTTGTAAGCAGTTCAATACAAATTCTATAAGATGTCTTACTAAAACCCATAGGAAAGCTATATCTTTCTGTTTAGTTAGTTCTGTTTGTTGGGAGTAGCCACTCTGAACGTACCCACTGTGGGTATTTTCAAATGAAGTATAATTATCTGTGGTGTGCATGTTCCATAGACTTTTTTGCTTAGAATGTACATTCCTGAGTCAGTGATGTATCTAGTGTTTGAATTCTTACTTTTCTAATCTCAGCAGTGTATATTACAGGGCCGTCAGAAGGGCAGACTGTGAAGAAATATTGCTATGATCATTTACTAACGGCTGCAAGTTATTATACATTAGACTGCATTTTTTTTTCAGTCTGAAGGGAGCATTATATTGATAACAGTACAATTTAAAAATTGGTTGTTTCTTGCCTACCATTCTCTTCTTAAACATATCAAGGATATTCTTTATTTTCTGGACTCTCTTATCTTTTTGTATCTTTTTACAAAAGGCTGCAGTGCATGTCACAGCAAAGATTCCTTCTATCTGTAGCAATGTCCTGATTTATCAGTGAGATGTTGTTTATGAGAATAGAAAATATATATATATATTCATTTTCTGTGTGCATATATTTATTTTTTAAGTAGAAATACCATTTATATCTTCAACATTTGGTGTCAGGTCTTTTTTCTCTCAGTTGCCTCATAATGACAAAGAGAAGGAGTGTACAAACATCTCTGCTCCTTCTACAAGAAAATAAAACCAGAGGACTTGTATTTGAAGATCAAAACAGTAAAAGAAAGAAATTTAAACTATTGAAAAAAATTCTTCCTCCATTCTCTTTTAGAGCAAAAACATGTAAATATTTGCACTTTTTCTGAGATATCTTTCAGCATATTATTATAAACCCTAATTTTTAATTTATTTTCTGTCATTTCAGTCAGTACCGATACAGTATAATACTCTCCAGATCATGTTGAGATCCACCTTCATTGCTTGCTCTCTTCATTATTTGCTCACTTCTAAAATTGAAGATTAAATCCACACCATAGATATGACCTTTGACACGACAAGTTTGATTTTCCCAACTCTACTGGCATGTTATCAATTGTAAAATATGCAGATATTAATCCTGAGCTTCATATTTCCTTTTAACTACAGGGACAGGAGAAGATCTATATATTAAAAGTATTTTTTTAATTTTTTGAGAAATTTCAAATGGTAGAAAAACAATGAGCAAGTAGAAATGTGGAAAAAAAAGTTTTATTTTCAAATAAACAATCTTTCTCCAGTAGCAGGATTGTTCTCACAAAGTTATTTTTCTTGACTGGATTCAGATAAGACAAAAGTGTTGTTATGATAAAATCATTACAAACCTGACCATGGGCCAGAAAGATGCTCTTCTGAGGAAATGATAAGCTCTTAAATACATTTTAAACTTAGTTCTAAATTAAAAGGACCTATTGCTTCTAACTGATGGAAATGGCTTTTTGCACATTGATATTAAAGTCCAAGAACAAAAGTAATAGAACATGAAACTTAGATTTTCATATCTAGAACTGGAACTAGAAACAGAAAATCACTGACATTTAGTGACTTCATATATAAACATTTGGTTAACCCAATTTGAATGATTTCCTAATGATCCAGCGATATTGGCAACACCACAGGAGATATGTTTGTGTTTGGGAACATGACACTGACCCCTGGGTCACTAATTTTTTTTTTCTTTTTTCATGACTGAAATGTGCCAGGGTAATATAATTGTCACTTAGTTTTATATACAATGCCACAAATAACTTGTACACAAGTATAAACCTATACTATTTGGCTACGAGTGAAACTCCTTTCCTTTCCTGGCAACCCAGTGAAATTGATACATATTCATGATCTAATCCAATAGAGCATGTGATTAATTTCATGTCACACCCAAGGCAGCAATCACATGTTTCAAGTTAACTAGTGCTTGTCTTGACTTCTGAATTAACAAGAACAAAAATTTAAGTACTCATTAAAAAAAAGATAAGTACGTATCTTCAGATTTTTTCTATTATCCACCCCATCAAGCTTACCTATGACAAAAACAAATTTTGTAATCCTTTTTGTTTTATAAATATTGTCAAATTGAGGGGAAAAAAATCTCATTAGCAAATACTGTGTGAAGAAATTGTTAATTGATTGCAAGACAATATTAATGTATTGAAATACTTAAATTGCTCTTTCCTTACCAGTGTAATTAGTCCTTCTTTGTGTGTTTTGTCTACAGTTTTCTTTTATGCCTACATACATGGCTGGAAAGAGTAAGTTTATTAATATCATTCTTTTATGGGCATTCCTCATACATCACATTAGAAAACAACAGTATGTGACCACATATAACCACAAGCCTTCATGAAAAGTAATAAAACTTGAAAACATTCCACTTGAGAACATTCCTCCTGGCATACATGTCTAGTTACAAATCAGTGCTAATTACATTTGAAATAAACTACTATCAGATTTCTAATATTCAAACTATGTTTTTCCAAAGAAAGACATCCCCATCTGTAAATCCAGGAGCAGTAAGTACCTTGATGGATCAGCTTAAATTCAGAACAGAACATCTTGATATGGTTTATTTTTTTTTGCATCTCTGAGATTCTGCTTTACATTAAACTCTGAGAAGGTGCCATTTCTGAAAACTCCCCCTTCAGTTTTGCTTCCAGTCTTCATCAACAGGCAGGAATGCCATGACCTTTTGTACTACATGCTCCATAAACACTTATTCTCCTGTCACGTCTTTTGTCAAGTTTAATTTTTTTGTATTTTCCAGGTAGTGACATGCAATAAAGGTTCTTTCAAACCTCTGTAATTTGGGCTGGATTCTCATTAAAAAGTTTTTGTTTTCATCAGTGTTTAACTTCATCAGCTTTAATAGTGTTGTTTTTGATCTACAACTTGTGAAAAGAACAAGAAGCACGCTTTCTATCATACACTGAATAATGTTCAAAGCAATTTACTCTTTCTTTCTGATAGAATACTGAACATCAGAAGATCTGTGACCTGACTATTTCAGAAAATCTCCTATTAATTTCATATGCATGTGGTTTTAATGTTCTTTATCTTGCAGACTCTGTTCGGTGATCTTAGTGATGTTAAGACTACCTGAGTCTGTAATGTAATGTACTATTTCATCTCACTTTCACAGACTTGTTCCATTTGTACCTCCACTGCCTTGCAACAAACCTTTCTTCAGCAATTATCAGCTTATATGCTTAAATAAACATTTTCAAGGCTTTTTGCAGCTTCCAACAGTTCAGGCAGTGTCAGGCTGAATATTTGTATCTTTTGCCATGCTTACATAGCAATGCCTCTCATGCTAACTGCTTGCAGAGGATTGCTGGACATCATAGTGACCTGTGGGACTCTCCCTCATAGTTGGAGTTCACCCATTTACCAGCTGGTGCTGTGACACTTTCCAAAACTTTTGGAATAGAAGTACCACAGTGGTTTCCTTGAGAAAGAAGGTAATCAGCTTAATCTCTTTCCTACATGTTAGAAACACAAAAGCAGTAACAACAGTACTCATATAAATGTCCATTTCCAATAACATCATGCCTAGCTTTTGCCTACCTTATGAATTCTTTGCAAACAGGTTTTTAAGGGTCTATTAACCAGAATGTATATAATGTACTGGTGAGTCACAAAAATATTATTTTTTTCAAGAGAGAGAAAAGGTCTTTTCTTTAAATTCTTTTAAAGGACTTGCAAGAGGAAGTTTGGGAGACTCATTGCATTGCCAGGCACTTCTTGAAGCTGTCTGCAACTTGCCTATTGAGGTGATACACAGAAAAACTAATTTATGCCAGGCTCATGGCTGTTCTTACAGTCTTCAAGGGCTTCCAAATGTCACTGAAGCGCTCTTTGAGTCAAAGAGATTTCACATCTGTCATAACCTAAACATATTAATTTGAAAGGTGTTAAAAATGCCTCAGAAAAATACTTTTGTAGATGTTTCCTGCGTGCTGTGTTTCACAATTGTAGTGGCAGTTATAAAACTATCTGCTATGACTTTCTAATTTCAAGTCTGTTCTGCTCATGTTTGATTTGATATATATGAAAAGGCAATCCAGACATATCAAGGCATATTTTCAGAGGACTTTTCTCATAAAGAAGTTGCACCTGAGTACCTAACTTACAGATAACTAGGCAAAGGTAACTCAGCACTAAGTATTTAATAGTGTTAAAAATATCTACAATTGATTGTTCTTGCAATTAGTTTTGATGCCAAATCAAAGTTTATTATTAAAACTTGTGCCTGATGGGCATATTTTTAATATGAGGTGTTTTTAGTTAATAATAATAGTAAAAAAAAAGATGTATTTGATAGTTGTTTAAGCTGCTTTTATTCAATTCTGAGTACCACACTACCAAAAATATACTGACAAATTGTTAGGAATCTACATGTAAGTAAATATAAATAAATGTAGTAAAAATAACGAGACTGATTTGTGAGTGAAGATTAGAAGAACTAAATCTGTACTGTTTGACTAAATATTGACTAAGATCCCTAATATTCTAGCTGGTGTTAAGCTCTTTTGGCACAAAACTGCTCCCAAGGGCACAGCAGATCTGTGGTACACCAGAAGGAATTTCAGAAGGGCTTTTAGCTTTAAGGACATTCAGCTCTTTCTGACTGTACAGAAGAACAGTGTGAACTGAAGGATATCGATCCACACAATTTCATGTCTTCACTTCTTCCATCAGTTCTTTAAGAACATTGTCTCCAAAATATCACTAGCACAAAGAGCTGGGGATAAATGGTCTTCTTGTACTTTCCACATTTTTGGTGAAATATAATCGAACAGGAGGTTTAATCTGGAAGATAGAAGCAAATGTTGTGTTTTTTAAAGCTAATCTGGACATTACTGATAGTTGAATTCACATCTATCTCAACTGTCTTTTTTTTTAAATTTCTATGATTCTAGGAAGATCAGTGTATAATGATTTTTAGCATGAAGTTTTGATGCTTTTATGAAAAGGGTATTTACACATTAATATTTAAATTTAATCTAGGAATGGAATAAAGTCGAGTAAAATGTGGGAGTTGAAACAAAATAATCCAATTTCAATTCAGTTGAAAGGTTATCTATGTTCATGACAACGTTGGTTATAATTCTCAGTTTGCAAAAATTCCTGCCACAGAAATAGCTGGAAGATACAGAAACTTCGTTTTGAAACTCTGTTTAATTATTTGTTTTCTCATTTTATGACCTTCTTAAATACTGATGGGGGGAAGATGAGGAGAAGAAGAGAACAAGGAGGAGAATGTCAAGAAATTAGATATTGCTCCTGATTTTCAGTTTTTATTAGAACTCGACAGGGTTTTGACTATGGGTCTTTTAATGGAAAAATGACAAAGAAGCTGTGGATTTTTAAAAACTAAAACATAGAAAAAATTTCTTAGAACCATTGCATGATAGGAAATATTTGCAATGACAGTTCCAAATAGCAAAAAACTCATCCTAAAACACTGTAACATACCCTCTACCATTTTTTTTCTCTCTAAGTGGAAATTAGTTTATCCAAATATGTTTGCAAAACATAAGAAAACAGGAGGTAGAAAATTAAAAAAAAAACAAAACCAAAACCAAACACCAAAAGAACCCAAAATAAAAATTTCCTGAGTCACCTTAATAGAATAATGTATCAAGTACAGATTTGCTACTATGTAAGATTTTAAAAAAACATTTTAAAGAATCAGAATTTAAAACTTGCCTAGAATTTCTTGGTATTTCTATTTTCTATTATGAGAGAAATTGAGAAGATATCTTCAAACCTGAAGAAACAGTGAGCTTTTTGATAAAGAGTTCAAAGATAGAAAAGAAATTATCATAGACCCCTGTACCTTACTTCTTTTTTGTAGTTGCTGATCTAGCTTAAGAGAAGCCACATCCTGCATATTTTCTCTATCTTACATTATCTTTATCATTTTCTGTTAATAGGCAACACTCCTCCATCTTTTTAAATGAAATTTCTGCAAATGAAGAGGGAAAAAATATTTTGTTGATAATAGTTGTTATCTTTCTGGCTAGTCACAATTCTCATAAAGTTCCCATTTTTGTTATAAGCAGCCTATTAAAGGTGATGAAAAACAAAAACTCAAACAACTAAATCTAGGATCATGGTTGTTTGTACTAGCAACTTACGTCTTCTGCACCACTGACAAACTGGAATATGCAAGTCTGTAAACCAAACTTTACTTGTCTGGTTGAGTCTTGCACACTTTAAGAATATTTTTTATCTTGAAATATAGGAAATAAAAGCTTTTTTTCCCTTGCATAGGAATTTATTTTTCAACCCATGTGCTACCATAACAGGGATAAATTATATGTGCTTGGACACATACTGTCACAGTAAAAACTCTTTGTCGTCAAGAAACTTTGCTGGTTGTGACTCTCCACCATTTCATGTTCCTTTAGCAGATTCCTGGCAGATTCCCAGTCTGTGTTTCAGATTATCTAGCCTTTAGGTAATTTCTTTTTGCATAATGCTCTTTTTTATTCTGTGCTCATTCTTTCCAAAACAGTTTCAGCAGGACTTTTCAAAACTTCTACTTCTTCATCCAGGAACCTGGTGACCTCAGAGAATTGCAGAATCACAGAATGGTATGGTTGGAAGGAGCCACAGTGGATCATCTGGTCCAACTTCTCTGCTCCAGCAGGGTTATCCTAGAGCACACAGCACAGGATTGTCCAGAGGGTTCTTGAATTCCTCCAGTGGGGGAGACTCCACTACCTCTGGGCAGTATGTTCCAGTGCTCAGTCACCCACACAGTAAAGCTCTTCCTCATGTTCAGATGTAACTTCCTGTGCTTTAGTTTCTGACCACTTCTTCTTGTCCTATTGCTTGTCTCTATGGAAAAGAGCCTGGCTCCCTCATCTTGACACCCTCCCTTCAGATACTTGTAGACATTGATAAGGCCCTCTCTCAGTCATCTCTTTTCAAGGTTGAACAGGCCCAATTCCCTCAGCCATTCCTCATAAGAGGGATGCTCCCCTCCCATAGTTATTTTCTGTGCCCTCAGCTGGATCCACTCAAGGAGCTCCAAGTCTCTCTCATACTGAAGAGCCCAGAGCTGGACACAGAACTCCAGATGTGGCCTCATCAGGGCTGAGAAGAGGGGAAGGATCACCACCCTTGATCTCCTGGGAATGCTCTTCCTAATGCAGCCCAGGATATCTTTGTTTTTCCAAGCCACAAAGACACACTGCTGCCTTATAGACAGATTGTTCTCTTCTCACAGAAACTCATGGGGAGACTAATTTGTTCCACCAGTTCAACAACAGTATATTGATTAGGAGGTCTTTCCACTAATTCTAGGCATTTCACTAATTTCTAGGCATTTCAGAGCTCTTTTAAATGTAGCTCATGAATTTAAAGTAGTCTTGAAACATAGATAGAAACATATTATGTATTGTTGAAAAAAAACCACCTCTTTCACTGTTCTTATTATAGGTGTCAAAACTATCTTAAGTGAACCTAGGTAAGTCTTGTAGGTAAACCAGAAAATAACTATAGTATCATTCATATAATTCCATTACACTAAGCAGAGTGTCAAATTTCATAAATAATATCTTGAGGTGCTTTGATCCAAAACAAATAACATTTACAAGCCAGGCTGGTGCTGTGTTTCTCAGATTTTTCAGATCTCTAACCACCATGGCATTCCTTGGATTGATTTCTTGGATTTCTGCATAACATTTAGTGCACAGCCTGATATTCCTCCTCTGTCCTTGCAATACCAATGGGAAATACTGGGAAAGCAAGTGCTTCAGTGTGCCTTCAACTAAATACATGCTTCATTCAGCCTGTTCCCTCAGGGGATTTTCAACCTGGTTGTAAAAATAGAAAGCTCTTTGGAAGAAATGTACTTAAGTATAAGAAGGAGTTGCTTAAAACTTTTTTATTTTTCTCCTCTGACTGTACTTGATAAATAGCAGTTGCTGAAGCTCTGTAGGCTCTGACTCCTCCACTAACTATTCTGCATCATTATTTTAAGTGAAGCTTGCTTGGTGAGTAGAAAATTAAGAGAGAATGGGTGGGTGAGTTTGGGAGGAAGACTCAACGATTGCTTTTTTTCCCTTATAAGGAACTGTGTGTAAACAATTGCAGGACCAATTTAGTCTGCCACAAATAAGAAAAAATCACCCCCAGAGAACCACATTGTATATGAGGCAGTGTGTTCAGAGAACAGAAGGCAACAATAAATAATTATTTCCTCTCAGAATATTTGTTTTTTCTATGATTTCAGTAAAAAATGAGATCACCACAGTGTTTCAGCATTATTCAACCAGCTTGCAAGCTCAGACTTTATTTATTTATTAATTTATCACTGTTATCGATGAATTTTTAACTTAGCTAAATTGAAACTTTACAGTGATTTTGGCTGAGTGATTCAATTATTGCTATTAATTTTAGGATCTCTGTCACTATATGTACATAGCAATTTATAAAACTGTATCTTATCATAGAATCATAGAATCATAGAATCATAGAATATTTTGTGCTGGAAGGGACCTTGAAAGGCCATCTAGTACAACCCCTGGCAATGAGCAGGGACATCTTCAACTGTATCAGGTGGCTTAGAGCCCTTGCATATTTTCAGCCATGGGAAATTCACCACCTCTCTGGGCAGCCTGCTCTAGTGTTTTACTACTCTCATTGTAAAGAATTTCTTTCTTATATATAATCTCAATAGACCTTCATTCAGTAAAACCCATTATCCCTTGTCCTGTCTCAACAGGCCCTGCTAAAAAGTGTCTCCTTGTCTTTTCTATAGGAGTCCTTTAACTGCTGAAACATCGCAGTAATATGTCCGTGGAGCTTTTCCTTCTCCAGGATGAACAGTCTTGATTTTCTCAGCCTTCCCTCCCTTCTTGCCCTTTAGTTTGACCAGCAGATCTTGCTTGACTCAACCATACTGATCTCTTAGTTTTCTTGACTGATTTCTTACACCTGGGAATAGGGAGCTCTTACTGTCTATGAAAAGCATCCTTCGCATCTGTCAGCTTTGTCCTACTCCCTTGCCCCTGACGGCAGTTTAGCAGAAAGTGCTAATAACTCCTGGAAGAGTTGGAAGTTTCCTTTCCCAAAATTCAGAGTTTTGACTGTACTCTTTAGCTGGCCCATATCCCTCAGGGCTGCAAAATCCACCAGTGCATAATCATCACAGCCCAGGCTGCCTCCAAATTTGACGCCACTGATTGACTTGACACCCACTTATGTTGTATCTATGTAACCAACAGGTCCAGTGCTGCATCCTCTCTGGTAGGGCTGTCTATTACCTTGCTTATGAAGTTATCCTTCATGCATTCCAGGAGTCTTCTGGACTGCCTATAGCTTCTTGTACTTTTCCAGCAGGTAATATGGTTGAAGTTCTCCCTCAGGACAAGAGTCTGTGAGCACAAAACCTCCTGTAGCCAGAGCAAGAAGACTTTGTCAATAGTCCTGGATCAGCTGGCCTATACCAAACATCAGCCACAAGGTTCTCTTGTTACTTTGGTCTCTGGTTCTTACCCAGTTTTTGACCTGCTAGTGACTATTCTTTGGAGACAACTCTTCGCAAACTATTTAGGTTTTGTGAAGGACAACACATCCACTCTTCCATCCTCACCTTATATTGATTAACTAGTTTTCTTAGCATGCATGGATAATCTGAAACAAAGTTTCTGTGGAAAAGGGATGAATGTAAGAACATTTATGTCACCTCAGGATCTATCTGCAGGTATTCACAAAAGCCAATAAAATTCTAGAGCACCATCATGCTTCCCTAATAGAGGAATATAATCTCTCCCTCTATATTTCAAAGGAGGGCCGAGGACAAAAATACCCATTGACTTGAACTAAGGTGCTGTTAAATAAAAAATAAATAATGGCTGATGGGGCGATATAACTGACAGTTTGGTTTATTTGTGTAAAAAAAAGAATGCCAGTTATGGATCACCATCGATTAGACAAAGAAAATTTTTTGACCTTAAGATATAGTTTCAGAGGTTTATATTTCCACTTCATGAGTAAATTTATATGTACTAACTTTGACAGTCCTATTAGAACCTAAGTTAATGGCAAATGTGTAAAGTTTCTATATGGAGGAATTATTGTTCCCTTCAATGGACTGTGAAGAAATAACAGTAATTTACCTCTTTAGAAGCAGATACCAACCTAAATGAAATTTCTCTTGCTGACTTTTAAGATTAGTTACGGCTTGATACAGCTAAACACATTTTAAAATTTTAAATGTGATCTCTGAACATGTTTATATCCATCATATTATATATTCATTTAAAATAATTGTTCTTGCAGTCATATTTGACAAGTAAAAAACCTTTGATTCTATAGGAAAACATGAATGAAGGACTGTTTCTGATGGAGTGATGCACAAGACTTTTAAACATGAGTGCTTGAAAGCTAGACACATGATTTCTACATACAGGCATACTGTTCTATATATTCTGTATATACAAAAGGCTATAATTAAAAAATTCAAATCCCAACCCTCAAACAAACAAACAAACAAACAAACAAAGACAAAGCCCAAACATTAACCAAATAAAATGTCCCGAGACAATCCAGCCAGCCAGAGCCAAAAGTAGTTGCAGTAACTAATTTTCTTTCTATTTACACACTTAAAATCCTAACTTTAGCAACTCAGGATGACACATTTGATAATAAAATTGGTGAATGTGTTTATGGTTTTTTTCAGTCTAAGATAATAGTATTGCATGAGAAATCCTAAACACTGAAGAAAAGAGTCTCTTGTTCCAATGTCTGTGGTAAATAATCCTTTCTAAAAGGGATCATAATTTTGGATTATGTCTCCTTAAAGAGCTGTTATTTAAAGAGGAGTCTATAGGGTTCACAAAGGTTAGCATCAATGACTAAGCCTACCAGTTTAGGATCTTCAGTGGACTTACTCATTTACTTCTGCTGCTCTCTGAATAAAAGAGAACTGGGAGGAATATTCAGGAATGAAGCACTCACTTGGGAAGCTGAGGAGAAATTTATTGCAGTAATAAGACTCAAAGTAACTTAACACTAGTGACTCCTGATGCACCTTCTGGCAAAGTACCTTCTTCCTATGGAAAATCTTTTCCAACCTGAAACCTTCTATAGCTTGCACAGTAAAGAGGGAAAGCCCCTTACTCTACTGCAGTGACTCATGACAAACAGGCAAAGGCATGGGTCTTGGAAAAACTGCTAAATGGATGGAAGGTATTTTTTCACTATAAAAGTGTTGCTAAAAGCAAAGAAAAGTTACATTCTTCATAAATATATCAGAACCATTTAAATAAACAAAACATCCCTTTTATTATACCCAAATATAGCAGAAGGGTAGCAGTCCAGGAGCTTCCTGAAGATCCCTGATCATCACTCAGATGATGGAGGAGCCAAAGAACAGGTGCCCTAACACACATTATGCTCACTAAAAATAAAGGGCTTGTTGGAGTTGCCTAGGTTGAAAATCTAGGTTACCATGAATATGAAATGGTACTGAGAGCAGGGAGAAGAGTGAAGAGCAAGCTCAGCCCTGGAATCCAGGACAGCAGACTTTGGCTGGCTCAAAGGTATGCTTGGAAGAGTCCTAAAGGGATAAGGCCTGGGGAGGAAAAGGCAGTCATAAAAGTCCTGATTTAGTATTCAAGGACCACCTAGTCCAATTTTGAGTGGCCCATGCCAACAAATAAGCAGGGAGTGATCCATGATCCATCCCCTTTACTCAGCCCTAGTGAGGTCACATCTGGAGTCCCTGTCTGAGCCTGTGGTCCCTGGAGGCATGAACATACTGGAGAGGGTCCAAAGAAGGGCCATAAAGCAGATGAAGCTGCTCACATATGAGGAAGGACTGAGGTGGCTAGGCCAGTTCAGCCTGGTGAAGAGAACGCTAAGGAGGAATCTTATCAGTGTACATAAACTCAGAGAGATTGCAAAGACAGAACAAGGCTCTTTTCAGTGATGCCTAATGACAGGGCCAGAGGCAATTGTCACAAACTGAAACAGAGGATGCCCTTTCAGGAATGTCAGGAAACAGTTTTACTGTGAGGGTGACTATTTACTGACATAGGTTGTCTAGACACTCTGTGGAATCTATCACTTTGAAGATAGTCAGAAGCAGTTTAGACATGGTTCTGAGCACCCAGTTCTAGGCACTTGAATAGGAGGCCTGAACTAGATGACTTCTAGGAGTACCTTCCAAACTCAACAATTCTGTGATTCTGTACCTTTTATCGCTGAAGTTCAAAGGTGATATAAGACAAGTCTACACTCTCATTTCACCACACTTTGATCATTCAGAATAGCAGAAGATCTCCAAGATTTAGAAAACTCTCATTTCTACTGGTCCCAAACTCCAGGACAAGAGTCAATAAAGAAACATGCTCCTATCAGCCCTTGACTTCACCAACTACACTGTGTACTAAGAGAGAAGATCAAGGTGACTGCAATGAAGTGGGTTACTTTACTTTAAAAAGAAGAAAAAAAATATTTTGTTCCAGACAATAATCTCATTAGTGACAGTAGGTGAGGCTTTTATTGATTCAACAGCTGTATATTCAAGGATTCTTTCTGCATTGTATTACCCCTTAAGACATTGGCTAAGCCCTTGGTGTCACATCAGTGAAAAATAATGAGAAGGGCAAGGATCTGTTCCTTTTTCCTTTTATGGGAGAAAGACTCATTTTTCAACTTTTATTTGCTGGATTTGTCAGTTTGTAGTTAAAAATACATGAAACTTTCTAATATAGGCGTTTCATGTTCCATTACTTAGTAAAAAAAAGGTAATTTATAATTTAGTTATATAGCACTGTAACTATGCATATTGTTATAAGACAGTTCTAAAATGCTCAGCATTAAATAAGAAATCCCAAGGTCTTAAAAACCTAAAGAAATAGCTTAAAATAAAGGAACTCTGAAATTGAAACTTATGCAGCTTCTCTTTATATATGTGCTACTTTACTCTGTGCTCTAAAAACTGCTCGATGCATATATATCTAGAAGTAATACTTTGTGAACCCCTTAATTTTCACTCCATGAACTGATTTACTCAAAAAGCAAAGAATTTAACACTTCTATGTAAATGACACATCTGAAAAAATGTTTAATCTGAGTCTCTCATGCAGATTATGATTTATTTTAATGTTAAAAGAGCTTTTCATAGAAGTTGTAATGTGCATACATTTCTAATGTTTTTTTGATATCATTAACTAATTAAATATTTTTTACACGCTAACTCATATTTTTATTGTATTGGTATTAATCTGATGCCATCATCTGCTTTACTACAAAAATTAGGTTATGACAAGGCTGCTAAATTTTACTAAGGAATATATAATTTCATATGTCACTTTTCTGACTTCTTATAAGGTATCACTACACAGAACATATATTATAGAGGCAAAAAAAGGAATAGCATAAAATGAATTTCATCTAAATTCTAGACTTCTGTTCTAACAGACAAGCTAGATAAATTAATTAGTTCTCATTTTGGACCAATGTGGATCAAGAGTTGAACAAGTTTCTAAGGTTGAGCTGAGATTGAAACAGTGTGAAAAAAGAAGATGACTGGAACTGGTAGATAATAATATCATCGCATTCAGGGTCACAGATGTAATTATATATATTTATATACAGATGTATTTTCAATGTTTTTCAGAAGCTATTTGGTCTTTTCATCACTGTGCTTCATAATTTAATAAAACCATTTAGGACATTTTGTCTATCAAAGTAGAATCAGTTCCTTCCACCTCTTATAAATCTTCAGGACCTGTCACTTTCAAGCCTAGCCTGTATTTCTTGCTTTATAATTTCAGCATTATATACACTACTCAATGTGACATATAAATACTGCAGTATACAAATATGCCACCTTTCTGGATTTATATACTGTTTCTTTAACCACACAGTCCATCATCTTCACCTTGTTCACTGTAACCTTGGTACTGCATACAGGTACTCATAGATATTTTTCCAGCAATAAAACTCAAGTCTTGTCTATATCAGTATGACAAAGATTTGCTTACTGTAACACTTACTGATTTATTACGTTTAATAGAATCTTAGAATGATTTAGGTTGGAAGAGACCTTAAAGATAATCTGTTTCCAGCCCCTTTACCATGGGCAGGAATGCCATTCATGAGGTCAGGTTGCTTAGGGTTTCATCCATCCTGTCCTTGAACATTTCCAGAGATGGAACAGCCACAGCTTCTCTGGGCAACCTGGTCCAGTCCTTCACCACAGTAAAGAATTTCTTCCTAGCATGTAATCTAAGCCTACCCTCTTTCAACTTCAAGGCATTGCCCCTTGTCCTGTCACTTTCTGCCCATACAATAAAAGTCCTTCTTTCTCTTTTTATAACCCCTCTTTAGGTAGTGAAAGGACCTAATAAGGTCTTTTTCACAGGAGAGATGCTCCAGGCTTCAGATCATCTTTGAGGCCCTCTTCTGGACCCACTCTAACAGGTGCATATCTTTCTTGTGCTGGAGAACCCAGACCTGGAACCAGAATAGAGAGAGAGAATTGCCTCCCTGAGCTGCTGTCCATGTGTCTTTTCACGAAGCCCAGGATGTGGCTGGCCTTCTGGGCTGTGAGTGTGCACTGTTGACTTGTTAGTTTATGTTCAGCTTTTCATCCACAATTCCCAAGTCCTTCTCCACAGGACTGCTCTCAATGTCTTCTTCTCCCAGTCTGTACTGACATCTGGGACTGCCTCAACCCAGGTGCAGCACCTGCACCTGGGCTTGTTGAATCTTTTGAGGTTTTTGCAGGCTCACTTCTCAAGTTTATCCAGGTCTGTTTGGATGTCATCCCAACCTTCTGTTGTGTCAACTGCACCACTCAGCTTGGAGTCATCTGCAAACCTGCTGAGGGCATACTTGATGCACTGTCTGTGCTATTGGTTTAGGTATTGAAGAGCATCAGCCCCAGGACAGAGGCATCACCAGCCTCCACCTGGGCATAGAATCATTGACCGCAACTCGGTCTGCATCCATCCAATCAATTCCTTATCCACTGAATGACTGTTTGACTTCTGAGATTATTAATTTCTCAAATTGTACTTAACAATACATACCTAATGGTCAGTGTTTTTATCTTCAGTCGTATTAGTTTTAGATTTTCCAACTGACCAAAGAGAAATTACATTATTATAAAACAAAGGTTATAAAATATGAGTGCAGAAAAACACATAAGCGAGTTTTACCATATTTCAAAAGGAAAACATAGGAAGAAAAAAACCCCAATGTAATGTAATAGGAAAGAAAAAGAAAGTTGCCATCAACACTTATTGATACAGCCTGTGCAACAGAAACCTGTTGTTAATTGACGACACTGAGTTACTCATCAGAAGGAATTGAAATATGGTATCTTGTTCATTGGAAATCTATTGAGCTATCTGTGTAAATGTACTCAATATACTTTTTCTTAGAGTTTATAGTTTTAAGAAATTTCATTTTTTTTAGGCAAGTAAGGATATGTTATCTTTACATTAAAATTTATTTAAACATTTTGATGAAAATTTTTGATTTCTCTGTAGGTTTTCTATGAGAATGATGGTTGTACTGTTATAGTGGTGATTTAGATTATTTCAATCAATCAGCTGGTTTGGACCAATATTATGAAACTAATTTCTGTACAGAAGTAAAGTACATGTTTTGCATATTTCTCAAACTTTTATTGTCTAACTGTGTTAGAAACCTTTTGCTCTGAATCCAGATTACATTTTCACTAATAACTCCTTTTTTCTTGGTTTACATTCCCAAAACAAATTGAAAATCATGGAATTCATATTATAGTAAATGAATTCATTAGTGCCACAAGGAATTAATGAAATTTTTATTTTTGCATAATTATTCCATTTCCGGATTAGGACACTCACCATTTTCCTTGTACCTTGCTCCGACGTACCAGATGAAAGCTTGACTATGACATTCTAAAAAATTGATCTATCTTTCCAAATAAAACTGAACTTTTCCCAAGTTAAAATCATATCATCTAGGAAAGACCAATCTGGAAAGCCCCCCAAACATTTTGTAATTTCATAGACCAGTTTCCAAAGAGCATTGAATAACAGACTGTCTCAAGGGGCAAAACTGAAATAAAGCTCTAATGGAATCAGGGACCTGGCCATCTAATTACCTGAACATAGAAGTTACCCTATATATGCATTGTTGCCTCAAAGATTACACTATAAAATTTAAAAAATCAGATTTCAGACAACTAGGCTGTTATCATCAGGAGAATTAATACAACCTGTTTCTTCCAGGTGTGTCTTTTCACACACAATGATGATGATTTTTTATTATGTCTGTATTTTCTTTTCATACTTTGTGGTAATATTTAAATGAGACTTTTCTTCCCCAGTGAAAGTCAAATATTCATATTATTCCTATCCTCATGCAAAATAAAGAAAATTATGCAGTGATATGCATGTATTGTCATTCTATTCTTACAAAAAAGAAGAAAAGAAACACTGAATTTCACATGTGTGCTTTTGATTTTGTTAGACTAAATGAAATGTGATTGGATTATGCTGCTTTCTCTTCTTTTGACATGCAGTTGTCATCTTCTCTTAACAGAAACAGTTTTTTTTCCTTCTTAATTTGTATGCTTTGTTATTCTTATTGAAAATTCTCAGTGATACTTGATCCTTATTATTCATTTATGTATACTTAATGCTTAAATTTCTCAAGAATCATTATAAGCTACCAATCCTTTGCCTCCTTTTCTCATTGCTTTTTTTTTTAGTATTATTTCTTGATTGTTCATGAGAACATTCTTTACCTGTGGTCTACAAAAGAAGATCTATTCTTTGTGACACTCGAGGAAAAGGTCAATCAGTTGCAATAAAATAATTTTCGTTTTTTTATAGAACTGAGTCATGAAAGTAATTTATGCTGCTTTACTTGATTAGGGACAGTTTGCTACATAAAAGATTTTGAGTACCTTGATTGCATACTCCATTAAGCACTCTACTCTAGAGGTGTTATATTCTGCTTAATGACATTTGCAAACAGGTGAGAGAGTTTTAGACATTCCAGGATCTGTGACCTTTCCCAATTTATTCCTGCTTCCCTGGGTTAGTGAGGCTCTCATTGGGGAACAAGATGGGAAAAGTTAATGGTGGGGAGGAATAGTCACGTGAAGTTTTTCTTCCTTGCATCCAGCTCATCTTCTAGATGAGTTTTCTTGGGTGTTTTTGTTTTTTTTTTTTTTTTGGTTGGATTTTTTTGTTGGTTTTTTGGGTTTTCTTTTTTTTGAAATATTTTTCCATTCTTTCCTGACTGGGGGCGTTTGGAAATCACAAGTAGATATTTTCATTCAAAAAATCTTTCAATATTTACTTTTTTTTTCTCTTAATCTATTTTACTCCAGGAGGTGAAAATATTCATGACAGAAATTTATCGTTTAGTACAATAAGTAATGTGGATTTTTTTATCCCAAGAGAAGTGTACTGAGGCAAGTACTGGAAGGTATAAAACATCTGAATGGTATGGAGACACTGAATCCAGAATTAGTAATCATTCCTACTTGTCAATGAAAGAGAAGTGGACACTTCTAAGTTTTGCAAGCAACAATATTTAAACAAACAAAAAGCTTGAAAATAGTCTAACTTGTTGAGAAAAGCATTGTGCAAACTATAAATTTAAAATACAATTTTTCAAGGAGAAGTTGTGCAAAATCACACACAGTATGTTCATAAGTATGTTCACTGGTGGCTAATTATGATGATTTTGAAGAACCTATTAGCATAGTAGTATTTGTGCTGCTTCCTCCAGATGTACTGTATGATTTTCTTGAACTACTTCCTTTTTAATGCCCTGTGTATCTGTTCTTATCTGGTTCTGGGGAGCAGAAGATGATTGGAGAGATGAAACATCTCATCCACTATGCTCATTCTTCCAATAACTGTGCATAATAATTTATGCAAGAAAAACTTATAGAGAGCTGCACACTTAGAGAAAACGGACATGATATTGTTAGTAATAACTGAATACAAAATTTATATTTATTTGTTTACTTGCTTGCAATTTTTCCTCAGTAGAACCAAATTACCTTTTGCTGTTAGCACCTTGGAAACAACATCTGATCAAAAGCATTGACAATAGTTGTCAATTTTTTTTCATAAAGAGGTGATCAGAAAAAACTGTAGATCTGTATAAGGGTAGAAAGCTGTTAGAAAAGGGCAGACTCTGTTATCCTTCCAAGACCAGCTGAAGAAATAAATGAAAGCTTTTGTAAGATATGCATTTTCCAACATATATTTTTTCTTAAGAAGAAATTATTTTGCAATGGATTCTACCTTAGATAACAAAACTGAAGCCTAAGAGTGAATATTTTACTTGAGTTAATAATAACTTTTGTTTTTCTTAGTAAAAAAATATTAAAGATTTTGCAATTACTTTCAATATTTCACTGGAAGCAAAACTGACTAGACTTGTGCATTTTTTATTTAGCTAAAATATAATGTAAACTGGCTAGAATGCTCAAACTATGAATCTCTGGACTTCACACTCTCATTAGAAATTATTCCCTATAACCTTCTTAAATTATGAGAGAAAACAAATATACAAGTAATAGGAGACATTGCTGTAACCTCCTGACCATGCACATTTCCTACATGCAAATATTTTATTCCGGTTTTTGCTTGATTGAAGAGATCTACTGAGGACCAAACTCCTCTCACAGTTCCGCTCAGCTAGTATGACTCTATTGCCAGCCTTAAAGTGGGTTTGCTACAACAGGAGGAGCTTATTTTGAATCTGTCATTCTTGAACTGGACTATTATGGTGTTTAGGGTCTTTGGATTGATGTTGGGTATGTTGCTACCACGCTCAGCACCTGACATTTGACCTTTCCGTCAGTTTTCTCCCAGTCAGAAAAGTAAATTGTTGACTTTGAGTTGTTGCTATGTGATAGCCTCAAAACTGATGCTAGAAGTTAAAAGATATTTCTTAGTTGAGTGAATAATGGGGGAAAAAATAAAAAAAGGAAGGAAAGATTTAAGGAGACAAAACATCAGGAATATTAGCAGCGAATGTTATGCAAACAATAGAAAGGCTGTGTTTTATGTGTTTGTATAAAGGGAAAAAGTAATCACTAATAGGAACAGTCTCTCAAAAACCTCTTGTATCTTTTCAGAAGCCTCATTTTAAACTATAAAATTTGGTCAAAATGAGGATATTCAGACTCTAAAAACCTTCCTTTAAAGCTGATTGAGCCAGAATACAGATAGGATACAGACCTTAAGACAGAATTCAATCTTCTGGAAAAAATGCAAAGACAATTTTTGCATGTATTTTTTTTTTAACCATTGCTTTCACACACACAAAGAAAATCCCACATCCTAGGTTCTTTTTTCCTTTTTTTCTTTTCCCCAGGCCAATTTCGCAAATATCTATGAAAACATGTCTGCAGACAAAAGTACTGTTGGGCTGTTGAGGACAAGTAGCTATTAATCGGCTTTTTTGGGCAGTGAGTTAGAATTTTCTGTTTAATATCAAGCAATTCCCTATGTTTCCATGTGGAGATGAGCTAAGAGTTTTCTACAATAATGCTGCCAATATTATTTTAACAGTATTTTTGCAGATTGGAGGGAATGAACGTGGTCCTTGCATCACAAATTCTGTTATATAGCTTCTAGTTGTCTTGGCTGAAAAAAATTCTCTCTTACAATAAATAGTAATGAAATATATCTGTAATCACTCTTGCAGATGCCACAGATTACTCCTCCCACCTGCCACTGCCAGTTCAGGTGTCCTACACAGGTTCTGTGTAACTCTGTCCTTTAGCCCTCTTGGGTTCCCCTGGGGTACTCAGATGTCTCTGGAAATTACTTCCTTAGCCAGGTACAAGTTTTGACCTAGAAGAAAGTTGCCCAGAATATGACATCTAAGAGCTGCAGGGGGTCAGGGCAGGATGGCTGAATTGCAAGAATATCTCCTATTCTTTTTATTTCAGACTCTCCTACTCTGGGTGATGTCTTTACTTAACAACTTAGTTTTTCTGACTAATGTCTTTGACACCAGGAATTATGATTTGTCCAGGGATCCTAAGTATGTAAGTCTGGGTGACAGATTCCATTAAATGATAGAGGATCTAAAAGATCTTGGTTGTGTTCTAAAAGATTTGTTGATGCTAACTCAGCTGAGATAGGGATGATAGATCTGCTCCCTGAAGGGACTAACTGTTAGACTTTTGAGAAATACGATGGTCTGCACTTCAGCATGACAATACTTGCTGGAATGCTTTAAATCACATGCAAATATCAATGTGATTTCTAGAGTAATTAAGCTTTTATGTGAAAAGCTAAGATCTTATCTTAAAAAAGGTGAAGGAAATAAGAAACTTATGCTATCCATGAAGATTTTTGTTGTTGTTCAAAATCTAAATATAAATTTACATGAAAATACTTGAAACATCAGTGGGATAACAGCTGAAATACTGTTTATGAGCAGAGGAGTTACATTTTTTCATCTTTATCTTCCAAAATAAAGCATGAATTACACATAGTTGCATTAAAATATTTTCAGCATGATTTGTTGCAAAAACCTACAAGGCCATGTCTGAAGACAACAACTGCTGTCTGCAGCCACAATGATTGTTCCTAATAGCAAAGTACTGGAATTTAGGAATGCTTCAGAAAGATTTGGCTATAGTGGTGTGGTATAAAACATGAAGTCTGTTGTTTGGTGGGGTTTAGGGGATTTTTTTGTTAACTACTATTTACGGGAATCAAGGACTTCATAGTGAAAGGATTTTTTTCCTTTGCAAGACTCTCTCAGCAGGTTAACTGGATCAAAACACAAGAAAATAAAATGTGGAACCTCAGGATTCATAAATTCAAGCTGAATATTGTCTAATTCACACAATAAAGAGTATGAAGATACACATTTTTGCAAAACATCTTAAGATAGAAACTGGTAATGTGGGCTTAGCTTTAATACAGACATTTCTGCTCTCTTTTTCATGCTGAGGATTTTAAATGTCTGCTTCCTACCTCTCTCTGCTTCTTACCCATTTTTTTTTCTGCTTGCTGAAAGATGAGACATTTTAGGAACCTTACAGTAGATCTCTGCATTGGAAAGGATTGATGTGGTGAAACCAGTAAACTTTAAGCCCAATTTAAATATTTACACAAAGCACCATCTTTATCCTATTTTAAGCAAAATTCTTTCAAGATAAAATCAAATTCTGTCAGAAGAATTTAAATTCTGGATCCTGTAGACCTAATGCACTTGAGCAGGAGTCCAAAAGTGAAAACAGTATCCAGTTTTGTTAAAGAAGCACTACATTTATCTTTGGAAGAAATGAAATGAGATTTTAACTTTATGTGTAATTTCTTCTTAACTGTAGGCTTTTAAACAATGTTCTTGACTTGTGGAACAGATACCACTTTTCACTGACTTTTTATGTCAAAAATTTTATTGGGAATAATTTTGGTTATAATTTTTAGTAGCTTTGAGAAGCAGTGAAAACATTTGGTTGACTTTTTTTTTTCTTTTGTAGGCATATTTTGGAGTAGTAACATCTTTTTGAAATATTAAAACTTTGATATAAAGGAATTTTCCTTCTGTGGTTCTGAGACATTAAGGCAAAATGCTGGTAAATAATGATGGACTCATCCGTCTGTGTTTAACATTTCAGACCAAACTATTGCTAGCACAATGAAAATCTACTCTCTCTACAGCCTGATGTTTGGTAGACCATTGCAATCACCATCAAATGTCACCAAAATTCTGACCTTTGACAACAAAATGGTGCACAAATTCCTTTTCCTCTCAAGAATTATTCTGAAGTGGGGGAAAGGAAATGAGGAGCAGGAGGAACTTCTTTGGTTTGTGGCAGGAAAATACAGGCACAATGTATTATTATATCAAATTTTCCTGTAAGGGAAATTAAAGAGTTGAGTGAAAACAGAGAAAGGACAGCAGAAGATGTGCCTTTACAAATAGTCATGAAAATATCTTCTTCTTCTCAAGGTAAATTAAGTTCTATTAATACTTCATTGATGTAGGGAACTGTGTTATCATCTTTACACAATGCTGAACTATGTAAACACAGTTACACCACCCTATCAAAAGTCTCAGCACTATACACCATTTTTGAGATGAAAGAACATGACAATGAATGATATCTCTGTGTAACACTAATTTTAGGTAAACCTCAAACAGGTTTTGTCAATGGAGTTTTAGCTTGATTTCTAGTTCATGTTGTGATCTGAAGTTTTTTTTATGTGGTCACAGTCATGTGTTCTTTTACCTGGACATTATGAAACTCTTTTTTTCTGCCCTTGCTTCCTCCATTTTTTTTCTAGTTTAGTTCAAAGGAATTTGTTTACACATGATATACGGGATCTTCTTTCACTTTGTTTTTTAAAATTGCTATTTCTTGACAGGTTGTGCTCCATCTTTGATATTGTGGTTGGACCTAATGCTATACCTTATTTAATTTACTATGAAAGTTTTGGGGTTTTTTTAAATACTGATAGGAAATATGCTGAAATGATCAAATACCCTCTCTAACCTGGAAAAGCTGAGAGATTGAAAAGCTGAAGGTAGCCTAAGATAGTGTTAAGTTAAAATATTGCTGGGATACATATTTCACTTAGGCTTGCTTGCTGTATGCTGGCCAACCTTGATTAAGTGTCAAGAATATTGAGTAATCTGGATCCTGGAGAGAATGTTTTAACAGGGTGAAACAGCCATCTGAAAGCTGATTTGCCCTTGATGTAAAATTTATTGCATCTATATGCTAATGACCTTATTTCTGCATCTTCAGCCATAACACAACTTTATATTCTCATTGAATTCCACCAACTAAAATCACATTGTTTCAAATTAGAAGTACCCCAGAAAGGGAGAATTTGGGTATGAAAATAATGGCATTAGTAATTTAGAGGATGGCAGTTTTCTTTTTCCACTGTGTCCCACTCCAGTGACAAGAATAATGATGCAGCTTGACAATAGATTAAGTCAGATACTGTGTATGTCCTTTTGCATCTACTGGTAGATGCAGTAAAGAAAGTTAACTTAAACGTAAGGAAAGAATTTTGGTTTGCAACTTGGAAAGAAACTTTTTAAGTGATGACAAAGTCAATGGCAATGGATTTTAAGCTTGGCACAGACAATTTTTGGATTTTTTGCTAATGAGTTAGTGTGTGTGTGTCATGGTTTGACACTGGCACAATGCCAGTGCCCCATGAAAATATACTTCCCTGGTGTTTGCTGTGAGATGTGACCAGGAAATAAGCAAAGCAGGCCTCTACCTTAGAAAAAAAAGTTTATTAACTAAACTACAAAAGGAAAACAACACCACACACACACACACACACACACACACACACACACACACCTGGAAAATGAAAACTCCACAAAAAAGCATTTCCTCCTCCTCCCACCACATTTCCAATACATCTTCCAAATTTCAAGTCCCCATCCATCACCCTGTAAATACTCAATTCCAGTCCATCAAGAGGAGAGGAGTCCTTCTTGGGGCCATGGTGACCTCTTCCTTGCATGCCCAGTGCTCCCACCACTGGACAAGGAACAGAGCTGCTTCAAGGGTTATCCTTTTAAGGGTGCTTTGACCAGTTCCAAAAAAAGCACAGTTTTCTCTCATCACTCTCGGGACCTCTTGTCCCCCCCATACTTGTCTACCCCCTGGGGCCGGGGGGTCTCCAAAACTGAACCCTCTCAGTTCTGAGCCATCGCCTCCCCCCTGCATGCAGCCTCTGTGTCGCGAGGAAGCATGGTTCTGTCCATGGCTGTACCAAAAAGAGTCCAGCAACCAGCTACTCCATCATCTCTTTCCGGCCTCTTCTTTACTCTCCCAGCCTCACTCACTGCTCTGACTGTCATTCACTTGCTCATTTCTTCTTTATCATCCACTCCATCTCCCCTCCGGGAAAGGTCCAAATGCTCTGTGAGGTCTTCATTGTCCAGAAAGGAGTTAACAAACTCCTGCACTCGGCCAGGCTCCTTCCTTGCTGCACTCCCCCCTTCCCCCTCCTTCTCCACAGGCCGATATCACTTCAAGGCCACAGGCCTGTACCAGCTTTCTCTCTCTCATCTTCTGGCTGGGGTGGGGGGGGTTGCCCAAATCCTCTCTGGGCCTCTCTCCCTCTGTCTTTCCCGGGGGGGGGGGCTGCCCAACGCCTCCTGGTGCCCCCACCACCCTTCCATCCTGAGGGGTCAGGCCTACCTCTGCCAGGCACAGGTTTCCTCTCCCCCGCCCAGCTCGAAGCCGGGCAGGGGAGGCCTTGGCTCTTTGCTGGCCGGAAATCAAAGAGGGAGCCCAAGGGAGTGCTCTGCTTCTAACCCCTGTGTTCTCAGAGGCGCATCCACCCTCAGTGGCCAAGCCTGGTGTCAATTTAAAATCTGGACACCTATTGGCCTCTGGCCACTCCATTCCCAGAAAACCTGCTTCCTGTAAACCCACGACAGTGTGTTAATGAGTTAGAAAATGTGATGTATGTATTTTCTAGGACTGAAATACATTTTGACTAAGTAGAGGAAAAGGTTGTTTTAATACTTGGAATGCATAAGTTACTTTATAAGTATAGTTCTTTAAGCATTATAATTTTTTAAAGTGTGCTTGTTGAATGCTGGTGTAATTTAATTCCACTTTAGTGTAAATACTAATAAAAAACCTCTTAAGTTAATGTAATATGGTATCCTAAGTTAATTGCAGGAGATGTGCATTATCTATACGTAATTAAATAAAATGTAAATAAGACATTTTAAAGATAAAAAGCCTATTAAAGAATTACTTGTTTACTTCTTTCTAAAGGTGTTATCAGAAGAGCTGACACTCACCTTGTTTCTGTCTTGCAGAATAGCAAGTGTGACAGTGTTTGCCTAACTTCAGAATTAGCTATGATTCTAGTAATAAAGATAGCTCATTTATTGGTTTTTGATAGATTTTTCACTTGCAGATTTGTTACTAGCTTTAAATTTAAGTTTGGACTTTCAGGGGACAACCCTAAGAAATCAACATCTTAGCAAACATCAGCAATCATAGATTTCATGTACACTTAGTGTAACAGTTTTTCTGATAAATTTGTAGTCAACTGATAAGTCTAGATGAATAGAAAATTCTATCAGCCACTCAGTTGAGATGCAATTTTTACCAAACTAGCAGATTTTTCTTTTATGACCATTAATCTTCTTTATTACCTGCAACAACATTTCCAAGTAGTCTCTAGCTCTATTTAATAAGTTATGAATAATTAATTTGGAAGCTATGTGCTCAGAATTTTGATAACTTCTTTCAATGTTGTCACAATTAATTTCTACTTCAATAATTACAAAATATTTTAACTCTATACATAGACTAGACTAGACCAGACTAGAATAGAACAAGATAGAGTAAAATATCTCAATTTTGAAGGGACCCATAATGATCATTAAGCTTAACTCAAAAATATTTTCCACCCCTTCATTTTAGCTTCTATATTTCCTAAGGAACTATTAGCCAAATTCAATGTTTCTTTAAGCTGTGACATCTGTGGTTTTAGATAACTTTTTCATTATTATATTTTGTCATGATATTTTAAAGGCAGGTTTAATGTTGTGTTGTTTTTGTTTTTTTCTCTACATGTTTTGAAGTCAGTAAAGGTAGCGGTTGCCATAATGGAAGATCTCATTTCAGTGATTTTAAAAGGAATGAGTTCTGAAGAGGAAAATTGTATGTCAATATTTTGGGTTTTTTTAGAAAGTGATCCACGGCATCCAAAAGAAATACATTGAATTATTGGCTAAATCATGACTCTGGATATATGTGTGCATGTATGGGTGTGTGAGTGTGCACCTACAGAGGAAGTCCTGAGAGGGGAGAAAAAAACATTGAGTAAAAATTTTAAAAAGTTTTTTCCTGAGTTAATTTTTAACAGCTTTAACTCAAATTCTAAGTGAACTCTAATTTTCAGCCCTTACATGCCCTGAAGCACAAATTACTTTTGTATTTTAAGATGATTTCTAAATTATATACTTTAAGAAAAAATAATATCATTATACATCTTCTTTTCTTATAATTATTTTAAATTAAGAAATCCAGAAGTTGTTTCTATATTTTAAATGCTATCAACTAGTACCTCTAAAAGGTTGGTAATTCAGGTTTTTCATCTCAGTCTGAGTCCTCAAATAATTCAAACAATATTTCTTTTTTTTTTCTTTTAATACTAAATTTTAACAGCAGTAATAAACATGAGCATTGCCAAATCAGTATCTAAGAATGACATGGATATTCTGGAGCCAAATGTGCTTTCAATATTGTTCAAAGGTTTATATATTAACATACCTTACGATTGATACTGGTGTGCTCAACAGGTTTTTATTCTAATTTTTGGTTTATTTCTTCATATTACTTTTATTTTTCCATTATAAAACAAATAACTAAAAATTTATAACTATATTTTCTTACTGTCAGATGCATTCATAAAAGGAGTAAAGAGACCTAGTGGAATCAATTTAAGTCAGGGAAATGTAGCTGCTTTGACAGTTGAATCCACGATTTACATTAGTTTTCCTCTAAATGAACGGAGAAATCCTGCAGTAAGAAAAAAAAGTCTTCTTTCTTGTTTGGATTCCTATATTTCCAAATCAGAAAAGAAAAAAATAGAAAAATTTTATGAATTGGGAGAAAGAAAAAGCAAAGCAAAACAAAGCAAAACAAAAGAAAAAGTCCAAAAAAAGCAAAGCAAAACAAAAGAGACACCTACCTTTCAAGGGTTTTTAAACCTGAGAATACCTTCTTCCTAAAAAATTGAAAAACACAGAATAATTTCATTGAAAATAAAAATTTGGGTTTTTAATGGGGTTTTAAAAATGGTTTTGATGGTCAATACCCTAAGAGCTATAAGATAGACATAATAATCAACTTTGATCCATCTTTTACTAAACTTGTGCTGGTTTTGACTGGAGTGGAGTTAATATTCTTCACGGCAGCTGTTATGGGACCATGTTTTGGATTTGGGCTGAAAATCATATTGACAATTCTGGGATGTTTTAGATATTGCTGAGTAGTGCTGACACAGAGTCAAGGCTGTTTTTCCCTTCTCCTACTGCCCTGGCAGTGAGAAGGCTGGGGGTGCACAAGATGCTTGGAGGGGCCACAGCCTGCACAGCTGACCCCAACTGATCAAAGGGATATCCCAGACTAAAGGTTTCATGTCCAGCATTGAAAGCTGGGTGAAGAAGAAGGAATCAGGGGACATTTGGAGTGATGGCATTTGTCTTCTCAAGACACTATTATACGTAACTGAGCCCTGCTCTCTGACATGGCTGAGCACTGCCCACCCATAGGAAGCAGTGAATTCATTCCTTGTTTTGCTTTACTTGTGTATGTGCCTTCTTGCTCTACCATTAGACTGTCTTTATCTCAGCTTAAAAACTTTCTCATTTTACAAATCTCTCCTCCATCGCTTAGGCGGGGGAGTGAAGTAGATCATTTACCAGGTAGGGGTAGACTATGACACCATGCCACAAATAGTGATGGTTATGACATTTTCATCTCTCTTTGGATTCCTTATATATTTATGGAGTTTTCAGTCTTTCATGTTTCTCACATTAAAAGTTAAATAGAAAAGAATAATCAATCCATAGATTGCATTTTTTTAGAAAAAGAAATAAGTAACAAACTATTAATTCATATCACTTTGAGAAAAAGCAATGATGAGGCTTCATAAACATTGTGTTGTGAGAAAGTAAGAAAGAGAAGAATAAGGAGAAGCAAAAGTTGAGATCCACCTCCTTTCAAATGTTTTATGACTCAGTGACTGATGTGGAGGATTTAATAGTGGATAAAATTGTCCAGCATATCATTGCAAGTCAGGAAAGACCTAACTGATTCTTTCTTAAAAGGGAATGAAAGGCTTTCTTTGTCACATGAAGAAAAAGTTATGTCCCTCTCAACTGCAAAGTTCAAAGCAATCATTAGGTGCTTCACAAATTTATCATCACTAGTGAAAACATATTCCTAAACTTGATACTGACTAACAGTCCCATCTGAAGGCAGCATGTAAAAATGTATGAATAAATTTTTAAAAATGCAAATAATAAACAGTAAAGAGATTTTTCCTTTATTTCCCTTCTTATCTTCTGCCTTCAACAATTGAAAGCTAATTGCAGTACCATTGACCAAGGATTTTCAGAGGGGTAGCTGGGAAAGAAAACTCAAAAAACTAGACCCATTACATTTATTCTCCACACTACATCTGGTACCTCAAAACTTTGTTTGATTTAAGCATCTCTGATTTTGTAACATATGAACATCCTGGAAATTTTGGTTAGTTCTGCAATCTTTGTAATAGAGATCATTCCATGCATTATTAAAGAATCTTGGTCAAGGACTGCCTAATATATTGTACAGTTCGTGTCTGTACTAACACTGAGACTACAGGAACCACTAGATGAAATGCATCACATGAATTTGTAATAGTAATCCACTGTCTCACTCTCCTAAGATTTGACTCTCCAAAGCATCACTCTATGCAAATTATTTATGTCATTCAGATTAATGTTAGTGGATACAAACTAGGAAATGTACATCTTAGAATAGGAGAAAAAAAAATCATTATTTATGCATTACTTTAGATCATTACTTCAGCACAGTGCCAATATGTTTGGAGTGCTGCCGTCTATCAATAATCCGTCCCACTATGTGAATAAAAGATTTGACACTGAGTAAAATGAAATTCTTTCTAAGGAAGTTGAAACTGTAAGGCTATAATAATTTAAAATATGGGTTCACTGAAAGACATTCATTCCTTAATACAGTGAGAAAACAAAATACGTGCATACATTCTGTGTTTATGGCTGAGATTCAAAACTTCACAGAATGATTGTGTTTGGAAGGGTACTGCTGGAAGTCATCTGTAACCTCCCAGCTCAATCAGGGCAACTTAGAACTGAGTGCCCAGGACCATTTCCAAAGACATTTTGAATATCCACACACATTTCATGGATTCCAGAGATTCCACAGCTTCTTTGGACAACCTGTGCCAGTAATTGGTCACCCTCACAATGTTTCCTGACATTCAGTTGGAGTGTCCTCTGTTTCAGTTCATGCTCATTGCCACTGGTCCTGTCACCAGACATCACTGAAAAGAGCCTGGCTCCATGTTTGTTTCACACTCTTTGCAGGTATTTATGGCCATTGATAGGGTCTTCCCACGAGCATTCTGTTCTCCAGGCTTAACAGGCCCAACCACTTCAGTCTTTTCTCATATGTGAGATGCTTCAGTTACTTGATCATTTTTGTAGACTATCTTTAGTATGTCTACATCTCTCTTTCACTTCAGCAGCCCAGGATTGGACACAATATGCCAGCTGTGGCCTCATCAGTCCTGAATAGAGAGCCAGAATCACTCCTCTTGACCTGCAGGCAGCACTCCTTCTGCAGTCTGAAACAACACTCTACTGCAAGAGCGCACTTCTGGCTCCTGTTCAACTTAGTGTCCAACAGGACACCCAGGTACTGCTTTCCAGCTGTGGGAAAGCAGTAGGGTAGGGGAAGACCCTACCCCTGAGTTAAGTCCCAGCATTTTCACAAGTCTTTTTCATGTTCTCTGTAACCAGGTTCCCCATCCTGTAAAGCAGTGGGCCATATTTTCCCTAATCCTTCTTCTGTCACCTATGCACTCATAGAAATCCCTCTTGTTTTTTTGACACTGCTGTGCAGCAAATTCCACATGGGCTTTAGCTTTCCTAATTCATCTCTGAAATCTCAATCAGTATTTCCATATTTCTCTCAAGTTACAGCTCCTTGCTTCCACACCCTGTGTACGTCCTTTAAGTTTAGCCAGGAATTCCTTGTTCATTGACACAGGCATTCTGCAGGTTTTTTTACCTGACTTCTTGTTTGTTGTGATGGACCACTCTTAAGCATGGAGTGGGTAATTCTTGAACATTAGTGTGCTGTCACTCCCACATATCTTGGTGTGGTTGGCATCCTTCATGAGGACCATGGGGGGTGAATGTAAACCAGAGGGCCTGATCCACTTGCTGTTTCTGGTCAGCAGGCCTACAGCAGGCACTCATTACAACATCAATTTTGTCTGGGCTCACCCAGGAGATACAAGCTGCTTTACATTAATATTTCATTATATATAAATTTTCAAAGGAGTTTACAGATGTGCTTTTATATGTCTGTTGAATATTTCACCCTAAGGGTTTCCAAGTAGACCAAAAAACCTCAACAAGTGGAATGACAGATTATAGACAATAAGTCACACTACTGCAAGAAAATGAAGGGTAAAGACCAAGTTCCTCAGTGTATAATACAGTACCAGACTTCTGCTAGGGTAGTGCAGCAAAACCCCTACATTTTTTGGACCACACTCTTCAATGTTAAAGTAAATCATTATTAAAATTGATTATTTATTTAGGGCCACAACAGTCCAATATCTTACAGACTAGCTGACAAGGCATTTAGAGAGTTGGTGTAAAATTTCAAATCTAGTGAAATGTGGAGGTAGGACCTTCATGCTGACATTGAGAGGAGATGCAAAAACTGATTCTTTAAACATTGAATTGGAAGGTGACAAAAGTAATGCTGTTCTTTTATCTTGACAAATATTTGTCGTAGAAAAAAAGTCATTAAAAGAGAGAAGTGTCCTTCTTTCCCATATAAAGTCTATAACAAAGTAAGTGCCTGGGAAAGTTTTTGCTTGGGTTTTGTTAAGCAGCAGTAGTTTTAAAATATAATTGCTCACTATAAATTTGGTAACTAAATGAGTAATGAAGGATTATTTATATTTGAAAAAACCTAAGATTATAATTTTTGTTATTCATCCTAGTAAGGGAGTTAAAATCTCCTCTGTTACTTTATTAGTGTCTCTGTGATCAGCAGTTTTGGTTTTGAAGTCCTTGGCTATGTACAGGCTGTTAAAGAGTACGGTCCAAAGCTTGACACATTGATCAAGCTCTTCCTAAAATGGATTGGCCTTATTTTTCCATCCTAGGTGTTCTGAGACTAATGGGATTTCTCTATCTCCTGGCTGTTTATGCTATTTCCTTAGCTCTGTAATAAAAATAAATAAACAAATAAAAGGTTACACTGTTTCCCTCAACAGTGGCAGGATGAAACTAGACGCGTATGTGCTACACACCCTTGGAAGCCCATGGAAGAACACTGGAAGAATGAGGCTGCAGAGATTGTTTACTGAAGGAGTATCAGATCAGTGCAGATCCTGCAGCTCACCAAATGGCTGCATGGTTTCCACCTCACTGCCCGTGGAGAGGTTTAGAAAAAAAACTATTCCATGAAAATTTAGAAATAATATCTTAATGAATGTAAGTAGGTGCAGAGCCAAACAGATTTACACAGTGGGCTGACAACAAGGAGTGTGGACTTCAGGAGCCAAGCTTATTTCATAATTCTTTTATTGAACAGCACAGATATACCTGCTGAAGCCCAGGCAACATGATCCCAGGAATAGGCCTCAGCAAGGATAGAGGATATATCTAACTTTATACTTTCTATCCAACTTGCTTCTGAACCAGAATTACTGGGTGAAATGTTAATTTGCATATTAATAACTCCTAGGTAGAGGGGAACAGCATTGCTGTCATCTTCTAGATTAAGTACTTATTACCTTTGTTTTGGAAGACACTGTTTTTTAACTTGTTGGTTGTTGTTCAGCCAGTTATTCTACCTTTCTTGTCAAAGCACATAATGATATTTAATCCTTCCTGAAGTCATTTGAAAAAGACAATAAATAAGTATTTATCAGGATGCTGACAGGATGAATATTTTTATCTGAAGGTTTCACAAAATCTTATAAGCCAAAATGATGATTGAACACCTGGATATGAATAATTTCATGAAGTTGATGAGTATTTACTATTGATAAGTAATTTATTGTGCTTAAATGGATATCGGCATATATCAGCAATGATGGACAGAAACTTGGGCAATATTAGTGCATATAGTGTAAAATATCTCCAGTCTATTTATTAAGTACATATCTCAGACCAATAACACAAAATTTATTTGTTTCTTAGCTTGATGGGTTGATTTTGGTTGTTGGGTTTTATTTGGGGATGGGAGTTTTGTGTGTGTGTGCACAGACAATAATTCTCTATGGATTTAAAACAGTAATATTGTGTGGGATTTCTTCTACTGGCATTTCACCATTATCAAATATTATTCACCAAATTCACTAGGGACTGTTTAGAATTTAGCTCTTCTGAAAATGAGTGCTACTCAGTAAATTTTCTGGATATAAAAATCTAAGTTTAGACTGAGATTCAGCCCATCTGAAAATCACCTACATTCCCACAGCTAGAGTTTCCTTCTAGTTAGACACCTTTAAAGACCTAAGATCACAGAAAGAATCATTGGTCAAAGGTTGTATAAAAATCTTGTCATCATTATTTTTTTAACAGTAAAACACTGCAGGGAAGAAAATGTGATAAATTTTAAATGTTTTTTCAAATATTGCAAATTCTTCCATGTGGAACTAAACACAGAACAAAGAACGAGGTAATCAAAGAATCTATATGTACTGTAACAAGGGATCAGATTTTATGCCATGGCAATGGCTATATACTCTGCTGCACGTTGCTGAGAAAATGAAGTCTCTAATGTTGATTTTTATCTCCAGTCACAACTGGAAAAAGGCTAAGTGCCGTTATAGACCAAGTCAATTTCACATAACTTTATGCAAGTGCAGACATCTATATGATGAGAATAATTTCATAACTCTGTATTCCCCATGTAGAGACTTGGATAATTCCAAAACTCAATTCACACATGAGATGGATTTTTCTAGCCACTAGCAAATATTTGGAAAAAAGCTTATCGCAACTCTTATTGTCCATGAGAAAAATCTGTCACAAAGTATATTTAAATATTTATTTAAACAAAAATAATAAGTGGCTATGGCTGCAGTTTCAACTGCTTAGAGAGCTACCTTGGGACCTGAAAACTTTGAGCACTTTATTGTTTTATTCTGGTAGGTTTTTTTTACTATGATCAATCTACTTTACATCCCTGTTGAATTCTGACTTCTTGTAGGGGTCATTGTTTCTTATTCCCTAATAATTCTACTAGGGATGTACAAACTTAATATATTTCTAGCATTTACTGAGTTTGCCGAATCACAAGAAACAAGCACATGTTTTATGAACTCTCAGGTGGGTTACAATGTAAAGAAATGAAAGAAAAAAAAAGTGATATTTGTAGAGTCAGCTAACAGCAAAAAAGAAGGAGGGAAGCATTAAAAAAGCTTTGTTTCGTTTTTTATGGTGACTCTCCTAGGAATAAATTGACTATGGTATGGGGCTTTTTTACAGCTTGTAAAGTTATAGTCCTGACTGATGCTAAAGGTACTGTTTTCCCAAAGGTATGGATTAAAAAATCTACAAACAAAGAGAAAAATACAGAATGTTACATTGCATATTACGTTTCTATTTCCATACTGTATAGCAAGACCTATTTAAATATGTTATTGAATGACAGATGTAGACAAAATGAAGTCATTGCTAGTTTCCATATATATTCTTATTTAAAAACACATAACTATTTTAGAACAGAGCAATGTTGCCTAAATTGTCTCCTTTTGTTCAGAGGAATGTCAGATGTTAATTTGTCTGAAAATTAGTCAAGAACAAGAGTGTGGAGCTAAGTTATTGTTATTTAAGTATGGGGTTGAAATAATTATTATTTCCACTAAATAAGACCTTTCAAAAGTACCACAACACCAATCTTTGTTTAATGATAAATTTTAAAGTTGTTTGTTTGTTTTTATATTAAATACTGAAAACTTTTAATAGATCCAGTTGTTTCTTTCAATTCCATCAACTCTAAGACATGCTTCTAAATCAAACCACAAAATAAGAACCCAGAACCTGGGCATGACTGAAGGCCACAGCTTCTCTAGATGGTTTCTTTGAAGACCCTAGAGGTACATTAGGGCACCAATATGCAGTTAGCTGGGTAGTTTACCACAAGGTACACAAACACAGACTGCCTGCAGCCTCTGTGTGGAAAAGATCTGAGTGGATTATGGGAAATGCTAGGTTTATGACTTCTTGGGTCTTTGGTTCCTTAAGCACCAGGAAAACTGCACATAGGAAAGCTAAGGACCCATAAGGATGTGAGTGCTCAGTAAAAATGATGACCTCCGCAGTATTTCTGGTAGGCTAGAAATAAAAACTAGTTTGTGTCTAGATTTATGTTCAGGGTGGTAAAGTATTAGACGCAGAGTTACTGTGAGCATCCAGAGTTTCACTGGGTACGTTTATATTATCAAATAAGATAGGCTCATTCTCCAGCATTAAGGACTGCTGGCACATCACAGCTCCAGAATATATACAATATATAGTACGTACAGAATATATGGCTTTTTTCTATCCTGCCTCCTGGGAACTATCAATGGTCTAAATATTACCTGGAAGAGCGCTAGTTCAAAGAAGTCAAAACAATGCCAGAGGCTAGAGCTGTCTATTAAAGAGTGAAGAAAATGTCCTGGGTTTAAATCTATGTCCCAGTTCTATTTGTTTTACTGATAATAACAGAGTCATTAGGTTCAAACTTGAAGAGATTGTGGATTTTGGTAAATCAGAGTTGACATGAACTGATAGTTCTGATTTATTAAAACAATAGCAAAAATTGTACATCAACACACCTTCTGGGAAATAAATCAAAAAAGTGGTAGACAGGATACCTTTTATGAACTCTCAGCACTTTCAGTCTGTCTTTTTTTTCTTATTTCCTTGATAATAGGATCTGAATTTCTTGTATATTTCTTTTTTTTTTAATTTCTCTTTTTTTCTCATTTTTTAATGAATCAGAGATTTATTCCCCTAAATCAGGGCTAGTCTGTTCTTAAATTAATCTTTACAAGTGAAAGAGTCATCCTTTGATGAAAATGAATCATATTTTCTTTGCAGTACTTTTTTAGTATTTGTTTTGCCCGTAGATAGGGTCAGAGACTGACACAGACCCCAACTGCGATTTACTAAAATGTACAACTTCAATAAATCACAGAAGGATGAGTTAAACAACACACATAATCATTACTATGAAAGAATGCCTATAGTGATTAAGAAAGATACACCAGTTACACCAATAAAGATCCAAGTCCGACAAACAGTAGGTGGAACAGCCACAGTGAAGGACTGGAAAACCATGACTGGTAACTGGGAACTGTACGTCACCAGTTTCCCCAGTACTTTACAATTTCCAAGTCCAAGAAACATCAGCCATGGGAAGAAGCTGTCACAGTGAAGAACTGGAGAATCATGCACAGTGCTTGGGAAATCCAGGGCTGCATCCACCTTTGCAGGTCATGAGGCTTCCCCACTTTGCTGTGACTGTAGCCCAGCTTTTAACTGTTAAACAAACAAGCTGACATAATTTCTATTTCATCCTCCGGTTGGATTTCTCCCAAAGCCTGGCCAGGGCTCAGTGAGGAACCAAGGGAGTTGTCTTTGATCCTATACCCTGCTGATAAGGCCAGGAGTGGCCTTATCCAGTTTCTAGATACAGAAAGGTAAACACATGTTTTGCCTGTAAATGAACACATATGGCAGTACTTTCTTAATAAGCGATTTTTTATATATATATATATATATATATATATGTATATCACTTCATTGAAAGGTTCATCTATAGGGCAAATTCGGTTCAGGCCTTAGTACTTCAGTATTAGATGAAATATATCAAGAAACACAAATTTTAGCATAAATGTTGAGTACGGTATCCAGCTCTGAGGTCCTCAGCACAGGAAGGGCACAAACTGGTTGGATTGGGTACAAAGTATGGCCACCAAGTTGATCAGATGGACGGAGCACCTTGCCTGTGAGGAAAGGCTCAGAGAACAGGGATTGTTCAGCCTGGAAAAAAGAAGGCTTCTGGGTGATCTACTTGTGGCCTTCCAGTACCTGAAGGGAGCCTACAAGAAAGATAGAGGATATTTACAAGGGCATGTAGTGACAGGACAAGGGGGAATTGCTTCAAACTGAAAATTGGTAGTGTGTTCAGGAGGGGCCTGGTCATTATTACTAACTAGCACGTACTTTAATAAGCAAAGTAAAATCTGAGCTTTTCAAGGGAGAGGAAGAAGGTTTTTTTACAATGATGAAGCTGTAGATGTAAGCAACAAACAGACCTACAGCTGCTAGCAAGACAAAGCATTCAGCTTCTCACACTGGTGGCTGGAACCAACGAGCAGTTAAGCCTTTGCCTGCTATGGCTCTAATTGCTTCCAGCTACATTCACAGAGATGCCTTTAAGTCTGAGTTAGTGCCTACAGTGTAAAACTGACTCACTTTTTGTTTCCTTGATCTAATACATGTGGATAACTGCTCTTGATTTTACTGAGTAAGCAAGGGGAGAGGTCTACAGTAGACACTTTATATTTCAAATCTCACCCTGTTCAGCTTAGAGAATGAAATAGACTTTGTCTGTGTGTGTGTTAATTCAAAATCAGTGGTGTGTTTACAGTTTCACAAGAATAATGTATCCCAATATTCTTTTAAAAATCATAAAGAAATTATGATAGCTCTAGTCATAGAAAATGATAATTTGATTTATAAAGTTTTGTATAAAGGGAGGAAATCATATTACTCCATTCAATATTTTAGATATCTGAAGCTTAGTTCTTTAAAGACTTCAGTGTGGTGAATCATTGTTTCAGAACCTAAAGATTTGGCAAAATTGCAATTCATAGGGAAAAAAAAATCCTAGTTAGTGATTCAAATGATAAAGGATGTTTGTTCTCATGCATATGCCATAGCACATGGTTTCTTATAAAATAGAACTTTTCAACTTTTTCAATATAGACTCTGACAGCAAGAATTTATGATTCAGGTCAAACACTTGTTCAGTCATTATTTATCATAGAAGATTATAATACTTGGCACTTTGCATCACCTTTTGCATTTAGATTGCTAACTTATATGTGGCACTTGTACTGTACAACAAGTTGGTCAATGTGCTCTTTTAAACCAAACTTAAAAAAGAAATCAAACAGAAAACATTATTTTCAAGGTCGAAAAAATAGTAAAAATTAATATTAATGTGAAACTTATCTGAAGTACTTTAATTCCTTAATCTCTGAAAACTGTAATTGGAGAGAAAATCACAGGAAAACAGATTTTCAGATATTGTCTACTATGCCAGTAGTACTTTTAAGCCAAAATCCCTGAAGAACATCTTATATCAAAATATTTTGGCACTTCCAATTTAGGCTTCCTGAAAATGGAAGAAAATAAATATAAGTGTTTAGGCACCACAGAAAGATTTAAACAGAATGTGACACTAAAGGTAGACAAAGTTTAGAGAAGTCTCGTTTGTGACTCAACTGGTTCACTGATACAAGAAAAAAGACATTTCAGAGAATTATTTTGTGGCATTCATAAATAACTTGGGACATGAATTGCATCTATATTTCACAAAAAAACCAAAAAACAAACAAAAAAACCCCCAAAAAACCACAAAACAAAACCAACAAAACAACTAACCACTGTTTTTCTTTAATCTCATTCTGAAAGTATATCATCTTTATATGATATATGTAGTCATATGAACTCTATTCAGATTCTTAACAGAGTGAAAGTGGACTGACCAGGAATGTCCTGCTCATTGACTTCTAATTAAATGCAACTTGTCATAGCTATTTATTGCTTTAAGAAGCATATTTGAATAGATGTTCCCACTTTCTTGAAGTACCATCACAGCAAATTATCAATTTTTCCTTCAATATTTAACAGGAAAATGAATGATGGCAAAGAATAATAAAGAAAATGTTCCATCATTTAAAAATATTTTCAAAGGAAAAAAAAAGGATCAAACCTCCCCCGTTCCCATTTTCATTCACTTTTTTTTTACAGGAATCGAAATTTTGCAATAGAGAGTAAGAGGTGTCGGAATTTTAGCTGATGATAAAAATGAAGAATGTATTCCTTGTCTGGTTGGGCCAGCTCAAGAATTTTAAATACCAGGTATTAATTCACTTGGATTTTTCTAAGCATTGGGAATATTTTAGCAGTTCTAAACCAAGTCTGGTTGAGAAATGCTGGGTGGTAACATCTCTCAACAGTGGAGGTGTGTCCAGGTTATCTGTCCAGAGGACTGAACCATTTAAATAATATCCCTTTGCAAATATTTAAACAGAGAGATCAGAAGAATATTAATACACATAAAATTTCAGTAGGAAGGTATAAGCTGGAATCTGGGAGGGATGTAGCAAACCTATAAGCTTCATCCAGCTGTGCAGTTGTTTCTGGAATGAACATCTATTTCCTTATATAAAAATAAGCTACAGCAATAATAGTTTTGTCATTGTTGGATGTTAAACTTCTATAATAGCTCTGCTGAGAGGCAGGACAGTGTACCCTCACAGAGAGCCATGTCCAAAATCAAAGCAGAAATGTTGATATAAAAGGTATGAATTCATAAGGTCTCAATCTCATGAGGACTAGGTAGATTTCTCAAGTCAATGATGTAAGATGTGTGCTACCAGAGCAATTCAGATGTTACTCTGTCCAGCACACCCTGACACCCATAGTACAGGAGATGGTGTTTGAAACTGATGCAGAAATTAGATGATGCAAGCATGATATAAAGTAAAACCAAGCTCATCTGAATATTTCACTTACATTGTGAATAATAATATAAATATTCTATTTCCTCAGAAGCATTCAATGTTTTATTCAAAACAAATTTTATATTGTCTTAGCACCATTTCACAGAATTTCTCTAAAGAGATTTCAAGTTTGTTTAAACAAAAAATGTTAGATGTTCCCAGAGCTGACATGATTATGCTGTCTTCTATTTTTACAACGTTCTATCAATAGTATTCTTACTGCTCAATCCACTCACTGTAGCTGTTTTTAAGAGTATTCTTTGGGTATTTTTTTTCCTTTGGTTGTTCTATTATGTAGCTGACACAAGTGTGATTTTAACATGAAATTTGTAAACTGTGTTACTTTGTAGACTAATAGATTTTCAGCATAGATGCGTAGATTGTAATGGATTGTATTGAAGCTAGTTTTACAATGGTCATGGTCTATCAAAGTGCTGAAGGAAGGCAGCAAAAATTATTTCATGCCTCTTTACAAATATCAAAACACTTAATCTAGTCATCTTTTCCCTGAACCATTATATTTTATTCCTGTGTTCCTGTATTTCTTTCCAGAAACATAAGCATTAATATAATTTCTAGTGCAGCAGAGATTCCAGTGCTTAAGGATTTTATCATTTATGGGTGGGGTATGTGCTTAGAGCACAGATACCTTACGCTGTTTGGAGTTCTGCTGAATTCTCGGTTTCATTTCATATTTTCCCAAAAATTAATTTAGCCTGTGTTATCTGTTCAAAATTTGCTGCACCTCCGCAACATCTTAGCACACATAAAGGCAGCAGGAGCAGCAAACAGCTTACCATGGCTTGGGCACTTTACAGGAGCACCTTTAAGGAAGTGCAAGTGTGTTGCAAAGTGCTGGATTTGCCTAATGACTACACTTCTGCCTACCAATTAGTTTTCTGTAAACTGAGTTTATCATTAGGACAGGGCACTTTGCATGTGGGTAAAGTTGGCATGAAATTCTCGAGTAGCCCCTCATTGAAGAGGTGAATGTAGCAGCAGCTTGCAAAGGAAGAAAGATGATTCATCCTGAAGAGATGCTTGCAGGCAATGTGATAAGTTTGTAGACTTGACCGGGGACACACAGGAATGTTCCACCCCTCAGAAACCCCACAGTGCAGACCTCAGTGGGTAGTGTGGATGCTTTTAAATTGTGTTAAGGGTCTGTCCCTGTACCACCCGTTCTCCCCTTTCTAATCGGGGCCACAGGAAACAGCAAATACCACAACAGAAAGTGCCTAAAACTGCTTCATCCCATTGTTGAAACCATTGCTCAGAAGAGTATATAAACATATATTCCAGGACAATTTTTGCACATCTTAACTGCTAAAATGCTCTTTCTCTTGATAGTCCCTCTATATGAGTGTGCAAGAGACAGGATACTATGCTGAGGAGGGGAAAGAGCATAACCTAGAGGTAACTTGGCAAGAAGAGAGACAGATGGTTGATCTGAAAGCATCAGAGGCTTGCTCCCAAAGTACCTCCCAAAATAGAGTTGGTTGTAAATTAGAATTGCCCTTTATAAACAAGGTGTATTGCTCTAAAATCTGGCCATCTGATTATGGGTGCAGATGGTCTGTTACTGTGGGGATTTAAAGGTGTAAAGGGAAACATGACAGGTAAGTGCCCTAGGCTCATGTCTCAGTGGCCTAAGGTTATACAGGCTAGATTCAGTTTGTAATTCTTTTTGAACAAGTACTTTTTTTTATAAGATTGCTAACAAAGGTGTCAATGCTATTGATGCTGTTGCTTCTTTGAGTGTGCAAGTTATGGACACTGCTTCAGTACATTAAGACAAAGACCATCAACTATTTTTATATGAACCGTAGAACAATCTAAGATATTCTGAAAGAGCATGTTTGCTGTAGATCTAGAATATTTAAATATTTGGAGTGAGTTATGTATGTATATGTATATGAATCTAGTTATTTACATACTTCTGCTCACATATATAGCCATATAGAGAAGTTTACAAATACATAGTGAAACACACAGATTTATACATACATATATGCTCCCATGTAATCAGCATACACATAAATATGAACATTAGCAAATGAGGGCTTATTTCTTCAGGAAGAATTGCTGTGTACTGTTGTTAGAGCACTACAAAGTAAACAGACCAAACAGCTTATAATCAAAACAAAATGGATAACAACCTAGACTTATAAAACCAGTGCTCATTAAGGTATATTAATAATATATGTTTAGTTATGACACAAAAATAAAGCCTTCCACCGATACATGAAATGCATTTATGTTTGCTGTTTATTTAGGAGCTAGTTGTCTTTGTATTAAAGAGTTGGCTTGTCATGCAAATAATCACATTGTTTTAGCACATTATCAGAAAATTTACAGGTCCTTCTGAGCTGTGGACATCTGGGTCCACAGATACTGTGGCACCTGGCTTAACATGTGGGGAGCCAAAAGAAAAACTGTTCCACTAAAATACTTAAGATGCCTCAACCAGTCTCTAAATAGCTCTGCGTTAATTTATGAGGCACACACAAAGTATATAGTGCATTGCAAAGCATTCCTAATTCTTTCCTAATCCCAAATTCAGGGTGAATAAGCCTAAATAAAATCACATATGACATTGTTTGTCCATTTATACATGTTTTTTATATGCACATTATACACAGTTTTTGTTGTGTATTGAGCTAGTCCTGGGCTGGACCGCTAAATAGTTGCTAAGAGCCAATGCAGGTAAATTTCAATGCAATATGTAGTACACTGTCACATTGCTGTGCCCTTATGGACTCAGGTGACTCACTTTGTGTTACTTGATTCCCTTCTAAGCTCTAGTTTCTTATGTCTACCTAAAATGAAATAAAAAGCATAATAACAAATTGAAGGTCAAGGACTATCGCCTATGACTTTCTGTATTTCATATTGAAAATACAATATAGTAAAAAGAATACTACCATGGAGAAGATTACATGAGGTACAACTTTATTTCTGAAAAATATTTCTTCATTTTCAAAACAGCCTGGTTTTCATCTCATGTTAAAACTTTGCAGTTATACTGATATTGTTACGTTTGGACATTAAAAGTCTGAGATGGAGAGGGATATTAAAAGTCTGAGAAATGTTATTGTTTACTTTTCCCTATTTATTTTGTAAGTGTTCATTCTTCTAATTTGGATTTATTTGAGATAGTAGGAATTATTTTCAAAAAGGGCATTAACAACCTCTGGACATTATTAATGTGTAACATTCCAAAAATATTTCCTAAAATATTTCTTTGATAACAGACTAATCCTTTAAATTCTTTTCTGTTTAGCTCAATTACCTTCAAGAAAAAAATTTGAATATCAAGCAGAGAAATACTTGGACAGAATACACTACTGGAATTAATGTCTGTGCAGCATGAGAAGAAGCACAGACATATCGGGGATCTCAAAAGGATAAAAAACATACACTTCAGTAACCTCTTAGCCACCAAGGAAATGTCTTTACATCTCTGTATGCATTTCTGGAACCCTTTAAGATGAATTATTCTTTATAACAAAGACAGGAAAAAGTTTTCAAGTAGGGTTTGCATGCTCAAAAGAAATGTTTAATATTTTTGGCAATTCCAAGTGGCTAATGGAAAATGGTACCTCTCCCTATAGACTTTATACCACCTGCCATTATTAAAAAATGCCACTGTCTAGCAGGGTGTTAGCCTGGTGATAATATATGTAGGTTAGTTGTTTCAATAAGTTTCAGTTTTCCTATGAAGCCTCTGGCAGTTTAATACAACCTCATATAGTTAAAAGTAATTGTAAGGACAGAAAGCAAAGGTGATTTTTTTTTTCTTTAATTAAAACTGCCAGAAATAGGGACAGTTTTATATCAGTACTGCCTTTTTAAACTGAGATCCAATTCTACCCTTAGTATCCTATGTGGAATTGCTGGTCAACCAAGAGAAATGTATATTTTATTTGTAGACATGTAAGAGAACTTAAAGGATACTGTGAACCAGCACAATTACTTTCACAGCTGGAGCCTGTATGGAAATGCTAAGACCATGCTTTAATTCCTATTGTACAGTAAACACAATATTCCTGATTTTGCACTATTGAGAGCTATGGCAAAACTTTCATTTACTTAACTGACAGTTGGACTGGACCCTGAATCACTTGCTCACTCAATAAGTGTAATTTTCTGTATCTATGGGCAAATTAAAAAAAACCCAAAACAACCAAAACTCAGACTCAAACTGTTTCAGTGGAATTCTCCTTAGTAATGGAAAATGGTTAGAAGTATTTAATCCTCCTTGAATCTGAGAGGATTAACTCCCAAAGTTACTTACAATTCAGAGGATGACTCATGTTTTCACAAAAATACAGTTTTAATACTTGGTCAGAACTTCCTTTCTTTTAATTTCAGCCCTGTGATCTTGTAATGAACTAAACTAGTTTTCTAGTCTTTCATAAACTTATACCAGATGCAATATTTGTATCTGTATCTAGTGCTTAAATGTCAGTAATGGAATTTTAAATTCACTTAAGACTGGTCACTACAACAGAGATTCCTAAAGGGGGTGCAGAATCTCAATTGCTTAAGCTACCACAATTTGTTACATGTTTGTGAGAAGAGTACTTGGGAATAGTGGGGGAGTGGTGCTGCCTTATTTATTTAAAAGCTATGGAAATTTCAGCCCTAACTCTTCATGCATAACCAATATAACAGCCAGAAAATATTTTGCTCTTGAACAGACAGGTGGTACTTAATATTATCTCATATGCTGTTAATAGGTATATTCACTCTTAATTTTATTCTTTTTATTAACCATACATATATTTATATCATCTATACATTAGAAAATCTGTTGCTAACACATGTTCAGAAGGCAAATTCATTATCTGCACTAGCTTGCTTACATTGTTTTAGAGCTATTAGGCCTAAATGTGTAACAGCCTACAGGTGTATTTTGAATCCCAAGCTACCCTTTCCAGACATAATTTTAAAACATTGCTTTAAAAGCCCTGGGAGGCCCCTGAGCCATTCTAGCTTGGTTTAATTCTTTTTTTTTTCCCTGTACATTTTGTAGCACATTTGTAAGAGTGTGCCCGAGAGCAGTAAGCAAAATCTATCAATAAAATCGTCTGATATTTGTCCTTCTAGTCACCCTTAGACTTGTTTGGATTTTTTTAAACTTTATTATTATTATTTAAATTACTTAACAAATGGTGAATACAGTGTTGTGTGTTCCTTTACAGATGTCTGCAGTCATTCCTGGTAATCAGTTACTGGTGTTGCATCTTCTTAATTGTACAACATATACAGAACTGGAACAATGTATGCATAACAGCACTCTGCTTTGCATTTAATACGTGAATGACTCTGGAAGGAGGGGGAAGATAATATTCTACAGAGTCAAATAAAATTCAAGATTCCTCATTGCTGTTCTAGTGCTGTGTTACAATCTGGACAAACAGAAATCCTGCTGCCCTTGTCATTAATATGATCAGCTGTTACCAGATATCTGAAAAGCCACATGGTGCCTTTACAATGTAGATAAATATCTATGAAAGAGGAGAGACCACAACTACATTATCAGTCATCTATTTCTGCTCATGGTGGCTTCATGTTGGGGTTATAATCAAACTGTTGAAAACTTTTCTGTGTTAAGCAAAGATTAAACACAGCAACCTTGTCATTCTGTGAGGCACATGTGAGTCTAAAGCAAAATTACTTCCTGTTTATATATAAGCTTGGGCTCTGTTTAAGGCATAGGGTTGAGCTCTGATCCCTTTTAGAAGGCAGATTTTCAGCATATTCACTGACTTAATATTCATCCAGCTGCTCAGTCTTGCAGTCTGCTAGGTCAGTAAAAAAATTGACTGTGATATGCAGCAGTGTGTCAGTTTGTATTTTTGTAAGCATACTGTGAACACTTTAGGCCAAGCTACAAGCAATTCAATAAAAAGCAATGCAGGTAAAAATTACATGGGTCTCTGTATGTCTATATTGCTAAATGCAGAAGGGGAAGGATAAATCTGGAGTATCAAATCTGTAAGGTTATTCCAACTCCAGGAAAGTTAAACGGGATGTATTATGAGTACATGCACATAGTTGTTAAACCCATCATGTTCAAGTGTTAAGAAGGCACATTCCATCATTTAATTTGTGCCAGCCACCACTCTAAACAGTGCTTGACCCTGTTTGGTCATTCTCATGTGCTCAGGGCTATTTGAAATAAGCAATGTATTGTGGCAAGCCTGACGGGGCGGGCAGGAGGGTTTGGTCTATATCTGTAAGCCATGGCCAAACCCAGTCCATGGCACACAGTCATGCAGCACATGAAATGCTATTGTTCCCTCTGCTTCTCTGTAATTTGGGTCCATATCCCAGGTTTGGTTTATTCCAAGTAGATATCTCCAAGAAAAATCTGATCTATTGAGTCAATTTCGGTTTATAACAAGTTTCTTTCAGATGACTCCAGGGTCAGGCATTAGTCCCTGACCTGCCCTTATACATCAACTTAAACAGAGACAAAATTTAACTATTGTAAACCTGTTTTGAAGTCTACTTCATGTATCATAGGTACAACTGGAGAAATTTGAAGATACAATATCATCTGTCTTTTGACATGTTTATACAAGGTTTTGCCAGAATTTCTTCTGTTAATGGAATGTTTAATAAATGCTTATTTCATTACCTACTTGTGACAAGAAGATTAAAAAGGTAGACAAGTACAACATAAAACCATGCCTGCTGTCCTTTTATAGCAGTGAGCTTTGATAGATGTATTCCACACCTGCTAAGCCATTTACCCCAAGAAAATTCACAGGAAATTCAATAAAGAAATTTCTCCTGAGCTGTCCAATATCCACCATTACAGATTCAGTAGTCTTAACAAAATACAGTTTTCTGCTTGTTGCTTAAGGCATCAAAAAGTACATTGACAAAACAGCACAAGATTTCCTATTAAACGACACACATTAGGAGGAAAAAAACCCCAACAACATATGTTGGGAGGTTTTTTTAATATGTAAAAGTGCTTTACTCACATAAGAAATAAGAAAACCATTATTTTGAACCATATTCTCACCCCATACTGTGGCATCTTTACTGATTAATTGGTATAAACTTTAAAAATATTACCACGCTTAGATTTGAATAAGCTGTACAAATGGGTTTCACAATGTGTCAGATACACACTGCTTAGGAAATCAAGAAACCAATCAAACAAACTAAAAAAAAAAGAAAGCAAATGTCTCTAAGGCATCTGCAATAGACATCTCAGTCTCCCTTATTCTGGTAGTAGACTCAGCCCAGGATAGCAGCAGTCTTGCTTGTTTTTCTGCTTTCCAGATTCAGAAAAGTGGAGTGTCTTAAATTCCATACTCTGGGTATATGCTCCTCTTTAATAAATGGTTTTAAATCCATTCTTAAATGCTAAATGAATTGCTTTATTTTAAAGGCAAAAACCATTAAAATTTGAATTTTATTTGTACTAGATGACATTTCATGCATCTAAAATTAGTGCTACATATGAGGTAATACTTATTTTTCTGCAAATACTGTTATTCTGTGACCTATGATACAATATACCCAGTACTAGTGAAGGCCACAGGCTTTGCAATAGGCTTGCAAGGTCTTAGGACTGAGGTTTGGCAGGATTCCCTTTTCTGAACTTTTTTTTACCTGCCTGCAGCTTTGTTTTATTTGGTTTACCTCAAAGAGCAATTTTTTCTTCTGATGAGGTGGTTATGGCTAATTTTTTTTTTTTTTGCCTATCATTATACAGCGTAACCACAGTATAATAGAGATAGTAACGACAAGTAGGGAGGGGTTTTTATGAACAATGAGGTGTTTATGGTTCTAAGATAATGATGCAGAAAAATGCAGACCTGGTCTGATAGCAGAAGCTTAGAGTGGGGACGTAGCCCAGGAAAGCACAGGAATGGAGTGATATAGGCTGGATACAGGATGGCACTGGAGACACGCGAGCAGTTACAGAAATTCATATCTGGAGCAAACAAAACTAGTTTGAGGGGAAGCAAAAAAAAAAAAAAAAGTATCTAACATACCTAAAAGCTGTCATAGATATTATATTCAGATATAATATGCAGTTGCAGACCAATGAAGAAAGAGAAAGTTGTAAAATTATTTTAGAAAACACATCAAAATGATTCTTAGTGAATACTAGAATGAAGAAAAAGAAAATCACATTAACATCAACAATATTCTTCCTGGTGAATTGCTGCTTACAATTCACTGTAGCAACTCCTACACCATCACTAGGATGAAATTGATCCCAAGACCTAGAGAAGAATTAGAAGGGATAATACCAGAAAAAGCATGAAAATTAAATGTGTTTATAACTGTTTAAATTGTATTACTGCTATCATTGAAATTTTTTTTGGTAGAGAAACATTATTTCCTTTCCTGTAATAATTTGACCTAAACTAATAATACTTCCTAGATTAGATTGTTAAAATAGCCACTACACTAACAACAAATTATTTTCTTTATACAGGAGTTCTCTTTCCTCTTTCCCTGTAAAAAAGATTTTTAACTTGGGAATATTGAATAAAATAAGAACCAAGAGGAAAAGGAGTGGTCTAAAAGCTGTCTTGATTACTAGAACTGCTTATTGCTCAAATGTGTTTTGCTTCCTCTTTCAAACCTGATTAGAGAGAGAAAAGCAATAAGGGTCATCTTAGTTCCCCTGATGTAAAAACACTTAGTGACATCTGAGAAGCCCTGAGGTACCCAAGATATCTATAAGAAGCTGTCAAGCATGACACGAAACCTATGAATGATCCATATTCCCTTCTGGACTGTCAGTAGGAGGTTACTTGGGATAATCTAGGGAATCTCAAATGGCATTAGAGATCTCTGTTCTGGCAATTTACACCAGAAAAATGCTACTAGATCTGGCTCAGAGGACATTCTCTGGGTTTTGAGTAGTTTTCCTTATAAAATATGACATTATTTCACCTCCATATGGAATATTAACTTGAAAAAGAGAGTGTTCTGATACCAGATCAAATTCAGCAAAAACCTTGAGGAGTACCTTCAGTGTGGCAGCTCAGGGTGCAGATGCAGTGGGAGCTGCATGCTGTGCTCTGGGTGGCTGGAGCCTGAGGCAAGAGTCTGGGAACTGCCAGCATAACAAAGGGCCTGGAACACCCAGGTTATTGTGTTATTTAGTTATTGCACCAGGACTAAATTATTTTAATTATCTGGGTCTCACAGCCTCTGCTGTGAAAAACCTGGGGTTGAGCCAGTGAGGAAAGCCGGTGTGGCTGTGTGAGTTTTGGGGGTGTGGCTGCAAAGGGCCTGGGTCACAGCTCAGGTGGTGTGAGATGACTGCCAGAGGGGATCCAGGATGGCTGGACAGGGAAGCTTCCTTACTAATCCTCACAGGAAGGTCTTACTGACAATTATGATCTCATTCCACTGCGGCACTCATGTTATTTATTTGTAATAATGATGTTTAAAGTTTACAAAACATAAACTCCTTCACAGAACAATGATTTACCTGAATAGTAGCCCAAAGGTTTCAAATTTGTATGTGAACTTTGAGTTCCTAATTTCATGCCGGATTCAGAAGCATCTTTGTTTCTCTCTTTAAATTGGTTTTCCACAAATATGAGAAACACTCCTTATGAGAAACTGACTAGCTATAACACAAATTGAAAAAGATGTTTCTGAGGCAGTCGTTACGCAGAATCACATTGCTGAAAATGACATCATATATGGTACTAATGACTTGAAAATTCAAAAAGAAAAGAATTTTAAAAATTCAGAAGAAAGATTTTAAATGCTTTATTTTTTAGACAAGTTCTTAAATTTTTAAACATTAAAATTCGTATTTTGATAATAAATTTGCATAATTACTGGATAAAAATCAGCTTTATTACTTCTTTCATTCACATTATGGTAGTTTTGCAGGGACACAACAGAATTTGCAAGATGATTACCATGAACAAGTAATTCAGAAATATGAGTTTAAAAAAATCCAAAAGTTCAGTTTGCAATACTATTCAAAGCCACTGTGTTGTAATGTTTTTCTCCATGTGAGCTTTCAAATTGTTTTGGTGAGGAAGGAAAAGAAGGAATAGATTTTATCTTAATTTCTTTTTTCATATTTTCAGATCAATCCTATTTTAGTCCATTGACTGATATTTTATCATAGAAAATATTTTTAATAGATGTCAGAAACTCTTTCCAGGAGCATGACAATGATAGCTGCCTGATTTTGTACTGGAGTAGAAGACAGATGCAGAAGCTTAGATACAAACGACCTTAAATAAGAATTGGTATTATTGAAGATGAACTTGCAACAAAAAACATCCTGTATCCCAGTCCCTCATACAAAACAGATTTTAATCAACAGCTGTTACTTGTAGGTAAAGGGCACATTTAGTTAGTACTTTCTGGGGTTGAGTAAGTTCCAAATGGAGTGAAGAGAAACGGGACAATCTGGCACAGACCTTGCTGGGTACCAGCCCATCCAGAAAACACTGAAAATTTTTGCTGTAAAGACACTGGATAATATAGCAAATGACATAAGCAGATGCTGATCTTGGCATTGTAAAGAGATTATTCTTTTAAGGCTTCCCGTTTCTCCACTCTGCTAGGTATATTATTTATTTATCTTTGTAACAGGGAGACATACTCTTGTTTTCCTCTGACCTAATGGGATGAATCCTTACATCCTTTCTCTTTTCTTAATTCCCTGTTCTCCACAAAGAACTTTAATTTGGAAAAGGCAATTAGGGATGTAAAGGTTTGATGTTAATGCTTTGGTCACTGCTTCCTTTTTTCTCTTTAGAGACTTGTCTTTATATATAGATAACAAAGAAGCAACTAATTGTTCGAACTTGATAAAAATAACGAGGATCAGATGTTTAGGACAAGCATTTTACTAGGCTCTAATGCTTCTACCCTCAGTGCTTATTAATTACAGGATTTATTTTCTGATACATGTGACATTTTTACATTTCATTTGCCTTCAAGTAAATCATAAAATGTGTTTTCACATCCTATATCTTTCCTTTTCTGACATTGTTTTTGTCTTGCTGTTGACAAACTAATTGATTCCCCTTCAATTTTTTTTCTGAAGAAAATACTATTTTCTAAAACCCCTTTTGAAGGTTTTATCTTCAAAAACATTGAGGACCACAACACAAAAGACTTTTATGTCGTAACTACAAAAATGTAAGCCTTAATACTTCATAAAATTTAAGTCCATGTTTAAATTTGGGGATATGAGGTCTATCAATCCCTTATGAGTCTTACTCTTTGATATCATGGGTAAGTTGGAAATGTCCCTTTATCTATACATTATTGTATCCAAGATTCTAGCATTTTAGCCTGTATCAGTGAATGGTTTGTGTATTCACTGTCCCTTTTTAAACATTCCCCAGTTATGTTATGAACATTTAAAAAGTTAAAAGGAGGTAAAGATTAGCATGTCAGGGCAAAAATCAACAAGTGGATGAAATGGACAATGTCAATTTTCATAGTTCCTCACTGTATTGCATCCTACCTCTACAGTTTGCAGGCTGTAACAGTTTTTTGAGGTGGTATTTTGGAGTAGATAGAAATTGATCTGTTTTGGTATGAGAGTGTGGCACAGCAGCTTGATACACAACTGCATGTCTAGGCTATCTTCCCTACACATTTTCACATTTTGTCTTTATAAAAAACCCCACCCAAACAAAGAAAAAGTCAACCTAGGTAATTTTCCAGTCTATTATAATTTTATTGCTTACAAGATAAATTTTTTGTCTCCTCTAATGCTACATGTGTTTTCATCAGACCACTGATGATTTTTGATCCTGTTTAAACTATGTGATGAAAATGCTCTTGCTCATTTTATATTAAAATATACTGTTTTATAGATAGCTGAGTATCATTAACTTACCAGTGTTATACTTCAGATTTTTTCCGTGTTACTGGAATTTTAAATTTATTTTTCCTAAAATTGTTTCAAGCCAGTTACTTTATTTTCTCATGAGATTACTGTTAATTTTTATGTGCTTTCTTCAGCCTTCCTCATAAAACTAAACTGTGATGAAATCATTCCTCTTTGGATCGAAGAAGTATTTTTCACATGAGTTACCCAGCTTGACAAGAGATTTAATACATTTTCCAATGATGATTACAAGTGTGCTGCTAGAATAAATGCCTACAGTTTTTATATGATTCTGATCAAATAATCTTTATGAAGGATTAAAAGGCATAAGTCTGTAGAGAGAGAGGAAAAGAAAAGTCTGGCAGATGAATCCTCTGACTTGTAAGCTGTGTGAAATCCTCCTTTAAATTCTACTTTAATAACTCCCTTCTGACTTTTTCAAATCATTATATTTCATTAAAGAGAGAGTTGATACAGGTGTGCCTAAATATGCTTTAAAAGTCTAAAATAGCAGGAGCAGTATAGATGTAAATATATAGAAATGACGCTGAAAATAATGTAAAGAGAGAAATTCTAAGAATCTCAAAGAGGAATATGAAACTAGGAGTAGTTTATATCTCAACTCCTTTCTTGACAGAAGTTGATTTCTTTCAGAAAGACGTGAATAACTATAGTGAGCATCCTTCCCAAGTTTAAGTTCATGGTACTGAAGCTGAGATGATTTTTTGGACAATAGAAAAGACATCATCAGATCCATCAGGTCAATGTGTGACTCTGAAGCTGGTGTAATCAGAAAAATTTTGGATTGTTTGACCAGGGGATGACCTACTCAAAACCTGGTCTACTGACATCTGATGGAATACACCTATCTCAGAGGGGAAAAAGGCTCTAGCAAAGGAGTTAGTGCAGCTCACCGATAGAGTTTTGCACTACTTTGGAAGAGGCAAAGGGACAAAACCAGGCTAGACAGTGATGAGCAATGGCATGGCTTGCCAACACTTGAGGAAATGAGCACTAATGGGGCCCCTCAATCTACTTCATGAGGTTTAGGCTACCATGTACCAAACCTGAAATGTTTTTACACTAATGCACCCAGCATGAGAAACAAATGAGAAACAGTTCGAATTTTTGACCCAGTCCCTGAGATCTGATGTTGCTGATATTAAATAAATGAAATCTGGTTGGATGAGTCCTGTGCTTGGATGGCCTATTGGATGTTTACAGGCCTTAGAGGAGGGATAAGGAGGGCAGAAGAGGCAGAGGGCGGCACTGTATGCAACAGAAGGGGTAGAATGTATGGAGCTCACAACTGGCAGTGGCACAGTTGAGAACATCTGAGTGAGAGTCAAGGGACAAACAAATAATGCAGATGCTATCATGGGAGTCCACTGTAGACCTCCTCTTCAGGGCAGTTACACTAATTACTCTTTGAGCAACTAGTAGACACTTGAAGTCAACTTCTGTCAACTTGCCAGAAATTAACTGGAAGAATCCCAAAGCTGGCACAACCTGGGCCAGAAGATTCCTTAAAAACTTTGATGACAACTTTATGGAAGTGCTCCTTAGGGAACTGCTTCAGAAAGATACCTTCCTTCATCTATTGCTAGTCAGCAGTGTGGATGTCAAGAGTGAAATGGAGATTGGTGGCTGCAGTAACTGCAACAGGATTGAATTTAAAATCTCTGTTTGACTGGAAGAAAAGTGCCAGCAAAATCTCAACTCTGAACATAAGAAGAGAAGACTTGAGGCTGCTCTGGGAATTAGGGAATTAGGTCCCGTGGGAAAATATTTTTCCAGTTGTTTGTGTCCATCACTGCTGGTCACTTTTTAAACATCACCTCCTAAGGGCATAGGAACAAGCAACTCCCAAATATTAGAAGCGAAGCAGATGAGGCAGAAGACTGGCTTAGGTGAACCGGAGTATTGTCTTGGACATATAGCAAAAAATTAACATCTATGGAAGCAGGGTTGAGCGACATAGGAAGAATACAGAGATGCTGCTTGCCACTGTAGGGTGACAATTCATATAGCCAAAGCTCGAATAGAGTTGTAGCTGCCAGAAATGTAAGTGACAATATAAAAGATGTATTTTTCAAATATATTAATGGCAATAGGCAGTGTAAAAATAACATCAGCCCATTGCAAGGATAAGGATGGTCACCTCACAAACAGGAACACAGACAAGGCAGAGGTATTTAAGGCATTCTTTGCCTCCATCTTCAACATGGGTGATGGACCAAGGGAGCCTCAGCGCCCTGAGCTGAAGAACCATGACTGAGAGAATCATCACCTCACAGCTGACCCTGGAATTGTGTGGGATATGACGGTCCGGCTGGATCCCTACAAACCAAAACTACAGCACCGTACATGCTGCTATGGATAAAATAAACCATTACAAGACTGATTACAGCAGGTTTAAAAAAAAAGTAAAAACTTTTTACTCTGATGTGATAGACCCAAAATGCTTAGACTTAGTGAAGCCTAACAAATTAAAATAAATATTACATTACAATTAAATAAGTGCACACTTTAAAGGATTGAACAGCAAGACAAGGATAAAACACCCTGTCCAGAATCCAGCTTTTTTTTCCATCCCTCCCATTAAGATCCAGTCATTAAAATTGTAAGAGAGGCGCCTGTGACCAAATTAAGGTGCAAATGAGACCATATGCTGAAGTTGATAGTATAAATTTTACTTAACAGTAAATGAGAAGGGAGAGGGAGAGGGAGAGGGAGAGGGAGAGGGAGAGGGAGAGGGAGAGGGAGAGGGAGAGGGAGAGGGAGAGGGAGAGGGAGAGGGAGGGCAAGACAGAAAGCAAGTGACAAAGAAACAGATTATGTAGAAAATATCAATGCTCCATGGATCCTGACAGTCTCCCATTGGTCCTCTTTTTCTGGTCTTCCCAGTGGTGAGGGTCCTGAAGGAAACAGAGTTCAATGTATTATCATATGTTCAGGCCGGGTGGGAATGCCCAGGTAACTCTCCTGGGTGGGGGAAGTCTGACACCGTCTCCTCCAACAGCCTCTGGATCTGTTGCATCACTCTGCATCATGTGCAGTGCTTGGCTGGAAGGCCTGAGGCATGAGTCTGTGGGCTGTGGCTTGCCCTCACTGAACACAGGCAGAGCTGATTTTCAGAACAGAGTCTGGGTTTGGCTTTCCTTGTGGGTATATTCTTCTTAGGCCAAAGATAGCTAGAGAATAGTTTAGCACCTTTACCACATTTATCACAGTCCAGCTCCTATCAGGAAGCATATTTGGGTGGGAAATGAGCTTTAGTGGTAGCAGCAGCTTTATACAGTTTTGGCTGTACAATTTTGTATAATGGTCAAAGTCCTTTTATAACAATATTTAAGCTATTAACTTTTCAGATTCTCACACCTCTCCCACAAACTTAGTAACTCTCCACACAAATACCCAACATGCAAATTTTCATGGATCATCTCAGACATCAGAATGTTTTCTTTTAATACTGATGAAAACTATAACGTGGGAGAGAGTAGATTGTAATTTACATTTTGCATTAGGAAACTGATGCCCTCAGAGTCTACAGCACAGATTCACAGATGTTCTTTCATGGGTGAAGATTTAAGCATCTAACCAGTCTGGACAGAAATGACTGCAAAGGATCCCAGGGGAAGCCTGTGACATAGCCAGGAACAACATTCCCTGCTCCTGAGCTACGGGCTGAGCTGTAAGATCATACCTGTCTTGTTTTTGTATCGTTAGAGGGAGAAGATAAAGTTGTTCTCAGTGTCTTTTCCTGGAACCATCTCTTTTTCTGATCAAGATTAATAGCCCAATGGTCTCTCGTGTACAGGTAGGACACCCTTGAGCTATAATAATGCTTCAATTTTTTCTTGGGATTTTTTTAACCTGAGTTTTACAAGGCAAGATGATACCTTCTAATGTGTTAAATGAGCTGTTCACAGTGAAAGATGGAAGGTTTTGCTCACCCAAGAGGAACTAAGAATTGCATGGTACCTTGTGGGATTTGGATCAGACAGTGGCCTGACCATTATTTCAGTTTTAAAATATTCTTCAGTCATATTGCTAAATCTACTTGCTATGTCAGAAGGTGAGAGTTAGGTCAGCAGGCCAGACACAGAACATATTCATGTAAAGATGAGGAATTTATTAAAAACCAGTGAAGGGAAGACCACATTTCAGTTTATTAAACACAAAAAGAGGACTTTTACAAGAAGGGAGGAATAGGTTAACTCCCAAGAGCAGTTTCATAGTCATATTCAGAAGTAGTGTAAGAAACAGTTTTGATATTTGAGTGAAAATAAACCTTTCTGAAACTTCAGAAAAGTTTGGGGATTTTATTGCTTTCTCAGTTTTTCGTTATTTTGCCTATATATAGCTTTGTCAGCATTCTATGCCTCATGAGATACTGGTGTTTTTTCATGTCTTTTAAGAAAGACCTTCTGCTCAGGACACATGGAGGTAAGGCATGCTGCAGCAGCTGCCACCTACTCTCTAGTGCATCCCACTCTGCTGAGCTGATAAGACAAGCTCCAGGGCCATGTTGGTTTGCTCTGCTGAATAGATCCAGTGGATATTCATGTTGGAGCCCTGCAGTTTAGAAACCTTGGGATTGTTGTAGCTTATGATTTTTTCCCCAAATTTCTCAGTATTGTAGACTTTATAGTTTGATCCCTCAAGTTTCTCATTTTTCTCCCTTTCCTTAGTCTACAAGATAGCAGAACTCCAAAGCCATCCAAACACATGCTTGCCAAATAGGGATTTTTGTAAATAATCCGGTGCCACTTCTAAATAAATTAATGTCCTCCAGCTAGCTCATATTTTGTATGCCAGTAATGCTGAAAAATACATTTGTATATTTGAGGATTTGAAATCAAACATCTTTGACTTGGAAATCTAAAAGATTAATTTTTAAAGATTTAAAGAACTATCTTCTGGCTGACCATGTAAGCATTCCTAATTTCCTTGATCAGCAGTCATCGGACAGTCAGTGGCACTTATTGCATATCCAACAAAATGCCACCACATTTTGCACACCAGAAGTAGAGGTTAGTTGTCTCAGCAGTGACATACTAATCCTATTACTAGACAAACACAAGTTCTGGTCAGGTTGGAAGAAGCAAGTTCCAAACTGTTAAAATTCAAATATTTGTGCCATCTGAGGAGGGGAGGCCAAAGCCCTTGTGCTATGGTGGTGTGGTGTTGTAATGCTGCTTGTTACATAGGACCTGACTCCTGATGATATTCGTCATCTGGCTCTACTGAAATATCTGCAAAGCTTACACCTATGGTGCATCTTTTGCCTCTAGAGGGTCAAGTGATCAGACATGATTGCACAAAAGTTAATATTGTTGATTTAGCCTTTGATTTTGCTTAGTTATGTAGCATTTTCGTCTATTTACTTTTCATGATGGTGAGTAATAATACACGTAAGGATGAGAAAAAGAAGAGTTTTTTTATTTTTTCCCATGGGACTTTGGTTTGGTGTTTGGTTTTGTGTTAGCAGACCCTGAAGGATCTCAGACAACATTTGAAAGATCATGAACTGAAATTTACTCCCTTTTAGGAAAGTGGAGAAAAGTAAGAAAAAAAGGAAAAAAGATAGAAAATTTTGAAGGAAAATGAAAACATTTAATCTTGTATTTTTCAGGATAAGTTAAAAATAATGCTACTAGGAATAAACAGCTGATTTCAATAGAAAAAATATTGTTACTTTCCCCCAGATGACCCACCATAAGAAAATAAAAAATATTGCAAACTATAATCGTATTTCTAGTTGAAGTCTAGCCTTGTACAAATGACTATTTGTAGTTACTGACATTCAAAACCCAGGTTTAGTATTATGTGGATCAAACAAAAAAATCATGCAGCTTGTTAACTTCATAAAGAACATAATGTCTACTCAATTTTGACTAGAAAACATGGCTAGTTTTCCACATGTAATCACAACTCAAATAGAAAAAAATCAATGCAGCCCCGATTTTAAATAGTGTCATACACGCTAGCTAACCAAAAAAAAAAAAAATTCAACACAGCATAAATATTTCATATAGTCATGTAGTCTGGATTACAAAGTATTTGAAAGATTTCAGATTTCAAATAGTGCAGAAACCTATATAGGATATCTTTCATTCCACAGTAAGCTCAGGCATAATATATGTATGCTGACATGTAGCATTGATTTTTTTCTTACGTACTACTGTATTAATTTTTAAAGTTGATGCAGAAAAATGTGCACCTTTCAGAAACAGAAGTAGGGAAATGAATAAGATCTGCAACAGAAACCTCCATTATGAAACTTTTTTTAATGGATATGGGCCTTTAAAGAATACAAATTATCTTTTCAGGTTTTTTAAATAGTTTTTTAAAGGATAGCACCTTCTTTTATACTTTCATATTTACAGATTTAATTTACACTATCTGGCTTTAAAATTTAGCTCCAGTTCAAAAAAAGTTCATTTCTACAAGTGATATTGTAGAAAGTCAATAGCTGGAAGCAATCAGCATTTGATGACATTTTTTTTCAGTGAAACAATAAATAAATCAAATAAATAAACAAATTCAACCCTATAGCAAGCTCATTACGTGCAAGTTTAAAACTAGTGTCTACTGTGTATTTTTGAAAACACCAAAAGCAAAAGAATATATATTATGCAAATTATTTAAAAGTATTCATCACAACATAGGAAATGCTGTACAGGAATATGCTTGTATGTAAACTTAAAATGCATCACATTCTTCATCTATCTCTCTGGCTCACCCAGCCTGACACCAGACTTTCATCAAGTTCTACAAAAAAGCCAAGATTTTACATCTTGGAGTTTTTATTGTCATTGCATATATTGCTGCAGTGATACAGTACTGCAGAAATAATTGATAGAAATGTCACTTTAGCAGTGGGATTTCTAATTGACATTCTCTTTACTACCTCTACATCAAACATAGGCACACGCAGATTTTCTTCCCAAGTGATATCCACTCACTTTGGATATGTTTATTTATTCTGTTAAAGGGATATTTCCTCCAGGCCCATCCGATTTTGTTTACAAAAGAGTAGGAATGCCTCATATCATTCATGAAGAAAGCCCACAGATTGACAATCGACTGTTTACTTGATGGGGTGGGTGTTTGTTTGTTTGGTTTGGGGGGTTTGGGTTGTTCTATTGGGTTGTTATTTTCTGAGACTAATAATCCTATTAAAGAACTTCAGGCAAAGATTAATGACAGCCTGAAAGCATCCACCTCATTAAGGTTTCATCAGTTGCTTTTGGAATTAGAAAATGAAATAATGGAAATGCCAGCTCTGATTCCACTGACTCTCTTGTTAAGGGGAAAACAGCTTCATTTACTAACCAATACAAATAAATCTACTGGTAATTAGACTAGTGTCCTATTAAGATACAAAAATAAGGCCAAATATCGACAATGTAAGTGAACAGATTTGGTGTTATATACTATCTGTGTCTTGTCTGATCAGCAGTTGATTAAGTTAATGACTAGTAGAGTAAGCTTTGGACTACTTCAGATGTTTTATGGTGCATTGATTTGCTGGAAAGGTTTGGAGTGAATGCACAAAATATCCTGTAGACTTTCTCACACAGAGCTGAGTAGCAAACCTAACATGAAAATGGAGTAATGGTTACAAGGCTGTTTATTTCAGCTGCTGTGAGGCTGAATGTATAAGGCAGGTGTGACAGCTAAATCTCCTCAGCCAGGCTGTGAATTTGAGAACTGAAATTCAGTTTCAAAGAAGTGATTCACTCTTACTCATAACAAAAGGGTAAGTTTTGTGACAGCATTTGACAGAGAGAGGGATTAGGTGAAGATGGTAAAGAATGAAGTTTCCCTGTAGATGTACACTATATAAAATAAGCTGCAAAACAGAAAAAAATTGTCACTCTTTTAAGAAGATGGCTTAAAGGTGGTAGCCACAGAACATCTTTTCTACAATTACACTTCATGCTGATGGCAGTATTTGACTAGTTGAGTAGCTGAACTCCTTCCCCTGGAGACTGTACCAGACTGCTGATCCTGTGAATGAAACCAGAATGAGTATATTTTTACTGTTAGACATGTCACAAGGCAAAGCATGAAGCCATAAGTTGTCAGAAGCAGAATGACATTGCCTACAAACAGTTTTGAAATTGCAAAATCAAAATGGTTTTGCAGAAAAATTGTAATAACAATAATAATAATAATAATAATAATAATAATGGCAACAACTGTGATAGTTATCAAGTTGTGAGCACCTACAGCATGAAAAACAAAAGTGAAAATCAGCTGTTTATCTAAAAATTATATTGATGAATGTCTTAAAATTAAAAATACAGAGATGTGTAAAAGTCACATCAGAAGGGATTGGTTTCCTTGTTTTTTACAGTCATATTTTGTCTTGCATTATTTGATTGTGCTAATGTTAACCACCTACTTCTATCAATGAAAATTGTCAGATGCAATTTTGGCTACTGTAATAACAAGGCATCTACATAATCACTCAGTTCACCAGATAAAAGTGGAAATATTGATTGATCACTCTTCAACACTTTCTGGTTATAATGTGAAACTCAAAAGCAGAGAAAACTCACCTGCTAAGCTTGGCTAATATATTAGCTATTGTCAGTGTACAACCTGCTTCAATTGAAAAAGCATTAAGTGGCCTTACTTTAAAAGCATCTTATGTGTATAAAACATTCTTTATAAAAAGCAATCTGGTTTAAAGGTGAATTTCTATTCTGGACCTAGATGTTGGACATGCCATAGAATCATAGTACAATTTAAGTTGGAAAAGACCCTTAATATGATCAAGTCTAGCCGTTAAACTAACACTGCCAAGTTCACCATTAAGCCATGTCCCTAAACACCATGTTTATACTCTGGGACTGATGAGAGAAGAGAGAGACTTGACCACAGATGATCTCTGAGGGTAAAAAAACCCAGAGGTTCTATGGTGGGGTCCATCTTGGGGGCACTGGCTCAGGCTGTTCCTGGGTTACTGTGCCATGAACAAAAGGCTTCCTATCTGAGTCCTATCTGAGACATCTGAGACTCTGCTGTGGGAAACCTGGGGCTGAACCAGTGAGGAAACCTGGACTGACTGCGGAATGTGTGTGTGAGGAGCAAAGAGGAGCCACTGGACCCTCCTGCCATGAAGCGGCTTCAGTCCCAGTAAAGTCTCTGGTGGTGGGAGTGTGATTGCCAGCGAGTCTCGTGAATGTTCAGACGGGTAAGTTTCCATAACACTGTTCTGAAGTTCAACAACTATTTTGGTGAGTACAATCTTTCCTTTGCCTGTAAAGACATTGGCTCTCAAAGGACAATTTTAAGCATTTTTTTTTTACTTTCTTAATTTTCTGGCGTCTGGGAGCTAGTTGTTGGCTTCATGCCTGTGGATGGAATGTCTCAGTCACCACCATCTCAGCTCATCTGTTCTCACCATCACATGTGGGACATGACTGACATCACCTCCTCACCCGCATCACCCACTGACAACCTCCTCCAGGGAAGCAGCAGAGCAGCATCCATCTCAGCCTCTACAGCCAGGCACATGGATTATTTAGGATGACATCATCAGGGCATTGTTTATTTTTATGCCTCATTACTCCTTTTCTAGGAGAATGTGATCCATTACTTACCTCTGGCGAAACACCTGTGTAACTGAAGTGTTCTAAAGCCTTCCTACCTATAACTTTCAGCTAACCATGCTTTAGATAAAAGTCCACACATGTAGTGGTGAAACACTGTCAACACTGATATATTGTCCAGAAAGTTCATTGCTGTGTGAACAAGACATGCTCTTTATCCCAGGAGCTGTGTACAGTTTCCTCAGATCTTACCAGTTCAGAAATCAGCAGATTAGTTTTAGTAGTTTTAGTGTAAGTAATTTTTAATTTATTTTTTCCATTGTTTTATTTTTGTTTTTCTCTCTGAATCCTTTATAACATTTAAACACATTGCCTTAAGGCTTGGTACCCAGCTCAGATACTAAAGTCTTGCTAGAAGGATAATATTCACTGGTCTAGCAAACAGATAGTTTCTCATTTTAGTTTGAGGTTATGCTCATCCAGCCTAATCTTCTATGATAGATAAAGCACAGAATTTTCCCTTCTAAAAGCTGCCTGCTGCTCAGAAACTTGTGCTTAGACACACAAAGTCTGTGTAAGAAAAGTTGCTCAGGCTCTTTTCTACCTCTGCTTCCTCTTCTTATCTCAAAACCAGCTTGGTCCAGAAACTTACAGGTTATTTGCCATAAGCCCAAAGGTGAACTATGCACATGGGCATATGCAATGTGGCTAATTTAAAATGCATTTACTAAGGAAAAAGAAATTAACTTCTGGATGCTATGCAAAATCCCTACAAAGATAATGGCTTTAATGAACACAGCCTGCAGGATTCACGATCTCTTCTCGCAGTGTCATAGCAGATCATGTTAGCACACATGCCTCTGCTGAAAATCACACTATGAAAAGCCAGTGTCCATACAGACAAAGGAGTCCTGCAACTTTATTCAAATAAAGCAAGAGATTCCTCTGGGGCATACCACTGTGGGGTTTTTCTCTCCAGATTTATAAGGATGCAGCATCCTTTTATCCTAAACTCCCAGCTGCACATTTTCTTATTCCTTTCCCTGTTGCTGAGGTAATAGAGAGGTACAACCTTCCTGGACTGCCTACCACATACTGTTCCCATGCACGTGTCATGTCAACTTCAAGTTCAGAAGTTCAGGCTATCTGGGTTCTGCAATAGACTTTGTGTTGATCCATTTGTCTATTACCTTAAAGTTCAGGAGTCAAAATGTCAGGATTCTGTTCCAAACTTGGGCTTGAGCTTGGTAGAGATATTAAGAACCATTTCAAAGACATTAACACCCATACCCTCACCCATCAAAGTGTTTGTAAAGACATTAGCACACATCTTTTCCTATCATGCCCAATTGTTCACTTCTTAGTCAGCATCAATTCTCATTATTCAGCATTTTTCCACTTTGAGGTCACACAGATGTGTCCCAAGACACATATTTCAAAGGATTTAATAGTTCGTGTCATGACCTCACTTTCTAAATTCTCTGACAGCACTTTCAAATTTTGGAAAGCATTTTGCCAAAAACTTGAAGTGTAAGTACATTGGTTTAGATGGTTTTTGTCCTGAAGCTTGTTTTTTGTAATGTCTTAACAATTACTAGAGTAGCAAACACAGTAGTAGTTTTCCTTGAGGCATTTATTCAGCAAAACTCTTATATGTTTATTATTTTCTATATGCTTATCTGCATTCATAACAGTACTTGGAGTTTGTGTATCTTATGGAAAAGAATTCACTATTTTTTTTTTTTTTTGTAATGCAGGTTGCAAAAGGGAGAAGTCGGTAAGATGTATTTATTCACATCCACATAGAATCACATCATATCGGAGTAATAGTTGATCTAGTGCTCAGCATGACACGTTGCTCATCTATCTGACCAAGGATGTTTTGGAAGAAAATACAAGGAAACTGGTAATGGAAAAATCTCTCCATGCAGAAATTTTTTCTCATTTCAGCTACATACCTCAAAGCATGAAAGTCTATTCATTTTAAAGGTAACCATGCATTTTCTCATGGTTCATGTAGGAAGCTAGTTTTGCCAATTCATCCTCCTTGCTGTACTGTTTTTTTACTTTGAATAGCAGCATCTTGTGCAAATGTTTTCTCTGAATTATGCTGAAGGTATTTTATGTTCTGAATTAAACAAGAGGTACCCAGTTAAACAAGAACCAGAAAAACGGGTCTCAATTTCTTCACAAGTATCTTAGGTTTCAATATTAATCTGAGTATTACTGCTTTTATTGTTTTCTATGAAATCTTAAATACTAATCCAAACACATGCACACTGTGAGAAGTAAATATTTAAATCTTGGTCTCAGTTACATAATTTTGGTTCTGATTTGCATAGTGAAATTCAATTACAATGAAGATTTACTCCACTTAAGAAAGTACACTCATTGCAAATAAGTTGAGCATCATTATTTTAAATTCTGTTGCATTAGTGAAAGGAAGTAGGTAAGGTATGTTTTGTTCTTAGATAGGATGGACCAATAAAATGGCGAGGATCCTTAAGTAAGCTTTTATTTAGATACCTAAACTTTGATGTGTTCATTCAGGACATTTGTTTCCCCTGTTGAAATTTGACGCATTCTGATTCAAAGAAATGGGATTAATGATAAGATCCTGTATTAACAGATTATAAATAAACTGATGTGGGCATATAAGTCTCACAGAATTTCCCAAAGAGTTTAGTTTGAGACAAATCTAGGTTTCCTGTAAAAAGATTTCATGGATTTGTTAGTTTACATTGCTCTTTAAGTACGCTCTTTGATTAGACAGTTAATAGGCTGCTTCCTTTTCTTTAAACACTGGTAGTCATCCTAATTCTGTTTGATCTGGCTCCTCTTCTCGCCTTCTAAAGATTACTACATGATTTATGTCAAAGTGCTGTATGCACCCTTCATAATTTAAGAATACTGTTGTTTACTTTCATACACCTAATATAGGGATTTTTCTTCTTCCTAATTAAAACACTCATATAGAATAATATACCAAACCATAAACTATGACAGTTAATATGAAAAGGTTCTAAGTTATTACATTTGCAACAGACATTTAGTTATCAAAAGTGCAAGAAACTCTGTTGCCCCAACTCATCATAAATGTATTTTAAGCTATTCTTCCTGTGCATTTAGCTAAAGATCAGTAATACTTACCTATGACCATAATGAATGAATAAAGTATTCAGGAAGATAGTTATTTTTCTTTTAAAATATTAGTTTATTTAAAAAGAAAATTATGTTTTTAAAAAATCATTTATTTCTTTCCTTTCCCCTAAGTATGACCCTGGAAAACCTGCTGTTGTTCTATCAAATCTCCCACTGGATCTGTATTTTGGAAAGGTCTGTTGCTAGTAAACAGCTTCATGAATATGTATGTCCTTGTATAGACAATAAGTGATACTAAAATGTGCATAAAAGTACAAACCAGAACTCCATGTCACACTGAGTCTGCAAGTTTGACTTTTGACAGTTGTCAAATAGAAGGATCCTGCTTTGGTCTGAATTGGATGCAAAACTTGCCATGCAGTTACTGATGGAATCTACAATTTTTGTATTTCCACTTCTGTTTCTAGTTTGTCTTTTTTCATGCTTCTTTTACAGAAACTTTTGCTTACTGAAAACTGAAGATGATATCTTCCTTCCTTCCTTCCTTCCTTCCTTCCTTCCTTCCTTCCTTCCTTCCTTCCTTCCTTCCTTCCTTCCTTCCTTCCTTCCTTCCTTCCTTCCTTCCTTCCTTCCTTCCTTCCTTCCTTCCTTCCTTCCTTCCTTCCTTCCTTCCTTCCTTCCTTCCTTCCTTCCTTCCTTCCTTCCTTCCTTCCTTCCTTCCTTCCTTCCTTCCTTCCTTCCGCCACTTCCTTCCTTCCTTCCTTCCGCCACTTCCTTCCTTCCTTCCTTCCTTCCTTCCTTCCTTCCTTCCGTCCTCCCCCACTTCTTCCTTCCACTCCTTCCTTCTCCTTCCCCATTCATTCCAATTTTTTTTTCTTCTCTTCATTCTGAATATAATAATAAACAGATCTAGAAATAAATTTGTAATTTAAGATTATTTCCTTATATTCTGAGTCTCAACACAAAAAAAATCAGATATATCATTCTCATTAAAAATTTTGAGAGGTAAAGTAATATATAAATGCCTTTAGACTGAAATGCATCCATATGAATGGCAACAACTCTAAAGAGAACAGATCTACTTTTGTCAACAATCTTAAAATTTCTATTCATGATAACTTATGCTCCATTTATGCTCAATTTCTGCCTAAGTTCCACTGGAAAGCTATACAACACACCTTTTGCATATAAAATTGTGGTAGAATAAAACTCCACACCTAGTCCAAAGCTGAAAAAAAATATTTGAGGATATCCCAAATATTCATGAGCAGCCTGTTTTACCTGACAACTGAAAAACCAAGTCAAGTGTGTGGTGTTCAGATTAATGACACTGCAATGCCTTTCACTGGACTGGCACTTCATTAGGATCTAGCAGCTATTGTAACTCGGAAGAACAAGGATAAACTAGAAGAAAGGGAAACATGCTGTTCCTTAATTGGGCTATGGCCTTCTTGTGGAAATGATAACACTCAAAATAAAACAAATGAAAACTTAAAGATTTATATCATTAACAGTAATGCTAACTTAAAAAAAACTCAATGTTTGTTAGCTATCATAGGACATAGCTGAAGAAAAGAGCTGAGAAGAGGCAGAAAAGAAGGAAGAACTGCAAATTACAAAGGAAAAACCAGAACATAGATAGCAGAGGAACATTTATGGCTAATTGTACAGAGAGAGTATGAGGAAGGGGAAAAAAAAAGCTGCAAAAAAGAAATCAACAAATAGAAACACAACCAAAATCCTAATATGATAGTAGGTATTAAAAAAAATAATGCTTTCTTGTACTAAATAACTGTTACCAGCATTGGAATTCTCTTTCAGAAATAGGACTGGTTTATCATGACAACAAATTGCTGCCACACATGCAGAAATTTGGGCTGCTTCTTTCCCAAAAACTGAATAAGGTGATGTTATTCCTCATATTGTGTACTTTTCTATTAACTTCTTTTTGTTCAAGTCTGGAATATGAAGCTATCTTGTGCAATAATACTTTAACAACATTTTTCTAACCATTTTCTGCGGTGAAGAAATAATGTAATTATATATTTATTTTTGTAGAATAAATAACGTATATTTGTCCCTAATCATTTTCAGAATGAAATGAAATGTTAAAACTGAACTTCTGCCTGATGTTACATAACATGCTGGGTTCTGCATGACGCTTAATTGTACTATGTACTTTGCAACACAGCAGTGTTAGCAATTGTTTCAATAAAAGTGTTATCCAGTTATTTTTGCAGGGAAGTGATTAGTGTGTGCAGGTGAAACCTGTAGCTTTGGAATAAAATCAATGTAATTTTTTCTAGCAAGTACTTATATTACTCATAAATGAATCATTTGGGATTGCTTAAAAGAACCTATGACTCCAATCATCTTTATCATATCTTAACAAGAAAAAAACATCAGAATCTTACATTGAGATCTTGCTTTCCTTCTTTCAGAGCAATGTCTTAAAGTTGTAACATAAGAACCAAAATCACATACAGATCTCAAAAAGCAGAAGCCAGTCTAGAGAAAGTGTATGGAAGCCTAAGTATTAACCTTCTGATTCAGAAGATTTAATGTAAATAAACGCATAAAACCTAAACAAAACTGACTAAAAACCCAAAAACCACACAAACCAAAAATAACACAAATCAAACAAACAAACCAACAAAAAAGCCACACAGAGAATATATCTGTATGTCACAGTAATTACAAAAGTCAGGGCAGGGTGATCAAAGAGTAAAGGCAGGGCTAACTCCAGCTTCCTGTGGTGGAATATCAGTCCTGCGCTGCTCAGGATAGTGCCTCATAGATGTACAGCCCAGCAGCGCCTGCACAAGTATTCCTGTCTGGATATACTTCTTCATCCAAGAATGTGGAAGCCCTGGAAGGAAGCTGCAGAAGGCTCCAAGGCCGAGCTGGGCTGAGCTGAGCTTAACTTGGCTGGCAGAGATGCTTCTGGAACTCCACACACTTTGCTGGTTATTTGCAGCTGGATAATTTAAAGATCATTTTACCTAGCCCAAGCTGTATAAAGTTGCCAGATCTGTATGACTGGTAAAGAAATTGTGCTAGTTTTGACTGTGATAAGAGTCACTTTTATTCACAGTAACTACTATGGGGCTGCATCTTGAATTGGTACTGCGAATAAGGCTGATTAACAACGTGATGTTGTCTTTGTTGCTGAGCAGTTTGCACAGTGACAATGCCTTTTCTGGCTCTCCCCACATCCCACCATCAAGGAGCCTGGGGATACATAAAGAGCTGGGAGGGGATGCAATCACTACATTTGACTCCATTTGATCCAAGGTTTATCCCAGACTTTATGACATCATGCTCAGAATAAAGTTGGGGGAAGAAGGAGGAAGGGGGAAACATTCAAAGTAATTAATAGCATTTGTCTTCCTAAGTCACTGTTACAGGTGATGGAGACCTGCTCTCCTGGAGATGGCTGAACACCTGCCTGCCCATAGGAAGTGGTGAATGAGTGCTTTGCTTTGTTTTGCTTGCGTGTGAGGCTTTTCACCCCATGAATCTCACCCCATGACTCTTCTCACTTTTACTCATTTGATTCTCAGCGCCATCTGACCTGGAGGGAGGCAGTGAGAGGCTGTGTGGTGCTTAGTTGCTGGCTGGGGTTAAACCACAATAGAAATGCATGATTTTTGAATAGCTTGGCACTTCTTTGAAGGAAGAGCAGGATTTTCAGACTTTTAAGAAGCCTTTTTTTTTGAAAGAACTCTCTCATAACAGCTGATACCATGATTTACTTTACTGTGTTTGCTCAGATTTTTGTATATGTAATAGCTGAACTTGAGTGCACATACTTTTGACCATTTTAGCCAAAGTGTATCAAGGTAAAGTTTATATTACTATAGGAATAGCCACTATAGGAATTATATTACTATAGTAATAGTTTATATTACTATAGGAATAGCCACAGGCTTGTCTCTTTCTTTTTCTTAATATCAGTTAGGCTATGTCATTTTAATATTATGAAATGATAAAAAAGAGTAATTTACATACAGAGAAGTCATATTTCAGTTCTTATTTAGCTTGTCGAAGATGGATTTTCATTACCTATAAAAAATTCAAAGATAAAAAAGTATCAACAATACCTAAACTGTGTTAACAGAACTCACATAAGTTGAAGTGTAAACAATGTTTTAATTATGCCTAGAAGGTGATGTTTTAGTTTTATGAAGCTGCATTCATTGCCATGAATCTTTTCTCTAAAGCAGAGAAGTCCATTTCTCATATAGTTTGTTGTTATGTGCATTGATAAGACGTGGCAAACAAAGAACTTATCTTCTATGTTTATGTCCCCACCACAACATTTGCAAGATTTCTGATGGAAAACAGAATAAGGATTAACTGGAATGATAATTTAGCTCATGCTAAGGTAATATTTTCATAGGTTGAAATAAGGTTTTTAAAATAGGAATAGGTACTTGGAATAGGTGTTGTGGAATAAAAGCAAAAAAACCCCAAAACATTCTTGCAGCAAATATTACAAAATAATTCTTTGTATGATAAAAAATTCTAAATTTGTCTAAAATAATATTGTAAATTACTGCAGAATTAACATTTAAATACCTTCTTTTGTATTGCAATGCTGGACTTTTTATAAAGATTATTGACTATTGTAAAATTTTATTTTTAATTTCTTTTTGCTTTGGGGACTTCAACTCTTCTAAATATACAAAAGGAAACACTTTAAAAGCTTTACGCTCTGAAGGTATAGAAGTAAAGCATTTCAATACTGCTAGTAAGAATTATAGGTTTTGAAAAAAAAAAGAAACACAGGAATCTTCAAAAGGAAAATATAGATTTCACAGGGCATCTGTTTAGCTCACTCTAGTTAAAAATTGCATTCAGCTGTAAAACATCAATATGTCAGGCACATTACTAATATAATTTTTATGACAGCATAACATATTGTGAGGATATTATCCTTTTCCCTCTTCTTCAGCCCCATTCAGCAGACTGTCCTATTCACAAATCCTCTTTCAATTGACAATTTTCTGGTGAAAAACTAAAGCCTCTATAGTAGTAATTTAGGTTAACTAGCATCTTTGCCTTATATTTGCAATTACTATTTAACTGTTAAGTATTCCACAAAACTACTCATATCCCTGTGTAGCCCAGATGGTAGCATGCATTACAGGGCACTTTTGTGATCCCAGAATTTCTGTGTCACTGCTACCTGCAGGAATTTAGACTGCAGCGTGCAAAAAGCTGTGGACTAATGAGTTTATTTGAGCTGCATATTCTGTATAAGTGTGATTTAGTATAGGCAGAAATAATTAAATATCCTATAGTTCTTTTTTTTTTTTTGCTAAAAAGTCTAATTGTACTTCTATGCATGCAGCCCCCCCCATATTTACATAATAATCTTAAGCAATATGTATACATGCCGAGGTAACACAAAATTAAGTTTAACATTTTTTTCATATAGGATTCCTGCTTCATGTCTCTCATAATTCCCTCAAATCCCTCAATCGTTTTCTTGTTGGCACTTCCCTATCTTTCCAGAATGTCTTTGTACCTGAAAGTATGAAACTTCCCCATGAAAGGAGGGCAGCCAAGCCTGCCCTCTCTGTGTTTCTACAATGACATCAGGTTTTCTTTGGTGTTGAGATGTGGTGGGCATCTTATGGTGGCGACTACTAAGGAAATAACCATACTGGTATCCTCACCAGATGCCTTGGTAAACTTTCTGTCTTGTCTCATTCATACAAACCAGGGAGCTCTAAGCACCACAGCAGAATTCCACAATCTAAGGGAAAATATCCTTTTCAGGTGTAGCATTATTAAAGCCCAGCCTGCCTTTTCATGCCATAATGAACTGACCTTGGAGAAACAAAGTGTTCACGTCTTGAGATTGGAGCCTCTCAAACACCACCACCCCAGCTCTTCCCGTTGTCTTTGTAACACTGCAAGGCAATGCTCACCACCTGCTTAGGGCATTCCTCCTCCCAACTGAGTCTGGAGATCTTCCTCTGCCCACTGGTTTCACAAAGATTTATATCTTAAAAAAAAAAAAAAAAAAAGCAGAGAGATATTTTTTCTATCTTGTCTTTGAGGTACTCTGCCGATACTGTGAGTCAATTCATGGCAAAGTGCAATAATGTTGTCAAGCAGAACAAATAATTCTACTCTAATGTTTTATTACATTCAGGCAGCATTATAGAAATAGCTCTTTTGTATAAAATTCAGAGAGATAATGAGTATTAAAGGGATGAAAATCGTCAAGAAGAAAAATTTAAATTTTAGCTTCAGTTGTCTCTCAGTTTTTACCTAGACTGTTAGAAACAGAAACTCAAAAATTCCTGCCATCTTCTCTTTTAATTTTCATTCTTCTCTCCTCACAAACAATCACTGCTGGTAGACTTGCCAATTTCCATTTAAATGATTTTTAAAAAACATCTGAGGAAATTTTTTTTAAAAAACAATCTTTTGTTTCATTGCTGTGGTAGGTTGACCTTGTCAGCTGCCAGATGCCTACCCAGATGCTCTCTCATTCCCACTCCACAACAGGACAAAAAGAGAAAATAAGATGAGAAAGCTCATGGACTGAGATAAAAATAAGGAGACAAAACAAACTCAAACTGGTGAAAAGACAATTTAATTTATGATCAATTAAAATAGATTTGGATTGTGAGAAACAAAGATAAAAGCTAAAACCGTCCTCTTCCATCTTTCCTTTTTCCCATGTTCAACTTCACTCCTTCATTTCTGATTCCTCTATGTCCTCTTCTGAAGAAGAAAGAAAAAGATTAAAAAATAGACAAAAACCAAAACAAAAAAAAAAATTAAGATTATATTCTTTATAAATTCTCATGCTTCTGAAATAATCTCAGGAGTTTTGAATGCTGTTGATTAACTATCCTAGCAGAGTTTTATAGCTCACACTGAGTTCATGAATTACCTTTGGTGTTATTCCTGGGAAATGCTGCATTGTCCAGATCCCTTGGTTGGAAAACAGACTCTTTCACAGTTATTTCTAAACCACATATGGTTCATAAATTTTCCAGTTTCGGGTTCAGTTTTTCTTCTTTCCCTTTGAATTCATGATAAATATAATAAGTGATGTACAGGCATTATATAAAAGATACAATACACAATCTAAAATCTAATAACTGAAAGTAACTTCCCTAGAAATTAAAGATCATTCCAAGTTTTATCAAAATTATTATTGTCCCTGGATAACTTTGCTTCGAAAAATTTAGTTTAAAAAGTCAAAACATTTATTAGGAGCTTCTCATTTTCCTTTTACAGGGAGATAATAGGGAAATATTGAATCAATTAAATCTTTATATACAAATATATTGATTTCACAACTACTGCACTATAGCCATTGTCTGATAGCAGAAAAATATTCTATATGAATTAAACTGAACTATGGATTGAACATTAGAACTTTTCTGCTCAATATTTTAACATATTAATTCAAGTTCCTCAAACTGGCAGCTATTCAAGTACCTCAAATCTATTTTAAAACTAATAAACTTGTCATGAAACATTAAATTGAGAAGGTATGTAAATGTATAACACATCACTTATTTTCAGAAAGAATTGATGGAAATTAGAAATAGGTAAATCCTTAGCCAGGAGAGGCAAAAGAAAGTATACAGAAAATGTTTGTAGAATTTCAGTATTGAATATTCCTAGTCCTGTATTGATTGCTCAAATTAATATTTAATCCGCAATAACTTCAGCAGAAGTTAGATTTCACAGTTGTGATTTAGGAATGGTATTCTTCAATTTGGTATTTCCACTGAAACACTCCGACCCAAATACTTCTTGCTCACTTCCCCCTGCTCCTCCCCTTCCCCTGCCCCAGGATGGGAGAAGAATTGGAAGCACAAAAGGTAAAGATCTTGGGCTGAGATAAGAACAATTTACCCGAAACTACAATGAGATAAGAAACTAAACACAACAATGGTAATGACAGATTGCAGGAGAAAAGAAATATTTTTACTCACCCCACAGAAACCCTCAACAATACCTGACAGCTCTGATCATACTGCTGCCCTGATCAGGAAGCGAGCCTTGCCTCTCCTCACAGAATGATATGAGGTGCTATAAAATATCCTCTGGCTCCTACAATGCCCTGCCTACTGTAAAAATCAACCCTGTCCCTGCTGGATCCTGGACAAGAGTTTTCGTATGTGACTGTCCTCACCCCAGCTCAATGAACTTTTTCTTTTTGGTGGAACTGTCAGGTGTATCACAATACCAGGAATAAAACTCATGACATTAATGCTTAAGGTAGATAAGGTCATAACTAAGTAACAAAGTAGATGAAGGGACAGAAGTTACATTTAATTTCTACAGAAATTCTATGCAGGAGCCAAAAGAATACAAAAATCAAGGCTACCACATATGGTTGAGAAAATTGTGCAGTCTAGAGAAAAGAAGACACTGAGAGAAGACACTGAGAGAAGACACTGGGAAGACCTTATAGCAGCTATTCAGTATCTAAAGGGGGTCACCCGAGAGCAGGAGAGGGGCTTATTACTAGGGCATGGAGTGATAGGACAAGGGGAAATGGCTTCAAACTGAATGACTGTAGATTTAAATGAGATATTAGGAAGAAATTCTTAACTGTGAATGAAGAATGCTGGAACAGATCAGCCAGAGAAGTTGTGGATTCCCCAAACCTCAAAGCCAGGTTGGGTGGGGCTTTGAGGAACCTGATCTAGTGACAGATGTCCCTGCTGATGGCAGGGGAGCTGGAACAAGATGATCTTTAAGGTTCCTTCCAACCCAGGCCATTCTATGATTTTGTGATTCTATTATTTCATTGTAGTTCATATGTAGTTGAATTCAAGCTGAAGATACAGTGGTAATGGAACAGAGATGAGGAGAGAGAGCATTCTGGAATTCTTAAATTTTTAAAGAGTTTAAGAGAACAGACATGTCTAAATACCTAGGAATAGATTCTTGGGGGTTATAAAATAAATTCCACATCACCTCTGACTCAGCTCTGTGTGAGGAGAAAGGAGTACTACTGCATCCACAGGCAAAGCAAGATCCCTGTAATATTTTCAGTCTGTCTAACTTTAAATCTTTGGAATCAGTAAATGTTAAATAAGCAAAATCAACAAAAACTCTGAAAGGTTTTCTAACTGGCTGCATAGTACATGTGCTTTACAGAAAAAGATAAAATTAAATATTCTTAAAGAATTCACATTAAAATTTTAGGCAATAAATACCTGAAGTAATTCCTCTGTATATTTCCTTCTGTCATGGCATTAAAAAAGGTACTTTAAAATATGATCATTTAGCAAAAAAAATAGAGATTATAACTTGAAAATGTCATCACCTCTGCGTGTCCTGTCCATACAAAGCATAGCTACTGTAGACAGTATATTTTTTATTGTACAGATAAATTTCCTAGACAACGGAAGCTGGTTATGTTGTTACACATCTATCAATTCACTGACAACTCTGCACTGTTACAAAAGACAGTGATCTTTTTTTTTTCCATTTTCATACACCTTTCAATATTTAACAACAGATACTAAGAAAGAAAGGAATAATTTAGGAATGTCTCAGAGAAGCCAAAAGAAAAAGCTCACAATGTGTCTCTAAGATATAGTATTTAATGGAAGATGCCATTTGTTTTTTTATTTTCAGTTCTTCTTTTCAAAAAGGTGATTTTTTTTCTATTTGTCAAAGTATCACTCCATATATTTACCCCTGTTACTGAAAGATTTCTGGATGAATTATCTTGGTGAATAAGGATGGATACTCATCTTAGTTGTGTATAGAAGCAAACGTAGAAACTTTTTTAAAACTTTTGGCACTTCTGAAAGCAGAGAATATCTATTCCCATGACAAAGGAATAATTCAATTTTGCGAGTTACAATATTGTTACATATTTGTTCATGAGAGAAAGGCTAAAGATTTAAGCAAGTTACTAAAACATTGGAATTTGTATGTCAAGAGGTGGGCAGTATTGTTTATAATTGGAAGTGCTTGAGGTAAGTTTTAGTTTATAAATGTGGTTCTGTTGATAGATATTTTACACTTTTAAAAATTTTCCTGTTTTTATTTGCTAAATAAGATGTAAAAAGTTAAAAATTGGAACAATCATATGTGCATATTATACCAAACATTTCATAATATCCCTATAAGCTGTTGAAAATGTATTATTGATTCAAAGAATAAATTTCATTCAGGTATTAATATGATTCAATTCATGCCAAAGCAAGATTGTAGCTGAAGATACAGTGAACTATCCAGAAGTTATTTAGGTGATGAGAGAAAGAATACCTTGCTGACTGTGTATCGCTTATTTAACATGCTCTGGTAGTTGATGGGAAAACTAACCTATCTGTATGAATTCCCTAGTGCAGAAATCAGGATATCAATTCATATTTTTCTTGTTTGTTTTCCTCTCAATGGGAGAAGCAGTCTTACAAGCTTCACTTCCTATTTGTAAATATAAAATTTTGAACAGGGCCCTGACTTAACACAGTTACTCTGAAAACCAGTCATGTCCTATTAATTATGTTGGTTTGCACTGAAGACATACTTTGAACTCTCTTTTTCTTTCTTTCTCTTTCATCTGTGGCAATGATAATTCATAAAATCCTATCCACTGGACTAAAAAATATTTAAGTTTGATTACTCAGATATCTGAAACATGGTGTGCTAATGCATAGGTAATATTTTCTCCTAGCAGTGTACAATTGTATGCAAATATTTACTTATGTCTGTAAAAAGTCAGAACAGAAAAGGTGACAGTCCAATGAATATCTATATTTTCTTTTTCTTTTTAACTACTAAAAGGAAAGGGAATCATTACTGTTATGGCAGTGCAAGATATGCAAATCACTTGCAATTGCTTTGTGGCAGATGGTAGAAATATTTAATACGTCTGTTTCCAGTTTGGTTCCTAAGTCCAATATATGTTGTTAAAAGATTGGAAGTTAGCCAGGAAGGAGCAAAGCTGCTTGTTTGTCTTGAAATAGCTGTTTCACTTTGGGTTGGTAGGGGCTCTTTGGAGGAGAAGTAAACAGCTTTGTCTGTGAAATCTTTTGATCATGGCAAGGCTTGGAGTGCCTGGGAGTGGATGTCTGGCAGCACAAATGCATGTTGAAAGACCCTGCAATTTGCCAGGGTCTCTCCTATGGCACAAAGTTAATTCATCCATGAAGAAACCTCTGTGGTGACACAGAGCAGAAAACTTTGCAAGGGCACTTGACGAGGAGCACATAACCCAGAAAGGCCCTAGACACTGCTGGTCTGCAGCAAAATATTTCTTCTTCAGGAGCCAAGAGCTTCCTTTTTTCTCAGATCTTTAAACCTTTCTCACCAACAGATTGCCATCCTCTCTGCTGAAAGTCTAAGCTTGTATATTATTTTAGTATTTCAGATGCATGGTGGTGTGAGAGATAATAAATCTTCAGTCCCTCAGTCATGATGTTTTCACTTTCAAGATGTTTCACTTTAAAGCAAAAAAAAAAGGCAGAAGGGACAGGTGAGCAGTTGCAGTCAAAAGATCACTTTTTCTTTATTTTTCATGACAGTATTTGGGGAAAAAACAATAGACAAGCACATAACAGTAGCCAAAAAAAAAAAAACTTTTAATGCAGACAAAAATATAGCCTCATTCTTTTTTCATCCACATGTACCATTGTAATTATAATCTTTATGTGGGGAGGATAACCAGACCTATTTACCTCTCTCTTGTGGACTTACCTGTAAAATACAAATGTGTTTGAAGAAGACATCTTCAGACTTGAAAATCACTATAAATGTTCCATATACTCAATAAGAAAGAAAAAATAAATTCAGCAATGGGAATGTCAGGTTTCAAATATAGCAACTGCTTTAACTTGGAGGAGGTAAACCTCACTGGGAAAACACAGCGGACATTTTCCAAATATATATCCTTAACTCTTGTACAATCTGTTTCTCATTTAGGAAATTGTCTCAGCAAATAATTCTGGAGAAAACAAAGTTTTGCTACAGGGCAAAATAGTTACAAACTGAATAAAAAAAAAATTTTGTAATTTAATGCATTAAATCATTAAGAGGAAAAAAATTTGGATAACTACACCACATGCTTTCATGTCTGACTTTAAGAAGGAAAATTATTCTTAATAGAGATGCCAATTCAGAGCCTTGGCAATATATTCGATTACCTAAGTCCTCAGCAAAAGGCACGTGTACAGTCTTACTGGTCTCATACAATTTATTTTCTTAAATAAAATGGGAAGTTAATGATTTTCATATATATGAAATTGTTGTAAGAGAAATTAAAATGATGGGGTTTTTGTTTCTTTGGGTTTTCTGTGATTTTTCCAGTGTCATTAATTTTCAGGAAAGGTTAACCCTTCCTGATCTAATTAATTATAAATCCTTTCTGCTCTAATTAATTAATTATAAAAATCATCAAAGATAATAATTTTGAAGTTTTATTGTTCTTGTTGTCTTCATATAAATTCACCTTTGTTATCATTAAACATTAATATTATGATCATAATCTCTAACATTTGCAACATGTAATAAATTGTTTTATAATTTATTATATTACTTCCCAGTACAAACAGAGAATGCAAATTTACAAGTGCAATAGCATATTTTGGTACTGGAAAAACATTAATTTTTCTCATGCTAGTGATGTGTTTGTGCAATTACAGTTTGATCTCTCAAAGTTTTCATCATAATCCATAATTTTCAGGGATTATAACTAGTATACCAAATTGCTGCAGTCTTAAATCACAGTCACACAGGGTACACAGTGTGAGACTTACTGCATGCATACATGAAAAATTCCTGGTAATGAAGTTAGAGAATGAAACCAGACTACAGTTCACTGTAAAACATCTTGGGCGGGCAGGATTCCCCAGTTTGCCTCTGGATTAGTTTGATTTATACACAGGAAGTCTGACTGTGTTTGGCTTACTGCACATGGAAATTTATAGTGGTTGTGCATGTGGTGCAGCCTAGAAGTGCCTTTTTTCCCACTGAGAAAAATTTTAGATGGAAAAAAGTGTCTGTTTGGTTAGGCACTCAGTGAGGCACTTTACAGAGGTGAGATCACTGACTGCATCAATAGAGAGAGAAAGTGAGAGGAGGCTTAACTGGGGGGAAAAAAAATTCTGTTGACATGGATTTTATGGTTTAACTAAAGCTACAGACTATTGAGAGAAACCTTAATTACCTATCAAATAGTTCAAATGTTCAAACAAGACCAAGGGAGCGGTTGACATCCTAGCAATGCCCAGCTAAATACCATGAGCATTAGTGTTGAATTGGCATTTGCAGAGCAATTGTGAGACTGCAAGTGAAAAGAACGTTGTACATTTTAAAGCACAGCCATTTCTGTACAAAGAACTGTTATCTGATTAAATTTAGGAATATGGAGTGGCTGTCCTGAATGAATTAGTTTAGAAATGTGTTTGGCTCACTTTATTTAAGGAACTTTGCCTTAGATCTCTGGTACAAAAGGAACCTCAAAAGCAACTTCAGTTGACTAGGAAGGCTGCTTTTAAACAGGTGTTATCAAACATGCCTTAAATTTTGTTAAGGGTTTCCATGCTCTAATTAGATGACTGAGTTGTGATACAGACTGCTCTCCAAGTTGAAAGCTTATTCATGTAACAACGTAATTGGAAATGTTAGCATAAATTTACTCGAGGAACTTATACTTCTGATTTTATAAATCTGTGGTTTTGGGAGACTAAAAAAGAAATTAAAGGAGCCTTCATTCTTTGTAGATGTATAAGTATTCAGGTCACTGAAATATGGCAGTATAACTGGGTAGGAAGTCAAACTAATTCCTGCCAACTACAGTAGGTAGTATAGAAGTAAAGTATAGGGATCTATTTATTTCCCTAATTATCCATCTGGTGGTAAAATTCTACTGTTTTATTTTTGCTAATTTAAAAATGGTTTGCATGTGATGAAATTCTCAGGATTGTCATCACTTATTCATAGCTTTATATGTACTTGAATGTACTTGAATATACACTTGAATCAATTTAAAATATTTAATTAGTTCTCTGACAAAATACATGTGACTTATTTTCTGTCTCATTCTCTATACAGCTATGTATGAGGCCATACTTCAGTCACCTGAATCTGGCATCTTAACTTTTAAGATCTATTCACTGAAATGATTAAAAACAAACAAGTGATATGTTTGTGACATAAATTATCACTCAATTAATATGATTCTGAGGAAATATTTTTAACATTTCATTCTTTTTCACAGCTGCTTATTCATGATCTCACAATTCTGGAAGAGTATTTGTTTTTCTAAATGAAATCTGGTTCACTAAAGTAGAGGCAAGTTTGCATTTGCCTTCTGGTTTTTATATAGAATACATAATTTTTTTAATTTATTTTGCGGTTGAAAAAGAGGCATTTGAGATTTTTAAATTTTTATTGCCTTTTTCAATTTGACAACATCTGTAATACAAGTGAACTGTGAAATACTGTTCAAAACACCTCCATCAATTCAAATCCCTTTGTTTAAAGATAAGATGTATTAAAAATTTAGGTACTTAGTTATTAAGCAAGTAAAAATCATACTTCAAAATTCTGCTTTTTTTTTCTCTTTCCCATGCACATGAGGTTTCTACTTTAAAATAAAGAAAAGCTATGGAAAGCTTAATTAATGTACTATGTGAAGAACTAAAAATACAAGGCAATCATTTAAAAAAATATTTGCATTAATTGTTTTGTTGCAAATTAATAATTTCATTAATTTTATACAGACATTGATAAAAAATAATTATTTATTTTTAATAATACATCATGCAAGGGAAACATGTCTTTTACATTACTATTTTGGAAAAAGCCCCAAAATTAAAAATACTGGTGCTTCTAATTTCTGTAAGATCTCATTCAGTTCAGCTCTTGGCTTCATGCTGTGAAGTACTTTTATCAATGACCAAAAAGAAATCATAAAATCATTACTGATGAAATTTGTAAATAGTTTGAAAATTGAGAGAGTAGTAAATAATAAAGAGGATATATTACTCTGCAAATTTATCTGGATCACTTGACAAGCTGAACATAATCAAACAATATCTGGTTCAATATAGCAGAAAGGGAAGTCATGCATTTAGATGCAAATAAATTAAATTGTATTTACAAGGTGAAACACTCCAGTCTGGAAAACAGTGACACCTAGCAAGAGCTGGGCTAAGATCTATCTACCTAAGCTGGAGATGAGTCTTGGAAATTCAGCCTGAGTAGAATCAATCTTTAAATAAACACACAAGACCTACTTTTCAATTGTGCTTTATATTCAGATACAGAAACTGTCAAGCACTTTTATGGCTGGAGAGAGAGACCTGTTTTTTACTTAATAGCCTTCTCACTGGAATACTCACCCAGAACTGCAAACCTTATTTGAGGCTCTTTTTATTCCAAGGGGGTTTGAAGCTGTGGGCCTGATCAAGGGTCTGTGAAGTATCTCAGATGAGACTGAGAATCATGAGCAAAGAATGAGACCTTAAGTAATGTCAGACAAGATTACAGTTGCTGAAAATTAAAAAATTAGGTTCCTGGTCCCAGATCTCATGATTGGGTCTACTTTTTTGTACAAGATATGTAATGCATTGAATATTCAGACAATAAATTTTAAAATCCACTGCTTAAACTTGTGAAATAAAGGTGGGCGCTTTTCTGTGTTCCTCCTATCTGGCACATGGATGAAAATTGTCTGAGGACACAGAGGTCATGCTTGCTTTTTTTTTTTTTTCTTTGATCTTGTTAGTGAAATGGAGAGGCTTGAGAAGGAATGAAGAGAGTCTGTGGGTCAAAATCAGTTTGCTGGACTGGTATTGATAGCAGGGGATGGCTTTCACGGTCATGGATCCATCTCTGAGCATCAGGGACTGCTTAGAACAGTTGAGATTCAGTTGACAAAAGTGTAAATGGGTTTCCAAACTAACACAGCAACAGGGAGAAGGGCAAGTGATCAGCCCTTTTCCTTAGAAAAAGAAATGTGTACAGGTTTTGGGAAAGTGCAGCTTCTGGAAGGTGGGCTGTTCCTATTCACTAGTTAACAAACTGCCTCCTGCTCCATTCAGAAAGTTGTTCACTCTATAAAATTTTCCCTGTGGTTTTCTAAGGCAGCTTCAGAAACATAAGTTGTTTGAATTAATTTGCAAAATGAACTTTAATGAACTCTTTTTGGCAAACTTTGCCTCTATGTATGTGGGAGTTGGAGTTTTCCAGAGAATGGCAATCCCAGAGTGAACATCTACTACAGAAGCACCTTAAAAGACCTCTCTTTCACTGTAAAGAAACATGAATAGCTATGAAATGCTTTAAATAGCTTAATTATATTAAATATTTTCTAGCAATTCAAATCTTTAATGAAATTTTTTGAAAAGCAGGTCATTGCTTTACAAACTGGCTATAATCTAAGAGACATCAAAGATCTTTTTTTATGTTCTTGTTTTAATTTGGTAACTATGAGTCCACTATTAAATTATTTGAAAGAGGAAGCTTGGAGGTTTGGCCTTGCCTAGCCTCCAAATCAACCTTCTGGTTGAATTCCAGTAGATTAATTCAATTCTTATTTTTTATTGTAATCTTTTCACAGGGGTAATTAGGACCTAAAATGGGATAATTCATTTAAACAGAACCAATTCACCCCCACAGCTGGTAAATTGAAATTTAGAAAATTTAGACATTATATTTGAAAAATATGAAGTTGTGATTTCAGATTGAAAATTAAGATTATATTTATAATATTATGCCCTGGTTTTTTACTCTGAAAAAAATCCAGATTATTCTGTTTGTACTGTTTGCTGACTTGTGAGCAAACAAGTGAGGTAAATAAAAAACTAAAAGACAATAAACTTTCCTTTATAGATTAGACACAAGTGTGTAAACTATTCACTATTTTTTACCAAAAAGTACAATAAATCTTTTCCCTATCCAAAACTTAGGCTTATTATGTCATACAGTAGTGATAAAATATTTTATGAGGCATTAGGGGTAAAAACTTATGGCTGTTGTTGCAATTAGCATTGATTATGCTGAACATTGTGTAGATTTATATAAAGTTGAAGATAATCTAAATATTGAGATTCATATTAACATGATTTATTTTTAAATAATATTGTACTGATTTTCAGCTCTGTAAACTAGTGGATCTCTATACCTTTTAGTAAAACTTACTGAATTTTTCTGCTTAAGACTTTGTTCTTAGTGGAACTCTGTTAAATTCCTTTAAAAAAAAACCAAAACAACAGAATAATGCATCATACTGTCTTTTTTTATGTTCTAACCTTCATAACTTTCCGTGGGTTTCTATTGTTTCCTTAATCTATATAATACCATATTAAAAAAATAATAAATGCATTCACTGCAAAATAAATTTTAAGTAGTTTGCTTTTGTGAGAATTAGACAGGAAAATATAAATATCATTAAGATAGTTATAATAATATAAAAAGATAAAATTATTATTAATTTTTTTTTACAAACTTAATTTGTTTTTTATAACCATGACTAGCTATCTATATAAAAGGCAAACTCTTAATATTAAAATTAGATACCATATTTCCTCTGACTTTGTTATATTCCTTTGGACTGGCATATGAACTACACTGGCTTTACCTTTTTCTTTTTCACCTAAAATAAGTTTTTAATAGTCATAACAATTTCGATTTTTACTTCTGCATCTCTTATTTTCTTTTGTTATTTTTTGCCTGAATTTTCTTGATGTTTTGAATGTTTGCATATGCCTAGGTACATATTAGCAAGATCATAATATTTTGGTGCTGAATGGACCTTATCACAGGTCCATTGGATATATATTATTAAGAACTATGCAGGTAACTAAAGGTAGTGGTTCTTTTAAGTTTCCTCTGTAACAAGGGGGTCATTTTGCTACAATTCAAGCAAATGTTTAAATAAAATAAATGTAGGCCATATATTTAAAAACCATGAAAGTTAAAATACATTCTTCTGGCAAACAATACCTGTTTAGAAATACGGTTACTTTGAAACAAATCTTGCTTAACTTACACACCTCAAGGTCAAATAGTGTTTGAAGATGAGGGCTGTGAGAGACTGCAGGGAAAGTAGTCAGATGTAAACTTTCACACCTGGGCACTTTGCTTAAACAGATTTATTTCTGCAGGTAGCCTACAAGTTCTGTGAATAAAGGCATGAAATGGCCAAAGAGATAGAGATTTGGTTGTTAATATGCTATTGCAAATTCTGTAGAATAGGTATTAGAACTATTAGTAGTGTTTTGATCTTTACATTGTTATTAGAAAAATTATACTACACAGAATAATGGAAGCTATCTCTACATCTGATTGGAAGTCAATTAATAATTTTAGCTAAAATATTAGCAATAACCGAGTTTGGGATTCAAAACATGCTGATAAACTTTGTTTCCAAAATTCTCTAACAGATGATGTAGAATCTCCATTTGTTTTTTACCTTACAAAAATATCAGGGTTTCTTTTAAATATTTTTCATTCTCAAGTTTACTTACACTTGAGGAAAAACTATCCAAAACTGAGAAAAAGGAGCCCAAAAATTAAATGGACTTTCCTACATATGAGTAGGAAAACATGTTCAAAGTCTCTATTCTTGCATTTGTTTCTGTTTTTTATGGTCCAAACCCTGATATATATCTATTTCAGTTCTCCTGGCCATTTTCCTTTAATTTGGTCTGAGCAGTGAATTTTAAATTAATCCATTGTTTACACCACTCTATCCTGGAATCCAAACATTAATTTTCAGACTTCTTGCTTGCCATAAAAGTTTATTCCATGCTATTTTCTTTGCCACAGTCATACTGCATTTCATTTCCAGATTTATAGGAAGATTTCTTTTTTAAGTATTCACAAATACTGCAGTTGTAATCACACCTGATTAGTTAGTTGAGTGCTAACTACTTTATGTGGGAACAACTGTATAATGTGAGAGCAATTATGTGATTAGTTTATTTCTTTAAGCTTAAGGTTTATCAAGAGACCAAAAACTTCAGGTTATGAGGTAATTGTTTTCAGCAACTTTATGTGTTGCCACCATGTGATATTAATTTTACCATATTGTTATGCAATTGTTCTGGATTCTGAAATAGGAGTCCAATTATTTTGGAATTACATAATTTTTTACTGATGTGTGCTGGTCTTATGGAATTATCTTATGGCTGTCTGTGCTGCAAGTGGTACAGAGCTTTCCCAGTACATCAGAGAAAGAGTTAGCTGTAGACCTATAATGAGTATAGTCATTTTAGCAGAGCTGCAGCAAGCCAATTCCTCCTATCTTTGAGATGATTTCTTATGGTGTTGTGTAAGGCTGACACTTCAATGTTGTTTCAGGATCTGAGCTAGCATCTCCCTATGACAGTGTGTCACTTCAGATAGAGGTTTAGGCTGGCTGAGAGCTGGTTAGGGGATTTCCTACACTGTGTTACATTACGCAGTGTATTCATGACCATCAGTTTCATTAATATTTTATTTTGGCAGTATGCATACTGATACCCAGCGGTGTCAGGGGAAGTTTTGGTAAAACTTTAAATCACATTATTGCCTGTGAGATCCCATATAACATTCCCCCCTTTTTTCCCCCCTATTTTTTTTACCTTTACCATGCTACTTAACTAGGTAAAGCAAGGGAAAAAAAAACCAAAACCAAAACAAAACAGAGGATTGCAGAAAGTGTGTGATTCCACGTCGCTGTGTCTGAAAGTTATAACAAAAAATATAGGTGCAGCTGTAATAATAGTATCATAAAAAGCAGGCAGATTTTCAAAAGCTACTCATGTGGTATCCTCATTATAACTGAACTCTTGAAAAAAACACAACATTTAGTTTCTGAGATGTGAGCTATTAAGAACTAGCTCAAATTTCCCAGTTCTCGCTTGTAGTCCATTTCAAAAAGCCTTTTGCATTATTGTGGATTGGTTGAGCCATATCTTTGAGTTGAAAAAAACCCAGCCCAACTAATTTTCTGTTCAGCGTTAGTGGCAAACACATACTTGAAGTACATATCAGACTGAAAATATCTTATTGATTTGAATTAACAAGGCTTCTACTATTTTCCCAGAATTTATAAATAGCACAGAAATGCTCTTTTGGGTCAATATAGAAACAATTTGGTACAGCAAATGCTACAGCTACCAGTCATAATGTGTTGCTCAGCCTGCAGTCCTGTTGCTGACATTAGCAATTTCATTAGATGTAACTGAAAAAACTTTCATGAATGGGGAAGGAAATTTACCTTAAGCTTGTAGCATTGCTATCACAAAAAAAAAAATAAATGAAACCTTCATAAGAAAAATCCTTTCCATTCAGTGAGTGTTTATGAAAAAGATGAAAAATTAGGCTGTTTGAAATAATGTTTGGTAATCTTTACTTCACTAACACTTTTGAAACCTTTTGGCTGTTGCCTTGTCTGGGTAACTTGTGGCAGGTACAAATCTACTCAAGGTTCAATAAAATAAGACTAAATGATACCAATAGCTAAGGAAAACAGAGTTATCTTTTCCCAGCAAAATTCAATTTTGCAATTTCCAGCAAAATTCAACTTCCAGTGATCACATAACTTTACCCAATATATATGAATATATGAATTACCCTTCAGTCAGCATAGTAACAATCAACATAGTAACAATGCTTCCAACGAATAGTAATGATTCATCTCAGCTTTTGGTTATTCTATATATTTGTAGTAATTTATTTATGTGTTGTGTAGGTTTTTTTGCTTTTGCTTGTATTCAATTTGGTCACAGTAAATGGATTTAAAAACATAAATTATAATAAAATTGCTTAACTCTTAGTGGTTCCTCTACTCCATTTCTGGGGTTCAAAATTCATATTTTAGAATGAGTTACTAGTCTAGAAGTTAATTATAAGCTATGAAAGGAAATACCTACAACAATTTTAAGATGAGAATCTAAGAACACTTAAATGCCATGGTTTAGTTGAGGTGTTAGGGCATGGGTTGGACTCAATGATCTTGAAGGTCTCTTCTAACCTAGTGATTCTGTGAAATGTTTCCTTCACTACATTTTTTTATATATTTTTAAAATATATAGAAAAAGCTGACAAAAAGAAAGGATACCTAGAATTATTGCTTATTCAGAGTCACGGGGAGACCGGTGACTTCTTTCTCAGAAGTCTGTATCAGGCCCAGAGCTATTTGACATCTTTGTTGGTGACGTGGACAATGGGATTGAACGTAGCCTCAGCAAGATTGCTGACAACACCAAGCTGTGCCAAAATACTGAATTTTCTATCATCTCTATTCCAGGATGGAGACAAACCAGGCATGCACCAGCCACTGGAGCTTTTCCCAACTGGAGCTCAAATTCAACAGTTTCTTGTCGCATGTTTTATCAGTAGTAAACAGAAATTAATGTTAATGTTGACATTTAAAAACTGACATTGTAAGAAAAAAAATCAAATGCCATTTCATTTATCCTTGTGTTTTTTGTTTCCATATGAGTGTATGTAATTGTTTTACACAATTGAAAAAAACAGAATGGAGGGAATAAAATCCAAAAAGCCTAAAGGTTTTATATAAAAGCTTTGGACTTGACAAATATTCACACATATAAAGTTTTCTCTAATTTATATCAATTATCAATGGGAATAATTCAGTAGGCAAAGAAGTTATATTGATACTTGGCTAAATAAAAAAAAAAATTTCTCATGTCAGCAACTCCTACACTCATTCATTGTATCAGCTGAAGACAGGCAGCAGACTTTGTATATATTTAATAAAACTTTGAATACAGAGATAAGTACAGGCAGGGGCACAATAGCTGCTGTTACTACTAGACAACTTAAACATCTAATATCCTACTAGAGAACGTTCCAGAACTGAGTATCTTGACACACAGCTTCTGACAAATCTCATGGGAATCCCTTCCACAAGTCTCACAGGATGTCTTATTTCATTTTTGGACATTGTAATTGCCCAGAAAAAGAGATGGTTTTTACCTCATTGCATTTAAGTATATATATCCTTTTGTACATCTCCGTAGCTACAAATAGTGACTGTTTTCTACTAAACAGTCTCCTGGACCAAAAAGGAGAACATAATTTTTTTTTTCCTCTTCTTGTCTCTGTGGTGAGCCCTTAGTGTTAGATTTTGGTCCCTAATGTGGACAGACATAGATCAGCTTTGTTAGGCTCTATGGAATTCTAATTACTTTTATGAAAGGTTTACTTATTTTACTTTACATCGTAAAGAATGATAGCAAGAAATAGTCTTTTGAATGGTGTATGTAGTGCATGGTATGTATGTGGTGAATTTCTAGATGGGGTACTTCATTGTTTATTTCATGGTCTTACCGCTTACAAGTTGAATACGTTGAATACTATAAAGGCACTTAAAGCCCCTAGTGCAGTAGTGTAACCTAAAGAAATGTTAAGAAATAAAGGCATATTCAAAGGGATCATATTGAAGCCTTTCAGAATACAAAACACCCACAGTGATTTCAGTAGCAGTCGTCTGTGTTGAATAGCTGCTTGTTACAAATCACAGAATTTTTTATGGCCTATAATAATTTTTCTTCCCAGCTATAGCAGTCGATGTTAAAAGCTCACTTCTCCTACTTGTGTCATTTTCTGTTCATTTTCGTAGTAGCATATCTTATATTTAGACTCAGAACTACCATAATAAATATAGCTATTATGGGCAGCAAGTAGCTTGCACTTCTTCAAATAGTACACATATATATGTTATTGCATCTATAACCAAGAAGAATGTTTTTAATAGATTACTTCTAATTGAGTCTAGAATATTTGCTACCATAATAATCTCTGAGCCTTTGTAGATGCAGTCTAGAAGACTGCATGCCACACACGAGACTTAAACACAGAGAACATGCAAATAAAACTGGCTTATATACAAAGAGCAGAGGATAGATCAAGTAAACTTTTGCGCTTGGAAGGAAATGCATGGTAGGAACGTTGATATGAGTGATGTGGTAGGATAACTCACAGCTGACTGAAAGAAACAGTTTGGGGATTCAAAGGTGAAATGAAACTGGGGGTCAGAAGCTGGATTACTTTTTGCAAAATGGCATGGCTGGGGAGGCTCTTAGATTTCTATGGATCTGAGGAATTGAATCTGTATGTTAGCAAAATCAATATAACAACCACCATTGCATTCAGTAGATGCAGGAATAAGTGTCATGAGAAGGAGCAAAATCTTGTCATTCACTTAAGCTGTAACTAGTACAGACAGACCAGGCAGGTATTCGCAAGGATACCTGTTCTATCTTTAAAAGACATAAATTTATAAGCAAAAGTTCACAGTTAACTCTATAATTTATCTGCTGCAGCTGTTCACAGCTCCATCCTGAGAGATACACTGAGGAGAACAATGACCAGCATACTAATATTTTAGAGAAAATATTGCTCTTGAATGACCACATGTTTGTAACAAGATTGGGTGTTTTTAAATTCACTACTACTCAACCTATATGCTATTGTCTTTTGCTCTTATAAATTTCACCATCAGTAACAGAACTTTTAGAATTTTTTATGGAAATCTTATGAAAGAATACAAATAAGAAATGTCCAGAAGTTGGCGTTTCATAGTGGAATTCTATTTCAAGTTCCAATTGTAGCTCTAAAATGTATTTAACTAAACATGTATTCACCATTGGTCACTTTGGACCCCAAAAATTTAAAAGAGATGCATGAAATTTTAAAACAAAAAAATCACAATATTCTAGTACAGTATAATAATTAATATACCATTCAGTGTGCCATCTAAAACTATAGATACGACAATTAAAAATCAGAGAAAGGAAGGATTAACATAGAGATATAAATACTTAAGTCTATGTCTTATCTGATTATTTCTCTGGATTTGTTTTGACTTAAGAATATTTCATACCTTATAAACAGATATTTAAAAATGCACACAAACAACAAGGCTAATATAAGTGATTTGATTCACAAAAGCTGTCATCATTTAAAAATATTTAGAGGGTTTTACATATTTGAAATAGATGTATTGAAGATGGACATCATCTATCACTGTATCTGGGTATCCCAGATGTTTGACCTAGAGTGGAAATGTAAGAAGCTGATTTCATAAAAGGACTTTGTTATGTCATAAATCTGATAGCAAGTGCGATAAAAATACAAGCTTATGTGAAATTTAATTATTAATTTAAAGGAGCAGAATGAGTAATGAATTCCAAATCTTTATATTAAATCCAAAATTACATGAATTTTAAGTAAGTTAACTATTTTTACAGGAATAACATTGCAATTGAAGGACTGTGTGGGACTGACTATCTTATTATTAGACACAGAAAGATCATGCTCTTAAATATGATCACCACTCAATACAGGTTGGGACTACTGATTTTCATTAATATCTCTTGATGGTAGGTGAGGTTGAAAGACTAAGTGATCTTTCAGTTAAATAGCTGAAATTAATTATGAAATACTTTTGGAAAAAAAAAAGCATTCTATTTTTTCTATAAGTAAATAATAGTTAACTCTCTACGTGGAATACTGCCCATATTGGTTATTCAGAGTTATTTATGGGAGAATAGAAAAGAAATAGAATACTAATTTTTGACAAATTAATATGTTGCTCTTATTTTGTATACAAAGCCCTCAGACAAATTTGGATAGTCTTCATTCTGTTTTAAGATTACATTTCTCTTCAAAACTATGTTGAGAATAAGGACTTATGATGACAGGACAAAAAAGTGAATATTGGGAAATCAAGAGAGTTATATTATTTATGTCAACAGTTTTTCATTTTTGTGAATGAGCAGATATAATTGGCAGAGGTAGTCAGAACTTTCTTTTTCCTACCCTTTTTAAGCGAGGATTTGAATCTTCAAGCTAAAGAATATCTCCTATGTGCTTCCTCTCTGGATAAATCAGTATTTCAGCTCTTATATTATCTGAAGAACTTATATCATAAAGAAATGGGAATTCAAAATGCCTTTTGCCATATTAGTGAGACAATTTTTGTGCAGCTTGAGAAACCCAAAACTTAAAAAGAAGTTCACAGCTGAATCAAAGGCAAAAATTGGTTTATATTTTCTCATATCTCTGCAAAGCATCTTGTAGCGTACTCTGGACACAGTCTGAGTTGTTGGACAAAAGAAGCAGACCAACACAATAATTTCTTCCTCCAGCTCTGTGAATTCAATTTTGGAGTAGGATCAGAGAAATCCAGCTTAACCAAATTGAATTTGCTGAATTCAATTGGAATTAGAAAACAGTTTAAAGTTTGTACACACAACAGCAATTTCTATACATATTTGAAGTCTGGCACTGGTAGACCTTGCCTGCCCTTTCCAATTTTGCTTCCTCTTTCTGAAATGTCAAAGACAGCTCTATGAAATGCCTATGACTTAAGCACGCCCATGAAAGAAATCTCAAATTAAAGTACATTTCCTTTGCAGTTGCAGCTGAAAATAACATACTTGTTTGTTCTTTGACATTCTACAATGCTGTATATTATTAGTAGTATATTATTATTAATAATAAAAATAAATTGATGAATATTATTTCCTCAAAGCATTTATAGTTACCTTTTTCAAAGAACTTTAATGAGCAATACAGCACTAATGAAACAAAAATGTGACCTCTCCCATAAGAAAACAAAACCAAGTAAAACCAAGAACATTCTACTGTTCTTTTCCACAAGAAAAAAGTTTACTTCACAAAAAAACACAGTATAAAACAGTACTTTTGCTGCTTATACTCTATCCATCATTGTATAGTAGTACAAGTACATATAGCCATTCAAAATATCAGTATTGAACTAGTTTTAATTAATGTTCTTGTTAAACAAATCATCAAACAATAGCTCTTTTACTTCACAAGCATTAGATTAGTTTCAAAGGGAATTACTAGTGTACTCATAATTTAAAGGTGAATTCACGGTTTACAGTGTATTAGTACAACTATTCAGTATGAGCATGGGCTTGTTTTCTTGCTCTGTAATGTAAATCTTTCTTCTCTTGGGTCGCATTTTCTTTTAATTATTAAAAAAATGAAGGTTGCTCAACATAGACTTCCTCAGAAAACAAATAACACTGCAACCTTTGGATAATTCTTTATGTCCTTAGTGGGGTTTCATTTCCTTTGAAGTCTATTCAGTTCAAGTTTTGCTGCTGACAGTTAAAACATGGTACCGCTCTGATCAGAACAGATTACCAGCCAACCTTTCATATTCTGTTCCCCTTATTATCCTGATACTTGTCATCATGTTTTTCCCACATCCTTTTCACAGTTACCTATTCTGTGTGCAACCATGCACATTGTTACCTCACTGTGCTTCATTCAGCAGCCGAGCTGCAATAGTTTGGCCCTCAAAGGCAAAATAATGGTAGCAACATTTACGTCCATTTGGTTAAGCCATTTGCTGTTATGTTTTGTGGTTTAGAGAAGAGATGAAAGCCAGAGGAAAATGGTATTAAGATGGAATAGACAAAATGTCCATGTGCTGTGACAGACCTTCAAAGGAAGGCTACAGACCAGAAGGATCATTTTGCTGATTATAGTGTACTCCAAATATCATTGTGGAACACCTCTAATCACTAAGTACAGTACCTTACACCTATCAAAATGATAAAAATAGCTCATATTATAAGATTAGATAAAAGCACAGCAAGCAAAAGTACAGTATTTTATTAGGTTTATTAAGTTTACACATACTAGAAGATTTAAAAATTCTTTTCATAAAAGCTTATTAGTCTTCAGTTCCCATTTTCCCTTTCATTACAAGGAACAATGTCTCTTTGGAGAAAGACATGAAAGAATGATTTTTCCTGGCAGTGCACTGGCACATCCCATCTCATACTACTTGGTCCAATCCAGTGCATGCAAAAAAACATAAGTGGAAAGAAATCCAGGACTTTGTGTTTAAATATGTGTGGGGAAGTGAGAAGGGCACCAATGTGACTTGTCCTTAGAAATCTCAGAAAACACAATAATCTGTTGCTATCATGCATCTATAAACATATATTTCAATGACATAAAACTACCTTTAAAAATCTTTATTATAGAATAAATCAGAGCGAAAATAAAATCTACCCACTGTCTTGTAAAATTGAGAATTTCCTACAAATTTATAATCCATTTCCATTATCTCCTGGAGGTCTTTATGCTACAAGAGATCAGATTAAAAACTGAAGAAAGTTACAGTAAATAGAAGTGTTTTGTCTTTCACAGACACAAGTCTTTAATCATACTTGTGGCCCTCTCCTGGACTCACTGCAGCAGGTTCACATCCTTCTTGTCGTGGGGGGATGCAGAGCTGAACGGGGTAATCCAGGTGGGATTCCATAAGAGCAGAGGGGGAGAATCATCTCCCATTACCTGATGGTCTTACTCTGGATACAGCCCAGGGCATTTTTGTCTCTCTAGTCTTTGAGTGCATATTGTCATCTCTTATGGAGGTTCTTGTTCCCCAGGAATCTCAAGTCCTTCTCGGGGCTGCTCTCTATTATCTCTATTATCAAAAGGCATTAGGTATAACTAGAAAGGTTACTTAACATCTGGAATTTCTGAGAGAAGTGAAACTATTAAAATTACATTATTCAGAGTATGCTGTGCTTTTTCTATCATGTACTGTAATTCAGGAAAGAATAGCAACAGTCACTGGACAAGACAATAGTTCTGGCGAAGAAACAAGGACAGTACCAGGAGATTTTTAGACCAATTTGTTAAGTTTCATAGCCCTTCTATGGAATGGTCTTTGATAGACTATTTCCATTGCAAGTCTAGATTTTAGGATGTGTCTCCTGATTATATTTCTCTGTGTACAGATAACTTCCTTGTGCTATATGCAGAAACTAGGATTTATCCTTTTAGAGGAGATAAAGGTTAAATGTTTATGAATAGAAACCACTTGAAAAAGTATCCTGAAGTGCTTCTTTTTTTGTATTGTGTTCCAAGCAATGATTTCACGCAGGTAAATATTCTTTTCTTATGCATGATATGTGGATAAGTAATACAGCTAATATTTTAATACTAGTCTTAAGTTCTTTATACTGTAGAAATTATAGGAAAAGATACCATAAGGAAAAAAGTACGAGGCTTCTCACCTTGCCTTGCCCGCACATTGCCTCACCTTGTTTTTTCTTTACACTAGGTTTTCTGGGAATAAAAAACCACCAACAACAGCAGAAACAAACTGAGCATCCCTGAAAATAAAAGAATTAAACTTTCTGAGTGGAGTCAGAAAATTATGTCAGCAACCATCCATTTTGCTTTTGCTTGAAATGATTTTTGCAGAGCTGTGTTCACAACAATCCAGTAAGGCTCCCAGCTACCTCCTCTGAGCATGCCCCTTGAAACAAAAGCAATACTGTTTTTAACTGAGTTCAGTGGGCTGCAGGTCAAGCTAAATATCAATAGAAACTTGTTGATACTTGTTCTCAACCTTGCAAGAATGCTCAGCACATAGCAGAAGTGACTTCTAACTTCCTGATTGGAAAAATAAGGTACCAAGTAAATAATACCATGGTGTTATTTGGCCTGTCAAGTGCTTAAGGCAGGTACAGCAAAAATTTACTTGGTGTGCAAAGATCCAAGAGTCTAGCTTTTTTTTTTTTTTTTTCTGTAATTGCCTCCATCTTGCTGGCTAGTAAAGAATAAATGGCAATTAGAGAAAAGTGTTTTATCTCCATAGGCTTTCTGGTAAGAGTAATGCTCTCCAACCCACTCCATGTGGCTTTGCACAAACTGTGCTATCCATTCCAAGAAATCCTATCATTTGTGTCAGATGTGTAGCATTTCAGAAATATGCCTTCCTGCCCTGCAGTCTCTATGGAAACCCTGTCATTCAAACAAAGCCCCTGCTTAATAAATAAGATTATATCAAAATAAAAGCTAAATTAAACATTATGAAGAGTTGCATCAAGTTATACAAAATGAAATAAATGTGTGTGATTTTCCTCATCTTTAAACGATAACTCTGGAAGCAGGAGTTGTCAGTCTGCCAAAATCACTTCTAGTTTCCTTGCTATCCATTTGCAAGAGTTTTATTTCTTCATAGAATCAATTAATGTGATATTATATTGTCCTGAATTAAAAAAGTATTTATTCCTCTGCATACTTCAGAGAACATGAACTTGAGGAGAGCTGTCTTTTAATACCAACATGTCATTGACCATGGAAAAATCAGAATTATTTAGGGTGGAAAAGACCTCTGTGATCATTGAGGTCAACTGTAAACCCACCACTGCCAAGTCCACCTCCAAACCGTATCCTGAAGTGCCATGTCTAAGTCTTCTAAATACCTTCAGAAATGGTGAGTCCATCACTGCCCCGGGCAGCCTGTTTTAATGTGTGATAACCCTTCCAATGAATAAATGCTTCTTGTGGCATATTTCAACCATGGGATTCATTGTAACTGATCAAAGGTATTCAACAATACCAAGAAATGCATATTTTGTGACCGAATGCAATGAAGATGAGAATCACACCTGGAGGGCTGTGTCCTGTCCTCAGATCCTCAGTACAAGAGAGACATGGACATACTGGATGCAGCTCAAAGAAGTGCCACAAGGATGGTTGAGGGTTTGGAACAGACATGGTTCTGAGCATTCAGCTCTGCTTTAGCAAAGGAGTTAGAGCAGATAATCTTCAGAAGTATCTTCAAACCTCAAACACTCACTCTGTGAAAGTATCAAATGTAGCTTTTTCCCTCCTGACGTTGAGGAAGACATCTATTATTTTCACCTGTGTGATTTTAGAGTTTAAGGTTTGGTGCTCTGTAAATCCTTACAGATAGAGTCCTAGAAGATCAGGAAATCAGGACAAATTTGGAAGCATAAAACTAAAGCATGAAATGTGACTTGCTATTGTGAACTGTAAAACATTATATTATTGAATTAGAAAATGTCTGCCCCAATGAAAAGTGTTTCTTGGTGAGAAATCTTTGAAGTGAAAGCCTCCTCCGTCTATGTAAGATTTGAAATAATCTACCCACTTCAGCGAAATCTCTAATTATATAGTATGAATTCCTTCATCAAAAAGCCAAGCAATTAATCAAGTCTATTACGAACTCTTCAAGCCACTCCAGCTGTATGTGAAGGAGGTGTGAAAAATTAAAGTTCAGTAATCTAAAAAAAATACTCCAGCTTTATTTCTTTCTTTGTTGGCTGTGAGTAGTTCTGGAGGATTCACAGTAGTATTCACTCTGTTGGTGATTTTTGAGATGGGTTTTCTGTTCTAAACCCAAATTATAGTCTAAAATTAAAACACAGGTTGGATTTCACATTTTCTGTGCCAAGAATTTTCTGAGTCAGACATACTAAGTAAGCTCCAGTGATTTTCTGAGTCACTTGTTTTTTTAGTATTTTTTATAATTAAAATTTTTGAGAGACACAGTTCTAAGCAGCTGCACTAGACTAACTAGCAGGTGCTCAAGCCTCCACTTGAATTTGTTTCTGTCCTACTGTCATAGCTATCTGGGCTGGAGCAAAAATAGCATCTGTGAGTGAACATGAGAGAGATTATGATCTTTCATGATCCCTCTACCAAAGAATGTATAACCTCAATCAAACCAATGCATAAGTTTGTGTAGTAGAAAAAGAAGAAACACAGATGTCAGAGAATATGCAAAATACAGATACCTGGGGGAAATAAATATTTTAGTTTAAAGTGTCCTGTTGCTTCTTTTTAAGTATATATAGACATCAAGTTCTGAGGTCTTAACCTGCCATAACAACTTTGGAAAATACCTCAAATATTCAAGGGAAAGCAGATAAGGGAACAGTAAAAAAAAAAAATCCTGAAATACAAGCAACAAATAAAGTGTCAATAGACAAGGTAATGATCTGAGGGAAAAGCATTTGAGTAACAAGAATGAAACAGAGGACTGGAAAATAAAAAGGACAAAGAGCTCTTTTGAGTGCATTGTGTAAGTAAGAATATAAAAAACTTAGCACTGATCGACTGAGTCTGGGAAATGAAGGGTAAAAACAAGGATGAGGAGAATGGAGAAATGGATTTTAGAAGAATAATTAGATAAAAGTTAGGGGAAAAAAACCCAGCAAAACTAATATCTGAAAAAATTGAACACCAAAATCATAACATGAAATATTCTGCAAATGAGAGAAAAAAATACAGAAAGCAGATGAAAGTTAAGAAAAAGTTTAACAGAAAAACCAGCACAGATAAAAAGGGAATAAGAAACATATATGGGAACAATTGTGGGAAAAATTGACAACATTTTTTTTCAAAATAACATTGAAAAAATATAGGAGTATAAACCAGGAAAATGTTGAATATAGTCTCTACATCATCTATTACTGCATTTAAGACATTCACCTTTTCATCCAGCATGAGATTCTCTGATCAGCTCTTTTGCTTGAAGTCTCATATCCCCAAGCTGTCAGATTACATTTAATACTTAGGATCTGGTAAAGATGTTTCTCATCATTATCTCTGATTTCTGTTTTGCATTTCTCAACAAATTTGTTGACCTAGATTGTAAGGAAAAATTTGGTGCAACTGTCTGAGTTTCTTATTCTTTCTTTCATCGATCAATTTGGTTTTTCCCTCATCTACTCATGAAACTGATGTTCATTCAAGCCTTTCTCTGAGCATGACCACTTCACACTTTTTTCTGGGATTTTGGTGCAAAAGAGAATCCCATAATCCTTGCTATTCTCTCTGCAACATATTATACACAAAAAAAAAAAAATATTTTCTATACTCTTAATATATTGTATATAGGCTCTTCTGTTTCATCTTTCCCTCATGTATTAGAAAACTTTATAATAAATTGCCTAATTAGAGCAGACCAAAAGAATGAATCTGTATTTCAAACATGATGCAATTCATCACAGTTGATAGATGTTTCTTCAACCTGTTTTTAAAGACTCCCACTGAGGAAAACTCCACAACTTCCACAGGAGCATACTAACTAAATCTAGAATATGTGCATGAAAATAAGTTGGCTGAAGAATTGTATTTTGGGATTGTCTGCCCTCAGCAGTTTTGGAGAACTTTGTTATTTGTTGCAATAGTGATGTTGGTGTGCAAACATTGAGGTGCTAAATTTGCAAGACTGAATATTGTCATAATTTTAGGAAATACTCATATATCACAATGAAAAACTAAGACTCCCTTAAGTTATCGAAATTTTAGCATACAGAAACAATAAAAATTCCCAGTCATTTTGAATTAGTATTGACAGCATTGAAAATACATCCCCCAATAAGCAGAAACAAACAAACAAACAAATTAAAATATCTTCCAGGAGAAAATGGTTATTGATGACAAAGGTTTGTCCACTAGAATAATTTATCTACTCAGTTAGAAAATCTAGTTATTAACTGTACAGCACACGTACATGGAAAACACACACAATTAATCAAGCCTGTTTCTATAACCTCAAACTGTTCCAGCTGCATGTGAAGGAGTATCACTACTTGTAACATTAAAATGTTTGTGCCTAACCAGACTCTTTCTTCCAGCAATTCCAGTTTTTATCTTCTTTTCTTAAATCCTAAACTTGAGAAACAGATTATTCCCTTCCTCTCCATATCAGCTTTCTATGGATATGAACATGGTTCAGCATGTCCTTTCTTGATATTCTAGGGAAGATGATGCCAGTCCTTTCCATCTTTTTTTGTACCTGATATTTTCTAGATCATTCCTGTGCTTTTTGGGGGTTTGCATTTTCTTTATATCTCTCATAAAATACAGTGCTTAAAATGTTGCAAGTTTTGCTCCAACGTTTTACAAGTTAAAACACTGTTCATACTTCCTGAGAGATGCCCTAGAATGTTTGCCTCTTTCTGCTAGCTACCTAATCAAAAGCCTGGCATGTGAATAGATAATTATCCTGTCTAAGCTTATAAGAATGTAGATGTCCCTACATAATTTTATCCCAATTTTCTCCAATTTATTGCAATAATTTGAAATTCAGTGCTGTCTTTCAACATCTTAACTGTCTATCCACGTTTCATGTCGTCTGGAATAAAATCCTACTCTCTAGTTTATCAGAAAGGTCATTACTGAAACATTGGATACTTTAGTATCATGTTCATTAGGGTGTCATTATTTATCATTATTTTGAAACTAGGGAAGGAATGCTTTATTAGTATTGCTCTTTCAGGCTTTCATGCCAGAACAAAGTACACAGACAAAGCATACACTTGATGTGGATTTACAAATTGGAAAAGATTAGATGCATATCTGAAAGCTATCAAGGTTTCTTCTGTCACCTGAGACAACTGGTGTTCTTCAGAGGCCACAAAACTCAAAGTAACATAATAATCTTTCAGTCTTCTTGGGGAAAAAAAAAGGAAAATAAAAAGAAGAATATATAATGATGAAAATATAAAAACACATATTAGTTAGATTAGTTAGTTAAAGAAAATCTTATGCCGCAAGTCTATTATATTGAGCAGTGTGAGACTGACCCTGTAAATTTCTTAGAGCATCTTCTATATTTATTGCTTTGTTTTATTACAATATTTTACAAAAAAATCTGTTCTTTGAGACAGATTAAGAAAAGAAAGAGGTTGATAATCAGTTTATCTTATTGAATATTTACATGTGAAAACTTTTCTGCAGTGTTTTACTCTAAAACAAAATTGTAGGTGCTTCAGCCAACATACTCTACACTAACACCTCTTGGTCTTGGAGAAAATAATTTTGTCACATTAGATTTGATCATGTGTTTTTTCTTCTATTCTTAGATATCTCTTAGACTCTTAGTCATACAAACTACTAGCATATATCTGTAAAGTCTTGTATACATCTCAGCTAGTCACCCTGAACTCTATATTCAGTCAATGGAAAGAAACAGATAATAACAGAGTGAATCATAAAACTATTTTGATGTCTACCTTAAGACATTATGACTGTCTTTTTTCCTTTTTTTTCTGTAAAGCGAATCCTTATTATTAGGTCTGTAACACAGATGTCTACACTTCTTCTGATCAAATCCTTTATTTTTCCACCAAGTTTTCTATTTCCAATCCCCTCCCCCCACCCTCATCTCCCCACCGTCGTTGCTCTCCTTCCCTCAAGTCTAGAACCACCTCCTGGATGAGTACTCCCATATGATGTCAGGGGAGAGAATATTTCTTCTCTCTTCTGGGATTTCACATGATCCAAAGAAATTCTGTCAGGCAAACAACCAGGTATGTTTTTTCTAGTCATTTTCTCACTAACATTTACAGAATCCATGCAGTAAACTTGCAGCAAATAAATAAAACTGGCAGTTGCTTTGCCACAGTGCTCTTAACTAGAAATGACTACTACCTATTTTTTGCGTTTTTTCCCATTTGAAATATGAGAAGAAAATGGGAACAAAACAAAGTAAATTTAGAAATTAATTCATTTTAACAAAAATAATTAAATTGGAGGAGAGTATCTAATAAAAATCACGATGTTGACTTTACAGTCATAATGATTTTATGCCTTTGAGTTGGGACACTTAAGAGCATTTAAGAAGATATCACTAGTTTCTATAATGTATCACCTTATGGTGGTAATATTCTTTTATTGGCAATCACAGAATTTAAGCAACTCTCACTAATTTTATGATGATGATTTAAGCATATTGGTTTATGTCAGATATAGCTAGTAAGTGCAACAATAAGAATAAAATCTGTTATTTTTCTCCCTCTCAGGGTATGCTTTTTACAGAGTTTTTTGAAACAGAGTGAAACCTTAAAATATCAAGTAAAAAATTCAAAATAATAAGGAAAAGAAAACACCACCCAGTTCTAGCAGTACAGTATATTCTGGAAACATAAAGTTTAAATTCTCCTTTGTTGCTTTATCACATATAAGGATTGACACAGGAAAGACAAGCAGTTTTGAAACATTTTTAGTGTGTAGACCATTATATTTTGCACTGCACAGAAAACTCACTCTAAGCAAATGAAATTCCTTTTAAAATTAGTTAGTTTAGCAAAAAAAACCAAACCAAACCAAAAAAAAAACCAAAAAAAAACCAAAAATCAAAACCGGCAGTAGTTATAGTCTCTGGCTTCTTAGATCCATGATCTACAGAAATTATCAAAATAATTGGTAATGGCAGTATTTGGTTCTTCAGCAATATAAAAGGTACAAAAAAATGCTATTCACTCTGTCACTCAAAATTATAAAACCTGAACCCCTGATGTAATTGATCACAAGGAAGATAAAGTTGATGTGCACAGAGTTCAGGGGAAGAGATGTTCACAAGAAAATGTAATTAAAATACTTGAACAGCATTCATTATCAGCAAGAAAACGTTATAAATATATCTTACTCAATATAATTGATAGTATAAAGTTCAGCATTCAATCAAGTTTTGAGAACTGTCTCTAAAATTATGGAAAAATCTTAACACACTCATAGCTCCAAAAATGTCTGAAAAGCAAGTTCAAGATGTGTTTCAGGTGTAGTGTTCCTATTTCAAACATGAGTGGCTGATTACTCAGTTTCATTCATTGCAAGCTAGCTGTCAAAAAGAAGGATTGTTGAAGTCAGTTCAGAAATATCTTCGCTCTCTCAGCCAGATTGAATGTCAGCTGTTTTCCAAAGCAATGAAATTAATAAAAACTATTCCATGGTAAAGGCAAGCAATGCAGTTAGCTCAGACGTCTTCTCGTTCACCAATCACTCAGTGTCAAAGAGAAAATAAAGATCTGTGTCATCGGCTGTGTACAGTCCAGCAGAACAGTTGTGCATAATTTGTACTTACCTAGCTTGGTTGGTTAGTTGCCAAAAGCTCATAAGAAAGCTTTGTGCAGAACATGATTCCCAACACGTTAGTTCTTGGTAAAGCTAGTTATAATAAATTAACAATAAACACTCTTTTGTATTGAACTTAATTACGTTCAATTATTAAATCAAATTAAATTATTAAATTTAATGTCAGTCCAGCATCTGAAGTAATTAGGCATGTTCTATTTATTATGGAACTTGCTTATGCTGCTAGATGTGTTGTGCCAAAGATTGTAATTTTCAGCCTTTCACAGATATACCACTAATTTTGACTGTATTATTTCATTTCTTGGATATATCAGTGATGAAAGAAGTTTTTGTGAAAAACTTCATAGGACACCACTGTTAGACCCCTTTAAATACATTTTGTTTCCTGATAACTTGCAAAAGCTATGATTGCCTCCAATACCTTAGTATTCTTATTTTTTTTTTCTTTCTGGAACAAATGTATGGGACAGAGCTTTCTTTTTCATAGTTCAGAATCCACAGTATTCTTATATTTCTTTCCTGCTTTTTGAATCAGATTTTTTTCAGCAGCTGCTGTTTACTGTTTTATATCTGTTTATTCTGATAATTTATCTTCCTATGATGTTTTCTTCCTTTTGCTTTGTGTTTTTTTTTATTTGTTTTCTTCATTCAAATGTTTTTCTGGTAATGCTCTTCCACAGTTTTTTTCCTCAGATCAAAATGTCATCTGTGCAGAAATCAGTATCCTATATGACAACAGAAATGTGTTGAATTTTTTCATAAAACCCTTTTGTACTGAACACAGCCCAAACGGCAGTTTGAGAAATGGTGTTTCCCAAAAGGGCTGTTGAATGAGCACAAATATATCCTCTGTTTTTCTAAGGGCAGCTAGCATAACCTTGGTGATGTATGAAGCATAAAAAATAAACAAACTTGGCATCATCCATCACCTCCTGAACATCTCCCCTTTGAAACAAGAAGAAAATATCAGCAAACTAAGTTAATTTTGGGGGTGGAGAGGTGTGTTTACAAGCTGACAAGTCTGTAAAAATGTCAATTCTGACGATTTTCCTACAATTGCTAATGACTATATGGACTCTAGTAGATTGATATACAGTGATTTCAAGAGTAATATTCTCATTCTAACTTTACAAAGCAGAACTGTGGTAATGAAATGGCCTTCTTCACTAATTTTCTAAATTTTGTTGTTTCTGAGGTTTAGAAGATCTATTCAGAGAGGTTTTCAGATGTGAAGTTATTTTTGTGATAAATTTTGTGATAAAGTTATTTTTTGTGATAAATTTACTCTTGATTAGGCACAGAGAATAAGAAATTTTCATTTCAAAAAAAGAAGTATTTTAATGAAAAAAATAATCTAATATTGACACATTATGTCATACACATATATTTTCCCATATGTTCAATTCAAGTGAAATGAACCTCATAACTGTCAGTTCCTTCTCCTCCTCCCCTGACATTCTGTCTATCACTGGTGATACACAGACCTCATTTTTCCCTTGGATTTCCACATTAATATTAAGAATATTTGATTTACTTTGGTCAGTAGCACATTCATCATCTTCCTGTAGTATTGGTCTTAGTTCAAATTAAAAATTTCTCTAATGTAATTGAACTGCTATGTTATGAGATTGCTTGTCTTTGCAAACATGTCATAATGATCTAATAAATTCTCATGCTTATGTTGCGTTTCACAATGTTTGTATTTTATTTCCAAATAAAAAGAATTATCATGTTAGGGGTGATTCAGTGATTTCTTAGGATTTGCAAGTTCTTTTGTGGGCTTTACTTTCCTGACATCCTTTTTTTCTAACATTACGTTCTTTACGGTTTCACATGAATGCATTTTATCAAAGCTAGAGTGCAACTTTTGGTTTAAAATGGGTGATCTTTATTCCTTGGAAATTATCATTGTCATCTGCAATGTCTTTCTCCCTCTCTTTCTCACTGAATTGCCTATGACATAGAGAGTCATAATTTGGTATCAAATTTTAATGTTATATTAGTGTATTGATGTTACATTTCTAATACATTTCAGATGCCACCGTCCACTGCTGATATTATTGAAAAAAATACTCTTCACAGGTCTCTTTATTTCTGGAGTTGCAAAACTAATGGAGATTGTAGATGACCTGTATTTTTAATAAAGTTTTTTTTGTAATTGATCCTTTCTGTGTTCCAAATCAAGGAAAGCAGTTTCAGTTTCCGTTAGTGTTTGACTTGTAGTTTATTATTACAGCAACCTCTTAGCTATGGTAATACTGAAAACATTTCTATCTAGTTCATGCCAGAGATATCAAAATGATGCCACAAATTTTCTCACTGCTTCTTATTACTTTCAAATGCTGCTCTGATGCTGATAGACCAAAAAGCTTCCACTATTTCACACAGACAACATGCTGCTATAACATAGGAGGCAATTTGAAGGAATTCACGTGAATGACATTCTCAGATATGTGAATTTTGTTTAGATTTATAATAAATTTTTGTATTGCAATTAGAAACAAAGGAGTAGGGGTTTTTGTTTGTTTGTTTCCCCCCTTTGTTTATTTTCTCTGAAAAAAAAATTGAAAACACATAATAATAAGTGACATGCTGGCAGCACATTGCCTAATGCAGCCCAGGACACCATTTTCATGCTTTACAGCAACAGCACATTGCTGCTCCTGATCACCTTTAAGTATACTAGAGCCTACAGGTCTTCTGCCTAACAATTTTCCAGCAGGACAATGACCACTATACACTGGTGTATGTGGCTCCTCCTTCCACATGCAAGACTTTTTATTTCCTCTTGGTGACCTTCATCAGCTTTCCATCAGACCATTTCTCCCACCTTTTGATGCTGCTCTGGGGGGCAGCACAACCCTCCAGAGTATCAGCCGCTTCTCCCATTTTTATGTCACCAGCAGACTTGCTGGAAGTGCAATCTGCACCATCACCTGGCTCATTAATGAGCACGCTGAGCAGGACTGGAACCAGTATTGTCCCATGCACTGCCCTGCAGGATACTGGTCTCCAGCCAGCCTTTGTGCCACTGAGCACCACCCTCTGGGCCTGGCCATTCAACCAGTTTTCAGTCCAGTTCACTGTCTGCCCATCTAGCACATACATCAACTTTTCTACAGAGGACCTCTAGAGAGACAAAGTCAAGGGCTTTATTTTAGGTTGGTCAAGAACATCTTGCCCTTGGTGATTCTGAGCTTGCTGCTCATGATGATTTTCTCATCAGGTTTTCTCGATTAACCACTCATGGGTTTTGCTTCCTCAGTGGTTTTTGAGGACCCTTATGGCTTAAGGCTATAAGATGTACCCTACTGTATGCCCTACAGCCCATTGGCCTTTGCCCTCCAGTGTCTTATTTTCAGGACTGGCAAAAGGAGAGGGGGTTTAGGGTGACCACAGAAACCTGATGATCTTCACTGCATAGTACCCCAGACTCTGGAATTGCTCTAATAAAGAGGGTAGAGTATTCTTCCTTCCTTAACCATTTAGTAAACATATAAAAACAAAATTAAATTTTGTTTATCCCTCTATTTGACACCTTCCCAAACGATTTCCAGAGTATAGATGAAAAGGCCATTCAAACACCAATGATATCTCCACGATGAAACTCTGTTGCTACAACTGAAAACCAGAAAATATTGCCTGCTGTGTGACACAGAATTTGGATATTTCTGATGGCTTCCAGCTATGCAAAAAGCCATTACAGCATGAAAATTACCCACAAATAAAAGTATCTCTAAAAGAGAGAAATCAGCACCAATCTGTGGTTTAAGATTAGCTCCTCTGTATGTGAGAGAGATAGTATCTTAGTGAGTCTATGTATCAACTTAATATGACAACATTTTTGCCTAGCATGGAAGATTTTCTGGAAATTGAAGTAATTCAAATAGGAAGTTATGTTTGTGGGTGAAGTGCAAAAGGTAAATATTTCAAATATCTGTTTTGTTGTTATTTTCTCTATAAAAACAAACAAATAAACAAAAAAAAACCCGAAAAACCAACACTTTTTCTTCATGCTGTTCATCTTTGTCCTTGCTTTCTTTCATAATTTTGGAGCATTTTTTCTTTCATTACAAAGTTCAAGGATAGAAGGCAGTAAGAGCATTAATCTCTTATAAGTAGAGTTGTGGGGCCAAATTGGTCAATTCAATTTCTACTAGCATAAGCTCAGCATTTAACTGTGAATTTAGCATGTGAGATTTCTTCCCCCTTACATCACAGATGAGAGAACAATGCAGTTGAAGTAATTGCCTATCTTTTGTTTTCCCAAATTCCATCTATTTAAACTTTTATTCATCGCAGCAAATAAAAAAAAAACAGCACTGAAAAAATTGTAAAATATGGTGAAAAAGGTAAAACACTATATTTGAAATGGTAGGTCCTTTCTGAAACTTTAATCCCCACTGGGGAATATGTCAATAAATTAGGACACCCATTGAATAATGAATCATCAATAAGACTAAAAAGAAGGACTCACTATCACATGAAAATTATAAAATAAAATCTTCTACTCAGTAATTTACAATTCATATGATACTACTGATGGTATCTGGTATAGAAGTTGTAATTAAAAAGCTTTTTCCTGAATATTTTATTCAATTAGTTATTAGTTCAAATTATGTTTTGAACTAATTTGTTCTCTTGCAGAAACGAAATTAAAACATTGATTATTTATATGCAATTTTTCTCCTTATATTACAAAATAATTTCCTTTTCATATTCTGTTATATTACTTAATTGCAAAAGCTGTATTTTGAAAAAAATATTTGGGGCTGTATTTAAAAATATTACTAGTAAAAATGTGCAATAGTTTATTTGAGATATTGCTATAAAATAATAATCGATAGTCTACTGATCTGTTGCTGAAGACGTAAGACATGCTCAGTAGCATTAGTGATGTGTTTATTCACTTAGAATTGTGTATTTCTCTTGCTATGTTGGCTTCATAACATTTATGGAAAAATTATGAGAACTTTTATCATTCTAGTGGAAATCAGCCTGTGAAATCTCTAGGTTCCCTGGCAAGAACAGTTTATCTTAATGTTAGTGCCTTAGTGTCTTAAAGAAAGCACAGGAACTCTTATTAGTTCATGTAGAGAGGGCATTTTTTTCAGAGGAGGACATCAACGTTTTTCATTTTTCTATCACAGAATAATAAGATTTTTTAAAACTTTTACACATTTTTTCAAAGACCCACCCCACTTTCTGATGGGACCTGTTTTTTCTAAGTGTCATTATCAAGAGGTTTAACTTTGTTTTACATCTTCTCTAAACGTTCTCTGAAAGTTGTAAGGCCATAAGACTTCTGAGCGCATGCATCATTTTTTCAGATCTTGAAAAAGCTACTGTGCTTGATATATCAGCCATGGATACCTCAGCAGATTTCCACTGGACAGCAAGAGCTCACTGAGCAGGACTTGGAAACAGCAAAGCTTAATTGTTTCAAGAGATAAATGTGAAAAGTCTCTCCATGTCCAGAATCCTGTAAACAAAAGTCACATCCACATCCTACAGAGCCTAATATTATTGTATGTTAATGGACCCTTGGGGAGACAGAGACACCCTAACCTTGTGTGACAGGGATAAGGTAGAGAGGAAGTTTTTCTGTGAGCAGAGTAAGAATTTCAGACAGGAATTGAGATGGATAATTTAAAAAAATGAGGTTATGATTATCAAATATTTCACAATCTTACAGAAACTATTGTTTGGATGCCAAAGAACCTAGTGAGACTGAGATAAATAAATGAACATATTAAACCCCATTTCTTTTAAAACCAAATTTAATGAAAAATTATATTAGCTATTAATTTATTTCTGAAAAGACAATTTTAACAATATTTTTAGAATAGATTCAAAAATTTTAACTGACTTGGTATACACATGCAGAACCACACACACAGAATCATGGAAGCATAGAATAATATAAGTTGGAAAAAGTCTTTAAGATTATTGAATCCAACTACTAACCTAACTAAAAAATCTGCCATTTAACTGTGTCCCAACATGCTACACCTTTTAAAAACTCCAGGGATGGGACTTCACCACTTGATAGCCCTTTAAACAAATAAAATTTTTCAAATATTGAATTTAAACCTCCCTTTGTACAAAACCTATGACCAAAACCTCCCAAATTCTACAAGTGACACCAGGTGAGGAGTCTGTTTCTTCCCTCATCATTCCCAGTGACTGAAAGATTTCAGGAGATCAGTGCTTGTGCTCCTGATCCTATACTCTGTAGTCCCAAGGCCCTGAGGTCTTGATTGCTGTCAGACTTCTTTTTGCAACTTAATTTCTGCCTAGAGGAAAAATGAATAATGGATAACAGTTGGAGGGACATACCAGGGTGGGAAGTTTCCTCATCATCCTCATCATCTCTTTAACCTGAACCCCAAGGAGACAGCAGAATTCCCAAAGAAGTAGATTTGGTCAGTAAGTTGGATCTCATTTTCCACTCAGGATCTCCTTCCATGCAGCATTTTTTTTCCTCCCTTAATGGAAGTAGTTTTGATGAAGGACACAGTCCTTCAAACTTAATATTCAGTGATACTTCCAACCTAGATGAACATTCATCCTTGTCACTACTCAGTTCCACTTGCAGAGCCTTCTCCATTTCTCCATGCTATGCCAGGACACCTAGGAAGGTGGGGTTGTCACAGAGATGTTCCTGCTGTGCCTGGTAGTATCTCATCACTGTTGCCCCCTATCCCTTAAGTCAACACATTCTGCTAGGTGGAGAGAGGATAGGGAATCCATGTCCTGTTTTCCTGACTCAGGGAAGTTAGGGAGCAATTCCCTTAGTGTCTCTCCCTGGTAACCCTCAGCCTACTCACCTCTGCTTTGTCACTATGTGGAGCAGTTCCTCCTGGGTGCAGGTCCAAGGAGTGTGCTCACTAAGGCTTTCTGGTACTGGCACAGGAGCAGGGCACATCCTGCAGCCCAATACCTGGGTGGCAGTCCCATCACAGCTCTGTCAGAGAAGCTGCATCAGTCATGGCATGTGCCGAGTTTACGCAGGATGAGTAAGGGTATCAAATTTCTGCCACTCTGATACCCTTACTCCCTGATCAAGCTGGCTGAGTTTCAGCCAGCCCTTTATGTGCACACATCCACACAAACTGCAATGGCATGTCCTTGCTGATGTGCCATCAAAATATCAGACATTTTCTCGATTTCTCAGGCTGAGGCTGTTGTTGAAGGAGTTTTTAAACTTTGCTTCATGCGATGCTAGCTACTTCCCCTTACTCCCTCTTCCCAGCTAGATCACACACTAGGGGTTCTTTAAGAAGTACAGAGGGAGAGAAGGGCACTGCAATAATGAATTGATGCAGACAAGCTGTTCTTCGAGATTGTTCTGAGACTCTACTGTAAAAAGCTAGATACTTTCAAGGAACTGAGGCAACATCAATTTTCTTCCATTTTTTCTTATAGAAAAATATTCGGGAACAAAAAGTTTTCAGTTCCACATTTGTAATAGGAAAGAAGGTTTATTTTCTCAACATCTTTGATCCCTTAGTGCAGAATGGTGAACACTTACCTCCCGTGTACAAATGAATTCTGATAGTCAGAAATAGGCTCTTAATATTGCAGATAACTTCAGTTGGATTACTGGAGTGTTTCCTCTTCTGCAGAAAAAATAGTCTCAGATTTTTTCACATACATAAAAAGTGTTTGACTTTGTTTCAGCATACACAAGGTAAAGATTTCTGTTTAAGATTAGCTGAAGAGAGATAAAAACCTCCTAACACACCTAACATCCATCTTTTTTTTTTTAAATTATCCACAAGTCTCATATGAGCAATGAACTCTTAATTCTCTTCATCTTTAAGTATACCTTGTACATACTATGTGAGGGCAGAATTGGAACCCGAGCAAATGAAATTAAGTGGCAATAATCTTAAATTTATTACATAAAACTGATAGCAGGCTTCTAAATTCAAATCAAAGTTGTGTAATTCACCAGACCTGGTGGTATGCAATACTATTGCACACTCAAAATATTACCCCAATATTATTGAATGGATAAGAGATACATTTAAATTGAAACAGTGATTTTTACGGAAAATATAGTATAATATTAGGATTTTTTATTCTTCTTGGGTTCTTTTTGCTTTTAAAATTTTTTGCAATGTTATAATTATAACCTTTGGAGATAACTTGCAGGCTGTTTAGACATTTAATCTTTTTTATTTTCTTTTTTTTCCCATGTAACTGCATTAGATAGCAAGCTTTCAAAGAGAACAACTCTATGCAATTAAGCTGCAACATAAGATAGAAATCTCATTAGCTATTACCCATAGTGAGACGCTGACGGAAGTTTATTCTACATTAGTTAAGATAAACAGTAAGCTAACATTTATCATCATTTCCCCGTGGTTCACACTATTTATAACACTCAGGAAGAATTAATATTGTGATGTAAGTGGTGCCAGAAAATGAAGCAATTTATATTGAAAATTAGAAGCACAGAAGAAAAAAAATTTTAAACTGAAGGGGATCTGTTTTTAAAATAATTATACATGAATGGAATTTTAATGGAATACCTTCCTGTCAAAGTAGAGTATTTTCTTAATGAAGATAATAGACAAACTTGCAAAATCCTGTAATATTGTATTTTATACTCAATAAACCATGTTTTCAAAAGATAGCCTTCTTGGCAAAATTTTTCTAATTATCTCTTATACAAGAGCCTAATTTGTCACAAAAGTTCAGACAATGATATGACTTGAAATTGATCCTATAACACGCTGAGCTGGAAGGGACCCACAAAGATCGAGTCCAACTCCTGGGCCTGCACAGGACCACTATGGTTGCAACACTACATGCTTGATTGCATTGCCTCATCCAGGAAAACTTTTCCCTTGTTGGTACAAGGAAGGTGAATCCCACAAAAAATTTTGCCTGATTCAGTTTCTAAAGCATAGGCATATGCATAGACACCAGTACCATTTCCAACATCTTTGATGCCTCAGACACTTGTTCATACATGTCTGTCAAGTCTTGGAGGAGCCCCACGTCTGAAGCAGTTTTTTGGGAGCCAGTCTTCAAGGTAAATAAATGACGTCAGAATCTGTGTTTTTGCTCCAGATTCAGGACATGTTAAGAAGGAATATCAGCATTAATTAATGTCTTCCTTATAGGATAGCTGTCACCTATACTACCTCTCACCTCATACCACTGCAATGATTATTCTCAACATGCAGCAGCAGATGTCTTCAAAGAAGAAGTAGAGCGACTCTTTTTTTCTGCAGTGTGGGACACAGACTACCAATTTAAACAACAAGCTGCAATTTTTTTCCCTGTTTTTTCTACCCTGTCAGATACCATTTGCTCTTTCAATTCTCAGCATGCATGCCCTTTACTTTTTCTAGCTGTGTGTGAGGACAAAACTTCAAGCTTCCCAGAAAGTAGGCATGATTGTGGTCTCTGTAGGATTTTTCTCCATCCTCTATCTTCCTTCCAGTACTTACTAAAAGAAGCATAGGTTTTTACTTTTTCATAGCAGAAAGTGCTTTGAACAACACAGTGCAAGGCCAGAGCCCCAGAGAATAAAATTTTACAATACCTTAAATGTCAGCATGTGTAATCTGCAAGATCTTCATTGTTTCCTTTCATCTGCTTTTGCAGGCATTTTGCTTTATGCAGGAGAGAAAGCTTATTAATAATGATATACAAGAAAGTAAATGAGACAAGAAAATAAATGAGTATTTACCAATGAGGGAGGGGAACAGCACAATCCTTACTAATTGGTTATGATTTAAGTTTAATAAGCCATTCAAATAACTGCATGCCTTGGATTTGCCTTGTCAGCTGAGCTCTAGAAGTTGAGTGGCTCTTCAGTTCCCAGGATGGACTAATTTTTAAAATGCAGTAGAATTGCTCGGAAATTTATAAACTTCTTTATTGGAATATAAGTGCAACATGGCAAATGAGCTATTACAAAGTACACTGCATATAGTTATTTTAGCTTTTAAAGTATGTCATGCAAAGGCTCAGCCAGTCCTTTAAATAGCTGGGGTGAAATAAGTATGTCTGTGAAGTACAGCTTCTTAATTCTCTAAAATAATGTTCTTACTCTCCTATTTCATCTGCAACTTAAATCTGCAAATTAAGTTGTAAGCGAGAATATAAATAACACCACCAAGGAATGGTAGAAGTTAGATTTCGTTTTCTCTGTCCTCATAAGCTGGAGGTATTTCTGAATCAACATGTGTCCTGTATGCAGCTTTATTTTTCAATATGCACAGACCACACTGTCTCACTGACTACTGTGAGTTTGTGGAATCTCAAATTAATTACCCTTACAGGGAGAAAGGCTTTCTAGCTTACAGAAATACTCCAATATTATTGTCTAGGCAAAATTTTTACAAATATCTTACTAGAACTGATATTCTTAAATCTATTATGATGCATATTATTAAAAAACCCCAAGACAACGAATTAACAAAGGTCTCCTCTCTGAATGCTATTTTGAGGACTACTGTCTGTGGGTCTTAAGAAGAAGAAGGATTCCAGCCAGTGCTACCCCTGTGCTGCAAAGAGCAAGAATTGTTACCATCATAATGTCTTAACATCAAATACTATCTTAATGTGTTCCAAAACAAGGGTTCTTTCTGTTTCACATAACAGACTCATAATTGGTTTCAAATCTATCATAAGGCCAGGATCCATGTTTGCCTTTAAAAATAAAAAAAAATCTAGTCAACTAGCCCTCATTAGCACTTAATTTTGATGTAACCACTGAATTTCTCTGTATTCTCTGATTGAAATTCTCTGAATGTCAACTCACTCATAGTAGACACTGAAACAATGAGTTTTGTGCATATTGAAAAGTAAAATGAAACTTGAAATTCTCTGAATTTAAATTTGTTGACTTTTGTAGGAATTTTTCAAATCAAATTATAGTCTTGATCTGCCCTTGAAAATGCCTGCCATCTCTTCTACTATAATGTAATCAGTTCAGGAAGGACACTGAAGCGCTAGAACATGCCCAGAGAAGGGCGATGGAGCTGGTGAAGAGTCTGGCGCACAAATCCTATGAGTAGCGGCTGAGTAAGCTGGGGAGAAAATGAGGGTCAGGAATGACCTTATGACTCCCCAAAACTGCCTGAAAGGAGGTTGTAGCCAGGTGGGACTCAGTCTCTTCTCCTAGGCAACAAGTGACAGGGCAAGAGGACATTTTAAAGTGAATCAGGAGAGGTTTATGTTGGATATTAGGAAGAATTTCTTCACAAAAGGCATGATTAGATACTGGAGCAGACTGCCCAGGGAGATGATGGAGGTGTTTAAGGAAAGTTGATGTGGCACTCAGTGTCATGGTCTAGTTGACAGGGTGGTGTATGGTCATTGGGTGGATTTGGTGATCTCAGAAGTCTTTTTAAGCTTGATTGATTCTGTGATTCTGTGAATCTCTTTACATATTTCATCCATTCCAACTATTAATGAAAACAAGGCAGGGGTAGGTAGATCCATGAGAAATGACACTTGAAACACCTTCCTAGGATAGATAAGCCGTTAATAACTACTTCTTCAGAGTAAATTTTAAGCGGGTGATTATAACTTAACTGCATTTTCTTAGTTTGCTTATAAGAATGTCATGCATTGCAGTGTCAAAAAAACCATCATAAAGTCAAGCTGTACCTAACCTCCTGCTTCTTTATTCACTTGGCCTGTTAGACTGTCAGGGAAAGAAATTATATTAGTTTGACATGATCAGTTCTTGACAAACTCATGCTGTCCTTTTTTATCACCTTATTATCTTTGAGGTATTTATAAATTCATTTCATAACAATTTTTTTACAGAATCTTGCCAGAAATTTGAGTTAGACTAACATAACTGTAATGACTGTAATGTTCTGGGTTCTTTTTTTTTTTTTCCTTCATTTCTTCTTATTTTTATTCAACATTATTTTTCAATGTTAAGCTTATTCCTATTAGAACTCTGGATACCAGAACTCCAAAACATTATTTTCCAGGAGTCTGGATATTTCTAAAAATTAATTCCTTATGTAAAAAGATTAATTTAAGATTAATATAGTCAAGATCCACAAATCAAATTTTACTGCTCTACTTTATAAAAGATAGCATGTTCTTTCTTTTTCTTCAGTATAAAAATTCATAAATTTTATTTCTTTATATATATAGTTTAAAAACAAGGGAGTTGCATTTTTATTTGTGTTTTTTTAAAGCAAAGAAGGTAGAATTTGTCTTGATCTTTACATAATCCAAAATTTTCTATATGTACTTGCTTCTTTTTTTCTTTTTTAAAATTTCTTTCTCCTAGAGCTCTTCTGTTGTTTGCTAATGGAAAGTCTTTTTTGCACCTCAGTTTCTTTGATTTTATCATATTTTTTCCCTATTCTTAGAAATCTATCTTTGTATCTATTTTTGATTTATTTATCTATTATTTATTTTCACGTCATTGAAGAATTTCTGGTCCTGTATTGCTTTCTTAATAATCGGCTTCTTAGCTGTGGGATTGTATATTCTCTATTATGAGTATAATCTCAGCTTTTCCATTACTGCCAGATCCGTCACATTTCTTTGTACATTACATTTTCTCTCTCTCTCTCTCTCTCTCTCTCTCTCTGAAGCACCTTGTCTCTTAGTTTCCTGAGTTGCCCATGTTAGATTTTCTGAATTATATTATCTTTACTCCTTTTCTTCTACTATCAATTCCTTAGAGAATTAATCAGTATTCACCTTTAAGTACTTTTTATTCAACTCACGTTATACCTGTAGCATCTGAGTCAGTATTTCTGTATGGGTTAGAACAAATTCTAAAATAGCATATTCCCTGCCAGCTTTACAAAGCAAAGGGAACTTTTAATAGAATACGGTTCTGACCAAGAAATCTGAAATTATTAGTGCTGTCTTTTACTGCAGTACATTTGTTCCCTGTTCATTAGTATCTGGGTGAGCCTAAACTTTCAGCTGAGAGATGTGAGAGCAGGCAAGAACTGATGCTCTTTCCCTTATTACCCTGAGTGTTATGGCATCTTCTGATCAGACCATGGCAGTACGCAGTGAATTGCCAATATCCTCATGGGAAAACAGCAGGAAAACTGTCAGGCATTTGGATGAGACTCTCACACCTATATGTAAGCCCAGATTTTGTACCTGGAAAGGAATCAGTGCAGATTAGTACTTTTTCCTCATAAGAAATCTTCTGACAGCCAAGACACTTTGTGTTCTATTCTGGGAAATAAGAGCTGTTAGATTTCTTAAACTGGAATTCAAGTAAACTTTCCTCCATTGTTTTTTTTCTGTAACAATTGCCATGCAGTGCATAGTAGCAAAAAAGAAAAATTTCAGCATGAGTCTGGCTCTGTTCTATTTTGGATGTAAAACCGAATAACACTTGTTCAGTTTCCATATATATTCTCCAGAGATTTGGTGAAAAAAGGTCAGATTACCACACGTTAAAACTGGTGCTTTCCATATGGTGGCAAAATCTGATTAGAGAAGCTCAAAAGATTTGCCATCAAAGAATCTCAAATGGTAATATAAACCCTGTTTTGGATCTGCCTCTTCACTCATCTCTGAAGCGTAAGCATAGTTAATATGTGGGCAGTCTAGTTTGCTGTTACATATCCTAATGTTATGTTCCAAGAGAATAATTTTGGAAATTCATGTGATGATTTCAATGAGTCAGCTCAGATTTGTACTTTGAGACAGACTGCCTTAGAATGAGCACACAGCTATTATCTCTCGTATGGCTGTGCTAAAGTTTAAAAAAAATTACAGATGTAAGTGGAATGAACAGGGAATCAATCGCAAGCCACACAAATTATTTCATTGTCTGAGTCTAATTATATTAATTATGGACAAGTGCAGCATTCAAAAATGTTTTTTTCAATAATCAAATGCAGTTTGTTTTCTAAAAAAAGACAGTTAAGATACTTAGTCATGTGCACTTTTTAAGAAGTTAGTTATAGATTCAGAGCTCAAAACACAATTGTCACTTGTTGACTACTGCAAATTTTTACTAGTTTCATCATTATTTGTAGATCCATAATTTATTTAACATAAACAAATTAGAAGGAGCTATTTTCAACTCGCTATAAATACAGCTACATGGCTGCTTGTAATCCATTTAGGTATATCAGTTTATAAATTTTTGTGAATTTAGTAGTACAGGCCTTACTTTAAAACTGCAAATAAGAGATTATTGACTCCAAATCATTACTTCCTATAAGACTGATTCACAAAGACAAGCCTTTGAGGATGACAGAGAGAGCATAGAAAGAACAGATTCATGCCCATATTCTCACAAATGTGTTCCTGTATTTTTATGTTAAACTAATGTGACGGAAAGCTTGTGCACTTTTACTGTAAAGAAATAATGATCCTCAAAATGCTCCTAATCTACAAAGTAATATGTACATAAGTGTATGTGTGTGGATGCAAAATTAATGTAAAATGATTTGTGAATCTTGCTTATCTGTCTTACATATCAAACTAGACAAATAACATTGTATTTATTTGCTCGTAACACACAGTCTGTGATTTTAGATTGTCCAGACTCTGAAAAATATGGCAGATTTCTTTCCTCGAGTCAACAACTTATAAAAAAAAAAAACAATAAAAACAAAATAAAAACAGCACAGAAAGAAAAGAAAAAACCCTGAAATCTGTAAGAAATGTGTAAGAATTGTAAGCACTGAAGACAGCCAGTTTTCAGACAGATCAAGCCTCTTTTTTATGGTTGAAATAGGCCTAAAAATTCAATCTCCCTTTTACTGCCAAAGGGCTTGAATCAAGCACAAGGAGAGCCCTATTGGTTAATGTAAGACATCATATCTTCTGTATCAAAACCAGAACCTTTACAGATTACAAATTTGACAGTAATCAGCATGTCTGTATTCTTATGACTAACAGCATAAAGATTCAGCAGTAAATATGGATCAACTGTATATTTTACAGTGCAGATCACTTTGTGCAAATCTGCTGACCATGTGTAGTCTGCGTACGTACATATTCTAGATCACTACTACTTTATAGTCCCTCCGCTGAAAAACAAAAAGCCAAGTGTACAACCAAAACCTGCAATATTTTTAAGATTGTGCAGTAGCTTTAAATCATTGCAGTTTATCACTGAAACTTACTTGAAGAATATACATTTCTATTATATTCATTTGTGTTTCTTCAAACTTACAATATTAACGTATCTGAATAATATCTGAACTTACAATATTAATGTCTATTACATCATATTCTGCATAGTTTACCTGACAAACTCAGTACACCACCTTCCAAAATAAAGTGTTCCAAGTTCTAACCCAAGTAGAGATACTACACACTATTGCATGAGGCAGCAAAATCAACTAGCAGTAATGCCATGGATAATTTAGGTCAGGTGATTTTGCAAAGCTTAGATATATTAACTAATAAAATTTAAAAGTTTTATTTATCCACAGTGGAGTTAACTCTAAAAACAGGGACAAAAAAATTATATTGAGAGGCAATTAATCTGGGATAGTCTGTGTGCTTCAAAATAGTTCAATTCTTATAAATTCTTCCCTCTACAAAATATAAAAATATTAAAAATTATGAAAAATGTTGTGTGCCATTTTGGTCATTAGTTGCTTTCTGTTCTCCTTCTGGTATAATTTAACTGATGGAATTCCCCCAAAACCCCAACTAAAAGCAAACAAAAAGAAGAATTATAAATAATGTGCATATATAATTGTAAATTTATTCATATTTATGTGTATATGTGTGTGTATGAATATATACATTTACAAGTAACCTGCTAGGGAGTCTTTCTAAGGAAACAGAGTTTGGTGTTAAGACAGGCACAGATATGCTGGCCCAGATTTTCTTTCTGTGCAAATACCTTCATGATGGATAAAATGCATTAGAGAAAATAAACCAAAAAAAAAAAAGCTTAAAATATTTACATTTGCGTTAGCTATACTTTTTTTTAAAGTAGGATTTTCCCAGGCAGGAACCTAGGTCAGTAGTACAATGGGACTCCAAGAAGAGTAGGTCATGAACATGATTAGCTTCCTTTGTCTGAGGCGTTATTATGGTGCTGTGTTTTAAACTTGTGTCAAGGTTTTATGTTTTTTCTCACTTTGATCCCACCACTAAGACAGCAGGCTGGGAATACATAAGAAATTGCTAGGTGACACAGCCAGGGCAGCAGCCCCCAGCTGGCCAGAGGGATAACCCCCAGCGTATGAAGGTGTGCTGAGAAAAAAAACCTCAGGTGAAGGTGGAGAGAGGGGGGATGTTTGTGGTTACAGCATTTGTCTTCTCAAGGACTTCTGTGCATACTGAAGCAAAGCGTTGCAGCAAGCGGCTAAACTTCTGCCAAACTAAGTGCTAAACTTCTGATGGGAAGTAGCAAATTAATTCCTTATTTTGTCTTGCTTGCATGAGAAATTTTCTTCACCTATTAAACTGCCCTAATCTTGACCCATGTGTTTTTTAGCTTTTGCTCTTCCATCCCTCTCTTCCATCTCTCTGGGGGCAGCAGTCTGAACAAGTCACCAGATGGGTGCTTAGATGTTGGTTGGGCTCAAATGCCCACACACAGATAGTGTGGATACCTAGGGAGAGAGAATGAAAACATTTTTGAAGTTATTTGCTCAAGGAATTACATGCTTCATGACACAATCCATCAACAAATTGAAAATCACTAAGAAGATGTTTAAGCAATTAATTTGTAATAGTATTTCATAAAACTCATAATGCATGGTTGTAATGAATTTCTGAGAAGTTGTTCTTGGAGAAGAGACTGCTGAAGTACCTGCAAGGAGAGGGATCATTTTACTCTCAGTTTTAACACTTTTAGCATACATGCTACATTGAGCAATAGTTGTGGAAATACAGACAACATGCCAGTAAAAGATTTTTGGTTAAGGAGAAGTTGCACATCCCCAGAGAACAAATTCTGCCACATTTTGAGATACACGTCATAGCACCCATGTATTTCTATGCATTAGTCTTTTTTTCTCCAACAGCTCTCCAGATTAATAATGAAGATTCATACTCAAGAAGAAAATGGGGAAGTCAAATTCTACCATTGTTAATCATTGAAAATCTGTTTTGATGTTTTTTTCTTACTAGAATGAAGATGGAGAAGAGTATAAATAACATTCAATTGCATTCAAAATGCATTAACACATGGTAATTCTTAAAAGAATAAAAGGAATTGAAAACATTTTTTGTAGTAACATTGCAACGCAGCCATATGGCAGATTGATAGTGTTCTCATTCCTTGTGCTTAAGCAGTTCACAGACATAAACCCATTATTTCTGGAAAAGTGTTTGGACAGGTCTCTGTTGTACAGATTTTAGTTATGTCCTATGAGCTGTCTCAAACTGACAGCATTCTGAGGGACAATATTCAATGAATTATACTGTTGTGCTTCACTCTTCCAATCTTAGGAAAAACGCTTCCAGTATGGCTACAGAAAGATTGCTCTACAGAAAGAACCAGAGATTACATGAGATTATGAAGTGATATATTTTAAATATCTTAATTTCTGTAGATCAAATCTCTTAATTGTGAAATTCAACATCTTGCATACACGTGTAAAAATGTACATTACGAAAATATTGCCTCTTTTTTATTAAAAAATCACCCAAGATTAAAAAATAGATGTTAGAAAATTAAAGTTATATAAGAAACACATGATTTTAAATTATTTGATTTTAAAATTAAATTTGACAGGTAATTTTTTTAGAATGATAGCCACACTAATGACTTTTTCATCTTGGAAAAAGAGGAAAAAAATAAACCCTGGAACATATGAGCTATTTCATTTTAAAGAAGACACTGAATATTAATTGTGGGCTATAATCACCAAAACAGCCAGGAGAACTTTTGTATTTGAACTTGCTTGAGGAAAGTAGGTGGCTTTGCAGCAGTTGTGACTGTGGACCAATGCGTCAACCTTACTGTTGAGATACATTAGTAATCAGCATTTCACATCAATGTATTGTCTCAACAGCTAAGAGTTTAATAGGTAATTTACTCTCAAGAGTAAGAGTGACTTCATATGTTATACATATTTCTGTTATCATCGTTGACAGAAATTAAATTAATTGTACAACTCAAATATACTATTGCAGGACATCTTTTACATCTGGCTGTGTTAAGCAAACCCATGGCAGGAGCTAGATATATACATGAAATATACATTTTCTTATGGTACTTAAGAAGGAGCTGAAACATTTCAAGGACGTGTAAAATGATGGCTGCAATAAACTCTACCACTGAGTCTGCAATGCACAGAATAAAGCCTATGTATCAAGAAATTGATGTAAAAAGACCATAAATGCCACACAGGGCTATTAAATCCTCAGGGTGAAAATCATTGGCAGTATATACTATGAAAATCCAAGAGCTTTTTACAGTACACTCAGTAAAACCAAAATCCTGCAGCTCTTGCTGTGACAGGACTAATACTGCTCTCTAAATCTATCTTTTAAAACACATTTTGGCCAAGAATTTAGAAGTTTTTTAACATATATTCAGATTAATAAACAGGATGTAGTAAAGTATTTTATTTCAATATACTAGTAAAGCACATTATTTAAATGCTGAGAAATTTGTGAATATTTTGACTTTTTTCAAAAAATGCAATATTACAGTATAATTTTGTTCACATTTATAATTACACAATATAAATATATTTATAATGTATTATATTCAATATAATTATAAAACATATACTTCTCTTTATTCTATAATTGTAAATAATTGTGAACATGCAAAAATATAAGTAAAGATTTTACATAAAGCAAATAATTTTTAATAACGTGCATCTCTCTATTCCATAAGAAGTTTTCCCTGTATTGAAAAATATTCCTTTAGTTTACATTTTTGACCAAGCAATTCCTTAGTCCTCTATGATCAGTTTTCTCCATTCAAAATATAAAACTAAAAGTAAGAGCAAAACCCCTCCTTTTACAGCTACTTTGTCTCATTATAAAAACCTACAGGAAATTAAGTTGAGCTTGATTTTTCCTAAATCTGCCCTGACTCCCAGAAAAATTTGTTTTGACAGCATTTGTAGAGCAAGTTGCCAATAGAGGAGGCATCACTGCTCTAATGAAACTTCCTATTTAATGAAAAAATATAAAACAAATAAATATGCAACATTCTAACAAATTAAAAGCCCTTCATTGCAAGTACATTATTTTTAATTCAGTCAATAAACTTTTGCCAACTTTAGAAGTGTTTATTTTTCCTTCCTTCTTGGTGATGCTTTTTCTTTGCCGGTTTAAAAAGTGGGTGGCCCATTTCCTCCTCAGCTTCATGTATTTTAGAAACACATAAGCTAACCCCAAAGCAAGGGGTGTTCTTGGTTCTGTGAAAAAAGAGTTCAGTGGAACTATACATAAAAAAGTCCAAATGGGAGTGACCTCCACAGCCAAGACTACAGAATATTCAGCTGCTAACTTCATCTCTAAGTCAAGGATAGTGCTGTTCAAATGCTTCAAATAATCTCAAAACACAGCAAAACTTTCGACTTCAAAGTTTTAAGAGTGGTTCTCAGCCCTACTCCAATTCCTGCTCAAGTATCACTCCAGTGACCAAGCTAGGGTATACAAATGTGCTGCATATAACACTGGGAAACTGCTCTTGATGGTGTCACAGTACTATTATTTCCTGTGTTGGACTTCCCTCATCATGACAACCTTAATGTCTTGTTTTGTGCAATGTAGATTCATCCCTATTGAGCAACAAACTTTAAAAGAACTGTTATCCCCTCAGGAATATTGGCGATACTGGAGTCCACAAAGATGTGAAATGATGAGAATGATCTATGGAGCATCCTCCAGAAGTCTGTTCTGTACTCAGATAAAACAAAGGAAAAATGATATCAGAGTTATTAACCAAAGCTCTGGAACAAGGAGGAAAGTTTATTGCACTGCATTATAAACCCAAAACTTTAATAATACATTTTATTCTGATCATCCCAACTTAAATGTACTTAGCTGGATTACAAATGCCTCAGAGTAAGTAAATCAGATGGGCAGTATTCCAGAATCCATGAATGTTGTGATTTCTCTGTGGTTCTTTGCAATAAGGTCACTCCTCCCATTGTGATTGCCTTTGTGTCACTTATAGTTTCAATCTTCACTTAAAACATGAATGGTATCCATCCTGATCTCTCTCCCCCCATTTTTAGATACTGGTCTCAGTACGGAGAAACATTAAGCAGCCTGGGAACTCTTTAGTTTGAAAAAACTAAAGGAGACTGATGACTAAAATACTAAGGAGAGCTATGAGAAGGGCTTATAGAATGGTACAGATTATGAATAAGGGATGATTTTTCAGTATTTATCATAAAAAAAGGGAGAGTAGAGAATACCTAGTCATAGGAATAGTCAAAATATTTTAAATAATGCATGATTAAATTATGGACCCTGCTTCCAGAGTATCACAATGTTTAAGATTGAGAGGTTTGAAAAGAAAATTGATAGAAAAGAGTTATATTAATGTTGGTTAAATATGGTTATCTGAACCCAATCTCCCAGAGATGTGCTGAAGAAAGCCCAGTTTTAATGTTATGTGCAGAGATGCCTAAATATGATCTCTCCTGTAGCCTATTCATTAACAGTGTGTTTCCCAAGGGTGGTTCAGCTAAATGCAGTACAGAAGAAGGTGAATTTCAAAGGAATGGGCCCACCACAAGATCCAATATAATTTGTATATACAAAACAACATAACTGATTATTTTCTAAGAATTGCAATATGTCTAGGTTTTAAAAAAGAGACTCCATTTTGGTTTAGTTTTCTTTTAACATTTTTCTCTTTTAAAAAATTCCTTGAGTTTTCCTTCTTTTTTTATTTTTGGTAGAATACACTGCCTTCCTTCCCTTTGTACAGTATTGCCTGTAATGTATTTTGAGTTTGCTGTCTTTCCTATTAACAGCAATGAATATTTTCTGTTATATTCAATGGCTTTCTATAAAGAACTTCCTAAGAGTGCAAGATTTTCTTTTTAATTATTTATTTTGTTTTCAGAATCCCAGAATCATGAAATGATCTTTCAGTTCTTATCTGCTACTACTTATTGTTATTCAACAATCAATGAATAAATCATGTGTCTGAAAGCAGGAAAAGTAATATGTGATACTTAGCATGCACCTAAGGTAGAAACAGATATAGTCATGCATTCAGTACGTAAACTAAATAGAAAATATATGCAAACATTAATTTAAGGATCCTGGCTAATGTTTATTCAAGCTGTAAAAATATTTGTCATTGAGAAACAATACAAAAAATAAAGAGAAGGAAAAAATGTTTAAATATTAATTACATGCTGAATGGAATGTAGAGAGATGGAAACTGGTTGCTTAGTAAATCATACATTAATTTTCCAGAAAGGCTTTATACATGCCAATGAAATAGTAATAGCCATGACAAAGGTAGGTATCTTGGAGATTATTTTTTCACTCTCACCTCACAGTAGTAATAACAACCTTCAGGCATTTCTAAGATGCTTATCATTGTGATATGCGTGTACTTGTTATCCGACCTTGTCATAAAGCATTTACAAGCGTGTAGAAAAGAATAAAATCATCAGAATACTTTCCTGATAATAAGGACTAGCTGCATTTATTTCCTTCCTTGTGATCAGTGAGCCCCAGGAAATACCTTGTTACTCAATTGCTATTGTTTAATTTGCAAACGAATTTACTCTATCCTGACTCCCACCAAGAAACTGATGTCCGAGAAGGGCCATTGTTGTATCAAGTGTCTATATTTAATTTTAATGGAGACATAAGAAAGATCCTGGGTTTGTCCCTGGACAATTAGTCTCAGATCATGATCCACCCTCTCTGCCAGATTGATGAACGCATCCTGACCTTGTCCTGGACCTTATACAGCTTGTAGGTACAGGATACTTCCTCCTTCTCTCAACTACTCCACTTGCTCATCAGATATCTGTCATCCAGAAGTTTAGAGTAAGTCCATGCATGACAACTGTACATGATTTAATACAGCAAATTTAGCAGAAAAGATTTCCCTGCTGTGATATGAACTGGTATGTTTCTGTTCAGCTGTTGCTTTGTGTGTGCACAGGCGCCAAGCAGGCAGTGATGCTGTGCCAGTGTTTGTGATCCATAAATACACATGTGCTTGTGAACCCAGAGAGTGTGGGGTGTGTGCTGCACTTGCCACCTTCTGCCTCTGCAGCCCAAGAAGAGGAGGGGATGTGTCCCTGTGCGCCAGTGTCTGCTGTGAGTCCTGAATGGGGGGGGCAGAGCCTTGCCTGTGACTCTCCTGTGGCTTTGTCTGTGGCCCTCTGTGCCCTCTGTGTGTGTGAGACACACATTCAGCCTCACTGCTGGCTGACCTTACAAGCAGGAAAGTATCAGCTGCATCCACTGGCCTTGGATGGAGACCTTGAGGTGTCAGGGCTATATGCAGGGGCAGGAGAAATCTCAAGAATGAGAGCTGCTGGAGGCAGCAGATGCTTCTAGCATCCATTAACATATACAAATTGAAAATACAACATTTATATTTATTATTACCTTGTCCTGATTTGACACATACTGTGTGTTAATGTTATTTTTTGTTACATTGGTTATATGTTTGCTGATTGCACCTAGAAGTTGTAGGATATGTATACTGCATATTGAAAACTTCAGAAAACATTCCACCTATTCAAAACTAGTTTAAAAATTTAATAAAGATTATATGCAATTATAGATTGCAAACCAAAAGATTTTTTTAGATTGTACTTAATAGAAAATTCCATTTGAAATTATCAGATTTTTATTACACAATAATTTGATAGGAAATGCAATGTTATCTGTTCTTACAGAGAGTTAAAAGGGAGATTATAAATCATGACTTTCATCTCCTTTTAAGCTATTGTTAACAATTTCAATGTTAATATTCTTTTTCTCTTGTTTTGTGTTCATCTGAAATATACACTTATCATTCCACAATCTAAAACAGACAGCTTTTTGGTCTGTTCGGTTAACTGGAATCAAATATTTTTGTATAAAGCAAATCTGTCATATTGATACTCATCTCCACAAGACAGTATTTATTTCTTCGCGAGACTTTGCTAAATACCACACACTTTCTCTACCAGTCAACTATTTATTGCTACAAGTCTAAAAAATTAGCAAATAGATTTGACTACTTTACTACAGTAGGCTAATTGAGTTATATTAGGTCCAATCTAAGGAGGGTAAAATAATTTAGCTCTTTCTCTTCTGTCTGTGTAGGCACTTGATACAGGCACTTATATATATTGATAAAAATTGACACATTGCTCTTTCAAAACTCAAATGATTTAACACATGATAAGCATTGTTCATTATCTGAAAATGCTGTTTCTGAGTATAGAGTGCATAAATAAACTCAAAAATTAGATTTTGATAATGTACCCACCCTGAAATTACCTTAGCTATTTTTAGAGGTAAATCACATATGCTGCTTGTGAAGAAAGCAACATTTTACTTTCTGAGGTGGCAAACATTTGCCAGACATTGGTGTTGAATTCACACTATCATGGGAAACAGAACTAAGGACTATTCTTGTTCTGTACAAGAAGGACAGTGTCCTGCTGCACCTGCGCTGGCTATCATGAATTGTATCCTTCACAAGAAGAATCCTCTTGGTACATATTCATGCTATTAAAATGCCATTTGCAAAGGGCACATTTCTTTGCCAACACAGCACTTGCATCCTTCACCTGCCTAAATTCCTACCCAGCTCTTTACATGACTGCAGATAAACTTCATCTTATGTAATTGATTTTATGCTACAAGCACATCCATGAATGGACTTATATAAATAACCTTAAGATAAATTTAATAACTAGTGAATTAATTTTTCAGTTTTGATTTGTAACTTGAAAAGCTGTCTATACATAGTCTGAAAGATGTAGAGTTATTTTTCGTGGTGCCTGTACAATTGATTTTACCTGAATCTAAAATATTTTTCCTTTTTTTCCTTTATTGGGTGAAATTTGTTTCACCTTTGAAGGGAAAGTTAAGCAATGAATCTTAGGAAAGCATTTTAATTCCCTTTATCATCAGTGGAAGGATACTGGCAAGCAGAAATGGCAATTAATCATACCAGATATATATTTTTCTTTGATAAATGATCCACTTGGAATTATATGATATTTATTATGCTGCAATCACTCGTACACAGGTTCTGATCCAGGCACTGGTGTTCACCTCATTGCAAATGTGGCATGGTAAAAAGTATAGGGTTATTTAGCTGTCAGTGAAAGAGAAGCTGGTTACTTCAAGTTGCCCTGCTGTGTGTGTTGTACCCCTGCTGGCAGTGCCAAATCCTTTACAACATACCAGAATTATCCTTTGCTCATATCAAATACTTTACAATATATCAGAATTATCCATTACTCTCATGTAGTTTGTTAGGCACAAAAAAATACCTCAAAGGCTCAACCATGAAGAGCTGTGAAAAGTTGAGGAAAATAAACAAAATTAGGTTTTTGTTTAGAATACTTTTCTCTTTTGTACTCTGAAAATTAATAGAGTCATTTTACAATTCTCTTGCATGTGGGTAAATGCAATAACTATTGTGAGTGGTGACTGCTCATTTTGGTGTTCAAATCAGTATCTGTCTAAAATATTTCAATGTATTGTAAATCATTTTTCAAGCAGTGTAGATCACTAATTTCCTTTGGAAGAGAATCAGCCAATATGATATTCAGGACACACCTGGAGGGCAATTTGCTTGACTCAAGTTTTGTGAAACAGAAATGACACAACGTTAATTTGCTTTTAAACTCCTTGTCATGTATAGGAATTAAATAAGCAATTGGATGAGACCAAACTGAATGCATTGAGATATCAGCCATGCCGTCCATTTACTTTGCCTGATTGTGATGGAAAAGTCTTTTATATCAGCAGTTAACATGTTCATATTTTCCACTCTGAGTCTTTTCAGAAAACCTAGTGACAAATTCTTTGCAGATTTATATTCCACTTACATTTGAAGAAAATATGTCCCTGCAGTTACCTTTAAATGTTTCTCACTTTTTGTCTCTGTATTGTAACTATATTTACTACTTTACATCATGACTTTTTCTACATGAGGTATTGGAAGAGTATGCAGTTTTATAGAGGTATATTTGCTAATAAAGCCTATAAGAACAGTCAGGCTCAAGATCTGATTAATTTATGTATTTACAAACATTTCTCTTCAAATATTAATATGCAATTTATGCTATTAATTTATTAATTGATCAATTACTACATTGCAGCTATTTGCATAAATAGGATCTCAGTCTCTATCACCAGTAATGTTAGCAACAGCTGTAATCATAATATTTAATTCACCTTTTGGTTCAGCTTACCTCGATTGATTCAGGTGTTTGGAACAACCTCTGGAATCCTGTCTTTTATCATAGGAGGTTTCAGTGCAAAAGTTAACAGTTAAATTTAACTAGGATGCCCCCATACCAGATTATCTTTCACAAACTACTATCTTAATGCTAAAGGATTTTTGGCTACCACCACCAACAGATTCAGGCCAAGAACTCCTCCTCCACACTCCTCCTCCCTCTTGCTGCCTGGAGACTTCTAGACTCTGGTCAGACCAGGGGCTGCTGTTATGACTTCAACCAGTGATGAGTTTCACCCAAAAATACAGAGGACACAGACACAGCTGGTCACACAGAGAGCCACAGAGGAGGCAAAGCCCCCCCACTCAGGATCACAGCAGACACAGGCTCACAGGGACATGTCCCCTCCTCCTTTTGGGCTGCAGAGGCAGAGGTGACAAGTGCAGCACACACCCCACACTCCCTGGGTTCACAATCACACACACACTGGCAGATCCCCTGAGCACCAGCATGGTCCCTCTGCCCATCCTGCAGCCCTGTTGAGGTTCTGGCCCTCCTCACTCATCCCATGGGGCCCTGACTCACAGGCTGGTCTCGCTGGGTGCTCACCACACACACTGAACCCACACACTTGTCCCCATGGGCACCCTGTCTGTGAGTCCTCCTGAATTCCTGCAGAGACTCTCCATGTCCTGATGGTCCTGCCTATACCTAAGGCCTCTACTCCCCAGCTGGTCTCAGCTTGGACTTTGTTTGCAACTCCACACTCACCATCCCACACAGAGCAAGTTTGAGGTAGGAATAGACATTTGCCCCCAGAAGCTGGCACCTGGGCCATATGCTGTAACTCACAATCCCAATACAGCTGCCACTGCTAAGCCACTCTCCTCACTCATAGCCACCTCAGGAGATGGTTTTGGGACACACATCTCACCCACCTCAGTGGCTGGAGGTTAATGACCCCACTGACTCCAATAGTTGACACCACAGGCCAAGGGCATCCCCTGTCAGATCAGGCTATCTGTCTGCAGAGTCTGGCACTCAGTCACCTCTTACCAGTCCCCCCTGCACCTGGTACTGACACACATGAGATAGGGACTGAGATTGCTCAGAGAATTTGTTAAAAGAAGATTTAATAAGAAAAAAAGACAGAATAAAATGCTCAGGTACAGGCTTCTGCTGCACAAGCATACTGACCAGCCCTGTTGAACACCTGACCTGCTCCTTCTACACTGCTTTCCTCCTATTCATTTCTCCATAACCTTTTCCCTGTAAACTTTCTTTAATAAATTTTGTATAGTTCCACAATCTGTGTGATATCACAGTTGCTCATATTCCTCCTCTTTCTCCCATTTGTACCAGTTTCCATGATCAGGCTGGCTTTCTCCAAAGCTGTGCCTCTAGTTACTTAAGAACTTTCCAATTAATGATGGGAAGATGGGAAGTCTTGGGAGACTTTGCCTCCATTAGCCCTTGTCTACTCTTTGTCTGTCTTTGTGTATTATTTATCACTTTCTTCATTACTTATTATCTCCTTTTAAATGGAAAATGTTCTTTATCAGATAACCTGATTGGAGCTGATGTTCACACATTCCATACACCCTTGCAGTATAAATTAAATATTTTATTCTAGGCAGGAAAAATCTATCCCTAAATATAGAAAAATAATCCAACACCATCAAGCATATATGGATTTCTGAAATACTTTGCCATACATATCACAGGGCAATATATTTCCCATTGTCCAGATCACCAGTTACATGCTGCTTCTGTCAGTAAAAACTCTGTTTATACAACTTGAGAAAATGTTATAGAATACATCCCGAAGTAGAAAATGGTAAGTCAATATACTTCACCTATTGTCTCACTTAAGGTCACTTTGACTTTCTCATTATAGTAGGTAGGTGGTTAACTTAATGGCTCTGAAAATGAGTAACTTTATTACAGCTGCAGTATAAGACCCGTCAGATTAAATTTGTAATTACACTGTGTCAAAAGCATTTAGGAAATAATTATTTTAAAAATATATATAGTAGAAACATACTATTATGCTATATTTATTATTACATGTTTGACTGAGTTTCCTGATTGAAAAGTTTTAAGTTGAAGAAGATGTGTAGAAGTAGTACTTCTGGTTACACATTGTACCAGCCTTTAGTGGGACAATGTAAACTGCTGTGACATAATGCAATTTAACATTTGACATAGTGTTGTATCACTAAAAAGTAGTCTAAGTGTAATGTAGTGTAATGTTACCAGCAATCTGCAGGCAAAAACAAGCTGTAAAAAAAATCACACACCCACAAGTCCTGCCAGAAGATAAACCACCTAAAATTATAGACTACATCTTCTGCTTGAACCCCATTGATTAATCCTGGATACACCCTCAGCATATTTAAAAATCTTCTCAAGAGGTTTATTAAATAGCATTCAGCTTTATGTAGATTTTAAGTTGCTCACACAAAACTATGAATTTATCAGCACACCAGTATGCTTGGTTTCTCTGAGGCAGACATATCTAACATGACGGTGGGTTTAAAACCTTGTTAGTGTGGTGTCTTAAGATATCTGACCAGCTCTTATTTGCACAGTCATTGGTTCAGTACTCTGTTTTTAATTCCTATTTTTATTTGCATTCATTATAAAAGATCTGAAGTCATTAAGCTAAACTTTTACCTTAACATTTCTAATTCTATTGCAACCTATATTGCCACTACTGAAAATAAACACTTTGGTTTTCTAACACAGGACTTACGGTACTGGGAAATTTTATGGACAGCAGGGAAATAATTTATTTTATAAATATGAGAGTAGTTCATGGAGGGAGGAATAACATATTGGTATGTGGTATTAGATTATTGAAGTAAATTCAGATAGATTTCCCATGTGAAGGGTATGAGAATACAAATCAATGTATCATGATATTGGGAAAAATGAATTCCAGTTTACTACCTAAATACCTTCACAGCAGCTAAATAAGATGAAAGACCAGCTGTAATAAAATATATGCATATCATAAATACATGTTAATTTGAGATAATAATAAATAATTACTTTGTTACACAGCTACATTCAGTAGCATGGCAAGATAGAGAGAGCTATAGTTCATTATTAGATGAAACTACAGTCAGGGCCAACACTTCTTATGTCTTCCTATAGCAAGACATTTGTAAACATCTTAGCTCTGAACAAAGTAGTGAATGTAAGAAAACAAAATTATTTCCAGTGAATGTCCTGGAAAGTTATGTAGAAAGCAACAATCTGGAAATGAGTATGTCCCAAGAAAAAAAATATATCTTGTACAATTATTTGTGAGTAAAATATTTAAATGTATGGGAACATATATATGTGTATGTTCATATGAGTATCATATATGTAACATGTATACAGGGAAAAAAATCATACACAATTTGTGTTTTAGTGTATAATGAAAAGATAGATGATAGAGAGATAGACATACGTACCTACATAGGCAGGTAGTAGGCAGACAGATATAAAGATAAAGGTATTTACAGTTATAAGGTTCAGCAATTGATGGACTCTCAACTGGGTATCCAAGGATGTTAATTTCAACATTATACAGGTCTTGAAAGAAAGACTATGTTTCTTCCAGCATGCATCAAGGCAAAGAGAGGAAATGATGCTTAGCAATACTTGCCATGTTATTCCTTTTTGAATGTCTGGTTACTCAGCATGCTACTTATTCTGCTCAGTAACTGTAATCTTAAACAAGAGGAGACTTTTAGGGTTGCAGCAGAAAGAGAAATTAAAGTATGAATATGTATGACTAGAAGGAGAGCAAGAGAGAAAAAAAGAAAGCCCAGTGTTTTAGGAATTGTGAAATGCAATAGATAGAACAGCCACAATTCCTGAGCAAGTACTACATAGAGAACAGGTAGATTATTAGAAGAGTAAGCCTAAGTTCTCTATTGTAAAGGGAACAATTTCCTGACAGCTTATATCTGAACTGGCATTTCTCTTGAGGATTAGTGGCACATCATTTTCTCTTTCTAGTCAGTCTAGCTGTCTCATATACTGAACATAAACATAGACAAAATTTTTATTATTCTCTCTACATCCAGTCTGTCAGCCTGCTGTGAGCAAGAACAGTAACATTCTAAGAAACGTACTTCTTGAATGACCGCAGTAATATTACCTGTAATTTACTTTTAACTGCTTTTTCTTACTTCTAAAAACCTTAATTTCTAATTCAACTTCAAAATGTCATTTAATTAGCAGCTTTTTCCTGCTGGTAAAAACACTGCAAGTTCCTGCTGAGTCTTATACACACCCATTTAGGTTAAAGAAGCAAAAATATATAAGCCACATTAACTTCTGTTTAGGTTTCCCATAGCAGGAAGCCAATTAAAAACACTTATTGCAACCAGAGTACAACAGAACAACAACAAAAAAAAAAGAACCTAAAAGACACCCCAAAAAAATTATTACTCTTCCATCAAAAATAGATGCCATAACAACAAAGTAGATAAGTAGATTTTCTGTTAACAGAAGAGTTGAATAAATGACTCTGTACTGTCACCCTCTTCACTTACCCAGTTTAAATGGGTAATCAGATAGGCAGTTTTTCTGTTTTTCCTTTTTTTAATTTTCCAATGTGGAGGCTAAATAAAAAAAAAATAAAAAACCACACCTGAAACACCTCTTTTGCTACTTATCCTCATGGTAAACTGGACTAGTGGTCACACTGAACACCAAACACTCCTTTTTTAACCCATTATATGCTTTACTTCATTCCTCATTTACATTTAAGAGGAAAGAAGAGGAAGAAAGAAAGGAGAAAAACTTCAGATGTTACTTTCCCCCTAAATATATTGAAAACTGAACTGGTTGAAATAATTGTCCTTTGGACCTCATGAAGAACATACATGTATCAGGGACAGAACAGGGACAGATCAGCAGTGGCTTGCAACTTCTGGAAAATGCTCAGCAGTCTGGGGTCTGGGTCTGGCTTTTGTAGGAACTGTAGGCTTGGTCTGATTATCTCACCCTGGGCCTCAAGACACGTTTGAACAGCCCTGCAGTGCCTGGTTTTTCTCCTGTGGGCACTTCATATCAGCTAGCTTTGGGATATCTCAGGTCAGAAAGGTTCCCCAGGTTTCACCAGGTAGTTTTTTTATAAGCAAATTAATCAGACGTTGCCTTTTTATCTCATTATCTATATTAAACTTTTTTTTCCCCATACTTACCTGTTTATATATATATGTGTGTGTGTGCATATCTATATAAAATATCTATATTACTGTTAGAGTTTTACCCAGACTCATCAACTGTGTGCTCTAATCCATATAATCATTTTTAGTTATTTATGGTACTGCATTTATTAATACGAAGGAAATTTGGAAGAAAAAGATCTCAATACTGCTCCTGTTCCAATCCTTTTTTAAAGGAAGACAAAAATCTCAGTGAGAGCCTGATGTTTCAAGGTACCCAGAGAAACAAAACAAATGATGGGCCAAGGCTAGAGTCAAATCAGCTGTTTTGACCCTATCAGACATTTTAAAAATTCTTGAAACTTGCTGCAGCTGGGCAGCTGAGCATTTTGACTTCTGTCAGGAAAAAGAAAGAGGCAAAACAGTAAGAAAAAGTAAATAACACTGAGGGACAGAAACTAGATTTAAGATAAATAAAAGAACAAAACATTAGTGACAGGTATTCCTGTTGCAGTACAGATAACTGTGGAAAATAGTAGAAAAACATACAAAATGAATTTAAGTTTTATATGCCCAAAACCAGTCAGTAATACAGCTACCAAGGTATAAGGAAAACATAAACTTATCACTAAAAAAGCTCAGATTATCCTTTAAATAAGAAAAAGGGAAAAACATAGTGGTTTCCTGAATCCATGTGTTGTCACTGAATATGAAATGGCACATTTAGTTTGCCTTTAAAAACAAGAGATATTTTATATAACTGAAAGGAACCAAAGCCTCAAAATTAGTTAATTTCACTTTCATGGAATTATACAATTATTTGGGCTGGAAGGGACCTTAAAGACTGTCTATTTCCGAAACCTTTGCCTTTTACAGGGACACCTCTGACTCATCCCAGTTTCTCAGAGTCCCATCCAACCTGTCCTTGAATACTGCCAGGGGTGGGGCATCCAAAGATTCTCTGGGCGATCCAGTGACTCAGCACTCTCACAGAAAATAGTACCTTCCTAACATCTACACCAAAGCTGCTTTGTTTCAATTTAACTGTGGGTATGAGTAAGGGGGTTGAAGTTTTTATTTCAAAGAAAAGGTGTTTTATGCTATTACAGGTTATGAAAAGGAGAAGGAGAAGAAGAAGAAGGAAATATTAAAAAATGGTAAATACTTTATTCTTCTACCAAATAACTTTGGAAATTGAGGAACAAAAATAATATTTCTAAGTCATATTCTAAGTTTCCAACCAGTTCTTAAATAATATTTCCACAATTATGTCTGATACATATTTACTACTTTCCTTATAAAAGAGTCATTTGAGAAAATCTATTAAAAAAGCTTTAAAAAAAGCATACAACGCATTAACTTCTTCCCTTATCCGTTATACTAGTTGCCCTTGAAAAGATGGTAAGCTGGTTTTACACAGGCTGTCCTTCACAAATCCACATCAGATGGTTTTGCACACTTTATAGGTGCTATATAGATATTTACAACAATCTCTTTCTTAATAATTTCCTGTACTATTTGTTTGGAAATCGGAGTTAGACTCTTTGTTTTACACCCTTCTAAGTCCTTTCTCCTACTCTTTCCATAGATGGATACTACGTCTGCTTTTTATTCTTCTGAGACTTTTTCAATCCTCAACACTCTCTATCACTAGATACCACTTCTACTTTTCTTCTTAAATACTTTTAGGAAAAATTTTCTCAGCTTTTACAGGAAATTTCTTGTAGGGGGATAGAACATAAGTAAATAAAGGTAGTATAGAAAGTAATCTGACCCCCTAAAGAGTTGCAGCTGAGCCAATTATTAAGGATTAGGAGCAGGCCTGATGTTAACAGGCCACAGCTGTAGCCAATCAGAAGAGTGTTATAAAAGAGTGGATTGGTTGGTTAAGGGGAACTGGAGTCAGTTGGCTGCTGTGAAGATGTGGAAGAGTCAGTGCCTAGAGGAGCTGCCTACAAGAAATATCAAGGAGACACGAAACTCTAGCAGTATGGAACCTTTGCAATGTAAAGACAATAGAACTCTTGCACTGGAACGACAACAATTTCTAATGCTTGTTTAGATCATATTTTTCCTGCCAGAGAATTCCTTGAGTGTCTTATGGCTTATGCACACACTCTGTACTGGTCTTCCTTTTTAATACTTTGCAAATATAATTCTGTTGTTGTCTGTCATAATTACTATTTTAGACTAAGAAAATGTAGAGTGTCCATATGAAAATGATTTTATAATTTTGACTATGTTGTCCTCAATGTATTTATAGAACCATTATGTTTTCAATTATATTGTTTGATATTTATAATTAATGCCTTTATCATTATGATTTTACATCTAAGTTTTCTGTGATTTCTACTAGTGTGTACAGTTCCTCTTTTAATTTTGTTTTTTGGCTTCTGACTTAGTAGAGTTGTCCAGCTGTTGTTTTCTTCTATTTCTGTATTTTTCAATCCTTACAAAGTGTCACGATAACTCTACCTGTGTTTACCAATTTTTTAGGAGTTGATAAGTCTTTTTTCCACTTAAAAATAGTTCTCAATTGTCATTACTTGTCAATGCATTGAATTGCTTGAAATTTACATTTTGGAACCATTCTCATGAGTATGTACTTTTCTTTCTTTTAGATAATTTATTTTACTTGTTTGTAAAGGATTCTCTCTAATTTGTTTTCTGTATGAAAAGTCTGAAATAGTTCTCACTATTTATGTGAATCAAATTCAGTCTAGTCAAACCTCCACTTGTATGCTTCTGTTTCCTTCCAAAGAGAGTCTGACTATTCCACCATCAACCATCTCTTTCTTCTGAATATTTTAATTGTGGGCATCTAAGTCCTTGTGATATTCCTTCCCAGATACAGAGATCTGATTTACTCCCTTGGTTCAGTAACAGGACAATGTAACAGATACAGGTAATATTCAGAACTGAAACTACTATGTAGATAGCATATATACATTAAAGAAACAATTGCTAAGTCTATGAATATCTATGCATATATGTATACATACATTTATTTAATGTCTGGAAACTAAACAAGAGCGTAGGCTACTTAGTATGGAATAATATCTGGTGTCTTGATTTGGGGGGAGCAGTTTGGGCAGGAGTTTAGTGCCATTTTTATTCTATGCCACCCAGTCATCACTGGGGCAGGGGTGCCAGGAGGAATCTCCTCCAAAAATCAGACTTTTTTCTTGGCTCTCTCTACCTGGAGGTTGTTGGCATAATATCTGCAGACCCATCCTCTGCACCTTGTCCTTTTTTCTCCCCATCCCATTTCCTGTGATGCCTTTGTGGGATGTGCTACTGAGAACGGTGGTGATGTGCCTCTGGGGCGTGGTGCTGAAGGGGCAGTGGCAAGGTGTGGCTGAGCCCAGTGGGGCCGTGGCGGTGCGGAGCTGGCACCCTGGCAGGACTGTTTTCTCCCTCTCCCCAGCAAGGTGAAGCGACCAGGACCAGCAGTGCTGGTAGCAGCTGAACCAAGAGGGAGCCCAGCAGAGCCAAAAGGAGCCCAGCAGAGCAGTAGGAAAATTGCAGCAATCCGCAGGGAGACCCCAGAGTATGAAGGAGCATTGGAAGTGGCAGCACTGGCACCTGCTCAACAGAGAGGCAACCTGACCCTTACTAGGATGACCTGGTCTCCAGGGATTTGTCATTGTCTTGCACTGTGTTCAGGCCAGGGGACAGGAAATGGTAACCGCTGGAACTCCCCCTGCCATATTGCTTTTGTTCCCAAAGTCACCATGGGTGGAGTGTGGGTACAGCCACCATATTGCCTTTGGCTCAGGATGCTATGTAGATGCCACATACAGGGAGTGTCTGACATCTTATTTTTGCTCATGGTGGTAAACAACTTTTTTTTTGGGAAAATATCTTCTCTTTTTATATAATTTTGCTGGGTTTATTGCGGACCTCTTATTCTTGCTTTGTGCTTTCAGTAAATTGATACTTCAAGCCACAATCTCTAGTTTTTGTCCCTTTCTTACTGCAAGGGGGGGAAAGAGGAGTAGCTTATTTGGCTCTCTTTCATCCTCCTTTCTTTTTTCTTGCTTTCTTTTTTTCCTTTTCTTTCTCAATTGCAAAGAATAATAAGGGCTTTGAACCTTTAAGTATCATTCTTACAACAAAACAGTGCAAAGGAAACAGAGGTGTGTAGGTATAAGCAGAAGACTAGGAGTTCTTCAGTTGTCAGTAATGGCAACTTCTGTTATGTGAAAACAGTGCAAGCATTATATCTCAGAACTTTAGCAGATTTCACCTGATAAATCTAGCCATGGCATTTCAATACATTGATCTCTAAGATATTGCCATCCTTTTAGAACAGTTAACAGACCAAGGACATGTACTTAATTTATTTCTGTTCCTTACGCTCAGTGAAAATATACTTTTATAGTTCAGTTCATATTCTAGAATATTACAGTTCATATTTCAAACTATCATGTGCAAAGATTAATAACAGCTTGTGATTTAATTTTTGTATTTTTCATCTGTCTGTCACAATTTGGAAGTGTGCTCATGAAACTTGGTGTAGTCAATAGCAACTGTATAAAAAGCTGTGTCATCAGAAGCAATTTTTAAAATTTATTCATTTTATTCTATTACTATTTAGTTGAATGGTGAAGTTAAGGATAATTTTTAAATTTTCATTGTTAGCAGTTGTTTTAATTTTTCAGACTGATCTATTAATTAGAAAACAATGGACTATATAACCACACTTAAAAATACATTTTAAAGTATAAGAATATATGGTGGTCTCATATGGTTAATCTCGTAATTTAGAAGTCAAAATGCTAAATTAAAAACCCAGGATATTTTGGAACACATTTATTTTTATTTTATGTTAGCATTAAAGATTATATAAAGAGTATAATATGGGGTGTTCTTAACAATATCATCGTCCCACCTTTCCCTTTCTTCTTCTTGGTCCTCCTACCTACCAATTAGAAGACCATTATTGAGAGCACTGAAGATTTCAGCTTCCACCTGTCAATTAGGGGATTCACTTTTAGTCCACCCCATTTCTACACTTTAAAGAAAAGATTATTTACCCTCACAAGTAGTGCAGAGGCAGTACACTTTATGCTTTAAATAATGTTCCAGTAAGCCAATAAGAATTGATTATTATAATATTAGTTATTTTTCTGATCATGGTCAATTCAAATTCTAACAGGCAGAATTCAGTTTAATACCATTTTGCTGAAATGCCAAGGAAATAAATTTGGTTTGATCATTCAGCTAATACTTAGAAACTATTTACAACACAAAACCTTTACTGTGTGTCTGAGACTTTTGGCTTTAGTTTCATTCCCTCTAAATTTAAAAATTCAGCATTGCTCCTAAACTGAGTAGCAATGTTAGACTTACCATGTTAGACTTTCCGTAATATTGCTGCATATACAAAATTTTAATAGAATATTTGGACTAGGCAAAATATATTTGTCAACAAATTCCATGGTATTTTACATGACTTTACATTTGCAGACAACAGACAAAACCCCCACACTCAGCATGAAGTCATCTGTGTTAGGAAATGCCAAACAATATTAAGCAACTGAAAAACATTCTTGACAATCTCTTAGTGCATAGAGTTGAAAGATCTTAAGAACAGCTGAGAAGAAGTATAAATAACTGAAATAACAAAAAGATAATCCTCCTCAGAAACGCCAGGTAATGTTAGCGAGGGTCTGTTGCCACTTTAGCAATGCAACATGAATCTAAAGGTTAATACAACAAATGTCACATATTGCTATATAATCTCTCCCTGAAAATCAAAAATTACTGCTCATAAGAAGTCATAAGCATCTCAAAGTTATGTTGACTTGCATTACATTTTATCCTATTAAGGCAGTAAAACCAGAAAGATAACAAGCAAAACCCTACTGATACAACTATTTGTTAATTAATAAATATTACTATAAATAACCAATCTATATATAATTTTTATAAGCATAATGTAATGTTACTTAGAGAAATTTTGTGGTCTAGAAAAATACTTGAGAATAAATTATTTTGTAGAACCACAAGAAAAGACAATTCTCCTGTCAGTAAGAATAATGTGTGTTATATGTCTCTTATTTTTTATCAGTGACAATATTTTATTGACATTCCTCGTCTTTTGCTCTACTGAGTAGAGAAGATTCAAGTAAAAAAGAGTATTTACTACTAACATAGGAATATTGCTTAGTTACCTTGCTCTGTGTATTCCTCAGAACATCCAGATGCATTGCTCAAGGACACAGATCCCATTCCAGACCAGGCTGCTGGAAATGAAAACTGGTAAGATGAAATACGTCTCACTTATATAACATAAAAAAAAATCTCTGTATTTCTCTGCAATTTAGTATTTTAGTTTATTATTCAATATGCTTGAGAAATTGAGAGGGTTCTTTCCTCTTGGATTGCATTATAGTGACCCAATACATCCACAGTTTTTAGTCATCAGACTAATGAGAACTTCTTGAGATTTTAATTTTTCACTTCTCCTATTCCCCTTACGTTCAAGGAATCATGTCATACTGATTAATATTGTGCCAGTTTCTGTTCTCATTAAAATCTATGTCCAAAAATGAGGTATTGGAATTTTTCAATACCTGGTCCATTATGTTAAATCAGGTACTATGTTCATGTATTGTGCTACTGTGAGCTATTTTGAATTTTAATTGCTTAGCCAATTTTGGTTTTTTCCCCAACAGGTTACTGAGGTGTAAGCAAGAATTGTCCAGCTAATGAAAATGCATCCAGTTACCGGGGATGGTGTACACTTGTGGGTCACAGTAATTTAGTTTAAATATTATACAAAAGTGGAAATCATATCTGTTTCATATGAAAGGCTTCTAATGAGAATTGATAGCAGGGCACAGTTATTTTCTTCATATGCAAAATTCTGAAATAATAACGATTAGTTAAAATCTAGCAATATCATTATAGTCTTCTTCTGGAATTATGTGAGTGATTTTAGTATTTTGTGTTCCTGATCTTTAAATGAGAAAAAATTGTTCCACACATAAAAAAAGGACTGAAAATAGTCTAATTACTGTCCATTTCAATGAACATATCTGACAGAATTTTGAGATGAGGTGATGGACAGATATATTTCAAGGGTGAAATTTTAATAATAAAATGACACATATATTCCTTTATGTCTACATTCAAACATTAAATCCAAATTGTACTACTCATAACCATATTTTACAGTAAATTTACATAATCTCCTTCATGCTAACACAAAGTGGACAGCAATATTTTGTATTTATTATTACCACAATAAAATGATGTTTAGGGTTAGAAGGGACCTGTGGAGGTCATCTGATCCAACTCCCCTACTCAAGGAAGGTTATCTAGAACTATATGCCCAGGACCATGTCTAAATTGCTTCTGAATATCTCCAAGGTGGAGTGAATATCTCCACAGTCTCTCTGGGCTCCCTGTGCCAGTGATCAGTCACCTTCACAGGAAACCCATTTATGATGTTCAGGAGGGACCTTCTATCCTTCATTGTGTGCCTTCTGTTTCTGTCACCAGGTATCACTGGAAGAAAGCTTGGCTACTTCCTTAGAACCTCTCTTTGGATATTCTCACATTAATGAAATCTCCCCAGAGCCTTCTCCTCTTCAGACTGAACTATCCCTTTTGTTGTCTCCTCCATCCATATGCTCTTTGTTGGACACTCCACTATATCCATGTCTTATCCATCTGGCTTGTACTGAGAATCCCAAAACTGCAGACCGGCTCTACATGTGTCCTGACAAATGCTGATTAAAGAAGAACCCACTCCCTCAACTTGCTGGAAATAATTTGCCTACTGCAGCCCAGGATTCCTTTTGCATTCTTTGGGGTAAGAGCATTTTGCTGGTTCCTGTTTCAGTTGGTATTCCCCAACTTTTCTCCAGGATGTAGTCTGCCAAAATCTTTCACATCTAGGCAGCCCCAAGCATATATTATTGTGTGAGGTTTTTCCTTGCCAGGTGTAGGACTTTTCAATTCCCCTTATTGAGCTCCATGAACTTCCTGCTGCCTAATTTCCCCAGTCTGTTGAGGTCCTTCCAGACATAATCATGACCATTTGGCATATTAGCCATTCCTCAGACTTTTGTGTCATCAGAAAACTTGCTGAAGGGTACACCCTGCCCCATCATCTGGATCATTAATCAAAATATTAAACAGGACTTGGCCTACTACTGACCCATGGGTTCACTGCTACTTACCAGACTCTGACTAGACTATGTCTTTGATCTTAAATGAAAATACTTGTTTGTGAGGATCTTATAGGAGACAACGCCAAAGGCCTTCCTGAAGTCCAGGTAGACAATACCCACTGCTCTTCCCCCTCTACCAGTTATTTCATCATTGAGGTCTATCCAGATGATCAAGTATGATTTCCTTTGGTTGAATCTGTGATGACTACTCCTGATGACTAACTTGTCCTTTATGAGCTTGTGCTTAATCTAACCTGTGGAAGATGTGTTGAAGTGAATAAAGCTACTTCCATTAACTTAAAGAAGCCAATAAGACCCAATCATCACGGGAAAATTTGGCATAAAATGAAGTCATACATATATGATATCTGGATAGTAAGCAATATCAGGGGAAGTAAACCTTCACAAGATTAGGGCTATCATGAGGGACAGTTATATTTCATAGTATTAAAGCCTATGATTACTTCACTGGTTGCCCCTTGTTCTTTTTCCTTTCCAAAGGCACCTTACAAAAGAGCAATTAAAGTATTAAAATCTGGATACCTTTTTTTATGTTACAGATATAACTGTTACAGCTGAACCTCGAATGAATAGAAGGTCCTTGGAGTGGGCAGCTTGGCAAAACTGCTGTTTGTTTCACTGGGGCTGATTCATATTTCATTTAGTTACACAAAGAATGAAGTAGCTGGACAGGGAGCAGGATAGACCCCACACAGGCCTGTTGAACACAACAGATAGACATGAAACCTGGCTCATTTCTGCAACCTAAAAGCAGTATTTTGGATCCTTCATCTTGAAACATAACTGTGTATTACACCAACATTACATCATGCTACAACTTTTCATACTACAACATGCAACTCTACCACAATCTCTTATTTATTTCGTGAATCTTGGCATGTCAGAAGAGATAATGCCTTTAGGAAAACAAACAAGAAAAATAAAGAAAACAAACAAAACAAAACAAACAATGTTTGTACCAAGACAAGGTCAACGTACTGAAAAGGCAAACACCAAACATGAATAAGAAATAATATATGAGAAAGTCAATTTTTTTCCACTCATAACATTTTCCTAATAAAGGATATTATCTTTCTGTACAGACCTTGTTTCACATCCTTCAGCTGACTTGCTTAGAGCAGTATTGCCTTTTGCATTTGAGGGAGTACATCATAGCAGCTAAAATGTGAATATTTTATGGTTTCAAGCTCAGAATTCATTTTCTAAAAAAAATAAAAATATTTCAGGCTTATTAACATTATCTGGATGTAGAAAATCCTGACTCAGTTATATGATGTAAATTTTCAAAGCTAGCCATAGAGAAGACTTAAACTCATTGAAATTGCATATTCTACTGGTAGATGGTGACATGAACTTCTTATATAATGGCCTTAGCTAATGAAGAATCCAAAGTTCAAATGTTTGACAGCAGACAAACCTATGTCATCAGATGAATTGTAAATCATAGACTCATAGGATGTTTTAAGTCGAAAGGGACCTTTGAAGTTCAGCCAATCCAACATCTCTGCAATGAGCAGGGCCGTCTTCAACTAGATCAGGTTCCTTAGAGCCACATCTGACCTGACCTTGAATACTGACCACCTCTCTGAGCAACTTGTGCCAATGTTTCACCACTCTCACAGTAAAGATTTTTTATTTTAATATATCTAGTGGGAATCACTACTCTTTTAGTTTAAAACCCTTGTCCCTTTTTCCATCACAATGGGCGCTGCTAAAATCTTCATTCCCATCTTTCTTATAGGTGTACTTGATCCAGTGCTAGACAGTAAAGGGTGAGTCAGCATATATAGGAGTGTATCAGGTGAATAAAACAAAGGATAAGTATGAGATGTTTAATAAATTAGGGAGTATTAATTCATTTTTCTGGAGGTATTACCAAGGTCAGAATATAATACCAGTTTGTTAGAAAAGAAAAACTTCTAGATAAAATCTCCGTAAGTTAAGTCTTTCAGGATCCCTTCAGGTTATAAAGTTACAAAAGGAAGTGCAAGACAACAACTAGTCTCTTAGTTCATTATATCTAATGCAACTAATTGTTGCAGTGAGAGTTTTCAAGGCACTAAAAGTGTCTTGAAAATCAGATGTCTTTTTTTTTAAGCTCATGTGCATCCCTATTGATGACAATTCATGACCCCATAAGAACAATTCAAGAATCAACTCAAAACCTACTTTAGAGCAACCAGAATTTATCCTCAGTAGAGCTAAAAGACAGTTTATGGTCAAGCCGCCGAGAGCCATTGGCCAACAAAGGGACTCCAGAGAGCCCAAAAAGCATGCTGACCTTTGAGGCACGCTCTCTAGACCAGTATGCTTATTGAACTCAACAATAAAAACTTATGATTAATTCAGTTCAGCTAACTGTACTAGCTGAAGGATAGCTATCATTATTTAATCAGTTCCTCTCCATATATACTCCCTGATCAGCCATTTAGGAATGATTATAAAGAAAATTCGTTGAATGTCATTCTCTGCAATATAATATTCTTTGGTTTAACTATCCCACTGTCTAAGAATTTGTTTTATTTTCTAAGAGAGAAGCTCTTTGGAGTAAGGAACAGGAGGGAGCTAGGACTGAAACAGTTGTTTCACAAAGCATGAAAAAGGAAAATTAATTAAGAGGTGTGACAGTTAAATTCTCCATTTCACACTTTTGGTTTATGTTTAAAAGAAATATGTAAACAGGTAAGGGTTTTTAGATTTAAAAAGAGAGAATATGCCTATACAGACCATAGTCAACAAGCATAGAGGTTATTTCTGGAACAGATCACAAACAAATAGACTTACTAGCATGGTGTTGGGGCATGTAAGTGAGCCTTGCCAGTTTAGCATGGACATGTGAATTCAGAAACAGAGAAGTATCTCATCCTGAAATGTTTTAATAGTGATTGAGCAAACATGTAGTCAAGGATGACTCAAAAATATTTGCTGCTATTACAGCATGAATGATTATTTATTCCATTTTGATTTTGCTGTCTGAAATGTAGGTTTCCAAGTCTAAGGTAGCTGTGAATTTACCCTTTGTAGTCATAAGAGAGAACCCTGTCATGGCTCACTTCTTCACGTTAAATCTATCTCTGGTTGGGATGAATTGCCATTTCAAAAAGCTTTCTTTCTTAATTGATTGTATATACAAGTTTGACATGAGCATTTTATGCCATCCTCTGTGCCTTAAAGCAGCTCTCCTTGGCCACCAGGTACCCCTCCAGAATGTGGAACTTATGCAGACTGCATCATATGTGTCATCTCTGGCCCCCAAACTCCAAATCTCCAACTGGCCTCCAAGTCTCCATTTTATGACATCCAAGAGTATCTAATATCAAGTGCTGGAGGAAGGCAGGATGCTAATTTGTACCTGAACAGCACTGCCTTTCAATATCCTATGGCTCAAAGCATGCCATTGACACTGCTAGTAACAGGGCACATGTTTTGCACAAAGCCTTAGGACTCAGGCTTGTTGGACCTTCTCTTTCTGATCCTTTATTAACCTGTCTGCAGCTTTGTTTCACTTGGTTTAACGGTGACAGTAATTTTCTAATTAACCAGCCAATTTGGTTTGCTTTTGAATAACTTATGGACAGTGTCACCAACATTTTAGGATGAGAACTTAATGATAGCATAAAGAGGTTTCTGGTGCTAGAGTACAGGCCTTGTGTCTGTGGGGACACAGGATGTGGGCTAGAGATGCATAACTGTGGATAAAAACGGATGGGATATAAGCTAACATTGAAGACCCCACAACCGTAAAGCATGCACATTTATTATGACTTTTTCTTCTGTAGAACTATTACTTCTTTTTCTGTAGCAATCAGATCTGAACTAATAATGATTAATGGGTTAAACTGCTAAAATTTCAATTATATTAATGAAAATTATTGATTGTGTATATAAGGTGATTCTTCCTTGCCTGTAAACAAGATTTTGATCCTTAACAGTTTTTAAAGCTAAATTCTTTTCCTGTGGACAACCAAGATCAGGCACCTGACTGTAGATGATAATCTTTGGGTAAAACAGGCTGTTTCCTATGCAGCTGGATTTACACATCTTTACAGAGATCTACAATATGGGGCTGGCAAACATAGCAAGTGTGAATTAAATAAGTCTGCAGATTTCAAAAGCAGCAGCTGGAAGACACAAGAATTTCTAAACAGTCATTAATAGCCCTACAAAAATATGTTTACATGACTGAAAACAGCCCACCTGGTATTCACTGTGACAACTAGGCTAAAAAATATTTTTGTGGGGTTTAAAGATGAACAAAGCAGCACCTAGGCTTTCTCTTTTTCCACAGCATTTTCTAATATAATGAATGAAGTTCTCAAACATTTGGAGCCAAGTCAGGCTCTGAATTAAAGTTTCATTTTCTACTGATAGTTTTATATTCCTTTTTTTCTTGAAACTTTAAATGATTGCTTCTTTATAAATCATGTTTCAAAGTTTTTGATATCCACACTGAGTGGTTAATCAATGATTCTTTATTATTCTAGTACACTCAAATATCATGGTGAAAATTTCTAGATAGACACAGACTCTGAGAAAAATCATATCTGGATAACAGAAGAGAAAAAAAAACCAAACACTGATACCTAACTAGTTAATCAAAGTCAATTATTTGGAAAATGTGGCATACTAAGTGTTCTTAGAGTATCTGCTGAAATCAGTATTATTTTGTCCATTGTAAATGTCAATTAGTTTATGTGACTAAGCATATGACATACTCATGTTATTGTAGTGGACTTAACTCTGTAAATTTAAATTGCCATTTTATTCAGTCTGAGAGACTGTATAACTGTTAAACAAATATTTGCTAAACTATCATATTGTCATATTTACCTTTTTACAAAGTCTGAGCGTATATGTGAATGTGTTTGTGTGAATTCTTTCAATTTTTAATTTGAGATTTTCTAGAGACAGGCAAACAACTTTGCTAACTTCATTAAGATTTGTTCATTTAGGTCTGTTCATCTCCATTGAAATCCTTCCATCTTGTTCCTACTTTTAAACATTCTTGAAAATAGGATCTGACTAGATATATGGAAAACCGCGCAAATTTGATGAGTTATATTGAACATCTACATTGCAGACATTGACATGAGACAGTCTTATGTGTGTGCCCTTTCTAACTAGTGGGAAAAAGAATATTTACTCTTCTAGGTCACAGTTGACCTGACTGATCCTAGGATGAAATAAATCATCCCTGGAAGTGTTTACTTCTCTTCATTGACTGTGAGCAGAGTAACAGAGTCTATCAGGATGAGCTCAAGCGTAGCCAACCACTAAATTTTTTTTTTTTTTCATTTTATCAGATCAGTGTCACCCTTTTACAGGATTTTTGGGTAGATTTTTGTGTCCCACTATTGCATTATTTTTTCCTTATTTCTTTCTTGAATGAAAAATTCCTCTTACAGTTTTGCAACTGAAATGTGGTTAGGACAGAGACTAACTTTCATTTAACTTTATCTATGATTTCTTATATAAATTTACTTTACTTACTTATTTGTTATCGTTAATGTTTTAGGGAGAGAGAGATGAAAGATTTTCAAGAAATCCAGTATTTATTTCCTGTGGTTTGGATGTCATAAATGACAAAATTTGGGCATGTGGACTTCTCAAGTTACAAGATGGGATGCATTTCAAATATAAGTAATAGTTTTTTTCTGAAAAGTCTATATTAATTATTCACCCTAAAATTCAGAAGGGTGTTCTTAGTCTTGTTACTGAAAGCTAAGTTTAAAGTAAAACAAGTATCTTGTAAACAAGACACTAAAACTAAGTGTCTTGTTACAGAAAACTAAAATTATGCTTCAATCATAGTAAATAGGTAATTCTTATAGGATATCTTTAAGAAAATTATTTTAAAAAATCACTGGCTAAGGCTGTTATCTAGGTTTTCCACAAAAATAATATTCTCTGAAGTACCTGGTGTTAATATTTTTAGTTAATAATGAGTGCATCTTTCCAGGTTTGCAAACTATAGTTAGTGTGACTTAAAATGTATTCAATTAAAATAATAATAAGCATAGAGAGAAGTCCAAGCCTAGGATCTGTAGAATTGCAACTAAAACCCCCAGTGTTACAAAGAAAAGAAAATGTGAGAATCAAACAAGGCTCATGAACTTGAAAAATCTGGACTACAAAAATCTTGAGAAAATACCTTGTGTGAGTTTATTGTCAACCAGGTTTTGACAATAGATGAAAGCAAGATTTTTGCAAGGATATAAAAAAAGATTTATGTGTTAAGGGGGACTAGGTGTTAAAGTATAGTACACCCTTTCATGTACATACATGCAAAATATATATTTATATAGATTGAAATAAATATACTATATATATATATATATGCATATGTGAACATATATCTGTATATACATACATATGTACATATATGTTCATATGAAAGTATGTTTGGATGAAAAGAAGTTTAAGATACTCAAAATATTTCATATCAGATATTACACACGACGTACCTGTACATGTCACAAATACCAATCTTTCTTTTAAGCCCATGACAGCATGATCTGGATTTCTTCGGGAAGATGGCAAAACAAACAATCTGAGTCAGTACTTACTTTACAGAAAACCTTGTGTTGAACAAAACTAAAACGTGAATAAGTACCACAGTATAATTTCCTGAAACTGGAATTCTGTAACTATTTCAAATTAAACAAATAAATGTGCAATAAAAGTTAATTTGTTGGAGTAATTTTGATAAAAATATTTTCTTATGAACAAAGATGAAGTACATGCTACCAATCCATAAACATACACATACACATAAAATTAAAGATTTATTAGTAGCACAATTTGAATTTTATATTTGGTAATGATCATTAGTGTCAAGTTGATCTTGAGTTTTTATTGTTAACGGTCATGGAGAAAACATTTACTGTGTTTATCATTATTGCATGACTATTTTATTTTTTCTTTGATAAAACTATATTGTATGTGGAGAACTATCAATCAGACAATAATATTATCAAATGTTTGAATATGAAAAAAACTTAGTACCTTTCTAAAGACTGATGTTTTGTAACAGCAGATATGTTACATTATAATTTATTTTGGTTCTCTGCTTCTGCACTGGGATTTTTTAATGTTTTCCTCATGTGTTAGTCCTCTTAGACACTTTTTACTATTTCTTACTCTTAGAGGGACTACAGATTTTCCATGTCCAATTATGTATTACATGATATAGTAATTTTTAAAGTGCTTTTCATGATATTTCTGTAAAGAATGCAAAATCTAAGAATCCTATTCTGTAAGCCAAACTCAAGTGGGAATTGACTAAAGAATTTAATTTAATTGACACTGAGATGCCAAGGAAAATGCTGATAACTGTAAGACTTCTGTTGCTTACAGTTGGGAGTTCTGATCTTTTCCTATTCTGGAAAAAAATGAAAGCGAAAATTACAGATAACTATAATACTCAGTTAATGATGATAAGGAATATTAAGTCAGCATTCTGTTAGAGGATCTGGAAATGTACAAATAAATCAGCTGCAAATTCTTGTCTGAAAATGTAACATTTGATTGCTCTGGGGAGAGAGACAATATCCTGAAAAAGAACAGGATCTTAAAGAGGACAAGGACAGGACAATTTAACAGACATAACAGAAAATTCCAGGAGGTCTAAATTTTAAATAGAGAATAGAAAATGCTTGTTGAAATCAGAAATCCTTGCAATTTTTTTCACTTCTTAAGGGATAATTATTTCAACAATAATTCTGATCAAATCCTGACAGATTTAAAGAAAGGAGACCACATCTGGATTACTGTGTCCAGTTGTGGAATCTCCATCCCTGGAGATATTCAAGAATTGTCTGCATGCAATCCTGTGCAATGTGCTCCAGGATGACCCTGCTTGAGCATTGAGGTAGAAACAGGTGGCCCACTGTGGTCACTTCTAACCTTACATATTCTGTGAGTCTCTGAAAGGCACATTGAATTTGTTTGTTTGGTTTTCCTAAAACACACTTTAATAAGAAAAAACTAGGGTGGGGGGAGGAGAAAGAAGAAAGGAAAGGGGGAAGAAAGTTTCAGAACATGGAGACAGCAGACAGTCGTGGTAATTTCAACCCCATTCCTGCAGGTTTATTTTTTTGACATCTAGGCATTCAACAGGATGAATACAGAAACTCTTGGACTTCATGTGCTATTTGTGTATTCTTTTACCACTGTGTAGGAGGTGAACATTTCAATTTGTCCCAGGAAAGAGCATTTAACAGACATATTTACCATATTATTTAACATTCATTAGTTAAGTATTAGTCACCAACTAAACATCAGAACTGCTAAATGTGTGTTTAATTTGTATAATTATGTGGTATGGTTGATAGATATTGCTTGAGATGGCAATATATCTACTACAAATTAGAACACTAGCACAAAACAATTATAAATAAACTGAGGAAATCCACTTAAGTCTAGTCTCCCTAATATTACTGGTCACAATTTTGTTCTTCCTTTTGCATTAATGTCAGCAGTTTTTATTTCTTGAGATAAATAAAATTTCATTCTGCATCTGTAGTTACCTTAGTGACTAAGAAATTTTTAATTCAGGAACAAGAAGGACCATGGTTAGAAGGGTTCGTTCTAATCTGTGGCCATGTGAATTATTTGGTGTTTTGGGTTTTTTTTTGGGAGGGGGAGGGAGTTGATAAGATTTAAATTATACTGGTTAAATGACCCACTTAAGCTGTTCTTAAAGCCTGTTCTATTTTCAGCAAAATTAAGACTCTCTTGGCTTACTGAAAAAAAGGATAAATTGTAGATGACACTACCTAGTAGAGAAAAAAAAAAGACAAAGTTTGAAATGCATGCATTAAAAAATATATATGTATCATTATGATTCCAGCCAGATTCACAGTAGTGGTAGAAAAAAAAGCCAGAAATTAATTCTTTAACTAGGGAGCAGATGAGGGTAGTCACTTGTATTTTGTTTGATAATGAGATCCGTATTTTGGTCTCTAGGCAGAATCAGTGTAGTTGGATGTTAGCCTAAGTACAGATTTTTCAACGATCATGAAAGTTAAGATTCAAAGAATATAGGAGGGAGTTCAAGAACTACATACTAAGTCTCAAGCTATGAGCGAGTGCTCAAAATTTACTTTCTGTAGTGTAAAAATGCATAAAGATTCAACAAATTCCTTATAGAATTTAGATTGTTAGATCATTAGTTTCTTTCTGAAATGGGTTCTAATTTTTGTCAAAACAAGAAAACATGGATTTTTCACCAATTTTTCCTATTGCCACACATCGTTTAATGCTGTCATTTTATATTCAGTCCCAAAGACACATTAGTAATTTATGTAGGTGTTTGGAAAATTAGCCTCTGAAAAATTTCTGAACTTGATTTTGGCTTGATTCCAATTCAATTCATAGTAATGTAAAATGAATAGCTCTTAAAAGAGATTTTATTCCTTGAAAATTCAATATATGCTCAAAAGAACTGCAAAGTATCAGAGAAGTTCATGAAGGCTCTTTGCAAAGAGATGAAACAGTAGATCTTGCTGTCATGAAATTTGAGTTCCATCGGCAGCATATAACAAATATAGTTAAACATTAAAATTCACTTTTTAACATTAAATATCTTGTATGTCTGGAACTTGTGCACTTTACATATAAAACACTCTAAAGGTCAGTAAATCAATCACCTGTGTTTTACTTGTCATCTCTATTAGTTTAGGCCAATATAAAATAATGAATACTTCTTTGTATTACCCCTCTGTCTTGGCCTGATTGATCCTCTATAAAGCTATTATAAAGGTCACATTATGATAAGTCAAAGACTACTGAGGAACAGGAGGGCACGAGGTAAGATAAACATGTCACCTGTTCAGGAAGGGAATCAGGTTATTTCCTATATTTGGAGGTAAATGTTAGCTAAACCCAAACCACTTTGGTGTTAAAGGTCTTCCTGTATTTCCATTGTGTAACTTTATTTTTCATGATTTAAACGTGTATAGCAATATTATCATTGACTTGGTGCTTCTAAAATGTTAGATAGATTGTTAAAAGTTGATATTCTTTCTTGCAAAATTACTTACACAATATGACTGCATATTAAATGCTTATGCAATTATTCCTCTTAAGTTCATAGTAGTTTTTTTTAATCATTTGAAATAAGAGTAAGTTTAAATTTAATTAAAAAAATAATATAATTATTTATAGTGCACAAGAGCTACGCCCGTTATACTGAATATTTTTATGTACATACACACACACATATTTTTGTGAAGACAGTATATATACACAAAGAGTGACAAGTGGACATAGTATTTACATTAGTTATATATGAAAAAGGGATTGGGTAAAGAGGTAGAGTGAGTAACAGATATATTATAAATGTGATTGTAACGTTAACAAAGTAGAAAAATGTTAGACTTTATGCTGTTACTTTAAAATTACTAATTAAATTGATGTCAATAACCATAAGTTATGTCAGTAATCACAGAAAACTTTTACTATTTTTCATTGCAGTCTCTATGAATTAGTTTAGCAATCTATTAATGCAGTTGTTTAATGTAATTAATTGCTATGAATTATATTATAATATAACAGGTGGGGTTTTTTTTCCCCTGAGACCTATAATGTGATCAAAGTTGTGTACTCAATAAGAAATATAAAAATAATTTATTAGCATCACAGCTGACTGCAATGATAAAATTCCATTTCAAGTTACGTTTATTCCAAAAATTAATATTTTGATTTTATGACAAAAATGAAACACCAAAAGAAAAAAAAAATATAGGTAAATTACATTTTGAATTTTTTTCAGTGTTTTTTGGATGCTGTGAATGAAGAATATGGACATAAATAAGCATGCACACTTGAGTGTCATTGTGTTGTTTTACTGAGCAGTTTAAAGTTTTATTACTCTCTTTGAAAAATAATAAAAATAATCTTAGAGCAGAGGGTGCAAGAGGAAAGGAGAGAGAGAGAGAGAGAGAGGATTGTGCAAAGAAGTTTCTTAGACAATGGCTTTGATTTCTAATTAAATGAATGTTTTCATGTCCCATTTGAACTTATCATCTTCAATAAAACTTATGTTGGTGTGAAAGCAAAGCTTTGTTTTGTGAATAAACACCTTAAAACAATTTTCTGTAAGAAAATATTGAACTGAGAGTACTGAACTCTGAAATATGGACCTATTCTGAAATGCTATATTATCTTTTAAATGATATACAAAATTAGAAACTAAGTGAGAAAGTTCAAAAATAATTTAAAAAAATTTATTGCTTTCATTTCTGAGCTGTTATTTCTACAATTCTATGGAAAATGTCATTAATACATACAATGAATGCCATAAAATATTTTAAAACAAAACACCTAATATCTAAAACCTCAACCAAAAAAAAAAAAAAACCAACAAAACAACCAACAACAAATAAAAATGTCACCTGGAATTAAAGTAATACAGAAGAGATCAGGTTTAGTGTCTAACTTTTGACAGGGGTAGAGTTGTTAACCCTTTATTATTAACATACACAGTTACAACTACTCTCTTGTTTTAACTGAAAATGGTGCTAAACAAAAGAATTGCTACAAATTTTACCTTCTAGTGTCAGAGGTATGAAAAAAAGTAGACAGGTACAAACTGGAATTTCAAAAGGCTGTTTAATAATAATGGCCTCCCCACAAAACACACTAAATATACATGAACATGTGACACAAACTAGAAGAAGAAAAGCTTAATAGTTTTTTCCTTCTTGAGTTAGGTTTTCTATCTCTTAGAGAATTTTAACTATATAAAATGTCACTTCCTTGATTTATACAATAAAGAGAAAATATTTTGTTTTGCATGTATGCATTCCAGGTATTTTACAATGTTTGTAGAAATTAATTGGGAAAAGCTTATATTTCATTTACACTTTAACATGCTTGATTTCACTATTTATTATATGAGTTATTGTAAGAATTGATCTATATTTTTTCTATATAATCTTTGTATTTTTAATGATTTTCTGAGGGATTTAGTTTTGTCAGATTCCTTCTCTAAGGGGAAGAGATACATTATTTAATTAAAAATATCTAGTTTGGTTTTGGACAAAAAATTCAGAACCCCTCAATATTTGTTTCAACTTGTTTATAATGCATTTTACCATTATATGTTTTCACTACTTCCATTATCATTTATTTCGAATTAATGAATATCTGGGCATGAATAAAATAGGAAGAGCTAAGCCACTATGCAAAGAAAAGTAATACAGATACATTTTTATCTCATAAAGGTGCTCCTTTTCAGTGTTCATAAGCCTTCCAGAATGACTTCTCCATACTCTGAATAAAATGCCATGTGGAGATTTCACATTTTAATTGTATCAATGTTATTACTGGGTACTAAGAGAAGACAACTTGAGACTACTTGGACGCAGTAATGGGCAAAATGGACATGAGTAACTTGTGGACAGAAGCAGTAGAACACTATGAGAAGCGTCTTTTACCCCCACCTTCTCAGCATGCTGCAATTATATCTCAGCATCTTACAGTCAGAGTTGTGGGAATCTGCTCATGCCTGTGAGAGCAGAGAAGAGTTAACAAGCATAAATACTGGAGGGAATATATTCCTGAGGTTCTGAGTACTTAATCAAAACCAAACAAACAGGCAAATCCAAAAACATACCCAGAGGAATACCTTGAAAATCTTATGGGGATACATGGATGCACAGTATGACTATGATATTGTTATTCCTTAGTGCTTGGTGTTTAGGCACTCTTCTTATTCTACAAACAAACTGCCAGAGGGCCTGATAATAATTCAAAACAGATTGAGACTTTAACCTAGTAATATAATTTTTTAAGGAGATATTAATCACTTGATTAAAAAATTTTCTAGTCTATTAAACAATCAAAATTAGATATTTAGAATTATGGTGTTAAATAATAATTAATATAACATATACAAGTCCATTATGTTCATTTTGGCAAAAGTATGATCACTCAGTATTATATGCATGAAATACAGAGTTTTCCGCAGGAGATTTCTTATACTTCTTTAGAAGACAAAAAATTTATTTCAACTGTGTGAGTATTACAGTTATGGGATGAAATACTGACACTGGGATACTACAAAGGAAAGGCAGATCAAAACAGGACACTGCAGTGTGTAGGCTGCATCACAGAATCCAGAGCTTCACCATTTTTGAAGGTTAAAATCTCATTAGTTCCAGGTCACAAATCCATACAGGTTAAAAGAAATATTTCTATGTAATAGAGCTATTTTTATTAAATATCTGTGAATCATAGGAGTATAGAACTGATTACACTGTGAAGTACTACAAATTCCATAGCTACCCCCAACCTGTGCCTGAATATAGTTTTTTTTTCTAACACAATAAATACAATGTAATATAAATATGCAACTTAAAAGTCTTTTTTCAGAAATGGAAACATCTAAGAACCATATGATTAGAATGACCACACCAAATCAATGAACATAATGAAATTAAAAAAAAAAACAAAAACAAAACAACTAAACTCTTAACTTAAAATCATGCCAGTTATTTCTTGAATGATTATTTTCAAAGCGTGAATGAATTTGGGTTGAATTAGTGCCATAGCTGAAGCCTGCAGTAAAAACTCTCTCCCCAAAAAAGACTTTGATTACATCCTCCCAGCACTACCTGACTAATATGACCTGGAAAAGAAGTAATAGATGGACTTGGTTTTGCCATGCTGCTCACACTGCTGTAAACACTAAAATTTAGCCATGTTAAACAGCAGGTACTTATAGGTTTGGATCTTGTTTATTACAGTGGCCAAAAGTAGATTTTTGGGGGGAAATCATCGAGTCATTTAGGTTGAAAAAGACCTCTAATACAATGGAGTCCAGCTGTAAACCTAGCACTGCCAAGGCTAACACTGAATCAAGTCCTATACACCACATCTGCCCAGATGTGAAATTAGAAGAAATATATGATGATAATGCTCAGAATGTTCTCGAAGGTCAGACAGCTTTTGGCTCAATATCTTATATTAATATGATTTTTATATGAGTAATCATGTTCTTGAATTATTTTTTATGAACTTTTCTACTTTCTTTTTGAAAGCTTTTTTTTTTTTCTTTTAGTTTTCAATATCTTTTAGTAAAAGCTACCCATTAGAAAGGGATCAAATCTGTTTTTTAAGTCTTCAATTAGATAGGTTCATTTCAATGACCACATATTTTGTGAAGAGAGTTGTTAAATTGTACTACACATCCTTCAGTTACATCTTTCTCTGAGAAATTTCTTGTGTCCTTTTAAATAAATGGTTTCACTTTTGAGAATTAATTTCTGTCTTCTGTTGCATCCCATTTCAGTTCCCATATATTCTGCAAATAATATTGAATAAGATCCTGAGATTAACTCAGTTGCTTAGAGAATGGTGCTAATACCACCAAGGTCGTGACGTTGATCTCCACGTGGGCCAGTCACTTAAGAGCTGAACTTGGTGGTTGGTCCTGGTGGGGACCTTCCAGCTCAGAAAATCCTGTTATTCTGTTTGTGAAATCTAGTCCATATAATTTGCTTCTCAGTTTTATTTACATACTGAATAGATTCTTCATAATGTACTAACCTAACTTCTACTCCTCTGTGAAGGTGGCCTGCAGAAAAAAGATTCAATCAAGATCAAACATTTGTTTTGGTTTTAGCTCAAAGTTAAGATTTCAACTTTTTTTCTGTAGCGTTTATTAAGAAAACTGATTTCAATACTTATAAACTTGAAATACTGTGATACGTACGCTGCTTGTGGGTTTTCCATACAGATTAGTATACTTGAACTTGACAGAGGTATTTCAAGAGAAAATTTAATACAATTTTGACAAGCATTATAAGAGTTAAAAGAATTAATATAATTTATCACATGATAATATTCTAACATTCAGTGAAGTGTTTTTATCCACTAAGTACTTAACTCATTTTTAGTCATATGACTTAGTTAAACACATGAATTTAAAGACATCAATCACTAAAATGATTGCATTGTAGTTAAGGACAAAAAAAGGAGAGAACAGAAAGATGATAAATGTTTTTAATTAGTCACATTTTATATCACTTTCCTCACTGAGGAAAGATGTGCTCATGATGGTGATTATTTCTAACTTTTTTCCAAGTGTTTCTTTTGACACTCAAATGGTCATTTGAAAACCAAGGTCAAATATCTGTGGGTGCTTTGAAAGTGAACAGTAATACTACTGTGAAGCAATCAAGACATTTGTTATTGTGGTAGTTAATAAGCTCTTAATCTCCGGAACTTCATCTACTACGCATAAGGGTTCTTGGGGATATTTTTTCTGAATTTTTTTGGGGGGGATGGGGGGTGTACTAAAATTATTTTTTAACAGTTACTGTTTTCCATTTTGCATCTTTTTTCCTTTCATAAAAGTGATAGAAATTTGAAAAGTGACAGCCAGCCAACATCACCTAAATTTTTTTTTCCTGTTCTGGACTCATGATTCAGTAGAACTTTAAATTCTATGTGTATGAAATTCTATTCCAATGAAATTGCAGAAAATTTAATGTACACACATGTTCATGCTGAAATATTGTATTTCTATTGTCCTCTGTGTAGTTTTTTTGTTTGTTTTTTGTTTGTGGTGTCTTTCACTCAACTCTCTGTTTTTCAAGAAATTTCCTATCCAAGACTTGGAAAACTGTGAAAGGCCTTTTTGCTATGGCTGTTTAAAGCTCCTTTAGGATGCTTACATGTGATTTTTGAGTTATTTTAATTGGAAACAAAATCAATATAGTGGCAAAATACTTCTATGGACTTGAATTTGGGAATGTTTGAATTACAATACAATCTCTTTCAAACTTGGACTTGAGAAATATTATGTTTTGGTGAGTTGGCTTCTTGGATGTTGTGTTAAATATTTTTACATGACAAGTGAAAAGAAGAATAAACTGAGTTTTGAAGGATTTATGGGTTTGGTTTTTTTGGGGTGGTATTTGTCAAATTAAAATTTCTGTTTTAAAATAAAAGTCTGTATCATTCACAAGCAAAATTTCACAAACCTGGTTATTGCTCATATCTTCATAGCAATCTATTCCTTAGTGTGGCTGGGCACCCTCCTCACCTTTCGGTATAGCATGAGACAAAGAAATAAAGCCGTAAGTTTCTTACACTGTTACCTTAAGTGGAAATATTTATTACATTTATATTTTTACAAAAACCTGAAAAAAACAGAAGCCTTATATCTTTTGTTTTCTAAACCAATATTTAAATTTTGTCTCAATGGAATTCTAATGTGAATTTGATTTCTGTCATCTTTTTCTTTCTGAATTGCAGCATTGAACAATATTAATAATATTCAGTTTAAGATGAATTTCCCTATTACTATATGGGGTTTCCCTATAGCAATGAATGATAAGCTGGAGCACTGATCTAACATCCATGGAAATAATATTCTTGAGTTTTACTCTGAATTTACATACACAGAGAGCATAATAAACAGCACAGACTTCCCCTTACTTCCCTTGCCCTTCCATGGCAATATATATGCACACATACAAACACAGTTGTGCATACAAAACAGTCACAAAATTACAGGAGTTTCTTCACTCTTAGTACATACAATGAACAGTATCAACATCCATAGCATTAAATCGCTGTCAAGACCTACACTTCAAAAGACGGAAGACAGCGATCAACTGGGATCAAGCCTTTTATCCAAAGCACTTGAAATGATCAAGGTCTTAATTCCCACCCACATGTTAGGGAATGGGAAAATCTGGGGGGTTTTCCACTGTCCTATGGATTGGATAGCATAACTGTACACTGTATTTCATTGTCTAATATCGACATAAACTACATAATGAATTCTTACATATTTTTCCTCATGAGGATAACTTAGTTTTCTGAAATTTCCTATATAATGGATCATTCTATAATCACATCAAAACAAACAAATCAACCAACTTCTTTTCTTTATGAAAGCAATGTTAATACATGTTTTTTAAAATCTGACAAACCTGCATAATGCCACTATTCAAATCAGAAAAAAAGTAATAACTAACACAGTAAGCAGGCTTTCTCTGGTTAATGTTTATCTTTTCATGAAAAATATCTTGAAACAAAATTAAAAGCTATTTTCAAAAACACTAAGGACAAAATGACAAAAAATTCTTAATTTCTGTGTATTTTTATTGTTGCTAGTCTTTTGACTCACTTTCAAAGCGCAGTAATTCACAGCAGTTTTCTGAGGGCTTCATGTAAAAATTTGAGAGGATGCAATGCATTAATAACTGCTCTTAGCAATGCTTTTCTTCATATCAGAATCTCAGAATCTTGTTATATTTACATTTGGAGTCTTCCCTTGCTTTCTAAGATTTCTGGTCTATGAAATGCAAAATGCTGCTATATGCATCAAAGGTATTACAAATTTTCTTATCAATCTATAACCATCAAGAATTTCAATACTTTGGTTACATGTATGTAGTTATCTATGACACAAATTCAAGAGAGTGCTGATATCCAGCTGGAGTAGCAGAAAAAGTACGTCATCTTAAATAGCTTTGAACACCTACATGTGTTCACCTGAATCAGGTCTTTTTGTCTTCCAAACTTTCGTTTACACATATTCATCACATAAGCATTTGAAAATATCTCCTCTTAAGCTCTGGTAAAGATGAATAGTGCTTCTAGGAAACAGAATTAATTTTGATAATATGGGACCTAACAATTATGCAAAAATATGCCATCTAACAAATACAGTGTAAATATTTACAAATCAAATAATTTGAAAACCAAATCCCTTACTTCTTTTGCTAAGAAGTACAAAGGAAATAATTTCTTGAAAAAAAATTCAAAACATTTTTTGAGGTGAAGTCTCATTCATTATAAAAATAATTTAAAATCTCAAATTCGGGTTTTCAGAGATAAATGACACCTAGTCTTAGGTACAATATTTTTGCCACTATTGTTTCTACAGTGACCTCTAACTTCTTGTAAGCCTTTTAGGTAATCTAGACAAGTTTCTAAAATATTGGTGCTGAAAACAACAAAAATGTGATAGAAATATATATACTATCCTAAAATTATATGAAACTATGACCTAAACATATTATTTGAGGAAGATGATATCTAATAATGCTTTTTGATATAGCAGAGACAGCATAAAGAAAAACAGTATTAGCAGCTGAAGCAGAAAAAAATTAAATAAATCAGAATTAATACAATAGTTGTAGATTTTTAAGTTGGATAATTAGTCATTACAGCAGATTGTGGGGAAACAAGACATAAGCTCTATGTCCAGTAGTTATATCATATTTCAAAAAAAAGCATGTTGCACTTATTGCAGGAAAGCTGCCTGCCACAAGAAAAATCAAATATTTATTTTATTACCCAGTCCTTTTAGCTGCAAAATGTATAAAGACTTGTAAATTATATATAGTGTTTAAAAACTTTTTCAAAGACAAATTTGATAAAACATAGAACCAAATGCTACCTGCATTTATAAAAGTTGTTTTAAACTTAACTGAATTATATTTTAAATAAATAATATTTTGTCTTTTTTTACATTACCTTCATAGCCTACATCCTTTCTTTTTTTGCAAATCTATTTTTTTCACATTTTTTACATGTGTACCCCTGTCATAAGTGAGAATTCCCCGTGATTTTGCAATGAAGTTAATAACCAGAGTTTAAACAGATTGCAAATTATTCACTACTAGTGCACTCCTTTTAATGTCTACATAAAGGTTTTGATTCTTCTCAGGAGTTAATTAGAAAGAACTCCACTGTAATAAGCAGATTTATATGAGCCTGATAGGAAGAGATGTCTCCGCATAGGCATGTTTCATGTATTGATCTTTATGAAGTACTTAGATAATATGTGCTCCCTGTTTATAGTAAATCTGTTTGATGTGTTCTGGAGAGCAATCAGGGAGAAAAAATTGAGTTTAGATGTCTTGGAATTTTGCATAAATATGTAACTTGATAATGCTGCTCAGAGACATTTGGTGACTTGCCAAGTAAATCACAAACATCCCATTAATATCAGGCTGACCCAGCTTCATACACTGGGAAAACAGTTCCTAAGAACACCCCTGGTACTATAAATAGCTCATTAATAAATTTTATGCAATAAGTCCATAGTATTGGACTTCTTTAATCACAAGGTGGCTTGGCTGAGTGAAAATGAGTAATTAGATTTCAGTAATTGCCAAATTTGCATGAAAATTTGGTATTGCAAATAAAATTCTGCAAGCGTATATGAGGTTTCTACGTAACATGAAAGATCCATTAATGTTAACTAATTAACTAATTAGATGTTATCTAATTAACATTGAATGTTAATTAAGACTTCTGAATTTGAAAAAAACATCATATACACAGTGAAGCATAGAACACATTGAAGCAAATGGATGCATTGAAGCACATCTTCAGTAATTTTGTCCTCAATCCCTCTTAATGTTTGTAGCCACTATACCTGCTAAATAGATCTTTTGTTGGGTACATAAAAACACCTGCAGGTCTTTCATTAAAAAAATGCTAATGAAATACAGATAAAATGTTGGCTTTATGAGGAGCTTGCCTGTATAAGGAAAGAAGTGACCTTCTGGAGCTTTGCATGTCAGTCTGGAGTGGAGTGTTCTTTACGATGCAGGAACAACACCTGTCTATAGATTTCTTTTTAACATTTTGCTATAACTCCTCAGCAATATTTCAGGCTAAATATAAAAGATAGGCATTTTTACCTGTACTAAAACAGAATAGTAGACCATCCCCTAAACTATTCAACTGTTTTTACCACAAATAGAATTAAAAATTGGTTTATAGATTAAGGTTACATTGTTGTAGTGTCTGCATTAATGACAACAGAAAAAAAAATAAAGGGAAAAGTATGGATTTTGGTTTTGTCAAACATTAAAAATGTCAATAACCATGTGCTTAAAAAAACCCCATTACTACAGAAGCATCATTTCATTATGGAAAGGCATGTCAGCTATTTCTCACTAAATCAAAAGTATGTAACATTTATGCATTTGACGAATTAAAACAAATTCTGACTTCAGTAAAGAAAAATAAAATCAAGGGGATGAAAGTGAGTTTCGCCTGCCTTAATACTGGAATTATTTAGACGTGGAAATCTTCATCTGAGATAGTAATTTCATTTTTTATAGAAAATAAGAACAGACAAATAGATTACCCTAAAGCATGATTTATCTGTTTTATTTTGGCAAATAATTTTTGAATAAGATGAACTGCAACGTAGAATGGCCTGTTCCTCTTCATTAATTGTAAGAGGAGGCCACAAATCAAGAGATTTGCTCAGTTTGTCAGAGCATGCTGCTAAGAACACCAAGGTTGTGGGTTCAATCCCTGTATGGGCCATTCACTTAAGAGTTGGACTTGATGATTCTTGTGGGTCTCTTCTAACTCAGAATATTCTGTGATCTGGAAATGAAGATTAAACATTTCTGTAATCACATACAGTCTCCATACAGCAGGTGCTGAAATGTATCAGCATTAATTCTATCATCATGTATACTAGCAGTAAGAGCTTACTCTGGGAGTATTCCTCTGAATAAAAAGAGGCGCTTAACTTGCCTCTACTTTGACCTGGATATGTGAAAGAGTATAATTTCCCTTAATTCTTATTTCAGCTGCAGTGAATGCAGAGAAAACCAGGATATTGCATGACTTTCTGTATCACATACTTGAAAATGGAGTGAGTGAAAATGATTAAGAAGGTTAGGAAGGCCCTTACCCCTCTGAAACAAAGGACACTGGAATAGGGAAAGTGACTGTGCAGATGCCACAGTCTTGCTGAATTGAGGTGCTTTCAAATTGAGCAAGAAAAAAGTCTGACCCCTTGTCAGACAAAAGTGCAGCACTATCTCACATATTCTAAATGTCAGAAATGTCAGGATGAAGCCAGTGTTGCAGTGATATATTTCATGGTCACTAACTTTTATGGACCACTAAGAGTGAATAATAGATGTATGGACTCTGGTTATTCTGTACAATGCAATATAATCCCATTAAAAATTGTTTTGAAACCATATTATTCCAAACAGCAAGCAAAAAACCCAAAGGGCAGTGCTGGGAACCCAAAATCAACAACACTGTAAGCTTACATAGCTTTTATCTCTCCTAACTCAGTCGATGTTCTCAGGTGCATGGTGTGATTCTTGAACTGTTCTGTGCAGAGCCAGGAGCTGGAATTACATGGTACCTGTGGATCCTTTCCAGCTCAGGATATTCTGTGACTCTCTGCACAAAGTATTCACCAAGACTGATCTAACTTCTCTCTGCAACGAAGCTTCTTCCATTTGCGAGTTTCAAATTAATATCTTGCATGATAAAGAGAACTACTCTGTCATCTTTAATTCAGTTGGAGATCTGTATAAATATCAGCATCCAAATCAAAAACTATTCCAATATCTGCCTTCTGGCATGATCAAGGAACTGATTGCAACTGATCCAAAGACTTATCTAAGAATATTCATGCCTAGCTGTGTTATATCCAGTTTCAATCCAATGCTAGGTTCTCATGTGTGTGGTTTAAATTCAGTGGTTTAAAAGTGATACAGATTGCACTCAGAATTAAATTCAAAAGGATGCCTCTATGCTCCCCTTACTTTGTTCTGCTTCCATCTCAATGTGCAATAATGAGGGAACTGATATGCTTTCTGCCTTGGGCATTATAACTTGTGCTTTGTTTAGAACCAGTCTGAATACTATTACTTTAACTAAATACATGTCAAATTTAAAAGTAATCATAGTTATTTTTTGAAAACATGTCTGTAGGTTTTTTTCAGAGATTCCCTCTCTTTTCCTTCTTTCCACCACCTAAACTTTAAATAATGTCAGTCAGAATACACAACATAACAAAAATGAGAATTCAAGCCAAGCTTTTGCAAATGGCTTCTGACATTATGAGAATATGAAATAAAATCAAAGGTAAAAATAAATGTTGTATTCCGGGCACTGGACTGGGGGCAGCGAGTTGCATTACTGAGGTGACACTAAAGGTCCCTGTGGGAAGGTGTTCAGTGAAGAGCAATAAAGCAGCCTTTGTAAGCTAACTCCCAGAGCAGCAGTCGCCTGACACTGCCCAACAGCAAAGGCAAAGAAGGGGACAAAAGGAGAATAAGAGAATCAGTATATATTCTTCCTATGCCATAGAAGCAAGAGGGCTTTTTAATAGGTGTTATGAGTGAGATCATGACAGTAATAATTTTTTATTAGTTTTGGTTTTTTTCCTCCTGTTTTTATATCTGTTTTAGGGGAAATGGTAATAGAAACACCACGTGATGAAAACTGGAATTATAAGGACATGTTGATTTGGCAGTGTCATTCCTAATGATATTTGCTGTCATGCTCTTGAAGACTCACAAAAGAGTAAAGGTGACTTACTGTGTGTGGATGTCTACCTCTTGTCTAAGTACTATTTTTTTCTTGTTTGGCCCATCTCAGTTGTGCATGCCAAATGTTTTGATCTATAGTCTCTTGGTACAGCACTCCTTCAGTCAATTACAATTGAATGTTTTGCACTAGTTTTTTTTTCAATAAGACTTAATCATTTTCATGAAAGATTTAATTATCCATCTTCCTTCCAGGAAAATAAATCTATTTTCCTGGCATTTAGTTAAATTAAGGCATTGTGGTTTCAATTAAAAAAAAAAAGTGTAATGCAATTTGCATACTAATCTGAGACTGAATGGAGAACAACCTTTGTTAAGAATGAAATAATCTGTTTTAAAAATTAATTTAAAAAGGCCACACACGGAACCCCTTCTCTTTGGTTTCTGTATTGGTCTTGTGTGGCTGGGTTTTGGAAGCAGGGAGGGAAAAGGTTTGTTTTCTGTAAGAAGCTGCCAGATGCTTTCACCCACATCCAGCAGAGCCAATGCCAGCCAGCTCCAGGATGGACATGCTGCTGGCCAATACCAAGCAAATAAGGAATGACAATAACATCTCTGTGATAGATAAGATAAAAATTATAACTGCACAATAGTTTTTTTCCTTCTTAAATATCTATTTGCAGTCGAGAAGAGCAGGCTGAGAATGTGTGACTGGAGCAGCCCTGCAGACACCAAGGTCAGCACAGAAGGAGGAGGAGGAGGAGGTGCTTCAGCTGCCAGAGATGAGATTCCTCTGCAGCCCATGGAGAAGCCCATGGAGAAGCAGGCAGTCTCCCTGACACATTCATGGAAGTGCAGAGATCCACCTGCAGACTCTGGAGGAGACCCATGACTGAAAGTATGCTGTGAACACATGGGAAGCCTGTGCTGGAGAAGGCTCTCGGCAGGGACCTGCAGCCCTGTGGAGAGAAGAGTCCACATTGAACCAGGTTTATTGGTAGGACTGGTGACCCCAGGGGGTACCCTCACTGAAGCAGGCTGTGCTTGAAGGACCATACCTCTTGGAAAAGTGACCCACACTGGAGCAGTTCATGGAGAATTGTTGCCTGTGGGATGGACTCACATTAAAGGAGTTTCTGGAACACTGCCTCCAGTAGGAGGAACATGACATTGGCTCTCCCTGAGCAGCAGGACAACAAACAATGTGTGATAAACTGACTGTAATCCCATTCCCTGTCTCCCTGAGCTGCTGAGGGGGAGAAGGTAGAACCTGGGAAGGAGGGAGGAGTAAAGGAAAAATGTTTTTAAAATTTATTTTACTACTTATTATCCTCTGATTTTGGTTAGTAATAAATTCAGCTGATTTCCCCAATTTGAGTCTGTTTTGCTTTTGATGGTATTTGGTGAGTGATGCCTCTCAGTCCTTATCTCAACCCCTGAACCTTTGTTATATTTCCTCTCCCCTATCCAGCTGAGAAGGGGAGTGATGGAGCAGTTTTGGTGGGTGCCTGTCATCCAGTCAGGGTCAACCCACTACAGTGCTATATTCACTATAACTGAATGCGTGCCAGGGTACATGAAGAACTCCTGATGCAAAAAAAAAAAACCAAAACAACACAATAAACAAAACCAGACTTAAAATCTTTGAACTACCAAGTCAAAGCTTTGCTTTTAACAGGCATCTTCTAGAATATAGATCTTTTTATATACAATTCAGATAGCAGGCTAAGTACTATTTTTATATATTGTTTTAAATTTTATTCATGGTGGAAAACTACTCCAGAGCCTCACATAGATCTCATAGTGACCTTGTCTTTTGTAGCCAAAAAAATAATTACAAAAAAAGCTTTTCCCTGGGTCATTGCCTTTCTTTAAGTGTTTATACAGCAAGACTCTTAAGAGTTCATATTCACTTGCCACCTACCTTGCTTATCCTCCTTCTTTGCATGAAAAGTTATCCATTCCCTGATCACCCTTGTACCCTTGTCTTTATTCTTCAAGTTTCAACTGAAAAGGAAGCAGAAGCTTATTTTTCACCTTCTGGCAAACATTTTTTTCACTGCAGTTTTAGAATAGGAATTGAATGTAAGGCAGGATTTTTCAGTATATTGTGATGTTGCAAATGTATTTTGAGGACCTTCCTGTTCAGCAAAGTATGAATTATTCTGTTTTTGTATAGTGAGCATACACTTTCAGCTCAGGGATAATTTGTGCAATTAGTACTAACTTGAAAGCAATAAAGTAGTTCTAGACTGTTAAGTTCAAAAAAATATATCTTTATATACAGTTATCAAAAAAAAGAGCTTGGAAAACAGTTTTGTTTTAGGATTAGTGTTGTGCTGTCAGTTTCCTGTAAGTGTAAGGTTATCAGATTCTTCTAGAGCTGTTCTACACTGTAAATGTTTGCAATTTACATTTATCTAACACTCTAAGTTTTCTATTTAAAATTAATTTTGAAGAAGTTTCATAACTTGCAAATTAGTAAAAACGGCGTAAAAGGAAAGTATGTCTATATGAATTAAAACTTAATAGCTTAGTGTAAAAGAAAAATAAGGGATGACATGCATTCCTTTTTTTATATCAATGTGTGAAAAAGTAAACACAAAGAACTGTGGCAGGCTAGCCTTCATCAAGAGCCAAAATCCCACCAGCATTTTTCCCTTTCTTAAATAGATTTTCTCCAAGGAGCCACTGTCTTGGCCAAAGACCACAACTGTATCCTGCAGTGGGTCCATTAGAGCCAGTTGTAATACCTTTTGTCCATCCAGGCACACCTGGACAGCTGCTACAAGAATTTATGCTCGATTTTTTTTTCTTGGAAATTCAATTTCTAGCACCAAATATAGCCACCAATAAAGGTGTGTACCTTTTCAGAGGTAAAAGATGGTATAAATTAATATGGCTTAAAATACTTGATTCAAGATGTATATTACTAAAATACCCAAGTAGTTCCAATTGTTTTTCACCAAATGATTAATGCTCAACAACATTTTGAAGTTTGACTGTAAGCTTGTCTTAAAACTTCCATATACTTTAAGAATGAACTTTCAGCATAAATTTAAGTAGGGTGTACATAGTAATCAATGATTTGATCACATCTTCCTACATGGAAATCCACAGAAGTTCAGATAATAGAAGTGGAAACTCGATGAACATGCTTGAAAAATTCTGCATGTTGAACACAACTTTTTTTTTTTCCCTTTTTTTTTTCTGACAGCCACAAATTTACTGGAAAATGCATGCAATCTCTTGAAGGAGGTGAAGTTATTTCTTAGACTGAGCACACAAAATTGAAATTGCAAGTTTTTCAGGAATTCAGAGTATTAAATTCCTGCCCGTTAAGATACTACTGCATTGAAATTTTACCATCTTTCTAAAAGTTTATATGCCTGACCACCAAAGAAGTAACCAAAATAAATTCGGTGTCTCTGAGGACTGACAGAGAATAATGCTATCTGCTTAATTTAAGAGCTAGTTTGAGGGGTTTTTTTCATTTATTTTTCATTTATCAGCCTTTCTGTAATCTTACCTCGACTATCCTTTCATTCTAGCTTTGCTCCTTCAGTTATAAAGCTAAAAAAAAAATATTTAGCCATGGAGCTTCATTACTTCCTGACTGAATCACCTCCCTTGACTGTTTTGATGCACAAATTCCTCTCAGCCATTTCACGAGCTAACCAAATGGCTCTTCTCTCTTCTTTGGAAATGACTGATGAGTAGTACAAGAAAAAGGCTGCTTTAAAGTTTTAATTTGTCAGGAAGAGAAAGACTGATCAGCTCCCTTTGCACATCTGCAGAATGTCATAAGCATCATGTCCTGCAGATTTCTATTGACTATAAAGTAAATTAATATGAAATGAGAGATGCCTTTATCCACTTTGCATTTGGTCTGGCTAATGTCTGCCAGAAAGAGGAGCATACTAATAAGCTTTTTGCATAAATGAGTACTGATTTATGGGGATTGCAAGATGGGCATAGAATAGGTTAAACCCACATTTGAGAAGAGTATTTCTAAATAAAGATACACCTTGAACAAATTTAATGCCAACTTTCCTCTTGAGACTATATAGCAAGACGCATGAGAATTACAGAATAAAATGAGGACCTAGCAACAGGAAATCTGTCTCAGGGACAAAAGGATCTTAGGTTTTGGGCATGGCTGCATTTTACATTAAGTTATTGCTACTCTTAAAAACAGGAACAATAAAATTAACTCTGAGATGATAGATAAGAATCTCACAGCTCCACCCACTACCTTCTGGAGAGATTTAGTCTGGCTGACTAGCTTGCTGTTTTGACAGATATAGCTCACCTCCATCTGAATGGCAAAAAAGCTTTCTATGCAAGGTATTTCGTGGCATGACAGGCAAGATATCTTTTGCCAATGGGGAGGTGATTTCAAATCTGTACAGATTTGGATATATTTCTTTGAGTTTGTGCAAGCAAACTGCCTAGAGTTCAAACTGTGAGATTTCTTCTTCAGAGACAAATACTCTAGAAATTGTAAATGCTCTAGAAAATGTACAAATGCTTGGACAAGTCCTCTCTCTTGCCATGCCTCTTAGACAGAAGATGAGGACACTGAAAAAAGAAAATGTACTATTGTCATTTTGTTGCCTATAGACTCAGTGAAAGAGATTCAGCTAATTAGAACAGATAACAAGGACTGACTTTCCTCTACAGACAGTGGACAAAAATATCTAACATAAGTGCATGATCCCTAGTTGCCTACCTTTCTGTTTTAGAAAATTTTAACTGCTTTTAGAAATAAATGCCTGCAATTAATATCCTAAATTAGCATTTACAAATTTAAAGTGATGGCCTGAATTCCAAAAATGCCAAACAACGAAATGAATTAATTGCAAGGTTTTAGTAGCTGAAAATCTTGGTTTATTATACACAAACAGACAGACAAAACTCATATCTAAATGTGAAGCTCACATCTTGGAGAGATAGGATTATAAAACTCCCTTTGAGAAAAACAAAACCCCAAACAAAGAAAGATGTGCACAACAAACTTCATTTACTCAAAATATAGTCTAATTTCTCTAAATATACCTATCTTGTATTCTGCTACATGACCAAATAAAAATTTATTCATATTTCATTTTTCACAAAATCCCAGAATAATCAAGGTTGGAAGGGACTGTCAATATCAATACCATCTAGTCCAACGGCCAACCTCACATCACCATAATCACCCCTAAACCATATCCCTAAGTGTCACATTCACACATATTTTGAACACTTCCAGAGACTCAACGACCTCCCTGGGCAACTTCTCTAGATAATCAGGACTGCTGATAAATGGCAGCTCCTTCATTACTCTTGGGTTCACCCGATTCAGGCTCATAGTTGCATGATTGTATAATTTGCATAGCATATTAGCACTAGCCATTTCCTCCTGGACTGTGGGGCCACTAACTTCCAGCTTTGGGAGCTGGGTATCCTGAGGACAACTGGTTCTGGAATTAAAGATTGAGACAAAGATTGCAGTAAGTACCTCAGCCATTTTTCTCCTGACACTGTGCAATCCTGTGGATTCAGCAAAGGATGGGGAGTATTCTAGTATATTGGTAGAATGTATTTATAAAATATTGGAACACATATGTATACTAAATATAATCACAAAATATCCTGAATTAGATGAGACCCACAGCTCTGAAGAAAGGGAGCAATTTTGTCCTGAAAATGTTAGGAAGAGAATTATAAAAAGGCAATTAAGACCAGCGGGATTATATTTGAAATCAATAACCCTGTGTAAAGAACAAAGTTTCTCTCTTTGGATATCTCTTATCCTTAAGAGATTTGTCATGCAGAGATTCTACACATGTAGATCAAACTCAACTAAAGAAGATCAGATTCAATGTAGAAATATCAAAGGATTTATCAAAAAATAGATGAGATTTTGCTTATTGTACAATAATTTGTGCAATAAATTAATAATAATTTGTATCAAATAAAATTGAGAACATATTATGAAATCCATTTTCCTCTGTGTCTTGTTATAAAATATGTGGGGAATAAAAATCATCCAGGCATTTAGATTTTACATTTCTGAACAACACATTAATCTGTTCTATATGGAATACGAGTTACTTGTGTAATTTGCATTAAAAAGGGTTTTATTATTTTTATATAATAGTTTCTGGTCTTTTTCTTTGTTGCGTCAATAAAATATAGTATGTTTGATATGAAAAATGTAATATTTCATATTTAATGATTTATATATTTCTTTTGAGTGTGAAAATCATCGGGTTGCTCTACATTCCAGTAATTTCAATCGGTTTTTACATATTTTATACCACATGTTTAAATTACTTTCAACAATGAAAGACTGATTCTACACAATTACCCAAATCATGCATTATTCAAGTGGCAGTTGCTTCCACTTAAACTTTCACTTAAAGTAATCATTTTTACTAAGAGCATTGCTGAGTGTACTTGTTGGTGTTACCTGAAATAGCTGCAATGATTTTCATTTTCATAATATTTTAGTTTATATTTCCTCAGTTGGGAGATTTTCAGATACTGATCATGTTAAATTAACATATCCTGGAAATCTGTATGTATACTCATGATCATATAGCACCATGACTGCTCAAGATAAATCCTTACTTAAGGTTTTATTACTTATGAGCGTAAGAGCTATTTTATTTCAGTAGAAATTTCTTAAAGACTTGGCCAATATCTAGTGTCAAAGGGAAGAATGTTCTTCTTCAGCTCTTGCTAATTTTTGCTGGGTTGTCACTGAATATAGATGAAGTGTCACCGTTTCCAAACAAGTCTACAAGTTCTGGAGACCTTTTATTCATATTTTATTCTCTTTTTTTTTTCTAGTTAAAGTTCATTGACTTCTATGATATGTATAGTGGAAAGAACAACCTTGTGATTGTGAAAAAAGTAATAGTAAAAGTGTTATGAAAAAAAGTAATGAGTTGTGGGTGGACTGTTTCCTCGGAATCAGTCTTTGGAGGAAGGGGGAATGTATTTTTTCACATGAACTTACTTGTATGCAAGGGCCACACACTTCACATGTCAGTATTGTTGCCAACTGAAAACAAATCACATCACTGTATTCTAGCAGATGTTACTGCCATGCAGATCATTGTATATCCAGATCCTGTTTTGAACATTTTATATTCTTAGTTTCAGTTCTCTTGAGCAAGGCTTAATAGAGCTGTTTAGTAATGAGAGAAAGGTATGGAAAACTTAAAAATATCTAAATCATCTTCTGGTAGATTTAATTTAAATTGATAGTATTAATAAAATTTTTGAATGTTTCCCCTTGGCAGGACCTTCCTTTATGCAATTTCCACGTGTTTTCGCTTCTCTTGTTTTATGATTTTGATAAGCAATAGTGAAAACAAAAGGAAAACGGGGGATGGAATTACAGGGTAACAGAGATATATTTTTCAAACTCAATCAAGACATTGTCCTTCTATGCTCCAGAATATGCTGTTTTACATTTCTGATCAATTTATTTTGAATGCACAGGCTGAAAAGGAAACATTGATGTTCTCACTATAAGTGTGAATGACTTAATAACAGACCAGCTGATGACGAAGTTACTGCACAGCAGCTGGAGATTTAGCCATGAACCTAAAAACTATGATGATCTTAACCCCTTTCTAATGGTGCTAGGGAAAATTTTAATCTATCTAGAAGAATTTATAGTCCTTCAGTGTGATGCTGTAACAGAGAGTGTAAACAGTCCGTACATCTAGGTATTAAAGTCTACTCAAAATGCATTTTAAATTTTTCCACAGCAAGCTTGATGAATGATGCAATCATCACAAACACTCATGCCTAATGTCAGCTGAAGACCAGAAAGAGAATGTGTGGATTTACCTTTGCAAATAAGAAATAAGAGGCAGAATCAGAGTAATAATTGAACATGTAAGTATGTCATGTCACAAAGAGGAAGAGTTTTATAACTTGAGGTTAACTGGTAAATCAAGTCAAGGAGGTGATGCCTTTTCTACAAAAAGAATAGTCACCTTTTTAAGAGAGTTTGAAAGTGAGACAGATTTCAGTTAAGGTAAATGGGTGGGCTGTCTCAGAGAAATGTAAGAAGAAAACTTGCTTTGGGGAAAAATGTTAAATAAATGCAGACAAATGGAAGGACTCTGAATAGGATACTTTCTCCCTCAGAATGGTGCTTTCTCTGAGATGAACATATAAAAAAAGATATTTATGAACTATTTTTTTCAGAACCCTTGCAAGTGAGAACTTCCTTATTAATCTAACTCTAGTAAATTAACAGTGGTTTTCCTTCCTTTTCTCATCTATTTTGCTACCATGATGTGTAGCAAAATGTCACAGGTGTTTTTGTGAATAGATATACTTGTTTATCTATTTTCTTATTTTCTTCAGCCTGGTCTGCATTAGGAAGTACTAGATTATTTACAAAATATGTTGTCTAAGTACAAAATTCCCTGTTACAAGATAGTGAATGTTTTTATGCATTTTGAGAGAGACCAGACAAGTTCATACAGAAGAAATTCACTGAGGATTGCTGAAAACATGAAAACAACTTTTGGGTCAAGGAGTTCTTGTGTTGCAGAGACTTGAACACTGGAAAAATATGTGGAAGTATCATCCCAAGTTGACCGGTGCTCTGTACTCATCTGCTTTTTATTGCAGTGATAGGCATGACAGTGGATTTTATATTCCCAGATAAGAAGTCCTTTTAGTCCTTTTTTAATAATTAACTGGTCCTTACCCAACAGTTTCACAAATAATCGGAGCGGGTGGAGCCTTTACAAATTTCCAGCTCCCTAGGACCTATCCCAGGTTCTTGAAGCATACTGTCTACCTGGACAGTAAAGATCCCTCAGAATCTTCACAGTCCATGTATACAGTTGATACCCAGGGCACCAAAGAAGTGTTTTCTAGTAATCAGTGTAATAAGCAAGACATTACAGGAGCACTGCCAAAACCCTGGAATCTTCAAGAATATGTCACTTATGAAAGTGGTCAGCTTGAATATTGATTGCCTGATTCCCTCAGGAGCAATATGTTCTGGTGAATACCTAGTGGCAACGTGGTGCTTATTCTACTTTCAAAATAGCCTCTTCCCCAGTGCTTCAGAAGGTGTTGCCAATGAATTCATGGAACTATGAGCACCTAGCCCTGCTATATCCCAAGAGCCTTGTCTTAGAAGGATATTTGAGAGTCATTCTGGCTACATACTGAAGTTTAAACACTCAAGTTTTTCACAGTCTTAGCAACAAAGTAATATTTTTGGGGGATAATTTCTTCACAACAATCCTGTGACCCAGGTGGGTTTTTTTACCAGATGCAGTCTCAGCTGTATGCTCAGTAGTGAAGCCTCACAAATAGAAGATATTTTCTGCTTATGGAAAATGCTCACATCTGTAGAAATAATACTGCCATTGAATTAAAAGTATGATCGTTTCTGTCATATACAGGGTTTATATGACATTAAAAACCCCTAAAACCTTCATAACTCTGATCGTTAACCTAAAACCTTGATAACCCAGACAAGACCAAGTGGCTTGAGGAAGAGCTCCCATAACCAAATTCTTTCGTATGAATACTTAGACTTCCCTCTTCCAGCTCCAAAGCTATTTCCTTAACCAAGACATTCATCAGATCTCTGGCTTTATGTGAGCATAGGAGTCCAACTCAGTGAAATTTCTTGCAGAATGTAGACATGAAACTCCATTTATCTCAGGAGACTGGCGCTTATAACATAGAAGAACAAAGTGTGAAGCAGTCATGTAGCAGATTTGAGTCAAAAGCTAACAGCTGTATGTCACACAGAAGCATATACTTTTTTAAAAACTTGTTCAACTGGCATACTTTAGATAATGTTCTACAGTTATGTATTCAAAACTTTAAGAAAGCAAGAAAAAACTAAAGTGACAGAGAAAAGAACGTTCAAATGCTCATTTGCAATATCACCCATTCCCAATAGCCCCCAAACTCTGAGTCAGTAGCTCAAATTTTAATATTTTTATAATAATTAATGTCTTCTACTAGTGTCTAGATAGATAAGAATAGTGTAAACATTAAAACTATTTTTAAGTATTTTAAGTATTAATTTGTAACTTTGCCGGAGAGTATTAGCCTTGTAAAGTTAATACAAATCATATGAAACAGAGCATATTAAATTCTTCTGAGATCAACACTAGTATTACAAATGAGAGTCTTAGGTTAGATGTTTATCATCCCATATTTGTTCCTAAGATTTTTTTTTTATCCTGATCTCTCCTGGATTTCATTTTTGGCCAAATTTTCTACAGCAAACCACTCTGGACTTTTTCCTCTGCTGCATGTTAGTAACCTGTAGAAAATACAGAGTGACTGGAACTGTTTATTTGGTAGTTTGGTACATCGCCAAGTATAATCTGAGGCATGGTACCCTCTGAGTCAGTTCCAATATTTCATGAAAGGCCAAGGTGAGGTCACTTTTTTTTTGTGACTTGGTACTTTTGCTTCATCTTTCCCTCAGTCTCTTCACATCAACTTCATTATCTTTCTTCTTTTCCATATAGTCCTTACTTTCCACTTCCAGAGTGTTTTGGTTTTTGCCTTTTATTTTTTTTAAATATGTATACTCATCCCATATTAGGAAAAGAAAAAACTCTGTATTTTTTGTGTTGTCACATAATAATTTCACCTAAAGTATATTTTTTACTCTATCTGTATGCTCAGACTGGAAGGTCTTCCAACTCTCAGACAACAAAGAAATGTGTGCTTGTATTTATTGTCTACTGAATCATTTCTGTACTTAAGAGTGGCTGCTACTTCTACTACTGAAGTAGTCAGACCTTTTCTACAAAATGCGTTTTCTTACGTTTTAAGGAATGTGCCAACCTAAAAACATGTCATATAATGTCAGTTAATAAAATATGTGTTGTTTAATTCCTGAAAATGTATGGGTTTTGGTAGAAACAGATGGAAGAACAGCTTTAAGCAAAAGCAGAAAGCAAGTGTAGCAAAAGGAAGTCTGAGAAATTCCAGGAATCTGCGCCCATTGTTTTGCAAGTACTAAGATGATACCTCTTGTAATTGTATTAATAAATTAAATAAGTTTAATGACCAAGAAATCATTTATGTGGACAATATGGATCACAAATGTGACCACAACCGTGGTAACAGAAAACAATACCTAATAAGAATCAGCAAGATCTGATTAAAGATTTGGCTTTGAACTGACATAGCACAATTGCTAGTTAACAGTTCATAATTATGAGAAAGCAAATTTGCTATACATCTGCAGAATCAGGGTGTAAGTGTTGCATCTGAAAATTTAAGCAGAAGATCTGAAAAAAATAATAGATTGCTTCTTGTAATGCTGTTCAGCCTTTTGATTCTCTTCACAAATTAGCTTGTGAAATTTGCTGAGAAAATTTCCATAGAAGCTAGCAAAGTTGTCAGGCAAAGTCATAAGTGAAAGAGAAAGAAAAATTAGACTCTCATGTTTTGTGCAATTACATGAACATTTTGTAAGTATAACCTTCTGTGACTGTTAAAAAAGCAGAAGATTGTTTTCAGTCTTTTTCCCTGGAGACATTTCATTCATAGAGCAGATTGGTAGAAGCCGCTGTCTTACTAATGTTCTGGTCCACATTAAAAAGCAATGGATTATAGACAGAAATGGCTTTTTGCCTAAACTGCTTAATAAAAGTGAGTCAAAGACCAACCTCTCTCCTTGAGGCCAAGTAGTTATCAACTAGTTTATATCCTGACTTGTCTAGCTGATGGCTTGGCCTTTAAAGGGAGAGAAACAGAATGTTACGGAAATTCACAACATTGCCATGAAATGAGATAACAAAAAGCAGTGTATACGGTGAGGTGTCAAGGACTTCAGTTTCCTCTCCAGTTTTCTCCTGTCAGTTCTGAAGAGGTATGTCCTTAAGGAACATAACTTCTTAAGTCAGTTTGTGACACCTGGCATGAGGAGCAGAGATAGATGGGTCCCTGGTTTTTTATTTAGCAGTCTCAGACATCATCAATTCTGCCTCTGGTCGACTGAGCGAGACATAGCCAATTATTCCTTGCTATGTGCTTGTCTTCCAGGTTCTATGTATAACAGAGATTTTAGCAGTAAAAGCTTTGAGGCATACTAATTTCAAACTAGGGTTCTAATTTCAGTGAAAACATAATCGCTGTTGAACTGAGCATTCAGACCCACAATTGACATAGGCATCTACCCTCTTAAGCATGAAAAGAGTAGGACTGAAGCATATATATATATATACGTATATATGTATATATATCTCACTGAAGTGTAAAATATATTTGTAGCTGGGATCTGTACGACACCTCCTATATGTCTACAGATTGGTTGGCCATCCTATCAATGCAGTCAAATGATAAAAGCCAGAATTTCTAAGTCTCAGGCCTTATTTCAGACACTTCTGTTGGTAAAAAGAATTGTACCTTAAAATACTTACTGGCACTAATATGACTAGCTCGCACGCAGATGTCTAAAATTTTATTATCTGAAGTAGTGCAATGAATCCCAGCACACAGATAACTAGTCTGAGATAAGTCATATGGTGTTAGCACTTGACAAAGCTGGTGTGGCTGATAGAGATCAGTACAATTTCTTTGAGGATATTGTGCTGAAAAATCTAATAATGGCAGTGAATCCTACCAAGCTGTAGAGGGTGAGATTCTGTTCCAGGCTGTAGAACCCCTATTTAGGCACCAAAACATTATTTCTTCAAGGGACTGTGATATCCAACTATATCACTCCTCTGGAGTGACAGTCAGGATGCAATACTCCATTGTATCTCAAACAGCATTAGATGCTTTTCTGTGGCAACTGAATTAAACTTTATTTATCAGGTATTGGTTTACTATAATAGCACTCAGACACTAATCTGTATGTAGGTATTTTATTGCTCCCATCGTCTTTAGCTGAACCTAACACAACATATCAGGCCTTGAAAAAGAAGCTGAGTCCTAAATACTTTTTTAAGATCATGGTGATAAATAGCTTTAAAACTATGTTTCTGAATAACAATGCCAGATTCTCAGTTCATATCTCTGCTGAAGGATTAAAATAATAGACCAGAAAAAAAGGCACTTAGCATAGTGATTTCACTTGTAGAAGCATTAAAATGTAAACACCTCACTTGAGAACATTTTTTTTGAGTATTTTGTAGAATTTCATCTAGAATAATGATAACTCACTAATAATATTGATTTACTGACCTTTCAAAATCTATTAAATTTATGTGTGTGTATACATATATCTTCACATCCCTGTATCTATTTATGTAGGTTTAGAATTAGGACATCCAAAACCTTATAAATACCCCTTCTGGATTTTTCCTTTATTGCAGAGAAGGAGATTTCATGTTTTCCCTGGTTTGATTTAAAATGAAACTTTTTCTACTCAGTTTTTTTTTTCTAGAATAGTTTCAGTGCTGAAAAATAATCAGATTAAATTCCCTTGTAATATCACATATCTTTTATTATGTTTAACTGCCATTCAAGGCCAAATGAAGAGTCTACTGGAAGAGTTATAAATTATCAATTTGCTTAATTCAAACATGTTTTTGGGGGGCGTTGTGTTTTGTTTTTTTTTTTTAATCTGACATAAGTCTATTGCACTGGATATTATGTTTCAAGTGGTTTCATGTTTGGCTTGTGTGCTTACAAACATCGTACCATAATCAGATCATGACCTTGAGGCAGAAAAGATAAGTAAAAAGAAAAACACCAAGAAGAATATGAAGGAAATTGTGCAGATCAGTATTTGGTAAAGTTGCTCTTTTTTCTGGAATAATTTCTTTCCATTAATAAATATTATGGTAGTAAAAATAGAAATTATAAAGCCACCACACTTATTTGTGATACTTAAGTAATAGAGAAATCCTTGAATCTAATTTGGAAGTCATAAAAAAATCAGCCTCAAGTTTTGTGTTGACATGTGCATGCATGCAGCTACATGTCTGTGTAAATTATTCTCATATATGCATACTTTTACTTCACATATATTTCTTTTGTTGCAAAACTGAGAGTGAAGCATTTAACAGACTACAGTCACAAGAGTATTGCAAATGTAGTATTCCCCATAGAACAATGTCCCCAAAAGCTATAGAAAGATTGCTTTGTGGGCATGGTACTAATGAAGTGTTTGTTGTTTTTTTCAGATTTGTGACCTGTAAGCAGTGAGTGCTCTATTGAGTGTCTGGGGTGTTTGTAAACAAATACTCTCTGTGGTTTAATAGAAAGCTGTAGAACTCGTGATGGTCTTTTCTTTACTCCACTGCTTGTTTTCACAAAAATTCATTATATTTATGTATTTTTTTCTTTATTTATTCAAATGTGCCAGTGAGCTCAAAAACACTTTTCAGAAATGATATACAGTGGGACATACAGGCACATGTAAACACAAAAAGACATATCATTACATGAACTTGTATGCTAAGGAAATGCAGGTAAAAACAGTTTAGCAGATACATATCTCTGTTTGCAGTATCTTTCTTGAAAAAATGTGAGCATATGTCATTTACAATGCTTTCAATATGCTGTAATTGGTAATTGACATAACACTGACATGGAGTGCTTTCAAATTATCTTTCATATTTAGGTCCTCTATATCCACTTGATAGACAGTGCTGTATTAAACAGTTTCTCAAAACAAAACTAGACTAAAAAATAGCAATGTTCTGTCAATGTGTACTTCTAGAAATGACAGTTCTAATCTTTCTGTGTCTGTGAATAGTGGATGTTCAAAGATTCTTTCTTCCTAAGTGACCTCTAGGACTCTGTATTCTAAACAGAGAAAGACTTCAAAATAAAGAACAGTTCTCCAAGATGAATAAAATAATTAAAATAATGACCATTAGGTCAATCATCTTAAAGTAGAAAAAAAAAAGAAGGCAAAAGAAGATATATATATATTTTCCATATTAGTTTGACATCGCAAACTCAGTTTCATCTTTCAAAGAAACTCATTATATCATCAGGTAGAATTTTATTGGAATGTGTTTTTTTTCTAAAGCAATATCCACTTTGTTAGCAATACAGTTTTACAAAGCTTACAGATTCATACAATCAGCCATAGATTAATGGGATAATTTTATCAATATTTATAGTCAACCAAATATTTAGATGTAGTTTATGGTGAATTTTTAACAAACTGTTTTTCAACAAAATTGATTTTATTCTTATTTTTGGATCTTCTTTTTCTAAAACTTTGGCTTAAAAATGGCAGTTTTTGTAAAATTTGAAATTAACAGTAATTTTTCATTAGTGCCTTTTACCTGAAAATTCATATGTTCAGATGCTGCCATTCTCTGGTATCTGGTCTAATAAATTGCATTCTTACATTAGGATAGGCAAATAGTACCTTCTGATTTATAAACAGTGCATAATCATAGTTCAAACAAATTACCAAATAATAAATTATGTATAATATATGTGAACACTGAACCAGCATATTTTATATTTGTTCACAACAGATAAAAAAGATTTAAGATATTTTTGCAAAACTTGTTTTATAAGCATTTCTTGCCTTTACAGTATGTGTTATTTGTAATTGGACATACATTTCAGTAAAATTATTTGTGACTCAAACTAGCGTACTGAAAGCATGATTTAGAATCTGATGAAGTTATGTGGGCCTTCTGGACAAAGAAACCTAAGAGCACTGTTACAGAATGTTTCTGTAATAGGATTTCTGTAGGATAGAATAGATAGAAATTCTGCTTGGTCAAATCATATAGTCATGGCACCTTATCTCTAGGGTTTGAGAAGATCCAAACCCAAAAGATTTCTTGAGATGTTATTCCTTACATTTCTTTTGTGAGCATCATAATTGAAAGAAATTACCTCTTTGTCCTGGGGCAAACATTATTAGACCCTTCTCTTCTGTGGGTGATCCATGGTCCTTTACAGTGTTTGGCTCCAGTCTCGAGATACCATAGAAGGGAAAACAGAGCAGAGGTTTTCTAGATCATCTGTGTGTGTCTGGAGAAAAAAAAAATCCTACAGGAGGTGTTGCTTACCTCAGATTTTCCTCCTAGCATCTGGATGACCACAAATTCAGGCTGAAAGTTATTGAGCTGCTAGGCAATGTGGGTATGTGCAACTCTTATGGCACAATATAGGTGTAGTGAAATGAGGTTTGTAAAGTGAGAACACCCCTGAAGGGAGCTGCACAAATCCATATGATCTACCTGCCTGATAGGGTGCCTATGACTTTGCAGTCTCATGCTGTAGCAAAAGAAAATAATAAATAAATAAAATGCAGAGGATTAATATGCCACTTAAAAAAAGTCAAACAGCAGATAAACAGGCACATTCTTTCTGAAATACCTGCACCCTCCAGTGTAAAGCTGTAATCTTAAAGTTGCTTTGGCAACAACAGGAACATTTCCATACCAGACAACTGAACTGGATGAGCAACTCAGAATTTTTATTAACATAGCACATGTCTTCAACAAAGTCTCCAAGCTATAAAAATCAGGTCTAATATAAATAACATGCATCAACAACATTCATTATTAGTTTTATTGAAACAAAACAGTAGATGTTAAATAAAAATCGATACGTATCATAAAATCAGATGAAAGGCAAAATGTTAAAGTAAATTTAGCTTGGAATCAATGCACATCTTTAATTGAAAAACCTGAAGTGAAATCTCAAATAGCAGGAGGGCAATAGAACCAAAGAATTATCTATATAATGCACTTCAGAAGAGAACTACTCCATTTTATTGTCATTCTTATTTAAATAAACATTTTTTGTAATCGAGACAGACAGATGAAATTTATCATAAACTGATAATAAAATTATTTTTTTAAAATGCGGATTTGAAAAATTGAAAACCATTTGTTTTTCTTCCTTCGCCCATTTTCCCATATTACTTACAGCTCTGATATTATTTTGATTCATACGAGTGGACAATCAACACCAATGACTTTGACTCCTCATGTTCTGTAAATATAGGTCATTGCAGTCTCTGTTATTCTGTAAAAGTGAACAGAGGGAAAATTAGAATTTTACTCCAATTGTGTTAGCCACATTAAATGATAGCTATAGCTTTAGGGATGGAATTATTTCTGGTATATTGCATTCTACTTTATTGTTTCTAATGACATTTGCATTAGGTCGTGACTAGGAGCCTCTGAAAGGCTTTTCTACCACTGAACAGATATGTGTGATGGGATATTACAGGGTAGATTTGTAAAAAAAAAATAAATAAAGTGTTATTTATTGTTATTTAAGCTAAATCATGAGCTTCTTATCCTACTAATTGCACTAGAAATGTTCATATTTTAATTTCTTGATGACTGAGAGTAAAGGGATTTCAACCTAATGGAAAGATAGTTCTATATCAAGAAATATCACAGAACCATAGAATAGTTTGGGTTGGAAATTACCCTAAAGATCCAACACTCTTGTTATGGCAGGGGCATCTTGCACTAGACCAGGTTGCTCAAAGCCCTGTCCAATGCTTTCAGAGATAAAACACTCATAACTTCACTACATGCTCTTTTTAAAAGTCCTTCTCTAGCTTTCTTCTGGCCTCTTTAGGAATTAAAAGATTGCTAAAATATCTACTCAGAGCCTTTTCTTCTCCAGGCTGAACAATAGCAGCTGTCTCAGTTTTATAGGTGAGGTGCTCCAGGCCTCTGATCTCCTTCTTGGCCTTCCTCTGGACTTGCTCTAGAAGGTCCATGTCCTTCTTATGTTTGGAATCTCAGAGCTGGATGAAATACCCAGTGGGGTCCCAATAAACAGGAGAAAAGGGGGAGAATCACCTCCCTTGTCCTCCTGGCCATGGTCCTTTTGATGCAGCTGAGGACATGGTTGTCTTTCTGGGCTGTGAGTCCACATTCACGTCACATGTCAAAATCCTCTCTCACCAACACCCCCAAGTCCTTCTCCTCAGGACTTCTCTCTCACTCCATTCTCTGCCCAACCTTTATATGTAGTCGGGATTTCCCTGACCCAGGGGCAGGACCTTGCACTTGGCCTTGTCAAACTCCATGAGGTTCTCACAGCTTTCTTGGGGTCCTATTCCCTTCATAGTTTTATCATACAGTACTCTGCCAAACAGATCCCTGAAGATACCAAAGTCTGCTTTCCTGAAATCCAGGGTGGGGAGGTTACAGTGTGCCCTCCTCTCCATCCTAAGGATCTCAAACTCCACCAGTTCATGGTCACTGCGGCCAAGGCTGCCCTTGAGCTTCACATTCCCCACTAGTCCCTTCTTGTTCAGGTCCAATGTAGCACATGTTCTTGTTGGCCCCTTGGTCAATTGGAGAAGGAAATGAAATGTATCTCTATTAGTAAAATGTGTCTTGTGTCATCTGCAGAAGTGAAGTATATATAAACATATATATATATATATATATATTTATATATATATACAAAAACACATTTGAATGTAGGCCGATGTTCTTGTTGAGAAAGACCAGAATGAACTCTGAGAATTAAATCTTTAGGTAAAGACTTTCCGAAGAGTTTTAGGAGTGATAACACCTTGACTTGCTATGAGATTATTACGATCATCTATTACCACTATCTTTGCAGCAAGGGTCAGCTGTATTGAGGCTAATTTGTCTGCATGTGCACATGTGTGTATGTGTGTGTATAAATTTTCACTTACACAAACATACACACACACACACACACACTGTTATTTATATCAGAGAGACACGTATGTGATAGATGGGAAGAACTTGAATTTTGCCAAGTACTTGTTATTTCACAAGGGACTCTGCTGAATCTGTTCGTGTGGTAGAGGGTATTACTTGGCACCAGAATGGTACTATACTTACTGACCCTTTCACAAAACCCCCTTGCTGTATAGACCTTAAATTTTAAAGACATTGTGTTATATAAGGACCAAAAAAAAAGAGCAAGAATAATTGGATATTTTAGCACAGACACACTATGTGCAAAATCTGTAGATAGTTGTTGTGGTTTAACCCTAGCCAGCTGCTCAGCCCCACAGCACCACTTGCTCACTCCCCTCTAGGGACATAGAGGAGAGAATCAGAAGAGCAAACAAAAGAAATCTCTTTAGTTGAAATAAAAACAGTTTAATAGATTAAGTAAAAGCCACACACACAACAAAAGAAGAACAAGGCATTAATTCATTACTTCCTCATGGGCAGGGAATCCATGATCTCCAGGAAAGCAAGGCTTCATTGTATGTAACAGATACTTGGGAATGCAAACATCATCACTGTCAAAGTCCCTGGACCTTCCCCTTTCTTCCCCTAGCTCGAGTGGATGGACAGCAGGATGGGGACAGAGGGAGCAAAGTCCCTCCCACTTGAAGCAAAGATCAGATTCATGATCAGCTGATGTACATAAGTCTATAGCACCAGATGAGATGTGTCCCAGGGTCCTGAGGAAATTGGCTGATGTAGTTGTCAAGGCACTCTCCATGATTTTGGAAAGTCATGGCAGTCAGGTAAAGTCCCAGGCGACTGGAAAAAAGGGAAACATTGTACCTGTCTTTAAAAAAGGTAGAAAGGAGAACCCTGGGAACTACTAACCTGTCAGCTTCACCTCTGTGCCTGGCTAAGCCATGGAACAGAACCTCCTAGAAGCTTTGCTAAGACACATGGAGGACAGGGAGGTCACTCAGGACAGCCAGAATAGCTTCATCCAGGTCAAGTCCTGCCTGACCAACCCATTGGCCTTCTATAGCCACTATCATAATAGGTTTTGTTGTTTGGGGTTTTTTTTAGTGTATTGCCATAGAGATGGCTTTTAAAGAGGAATGTGAAGGTCCAAAGAAAACCTGAGAACTGACTACTCTTCAGGATCAGATCTACACAGTCTGCAGCATAAGAAGGCACATGCATGCTGGAGACCACGCTACTGTGGCCTGCAGCACTAGGTCCTTAAACAGAAGTGTAAATGTCAGAAACTTCAGATAAGTATAACTAGAGCTTTTCATTCCTGAGTATGAATTTTTATCACTTGTATCTGAAAGAAGGAAAGAGCTGTTTTCTGCATTTGTTAGGACAGAAATGAAATCAAAACTGAAGAAACAACTGCTCAGCTGCTAGATAACCTCAGAGGCATGATCCAAAACCAGAATAAAATAATGTTTTATTTTCATGCAGTTCAGATATCCTTCCAGTAGAAATTATTAATTGCTATGTTCCTGAGTTCCACTGTCCCATGAATAGGAAATGTTGGACTTATTCCAAATCATAGATCACCTGCTGGTTTCTGTAAAGTTATATCAGCCATTCCATGGAGACTGTTTGACTTTTGAAATGCCCTCCAGGTTCTGCTCCCACAGTCTGCACACTGGAATGAGGACACATGCTTAGGGAATGTCGGCTTGTTGGAAAACTGATCATTTGCATTTGTCTGTATCTTCACCATTCTAACAAGAAACAGGGACATTAATCTATGGCTTGTGGCTCTCATTACTCTTACAGTAGCCTGTAGCTAAAATCTGAAAGTATAGCTGTAAATGCAATATATTATTTGCTACTATATTTTTATTTTTATTGTTAGTCAAGATTCTTAAGTACTTAGTCTTAAGAATTTAAGACTTGGCATCATCAACAGCCTTATAATTATGGTAATGGTAGTTATGGTAGTTTTAATGAAAGCCATTTTGCATGTCATAGTGGTTGAAAACCTGACATCACTTATGTCAATGAGGTTATTGCCATTGATTCTACTATTATCAGTATTTCACAAGTGTCTTTCATTTTGATGCTTAAGCTTTAACTATTGACAGGCTTAATAGAAGCCATAAGCTATATTCACTTAATTTGCTGCTGAAAATAGGCCATCTCAGGGGCAATAACTTTTTAACAGTATGTTGTTGTGCTTCACATGAATCACAGAATCAGAGAATAACAAAATCACAGAATCACAGACTGATTGGAAGAGACCTCTGGAACAGACCATCTAGTCCAATCCTCTTGCTAAAGCAGGTTCACCCTAGACCAAATTTCACAGGACCACATTCAAGCAGGTTTTAAATATCTCTGGACAAGGATGATCTCTCTGGGCATCATGTTTGAGTGCTCTGTCACACTCGGTAAAATTTTTTCCCCAAATTCAAATGGGACTTCCTGTGTTTCCAATTGATCCTGTTTCCCCTTGTCCTGTCACTCATTGAGAACCTTTGAAAAGAACTCAAGCCTCATCCTCTTGATCCTCTCTTAAGATTTTTGTTTGCATTGATAAGATTCCCTCTCAGACTTCTCTTCTTCAGGCTAATCCTGCTCGGCTCCTTTGGTCTCTTCTCATTAGAGTCATGCTCCAGTCCACTAGTTGTATTTGTGGTCCCCCTTTGGACCATTTTCAGTAGTTCCTTCCTTTTTTCCTTGAACTGAGGATCTCAGAGGTGGACACAGCACTCCAGATGAGGCCTCACAAAGGTCTGAGTGGAGGGGCAGGATCACCTCCCTTGATCTGCTGGCAATGCTCTTCCTAATGCAGCCCAGGATATCATTGGGCTTCTTGGCTACAAGGGTGCATTGCTGGGTTATGGTTGACTTGTATTCCATCAGGAATCCCAGGTCCTTCTCTGCAGAAAATGAAGCAGTGCTCTTTATGAAGGACTAAGGAATGCACTCTCCATTAATATTTCAGGAAAAGAAAAAAATAATAACAAAATAATAATAATATTAATAAAAAAATACAACTTGCTTCAAACCCTCACTACCATTTGTGTGACAAGATAAGGATGAATACACAGATCTGGTATTAAAAAGATAAGGCTGGTTACTGCTTCTACTTTATTGATTTTCATGGTTGTGGGTAAGTAGTCCCATGTATTATGGTTAGATAGCAGATGTGTAGTGGAGTGAAGAAATTATTTAACTAGGTATCACATAATTATTTAAAAAAATGTTAATATTTTCAGAATGGAATACTAGAGATCAGACATTTTACAGCAGCATTACACTACTGTATATTTGAGAAAATAGCTGAGTACCAAAGTGTCCCATCACTCTAGAGGAACTTGAATGCTAAAAATGGTGGCCATGCTATCTCAAGACTTGATGGTCCATATCAGATGGAGTGCTGTTACAATGGGAATCATTTTCATCACAATTATCAAGTTTGTAAATTTTTTCTTATTAGCTTCTGGAAGGAAATAGACCAAAAGTTATTGTCATAAACAATGCGTGTGTTTGTGCGTATGCCTATCTAAAGCAGATGTGGAGAATGTTATATTGTTTATGGAATTGGATTGATTGTTTTTCAACCATTTGTTGATAGTGAAACATAAGGAATTGGTAATTTGAGACTGAACTATCTTATGATGGAGCTGAAATTGCACTTTGAAATGTGAACAGACTGTAAGCCCACAATTTGCAATATTATGGGCAGACTGTAAATAAGCAGGCAAAAAACTGATAAGTGTTTATATGAAATGTGCAAAAAGGTATATTGTGATTATTTGAAAGTCAGCAGAGGTAGACAATTGAAAATGTTTGGCAGTATTGAAATTAAGGGCAGTGAATTACAAAAGCTGGAAGAGAACTGGAGTTGGTACAAGTATTTTTGCAAGGGTTCCATTTAAGCAGTATTTAAAATCTGGAAATAAATAAAATTAAAATATTATTTTTATCTTAAATGGAACCAAAACCCAAAATAATACATGTATTTGATATATTTTAAATTTTGTAATCACGTTGTTCAGTGTTGTAGTTTTAATTGCAGTGTATCACTGTATAGCACAGTGTAATAAAGTCCCACCATTAATATTCCAGTAGCACAGAAATTCCTCATGTGCTAACACTGCTCCTTTCTTCAACAAATATGAATTTCCCTCCAAAAAGATTATTTGTTTATACTCATGATCAGAGCAATTCAGTACAAATTTTCCAGTCTAAGTGTACATACCTTTAGACATTTTGTATAAATACACTGATTGCTATATAATATGATAAACTCTATGCTATAGAATACTTTGCTGCAGCTCTGGATGACATAGTCCACATGGTATCTAGATTTATAAAATCAATTTGTACACACAATTTCACAGCTGTGTTGTTTTCAGGGACAGAAAGAAGAAATTAAGAAATCTCTATATTACTGGTTATCTATTTCCTTTCCTTGCATTTCATTAACAGAGATGAAGTTATAGACCCAAAGTTCTATCCACTGTGTTTACCCTTTATCAACCTGTTCTAGAAGGTGGATAAGTAAGATAGGTCATGTCCATATGTATCCAAGGCCAAGATGTAGGGAACTTGATCACGCAGATGATAGATTTTTGCATAGCTAGGTTGGAATCTAAATGTGAAGTAGCTGTATATCAATATAATTTCAGACACCATACCATAAATATGCATTAAAAGTGTCTTTGTGGTCCTCCTAACATCAATATCTGATTATGCATATTTGCATGTGCAAATAACAAATTTGTGCACTCTTTTATAGTACTGAGACCTGCTGTGAAACATTAAAGCATTCAGGAAACATGGTATTTAAAATCATCTGTTAAATGTTTTATTTTATTTTAACTTAAATTTCTTTGGAAGAATCATAGTCTGACTTGGCAGCAACCACCAAGCTGTGTGTGCATTACAGGATGCTTACAGCATTTAGTTTTATAATGCAAGACCCACCTATGTAAATAAACACTGCAGAAGGAACAATATCATCTGTTTATCATTTGTTTTGGAAATAAAACAATACACAGGCAGATGGTAGCTAGAAGGACATACAAAGGCATCAAATAGATAGCTTTTTTTTTTTACAATCATAGAAGAATTTTTAGATTACAGAAATCCTTTCCAATTGCTAAGAACGGAGTGTTCATGTAAAGAAGAAAACTGTGTTAAAAATATAATTAAATTCTTCTAGCAGCCTTCTAGACAAGTGAAACTCAAAGGTGGTAATGGAACACACCTCTAATAGGTTTCAACATCTGGGGTCTGTGTTGAAAAGCTCAGAGATTTCACCTAACTTAGTCAGAAACAGTTTTGTTGGAAACGTATTTATGTTTCCAACAAAATAAAAGTTAAGGATGGGAGAAAAACCTTGGCATTTAAAAGGGAGGGGATTGAACTCAAGGACCTGAGGCTGCTACAGTCTCTAAGTGTGCTTTCTCTGTGTAACGGAGGAACTATCTGACAGCCCTGTTAATCATCAAATGCCAGCTAATAGTATGTGGATTTTTTTCTTGATAATCATGGAATATTTTGGGTTGGTAGAGACCTTAAAAGGCCACCTATTCCAACTCCCTGCAATAAGCAGGGATATCTTCAACTAGATCAGGTTACTCAGAATCCCACCCAGACTGACCTTGAATATTTCCAGGGTTAGGGCATCTACCATCTCTCTGTACAACCTATCCCTGCATTTCATCACCTTCGGTGTAAAACATTTTTCCTCATATCCAGGCTTAAATTACCCTCTTCTAGTTAAAAAAATATACTTCTTGTCCTTCTGAAAGAGGCACTGCTAAAAAGTCTGTTTCCCATCTTTCTTCTAAGTCCCGTGGAAGCACTGGAAGGCCTCAGTGAGGCCTCCCCAGAGCCTTCTCTTCCCCAGCTCGAACAGATGCAATTGTCTCAGCCTGCCTTCATAGGAGAGTTGCTTCAGCCTTCTGATCATCTGGGTGGCTCTCCTCTGAACTTGCTCTAATAGGTCGATTTCCTTGCTTTTCTGAGGCTCTCAAAGGTGGATGCAGCACTACAGGTGAGGGTCTCACCAGAGAGGAGCAGAGGGCAGAAAACCCTCCCTGGCCCTTCTGGCCACATTTGTTTGGATGCAGCCCAGAACATGTTTGTTTTTCCTGTTTGGGCTGCAAGCACAGTGCCAGGTCATGTCCAGCTGCTCATCCAGCAGCATCCTCAAGTCCTTCTTGGCAGGGCTGCTCTCAATCTGTCCATTTCCCAGCCTGTGGGGATACCTGGGATTACTCCAATCCAGGTGCAGCACCTTACACTTGGTCTTTCTCAGCCTCATAACGTTTCACATGGGCCCAATATTTGAGTTTTTCCAGGTCCCACTGGATGGCAGCCTGTCCTTCAGGTATGTCATCTGCCCACCACAGGTTGGTGTCATCAGGAAACTTGCTGGGAGTGCACTTGATCCCACATGTCCTTGAAGAAATCAAACACTACTAGTCTCAGTGCAGACCCCATGGAAAAAAATCATCATCATTGATGTCTATTGGGACATTGAGCAACCACTGCATTCTGGATGCAACCTTTCAACAAATTCTTCATCCACCAAACTCTCTGCCCATAAAATTCCTCTCTCTCCACTTTAGATGTTGTGGGAAACCCTGTCAAAGACCTTATAGACAGATGACATGGAGCTCTTCCCTTATACACTGAGGTATTCACTCCACTCTAGAAGACCGCTGGGTTGGTGGGGCATATTTGCCCTTGGGAAACCATGCAACTTGTCTTGAATCAATGAAGTCAATTACCATAAAAAATAATTAGCATAATTCCTAAATCACCTTCTTCTCCTAGACAAGATCTGGAACCCCATACACAAGAATATGTCCAGAAACTTCATATTGCAATAGATATTTTCTATCATAAGAGTACGCAAACAAAGGAGAAAAAGGACAGAATATTTTCTCTTCTTTGTAGATAAGTATTTGAGAAAAAACAATCGTAGAGGTGACTGAGGAAAAAATACTTCTATATAACCTATTTTTTATAAATGGAATCTGGTTTCTTAACAATTTCTTTTCAAGCATAAGTATCTTGTCCTCTCCACCTATGTTTTCTAAATAAGAGATCCATGTAGCTTGATACAGCCTTCAGGTAGTGTTGATGATCACAGCTATCAATTGACTATGACCTTAAATTATTATTTAAATCAGCAATATATACACAGCCTCAAATTTTGTAACAATGGATGTGCCAACACCAGCACAGGTAGTTGCTCAGTTCCTGGCTCTACCAGAACAACTCAGAGCATGCTGCTCCACAGGTTGTCTCCTCACAGGCTGAGAGTTACTGGTCAGAATCTGCAACATAAGTCAGGTGACTGAAGGCTTCCCTACCTTTGCCAACAGGAGCATTGGGAATCTCACTGGTAAAGGTCTGTGATACTGGGTGTACACATCTGCAGAAAGCTGCTCCAATAGAAAGAAACATGCTTATCTGTGGCAAACATTATAGCATTCTAAAGAAAATGTCCAAAACTGATTAGATTAAATTTATACTGAAATGCTTAGCTTTTTTTTTTTTTCTCCATGGTCCATAAAGGCAGTAATGAGCACATCAGACTAAGATGGCATGAGTTTCCCACTGGATCCCCACTGTCTTTCATTTTTCTCCAGGATTAAACTTAGTAGTTAAACCTAACTACACCAAATATGGACATTTTTTGATTCAGAATTTACACGACATGCTATTTTTCTTACTGATTTGCCCTGGAATTCATGGAAAGACATTCTAGCACTACAGCAGTCATTCTGTGCTCCCAGTTCATCAAAATCCCTACCAGTGCAACAAGCACATGCCCAGTGATTTTCTCTATTGACATCAAAGGAAATTGCATTAACACCATATTATGTACAGTTTAATGAACTTTGTATAGTTCTGAGAAGGCAGGAGTGACATGTCTTTGAACGTAACTTATAGTTCATAAACATATTAATGTTTGGAGGCTCGGTCAGAGTAATTTGTAGCTAACCAGTTCTAACACTGCTGCCAAGAAAATGATCAAAACAATAAAATTGGCATTGTTACAGAGATTTGGATTATATAGGATTAATGAATGTAGAGGGAAATTCACTGCTTTGTAGAGAGGTCAGAAGCATTGAAAGACTATATACTACCCATGTCCTGCTTAAGCTACTGCCTTTTTTCAGGCCTTTTCCTTACTGTCAGCAGAGCTTAAGTTTGAATTTTATCCTGAAACATAATTTCAGGTTCAACTATTCCCACAGATTTCTGTAAGAGGTTTTAAAGCATTTTTATTAACATGTAGAACAAGAATCACATTACTGTTACATTTTGGTTGACTACATACTTTGCAATCTAGGATCAAAGTCTCCTTTAGCCTTTCATATCCGTGTTGTGTGCTTTGTGGTTTGTTTTTATTTTTTCTGATTTTGTTTTGTTTTATTTCTTTTTTGTTTTGTTGGTTTTTTTTTGTTTTCTTATGCACATTTTTCTAAATAAAACTTCAGGAAGAGGGTTCTGTGTTCTGCCCTATATGTGATCTTTAAACATTTTCCTAGTCATTTGTATTGGGATTGCATAGCAAGGCCTTGGAAACATGGGGGGCTACAGGAGTCGCTTCTGTGAGAATCTGCCAGAAGTTTCCCCTGCGTCTAACAGAGCCCATGCAACCCAGTTCCAAGACAGATCCGCTGCTGACTGAGGCTGGACCCATCAGAGACAGTGGTAATGCCTCTGGGATGGAACATATTTAAGGGGGAAAATGACTGCACAACTGCAGCTAAAAAGAAGAGTGAGAATATGTGAGAGAAATCACTGCAGACACCTATGTCAGGAGGTGCTGCAGGCAAATGCAGCACATTTCCCTGCAGCTCCTGCTGTCTTCCTGCAGCCCATGGAAGTCTGTGGTGGAGCAGAGATACATCTGCAGCCCATGTATGACCTCATACTGGAACAGGTGGATGTGCCTAATGGAGGCTGTACCCCTGTGGGAAGCCTCTGCAGAAGCAGGCTCGTGGCAGGAGCTCTGGCCCCATTAAGAGAAGAGCCCACACTGGAGCAGGTTTGCTTGCAGGATTTGCGACCCTGTGGATGATCCTTGTGGAGAACTGCAGCCTGTGGGAAGGACTCATAGTGGAGAAGTTGTTGAGGACTGTCTCATGTGGGACAGACCCCATGCTGCAGCAGGGGAAAGGCGTGAGCCCTCTCCCTGAGGAGGAAGGATCTGCAGAGACAACATGACCACAACTCCCTTTCTCTGTGCCCCAGCACCACTGGGGAAGTAGAGATATTTGAAGTGAACTTGATCCTGGGAGAAAGGGAGGACTGGAGGGAAATTTGAGTTTTTTTCAAAATTTCTTTTTATTTCTCATTAGCTTACTCTGATTTGATTTGTAATAAATTAAACTGATATCCCCAAGTGTAGTCTATCTTGCACATGACGTTAATTGGTGAGTGAGTGATCTTTCCCTGTTCTTATCCTATGAGCCTCTTGGATTTTTTCTCACCTGTCATGTTGAGGAGGGGACTGATGGAATGGCTCTGGTGGGCACCTGGCATACAGCCAGGGTTAGCCCATCATATAATACCACTTCTTTATATATGATCCATAAAGGACCACAAGTTTCTACATTGGTTAAAATGTGTTGCCTTTTGGAAAGTTTATAAAGAGGAATATTCCAATGAGGCAGAGGTTTGCTTAATAAATAGAATCTTAGAATAGTTACTGTATAGTGAACAAACCTCTCAAAACCCAAACATAAACGCAACAAAAACATTATTGGATGTAAATCTGAGAGCTAGGTCATGCAAAACCAAATTACAAGCTCTCCTGTTACTGATTTGCTTATCAAGTAGAAATGTGAATACTCCAGTGAGGGTATTTCCTAAAAGTCTTGCTTTCAGCAAGGAAAAGGCTAACTCCATGAGTGTTTCTGTGTATGTGGGTGGGAATTTTTAAAGTAGGTTGCATGCCTGCACTACAAACCAGGGTGTGCCCACAGGGAAAGACTGCTATCTAGGGCAGCACCTGGCTGATCTGAGCTGGATCATCATAAAGTGCAGTGCTCCAGGGGTGTAAACATTGGTAGCACACTGATGTGACGGGCATCTCCCACACAGGAAGTAATTTCCAGAAAACTTGTAGAAACTAAAAGGAGAATGGCACAGAGAATAATAATAAAACTGAATTTTAAAAGGTTTACCTTTTTGGTGTTATACAATGTCTGTATTTCCTACAAGAGAAATTGCCAGGGAAAGATTGCTAGTTTTAGGAATTCATTTGAAAGCTCTCCAGGTGAGATGCTTTGTTAAAGAAAATCTTAATAGCAGCCTCTGGGAGTAGTTACCATGCCTTTTTTCCCTCTAAACACCCAACATTCGTTATTAATAGTGTTCTGGTAGTACATTTGCTAAACATACCCTTAGAATTTACTTTTATGTCTAGGCACAAATATGGGGGAAAAATTCACTTATAATACTTCTCTCTGGGGAGCAGAATTATTAAAAAAACATCCTACCATAAGAAGAGAAGTCTATAATATTGCTGTAAGTCATGAGTAGATGTAAGGAAAACAGAACATTCTGTTGTTATGTTATATATATTATTCTCTCTTCTGCTCATTTCCCAGTCTTCCCTTATGAAGAAAAAGGAAGAGAAAACAGTGAAAGAAGGAGATATTGGCACTGGAAACGTTGCTGTCACCATTGTCAATTGCCAACACAAGAGAAAGAATTAATCACAAATCTGTAGCCAGTAGGGAGAAAGGATTCTAAGGAGAGGGTATTTGGGAAAGATATATAGGAAATTATTTTCTCTATGTGGCTAATAATTTACTAGTTTTAAATTTGAAATATGAATGTCAAAGCCACACAGTCTGAAATAATGTTGGACAGCTGCATCTATCCTGTACTCCAGTCTCTAAATTAGGTGTTAAGAACATAGTAGTTATTGCACTGGGGGCTTTTCCCCTTAGCCTTGCAATATTCCATGCTTAAATTTTTAATTTTTTTCAGGAAAGCACTTCAAAAATGAATTACTATTTTCTGCCAAGATGATATTTATATTACACAGGCAAGATGACTGTCTTTTTAATAGAGATTTTACAGATTATAACAGGCTATCAGATGCTAGGGGATCTCCTTTCTGTAAAGATTCTTGAATATGTCTGTCTTGGAAATATAATTTAAAATTGCACCTTTTCTCTCTTTTACAAGTATAGCTCTGCAAAGAAAATAAGTAGGCCTGTTGTTGTCAAAGCAGATCTTATCTTGATATTTCTAAATGTGACAAACACCATTTCCCCACCCCACTTTCTGTTTATTGTTGGTACCATCCTGGAAAACTATGATTTAATAAGATACCTGGAAAACTAAGATTTAATAAGATCATTTCTTGACATTCACTCCAAAGTATATACTTATCTTTCCTCTACATTCTCTGAATAATGCTTGATCATTGATACAGTTATGGAGTAGAAAAGGAGGGCACTTTAGGTTTTAATAAAGCTACCTGAGGAACCAAAGCAAGAGATTACAACTTTGTCAATGAACAGTTCCTCTATACCCAACAGACCTTGTAACTCCTAGATATTTTTTCTATACACTTAGAGATGCTATCTTCATGAAGAAATATCAAACACTACATATATTTTATATTAACACAAAAATCCAAACTTAAAGGGAGGAACTGGATAACTGGTATTTGGTTATGCTTCCTCTTCTTACTACTAAGTACTTTTCCTCTATACCAGGTTAAATTTCAGGGGGAAAAAAGTGTTTCTTGTCTAGGCCTATTGCAAAAAGAAGTGAATGGTTTTTAACTCTCAAGGATTTTCTAAGCACCTGTTGATTTTTTCAATGTTTCTGGGTACGGAAAAAATAATAATAAAGAAAATAAAAAATTCCAGGGAGCATAACCCTGTTGTAGTTTCAACAAAATCAACACTTGAATAGAGAGGTATTTTGGGATCAAGTATTCTCTTTTTGTAGGGTACTTTAAAAGTACTCTGTGTGCTATAACATCTTTGTTTTATGAAAATCAAATATTAGCCTATTAGAAATAAAAGTGATTTCATTCTACCTAGCTAATACAGTCGAGAAAGTGTAAATAAAACAATATATAACACAATAAATTATTCTTTTCTTTCACTAGGTATAAGAGTTGAAGGAAAGGGATTTGCATTACTAGGGCTTTCTTCTACTATAGTTTTCAGACATACTATTCATTGGCTTTGGCCTGGATCTCAAAATCACAATCTCACCCTCAGTGAGCTGCTGACTGAAGTTAACAAATTCAAACAGTTCTGCAGGCATTGAGGATCAGACCTTTTGGATGCAGTTGAAACTGATTTTTGTACTTCAGGCACAAGCTCAATCAACAGTTCCTCATCTCAGCTTCTGCCTCTGAGCCCTAACATTTTCTCATGGAGAAGGCTTTGGAATAAAGGCCTAGAATTTTACACTGACTGTGATAACTACAGTGGAGATTTTGCCATTAAGTCAAGATGAAACTTCCAGAAAATGGTGCTGAATCCTATTAAATAATTTTTCTTCTCCCTTTAACCACGTTGTTGCCAAACCAAGCCTAGGAACTCTATGACAGCACAAATATTGCTCATACATCCATTTACGTTTTACCTGCCACTCATTCTCCCCCAAAGTTAATTTCTCCTCAGTATGTATACCAAATTCTTTTTTTTAGTTGTATGGCTTCTTTGTGCGGGCTGACTTTGCAAAAGTGTCGCTTTTGCTCACACAAAACTCTCATGATTTCATGAAAGAACGTGGTATTGTGATTCTTAGCCCCCAGTGAAGATGAGCTGCTATCTCTACTGCAGCTTTTGGAAGAGTTCTTCCCAGGGCCATTCTATTTTAAACTTAATTAGATGCTTCAGCTTAGTTTTAAAAAAAGAAGCAAGAAAACTGACTACTGGGAGACTGGCAGGTGTAGTGTGGCTCAGTGTCAGGAGGCAATGAAGATTTCTGTGTTAAAGAACACATTTCAGTCCCTAATGATATTACTGCAGAGGAAGAGTCAAGCAGTATTTTACCTTGTAATCACTCTGACTTTGTCTTTTTTAAATAGAAGTAATAGATAACAAAATAAGAAAATAAAAGCAATAGATAACAAAATAAGAAATATTAACAAAATAACAAAAATAGAATAACAAACAGCAAAATCTTATAACCCTCCCCCAATTATTGCCAGTCACAAAAGTTCCCTAACAGAAATATCCATCTTGAATGTGCTATTCTTTTGTACAAAGACAGTTCTACAGAGGGTGTAAATCTCAAGTGCCACATTTGTGAGAACTAGGTCATACCAATTTTATTTTGTGACCACAAAGCTAGAAGGAGTGATGATAACTTGGACTTAGAGAATATCTACTGAGAGTAGGGCCACAGTTTACAAAAACACCTGGCAATTCTGAGTATCCAACAAAAGAAACTTTAAAGGATTTGATGTTCCGAATTGAAAGGATATTCAGAAAATGAAAGATAAGCCTAATGCTTTGTCCCCAGCTAAACATGCACAGATAACTGAAACATAGAGGTCACTTTTGAAAATCATGCCAAAGTGGTTCTGTTTTTAGAATTAGAATCAACAGCAAGACAAGGTAGTCTGTGCCATACTCAGGTTAATTGCATTCAGGATTATGTAATCCTCAGCAGTCAATTAAGTCAACACTTTATAGAAAAAGAACAAAAACATCAAGATGTGGCTTCATAACTATCTAGAAATGTTTTCCACTCCCAGATGTTTATAGAAAAAAAAATGCAATCTCAGTAAAACATTTAATCTGTCAGCAACTATTGAGACAGTAATAAACTGTCATTTAGGCTGTTTTTGGCCAAAAAGTGAAAGCGGCAAGTTGCAATGGAAGGAATGGAGAGTTCGCTTTCTGCATGAGTATCAAAGCAATCCTACAGTCGTGACATTTCTTAGCTCAGCTGCATACATGGAGCATCACAGGAGAGAATACATAACATAGACATACAGACCACATAAGAGAGTCCTGAGTTATTAAATCCAGAAACGTTGATGTATGTCATTCACATTCTGCTCTCTTTTATCTCATGTTCTTAATTTCTTCTTCCACTTCGGTTTCATCCTTCCTGTTTCCTTGTTGCTCCTCTGATTTATAGAGGGGAGAAAATTATCTTTTATTTTCTCTTTCTTTTTTTAACCTTTTTTTTTTTTTTGCCATAAGCTTATGTTTTACATGTCTTAGGCACTCAGAATAGATTTATCAGAATTTGTCAGCCTTTTTATCCTACATGCAGAAAAAACAGAGAGGCTTTGGAAACATAATGCACATATTTGCCAGGAGAAGAAGGTTGTTGTAGTATGAGTCTGCTTTGGTTTGGTTTGGGTTTATGGCACAAAAAAACCTGCTGTGGTAAGACATCTATTTGCAGTTCATGTTTATGTCAGGAAGTAAAGTAATATTTGCAGAGTTTATTAATCAGTCATCTAGGAAATCCTAATCCTAATCTAATAGCAATATCTACACTTGGGTTTTTGTTTACATTTGGGAACAAGGTTCTTTCTTAGTCTCTTTTAAAAACCTGTAGCATCTTTCTTAGGATTCAGCTCTACTCATTTTTCTGTAAACACTTATTTTTCTTTCTAGCCTCTACTATTCCTTCTCAATCTGTCAATATCTGTCCCTGAACCTTAATTTTCTAACTACACCAGTGTGTTGATGACCTACTTTTTACAGTAAACCACCCTATCAATATACCTCAGTTGCAACTAGCACAGAAAAGCTAATGGCATTTCTGTTTTCTGTCAACTCAGAGTTCCAAGTTATTTCTGACTTTATGTAGTTCTAAACAAAATCCTATAGTGAGTGAAAAATTAGTGTTCACCTGAAGTTCTGTTTCAAAGTTTAATTTTCAAATATTCAGGTTAAATAAGGATGATGGTAATAGCTACCAGAAATGAAGAAGGATTCTGAGGTTTTGTTATGACAATTTAGCTACAAAGACTTTCTTTGGCATCTTATCTGTAGCAGAGGATACATCCACCTACAAGAGCTGTTATTCCACCAATATGATCTAATAGCCATATTAGATCATAGCTTCTTTGTCTGAGGAACTCTTATTGACTCATTGACTCATTGCACTATTTTGTGCTTTGAAGCCAAAATATATTATTACAACTTCTGAAGAATAGTTACTTTTTTTCCTACAGAGAGAACATTACAAATTTCAGTCTACTGGAAAGTAATTTCCCCCTCCAAGTCAAGAGGTAAGTGACAATGTAAAACAAAGACTGAGTAACAGTTAGAAAGACCACATTAGATAGATTATCCATAGAAACATAGAAAGAAGAGAATTTAACTCACTTGAAGAAAGAGAGAAATTTAGGAACAAATTCTTCTAATCTGTAATGTGGAATTTATAGCTTAGATTTCTTACTGAGAAGATGAAGAAAGTTATGGATTATTTAGAGACTCACAGAGTAGGAAATGCATAAAGAAAAGTTTTCAATGAAGGACATGAAAAAGAGTTTTGCAAAATTTGTGTTCGATCTAAGCAGAAGTTAACTGCTAAATTGTCTGGCTATATACCCAAGGATATTGTCTATAAGGAATTATACTATTGACTATCAAGCTATACTTTCATTATGTCTCAATGAATAGTATGCAATGTAGTATTTTATTCCAAAAAGTATATTTATGTCTCCTTTGGGACTGATCCTCCTTCTCCTCCACCTTAGTTTTCCTTTTTTTTTAAATTTTTCGCTCCTAATGTTACTCTGTGTTTATGTCCAAGAAAGCAAATTCAAAAAATGTGCCCTTCATTCAGACCCATGGAGATTCTCAACTCATATCAGAATTTTTACCACACTGTGAAGAGCTTTGTCTCCTGCACACAATTTTGTTCCAGTTATGAATGTTATTACCATGTCAGAAAAAGGACAATCACCAAGTTGTTTCATTCTGGTTCTTAATTGCATGCAATTTTCTTTATTTATTTAAGTATTCTTCATTCTATCTTCATTGTTTGGTAGATAAGAACCTCATTTTAACCTGATTAAAATTCCCTTTAACAGCACAAAGAGTTAGAGGCAGGCCTCATGGTATAATGGTATGAGATGGCACAGACATGCACTGCTGTGGGAATAGAGCTGCAGCCTGTGGCTGTGGGCTGGAGGTCTGAGAGTCATTCTTTTGCTTTCTGCTCAGGAAATCTTGCCTTTTCCCTTACAGTGTAACAGAAGTAACAGAAGGTATCCTCTTTCTTCATGTTTTCCTCATTTCAGATGTATGGCACTCTCTACAGCTGCCCCCATGCTTCCCATGCCTTCAGATTTTTAAAGTGACTATTGAAAGTACTGGGCAAAGAAGTTCTTTCCAACATCTCTCATGCCATCCCAGTGGCATGCTGGGAGAACGCAAGGAGAATGAACTTCAAAAAATGGCTAGATTTTCGTGTTTCTTCTGTACAACATGTCCTGGGCTGGATGAAGCTGGGGCAGCCTCACCCACCATTTCTTATGTCCTTAGGATCACTTCAAAGCATCAGATGAAACAGAGCAGGACTCTGAATAAAAAGATGTGTTCTTTTAAAAAGCTTAAAGCTTCTTCAGATGAAGAAGTGCCAGAACACCTCTGTTTCACATAAAATCAATAAAGTTTATTATTTATAAGCTGTCCTTGAGGTGTGCATAAACCACTGAAGAACTTCAGAAAATGTGCTTTTGCTTTCCTCATTCCAATTGCTCTGGATATTCTTACACAATTGATATTAAACTCTGCTGCTAACTTCTTGTCTCAATAGTTGTCAACAGCAACTTAATTTTTTATCAGGTTCTCACTGAACTGAAGGCTATTATCAGACCAAGAGATGCAGAAGACTGCAGAAAAGGGAGAAAAAAATTCCATGTAGGTTATTGGTACAGAAACTATATTAGTAACCAGAAGTTATACAGCCTATAAGGCCTTTGGTGAATAACGCAAACTTAATTGATAATTTTCATTTACTTCATAAGAGACAACCTACACATCCCATAATCATCTAGGTAGGAAACAAATTGAACCAGATTCATATAGCTTTGTAATGCAATTGTCTTAGAAATAAGAGGTAAGGTACTATTTAAGCAACATGAAAAACCTTATTCCATTTCCAGGGTTATGGATACTTTGCGCCTGTTTTCTACTTGTAATGGTGTCAGTGTGTGCTTTGTTATAAATATTTACATGGCTTAAAGGAAGAAGGAAATAAAAGTAGGTTTAGGGATTCACATATTATTCACAAGTATATTGTGGAGGTTGGAAAAGGGTTTAAAAAATGACATCAGGTAAGACAGTGAGTCTTTCGTATTCAGTTGGGATATTCCATTTTAGGTCAGGCACGCTGAATTACTCTCTTCTTTCCACTACTGAAATTGGTAACCTACTCCAGAAACACACATAGCATTGAAAAAAGGAGGTCAAAAGTAGCACAGCATACATCAAAGGGATTTGGAATGATAAGAAGACTGTTAATCAGCCCCTGGTTGTTTACTGACAGCAGGAGATCTGAACTAGCCATTTAGCAGGTTAGGAGGTAATCATGCAAAGATAATTGCTGCTCCTAGAACACCACTTTTTAAACATGTGGGTTTCTGCTGAATGACTGTGCCCTGTTTCAGACTCTTCGACTCTGAGTTGCAGGAGTCTGGCTGTTGTAACTATAGAGTCTTCATGAGTTAACAGCAAATCACCAAAAGAAAAGGAAAAATAAAATCCTTAAAAGCTAAATACATCAATAGCAAATAAACAGACAATCCAATCTTGAGATATAGAAAAAGTCCTAAAGATCAAAATGTGTGTTCCAATTACATGCTGCCTGCAGGTGCTCAACAAGAGATGAGAACTATAAACACATCAAATCATTGGAACATCTAGCAAATCCGATGTCATTTCAACAAATACTACCATTAAAAAAAAAAATCATATCTCAAAACCAAACTCCTGAGTGGATAGAAAGCATAAAGTTAAATCTCACACATTTCACTTCCACTCTAATCAAGTCAGAAAGATCATTTCTCCTGCTTACAATGTTAAATTTCCTCCTGCTTACAATGTTAAATTACTTAAGGTACATGTTATCTATAGATTGCATGGTCTTCAGAATTTTCACTGGTATAAAATAGGATATGCTACATGACAACAAAAACATGGCTAAATGAATTTGTTTCTTGCTTAAAATAAAAAGAAGTAGCAACAACAAAAACAAAGCCTGAGTTACAGACACTTCTTTTATGCAGATATTTGGTTAGCTAGCCAACTCATGTTTATATATGAGTCAGTCACCTGGTCAGCTCAGAATACTGTTTTCAACTACTCTTAAAAAGGGGAATTAGTCCCTTTCAGAGATCAGGCACAATCAATTGCAATTTGTTTCCTTCATTTTCCTGGGTATGAATTCTGCGTACATGGTTCTGTGACAGCTTTTCTGTGGAGGTCCTGAGCTGACAGAAATAAAATTAAATAAAACCCACATAAGAATTATTTGGAGAATTTAAAGTATAAAGAGACCTTGAAAAGAGCTGTAAAAAGATGTTTTACAGGAAACATAAAACTATCAAAATACACTAGTTTCCTTTTACTGATGCTGTTATTATTCCTTTCTTGCTAAGGTGAAATGTTTAGATATTGTCTAGATAACTTCATAGAAAATAATTTACTCTGAAAAAAATTATAAAAAATATATCACAGCATTGGATTGTACTAAATGACAAAGTTTAATTTTTCAGCACCACAAACCTATATTTGTGAACTGAATCAATACTCATCAGCTCTCCTACTCAAGGGGAAATCTTGAAAAGAAAGAAGCTTGTTCTGCTTACAAAAATACTGAGAAAAAAAGCAAGATAGCAGTTTTGAAAGACATTCTTCTCATTGCAACTACTTCTGACTATTTGGTTTGCATTTTTTTGTTTTGGTGGCTTTACTTGCTTGTTTTTGTTGTTCCCCTGATAAAAATACCAAACTTACTAAGGAATATTGACCATTAATTTTTTTTCATTCCAAAATCAAAATATTTTCTCCTGTCTGGAATATATCAGCTAGCAACAGAAAGCTTTGAGCTGAGAACCCCACTTAGAGTTTTCACATCTTGTGGTGAAATGAGTGGAAATAAAACATTTTAAGGTGTACAGAAAAAAAAATTAAAACACAGTTTTTCTTTTAAATTTATGTTAAACAGAATTTTTTTAACTCATCTTAATTCTCTTCTATGAATTCCATGCAATGTCATGAATGTTAGTTCTGCTTTTTTATGCTTTCTATCAGACAATTCATGTCTTTGGATGTGCATCCTTTTAAATGTATTTATTCTTTCAAACTTGTGATTTCAAATCAGTCCTATATATTGCCTTGTTTTGTAGAGCTGGTCTGCATGATTTACTGTGATCTCTCACAAACTGAGAAAGCATTTCCATAATAATAATTTTTGACTGAATTAAATGTTTGGCTTCTGCAAATACTCATGACTTTTAACTTCATTTTCTGTGAGCATTTGTTCCAATAAAATCTGGTTGTTCAAATGAACATCAAGAGCAAATAAGAAAGAACAGAGATCACGGCCAAAGCAAGTCCATTAAATAATGCAAATAAATATCTGTCTATGTTTTTGTTTTATTCTCTATGCTTTTCTGTCAAAACTACTTTATGTGGATGATTTATGTTGCTTTTATGATAAGTAAAATGAGACATTCATACTGTTCAGTTGAATTCACCTTTCTGAGAGGTCATATCAGAAAAAAACCATAAGGAATCAGGCTCTTGATGTTGAAAAAACTCTTCAAAAAACAGTTAATATGATTAGGATTATTTTAGTTTAAGAAAGAACTTAAACTAAAAAAAAAAGTATAATTAGATGTGAATGTATCTTCTCCGCTAATATCCACCAAACCTATAGAATGGGATTCTCTACAGACCTCTGATTTTGAATCATTAAGTGATGTCTCAGGAACAGGGATTAAGATGCAGCCCAAACAGGTTTTCACTGGAGATAGTTATCCAGGCATGCACGGACTGACATTTTTGAGCTCTTGTCCAGGGCATGTGTTCTGTATAGATCTAATGGAGCTCACTCCACCTCCACCTCCACTGCTGCATGCAGATTTTTCTTTGGTGTGTGCTGAATGCCTGTTGTTCATCTAAGTCTCATTCCACCAGGCTGCCAAAATGAAGCCAGAGTGTGTCCAACCAGAAATATGGAAAATGCTCAAGTCCCACAACAGGAAAGTAGCAATGGAGTCTCAGATATTTCTTCAGTACTTCACAGTAATGTTAGAATGTTCATGTTTTGTTTCTTGTATTGTAAGACTGTTGAAGAAAGGGTTCTGAATAATAATAATAAAAATAATAATAATAGTAGTAGTAGTAATAATGAAAAAAGCAACAACAAACAAATAAAATTTGAGGGTGAATTACTGCTACACTGCAACAAAGGCAAATCTCTTATTCCTCTCTTTTCCTTGTGTTTCTAATTTAGATCAGAATCAATGCCTTTATTATGCTTGTAGTAGAATGTGCCTGGCACTGAGAACATAATTTTCTTTTATCCATTAAGAAGAAAAGTAAATTGTTGAGCCTGCATCACTCTGCATTCTTGTTTTCAGACTGACTTGCTTTTTCTTGGAATTGCTCCACAACTGAGATTGCAATTCAGTTTTTGATTGAATGTTTTGCACATTGAATTTCACTTTAGATTTTCTCTAGCTGTTTTAAACTGAAGCATGAGTTCAGTTTACTAACTATTTGAATAACATCGTATGCAGAGCATCATCTTGGGTGACAGAAGCTTAAGGAGGATAGAGTTACTGAGAGCTCTCCTAGCTGGCCTCGCTTACATTTCGATGAATGCAGCCAATCATCGTGTTAAAGAGAACTATGCAGCCTACAGGATGGTAATTGAAACTGCTGCCCTCCCAGGTCTGAGGGGAGGCTAACTGCAGGAGAGGAGATGCTCCCTCTCTCAGGATGAAAAGCACAGGTGAAAATTTTAGGAGGGCTCTTTAGAAGTTGTTATGATCTAGCTGTTATGATCTAGTCAGTTCACAGATATACAACAATCTTAAGTGCAATAAATTCACTTCTGCTGTCCAAAAGGATGGTCACACTTCTTGTCCCAAGCTACACATTCCCATTTGTTAGCACTAGTATTCATGCAGTAATGCAAATTGATCTACATGACATATAAATCAAGAAAACAAGCAAGGAGTTTGGTACCAGAGCAGCAACTAATCTGTTTCTTTGGCCATCTGGTTGGGAAAATGCTTTTGCTCTGTGCAGATATGGGAATCAGGTTGCTTATTTTGGCTGCAGGGCAGATTTATGGTGAATTAGAGTGATAGAGTAGTCATGGAGCCAGCATCCTATTAGCTTGTCCCTCACTCAGCCATTGCAGGGACCCACTTTTATGGGTCTCATGTTAGCCAGACTGAGAGGATCTCACCAGCACAGATTCACTCTTTAATTTCTCACAGAAGATACGAAAGTCCTTGGGCTCCTGGGCCTAAAACCTGAGGAAAAATTAAACATAAACAGAGTCAAGTTTTCAAGAGTCAGCATTCATATTGGGATAAATAACATATTAATTAAATATTTCTAAACAACAAATGAAACCTGCTCCTCCTTGTAAGAGTTTCACCAAGGTCATATAAGTGCATGGCCTGGAATTTCATCACGTTTTTTTTTTTTTTGCTAAAGCACTAGAGACTTGCAGACCTTTGAAAGTAATGAAAGTGCTACATTGTTTCCACTTTTATTTCATCTTTTTCTGATGTGAAAGCCCCCTCTGAAGACTGAGGTGTTGTCTGTTTAGGTGTAATCTGTCTCCAGCATGAAAGGTCATAAGAAAGAACTTGGGAATACAAGGCACTACAAAGCAAAAAGAGGAGTGCTATGAGGAAATTGCTTCCTCTGAACCACTTCATGAAACTGAAAAAGATATCCAAGTGTTTTTAACTATGCAAAAATGTCAAGCAAAATAAAAGCCCTTGAAGCTAAGGCATTGCCTATTCTAACTCTGAAGGGAGATGTAAAGGACCTGGATCCATCAGGAAGATGAATCTGGTCATATGTTTATGAGTACGTAGTGATATACAGGCTTGACCAAAATGGTGGCAATTTTGCAAAACTGAGTCACCTTAATTCTCTATGTTACTAATACTGAGAAGAAATAATTTCAATGTACCTGAAGAGTTCAGGGTAACAATGGTCCCTGAAAAACTATGAGCTTACAACCTTAATTCAAAGGCATTTTTGTCTGTTTCTTTTGCAATTCCTATGTACAGGACAAAGAGAAAAGAATTTTCTATAGAACGCCTTACCATTCATGTTAATAAAATTCAGTCATCCACAAAAGATTATGCTCTTCTCTCTCTTAAAATGGTGCTGTCTAGCTCAACACTTTTCTGACTTCTAAGTTCTGTTCTTCCCCTTATCTTTGGCCACTTCACTTCATTTTAGTCTGCTGTATTATTGAGAGGTTTCTTTGAGAGAAAGCAACAAAAAAAATGCCTCATTTCCTTTTTCTTGATTAATTTTGCATCCCACAGTACCTATTTGCCTTGATGAATCAGAAAATCATTTCCCAGGAAATGAATGGATTTAAACAGCACTTATCCTAAAGAGACAGTAGTGGAATTGTTGCAGCATTTTTCAGGGGTACAGAGTTTGCAGGGAGGTTTTGTGTCCACTTTAGTGTTTAAACACTGTGGTTTAACTCTTTAGAAAATGTGTGCCCTGATAAGTTTAAAAATAGAAAAAAATGTTTGGGGTTGTTGGTGGGGGTTTTTTTTGTTGTTGTTTTTTGGTTTCTTTTTTTTTGTTGTTGTTGTTGTTTTTTTTTTTTTTTTAGTTTTTGGGGGTTTTTTTTTGGCCTAACTCCTGATGCTTAAGGCAATTAAATAGCCACCCTACTTTTTTTTCCAGATTGACAAGCACAGGCATGTCCTAGTATACTCCTAATTTTACTTAGCAAAAAAAAAAACAGACAGAATTCAAATAACCACTAGAGAAATAACAAATCAGAACGACAGAAGGATTTTCTTGTTTTATCAAAAAGCAGAGCCTTATGCAGCAACCAACAAAAATTAAGAAGGAGTCAAGAGAATTACTTCAAGCTTAGGCATAGATAATAAGTGATAATGATTAATTGTAAGGAAAGGAAGAAAGAATTAGGTTTTTAACATCCCAAAGAACTGAAAGAACTGAGACAGGTACTCGGGAGAGATTACAGTCTGCAAGGCAGAAATTAAATGAAAACACACAGAATGGGGAAAAAAAAGTGAGAGAAAATGTTGACCAATCAGAAAAGTTGGGTATTGGATAACATCAACTCTTGCTTACACGTCTTTATCGTTTAACTCACTGGACTGCATGTGTAGTATTTGTAAATGTATGTAGAGGATGTGAGCACAAAAAGTAGTTGCCCTTTGCATAGTCCTGTAAGAGTGTAATCCAAATTCTTTTTCAAGCAGCTAGCTAAATGTGGGAAAATATTTGAAAACAAATACCTCTACAAAACCATTAATCTCTAGGAGTCAGACTGCTTTTATTTTATTTTATTTTATTTTATTTTATTTTATTTTATTTTATTTTATTTTATTTTATACAGAAAATTTACAATACCATTCAACATCAGAAGAAGAAAGAGCATGAGCATGCAGAAACAAATGGCATAGGTAGAGTAGGTTCTTTTTCAACAATAGTTGAATAGTGTCAAGGCTTCTAAGAAATGAATGGCAGAGGGAGTTTTGGAGCTGCAAAGAACTAGGAGCAGAAAGGATAATTTTGACAAGCAAGTGGTCATGCTGACATTGAAATCTGTTGCAGTCTCTTGTTTTTAGGAAACATAATTAGGCAACAAGTAAATCAATTCACATCACACAATGGTGAATGTGTGTTTCTTTATTAAATGTTTCTGTTTTCCTCAGGTACTATGTGTGCCAAATGATGTAATTGTTACCATGGGAACTATCCTTTTAAAATAAGAAACTTAGAATAAAGCTCTGAGAGCTTCTAAAACCCCACCTAATACACCATGCATGTATTATTTTTCTCCCTAAAAAAATATAAATAAATAGTGAAAAATAAATAATGCTTTTCCACTTGTATCCTTAAGTAGCTCTTCATTCTTAAAATAGACCTGATGATAGTGGTTCCACTGTTTCTGGAATAGGTGCTACCTAGTATGAGTTCCAGATACATGATCATTTATTTAAAACTGAAAAAAAGGAAAATGCTGAGGTAAAAATACAAATTGGAGAACTGCTTTAGACAAATGGATTTTATTATGGGCTGATTTAGAGACAAAGGGAATTTCTAAAATATTAGAGTTTAAATAAACTACTTTTCTAATCTCAATACAAAAAAAACCTGTTATATTTATATATTAAAATCAGAAAAGTGTACCAAATACTCCTCCTTCTACTCTATTAACCTGACAATCTTTCTTCCGAATGCTGGAAGAGGAGACGAAAACATTTCCCGCAAAAGCACTTGAAATACTCTTCTGGGAATCTGAATGTTTCACCATGACTAATACTTTGCAAAAGTTGTAATTTTGTGGCAAAATAACACTTTTTATTTTTTATCCAGGGGGAATGCTTAACCATGGTCCTTTTACTTTCCATTTTACAGCAGCATACACATAAATCACATTTCCATAACTGGTTCTGAGAACCAGAAGAAAAACAGTAGTGCTTAGTGCTTCTTTTTCCTTTGTGCTTTATAGCTAAGTGGAATCAGATGTGATTGATTCATCCTTAAAATATCTCTTACCCCACAATATGACTTCATAAAATAATGCATGAAGTGGAAGAATTTAAAATATTTTTGAGAACTCTTATAGCACTGCTCACTATTTGAAATCTTCTATGAGTCAGAAATAAGTGTCTTTCCACATGGTGCAGAACAGATTCCCATACAAAAGGATAGACTGCAAGGTCTCCTCCACGCAGCCCTAAGCCATTAGTTAACATTTTTTAATACTTTATTTTGTTTAATATGTGGAATACAAATTTTCAGTATAAATGCAATTCATGTTAAAAAGAAATTTTTCTCAAGTTTCTTAAGTTCTAGAAACAACAATCTTTTACAAAGTCCATGTCTACCTTGTGCAAGTAAATCTGACATTTTAATTAGAATGTGCCATGCTCCCACAACATCCTTCATTGCAAGCACTTTACTGACATTTATTAATTAGTGGTCTGAACCAGCAGCCCTTACTCACACGCATAATTTTTACTTGTGATTGCAATCATTCAGACTTTTTCATGACTAAGATTTACGGAGTCTATGCCTGTTCAGTAGTAAATGAGGCTCAAAAACATATAACTGAGTAGGGCTTAAGGAAACTAATTGAAAGTTGGCTTGATGTGGGCAGCCATGGGTAAATAAGGCAGTTATGTGTCCCAGAATGTACCTGGCAGTAGCAGAACTGGCTTCTTTTTAGTGTCAGAGCCCTGATGAACCAGGGTGCCTTCTAATGATTTGTTCAGAACAACTTTTTAACTAAACATGAGGTCTCCCTGAGGAGGAAGAGGGATAAAGGGAAAAAACAAACAAACAAACAAACAAACAAACAAGGACTAATTATGTGACTAGGAGACAAAACAGTAGAAGATGAGGAACAGCATGTGTGTCACAGAAGACAATGTATAAAAATTCCCACGGGTGTTCTGTGCTAGGATTTGACAGCATTCAGGAAGGGAAAAAAGCTCTATGGTGACTCTGATGCCCCACACCACACAGGCTCCTCCAGTCAAGAATCCCCTCCTCAGTGGGGTGAGCCAGTTTGGAAGGTATCAGGAAAAAGGATGATAAGATCCTACAACTCAAGGAGCACTCAAAACATGAGAGTGTAAATAAAAAGCCGGGGGGAAAGTGTAGCTAGCACCTGGCACAGGATCCTGGTACACTTGGAGAGGACCCTTGTGCCTGACTTGCCCTCTTGTTGCAGGAGGAAGTTGGAAAACTTAACAGGAAATAATATGGCATAAACACACTCATGTTCTCCACTTTGTTACGTCGTTTCCAGCTGATGTGCGTCCAGCGGATCAGGGAATTGGATCTCAACATAATCTCACCCACTGGGTTCTTACCCTTTTTTCAGGTAATAAAAGGTATTAGTACACTGGATGAGGCCAGGACATGACCCTGATGACATGGGGCTGGTTAACTATGAGCTTGCAGAAACATTTTCATGGGGATTTCCTGGCCTGGCTGGATCTTATGCAGCCTGCTCAGGCATGTGGAAGGGCTGTGAAGGGAGGATCGACACCAAGAGGCTTGGTAAGAAGCAGTGTAGGGTAAGTGTGATAAATCTTCCTTCAGGACATGCACAAAATAGGAGCAGATTCCTGCATTTAAACTGCTCTTTACTTCCTTGAGCAAATATTTGGGGAAATGCAACAATCAGACCATCCTGTGGACTGTTCATATAGTGCCAAGCCAACCTCCTTCTGTCTCCCATGACTGTTCTTGGCACATTGAGGAGGACTCTACCTCTTGCCCACTGAGTTCATGTGCCAGGCGTTTGGTTAAGCTTCTCCTTTTCTCCGTGTAGAGGACCTGATCTCTTCCAAGCACTTCTAAACCTCAAGGAGCTCCTGGCAGGAAACAAGGAGTTCAGCAATATTCAGAGAAGACGTCTCAGGCTGATAGCCAAAAGACGCTAAAGCCCTTGCTGCCATAAATGGTGCTAAGTTTTGTGGTTTGTGATTACTTATCAAGACCATGTTACGGCTTCTCTCAGCCCCCTTTCCCATCTCAACAGCAGTAATAAGACTGTAAATTTAATTTTCCAAGGTCCCTAATTCTGCTCTGGGACAGGAGTTTTAATTCTTAAGTTTGTGTCACAGGCTGTCTCCAGCCCTTTACCCTTCTCCTTCTCATGTCTATATATCTGAGAGGCCTTGAGACAGTTATGTGCTCCACAAATTGTCAGCAACAGCACTGGATCCTGAGTTCAGAGCAAGCAGAGTGAGTTATAGCCTTTCAAAAAGTGGTTTGAATACATTCATGTAACACTTTGTACTTATGTAAATGGCCTGCATGATTTTAGCAGAACTACTTAGGAGTAAAAATTGTGAGTAAGAATTTGAGCATTAATCATTTATTAGTAAATGTTGGGTAAATGCTTGTTTTTTTCAATAAGAAATTATTGTCAGCAAAGACCTGAGTTCATCCTAGTAAGTGCAGAATTTTTCTTACTAAATTACCTAGTTGGGATTGTTAGACAAAGGTTCCTCTAGAGAGAGAGGGTTAGGAAGGGAGAGGATGGCATCTACTGATATTTATTTAGGCCATTAAGGTCTAATTCTCTGCCTGGAGAAGCTTCTCTGTCTCTCCTGACAGGAGGGAATCTTCCAGCAATTAGGCACCTAACTTACACACTGCTGCAAAGCGGGCTGAAGCCAAGTCACCACGCAATCAATTCTACTCCCTGTGTCCAGGCCAGCCATGGAAATTGAGCTCTCATATAATCTGTAACCTCTGCTGTAACCTCCCCTGCCTCTTCTGGGCCTGCTTGTCTGTATTAGCCTGGCCCAGCTCTGATGTAGCTCAGCAGCACAGCTTTGGTCCAGGCTTTTGAAGAAATCCTTCAGTGATGAGAAGGTCCAGAGAGTGGGGCTAAGTAGGATAAGAGGGAAAACTACAGACAGAGGCACAATTACAGATGTGGAGTCTGTGAGTATCATAAAGATTCAGGAAGAAAACTGACAACTTGGTTGTCGTTAAAGAAAAAAGAGCAGTCCAAGGAGTTACTTGGTGTCATTAATGCCAGTCTGTTGTATCTCAGTGGTCTCCATGGGGTGGCAGTTTAAAGAGGGATAATACCTTGAAGCTAGGAACCAAGGGTTCAGCAACACAGCAAAACATTTTAGGGAGCATCTAAAGCTGATGCTTCTCTTCATTAATATCTGTCTGGGCAGCAAACACTTTTTCACACTTTTTTAGGGATGTTGAGCACATTAATGTTTATCCCAATAATTCAAAATATCTAGCTTTATATTCCATGTATTAGCCAATAAATTTTTTGCTTTATGCCTTTGCTTGTGTATGTTCTCTGCAGACCTCTCTTTGATAATAGTTAAATATTCCCAAATGAAATGATCCAAAGAAGGGTAGCAACATCTGATGTAAAGAGTTGGTGACTTTGCAACAGCTAATCATTAAGAGTCACATTAGATTCTTAAGAATCTTGCACAGTAAGAGTCGGACTTACTCTGACTGAAACTGTCTTGATTATTCAAGTGTCATTGTTTCTGGTGTTCATCTGTAATTTTCAAAGTTTTTCTCCTTCTCAGTATTAATCTTTTGCAAATGTTGTGAAAGGTCACAAGTAGCATTGTATTTAGAAGTCAGAAGATAGGTTGGTCATCAGAGACATTTTCTTAAAATAAAATACTTCAAGATATGAGGGGAAAACTGTTTTATAGCATATTGTTTTCTGGTATGATAGTAGCAATTATATATTTTCTCATTATTTTCTTCAGTCTCATCAGAGATTTTATAAAATTACCATTGTCTTTTCCTTGTTTCTTGTTCTTATATATTACAGTACCCTTAAAGGTTCTGAATTCTTTTGGTTTATTTTCCAGCCCTAATTTCCAGCTGGTGTCCCAATTTACAGTATTCATGCATATTGCTTTTCTTTCTCTTCCTTTTGCTGAGATTAAAATTAAAAAGCAGATTCAAAATGATCAAGGAATTTTTTTGTTTATTATTATGAAATAAATTCATACTTCACTGATCACAGAGAAAAATAGATTGTTTAACTTAATACTATGCTAAATAGAAATATTTCAACAATCTGTGTCCATGAATCATCACATTAATAAAGTTATTTAAGAATGTCTGCCATTCTTTTTCACCTGCCTTCATGTATTTTTTTAAGACTGTCCTTGTTGAGTTATAATTAATAACTGAAATATGTCAAAACTCACTGGCTTTTCTACCTTAGGTGTTTTAACAAAATTTTCCATATTACACTGACCCATTACATTTTCTTAGTATGGTGTTGAAAAATATGAAATCCTCTTCATTTGTTTTTCTATTGTAAACCAAAACAACCCAAATTTTTTGGCAGACAGAAAATGCACCTAAACAATGAGGCTTGTTAACAGCCCTGACTTCTGTAAATGTCATTATCTTTATTATTATAACTTAATAATTTTTTCTATATTCCTCAGTTGGAAACATGACTTGCCTATGATCAGGTTAAACTGATGAAACAAACAGAAAAAAAATGTTTTATGCTATTGTAAAAATAGTCAGATTATTTAGAATTTCCAACTTTGCCAGAGGACTGGGAGGAAGAAAGTGATCTTTCTTCCTTTCTTCCTTCTTCCTTTCTTCCTCTCACTTTCTTAGAAGTAATTATTCAAGTTTCCAGAGTCTTCCACTCTCCAAAAAATAATTTTATCAACCTTTGAAGGGCAACTTCCTATTTTCCTCCAAAAAAAAGCAAATACCCAGAAAAATCTAGTCACTTCAGCTAATATTTTATCACAAGAACAAGAACAAACCGACTATAGGAATGAAGAAAATGCTAACCTCTCAGGTGAAATTAAGCAAAAAGGTCTTGAAAATTACTGCCTACTATGTCCTTGTAAGAAATTCTTTTCTTTGCATGGCTTGCTAGTCCAGTGATTTCTATAGAAAAAAAATTTTCCTCTGTCACTGACCAGGCTTGGCTGTGGATTTTATCCATGCCTCACAAAATGTTTGTATTTTATGTTTTCAGGGGGCTTTCAAATCCAGAGTTACTTTGGTGCTGCTGAAAACTTTTCCTCTTCCTCTCTCTCATCCTCTTATGCTCTGACATCACACCCTTGTCTGTATTAACTGCTATTTTGCACCCAGAATAGTTTCCAGTCTGTTCAGCAAGCACCTCTGTCTCAGGTAGCATCAGGCAGCTGCATCCGGTGCACCCAGCCTCAGCTCAGCTCAGATTAACATAGCTGAGGAGTCAGTGAGTCTCAAGTCATGGTGCAGGATCTTGTGTTTAATGGATTTTTCTCTATTTGCCCTGTACTGCACCCCCAAACCACCCCTTTGGTGAGCAGAGGTGTTCCAGAGGAAACAGCTAAGCAATCTTTACTTCTTGGCATAAGATCCTGCCTTGCCCAGTATAAAGCATACAGTACCCACACATCAAAAGGTAAATAAGCACCATATACCACTAGTAAATTTTATTAATATTGAAACAGGTCTAAAATATGGTATTTTAAAATATTTTATAAGAACCTTGTTAAATAAAATTGACAATCTAATTTAGGACATCTTTTTCCTTCTTTTCATTTTTCTTCCTTCTTTTATGGGAAGCAGACAGAAGAATTTAGGCCCTTCTCACAGTGAAAATTTGACAACACCAACAAATGCCAAGAGATTGGCTATATTTTCATGAAAAACGTTTTTCAAGGTAAATTGTTATTGTTTTCATTTTGTGTGTGTTTTTAATGAAAAATTTGAATAAATTCTGCTAATTTCCTTGCAATTCACTTCTGTATATTAGACAAAGAATATATCTCTAGGTCATTATATTTGGACTAAGTTTCTACTGAAATTTTAAGAGTAACCAGAGATGTTGTTGCATTCTTTCTCAAGTAGCATATAAATAACATAAATTGAGAATGATTCAATGCATTGTCTTCATCTATAGTCTTAACCACTCTCCTTTAATTTCTTTTCCAGAAAGACAAAAGGGCTTTAAGATTAAAAATTTTAATGCTTAGGAGAAAACTTTTCTTTTTGGATTCACTTCCTGTCAGAATCATTGCAGATGTTTATAAGCAGTTTTTTGATTTATAAGGAGAAATAGACAGAAAAGTAAGATTAAAGAAGTAAAACTGGGACATAAAATAAATAAAAATAAGCTAAATTGCTTTAGAGGGAAAGAGGCAAAGAAAGAAGACACAATTATCTCTTTAAAAAGTTTCATGATCATTGACAGATAAAGGAAAATAATTTAAATAGTGTCAGTACCCTAAACCCAGAGGGACCAGGCACAATACTTCTGACAGCACATTTTTGAAATATATATGTAATACAGTGTGCATATTTGGTGAGTTCTTTTCCCAGAGGAGAAAGCTGCATCTATACCTTTGGCATAGAAGTTTGTTGTCCTGAATATATACTGAAGAGGTCTGTTCTACAGTCACCTCCTACAGTCCTGGAGTACTCTAAGCTGAACTAGATTAATGCATTGCCAATGAACTCCACAGATCTCTGCCAAATTATGTTGTCTGAGGTTCCAAAGTTGCTGGCAGGGAAAGAAATGTCCCAGGTGTCCCAGAAAAGAGAAAGAAAAATAAGAAAATGCTAATCACTTGAGGGCACATCAAAAACACACAACTAACTCAGCTTGCTTTGTACCAGGTTCGTACAGAAAATATTGAAGTGCTTTACAGCAACTGCACTACATCCATGAAGGACTGAGGGCTTATAGCTAGCCAATTAATATAAAACATTGAGAATGATTTTTTATAAATGTACATTCGTTTACTTGTGACTTGCTGCCAGACACTAATCAAATCATCTGTAAACAAAATAATAGAAAATGAGGAGATGACCATACTTTAGGATGAACTCTTCCCATACTCTGTGTGTAACCTCATTGTTCTCAGGAACAGTCAGTTGTTTCCAGAACAAACACAGTTCTGGAAAACAGACTCCTAGATAAGCAATTAACACTCTGCTTTTATAATTTATTGTAAATAGTTATTTCACCTTCTTTCTAAACACTGCCCCTATACCCATCTGAATAAAATTGTTTACAAAAAAACTAATATAAGTTTTAAGCCTTGAATCTATAATATATAATAAAGCTTGAGCATATAATTGGCTTTATAGCTCACACTGAATTGTATTGCCTCACTTTTTGACAAGTTGTCAGGGAGTTATTGTACGTTGTTGTGACACAACTGGTCAAGTGAACATCTTACTATGGAAAAATTCAGCTGGTGTCCTGGTCATAGTTTCTAAAATTTTTTTAGATTGTATTCTAAGTATGTCACTTGACCTCTGGCTAGATCAACAGGACACAGGTCATTCATTGCTTCTGTGCTGTATCTGCTAACTCTGAAGTTTCCTTTTCCCTATGGAGTGTGGAATGGCAGCGGATGCCCACAGGTTAGCAACTGCATTATGTCCCATATCTCCATCAATTAAAGTCAGAACATATGCACTCAGCTTACGTGCAGACAGCTGCCTTGAAAAAAAATTAATTTATGCTTTTGCATCTTGAGCTGATGCTCAAACACAAGTTAAACACAACACTGAAAGGAATTTAAACAATAGTATAGAAGTGCCTTCCCACAGAGCAATTTGGGTCAAGACCAGATGCCTGATAGTTTAAAGCAAGTTAAATGACTTGTGATTATTTTAACCCATGGCTGAGAGTGACTAATGAATCTGCTAATGTAATTAAGAACAGAAAGGTGTGGCCAGAAGAGTCACAAAATGAGACTCAGTTAATGGCCAGGGCAATGATAACTGGGGTCTCCATAAACCTATAAAAAAGTGGATTCAGCTCATCCAATTTTAGGCATTGAGTAGACCTCTCTGTCTGAGTTAGACACTAAGCTTCTTTTATATACAACAGAGAGAAATACGAGCATGTAGGGCAAAGTTCATCTTTCCTAGTTTGTTAGTCTACATTAGGTAGAAATAAATGTCTTCCTTACAGTGCCTATTTCTCTTCACTGGCAATAAAAAGAACCTAAGGTAACTAGTTTAAATTCAGGCATCTACATTGGATCAGAGGACTCCCACCTGGGTGTCTGTAGATAATAGTGTGTCTTATATCAGAGAGAAGCTCTGTACCATCTGCTCCAGACAGGCTTGTCTAAAGCTCCAGTCCCACCAGAGGTAGCCTTTATCGACATGCCAATTACAGGAACAGCTGCATTAGTCCTTAAATTTGCCCTGCAGCTAGAAATGTCTAATCCCACCCAGTTATCTCATTATGACAAATATTTTAAAATTGTAGCACCCACAAGAAGAGAAAGTTCAAACACATTGAATAAAAACCCCATAAAAATTCATATTTTGTTCTCTTCAGCCATCCCACCGTTTGCCATTGTAAAAAAGACCATGTGTGGAAACAAGTATTATCATGAGGGAATTTGAGAAAATATTATATATCCAAAATAAGAGACTTAAAGGAGGATTTAGAATTCAGATTAATTAGAGCTAGTGATATCAACAAGCATAACACAAAGCAAATGTGAAAGAGCATCAAAAGTAGTAAAAAGATATGCAAAATATTATCCTGTTTTGCTATCAGGAAAACATTTAGTGAAGGTATTTGTTCTACTGTCATTGCAGTCAGTCTCTCAACAGACTGAAAGTTTAAACCTGCTAGAAGGTACCCAGCCTGTTGTTTGGCAACACTAGTTGCCAAGGGAACAGAAGCCAGTGACACTTTGCCTTCTTCCTGATGGATTCTGCCACTGAAATACAAAAATCAGAGTCCTGAACTGACATGGTGTCTCTTTGGAAGACATTTTACGATGCCATGAAATCCCTATCTCATAATAGAGGACAGAGGTATTCTGAAATATTAAATGTGTTTATTTTGCCAACCTTTATTGATGTGTCACAGGGCCTTTCATTTATTGTGATGCTACTTGGATGGATGTTTGGAATTTTGACATATTGGTCAAAAGAACACTGAACAGAGTACTGCTATTCATGCATTAGAGCCATTTATTTGGGTTAAACCAGGTAAGAGATATGGACAACAGCGATTAAAATATCTCTGTAGTTAACAATTTAAAATCTATTTATAACGTTTTGCACAAATAGGTGCACGTATGGAAAACAAGCAACATTTTTTGTTGTACAGTTTGCAAGGCTTAAATAAAGATAATGCTTTTTAATTTTGGTTTGCTACAAACAAAAAAAAAACATTCACTGAAGCATGGAAAATATTTTAAGGGAATAATCTCAACCATCTTAATGTGAAACTGAAAAGTCTAAACTAGAATCCTTCCTCTCAGTGTAATGAAACTCTTGGTTTGTTCCTCAACTCTCACTCTTTTCTCCCCCAGCCGTAACTTTTCATACATTCCCTCTTGTTTAAACCCCACAAGATTTTCCTTTGTGAGTCATTACTCAGTTCGATGTAGAACTCCTTTTGAATGTTGCTTAAAGCTATTCTCCCATTGATCTGCACAATGACATGTCTCCCATAGCAGATGGACTTGCTTTCCTCTAATAAATGTCCCAAATGTTTCCATATCCTTTTCAGGAATAATTTACAGAAAACAAAATGGTCCAATTAATTTAATTTTGTAGTTTTAAAAAATTCTATCATTTTTATTAAGGCATTTAGTTTGAAAGTATTCCGATATCTTTGCATACTGAGAGGGAAATCAGACTTTTTCATCTTTTTATTGATACACAAATAACAATTAATTTGAACAATTTTGTCTTCAGGTTTTAAAATTTTCTCTTGTCTCACTTAAGATAATAATTGCTGCTTCTGCATTGTCAGCTCATAATGTTATACAATTCTGAAGAAAAATACATTATCAAATACAACCCACATTTCTGACATCAGATGAGTCATGCTATGTGTGAGCCAAGCATATGGATGAAAATTAGTTTTCTGGAATGTGATAAAGTAAACCTCCATCAAACAGTAATAATTACATATGTATTATACTAAATTAGTTACTCCAAATGGTTCTACAGGCAGTAGGTAACCCCTTTGCTTGTCACAAAAGCTGAATATGCTGTTTCCTTTAAAGCTGAGGCTTCATCAATAGCCCTTACTTGATTCTAGCTCCCTAAACAAACACAGGCTCTCCATAGAATAAGGTGAAAGAGGAACTTCAAGTGAATTGTTGTCAGTAAAAAGGAATGATGCACAATTAATGTCACAAGTGTCTTTCACATTTTCTTTCTAATGTCTTTCATGTTAGAAAGTAAAACATAATACAAAAATCTGAGTTCAGAGCAGAGTTGCAGAGGGGAATGCTTAGAAAATTTATTTGAGATGTACAGAGCAGCAAAAGAGAACAGTAATTCAGAAGTCTAAATGACAATTTAGAAAATTTTTATGATGATTAAACTTGTAGATATGTTTAAAATTATCTGGCATTTTTTCTATGTCAGATCTCTATACAAATAACCACATATTTATTAAATATCAGTAATACTATCATTTGTACTCGCCTAAAATCCACATATAATGTTATAAGTGTAGCTGTTGGGGTCCTAAGTAGTTGAACAAAATTTTGACCCAAGTACAGTACAGTAACAAATCACAGAGTGCATTTTTTTTGTTATGAAGTCTTTGTCTTTGAAACTGCTTTTCAAGCACTGTTTGCTGTAGAAAAGATGCCCAGAAAGCATCATATATTCCATGCCCTCCACAATCATTCAAATTCAAACAATATCAATCTCTGAAGTACACATTGATCTGCTTACCCCTGATGGAACACTGGGGTTTTAGTTTCATTTTACTGATTCCTTCTAAACTATTTTTTTCTTGGGGAAAAGGTGTACTTACCTATATATTATACTCATTCTCCCCAAAAATAATTACAATGGAAATGGCAGTTTCAGGCTTCCAGACTATCTGGCTGAAAACCTTTCAGACAAGAAACTGAAAGTAAAAGCTCACTTTAATAAGGAATATTTGACTAGTAGTCAATCTAAACTATTGTTAACAAACAATAATGAAGAATTTTTGAAAAACATAAAATAATAACAAAAATAATAAAGAATGGGTGATGTGATAAGAAGAGTGAAATAAATGTTAGCAGTGTGAAGAATTGAAACAGCCACTTGTATATGAACAATTGCTGCTCTATCAAGAGTAGATGTCTGTATGGAACAATGAGTGTAGATGAACAAAAATGAAATCAGAATGTGGGTTCTGTCAACATCATGAAATCAAGGATGGACACAGGTTTTCTTGAAATAGTTTTAAAAATTTGATCAATATAACTTGACTATAGCCTGCATATTTGCCATGTGATACACTTATTCCATCCTGTAGCACAGAGTGAAAATGTCCTACCCCTGTTGGCACATGACTTGTGTGCACTTCAGAGTCACACACTAAGCCAGAACACCTATTCACTCTTGCTCTGGGTGTGTATTTTCCCATCTCCTCTACGCACCAGTGTACAAACAGACTGCAAGTGCCCCTTCGGTCTCCTATTGCTGACTCCTCTTAAAACCTAGTTAATCATAGATCTTGACTATCATTCCATTTTTATTATAACTGTGGATACTGCACTTGTATATTTAGCCACCACAACCCAGGACTTTGCTCGGACACAGTTTATTGTTCCTTTTTTTAGCTTAATACAGCTATTTAGTGTAGATTTTGATCTCTGGCTTCATGCATTAGATTTGCTTGAAGAACAGGATAACTGGGCACCTAGAAATTAGAAGAAAACAATAAACAAACAATGAGAAATTTTTAGGAGGAAATTGAATAATTTTTTTTCTCTGGCTACATGAAATAATTAATGATTTAATCACCTAGCAAAACAGTTTTTAATTATCCAGGGCAATTTTATTTCTTTCTTACACATTGGTTTTCTCCAAGGAGTTTTAGTAGCCTTAAGCAGGAAAAAATAATTTCTATACATTTTTGTCTTTATATTTGTTTATGTACACACCTATTTAAAATCACTTGGCTTATCAGACTGTTTCTTCCAACATTATTTAAAATTTAAAATAAGCTAGAGAAAAATTCTTATGCAACCTATTTGCCAGTTGTAGAATTATGTGAATCTTTCTATTATTCTACACAGACATACTTGAAAGCTCAAAGAACATTTTGAAGTTTTAACTAAGAAAACTATTACAGGTAGATAAACTAGAAAATTATGCTCAAGTATATGAATATGTAAATATAGACTAATCTTTATTTAGAAATTGAGATAAACACTTTGTTACTAGTCTCATTATGTATCATTTATAGGATAGCAGAAACTAGCAAATGTTATTCAAGTACAGAAAATAATTAGACTGGTTTCATTAACATAAGGTCTGAATTCTAAACATAAAAGTACTTACAAATAATTATTCCTAATCCTTTAGATGTGAAAAGTTAAGATTTTAGTAGAACAAAGGCTCACACTTTAAATTTATCTCACCTAGCTAATAATTCTACTGCTGTACTGACTTATAGGCATAACTAAGATCAACTACTGAATAGTTTATTTCTAGAGAATGACTATGACACTTGGCTGTTGACTGAGTTTTATTTGTATTGTTGGTTGTGACAGTGTTCACAGGGGTCTTAGGATGAGGGAAGAGACGAGGATCTGACTCCCTGTTTCAGAAGGCTTGATTTATTATTTTATGATATATATTACATTAAAACTATACTGAAAGAATAGAAGAAAGGATTTCATCAGAAGACTAGCTAAGAATAGAATAGCCAAGAACAATAACAAAGGTTTGTGGCTCAGCTCTCTGTCCAAGCCAGCTGGGCTGTGATTGGCCATTAATTACAAACATCCAACATAGGCCCAATCAAAGATCCACCTGTTGCATTCCACAACAGCAGATAACCATTGTTTACATTTTGTTCCTGAGGCGTCTCAGCTTCTCAGGAGGAAAAACCCTAAAGAAAGGATTTTTCATAAAAGTTGTCTGCGACAGTTGGTAAAGAAAATTTAGCCACTTTAAAATGCTGATTTCATCATGAACCATTACCTTATCTTTAAATTGCATGAGGTTAGAACATGCTTTCTGAAAGCCTTTAACAATTTCTTGAGTACCATTATTTTTTTCAAATATGAATTGATACATATATTCTTATTTTCACAAGTCAAGCATAATTTAAGTATGTTCTTAACTTAGTACTGACTTTGATTTTTTTAATCAGTGGTTATACTGAACTCAGTGTGCTTTAGCATTGAAATGACCAGTTATATGGAACTACTACAACATGTAAAATTTTCACACCTTGGAAAGCTCTAGACATCCATAAAGGAAATAAAATGCAACTAGCAGAGGTTGATGGCTTAATGTAAAAATTTCTAATAGTCTGCTGTCTGGAAAAAGTTGAAATTTACCTCACCCAGCAGTCATTTAGTCCAGAAGGCAAAAATTTTCAGTTTAATTAACGATAAGTTTCTGAGTGTACATTTTCCTGTTCACGAAGGAAATAGTTTCATACTATTAAGGCACAAAGAAAAGTTTAATATTTTAAAGGCGATACACTGGTTTAGCTCTTCAATAGCATATATTTTATATGCCTATAAATGTCTGTTACAAACCTAAAGAAAGCATAGTCTTTGAATTGCCTGTGCTCCGTGATACAGCTCATATATCAGAGAAAGATGAAGAGGATATCATACCATCTAAATCTATACTTACAAGTGAAGCATTTGTAATCCCGTCTCTGACCATCTCTCCCCTGGGCTATTCCAGTGGAACATCTGTTGAGGGGCTTATTCTGATAATGCAGTGCTCTTAGGGCTCTGCATATATTAACTGTAGAACTACTAAAACATTGTGTAATGTTCAATTATAACTCTAAAATATTCCTCTTCAAAATTATTTCAAAAACTTTTACAGCAGAACACAATATAATCCCTTCTTCCTCAGCGCCACCAGAACCATTTACTGAAAGTAAATGGGTTTGGTATGAACAATTAGAAAAGTTAGGGTCCTGTTGCTTATTTGTATAAGGAATTAACTGTCTGTGGCCAGAGAGTTCAGCTTAAGGGCTCTATGCCCAGGTGGAGGTCAGTGACAAATAATAACTCTCAGGGTTCTGTCTTGGAACTGGTGTCTTTCAGTATCTTCATCAACATCAGGGAAAGTTTTGATCAAGTGCACCTCCAGCAGGTTTGCAGATGTCAAGAAGTTGAGCAGTGTGGTTCACACAGCAGACAGATGGGATGCCATCCACAGGGACCTGGAGAAGTGGGCCCACAAGAACTTCATGGAGTTCAGCAAGTGCAAGTGCAGGTACTGCACCTCTGTTGGGGCAATCTCAGATATGAGAACAGGCTGGTGGATGAACAGATCAACAGCGGCCCAGCAGGGAGGACTGGGGTGTTCTAGTGGATGAAAACCTCATCCTGAGTCAACAGTGTGCACTAGAGCTCAGAAGGCAAACCACATCCTAGGTTGCATCCAAAGTGAAGGGGCCAGCCTCTCTACTCTGCCCCTGTGAAATCCTGCCTGGAGTACTGCACCCAGGTCTGAAGTAAGCAGCTAAGGAAAGACATGGATCTGTATAAGTGGGTACAGAGGAGGACCATGAAAATGATCTAATGGCTGGAGAACCTCATCTATGAAGACAGGCTGAGAGAGTTAAGCTTGTTCATCCTGGAGAAGAAGCAGGTCCAGGGAGACCCCTTTGCAACCTTTTAATATATAAGGGGAGCTTATAAAAAAGTGAGAGTGGGAGTTTTACACAGGCAGGTAGTGATAGAACATGGAGGAAGATTTTTACGCTAATAGTGGTGAGATTTAGATTAGATACAAAGAAGACATTCTTTATTGTTAAAATGGTGAGGCACAGGAACAGGTTGCTCAGAGAAGCTGGGGATGCCCCATCCCTGGAGAGGTTCACGGCCAGGCTGGACAGAGCCCTGAACAACCTGATCTAACAGAAGGTGTCTCTGCCCATGGCAGGGGGCCTGGAACAAGACAATCTTCAGGTCCCTTTGAACCCAAGCCATGATTCTATTATTCTCTGTGTGTTGTCATCTTATTGCAGGGGTTCCATACTGTTGTCTCCTTTTCACAAAAGTTTCAGACCTGCTTGGTGTTTTCTCATAGGCTGCTCCTCCAAGCACTGACTCTTTCTTCTTCACAAAACAGCCAACTGACTCCAGTTACTTCTCAACCAGCCAACCCACCCTTTTATAGAACTCTTCTTCTCATTGGTTACAGCTGTGGCCTGCTAAGTCAGGCCTGTTCCTAATCTTTGATAATTGGCCCAGCTGCAAGTCCTTTGGGGTAAGACTACTTTCTACACTATCTTTATTTTCTTATATTCTATCCCCCTACATCTGTGCCCATGGGAAAGGAGAAGAAAAAAAGAAAGTGAATGGAATAAAGGCAAAAAAAGTGATCATTTTATGCAGTATAAAATGTTGTATTATCCCAGTTTGAAAGCACACTTGGAATGACTAGGGCTGTGGAAATCACATTTAGCTGGAGTTTTCTTTCAACTTTATTTATGGCAATAACATGCTAACACACTTGAGTACAGCTGATCTATGTTTTATCTGAGTTACACTAACACAGTTATTGGAATTTAATTTTAGAACCCAAGCTACAAATAGGCAAATGATAATTACTCCATTTTATTTTTCTGTTTGGTGTATAACAGTATTTTGTGTGAGTGAATTGCCTATTAATAGTCTCAACATGCTAGTTTTGTAAACAAGATAGACTCTTAATTATATTTTATCTAACTGTACTGAATGTACCACAAATTAATGTGCTACATTTAACGAATGGTATTAAAAAAAAGTGAAAAATGAATTTGATGTTGTCAAGAATGAAAGGTTATTCTTTCTAAATGTTTTGAAAACTGCAAATTTTTGCAAGTGTGTTTCGAGTGAGATCTTTATCAAAAACAAGTCTGAAATAAATTTACTAGTGTTTGTAAATATATACATAGAGTTTTCTTGGTTTTTTTTTAACTGAAGGTTTAATTTGTTTCTTGTATTATATGTATTTATTTATTTATTTATCTCCTTGGTGCCCTTGAAGGTAATTAAATTTATATAAGAGCTACATACATTAGTAACAATTTTTGTGAATATTTTAATTGTTTGAGAAATGTTTAATATAACTAATCCTGCTGTGTGATCATTACTTATACAGGGAAAATTTTTGCTTCACACTTGATCTCATCTAATTCCTCATCAGTGAGAAATATTTTTTTGAGACTGTTTGCAACCTTCTTCTTCAAGAGGGAGTGCACTGTATCTCCCCAGACAGCAGCATACTGTCATTACTACTTATATATAGGTCAGATAACTGGTGCAAAAATTTTGGATGTACTTATGTGTAGAATTTCTTAATTAAAATTTCCAAAAACTTTAAAACCATCTCCAAAACATAGAAGCACACAGGTCAGAACAGATTTCTGTAAAATAATTAACATTATGAGAAGATTTCTGTTGCCTATTAGTATAAGTTTCTAGTACCAAATATTTACTCTATTATTCTACTTGACCTCTAATTTGAGATATTTTGGTTCTTCTGAAGATTACGTTATACGTGCTAAGGCTATGAAATTAACTCAGACACCCTTAAGTACTTTAAATGGCAGTAGCTTTTTTATAATTCTTTAAGCTATAATTCAAGTTCCAGCTCAGCAAAGTTGCTGGAGCAGATTTAGTTTCTGAAGGATAGATGGCTTGATCCATTTGGGATGCTCTTAGGAATTTGAGATAGAGGCTTAGATCAGGTAGATACAATATTTATCTTGAAGGCATATGTATCAATGGAATTGATACATATGTAAGTTACACTCATTTTATAGAATAATCATTAATTCAATTGAAATCACCTCATGGTCCCTCACTACTGCTTGGTCATGGTTTGACCATAACCCTGTAAAAACAAACTGAAAAACAAGTTGTGATTCAACCCTGTTTAACCTCTAATTTTCTCCCTCTTTTGTGAAGGACTGATGCTACTGAAATTAGCACTACAGTTTGTGCTGTATGATGCTGACTTGTTCATATCCCAAGGAAATGTTACGAGCAAAGCCCTTCTCATTTTTTATGCCTCCCCATTTCTTCCTGCAATTGAAAAGAGCAATCCTTTGAATGTTACAACCTTCCCCCCGTGCTCCCCCCAACACTTGAATGCTCTTAACATATTCAATTTTATTTGAATTTCTGCTTTGATTAAGCTGTTTATAGAGTCCTAAGACTGTATTAAAATTTCCCACACATAACACCTAGGCTATGCAAAAATAGATCAAACTGAACTCTTTGGAAACAGTAAAAGGAAAGCATGAAAAAACAGGAGTATTTTCTGAAAGTGGAAGGAATTTTCCAAAGGATTTGAAACGACACAAACACAATCCACTTTTGGCCTTTAGTTTTAGTCCTAGAAAATTTATAGGTGCTTTATTTTGGAAGTTAAAAAAAATGCTTGTTCCTAGTATTTTCACAGTTACTTCAGTTGCAGGGATCAAACTGAATAAAAATCTGTAAAAAATTAATATTTTTGATCCATTTCTTCTTTTTTTTATAAGGCTGCTTTCCCTGCTCTAAGTGAATTGTTTGCTTTTCTCTGAGTATTCATTTTTCTCTCATTCACTTGTGATAATTTGATGTCTGGCTAACTAAGCTATTGTATGGTAGGTGACCCATATATCACCTTTTTAAACCTAAATTTTACAGAACTTAAAAACAGAAGATGGAGCAGAATGCGTAGAATACTTTGTACCGGGATTTCCTGTCTGTCATTCTGCTTTTTCAATAGAAATCTTTTTTTGGGGAAAACCATGTTAAATCTCTATATATCTCATTTGTAAACAGATAGTATTTGCTCTCAAACAATGAAATGCACATTGCCAGAAGCAGGCATCAGGATGTTATTGAAAAACTCCCAGCAGAGTTGAAGTTTTTCTCAGAGGCTTGCTACTCCAAGCAGTCCCAGCAATTCCAGAAATAGATCTGCCTGTGGCAAGATAAATAAAATTAAATGATTTCTGAAGTCCCATTTGAAATATAAGCAGAACATGAGAAAGAAAAAAAAAGAGAAAGAAAAGTAGAAAAATCAGACAAGCAAAACAAATATGGAATAAGGAATTGTCAAGAAATGTCCCTACTAGCTGTTTAAGTACAATTTTAAAATTACATAAAATTATATCAAGTAGAACAAACTGAAGGGCATCACTGTTTTATAACTCTGATTCAATTCCTGTCAAATAATTTGAAATAGTTGCAAACTGTATTCTTTCAGAGTAGAAAATAATAATATAAGGTGAATATCAAGGAATACACTTGGACATCATAATAAAGCGTAATCCTTTTAATTTTTTTTCAGCAGGAGAGTAAATGAAAATGTGAAAGAAAAGACCCCCTCAAAACTAGTGTAAAACTGTGGCTGAAGCAATTTCTGCTGTTACTCTTTATGAAGAAAGTAATTCTTAAAATGAAATAAAAAGTTCTCCTCAGGATCAGTTATTGACTTATCTTGAGAAAATTTGGGTTGTTTTGTATGTATTTGATTTTAGCTCACGTGCAGATCAGAGCTTTTGGAAAGAGTTTAGTTGCCCTGTCAGTGAGAAATACTTTTCTGTGGATGAAAAACTGTTGACAAGAAGCCTAGAAGCCAACTGGATTTTAGAAAAGCAGAACTTCAAATCCCTTGAACACCAGCCAAATCTAGGATCCTTAACTTGTGTAGGATTATAAATTCTCTTATAAAATAAACATTTTCTTTATTTATGGTTTCAAATCCTGAATTTTTAAAGAAAGGTTCATAGATAAATGTTACATATAGGTAAAGCCTTATAAAGTAAGAACCTTGTTACCCTTGTGAAATCACGGCTCAGGCCTGCTACTTCAGCTAAGCAGAAAAAGACTATGGGGAAGTGACTCAGCTGAGTTAGAGGTAGAAAAATAACTTCTATAAACATTGCATATTCACATCATGGCATATGGTGGTTGTTGAATTACCTTTGTTATGATTTAAAACTGTAGCAGTTAGCTAAGTTAAGCTAACTGCTTAAAAAGGCCTGGTTTTTGTAATAAAGTGGCGCTCCTTTGCACCTGCCTGGGACTCTGCATTGCTTCACTTTGTACAGATAAAGACAAACATTTGACTTGGAAGCGACTTTTAAAGGTCGTCTAATCCAACCTCTCATCAATGAGCAGGAGAAACTTCAACCAGATCAATTTGCAGCTTGCCCCATGTTTTCTCTTTATAATTTGTTTGGTTATGTCATAGAACTGTGCAATGACAGAGTTGTTGAGGGTGGAAGTGGTCTCTGGAGAGCATCAGTAGAAGTTTGGTATAAGATTGGATTTCCAGTTAGGAGAGAGATAGTCACATTTTCCTATGTCTATGTATTCCCATTGCAGAATATCAAACCTATAGGAAACTGACTAGAGGGTTTAATATGGATTAGATCCTCCTAAGTACATATGTTTTCCAGGCTATAGAGATACATTTCCCTGCATATAGAATTTATGACTGCCTTTTGCAGGTACCAAAGTCTTTGTTGCAGATGAGAAAGGGAAGTCTTTTGGTGCTCTAAGGAAGAATCCAAACTCTGCTATCTCATCAGTTTTAGGCATCCAACTGTAGTAATGTACACTACAAGCTATATGGCTTTCTGCTTGGATCTTGCTTATTGACTCCCTGAAGATGATTCCATTCTGCTAAAATAATTATTCAATCAGCAAGAGGAAATGAGCAAACATGATTCTGTAGCATGGAAGACATTATAGGACTAGCAAAATCTAGTTCCATTAAATTCACAAACATTTTAGACTAAGAAATAATGGACAGCATGAGTGAAATATAATCTCTTCCTTCAGAAAGTATAATATAAATTAATGCCACAAATTTCAATTAGTTATGACAGATGTGTAGTCTTTGAAACAAGGGAGCCTCTGCTTTTAAACTCGATAATATCAATAAGAATGTAGTACACCAGTATTTTGTTCATGTACTTGAGTGCATGATTTTTCACATACAAATGTCTTCATAAATTTTTTTAATTGAACCCATACACACCTCTCCATGGAAATGTTATGCTTTTGTATAATTTTTCTCCTATCTACCTATCACTTTATTTATTTTAAAATATTACCTGCCACTTCTGACAAAGCAATTTTTTTGGGATAATAAATTCCAGGATAGCCCGACAAAACAGCTAGCACTATTGTACTGTGAGTTGCAGGCTATAAATATGACATTTCAAGAGCTAGGAGAAGCTAGACATATAACACTTTCGAAATTCTAATTTTCATGGGTGTCTTGAATACTTTAGATCTAGATATTAGAGCAATTCAAACAAATGTGAGTCATTGTAGTACTCTGGTTAAATTATTTCATTTCCTAAAAATAGAAATTTGTTATTAAAATTCTATTATGGAACAAATTTTAGACTCAATCTGTTCTCCTTAATGATATCCCTTATTGCTTTACTTGCTTCATTGTCATCTCAATTAATTAAAAAAACGAGATAATCTTACTTGACTCCATTTTTGAGGAGTTATACATAACTAACAAGAACAGCTTATTATCTAACTTTCTCAATGGATTCATGGCAACAACATCAAAAAAATCATAAGCATGGATTCTTCTTGAAAGTAGTCCATGTAATTTTGACCCTTAAAGACTTTCCACGGTGTTAGAAAGCTACCAATTTTTTTTTTTTATTTCTTTCTTTTTTTTTCAGCTTGTGATTCTGTAGTAAGCTCAGGGGGGAATATACTGCAACAGCCTTAACCAGTATAACTGAGTCTGGTGGTGCTGGATTTTGTGTTATTTGAAGCTGAATATTTCAGCTGCTGTAAACTGATCTTCCATGCATTTTTTTTTCTTTTTTATGGAAATGCTTCAGTGACTTTCTTTTCTTCTTGAATTTCAGGATGCTACACATACATGGCACATTTTTTTATATTTCTTCAATATATATTGTCTCTCGCATAGCACTAACATCAAGGAATTTCACAAGTTATCTATGGTCTTTGAAATTATATTTTTTTTGGTTCAATTCCACAAAGGACAAAAAAATCATTGAAGATTTTTTTTCATTGTTTTCTGAAAAAAAAGATGCCCATTCAAGTGAATTCTTCCCAAAATACAAAATCAGAATTATTTTTTTTCATAAAAAATTTAATATAGATATATGTTTAATGTGGCTGTGGTCTTTGAGAAATTTATTGGCAACCTTGATTTAAAATACACAATGACTCGGGATTGTGAAGAATTATTAGAAATTCATCTCTTTCAGGTCAATGATGAACCAGGAGTGACAATTAATTTTGTATTGTTTTAGCCCTAATCTGGTTTTCAGTTCACCAGCTTCTTGTTGCATAAAGGCTCATTGTTCCCATATGTTCCTCTGTCAGTTCCTCTTTAAGCTCAAAACTTAATATAATTTCAAAAACCAAACAAAACAACTACAAAAAATAATCTTAGCTACAGAAGGGAATTGATTCTTGCATCCTTCTTAAAAATACTGACTGTTTGGCTTGTCTGGGACAGAGTCAGTGTCAGATCATGAGCTAGGCTGGCTGTTTTCACAGTAAATGTGCTATGCAGAAATTGTTGTTAGAGATGGAAAGCTGCTTGGTCATTCAGAGAAACACAGACCAGATTACCTGGAGTCAGCCATTCACAGTCTGCAGCTGCTAAAATAGTCTGGAATAAGCATGGAGTGTGACTGGGTATATGGAACTGAAGTTAGAATAGTGCTATATGCATGAAATGGAGGCTTCTCTTTGAAACTGTAGTTGGGATGCTCTGGGTTATGAGGACTAAATTTATGTGTGCTCTCAGTGCCCTTAGTCACCTTAGTTTCCTGGTGAGCCAGCAACCATCTCAGTAGCCTCTTACAAGCAGTGGGGGAGAATCAGATCCAGAACAATGTACTGTGCTGGCTCTGTGTCTGAGTCCCAGTAATGGAAGGATCCATATATATATATATATATATATATATTCATTTGATTTTATAGATAGTTACAGTTAGATGATTCATACATACACACATACACACACACGCTTACGTAGATATCAGTGCCAGCTGACAAGGAAATGGCAAGAAGCTGCTTCGGATGGCCAGAGACAGGCTTCCCAGGGAAATGGTCACAGCATTGAGACTGTCAGAACTTAAGGGACATCTGAACACACTTAGTCATGTGGCTTAATGTTATGTAGTTCTATGAAGAACAGGGAGATCAACGCAGTCATTAATGGTCTCTTCCAGCTTAAAATATTCTATGATTTTATGATTCTATGATACATTTAGCCTTTATATATATATGAAAAGATTTCCCACTAGATCACCAATCCTGATCAGCCATGGAGAGAAGCAAAATGAGGCCATTGATGCTTTTTTTTCTTGTCCAACTATGGACTGCAACAGTCTGTCTGTCTTGATTTGTGTGGTCATCAGCACATATATATGCACATTGTTTTATGTAAATGGTATGGATTTTTTTTCTGTGTCTATTGTGTCTACACACATGCTCAGTCTTGCTCCTAGTTGGATTTGGGGACATGGAGCTGCAGGAGCCTTACCAACAATGGGCTGCTAGACAAGAGCCAACAACAGAGGCCCATGGGCCAGGTATGTCATGAGAAAAGAGGAGGAGAACACTTTGAGGAGTCTCACCAGTTGCAACCAAAGATGTATCAGAAACTGTCATTATCATACAGAGAAAAACTGACCACCCTCTTTGAAAGGTTTCCTTCTAAACAGGAGAAATGCAAAATGATGCCAGTAAATATTGCTCTTCCTGACTCTCCAGTGAGGGCAAGTGATGCAAATGCTGCACCATAGCACTTGGACAATTAGAAGAAATAACTCTTCTCTAATTTTTTTAATAATTTTTTACTAAGCCAAATTTGGTAGAGAGGATGAGGATGACCAATTTTAATAGAGAAAGAAAACAGATGTGTTTTCCTTTTGGATTCCAAGTCAAAATAAAGTCCTTTCTCTTCAATTGGATGAACATTTGCCATTTATATATGAATATATTACTCACAAAGTCCAAAAGAAAACTTGCTATGAAGTTTCTCTGAAAGAGTAACTAATGTTTGGCACTTTTCTAGGTAACTTTTTCTGCTGTGTCAGACAACTTAGGGTGAATGTCATTACCAAGGTATGTTACTACTCATGCATTTCAAAACAAAATTGTCTCTGCTGCTTAAAAGAAAATGGTGTCTTTAACCTTTGTACATATTAAACATTGAAATTTTTGAGAATCAAGTATTTCTTTATTCTTTCATGCTAAAAACTCATTTATGAAGCTGCAGGATCCAGATTGTGTTGTCACCTCTATATTTTTCTACCAATTTAATACCCTTTTCCTTTTCAAAGCCTATAATAAATGCATTATTATAGCAGAATTGGGGCTGAAATTTTCACTGGGTCTTGCAGCTGAATTCTCTTCATATTTGTTTTATGGACCTGGCTTTTTGTCTCCCTTTGTCTCTCCAGGAACTTAGAATTTTTTTTCCTAAATCTCTTTTCAGAAAGATTTCTTCATGAAGTAGAAATATAAACTTCTCCCCTGCAAGAAACTGAAAAACCCACAGAAATATGCAGTTGGCAGAACGTAAAGAAATAGTTATAGACTACAAACAAAAAGAAAAATATTATGTAGTTTGAAATGCAATTTTCTTTTTTATAAATCCTCACAGAAGGACACAGAAGGGCAGAATTATGAAAATAAATTTTATGTGTTTTTTGTTTCAAGAGAAGCTGAAGATCAAATTGTACTATCACAACACATTAATTTTTAAAATTAAGTTCTTCAACATAATTATAAATTTTTTGGAAGTACTTCAGTCACTAAGTTTCACAGTTGGCACATGTGAAGTACAGGATGCCATCCAGAGGGACCTGGTCAAGATTGAAAAGTGGGCACGTGGGAATCTCATGAGGTTTAACAGGACCAAGTGCAAGGTGCTGCACCTGGGGCAGGGCATTCCCTGGTATCAACACAGGCTGGGGAGTGAAAAGATGGAGAGCAGCCCTGCTGCGAAGGACTTGGGGGTGCTGCTGGATGAGAGGCTGGACATGACCCAGCCATGTGCACTCACAGCCCAGAACAGAAAGCCAAATGTGTCCTGGGCTGCATCCAAAGCAGTGTGGGCAGCAGGGCCAGGGAGGGGATTCTGCTCCTCTACTCCCCTCTGGTGAGACCCCACTTGCAGTGCTGCATCCAGCTCTAGGCCTCCCAACATGGGAGGGACATGGACCTGTGGGAGCAAGTCCAGGGGAGGGACACCAAGTTGATTTGAAGGCTGGAGCACCTCTCCTGTGAGGAAAGGCTGGGAGGATTTTGTTTGCTCAGCCTGGAAAAAAGACTTCTGTGTGATCTGTTTGTGGCCTTCTAGCACCTGAAGGGAGCCTACAAGAAAGATGGAGAGAGAATATTTACAAGGGCATGCAGTGATAGGACAAGGAGGGAAAGTTTTACCTGAGAAAGAGAGTAGTTTTGATTAGATCTTAGGAAGAAATGCTTTATTGTAAGGGTGGTGAGGCACTGGAACAGGTTGCCCTGAGAAGTGGTGGATGCACCATGCATGGCAATTTTCAAGGTCAGGGTAGATGGAGCCCTGAGCAACCCAATCTAGTAAAAGATGTCCCTGTCCATGGCAGAGGGATTTGGAACTAAATAATCTGTAGGGTCCCTTCCAACTCAAACTATTTTATGATTCTAAGATTCATTGTTAGTTACACATTTTGTTGCGAAAACTATGGCATGACCTTATGGAAGTCATACTCTAAATAATTCATATCCTGTATTAAAACTCTTCTTGTATTGTAAAACACAAGAACCTAAGAGAAGAAAAAGCAAAATCAGAGGAAAACCCCACAAAAACAGATAAAAAGTATAAAGACTTCTACATTTCTTGACTAAGCTTTTATCTAGAGTGCTTAAATCATGTACCAAAAGAGCTTAACTATGTGTTTTGTGGGTTTTTCTTAATATAAGAACATCTACTTTATATCCAAACATAAACCTACTGAAGTTCTGAAATTTTTTCTTCACCATAATTGAACAGATGTGCAGATGCACAAATCTCTATTTTGGCAAAAATATATAAGGGGGGAGAAGAGATGAAAGAGTGAAGGAGAGAGAAATTTTTCTATTACTTTGAATATCATATTATGAATGTACTGTCTTTTAAAAAGACTGCAGGGTAAATACAAATTCTCCAGTCTTGCATTATAAGAAGCTTGCTGATTTTCATTGGATTTCTTTTCTTGCTATGAAAATTACCAAAATTGAAGATTCAATTTAATTTATATAGTCAATTAAATGCTGAAATTTTGTATGAATCTTCAAAATACCTGTTAGCTATTAGATGAGACTTGTACATTTGGAAAGACTACTATATCTCCTCCTACACAGCCAATTGTGTTCAAATAACTAGAAACATTTGTTTAACTTCCTTCTCATTAAAGTTGATCTCTTCCCATCTTTAATCTGTAGCATCATGAATACTGCAGTACCACGTTGTTTACTGTAAATGTTGAATACAGTTTGAATCAATAATCCTGCTATAGAGAGGGATATAAGTGCTAAAATTATTTCATTTCATGAGTTCTCATTGGGGTCTATTGAATTCCATTGCACACAGTGAGGAAAATAATTCACCAGTGTAAACTATTATGAGACTGCCACCAATTTTTTTTCCAGGAATATCTATAGTAAGTTTTACCTATTTTTTCCAACATTGCTCTAGGCCTGCGTATTAAAGTGTGGTAGTTGGTACATACAGCCATGACTTAGAAAATATTCAGACATCAGTGAAAGACACAATAGAGACTGATGATGAAATCTTTATGAAAGTATGGAACAAGCCCTGGCAGAGCAAAAAAGGTGTAAGTTTGGGGTGGTCAAGATAGCTGCAAGTGTTGATAACTGTAAGATAACTCTCAATTCTTTACTTGTCTTGGTCATTTAGTTGCTGTGTAACCTTAAGTAATTTTCTTTTCCTCAGTATATTTTGGTGTGTTTTTCACATCTTTAGGTCAGGGATCATTTCAGAAAGCAAGTCACTCTCTTCAGCTCTAATCATATCAGAGGGGCTCTGGAGGCACCTAAAGGTGTTTTTCATGTTTGTTTGTTTGGGATTTTTTTGTTTGTTTGTTTGGGTTTTTTTGAGTTTTTTTTGTTTGTTTGTTTTTAGAAGTTATAATAGAAAAAAAAGTGATACATATCTCTTTATTTGCCATAAGGTGTTGCTGTCATAGAATTAATACTACATTTGCTATTTAATTGAAAACAAAAAGTGTAGAGGATGAGGAAGGCTTTTTGCACTTTCCATAGCTAGTTAAAATTGAGGATGTGACTACTGTGATCTAGTTTTTATTCCATGGTAAGTACTTTCAAGCAAAGATTATTGCTTTACATAAGGATATACAATAAAATCAGAAATATCCTAAGATCACAATCCAGAAAATCAATTCATTTGTTTAATAGTCATGAAAAGATTCGGACATTCAAATATCAATGCATAATTCAGTGCTGAAGTAAATTGATGTCTGATTAGTACAAATAGATTTTAGACTAAGAACTGTGAATATGGTAGGAAAATAAAGATGTTACTTGTAAAGAAACATTTTTTCTGAGAAGTATTTCCTTAAAATCCTACAGAACAGAAATGGCAAACCAAACCAAAACACTGTTTTCACTTACATTTCTTCATTTGGCTTTCTGAAAGAAAAAATTAATATTACGTATGAGTAAGAACTAATTAAATTAAGCAACTGTGACATTTGTGATAATGATACCAATTAACCAAAAGCAAAAGGGATCTGTTCAGTGAAATTCAGAGCTAACATCTGAAATATCACTAATATGAGACTTCTTAGTGGTGTCCTTTATTTAGAGCTGTGGTGTTTATGCAGAAGTGAGCATTTCAAGGGTAAATTTAGCACAGGACAGGAGGAAGTTTATTGAGAGCTGTTCCTATTAATAGGAGAATTCTGATCTGAGTATGCCTGACATTCATTTGTCATCACTGCTGATGCCATGTACCTTCATGTACCTTTATCTACTCCTTCAACAGTAGGAAGACTTGGATGAGTAGAAGTTTGTACGCACAAAGTAGAATCTCAGACACTGCCTATTGCCAAGTAAACAGAAATAAACATTTATAGTGAATCACTATCAAATCGCACATCCCCATCACTGAATTTAATGGGAATCTGTACTGAAATCACAACATACAGTGGATTATGAATGAGCTGCAAATCACTTCCCATAACAGTGTGGACCATCAGTAATTTGCAGACCGATTTGACTGTAATAACCCAGTGAGAACTGTTTTGTTTTGTGTTTGTTATATGGAGGCAAAACAAAAATAAACTCAGCAGACCTATTTTCCCAAATGGCAAAGGGCAAAAAACAAGGTAGGAACAAAATAACTAGACCCATAAATTGTTTATAAAAAATGAAGGTTTAAAATATATTTTTCAGGATTTAAGTTGCTCCATTATAAACATTTTCATCATTTAAATTTCAAGTCAGGTAGAAGTTGCAGAGGATGAATATTTATTCGAAGATTCATATGAGTATTTAGGCAGCCCTGAATATGTAGACACCTGTTTGAGTAACTCGTATAAAATTTTAATCATAGAGTAATTTCACATCCACCTACTGTGATAAATAAAAATTAGTTTGCCAGAAGTCTTTGAGATGTCAGAGAAGATAAAACAGGATGTTTGGGGTATTTTTGTTAAATTTAATTTCTCAAGTTCTACTTTTCAATGGTTTTAGCAACAAGAATTAAATATCTATAAACTGTGTGTAGTCTTTAGATCATTGAAGTCTATGAGCTAAATCAGATATTTAACTTCTCTTTTGTTTCTGGTTTGGTTTGATTTTAGATATGCATATCTAAGAGATTATAATGTCCCATTTGAAGCCATAGTGATATATTGTATTGTACAAATAGCAAGCATGCTAAAGAAAGCACCATTCAGAGATATCCAGTTACATGCATTTATTTTAAAGAGACATCTGAAGACTTCTAAATAAAAAGTGAATATTTACATTGATGTGAATTTAAAATGTGAGTGTATCAAAATACTTAGTTGCAATACTTACTATGGTCATGTCAATGAATGATTGATATCGAATGAATTCAAGTCATTGGATTGATAATGAATGAATGATTAATGAAGATTGATATTTCCCCATGTAATAGCTAAAAACAGAATTGCAGCCCTACTGGGACTAAACATGTGAAATTTTGGTAACTTGGAAAACTGTAAACTACAGCTCCTATAGGTCTTAGCTGAGATTGACATTGTCAGGTGCTGCAGTCTGTTGCAATTTGAATTGTAGCGATCGGATCACATTTCTGAGACTGAAATGAATTTGAATAGTATTGTTCAGAGCACTTATTAAGGCATTTTCTCAATAAAGAAAAGGTGGATATCTAGTTTATTAGACTTACTGAGGCAGTATCCAAATGAAAGCTGCTATCAAATTTGCATACAAAAAGTGCTGCATGCCTTTTAAATATGTATTTCCTTAGTATATATCTATTTACATTTTTTATATATAAACTTGACACAAAGCTCCAAGATAGGTCTCAATTTGGAGATTTTTTTTCTATTTTCCATTATACTTTTACTTCAATTCTACTAAAGGCAGATAACACAATTAATAGTTTTAATAAGATGATCCCTGGAGTGAACATAAGAATACATATAATTATGAGAAAATAAATAGAGTTGTGACATTAAATTGGATGCTAACAAACATCTAGGCTGTAGTCTTCCACACAAAAAGAACATTTATTTTTCAAATCATCATGACAATATGAATAAGTAACCATTAATGAAAATGTAATTATATCTTTCATGAAAAAAGAAGGATACAGACACAATTTAATTTCAGTTTGTAGCTCAGAACTTGCAGAACTGTCTATCAAAATTCTCCTTTGGTCTCTGTGGAAATTCACATACCTTTTTTTAGGCTTATGTTGAAGTTGGTATTTTTATGCAAAATCCAGGGACTGCTATGAGACAATTCCCATGGTGAAAAAAAGAAGAAAAGAAGAAAAAATAGTGACTGTTAAAGTAATAGAAACATGTTAATAATAAAAACTAACAAAAGATGGATTTTTTTTTTAATTGTGTGTAACCACAAACCTTCTTAAAAATGTTTGTTGCCTGACCAGGAAATAAGAGATGATATTGATTGTCCACTGAGTCATTAGAATGAAGAGTCAGAAAAAGTGCTTAGTTTCATATTGGACTGTGACCTTGATGTCATCAGTGAATACTGAGGGACAGCTATAACTCCCACGAGGAATCATTTTTCTGCTAAACAGATTTCTTCTCAGTAAATCATGCTGATGCATCCACTGTGCAAGTTTGTGAGAAGCTGCATGGCATCAGGAAAGGTGAAAGTCTCTCCATGTGCCCTCTGGATACCTTGTGTCCATAGAAGACAGTGACATCTCAAAAGATGAGTGTATTTATTCTAATTTTTGTCCTTTCAAAGCATTTCACCCAATCTTTTTAGGCTTGTGAGACATGTTTTATTATTAGAAGAGATTATAGAAATCAACGATTCCTACTACAGTATAAGAATCAAGGATATGTTTTAAATGAAATAACCTTATTGTTTGGAGAAGTAGTTGTAATAGGATTAACACATTGTTTTTAGGAATGTTAATTCTGGTAAATATTTTACATCAGTTCCATTAGATTAAAAAAAATAATAGTAATTATTCCTCCTGGAACAGTGGCTTTTATTATTCTAGTTGTATCTTGCGTTGGATGTTGCTTGACTGATGCTTGAATAAAAAGATAATAAACTTGGTTGGATACTACACTTTCTTTAGATTTCCCATAGGGTCTTATGAATAGATGTAAAGTATTGTAGTCTTGCTGGCATCAGCCATGAGAGCCTCAAACTGATATCTCATGGATTTTTGTGGTTCTCCTTATTTGATAGGCTGTGTTTCATGACCCCAGGATGTATAACAACGAGACTTTCACACATAATTATTTCCACAACAGGTCTTAATTGTCTTGGTACTCAGTATTAAAATGCTTTATTTTTAGGTGACTATAATCTGCAGCACCACAGACAAAGACTATCATTCCCAACAGAGTGTGGCAGAAACATTACAATACCTGTTAATTCTGTACAAGCAAATAGCTACATATTGTTTCCCAAACTGTAAAAATACTCCATGTGTACTATCCTTCAATTTTTTTTTTGTCAGCTAAACTTACATGTTTATGTTAATGTGATGCAAATGCAGCTAGCCTGTAAAAAAATGACCACATAATTTTGTTAGCAAACAGAAAACTTTGCTTACTGTTGGTAAAACAAAGATAATAGACACAGGGATTGCTTATACTGCAGTTCAGACATTTAGTACTGTACATTTTTCAGTACTGGGACAGGCTGCCCAGGAAGGTCATGGAGCCTTCCTGTCTGGAGGCATTCAAAACCCACCTGGACAGGTGTAACCTGCTCTAGGTGATGCTGCCTTGGCAGGGGCATTGGACAAGATGATCTTCAGAGATCCATTTCAAATCAAGCAGTTCTGTGATTCTGTGAAATAAACCTATATTCCAGCTGAAAAAGGAAGCCAAAGAAACCATTATTCTGGTAGCATTGTAAGTAATGCTTCAGTCAGGTGTGGAGTGGAGCTCTCCTCACTGACATCTTTGAATGGCTACTTCTAATCTCTGGCTGTCATGGTTTCATTCCCAGATGTCCTTTAAGCACTGGTGAATCTAGTAGGAGAACTCACAGGAAGACAGCTGGTTCCTTAGGGATTATCCAAATGTGCAGTTACATATTCTTAAAGATAAAAAAAATAGATTGGTAAATTTTGTGAATTATAGTTATGCACCAACCACTGAAATTCACTACCTGCTGATGCATTTAGACTCCCACCAAAATCTTTTTCTGCTAGCACTTCTGGTGCCTGTGTGGCTGTGCAAAGAAAAAGAGCCCTATCTTTATAAACCTACTAGTCAGGATCTGGTTCCTGTTGGGGTACTTTTCAAATCTTATAGCCTTTTCATGTCATTTTGACTTACGGAAAATATTACTTTACTCGGAAAGCATTTTTATTAAAAGAAGAAAGACTACTTGTTTGTTTAAAAATGCATTTGATTCTTAGCTTACAGATTGTTAGGAGCTGCTCAGCAAGAAACATCACAGGAACTTTCATTACCTGACCACTCTTATAAAGGCCATTTTTGCATATTATACCAAATGGAATCTATGTCAGCTATAAAATCAAAGAAACATTTGGATTGGAATGTGTCTCTAATAACAGTAATTATATTTAGCACTTACTTTGCAATTTTCATCTGCAAAGCACTTACTAACAGCATTAGATACTTAATTCTCACAGAATCTCAGCAAGGTAGGCAGCTATTAAACCTCCCTGTAAAGGGATGCATTATTGGCTGGCAAATGATCATTCAGTGAATAGAATGGAAAAGAAAAGAATAAGCTATTTCAGCTAATCCAGAAGTTTTAAGAGGAAAGACTTTAATAGTTTTCGGAGCAAGATAAAGTGTGTGAAAATCATTCTGTTTCTTAAAACACACAAAAAAGCTTAGCTTAATCAACAATGACATAACCATACTCGATGCTATGAAATATTGCCACAATGCAAAAACTTTATTTTTCAACCTACAATTTTGATTAAATTGTCTGCACACAATCCTGTGTCATGTGCTCTGAGATGGCCCTGCTTGAGCAGGGAGGTTGTACAAAGTCAACCACCATAAGATTTTCCAATCTTATCCATTCTGTGATTCTGTGAATATGGAAGTGAAACAGAAAACTCTATCTTCAGAAGATGTTTTGCCAAATCACTGTTTTTCTAAGTACAAGGAGAATGAGAAAATTTCCTTTAATGTCTCTTCCTACCTTATAGTCCTTTAGTTTCTGCAAGATCTCCACTATTTCACTGTTACCTCAGGGAGGCTTATCTCTGAAGAGTACTATCCAAGATACACCCTTCTGCTTCATACACTCTTGGCAGTTAGGAGATTGTTGGCTGCTCTCCAGAGTAAACCAAAGGAGATAAAATCTGCCTGGATATTTATTAAAGTATTTAATTTTTTCCATTGTATAAGTTTTATGCAGTTGCCTCGGTGCTGCTTGTCATTTAGGTAACAGCAAGAGAACAGATTGTTGTGAAAAATATTCTATGATTTAAACAGGTGTTATTTCCATTAACAGTCCATAAGATTGGGGGTGGGAAACAGGTCAAATATCTAAGATAAAGTGCTACTACTACTACTGCCACTACTACTACTATTATTATTATTACTAATAATAATAATAATAATGGTCAGCTTTAACAACTAACTAGGAGCATTTAAAAATAATCTCTCTTAAAAGAAGTAAAATACACAAAAAAGTTCTTAGTTGGTAGACTTATTTTTTTCTTCAGGATATTTTTTTTTGTATTGAAAAGCATTGATCCATTAGCACTGGAATTTTACACCAATTAATTTTTATAACATATTTTTTCTAGGGCTTTATGGTAGGGACATCTTGAAAGCATTGTAATACCATATTTCAATTAGATTTTTAAATGTAATCAGCCCTAGAAAGACAATATAATGTAAATATTTTATAATTCCTTCTGCCTTTGCTTTTCCTGCCAGAGTTATCTGGGTATCAGTTCATCTTCGTTACCTTCCATGATCTCCTGTATACTGCTCTGGTCTCTGCATGCCTGCATTTCCTCACATTTTTCTGTGCATTACTCTTCATCTTGCTCTTTACTTATTTCTTATTTTATTTTCCCACTGTACCCCATCTTGTCTCCCTTAAAGTGTCTGCTTCAGTCCCAGTTGCATGTCATTTATTTGCATCCTCAAGTCTGCCTCAGGCAGATATTCTTTAACACTTTTAAAGTTTTCATTCTGCTTCTACTAGTTTTCTTTTCCTTTTACTTCACATATCAGCATGTTTGACTCCTGGTCCCTCGATGTGACTTTCTATCCCACACTATCAAAATTAAAATCTAATTTTGTTCAGTCTATATATTAATTTCTCTGCTGATGCATTGAAACTTCCACTGTAGTACTTGAGCAAGGCTAAAGGAGAATTTTCTGAACAAAATCTATCAAATAGCTAGACTACATCTCTAACTATATTTACTAAGACTACAAACTATGTTTGCTATTACTTTTTCACACAATTGATCATGATTGGTTGTAATCACACAACAATACACAAATAATCATTATGTCAAATAGTAAGTAAGTGGAAGTATACATCAATGCTCTTTCCACAAAAAATTTGGAAAGTTTTTCTTCTTCTCAGAAAGATAAGAACTCTTTAAGAACTATGGATTAAGTCAACATATATAGCATGTTTTTCTGCAACCATTGTGACAGAACTGATTTTTGAGAAAGTATATTCTATTCCAAACAGACATAAGAGAATAAAATAATGCCATTTAAAACAATATATGAAATAAATTCTGCCTATACTGGTGCAAAAAGCAGATTATGAATACAATTTAAATTGGAGTGTTCAGTCACAAAGTCAATAATGGAGATGGCAGGAGGAAGGAATTTAGAAAGGCAAATGCGGACAAGATTTTCCTTTTGATTAGATTTGGTATGAGATAGAATACAAATAGGGTAGAATTATACTCTTCCACCAAATGTTCTAGATTGTTCTAGATATTAAGGATTGTATAAATCAAGGCTAAGGGGCACAAAATTTAGAACATACAAGTAAATTTAGATACAATATTAGAGCGCTTCCAAGGCTACATCTATTAAATAATAGAGCTGGACAACGTACTGAAAGTCAACAATTTATTCAACAAATATTTTTATTTCTTTTCTGCTTGGGAATTTTAGTGGGTTGGAATTTCATTTTCATCAAAGTCACCGCTAAAAATATTGTCTGAAAATATTAAACTTTCAAAGTGACAAAGACAGCTAAATCAGGGTTTGCAATTTTCAATTTCTTAAGTCTATGATAATTTACCCTTAAATAAAGCAGGATTACATTTACTCTGTAATTTCAAATATCATCACCATCCATTTTTCTTTTCTTTTGAATATTTTGAATGAGTAATCTTCTGAATATTCTGAATGAGTAATCTAAAACCACTAAAATTAGTTCCTGTCCATAAACAGCATTTTCTATTTGTTACTGATCTTATTGGTCTTTTCTTCCCCTACCAGATTTTTAAGAACTACTTTTTCTTATTTTAAATCCACATCATTTCCTTTGTAAATGCTTTTACTATGGAAAATCATAGTCTCAACTCTAATTGCCTTTTGGAGTTTAGAAACAGACTCTTTTTTCCCATTTAATTTGTAATATTTCTTTACCTCTCTCTCCTAAAGTATTAGCTCTAGTGGGAGAAAAACAACACAAAACAGATATTTTTCTCCCTGTTCAAAAAATCTCAAAGATTTTGCTTGTTTTATATGAAAACATCATCTCTGGAACCAAAAGGCTTTTAGATATTCAGAAGTTTTCTTGTTCTATTGAAATGTATTTTTCAAGGGAATTCATACTCAAGGAAATTTCTAAAGTAATTCAGATCAAATCTTTGAAAGATTTCAAACATCAGAACAAATTAAAATATAATTTTTGATTGATATTATGTTAATGGTTATAGATTGGTGTCCAAGATTCAATATATATATATGAACACATCATTTATTATATAAAAATATAAGAAGTGCTTCCATTATCAGAAATGAAGGAATGTGTTTCTAAAATTGTATAAATTAGAAGAGACTGAGCACAAATTTCTCATAAATGTATTTTATTCTTTTTTTCTTTTTACTTGTGGTCATATTTTTTCCATTTCTATTTCAGCTTCTTCTACTATAGGTCAGAAATATTTCTAGAAAAATATTTATATATTTAATATCTTAGGATATTTTTTCTTAGTTTTGGTTTTTCTTGATTTCAACAAACATTTTTAATTGCATGTTCAATGGCGTGACATCATATTAACTCTGAAATATCATTCCTCTGTGACTTTTATAAATGTAATTTTAAATTTTGACTCTTTCAGTGCTGGGCAGTTGAAGTGATCTTGGTGACTATCTTTTTGTCTGTATCATAATTTCAATGTTTCTGGCTGTATTTGTAGGAAACGAGAATAAAGGGTTACTTTTGGTCAGCCTTCCTTTCTAGATTCTTTCTTCTTGTTTCTTTGCTTCCCTTGTAAAAGATGAAAATTTCAGCACTTAGTCTTCTGATCTCAGGAGTCTCCTAGATGCTATTAGTCAAACATTCATTTTGACACCAGATTCTAGGTAAAATTTTTTTTTTCTCTTCTGGGGAGATTGGTAGCAACGCCTTTTTTTTTTTTGAGTATTTGCTTCTTTCTTTGAGCAATCTGCTTCTCAGGATAATCTGGACACTTTCACTCCAGTTCCCTGTTACGAGAATTAGTGCCTCAAAACACTGTCAATGCCCAGTAGGATGAGTGACTTCATCTCCAACTGCAAAAATGTTTCTGTTGTTGCTCTAAAGATCTTCAGATATTCTTGTGTGAGACTTGTGGTCTATGCTAAATAAGAAAAGTTTAGAAAGACATGGAATTAATACTGCATAGAGCTTTCAGTGGTAAATTTTAGAGCTTCATTTCACCTAACATTTATGTGTTAGACATCTGAGTCTGAGCAGTTCACCTCAGGCTTCATTTATGGTTGTTGGAGATAAATATGCACTTCCAGAGGGTGACTGCTTTGATCTAATTTGCTTGCCTTTCATAGGGTGAGATTAATCTCTCTCTGGAGATGCCTGTTTCTTTTCATTGACGATAACACAGGCCCAAGATGACTAGCACAGCACTAACCGTTGAATTTTAAAGCACTGATGTTCAGGCAAACCAGTCCTCCCTGACATTTCTTTTATGACTTTCTGCACTTTGATATAATAACTAGTCCTTACAATTCAGTAAGAGTAGGGGATGTTAAATGTCTTTGAAGTCTAACTCTTTTGATTGCTGAAGATTTGCCATTTATAGAAAAAGATAAATTTTTAAATGGTGCAGAAATATAGTTGCAATCATGGAAACGTGGTAGAATGACTTGCACAACTGGAATGCCATAATGGATGCCTAGAAAATTTTCAGAAGTGAAAGGCAAGGAAGGAGAGGTGGAAGGGTAAATGTGCATTTGATGGAGTGTTTTGATGGATGGTGGTGATGATCAGGTCGAGTTTTTGCGGGTAAGAATCAGGGGAAAGGCCAACAAGGAAGATATCCTGGTAGGAGTCTGCTGTAGACCACCCTACCCAGATGAAAAGGCAGATGAAATATTTTATAATTATAATATGTAAAATAAAATGAAATCTCACAAAAGCTAGCCCTTGTTCACATGGGAGGCTTTAACTTAGCAGATTCCTGCTGGAAAAACAATACAGTGGAGAGGAAAGAGTCTAGGAGGGTCTTGCAGTATTTGGAGGGTTACTTCCTGAGACAGCTGGTAAGGAAGACAGCTATGGACACTGTCCAACCGATCTGGTTGTTTGTGAACAAAAGTTGTGCCAGGGAGATATAGATTGAATATTAGGAAATGTTTCTTCCCTGGAACAGCTATCAAGCATTGGCACAGGCTGTCCAGCAAAGTATCTGAGTCACCAGGCCCAGAGATATTTAAAATATGTGCAGGTGTCATGCTTAGGGACATGGTTTAGTGGTGCCCTTGACAGTTTTGTTGTTGGATTCCGTGAACTTATAGCTATTTTCAAACCAAAATGAATCTTTAATTGTATATGGGGTTCTCTATTAACTTTTCTATTCTTGCTGTGCTTTACAAACTGTTTTTAAAAACAAAAATAAAAATCTCACACATACACACACATATTAACAAAAGAGATACTTTCTCCACTCCAAATATTGGCTTGGGAGCCTTTCAGAGGACTGATAGTAATAGTACTTCTAAGCTTTTTTTAATATTCCTATCTTTAATCTTTTATGAAAAAAAATGTTTGTTCTTTTATTTATTTTAGTCGACAAGATTTCTTGAGCATGACATTCCTTAAATATAAGATTGTTTTTCTTGTCTAGTTAGCCATCTGATCCGTACTGTCTTAACGAGTAAATATTGCGTCTAGACAATTAACAGTTCCCATTTGCAAACATTTTTGAGACCATGAAATGAAAGATGTCCTCTAATTATTATTATTATTATTATCCATATTTAACTAGATGCATATAGCTTTAAGGATCATTTTTAGGATAACCATAAATATTTTCAGTTAAATCTTAAGCCTAAAGAACAGTATTAATGTGGAACTTCATATGCTGTGTTACAAACAGTTGTGGAAGGGAAGACTTGAAAAAACAGTAATTTAAGTCAAGTGCTTTTTTCAATTAATAATAATTTTACATGGAAAATTAGCAGAAGAAATCTTGAAGCAGGAAAAGTTTATTTCAAAATCTCCAGGATTATATTGGAATATTGTGTTTATTGCTATATTGGAAGTTTATGAATAAATTTGACACAAAACTATTGAAATGCCGCAGTTTCTTCCAATAAATATATAACAGCAAAGCCACTGTGGAGTTCAATGAATTACATCTTCCTGTATCATGCTTCTAGGTGGGATTGCAATGAAAGAAGAGAAGAAAAATCCCTCTCCATTATCAGGGTAATTAGTTCTATAAATTCCTTTATGTCTTCAGTGAAGAAATGGGGTAATTACATTGTGAAATTTCATTTTCCTAAGGGGACACATTAATTTATGGGCACATGTAATACTTGTTCCAGCACAAGGTTTCCACATTCTGTACATGTACTTCATTATGTAGAAAAGAAATATTTAAAGCACACAGGATTCTATGTATAGCACAAAGTATGGTGTTTTTTTTTAATTTAGGCAATGTATTTTTAGCAAATCTCTTTGATTCCAACCTTCATTAAGTACACTGTAAGTCATAAAACAGAAAAACAAGTTATTTTGCTTTTATTCCTTGAGAGAAGAAAATATTCAATTTCTACATAGATATTAAAGTTCATAAAATATCATTAAAAGCAGTAAGTGTGGTGGCAATTTAATTATTACAAAACACTGTAGGTAGGATCAGGGCCCATGTTTTATTAAATTTTATTTCATGGGAAATATACTGTGGTAATTACTAATACAGCTTTATCTATCTTTCTATTATTCAAAGAGCAATATCACCTTGGTTAAAGGTTAATAATATTATTATTACTTAATTCACTAAAATTTATTGAATAATTTGAGGGCGCTGAAGTAGATACTAGTCAATCCGAACAGACTGTTTCCTTGTGTCTTGTTATGTTCAAAATCTTGTGAACGGGCAAAAAAAGGAAACGCATTACAAATAAAGCTGTTGACGTAATCAAAATCTTAACAGTGCAACTGAAAAATAATTATTGGACTAGATCTGATTATTACAGAGAAGACAAAAATTAATTATGATGTAGTTAAAAAGATTGTGTACACATCCTTTACATTTTCTCATTTTTCTGGTTTCAGGTTCCTCCTCTTCCTGCTACTTGGCGGTTTTATAATGGCAGCAGTGATTCTCTGGTGAGACCTCAGTAGCTGAAGTCCTTTGCTGTGAGGAATGTGATGTTCCTGTTAATGGCTTCTTCCTCACTCTAGAACCCTCTAGTTGTCCTTTTTGTGTATTTATCGACACATTTTCATGCTTTTTTCTTTCTCTACAAACTTAACAGTTTCATCTTGTATCAAAGTTGCTATAAATTACTCCATATGTTGCCCTTTACATATGTCATATAAATGTGTATTTATTTTCTTTTTGTTGACTAAATGAGTTTTACTCCAGGTCTGTTTTTCTTTAAATGTTCATCACTGAGTTTTTCACAGTTGTGGAGTCTCCAATGCTACCCTGTGCCCTATCCCTTAAAGTCCCATTGCTGTACTTCTCTCTAATATATCCCCAGTTCCCACCTCTCAAGGATATTATTGTACCATACCTCTATTCCTCCACTCTACATCATTATATTAGAGTAATAAGCCTCTCATTCTACATACAAACAAACACTAATAGCTCCTATTTAGAGTTTGGGTTTTTCTACCTTTCAAATACAAGAAAAGTAAAATAAATTAGACATAGATATCTGATCTGTAAGATAAATTGTTGTTACAGGTAAACCAAGTGAAACAAAGCTGCAGGCAGGTCAAGACAACTTCAGACAGAGCAGATGTGAAAAGTGTCAGCCCTGAAGCCAGGCAAACTCAGTACAGAGCTTACTGCCTATCAAAGGCAATATGATGTTAAAGGGCTGCAGAGTTACACCACTAAAGTCAGCAAATAACTCTGCCTGTCATATATGACTTTCCCTGGGAAGAAATTAGGGTGGATTTATGCCTCTATGCACAGTGATCCTAAGTCTGTTCCGTACAGAGTTCCCTGTGCATGTGTGATAAGGCCGATCTGTCAGATTTGGTGCACAGCGGCAGCTGGCTGCTACTTTCAACCTGGACACACAGACCCTAAAAGTTGTGTCAATTTTAGTGGTCTTTGGGACAATGAGTGTTTGGGCTCTGACCACCAGTGGTCTTCTCTTGCAACAGACTCAAAATGCTGTTTAGATTTTGCCCTTACTGAGTATCATGATGGTTTTCAAAATAGTCTGAATACTTCCCCAGCAGCCGTTCTAAGAACGAATAGGACAATTCCATCATCATTAAGTGCACACATGTGAAACAGATGGGCAGTAGACCCAGGGACTTTTTAAAGTCATCATATTATTAGATTTTTCATCCTGTAAAGGAGTCAGTGGTGCACACATTTCTGGCTGTGTTCCTGCTTCCTAGCCCTTATTCATATAGCTCTGCTTCCACACTGCCTTGCTCAGGGGAAGACACCTCAGCAGTGTACCTTCTAAGACAGTTTATTTCATAAGGGCTAAGAGACTTATAAGGGCAGCACCATCTGTTTTTGCAGCAACGTATTTTATTACAATATATTATAATGCAAATGGCTTTAGCACTTTGTTCAGGTAAGTAGGCAAAACTCACAATTTATCTTGGAAGTGAAATATGATCTTCTCTCAGGAGCTGTCTATTGTAATCACTGTTGGCCAGCACTACATCATTGTCCATATTAAATAGGTACAACTGATTCCAGAAAAACTTCTTACTGAGAGCTAACTTGGGTATAGATTTAGAGTACTCTGAATAACATTGCGTGTTTATAGCCTATAGGCTTCTCTGTGCATCTGCGCTGCATAACCACTGTGTAACCAAAATACGGATTATGTCCTGTAGGGACAATGACTTGGAAGCAAACATTCATGTGTTCATATATCTTGTCTCCTCCAGGACAGAACTGATAGGATAAATTATGTCTTTCTGTCTCTCTTTGAAATATCTTGAGATTATATCTAATGTTATGCATACTCATAACTGTCCTGCTAAGTCTTTCGCTGTTAGGTTACGCAGAGAAGAACCAAAAGTCGAGGTAAGTCACTTCCAAACTATTGTCATGTTGAAGTGGGAAGTTGATATTAAATTTCTCCACAAAGACCTAAGATGCAGATGCAGAGTTTGGATGTTTAATATTTTCATTGTGTGGTTGTTAGAGTATGGTCAGTAGAAGAGCAAATCACAATAAAACAGTTGAACTGAATCAAGAAATGGTGAAAGGATATTGTTGTGTAAGACACCATACATAAAATGTAAGCAGTACTGTTACCTGTACTTACAAAATTAGTAAATTAGTACATTTTATCATGAATGGCCTGATTGAGTGAATATATCATGTTTTTATAACAGTATATTGGTCTGGACCTGTCAGAGAGCCAAATGATCACCCTACTTAGTTTCCAGAGGTTGCGCAGGTCCTGACAGGAACAGAGCCCCATAAGGAACAGTTTATCCGCTCCAGAGATTTTGCAATTTGTGACTATTTATGAGTAACTCAGCAATTAGTAGTATACTCATGAACTATCCTCAAGAAAAAAAAGTCTGAAGAATTTGCACCAGAATGGAATTATCCAAGGATATTATTACAGGGATTCTCATCTCTAGTTAGAATATGTTTTTACTCTTGTTCCTAGATGTCTTCATCTTCTAATTTTCAGTCATCAGTGAGTAATCAGAATGATTATCACATGATCACAGAAATAATTTTGCTTCTCCCATTTCAGATATAATATCTAATGTGTTATTAACTCTGTAATGATAAAATAACTTGCCTTTAACATTCTGTATATATTAAATTTAGCATGCATCCACCAAAAAAAAAATAAATATAATTTTTTTTTTGATGAGTCCCATAAATGTAATGATCAAGATTTTCAGAATCTCATTTTTGGCCCTTATTTACTTAAATTCATTGTAATCAACATAAATAGCTCTGCTTATCTCATTTCTGTCATAGAGGCATTCTTTGAGAAATACTGCAAATGTCACCTGCAACAGTGTGACTCAGAAGTGTGGGAGGCATCATCTCAGAAATGGCCCAAAGCTTTGAATCCTTGTCCTGTTACAGAATAACTTTAGGCATTATTATCATCCACCTTAAGTCCAGAACTCTTGTTATGACTTGGGAGCACCATGTTATAGGTAACCTTATTTTGTCTTTGTTTGGGTTTTTTTCATGACGAAGGGAAACCTGCAGCGCCAAAAGAGAGAAAACCAGGTCTACAACTATGTTCAAGCTAAGATTGATTCTTCAAAAGATTGATTCTTATTATTTTCACAATAAAAGTCATTTCAGTTTGTACCACTGAGGCATCATCTTGGGGAAAATACGCACATCTTTCTCCAGCTTTCCTTCCCTTCTCATTTGCTCTTCATTTCTGTTTTGACAAATGGGAGGCAGAATAATTTTATAGGTTTATCCAAACAATGTTTCTCTTAAAAGATTAGAAATTGATTCTACAGTAAAATCCATTCATATTTCATAATTATTTGAATTTGGAGTGTCAAAAATGTTAGAACTTGAAGTTGCTTCCAGGAAAGTCCTGATTAGATGTAATAGTCAAAATAGTCTTACTGGCTACTGGAGGTAGCACTCCTAACCTTCTGCTAGTATTGTTTAGGTACTATCTGAGTAAGATAGGCCTGAAATTATCATGAATAATGAGAAGCCTGAGCCCAGTTCACTAATTTAAACCATTGTCCTAAACAATGTTGAGATAGGCCTGAAATTATCATGAATAATGAGACGCCTCAGCCTAGTTCACTAATTTCAACCATTGTCCTGAAAAATGTTGAACTCACTGATTTCCCAGCTCATGTTGGGAATCAGAATGGGACTGGGTTAGCAATTACCACTGTCTGTACATTTACTATTATTAAACACAATATGCATTGCAGAGATAGTAAATGGGAATATGAATGTAGTTTGGAGGTTTGGATTCTTGAAAGTTACTCCTCAACTCCCAAATCCATTTGCAGAAGCAATTATATATGATATTTGTATACAAAGCAATCTATACTTTCAGCTGAATAGCTTGTTTTTTATGCTGTATCAAATTGGTCAAAATTACTTTACAAGTGCTCTAAATAAATTGCTCAATTGCATTTTGCATCTGCTGGATTTTCTCCTGGCAGTGATCTTTTCCACAGCTCCAGAAGCATTTGAATTCTGTAACTTTCTGATTCCTAACTCAGGAATTGCAGTTAATTGAGAGGCTGATGCTGTTAATACTGACTCTGGGAAAAGGACACAAAGAAGAAATGCTTTTTTAAGGTATTGGGTCATCAGTTTGAAATCCAGTCTTTTAATTCCTTCAAGTACTGGCTGCTCCCAATTCCTACAGTTAATGGGAGGAGGTGCACCACAACTTTTAGTACTCCTAAGACACTCAGTCCCATGTCAATTTTTGATTTAATGATCTAGCTATGACAATCTATTTTTTGCCCTTTGACAATCTTCAGAGCTGTACACTTATCGTGAAGAAGGTGTAGCAGGTGGAATGACATTCTCGATATGTATAAAATCTTAATTCACTTAAAGTAGCTAAGAACAGTCTCACCTTTACAATTTAATGGGCTGGCTAGCACAGCTGCTTAGTCTCAATGATCTACATTACTAAGAGATATGACAAGGTAAAAAAAAAAAACAGTAAACATTGCTAGGTCATATACCTTAATACTCTGCTTCCTCACATAGCTCACATGCTGGAGGTCAGGAATGAAAGCTAGAGAAGGCTAAATATAAATATGTTAAAGCATAAGTAATTTATGCTACCATGGCAAGAACATAATTAAGGTGACATTATGTTTCTCCCAGCCAGGAGCATCTTTGTGAAAAGATAAACAGAAAGTCAGGTGAATTTATCCATGGACAAAACCAACATGATCACTCATAAATATTTGCAAAAGGGTTCTCAAGATTGCTTATTGTGCTGTTATGCTCATAGTCATAGGAGGAAATTGCTAACAATATTGCAACAAAAAGATTTCATGAGGCTTACAGATCAGAGATTTACTTGTCAATGGATATGAAGATCATTTTACATTTTGCTTTGATTCTTTCTACAAATTATTTTGTTCATGTTGTGTGTTTGTTGAGGTCTCTCTTATTTAAATATTATGTTTGAAATTGTTGTTGAATCTAAATTTACTGTAATGAAGTGCCTATCTTGTACTGAATTTTGAAAAATAATTTAGTGAATGGAAATAAGTGGATTTTTATAATACCCTCTCTCTCAGCAATTTTGCTATTAAAACAAAATAGTTATTCTTAGAATTGATATTATAGATGTAATATTTCATAAAGTTTTGAGAAAGGTGAAACTCAATAACCAAAGGCAAAACCAGAAGTCAGTATGTGTGCTCCTGATTATGTTGCTCATGAAGTTCTTAGTAATGGATTGAGTGTCAAACTGGAATAAAATAAAAAATATTGACAATACAAACAAGTGGTTGTTTTTTGGTTTTTGGTTTTGGATTTTTTTTTCTGTATTAGGCACTACTTTTTCTAAGAAAGACTTTGCTCCTTCTCACTGGGAATAAATTATGATGAACATGGTGACATTCCAGAGCACAGAACTAGACCCAGCACTCCCATTACATTTCAGCAGTACAGAACATAGCAGAAGAAGTTGGTTAGACCACAATGATAATAATGCCAAGGTTGTGGGTTCTATCCCCATATGGGTCGTTCACTTAAGAGCTGAACTTATTGCTTATCTGGAATTCCAGCAAAGAGTCTCCCCTTTTTGCTTCTTCAATTGCCTCTGCCAGGAAGTTGTCATCAATGCACTCCATGAAACTGTCTTTGTTGCTTCTACTCTGCGATGCTTCCCTCCCACTGGATATTAGGATGATTAAGGTCAACCATGAAGAGCAGATTCTGCAAACATAATGTTTCTTTCATTGGTTGGAAGACATCTACAATGATAATGCCCACATCATCGAGCTCTAATCCCAACCCATTATCTCTCAGCTTGCTCAATACCTGTTCCTAGGCAGAGCTTCCTGCACTCACACTCTTCTCACAAAGGGCAGCTTCCTTTCCCCAGTGTCCTGCTCTTTGCAGCTGAAGGTACACAGGAACTATTATATTGATTATATCATGATAAAGTCATCCCACGTTTAAATAATAGAATCAAACAGTCCATAGTACAGGAAAGCCTGTTACTTACCTGAAGTAGAGTCATGCTTCATCAAAGAGCAAGGCTAACTCTTATTTTACAAGTTTTTCAAACAATTTCATAAGATTCTTTTGGTTTTTGAGATCCTACTTGATTACAAGTAAAAGGAGATTTATGCCTATAAGAGATAATCAGGTAATCAATTCAGTTTTATGTGCTCCTGAAGGCCCAAGTTCTCCTTTTGTGGGTTTTAATGAAGTTCTGTCATGCTGAATAAGAGATGTTAGGAGATATCAGTCAGGAATGCACCTTAATTTGAGTTGTTGTGATGTAGAACAGGATTAAAAAGAAGACAAATTGCTATATTTTAACTCAGAGGAGAATTTGATAATTATTTTTTAAAATATATTTAAAGAAAATACGTAATAGATTATAATTTTTTGATCTCTTGACTTCAGATAACAATGTAGAATAAATAGTTGCTAATTAATTTAGAAATAATATAGAAAAATGTATGATTTCCATGAAAAATACATAAAGCAGAAATAAGGGAAACAAATATTGCTGTGCATTCACAGCTTTGCCTAATCATTTCAGGTCTGTTATATGGGGAGATAGTTGTTGGTGCCGTTTAAAATGAATCTTTAAGGCACATCTAATACTCTTTATTAAAAAAATGAGATGAAGGTAACAACTAAGAAGATTATTTTCATTTAAATTGCCATGGAACAAACATGAAAAAAAGATTGGTTTATTGTGGGAGAAAAAGATATAAGTTTCTATGGTTGCTGGCTTGTAGATTTTTAAGAAACTGTGCAAATTGTTAAAGAAACAGAAGCTATGACTGTTGAAAGAATGCTTTTTAATAGTAGTTAAATTCCATTAGGATGGGTATGTGCTTTGATTCTTCCTTCTTATAAACAGCATGATATTTAACTTCCCAATACATGGCATTAGTCCCAGACTTTCATATGGGAGTGAAATCCATTCAAAATCAAATCTGTGGTTGCCGGTGATCTGCCCCTTTGAAATGGCTGTCATTTAAAATTCTTTCTTAGTAAAGACGTAGAATAAAAGCAACTAATATTCAGGTGCTTTGTTATGCTTGTGTCTGAATATTCTTCATTTCTATTTTCCCAAGATGTGAGGGATGACTTTTTTCTCTACAGAGAAATAAGTCAGATGATCATAAGGAAAATGCTGGAACTCACAAGACTGTTCTATATTGCTGGACCTATTCCGATTTTGGGATTATTTTAAGCAAAGAATTACTGTTTATTTTAAACAATTAAGACATTGTGTATCTTGTTTCCTAGATAACAAAGCAAAATAAAAATGCTGCACTACCTTTAAGTTTAGTTTCTGAAGCACATGTAGGCATTTTGAGTGTAACTTAGGTTGGATAAAAAAATGTCTGAGACCAGAATTTTTGTATGATGTCAGGTAACAATTATTCAGGAGAAGAGTTTCCATAGTGTCGCAAATTCACTTAATCAAATGGATGAAACTACTCAAACCTTTTATCTCAAAACAGATTCTAAATAGGCACACAATAATTTCCAAAAAAAAAAAAAAAAAAATAGATCTACAGAGCAACAGCCAAGAGGCTTCACATACTGTCCTGTCGAAGAAAAAGGTTGTATTGTCAGCTGAGGTCTGCAGATTATTCTGCTCATGGTACTTCAATAATGTTACTGCTTCTGGTTATATATATATATGTTTAAATCTCTCTCTATATCCAGCTATCTATTTATCTATCTATCTATCTATCTATCTATCTATCTATCTATCTATCTATCTATCTATCTATCTATCCATCCATCCATCCATCCATCCATCCATCCATCCATCCATCCATCCATCCATCCATCCATCCATCCATCCATCCATCCATCCATCCATCCATCCATCCATCCATCTAATCTACCTATTTCAATCTCTACTAAACAGTCTTTTGTCATTACTTCAAAGAAATAATTCAGACAATTCATCCCTTAAAGGTGTTCCTTTTCCTCAATAAGATACATAAAAACTACAGGATGCAACTTGAGAACTTGCTCAAGTGAAGGAGTAAATTTTAAAGGAAGAGGTATTACCTTCTCATACTCACCTTTCAAAACAAAATTGTTAAAATCCCTACAGTATCACAAAGCAAGTAATGATTTACTTAGAAAAAGTTATCTGGAGGAACTTTACCTCACTTTAAATGGGTAGCAAATTCTTTTCATAAGTGGTAGTTTTTCTTCCTCAATGTAATTAAACAGAAATGGGCACAGTGATATATGATTGGCAACATTCTCACTTCGCACACAGTACTTCACCTGCTTACATGGAGAGGTTTTGCTTTTCTTTTTCATTAAATATATTGTTAAAACAACAGCAAAATTGTATCTGACTAGTGAGCAGCAAATGAAGTCTGTGAAGATTTGTTTCAATTTGCACATGAAATTTGCAATACATTGCATGAATTTTATTATATTTTTGTTTGTTTTTTTTAAGTTATAACTTGACATATGTTTTGTGCTAATTAAATACCAGTTTAATACGAGATGATATTATATTAACCTGCAAAAGAATGTTTAATATTTAAATTGTTGGACTTTCATAATCAACAGATATTATATATTGTTTGCTTAGTTACAAAAAATAAAAGGAAGAGAAAAAAGACATATTACTCAGACTACTTTTTGTGTCTGTCTTAACCAAGTACTGAATATAGATAGCATACAGCATGCTATCCAACACAGTACTAATATTTTAGTCTGATATCTTATAATTTCTAAGGAATTTCATACTGTCCTCTGTAGCTTGTCTCAGTATTAATGCATTATTTCTTTTCATGGTCTGTGCACTAAAACATAGAAAGTTGCTAAATCTTCAACTTGTTAAATAACATAAGCCAGATTCTGAAAAAGAAAGCTAAATTGAATTCCAGGGCTTTGATAATTAAAGCACATTCACAAATTACACATCAGTGCATTTCTCCAGCATGCAGTGAGATACAGGCAAGCAATTCTAATCTGCTGTTGCCCAGATGAATTCTAGAACCTGAGCCAGTATCTGCTCATCAAGACTGCAGTGAAATATCCAAGTTAATAATCAATGCCAAGTAGACTACAAAGACTTGTATCATCTTGAATAATGCAGTGGCATCTCTTTACATTACTGCCCTATAGTGTAACTGGAATGCTACTTTTGGAGCAGACTGGAAAAGATTTGGATCCTATGATAATATGTAGGGAAAACACACTCAGGTCTGTTTTGTAAAGAGATCCTGTGAACTGATTTTCTAGCACAGAATATTCTGTACAGGAAACAGCTTCTGTTATCCAATAAGAAATGGCATAGTGGAAATGTGCCCCCTTAAGGGTCCACTCATCACTGAGCTACAGAATATTTTTGGGGTTTTTCCCCTAATACTTTCAGAGTTGAATAAGGTACATACAATTTTACTTATGCAAGTTCACAAGTGCAAGATAGTGCTTACATATTCAGGTATCTCAGGATTTTGACAAGTTTATAAATGTAATGTTCTACGTAGGTTCTGAGGTGCCAACAGATTGGCATACAAACTTGCAGACTTCTGAGCTGTTAGCTGCCTGCTCACTAGATTGCTCAGTTTGTATTTCAGATCTCAGCTGAGTTATACAGAAGCCCTGTTAGCTCTTTGGATTTCATCCTGAGCTACTAAAAAGAAACTCTTTGAGGAACAGCTTTTTTACTACAAGCCTACCAATTTGAATGGCATTCCTACTTTAAGAACATTAAACATAATCTGTAACTCTAAGTCTAGTGCCTTAAATTATCACTGAGATTTTTTTTGCAGTGTTAATCATTACCTGGAGGATTCTGCCTCCCTCTCGACTATATAGGGACTGTAACTTTCTACTCTGAAGTTTAATTCCTGATTTAGGAGTGCCTAAAGACAGGTGGCAAGTCTCTGGTTTTCTTTGTTTCTGATGTGTTAGGAGTTGAAATGATTTCCATTCTTTGGAGGTAAGAAAAAAAAAGAAGGAAATGCTGTTTTTAGGAACCACCAAAAGCCTAATTTCTTTTATTTCTATCCATGTTTCTTATCAAATAGTGTTATATTGAGTTGGAGTCTAGAGCTTTAAGAAAGAAGTTGCAGTTGGGAACAAATAGAATATTGCTATCTTATATACATCATTTGCAAACCTGTTCAGTCCTGGTGCTATCTATGTCTAATGTCTCTTTTCACACCTATAGAAGTGAACAGATTTCATAGGAAACAAAATACATTTTGTAGCTAGTCTCTCAAATATTTCTGTGCCCATTCTTGAGGAAATGAATTATAAAAGAAGAGGTGGTTATACACTTGGGATCATTACCATATATTTTCCTTTTACTGGGGAGCAGATTATGTCTTTTGCATTGGGAGAGACATTGTGGCATCGATAAAATCTCATCTTCTTTTCTCCCATATGATGCTACAGATTTAAAAGCTTAAGAAGAAAGTGCGGAAAAAAAAATACAACTTCAGACTTCTTTCAAGAAAACCTCAGTTTGAAAGTGAGAATAAATTTGAGAAAGTTTTTCTGTGAAAGTATGCTATATTCTGTTAACTTTAAACATAAATGCTCAAAATTGATAATTATAAGGATTTTATTACTTGAAATATTAATTAGAAATGAAGATTAGCATATTCTAGATAGTATAATGAATTTTTATATAATTCTTTGGAAAATAAGAGGTGATAACTCCATGATAACTCCTGAAATCACTGAATTTCTACAGTTTCTCTATGGATTTAACAGGTACTAGAGGGGGGAAAAATATTTTTTCTGTCTTATCATAGTAAATATATATATACTAATTATTTTAATGGAAAAGGTAGAAGGGGGAGGTAAATTATGTCATTTTTTTCAGATAAAATGCACATGCAAAGTCTATGTAATGTAACTGTGATTTTGGATGTACGTTTTAATAAAGCTTTGAGTTATTTGGAGTTAGGATTTTACTTCAAATAACTTCATGATGAAACCCTCATTCCTGACACTAACAATAATAATATTAATACTACTAGTACTAATAATGATTCAAAATGAAAGAGCATTATAAGAGCATGCTGGCAAAAGAAAGTAATTTCTAACTGAATGAACACCAGTGAAGAAAGAAAAATCGTTACTTGTGAAATGCCACAAGACTGGACCTATGAAATTATCCCCAAATTACTTAGTTCTTAGGATAAATTTTCCACTATCGAATCACCTTTTTTTTTTAATTTTCTCCCCTTTATTTTTTTATTCCTTTCCTTTCCTTTCCTTTCCTTTCCTTTCCTTTCCTTTCCTTTCCTTTCCTTTCCTTTCCTTTCCTTTCCTTTCCTTTCCTTTCCTTTCCTTTCCTTTCCTTTCCTTTCCTTTCCTTTCCTTTCCTTTCCTTTCCTTTCCTTTCCTTTCCTTTCCTTTCCTTTCCTTTCCTTTCCTCTCCTTTCCTCTCCTTTCCTCTCCTTTCCTCTCCTTTCCTTTCCTGTCCTTTTTCTTCTTCTATATTTGACATTTACACGGAGCTTGGAGTATTGAAATTTTGTGACATTCATAATTCTATTCTTGAGTATTTCCAGGCTGCTCTCTATGCATACACTAAATATTGGTTTATGAACTGGAATTGGATTTGGAAACAAGGAGTTCCTCGAAAGATATTTCTTTTTAGAGTGGGGTGCAGTTCATAATCAGGGTCTTACTTCTGTGGACATTTGTGAAGAATTTGATTCTTTCTTTGCAGGAGGATGTTGTCTAGTTAAAAATCAGCACTACTGATCATGAACTAATTGTATTATTCCTACCAAGTCTTAGGGGGATGTTTGATGTCCTTTTCAAAATATCTAATTTTCAATGAATTAAAAAAAAATCCTAGCATTTCTATAAGTACCTATAGATACCTGCCTGTATAATTAGATATTTACATATTTTGGAGGACTGTGATATGGGATAACCAGTCATGGTAAATAAACATGAGGTTTGAAGAAGAACGTACAGTTTAGAAACTCCCATTAAATAAAATTTAAAAGCTCGTTTCTATTTGACATAAACTTAGATAATCAAAGTGTTGTGAGAGATGGAGGCTACTATTAGTAGTCTCTACAAGAAGTGTAGCAGAGCTATGTAAGTAAATAGATGTATACCTTCACCACATGCTTCTAAATCTTTGTCTGAATCACTTTTTTTTCCAGAAAGTCTCTATAAAGTCCATAAATAGATACGTTTTTGCTTAGCTGTACAGACCTGTTGTCCTGATAGCTGTCTAAACATAGTCAGACATAATTCCTCTCTAGACACATGCTTAAAACTTATGTAATAATCTGGTGACCTCTGCACCACCTAAGGCATTAATACCAGGATCATTCCTGAACTCCAGATACGGATTGACTTGCACATAGGCCTAATCCTTCTAGATTGACTGCACATGCAATATATAGGACATGCTCCTGCCCTTTTTTGTATCCCCATGTTTCCAACAATGAATCAATATTTAGGTATTTGTGGGGTTTTTGTTGTTTGGTTTTATTTCTATTTGCCAATCCTGAGTCATAGCGAGCTGTGTCACAGCTTACCAGGATAATTTCTGTGGTATAAAGCAAAGTCAGTCAGACCAGCATCACAGAAAAATTCTAAATGAGTAAATGTGGTAAAGGAACAAATTGCTATGCACTCAAATTAATAACAACTTTCTGAAAGATTTACCTTCTCTAAGGTCTCTGGGCCGTGGAAGAGAGATGCCTATCGTTTAAATGTCAGTTTTCACCCTAGATTTCATTTAAAATCAACACCAAAATCATGAATTTCAAAGGCATGGCACATCTTAATTTAATGCCAATGTATGAAACAGAATCTAGTTTTTCTTCTGTAGAAGGGTCCATTCCCCTCTTTTTCTAATTAGGAAAGGAACTTATGAAGAGCAATTGAGTCAAATATATCTGCATACTAGGTCTTTAAGGCTGAATGAGAAGAATTCTATACTGACTTTTTCCTCTTAAATGTAGGCATTCACATTCTTCTTCAGCAGTGGGTCTTCAAGCTACAGGTAGTTTGCAGATTTCTGATGCGAACTCATTTGAAACACCATATTGCCATAATACAATTCATTTCACATCTGCTCCTCTTGACAACTTAAAACTGCCTTGTCCTGTAAAATATGATTCCTTACTTACAAAATTTTGATTGAGGTCTAAGCAAATTGGAAATAGATTGCTATTCTTGTGATCATGTCTCTGTCTCAATCTCAGCAGAACAATAAGAGAAGACATCTTGAATGGTATGCAAATACGAGACACAAAGAATAGCTGAAGTTGTAAGGGACACTTGGAGATCATTGAGGCCAAACTTCCCTGCACAAGAAGGTTGCTCATGAATGTGTCCAGACAGATTATTTTGCAAATCTCCACAAATGGAGGCTCCACAGTGCTCTGTGCAACCTGTTTCACTTTTCAATGACCTTTATAGTAAGAAAAAAAACCAAAAACAATAAAAACAAACATTTTCTTCTTGACAGTAGTCTCTGAGTACTGTAAGTTATTGTACATTTTTATTTCTGTCTTTAGAAAATAAAGGCATATCTAAGTTAACAAAATAGAGGCAAAACAAACAAATTCATGTAGCCAAAGGAATAAACTGAAATTCTTCTGGTTTCATATTGCAGTATAAAAAATGAAATGTTGAATTTAATTTTTGATAGTTGCTGAAAGGCTGATTAATTTCAGGGTCTTTGAAATCTCATTCAGAATGAAAATTCTAATCAATACTTAAAATTTAAAGAAGAGTGTGTCAGAATGTGACCATCAAATGCAGTCAGCTAAAACTAACAGAGGGAAACAAATTCTACAGGCAATAAATTTCCATTAAAATACCCAGTGAAATTTTTTACTACATGGACCATTAAAAGCCCTACTTGGATGAAAGCATTGTAGTTCAATAAATTAGTTGAATTTCTCTGCTTAGCTTTGTAGTTTGAATTCAAACATATACAGAGTAACAGATAACATGGACAACAGAATGAGATGTAGGAATATCTGGGGATTTGAAAGAAAGACAGCAAGGTAGGAGTTTAATGTGCAATAAGTATATGTCAGAAAAGTAGACTTGAAAATTGCATTTTCTGTATCTTTTTTTTTTTGCACTTATATTTAAGAAGGATAATTCTGAATTTTTTTTTAAACACTGTTTTTTAACTGCAGGGTAAACTATATAAAAGATAGCATTAGGTTTTTATATCTTTACGGAAAATAAATTACTTCATCTTCTTGATGTGACAATGATATACATATATATGTAAAAATTAAATGCCTTAGTGTGACTCTCAAAGTACATACTCTTTTGAAAATCAAAGTTTTGATCAAAATAGTAAAGAAAAACAACTACAGAAAGCATATCCTCCGAACTTTAAGAAATTATTTATTAAGCAGCACACAAACATTTTCCTAGTGGAAAGAAAAATTTACTAAGGGAGAATTAGCTATGTGAATATTGACTAGAGCTTTGAAATTATGAGAAGGGTTTTGACAAAATACCAGAGAATTAATCATTAGTCACATTTTATCTTGGGATTTACAATACAATTTTGTTTAATTACTTCTGATGTTTCAGTATCATGCTAAGAACTAAAAGAGACAAAGGATTAGGGGGAAAATGCTCTTTTCAGACTTGTTCTCAAATGCAAAAGAATATCCATTAGAACTCATAAACAGAAGTTGTTATTCTTGGCATTTCTACACAAAGGAGATCAAGGATTGAGCTGGCATAGAAAAACCTTGCAAAAGTGGCCCTGCCAGTTTAACATTAAAAGACTTTGTGAAATGACTTGCATTGTTACAGTTCGGTGAACCACAAGTCATGTATGAATAATATGAACAGGATTCAGGCTTAGTTTCATCTCAAAATTTGTAGGATACTCTCATGCATAGCTAACTTTTCTCAAAAGATAATGTGTACAGAAGATGGTCGGGTTGTTCTGTGGTATAGCAAGATTTATCAAGCACAGTCTTCAATAACACTTGACTGTTAAATTTTTTACATTAAAAAAATTATAATGTGATTCCTTTAAGGAAAAGTTTTAATTCAATTAACTTCCTAAGATAGAAAAGAAATTTAATTTTACAGTTTTACCCAGTCTGAAATGGCACGTTTTATAATATGAATTAGGTATCATTATGGTCATTCCATGTAAAATATTTGTGGATCATTTAAAGAGAGAAATTAATTTGATCACAATTTTTTCGTTTTTGCTTGCTCAGTTCCTGTATGGAGTACTCCTTTTGTCATCTGAGGAAAAAAAAACAATATTCAGTTTTAATTTATACATAGATAAGAAAATTCCTTTGCGGTTCCAATCTATTAATCATCATCAAATAAAAAAATGTAGAATATAAAAATGCAAAAAATGTAAAATTTTTGTGTAAAACCAAGCTTAATTTTATCTTGATTTATGTGTTTTTAGATTTGTATGTAATGATGTTTAAAAATATTGCTGCTTTTAATTTATCTAAAATCACCAGTGTTCTTGAAATTTGTTTTGCAAGTTTGAGAAGAAAAGACCAACAATAAACATTTGAAAACAGAATAATTTTTTGACAGGACCTATGGGAAAATAAGGAGTTCTTCACAGGCAAACAAAAATTATATACATTAGAAACAATAATTCCACGATTAGTAAAGCAAGGACAGAGAAAGATGAAGTGGGAAGATCAGCAACATAATGGTTATGTGAAGTTTCTAATAACATTTTGAATGAACTTTAAGGAACATTGTATGTTTCATGTTTCTTTTATATACACCACAGTGGTTCTAATTCATTTGGGAATCTCAGTAAGAAATATACAGACATGCAAGAGTAGTTAATGATTCATTACGTGAAACCCAGAATTGGCAGGAAAATGACATGAAACTTACATCTCTTCTGATGCTCCTGTAGCGTATGACAAGCCCCGACTCGTTGACCATGACAGGGTGTGAAGATGAAATTCTCACTAGTCTTCAGGTTTCTAGGATATTCTTTCAAGTGAACAGTTATCAGTCTTGTACCTGTTCAATACTAATACTTCAAAGTGACATACTAAGATTCAGGGCAAATGATACCCTCTTACCCATCACCATAGAAATGAGCACTTACAAGTGGTTCACATGTCCAGAAGAAGTCCACAAAAGGGATCAGAGAGTGGGAACACCTCTCCTGTGTTGAAATGTTGAGAAAGTTGGAGCTGCTCAGCCTGGAGAAGGCTCCAGGGAAATCTTACTGCACGTACTAGTACTTTAAAAAGGGCTTATGAGAAAGATGGGATCAGACTTTTCAGCAGAGCCTGTTGTGTTATGACAAGGAGTAATGATTTTAACCTAAAAGAGAATCAGTTTTGATTAGATATAAGAAAATAGTTTTTGCAATGAGGTTGATGACAGACCAGAACAGTTTGCTTGGAGAAGTGGTGGATTCCACGTGCATACTAACACAGAGGGTCAGGCTGGATGGGGCTCTGAGCAACCTGACCTAGCTGAAGATGTCCCTGTTCATTTAAGGGTGGTTGGACTATACAACATTTAGAAGTCCCTTCTGACCAGAACCATTGTATGTTTTTATGAAATAAAGGTGGTATTGTTACAGACAGCCATGGTACACGCTTGGGTTAAACAGCAGACACTCTTGCTAATATGCAGGTCTCTACAAACAAAACCTCTGGTTAAACTCTGCCTAAATTCTGCTTGAAATTACTGTCTCATCATTATGGTCTGCTGCACTGGCTCAGTACAAGTTCAGATCATATTTCACTAAGCAAAGAGATAATCCTCTGAATGCTGCACACATGAATAATTAAATCAAAATAATTTTCACCTTGACTTAGCCAAAGTTATTCAGGACTGAGGATGAGGTACTATTCTGTTTTAAAATCCTGGCAGTTTTGGTCTTCCAGTTATCATAGGAGTTCAGAAAATTCTTTAATGAGTCTAGCTGTTTCTCAGAAGATTGGGGAAGAAAAGCTGAGGAGAAATGCTATTGTATGTATTATTCAAGCATAAATTATAGGTCTCAGCTGGGTAAAATTCTGTGGGTTTATAGCACAGGTCAGACAAGATGATCTGACGATCCATTCTGGCCTTGCATTTCTGAGTTTCTGAATAATGTACAATGAATTTTATATATTCAAGTCAAGATGTGTGGCCAGAAAACTAAAACTATTTACTACTTCTTGTCTAGATTTATGATGAAAGGGAAAGGACCAGACAGAACTCATTAAAAATAAATTTCTCAATCTCCTAAACACCTACATTCCCTTTGTTTTCTTTCTGTGTCATGGTGAAAAACTATGGAATTTTGAACTAAATCAATAAGCTCTGACTTTTTAACTCTTTATTGTTTCTTACCGCTTCTGTGTAGTGATTTTATGTGGCTTATCACATTTTCATCTGCCACTCCTCCATATTCTTGTCTCTTCTTTGCACCTCTGGAGTTGAAATATTTGTTAATATTCTGAAATTATCCCACTTATGCAGCAACATTGACTATTTATGAAACTGACTCTATTGGTTTTTTGTAGTCCTACTGACTTACTTCTCTGGCTAAAACTGCAAGTTTTCATAAGTATTTTGTTTCTGCTCTTTAGTAAACAGCTCTGTTTTTTCTTAAATGTAATTGTTTTATGATAATTTTTTAGAAATTTTACATACAAATGGAAACAACACATTTTCAGAGGGTACACAAAAATATTCATATGGGTAAAAAATTGAAAATAATTCAGGTATAACTTGTATGACTATCATCAGGACCTCTAACTAAACAAATACACCTAGACTGTCTCTAGTGGTAAAAGTCCCTATCTTGACAAATATTCACTAAGAACTCATATATTTTAAATCTTTGGTGGAAACAGTGTAAGTAACAAGCAAAAATTATGTTTTCTGTAATAAATATTGGATTTTGCTGTGGATATTTTTGTCATCTATGTCTGTGGAAACCTTTTTCAAGATGTTCATTAACACTGCAATTTGCAGTAATAATGTACTTAAAGAATCAGTCATCTTCCACTCTTGGATTACAGAAAGTCAAAACCAATGACCGAGGCATTAGTGTCAAAGGGTTAGTTCCCAGGTTGGTCCTGAGCAGACTCTTTAGTTCTGGAGTGACTGGCACGCTAGATGATGACAAAGATTGCCTTTTAACTCAGATTGATAGAGCAAGGTGCTGGCAACACCAAGGTTGTGGATTTGCTCTGTATATGGGCCATTCTCTTAAAAGTTAGATTGATGATACTTGAGGGTCTTTTCCAATTCAGAATATTCTGTGAGTCTCTTATTAATCTTAGAGATTAATACAGAGGATGCTGACTTTTTTGAAAGGGCAATTATTTTGGTTAATTTCCATAAAAAAAATTTTATTCTCATGTTTTCCTTTCAGGCTATCCTTGATGTAGCAGTGTGCTGCTATTCAATGACTGTATTGTCATCTGGAAGTAAAAGCACAAATATCCTCCCATGTCAAGCAGCAGGACTACAGACAGGGCAGAACAGTAAAGGTTTCCAAGAAGTTTGAATCAGAAGACTAAACTATAGTAAAGGATATGGTGCAAATGCACGAGGAAGCAAAGTAACAATACTCAGTATATGGAAAGGGTGTTTGTATTTCACATAATGTCATCAGATGACTGGAGTCACCCAGTCTCATTAGAGACACCATAGGTGTGCCATCTGACATCCAGCTGATTGTCCAGAGAACAGATACAGTGTGGAGCCATACTGTTTCCCATGCAAGATTCTCTTGGTGAACCTGCTGAGCATTACATACCCCTGCTTAATGCAGCTAAATTAAACCTTCACTGAGAAGGTCTCACACAGATATTGCCATGAGGGGCTAGGTTGTTAAGAATTTCCTTTATAGTCAGAAAAAGCTGTGGAGCAGGATTCATCTGATCTATTTTGCACAAGTACTTTATGATAGCGTAAGTGGTGATCTAAAAGTGCCAATTTTCCTGCACTGATTTTCCCATGACTGAGATGTAGATGTAAACATATTTCTATACCTGTTCAGAAGAACTGTCACCCAAGATGTAGAAAGTATTCTCCCCGGAAAACTAAAGTGCTCTGCCAATCTAAACAATTTACCTATACTTATGTGACAAAACATCAGCAATCAAGCACAGACAGAATTCAAAATTCATTTTTGGGGCACAATCAGTTTTATTGAACCTCTAATTCTTCCACTCTGTCATAAGAGGATTATGGGAACTGGGCCAGAATTGGTCTCATTTTTAACAATTAATAAGAAATTTGCCTGTGAGATACAATATAATTAGACAATTTATGTACTAAAACAACACTCTAAATTAGATTCATTTTTTTAAGAGGATTTTTCTTCTTAACTTCCTGAAAGCTTTACTCATCTTTGCCCTATAACTCAATTACTTACACCCACTTGTGAAGCTCTTGACCTTAAAGGAATAGACTAAGCCACTCCCTTGAGATATCTTTCTAGCAGTTTAAGTAATGAGGAGTCAGCAAGTGTAATCATGAAAGGAAAATTATTTTCATCAAGAAAATGTATGTTTATGCTTGTCAAAATGATGACTGTAAGAAGTGCAGAGATATGTAAAATGATGATCATAATTAAAAACTAAGACTGGATTTTTTTTTCTCTAAAAGCACACAAATTCTGTCATCAGAAAACTCATATAGATTTAAAAAAAATTGATTTAATACAATTTTCCAGTATCTAGGTAACCATCATTTGAATCTTTTTGCCTTCTTCAGTGTTCCCAAAGGAAATTAGCTAATTAACTTGCATGGACACCATTAACAAGTATTCTAAAAAGTCATGGACATTGGGCTTGGGGGGAGGGAGGTTGAAGAGGCTAAAAAAATCCAAGTATGACTCTGAAAAATAAATATTTCCAGAAATTCCTACTAAAAATCCACACTGATCCTCATTACCCTGGGGAGAAAAAACACATAAATCATGAAATAAATACTAATAGGAAAGAAAAATCCTCAAAGACTTGATCTTGTTTAAACACAAGCTTTAATTAATATGCCTTTGTAAATAGAACTGATCATCCTGATTTTTGTGCTTTGGAAACTGATAGGGAAATTTTCACTGATTCAAATGAGAGGAAAATGCACAACACCTTACCTGCTTCCAAATGCAGACATTAACCCCACTGGAAGACATCTATAATTCTTATTCAAAAGCAAGGGCAGCTCTTGCCTTAGGGGTGCTAGGATCCATTCCCACCAGAATTTTATAACTCTCAGTACAAATCTTTGTAAGCTTTTCTTCCCTCCAGTGCCAAGTACAGACAGTGCACACAAAGGCACAAAGCCAAACACTGTCACACAGGAGACAGGGATATGCACAGGAATGGAAAGAATGCTCTACCTTAGCCTGTACAGAAAGGGTGACCCCCACCTGCAAAGCATTCCAGTTTTTACTGTTGTAAGGAAAAGGAGATCAAGGCAGGATATTGTCTTGATTGTCACTGATTTAGTCAGTGACAGAATCAATAGCAGAGAAATGTTAAAAATCAGAACAAATATCCTGCTTACTGTGAAGTTATGCAGCCCAGGTTGTATTATTGCAGCTAACGTAATAAACAGCACGGTGTGTTGACCCGCACAGCTCCTTGACTTGGGTGTAGAAACATAAATGTGTGTGAAGAAAATGGATTACAATTACTTGTTTTCTAAAACAAGTAGATTTCTAATTTGGTTTTACTTTTCCCTGACAAAAAAAAAAAAAGATGAGATTATTCAAGTTACACTTAATGCTTAAAAAAACATTTGTTTGAATAATTTAAAATGTATGGTGTAGGGAAACTCTCTTTTCTGGGTCAATTTTTATGACAGCCAAAATTTGGCCTGGTTTGGAAGAGATCTTACAGATCATCAAACAGTACAAATTAATTTTAATGTAGTGGAAAAGCTGAAGTTTCCCAACAGCTTTCTGTCCTTACACTATGAAAAATAAATCGTACAATTTTTCCTTTTTCCTTTAGTGTGTGACTGTTCCCAAGATTATTTACATGTTTAAGTGACTGGAGTAGCTTTCTTAAGAGCATAGGCTAAGGAATTTGAGCCTGTTCAGCCCTGAAAGAGACAACAGGGGGACCTCATCAATGTCTATAACTATCTGAAAGGAGGCTGTCCAGAGGATGGAGCCAGGATCTTCTTGGTGGCACTGCCGAGCAATAGGACAAGAGGCAATGGGCAGAAACTGATGCACAGAAAGTCCCACCTGAATAAGAGGAAGAACTTTACTGTGTAGAAGACCACAGAACAGAGTGTCCAGAGAGGTTGTGGAATCTTGCTCATTGGAGATATTCAAGAACTGTCTGGACACAATCCTGTGCCGTATGCTCTGGGATGGCCCTGCTTGAGTAGGGAGATGAATCTTCGTGTGCTAGGAAGCATACAGCAAAGAGGTAAAAATTATCCTTAGTTTAAGAAAAAAAATAAAAAATCAAAATTAATTTACAATTTAAGCTAACTGTTTCATCTTCTGCATTATGAACAATAGTTACAGAGTTGCAGACAAATATCTATACTTGGAGACAGATGCACTCGCACACATATTGGCTTTTTCCATGTGGTTACTACAGCAGAGAATATAATTTAGAAGACTAGCAGAGGACACACCAATGGTTTAAAAACATTTTACTGAATTATTACAGGTCACTAGTTAAGTAAACTAGCTAAGTTTGCTCTATTACCAGTAATATAAAAGCCATCAGCTAAGTATGCTTCACTAGCAAAAACATGAACTTGAGTCAAAGCCAGATGAAAATGCCTGTTGCCTTTTATCAGTTTAGATCTTTGTAACTTTATGTTTAATATTTTTTTTCCTTTTAGCCTGATATAGAATTCCTATCTCACTCCTGGTTTGTATGAAAGTCACAAATTAAAATCATGTTGCTTTTCCACAATCTCTTAAAAGGAATTAAAAATTAAAAACTGTGCATCGATGTAATTTATCTCCTTTATTTTTTGAATTAGTGGTTGGGAAATCAGCATCCTAAAGTCAAATTCCATTTAAAAATTGTGTATTTCCATACTCTTTATTAGAATTACCCGAAAAAAAGCGGTAACTGGAAGAGAAGGTCTTGCAGTCTTATGACTGGAGGTGTGCTTACTTTGAACTGCATGCACACTCCTGATGCTTGATTTCTAAAGTTGTTATTAACACTCAGAAGCAGGACTAGCCAAATTCATGAAGAGGCTTAAACAATGTGTTTTATGGGTAGCAGTACAATCCCCATGTACAGAGCAAATGGATGGTATATAATTGAAGCAACCAAAGTCTGTTACTCCTTCTACAGGAAGTGAGCAATTCATTATGCCAAACCTAATGTCATTGTATTGTGTAACACACCATAATACCACACTGCTCCAAAATGATAAAAGGCTAGCTACTGGCCAAATATTTAGAGTAATTTGCCAAAAAATCCTGTTTGTCTTCATCCATCTCCCTGTTACACTCTTTTTTTTTTCTCAGCCTACTGAGTAAATATTGCTAACTTTGACTCAAACAATTTGTTCATCATTTTCCACCCACATTTCTCCTGTAATATTTTGTAGATACTGCTTTCAAATTATGTCCTCCCAATGGATCAGCTTCTTGCTTTTACTGTCATATCCATCTGAAAATACCAGGTTTTGTACCAGGGAATCAACACAATTAGAGAAGGAAGGATAAATGCATTATCTGGATTTTATGAAAACAATATATCATAAATTCATACTTTGGAAGTTCATTCATTATGGCTTAATTTTAAGATCTAAATCTCTGTATGGAAATCAGAAATAAAAATAATATTAAAAATCCACAATAATTGTTTAACTGCTACTGAAAATTCAACAGTATTTACTTACCTCTAAGCACTAAATTCCTCATCCATGGATATATCAATTTACCATGATTCCTTGGCAGCATCTCATGCAATAAGGGAAGCTGAATAAATCAGCACTTCAAGGATTCAAGCCATATTATCACCAGAACAGGATAGGTTTTAAACAGCTGACTGAGAGACAATCTTTTATCACTGATTGAGATGTTCTTAAAGACAAGAGAAATTCTTAAAAATAGAATAAACAAATAATAAAAGCCTCTCAAAAATTTCAAAATGTCTAATTTAATATCTCAAAATATTTTAGAAGTAGAAATATGAATGAAGAGTTTATAGTATAAAAAAATGTACAGCAATATAATATTGATATCATAGAATTGAGTTATTCTGACAACAAGTACAAAGGCAAAAAGAGGACAAAGATCATTGGAAAAACAGAAACAATTTGAAAAGGAAAACAAAGTATTCTCCAGTGGATCCCTTAGATTTTTAAGGAAATTCTCTAATGAATCTATGGATGAAAGTAATGAATGCTTTTCATAATATATTTCTATTCTATTTTAGTTTAACATTATTCCTGAAGTTTTTATGCAACTTCACTATGCTGGTTTTGACCAGGGTAGAATTAAATTTCTTTACAGTATTTAGTATGGGATTAGGCTTTGAATTTGTTCTGGAAACAGAGTTGATGACATGGAGATGTTTTTGTTATTGCAGAGCAGTGCTGACAGAACAAATAATTTTCTGCTTCTCATGCCACCCCATTGTGGTGGTACCAGTTGTCGGTTTCTCTGGGTCTGGATTGAAGGCACTTGAGACAGTAGGTCATGTTCGGACTCAGGTGTTCATTATTTTTTATCAGTAAAACAGTCTCACTACTGCGAGTTCAGCACCTTTCCATTAGAAGGCACAAAATGGCTCAAAATCTCTTTTTCCAAGGTCCTTTAAGACTAAACTATCCAATTAAGAACTGACATCTAGATTATTTTCCCTTTTAACCCAATAACTGATCCCTAAGAGCCCACAATGTGGACTTTTCTGCCCAATTACAAAATGCCACCCAAACCCAAGAGGAAGAAGAAAAAAGAAGAAACATGAAGAAGAAACCCAGGATGACCCCCTGTGCCCCCCATTGTGCTTCCATCCACAACATACTAAAAATCCCAAAACCTAAATTTCTCACCAAGTGATACACCTACACTACTCTCTATAATCTATTTCACGCTTTTGTGGATTCTGGTCTATCTTGAAGTCTAGGAAACTTTCTCCATGAATGAGGGTCAAAGTCAGTGCTCCCCTGGGGGTCAGGGCACCCCAGAGCAGACAGAGAAATATTCCCAGTGTCCTGGGTTTCCATACCCCATTAGAAAGGAGGAGGGGAGAGCATAAGATATTGGGGGGTTGCACAACCAGGACAGCTGACCCTGACTGATCAAAGGGATATCCCAGACCATATGGTGTCATGGTCAGCATATAAAGCTGGGCAGAAGAAGGAAGGTGGGAACATTCAGTGTGATGGTGTTTGTTTTCCAAAGTAACTGTTTAATGTGGCAGAACCCGCTTTCTGTGACTTGGCTGCCTGTGGGAAGTGGTGAACCAATTCTTTGTCTCACTTTGCTTGCATGTGCAACTTTTGCTTTACCTTTTAATTCTCATTATGTCATCACGTGTGTTTGCTCACTTTCACCCTTCCAATTCTCTCCCCTATTCCACTGGGAGAAAGTGGGCAAGCAGCTGTGTGGGGCTTAGTTACCATCTGTGGTTAAGCCACAACATTTCCAAAGAGCATTAAAGAGGAAGACAAGAAAAAGACAAGAAAGAAGGCTGGTTTTTTTGTTTTGTTTTGTTTTTTTTTTACTTCTGGAAATCCAAACTGCATAAGAAATTACTTGCATGCTTACTTAGTGAAAGCCAGAGGTCTTTGTATTGTGTTCTAAAGTCTTTCTCTTTACTCTATAACAAAATCTTTTCTGTGGTCATTTATGTTAAAAGTTACCCAAAGCTGATGGTCATAGTACTACACAGGGCTCAGCCAGACATGCTGAGATATGAAATCAGATCTTTCACCTGGCATGTCATTTCTGCTGTCTCAGTTTCATTACAGGAAAAAGATCCCAACAACTCTGTGAAACTAACATATGACACTGATAGGGTTTTGTTTCATGTATTTTATGCGTCTTTTGTTTGTCAAGTGATGGGAAGGACATTTTTCACTCCTTCTGTGATGCACACCCTACCAATGAAACCCTTAGGCACTACTGCAGTTATCAGCTGGGGAGGGGATCACACTACTGGAGATGGAAAAACAAGTAAATTACCTCCTTTGCCCATGCCAGAGCCCTAGAAAATCAAGCTTGTTGTTGTTACCGAAGATGTAGTAGGGAGAAGGTGGCAGATGCTCTGTGGTTTAGAGCAACATTTGTTGTCTTTCTCTCTCCATGGCAATAATGAGAACAGTATGACAGCTTTTTTGCACTTCTTGCTGTCCCTTCTCCTTCTTCTCTATTTCTTCTACATCTTCCACCTCTACATCTTCCACCCTTTTCTTTTGCCCCTCCTTTTTCCATGGAGAGGATCATTTTAATTTTGGCTGATGTCCAGCTCGACAAGTTAGGGTGGCATATTTTAGTGTTTTGATGAAAAACCTTGGGAAAATTTCATGCTTTGCAGTATACCAATAGAAGTCTAAATTTGCTGGAAAGTAAAATTAAAGGGTCCCTGGGACTGTTGAATTTTTGTTGAGCACTTCATTTTTGGACAAAAATGTTACGGTGTTGCTTATCTTCTTTCTTTTTAAAGTCAGACTCATGGTACTATCCCATTGTCACTTAAGTTTAGCTTTTAGATTCCACCGGCAAACCTGAGGTACTTTCCTCTTGGTAGTGCCATGTGCTAGCAAGATTTATATGCTGTGAAAATAGACACAAAACAAGTGTGTGATTATTTAGACTTCAGTAATTTCTATAACATAATCACTGTTGGTTTAGAAAAAAACTCTCATGTGGTGTTTTGAAATATTCTGAGATATCTTTTTACTCTAAGCTAACACAAAACTGTTCCAGAGAACATAGGGAACTGATTTTTTTTTAATGGATTATTAAAAGATTATAAAAAAGACATAAGGTTTAAATTCTTTATAATATTGCAGATAAAACAGCAATATGGTTCAAATTTCATAAGCATTGTAGAAAACAAAGTAATTTCAAACTCCTTGCCTGACACTAATTACCTGTTTGGGCTATCAGCTTTCAGCATGTAAACTCAATCAGAAAGGAAAATAATCTTGCTTGAGTGGATGCACAGTGCACATTGCTTTCTGTGGCTGATGTCTCAGAAGATAAAGGTGTACTATTTCATTGCTTTATATTATGATTTCTCCTGAATGTTTTATCAGCCATGCATTATATTTTAGACATGAAAATAAATAGTAGTATGGCAAAGCTTTGCCCTTCCTTTGTGGAGTGAAACACAGACTTTGCCTTCCCTCAAAGCTTCATGTTATTTAGCTAAGATGTCTGCTTTCTGAGGGGTTTGATTTGGTACCTTTTTCTTTCTGAATATAAAATATGCATTAGAGCTGAGCTCATATATTAATTGGTGGAGTTACCCATCCCACCAGAACTGTAATTAACATATAACTTCTTGTCATTTCCCTGGGGCACTATTTCATGATGCAGTGATAGATTTTGATACCATTCTCTGCCCTGCCACCTGTAAAGCAGAGTTTGAAGTAGTGTGCTTAGAGTACTCTGCACATAGCTGTCTATGCATTTGAGAAAAGAAAGAGGCAGTAAAAAAATTAGCCTCTTCCTTAGTCCATTCTCTGACCTTGAAATAGTCATAAAACAGTATGGTTTTCCATTATTGTTTAGTATTTATATATTTTACATCATCTTTTCCACTACCATTGGAGGCAATTTTCCTGGGTCTGAAAGACAGCCCTAATATCCTAGCACAGAAGAAAAGTTGAAGTGCAAGATTCCTCACCACATATCTCTTCTCAGAGACGAAGCTGATAATTCATCAATTGTCCTGCTCCTCTCTTTAGAGTTCTGATATTTTCCCTCAAACTCCTGACCCTTCTTTCAGCTCACAATGTTAAGTAAAGCTTATCATTTATTCACGCTTATCTCAGTATACTAAAACATTAATTATTGTATCTAAGGGGCTACACGGCTAGCTACATTACTTAGGTTTCTCCATCTTCTTCTTCTGTGCAGTATTTGTCTTTACTCACCCCAACAAGCAGTCCAAAATCCTCTAATTCACATAGTGAGGCGGAATTACAAGAGGCTTAGATTCCAACTGTTTGCTGAGATATGAAGACTAGTACTTTTAACTGTCAGAAATGTCTGATTAATGACTCATAATAATAGGATACAATAACTGCAACTCTTTTATTGTTTGCAAAACAGTCCCCTGAGAACAGTATTTCATGAGCCACATGAAATGGTTCTGCTAGTGATGCTCAGGGGCAGCATCCCAGTTCAGGGATCTCACTACTAATATCTGGCAAACCTAGGTCTGGGGTTGGGAATGAGGGGGAAGACAAAAAATTATTTTTTTACTGATATTCTTATTTCAAAATGTTAGATTATGTACTAAAGGAACCTATTTATACAACAAAATGTAAAGGGTTGAAGTAAGAAAGATGACATGAAATCCAAAATTCCTGTGTGTAAGAAACTTGATCCGAACTGGAAGAGCTAATCCATACAGTTAATGGAGTCAAAGCAGTTTCACATCTCTCCCCAAGCAGGCAACTGGTTAGAAAAATTGCCCTTTAGACATTATTGTCTGTACTGCTTAAAGTAATAAATATCTATACCTTTCATAAGGATATCTGCATAAATTTTGTTACACAGTTCTGGAAAAGTAATCCCTCTGTTAATATTTCCTTTAAGATTTAAAAGAGAAAAAACCCATATATTTTCTATTTTATTTTGATGGTTAATGAAAATTTCAGTTTAATTTGAAAGTCATATCTATGTTATATAATTATTTAAATGACATATGAGTCCCTGATAGGGTACGCTTGGGGGAGGAAGGATAGAAAGAAGAGGGAAAAATAAAGGTGATTCAATTTTCCAGAATTTCTCAAATACTTCTACAAGAATACATACTTTTTAGTTCTTTGATGTTTGAAACTGCCTCTTTTAATCTGCACTTGGGGTACTCGGTAGCTCTGTTTTTTAAAAAAAATTTTCCCAATCTCAAGTACACATTTCATGAGAAGCCCCTCTGGAACTAGCAGAATTTGTAGAAGAACAAATTGTTTCCGTGTGTGAGGAAGCATCACAGAATTGTGTGTTGTATTCTCAGTACTCTATTCAAAATGTTTAGATAGATAATATTCACAAAACCTGACAGGCACCAAATGAACAGCTTGAATTTATCCTCAGTTCTCTTTTATAGACTAGTATTTAAATGTAACGCTGAATGGCAAGCAAATATCACTATATACTATATACTCTTCAAGTACCAAATCACTTTGTATGAATTAAAACTTACATGTAGATTTTAAAATGAGTTTAGGAAAATTGGAGCTGTTACAATTCTTCTATAATTAAGGACATGATTATAGGGCCTTTTTCTTCTCATTGTGCTGTTGTGTTTTTCTCAGACATTGAATTTTATTGTTACTGTACTGGTATTTAAATGATAGGTTTATTTATTTGTCATATTGCAAGGCTGTTTTCAGATTATTATTTTTCTAATAAATGTTGATTTCTTATTACTTTATATGCATTTTAATGACATCATAAAGCTTCATTTCCATGGTATAATGAATTACAAATTAAGCAACATGTCATCATCCCATATTATAAAATTATTTCTTTGTTGATTTGCTATGTATCATTAAAAAATATAATTGTATTCATAGCTCTGTGCACAAAGTATTTTCTTGTCAAAGCCACAAAGTCCATCCTGGTATCAGAATATTCTAAAGCTTTGAAAATTTCTGCTGATGTGACTAGATGAGCAAATTTATTGTAATTTATGAATATTTTTTTGAAACAAATTGAAGTAGCTATAAAATTTTGGTACAAAAGGATCCTTGAAACAAAGAAAAAATATATAAGAGGAAATATAGATATAAAATAACCATATTCTTAGTTCAAATGAAAATTTCAACATTAATAAAATGGGCACAGGGACCAGAACAACAACTAGGAAACAATAGATGGTAAGAAGCTCATTAGGAGTGTTGAAAGCTTTCAGTTTTCTGCATGTGCAGATTGTGTCTCTTCCAGCCTTGATTGACCAAAACTATGACAGACTAAATTTGTTTCTACCCTCTTCTTCCTCCAAGGAAAGAACTTCTGTTCTAGACTATCTCATGGTTGCTGCTCTTTCCTAGTTAACTTCACCATGCAGGATTATGATGAAAGCCATATGGCCTGATCTCTTCTCATTCCTCTATTCTTTTTCTCTGTATACTCAATATAAGTTAATAGGATGACTATAATCAATTTAAATTGACATATTCAGATCAACAACTGTTGCCTTTTGGGATATTTAAAGAATATGCTTACTATGTCTTTATTCACAGTACATTTATGCTGTCCAAGTCAAAAATTAATTTAAAATTGAGATTAGAACTCTAGACCTCTGCTGTATTGATATACCCAATTGCAGATTTGTCTCTTGAATTTTACTGAAGTAATTCCAAGGTTTATACCAATACCAAGCTAGTACCATGTTTGGTCTTACTATTCCAAGGACTAGTGATTAGACATAACTCCCTTTTTCCCTCTCATTTTGTGTTTGATTCTAAATATTCTAAATAAATATTCTAAATAGAGTAGACGAAAATACTCCTGATTCACATAAAAAAATTGGTATAATTTGACCATACTTTTTGAATGTTGTCTAACCATTTTCTTCTTAACATTAATATTTTGAAGCCTGAGCAAACTTAATTTATGTCTTGAATATGGTGTGGGTCTTCCCCGCCCCTACTGGTAGGCTGCACATTTCTGTTCATAAAACTACTGCTATTAAATTGTCACTTAATGCACAGAAAATAACATTATTAGAAAAATATTTTCTATAGCTTTCCTTTGAAATCATCATAAGGTTTGTCAATAAATAAATCTATTTTTATGACCTTTAACCAGTCATCTTCTATGCAGAAACTCCAATACTTTCATGTGATCATGTGGTACCCTGTGAGGATTCATGATCAGAGAATTTCTCTTGCCTTTGAAGTCTTTCATGTTGAGCTGACATTAGTCACTCATCACACATTAGTGTTGAGAACTGCATCTGCATTTGCACTAGAAGTAATACAAATTCTCATATTTACCTTTAAGGTTATCAGCTCTGCTATGTTCTCATTCCTCAGGTTTGCTTATTTGGTAGTATAATACTTCCAGCTGCACCAAAAATACATTCTGAATAATCATTGGAAAGAGAGCATCGTAAATTCCTAACAGCAGTTTTATTCAAGAAGAGCTATATATAGACTGGATCTGATCACTTTACTGTCCTTGGTGCACCTGTGATTCTTAGACCTCACTGGAGAAGACAATTTGTCTCCTAACTTTTTTTTGGACCTGTTTTGGTTTTTTTTTTTTTAAAAAATCAAGAAATAATAAAAATATAGAGTTTTTCTCTATAGTTCTGTTTTATTCCTCATTGCAAAGCTCTGATTGAACTGTATAATGTTTGAACACTATGGTGATGATAGAAAATCAAAGCTACAGTCAGACAAAGGTAAATAATTTTTATTAATGCTAGGGACTACCCTGGTGGTATGGCTAAGAATAGAAATATTATGTATTTTCCATTAAATTTACTAAAGAGGAAATCAACAGGGACTATGAAAGAAAATTATAGTTTTCCCTGCTGGTTACTCTCACTGTACTTCAGAGAGTGGCCCTCTCCTTTAATATAACTGATCTGACATGTTTTTTCTGCATAATCATTGCTAAGTCTTTCTAGTGTTACAGGAATCATTCTTCATGTCTAAAGAACCATATAAAGTTAGATGGTTTGAAGACAGGGCTAATGAGAGAAAATCTAAATTTTCCAGAGAGAAAATTTAACTCACCCTCCAGGATTCATTGGCTAGTTCTATGCTAGCACGTAATTACTTCCTAATGGTACGACAGGAGTGAATAAACAGAAACTCTGTCCTCACAGCAGAGTCTATGTGGTCTTGGGTTTTACTTCAGCATGGTTTCATTCTGTCTCCTAGTTAATATTTCCATCTTACATGTGATACAAAGCCATAAAAAAGAAAGGTATTCTACAGCTGTGACCACACTATCAGCTGTCATACTGACCTTTTCCTGTGTCAGGCAAATTGTAGTAGCATATCACAGCCCACATCAGCCTGGCTCAAATAAAAATCTCATAGATGAAAATAGAGTTTAGTTTCTATTCCTGCATTTGTTTTTGCCTGTTTCTATTCTTGTTCATCTCCAATTAACAGACCAGCTTGCAATTGTCTTAGGAATACAGAATGAACAGCAGCGATGAGTGTAATACCCTTTTTGCAGACACAGTTGTAGGCTTTCTTCTCTGACTTCATGGCACTGTGAGCTACTACTGCTTCATGATCATGGCTTAACATTTCAGAAAACCACATTTATGATAAAAAGGAAATGCTTCTCTCTCCCTTCCTCTTGTGAGTCCTGTGACACTGAATTAGTGGAGATCAGTGGCCTGACAAGTTTATGGTCATCAAATCCGCTACCTTGGGCAAAATAATGGTCAAAACTTTAGATGCCATCCTACAAAATTTATTGGATAATGTGGATAACACCAAGAAAAAAATACAGGCTTTTAGTTACAGCCTTTTAAATTATGTGATACCTATCTAGTGAACTATCTGCTAATAAACTTGTGGATATTGTCAATGTTGTTTATTATACGTTCCTATCTCAAATTTGTGGGGATTTTAGTGCTTTCTCCAAAAGGATAATCACAATAATTCACCATATTTTGGTTCTGGCTGGTTCACTGGGAACTGTTACCTACTCACATCACTCAACAGATTTTGTAGCTGAACAAGAAGAGGTACCTTATTAGAGTGGGGTGTACCTTTGGTTGACGAAATCTAAGGTAGTTGGGACTATATGACAAATTAAGGAGCAGGGGTGGAGATATGAGAGTGGAGCAGGATACTCCAAGTGCCTTCAAGAATTTAGTGCTTTCTATAAACACATGCAATTCCTACACTAATGGTAATCTCTTAATTCTTGTTTGGCTTCCTCCATAAGAATAAGTACACACAAATCTTATTTAAAAAAAAAGTAAAGGAATAAAAATCTCTTGTTTTGAGTTAGCAAGATAACCCAGTCTATATTTTCTATGACTCTACTTCTTTCACTGCAATTGCCTGTGATGTATTTCATAAAGACCGTGCAAAACACCATAGTGCTGGTGTTCAGAGTCAACAGCCTGAAATTCTTACTGAGAATAAGTTTTACTGTTTCTGATTTCAAACCAAGTGAAAATAGAGCATTCAGTGAAACCATGTACCATTAGAAATTATAGTGTGTCTGCAAATATGGCAAAACATGCCTCCCTCCTTATTTGATCAAAAGAATTCCACAACTCACAGCTGAGCCTTTACCTGCAGACTGTCTACTAAAAAAAGAGATAAAAACCTGCACCTGCTGTCTGTCCTGCAAGCCTTTAGCTACCTGAGTCTGAAGTGGCGGCTTAAAACTTCATATGAAGGGAAATCCATGACCCGGTCAAGTCCTGGGAGCAGGTTTTCTCTGCCACTGCTTACTCTCAATGTCTATCAATAGTTGGAGTATCTTGTGAATGATGGAAAAAGAGCAAGGGACTGGGAAGGGGGCATTACAAACAGCAGACATTACCACTAACTGCTCTATAACCTGAACAAAAACATTTTCTCTCCTGCTTGTCATTCTAGTTTGTAGGCTGAGAATCAAAAAGCCATATGACAGAAAAGCAGCCCATTTGTGGCTTTGATCATATCATCAGCTCACAACCCACTGTTTTTGAAAAAGACATGGAACCATGTGTGTAGGTCTTTAGAAGACTCTGGTGAGTGCACTTCTATGGTTTGCCTAGTACTGGGGCTGAATTAGATTCACTCAGGACATAGGCTGGGCAGGTGTTTTTTGACATACCTAAATTCCAGGCAGAAGATTCCCTCACAGCTCAGAGCCTCAGAACAGCTTTTAAAGACAAAACAGCCTTTATGATTCAGTGCTGTGTGTCATCTCTCTGCAGCTCTGACACCAGGGCTGTCATTCCTCCCTCCCGCTGCACATGTAACAATGACAGGTACAGAAGAACACCACAATTTCTTTTTAGGATGAAAACTGGAGTCCTCACACAGGGGGTTCCTGATACAATCTCTGGCAGGGGGCAAGCAGGAAAGGTAATTGTAGAGTTTTTTTGTCCTCAATGAGAAATAAGAACAATAAAGGAGTGCTAGGTTGGTTCCTAAACTTCCCTTTATGGAGATCCTAAGACCTCAGCTGTGAGCATGCAGTCAGACAGCAGTGCTGCTAGTACCCTGCAGCTGAAGGTCACTTCAAGTGCTTGTAATCGATAAACATCTGCATTGCACCCAAAGTGCAGTGCTCCTACTGAGCCTTCATAAACAGGGTCTTCATCATCTGAGATGAACTGAGGCATTTTTTGCCTACCCACTGGCAGTTAGATAGTCGCAGAAGTTTATCATCCTGCATAAATTTTGATGCTGTCATTTCCTTAGGAATGAGCTCTTTCACTTCCTCAGGAACTCATCTGGGATCATGTTGAATCTTTGTAAGTACAGCACTAATAATGGAGTAATAATAAAATAGATTGAGACAAAATATGCAAGATATCACTAAACTACAAATGTGTGAAAAGACAGAAACTAAGTGAAAAGAAGTGTGAATAAATGATTAAGGCTCATTATTTAAAGGGTTGAGAAGTTGTGGGCAATAGCAGACGTGACAGTACTCATACTTCTAATAGGATGTGTGTGTATTGAAGAAACTCATGATAGTGTGGAGCAGGTGGTTCAGATACTTGTAAATCTCTGGTGCACATTTGGTAGCTGACTGGAATGGAGAGTCCAGTTTACTCCAAAAGGACTTTTGGTTGCACTCGCTAAGAATATTCTCAGTGTGTTTCAAAAAAAATACACTCTTGTGGTACAACTTTGAACTCACTTCAGAAGTGCTGCGATGATCTGAAAGAAAGTGGAGCTGTTGTTTTGTTTAAATCCACCTAATTCCCTGTATAGAAATTAGTAGGCAGTGAACTGGCATTTTCAGTAGTTACAAGAGAGAAGGAAGCCCAGAGAACTGCAGGTGTTTATGGAGAGGTGGGATGGAAAAGAGTTTTCCCCTTTATTGAAGAGTGAAGCTGAATCTGACATCTAAAAGAGCTGATATGAACTAAATTTCACTGATGCTGCTGCTGAGATGATGATATGACATTGAAAGATATATTGTTATATGAAAATTTCTTTGAAACATTTTACTTCTAGTGTCATTAAGACATATGGCGTGCATAATTTTAATACATCTTTGTGTCAAATGATGAGATTATCCCCTTTTTTCAATTTGAATTTTTGTAATTTGATTCTTAGCTAAAAATTTAGAATTGCATTTTCTAGACTATGGTTCCAAATATCACAAACACACAATAGCATCATGTCCTTTAATGCTCCTACATCTAACAGTACAATGGTTTTATTATTGCTCTGTGCCCAAATACAACTTGTTTCTTTTGCAGCTCTCAGGCAGACAAAACAAAACAAAACGAGCAAGTCTTTGAGGAGAAAAAACATACTTAAAAGGAAATGTACCCATTTGTCTCAGCACAGCACTCTGAAAAGGCATAGGGTAAGAAAACAATAAGAAATACATAAACTGAACAGAAGCAAATAAAATCATGAGTAATACCATTTGGATGTTTTTCCTGACATAATAGGTTCCATTGTTGAAAGAAACAGTGTATCTGCAAAAATGTGCCACAAATGATGCACCAGCTAATAAAGTCTGCATCAGGAGTTCCATGTTCACTATGAATCATTTAGTTAAGACCTGCTACTCCCATATTCTTTTTTCAGCTCTTTAAAAAAACACACTGACATCCCCACATTTCTTCCTCAAATTCTTTTTTCATTTCATTTGGATATCCAAAGAATTATTCTCTTGTACCACAGCTACAGTGAGCGTAAATACTTTTTACCCATGTCTTTGCCCTTATTCTGTCTTTTAGAAATGCTTTAGAAATGGAGATGTAAGCATTACTTTCCCATTTCTCCTGCTCTCCTTTCTTTCCTCTTTATCCAAGATAGAGGCAGCTGCAGTCCAAGCAGTATTTTCACAAAAGAGGACTCACAAAATAACTGGCCTTCATCTTTGTGTTTGTCTGTGTATTGAGAATATAATGGAATTTGAGATGAAATTTAAATTGGCAAAACTAGCTCTGTTATTTTGTTGGTAAAATTATTCTGATAAGCTGACATAATACTCAGTTCTTTGGGATCACAGGCAACAACCTACTTCCAAAAAATGCAGAATGTGAATTGTTGGGTGCCTCTTATCTTCATTACAGCTTTTTACCTTTTCGCCTTAACAGGGTGTTTTTTCAGCTTTCAAATCACAAATGACTTCAGAGAGATCTAGTGTGATCATTAAGGACTGTATTCAGCAAATGTCAGCCTTACACAGCTTTATCTGTAGGGCTTCTGCAGGCTCCCACAGCATGACAGCTTTAAAGCTGAAAAGTCTCAGCGCACCATCCCAGTGAAACTCAGGCACCATCTTCTCTTCTGACTAAATTGAAGCACAGAGGCACTCCTGAGATACATTTAATTCAGGACAACTGTTCCCTGGAATAAGGCCACTACAGGGAGTCCCATTCCGTTCTCTGCTACCTAGTAACATACCGCTGCATTCTCTGTCAGACACACAAGGCCTAATCTTCAGGCACCATCACATAAATATAAATTCAGAAATAAGGTATTCTAGTAGGTGGACAATAATTTGATACCCAATCCCCAAAAAAAGTGACTAGGTAGGGCTTATTGGCCAAAGCAGCACTCTGAGGTTCAACACTCAACCAAGAAATCTTGATTCTGATTGTTCTTCAATTGTAATTTGCTTGTTACAGTAAAACAGTCTCCCATGCATTGGTGTGTGTCTACTTATAATAGTAATAATCAAAACAAAAACATAGTGATATGTCTTGGCATAAGATGGATCGTTTTACATCTACTGCATGAAGAAATTTGAGCACTTTCTGCTCCGTACACAAAATGTAGTGGAAGTTAAGTAAGCTACACTGAAAAATTTTGCTCTTCAGACAATTTCGTTCAACTTTTGTAGGCATGTTTTATTAACTTCTGTTAGCAAGTGAAATATACACCTTCTTTGCTGGAGATAGTTCCAAATATAAAAACAATCAGAATGTTCAGGGCTCATCTTTTTTCTGCACTAGCCTCAAAAGATGAAGAATCATGAAAGCAGATAAGGTCCTTTCTGGCTTTAGAAAGCATTTCAGATTGTAAAGGTCTTAACAGCTTTAGAGTAGCAATGGAAAATTGTTTATTTTTGTCTTGAGCAAAACTCAAGTTCTTGCAAATCTTTTTTTTTAACAAAAAGATCGTATGGCTGTGCAGATGGTCCAGACAACAGAAACAGATATTAAATAATTATTCAGACAAATTAGAAATACTTTGTTCTTTAAGACTCTGGCAGCTATAACACACACATTAATTTCTTTAATATTTTTAAAAATATTTTTTACTGAATGAAAGCTACAGACATTATATTATTACCTAAAATCATTCCTTTATGATTTAAAAATTATTCCTGCTTGATTTCACCTGAGAGGTATAGATATATAAGAGTGTACATCTATTTGTAGCTGTAGATGTTCTCTTAGAACATTATGGCATGGAGGACACTGAATCACAGTAACACTACACAGACTCATGTCTGTGTTTTGTCTATAGGGAACACTGAGACATCTGCAATATATCACAGAGCTGGAAATCTGGTCTACACTTCTATCAGTCTGGGTGAACCAACTTTTAAGGAAAGAAAAGGCTCCAGCAGTAATCTTGTTAGGATATTCAATCAGTGGTGTAGCAGATGTGTCTTCATTAGGAAAGGTCTCATCTTATCTCATGTCTTGTACACTATGTGGAAAATAAGTAATCTGGTTTATCTTCTAGCAGAAATTAAAAAAAAAAAGCCTTGTTTCTGTTTTCTTGCTTGTTTTAATCATCTTTCTACCACACAAGAAACAAATAATGAAACTGGATGGCCTATGCCTGAATTGCAAAGTAGAATATACTGATAATGGGAAAAAATAAAGAGATGTGGAAAATCAAAGCAAAGCTAGAAGAAATTATGAGACTGGGGATGGGCTGGGTTGTCTCAGCAGACATTGAAGGCATACAGAGCTTTTGTATAGGAGAAAAATTGAGTCACCTCATTAACTTTCAGAAAAGTTTGAATGGCAGACCTCCAGTGTTGCTGCCAGCCTTCTTCAGCAGGATGGAGAAAAATCACTTGGAAGATTAGAAAATTTTGTAGGTTATCTCACACTAAAATGTTGACAAATATTGCCTATTCTGACCCTCTTCTAGCTCATAAAACTGAAGGACCTCCTTGAGAAGAGTTAAGTAGACATAGTCCTTTCTTCAGCAAAAAGTGAACTTTTCATTTAGAGATGAGCTGTGTCTTTGTTCATGTTTATAAATAGAGACAGAAGTTATACATATATAAGTACAGAAAGTAAGTACTTTGCCCCAGGCAAGTAGAAGACATTCAGCCTAGTGAAGGTCACAGGTACACCAGATTGGTCCAGGAACAGTTTCATGTACTTGAATTAATACACATATACTTTTGCAGGCTAATGTGCCTCAAGCTGTCATCTTGAATGGCCTCACTGCAGCCTACACCAATGGCTAGCTTTAGATCAATATTTTGTGTGGTCCTATTGAGGATGACTCTTGAGTCTTTCTAAATTCTGTCAGACAGATTTTGCTTTTCTTCTTCATTCCTACATAACTTAAGCTCTAAAATGACAGTTTAGAAGTACCAAGATTCTTTTGGAACAAACAAGGTACAATAAAGCAAATTTTAGATCTCTGAGCCACAAACTGGCTCCTTTGTGTTTGTTACCAAACATTGTTTCTCATTCAGGGCCTGATAACTAAAGAGTTTGTCTTTTTTTTTAAATATTGCTTTTGTTCTCTCCTCAGAGCCCCTAAAACATTAAAAAAATTAGAATTATTTAATTATTGACTGTTCAGTTTCTTTAATTAATCTCTTATCAAATTGTTTGGACTTACTTGAGGCTCATCAATGGCTGCCTGTTGTCTTTTAATGATTGAATGAGGTGCATTCTCTGTGCCAAGCTTCTTTGTACATTTTCTCATTAATAGACACACATCTCTAGTAACAATTGTGTCTGTCTTCAGCTTCCAGTGCAATTATCTTCCTCTGTGTCTGTTCTGTAAAATGTATTTAAATGCTCTGACCTCTTAATCTTACTTATCCGTTTAAAAAGAACAGTATCTCTTCTCAAAAGTGTTTACTGTAACACTTTTTCTAAATTTCCATAGTTCATTGTTCCCACCTTGCATTTTATTCTTCTTGGATATCCTAAGATTTTCTCTTAGTTTGAAGAACTAAGTTTATTTGGACTTCAGTCCTTTTCTGGAAATGTCCTTTTGAAGTCATGCTATAGCGCATAAAATTAACAACTGTTTACTGGAGCAAGTAATAGAACTTGGGATTCAGAAGACAATGTCCTGATCACCAGATAAGAGCCTTGCTATTTTCACAGTGACATGATAAAATATTTAGTGTATTGGCAAAACTTCAGATGAGTCCTGGAATGAAGCAAGTAAGAACCTGATTTAGACTACATACCTTACAACCAAGTCTGTAGACACTAGGCCACTACATTTTTCTAGCTGTCAAAAAGACTCCCTTTTCTGCACATCCAGGTCTTCCTTTTTCTCAGATTTGATCTCAGATGTAGCTAAGACCAATTGTGCATGAACTCAAATAAGATAAAATTCGCAGATAAATACCGGAGTAAAGGAAGATGCCAAAGTCTGAAAGGAATAAGGACACATATATACAATATTTTGGCCTTCATATTTCACAAAAGGTGGATTAAACATTCTCCTACTGAAAATTCTGGTTTCTTTAAAGACATTTTTTATGTGCTTAGTTCTCTCTATGCATTGCATAGAGAACCTTGAAAACTGACTTGGGTCTGTGGATTCCACTGTTGAGCAGGAAGGCTAAAAGTTAGGTTTTCTGCAATATTTAGCATTGTGATACTTGAGTCTCTTTATGGATCCAGACTCCCAAACACCTATGATTAAATCGGTAGGTGGAAAACTAGATGCTGACTCTACCAGAAACTGAGAATAACTATTGAATTTCAACAGCTACATGACTGCAGAAGGCCTGAACCAATAACTATAAGCAGGTCAAATGTGAACCCTTAAGCTCTCCAGATCCATTAGCTTCCAGATTATTTCTTAACATGTACACTAAAAAAATGACACTAATTTTTTACCACGTTCACCTCCTACTCATCTCTACCAAAAAAAAAAAGAAAGTTAATTGCTCAATATACTGCTATCTGATGAGCCCAGTGGACCCAACATAGTAAAAGCATTATAGCGTTATCTAACCCTGCCTTTCAGAAAATTAAAACAAAACAAAAAAAAGCAAAATAAAATAAAATAAAATAAAATAAAATAAAATAAAATAAAATAAAATAAAATAAAATAAAACTATTTAAACTGGAGTAGATAAGTAGATATTGAAAAAATGCATATACACCAAGCTTGTAAGGAACGTTGTGCTTGTTTCAGAGAATGGACCTCAGTTTCTCTTACTTCATTAAACTCTTTTACTACTAACAGAATTAATTATTAATTATATTAGTCCATTAATTATAGCCATGCTATTTTGAGAGCTATTAAAAAAAATGAAGCAATAGAAAATCAGAATAAGAACATTTTGAAAATGCATTCTATGCTTACTCTTTGCTGAGGTCACTGCAGGTCAGGTATATCTGCAGGTCCTGAGCAGGCAGGTTGGCATAATAGGTGCAGCTTTTGGGTCCTGGCCTGCTTCCTCAGTCTGGGATACCATCTGGATGAATTTGGCAGGTGTCTTTCTCTTCCTGGTTCTCTTGAGTTTGGTCAGGGGTGGATAAACTGTTTCATCTCAGTGTGTCTGTGCCATATGCTGCAGGAAACAATTGATTTCAGTCTTAGGTCAGAAGCCAAGAGAGAAAGGGAATAGAGAAAAGGGGGGAAAAAAAAACCAAAACCAAAAAACAGAGAATGGAGAGAGACGCCTAGGGAAATAAACACAGGGTAGCAACCTCAGAAATGCTAAAAAAAAGTTCTTACTGCAACAGTCATGACATGAGATTTTTCAAAACTTGTTGACATTGAGCTGTCTCTGAAATACCTAAAGTCCAAAGATACTGTCTAAATATTTGCAGTGACAGGAAAACTCTTCATACTTTTTTAAGGTTACTTCTCTGAAGACCTTGTAATTGATCATCAATGTCCTATGTTAAAAATTATGAAAGAAAAGACCTATGAGGTGTTATGATTAAAAATATAAAATTAAACCCCCCTAATATTTATAGCCTGTTCAATTTTTTATCACTTAACTTCCATTGTTTATAATTTTAAGTCTTCTCAAAGTAGAAGGGTCATCTTAATTACTTGCATACATCCAGACTGATATTTTCAACATAACACCTTAGTTTTTTTCTTCCTTGGTCTGGAATTGCTAGAAATTAAAAATTACTGTGCTTTTTTTTGGTTTCTTTTTTTTCCTACCAAAATTTTTCCTTTGCTTGCTCATAAGGACACTGTTTTTAAAAACCACGTTAATTCTGTTTCAGTTGAAACAAGAAATTTTTCTTTTTCTATTAAAAAACCAAAAACTAACTTCCTATAAAGAGCTACTTCAACCCATTTGCCTTTGCTACCAAAAAACCTGAGAGGTAAGCGGAGAGTGAACATTTTATTAGCAGTCACAACCCCCAGTCACAGCCACCCTGTGGGCAGCCTTAAAGCATGCTGCCTCATATAAGGTCTCCCAGGAAGAACAAAGTCTGCTGCAAGGCAGGGACTGTAGCCATGAAAGAACAGAGCAGACAAATCACAGCATAGACTATCACATTCTCCTGTTCACTTCAGCTTGTTAGCATGGGGGAAAAAAAGAGCCTACAATTCACTTTCCTATGAAGGTTATAAATCAAGATAGGAAAAAAAAAAGTAAGGTACTATTATACAACTATACAATTGTTTCTCATCATACCTGAATCTAAATGAGACCGGTTAGCCAAGACCCATATGTTTTATAAAAAGAAACAGGATCCTTGAACACCATGCCCATAACATGTTATTAGTGACAGTAATAGCACTGAAACAACCTTATGATTGGTGGTGTCAATTGCTCCTTAAAGATTTGAATAGTTCATTAGAAAAGAACTTCCATTACTTATAATCTAGAGACCCTTGTATAATTTAACAATTTTGCTTTCTACAATAGCTTTCTCTTTCTAAAACCTTCTGATGTGTTTATGTTTGATTTCTTTACCTCTCTGCTTTTTAATACAGATGATTTTCTCAGCAGGGGACAGTCACAATATTGATTCTATTGATGTAGATGATACACATATACATGGAGAACCCTCTGCATATAAACACTCCTTTCCTCTTGTTTACCACTCTATGAGTGTGCTGAAAGCAAGAGGTGTTCAACTACTGTACCTGCATGTGGCAAAAAAATTTCACTTATTTTGCCCCACATTGACATTTAAATCTCTACTGCAGGAAAACATTTCTGAATCAAAAATATTCTTACAATTTTATTTGTAGGAATATTTAAGTTCTCTATCATCTGAATAAATATTTCTGACTTGTGTATGTCATTTATGCCGTTTCAGGTAATTGCAGCTTGGTTGCAAAGCCAACAAGGAACAGAATAATTCATATGAGGATTATAATTTGTTACCTACAAACATGAGTAGATCTTGCTGTGTGACAGCTCTAGAAACTATTTATTTTTTGAAAAAGTGTTCATCGTGTGTATTTTCTTGTAAGACATCCATTTAGAGTAGTAATTTTAGGTCTGTGATCACCACAATACTATGCTACACAGGCCATGTACAAGCTGCTTTTAACAGATAATTGAATATAGATTGAAAAGAGCTATTATGGTCCAGTCAACTCCTATTTTCTATAAGAAGGCTAACCATTTGATTCAGATTAGTCCTCTCATTCTCTATTCGTTTAAAAGAAGTCAAAACTATATCTGCAAATGCACTACAGAACTGCATATGCTCCATTAGATTATTTTCTAAGAATATTAGTCTTAAAAAAAATTACCATTAAAAACTTCAGGTAGAGCCTCACAATACCATTTAGCTGATAACAGTTCCATCTGAAAACATACCTTAGCCTTTTCCTATTGATTCAACCCCCCTTTTAATTATCCCAGCATAACAACTTTTGGTCCCAGGCTGGGGGGACAAAAAACTACAAAATTAAATATTTTTCTTGAGAGGATTAGAATTGGTCTATTCAGATAGTCCATGGAATCAGATGAGGAAAAAATTTATGTCGTAAAAAACATTTAGGTTCATTTACCATTCAGAGGTAGCATTTCAATGACTTTTTTTTTTTTTAGAAAATTATGTGTATACACAAAGTCAGAACATTAATAGCAATACATTTAGGTTCACAGGTATCTGTTTCCATTTTGCCATGTCTGAAACTTCAAAGCTAGTTTGAAAGGAATTCTACCAAGTACCTACTTATTTGTGAAGGAGGCTTTCCACTTGCAACCCCTTTCATTTGTCTTTGTTAGCTGGGATCTTTCTTTACTTCTGATCTTCCTAAAGGCACCACCTACCTCACCAGATAGTTTGTGATTTAATGTGGATTGATCTGTGCTAAACCTTTGAAAAATGTTCAGTTTTGTTTAGAAAGACACAGCTTTGACAGAAATTTGTCACACACATGTGAGTCTGCTGATGAATAGCCACTGAAGATAGCTACCATCCAACTCTTTGTCCTATTAAATGCTTATTTGCATGTGCACATCACCACTGAGTGCTTTAATCGCTTGTCTACTGCATATTAGAAGGAAGCACCTCCAGCTAGTCCTAGAACATTGAAATGCTCAGGTTACCTGAGTGCTCATGAAAGGTGAGAGACACGAATTTCCTCTAGAGTAGGACTTAATACCTGCCGTCTTCTTAACATAATCTGCTGACTAGCCAGTTCCAATCTTTTGCACCTTTTTCACAGTGGACTGATTCCATAACTTCAGGTTACAAATTCCACGGCTATTTTATTCTAGCGTCTCAGTGTCCTGCCTGTAAAATCCAAGCCTCTTAGGATTTCCATCTTTTAACGGGTATAGCAACAATAAAAAAAATAAAATCCATAGTTTAATTGACACAGGCATCTGATATAATTAGTCAACTAAGTTTTTTTAATAAAGTTTATTTGACCAAGGTCGAAATTCTATGCATCTCGTTGCCTGCATCTTGTCTATGCTGCTGAGAAATAACATCCTAGCTTTTGTGTAAAACCATCTGGTAATTCTTAATGTTCTGCATACCCTGTTGTAAGATCTACTTTGTTTTTCTGACACCAAAAGTCTCAAAAGCTATTCTGGGAATCCAAGCACATCTCTTGTCCAGTTTCAGATCTCTCATGTCTAATTAATGCCTCTTCATTCTAACAATGAAGCACCCAATTAAATACATTAATACAGTTATGAACCAAGTTTCCATAAGACTCCTTTCTAGTTCTCTGAAAGTATTAATTATACTTCATGTAAATATCAGTATTAGAGCAGAGTAATTTATTTCCTGCAAATGTTAAGATGAAAATGTGTTTTTAATTTTTATACTCTTTGTTGGTTTATGAAACTTAGAATGTTTTTATACTGCTAGAAGAAGATAAAAGAGATTAGTAGTGGTATATTTTGGGCTTTGGGGTGGCTTTTATTATTGTGGTGTAGGAGGAGTGGGGGGATTTCTTGTTTTAATTGCTTGATTTTTTATTTTTCAAGAAGTAGAGCAGGGGAATGGATGATAACTCAAGACATTTTCAGCTTTAACATCAACTTTCAATCTATTTTTAAGCCTTTTCTAATTGACAATTTGATTCTTCTGACTTCCTCATGGGGCATGTGGGATTTCAGGACATTTAAAATAAGAGCTTAAATTTCAATGGTGGTGTTGTTGTTGCTGTTATTATTGTTATTATTAATTATTATCCTGCATACTGCATGGGTATTCATTAATAATTCAGGAATATTTAAATGTTTAGCTTGAATTCTTGTTTGGATAGTGATATATGAACTTGTAAGTATGGTAATTGTTCGATACCTCTCTCCTGTTTTGAAGAACTTGATAAATAGGAAAGATAATACTGGCTATCCCTATCCTAGCCATTCAGCCTTATAGGAGCAAGACACATTCTTAAAGCACTTGTAAACTTAGAAGAAGCAGGGACATTTTGAAGTGAGTGACATTTTAGAGTTAGATATAGTGATAGCTAAACCATGTGTTGTGGTTTAAGCCCATCTGGAAATAAAGCACCACTGAGCTGCTTGTGCAAACCACTCTTCTCACAGGTGGAATGGGGGGAGAAAAATAATAAAAAAACCTTGTAGATTGAGACAAGAACATAATAATAATTGAAAATAATGTAAAATACAATAATTATGATTAATTATAATAATAATGATATTAAAAAGGGGGAAAGGAGTGACATACAATAAGCTTGCTCACCAAACCACTGACCGATCCTTTCCGAAACCAGATCAGCTTCCTTTCTGGGTAACTCCCCCCAGTCCACATACTGGGCAGGACATTCTTAGGTCAAAAAATCCCTTTGGCCCGTTCAGGTCAATTGTCCCATATGTGCTCCCTCCCAGCTTCTTTTGCATCCCTCCTCACTGGCAGAGCATGAGACCAAAAAGTCCTTGATTTAGGATAAACATGACAACAAAAAGCCAACACATCAGTGTGTTATCAACACCATTCTCATTCTGAATCCAAAACACAGCACTGTAACAGCTACTGAGAAGAAATTAGCTAGCTGAAACCATGACACCATGTTTTCTCACTGATTGATGAAATAAAATGAGAAGTTTCTTGATTTAGGTTGTAATTCTGGTTTTGAATTATGAGTAGATGTGGGAGTTATGAAGTATATCTCCAGAGCACTATGGAGATATGTGGGGACCTATTCTTAAAGTATAGAACAACATCTATTCATATTAAATGACAAAAAAAAATTACAAGTATTATATTATAAAAAAATAAATTACCTGAAATTCTCCATAGAAAATAATAAATGGAATAGTTGAATGAGGAAATGGTTTTTTGTAATCAATCCCCAGATCTGGAAACTTGTTTTCCACTAGATAGAGCAATAAAGCAAATATTAGGGTTTTTTAAAAACTTCTATAAGTAGCATACTATGTTACCTAGAAGAATTAAATTATAAAATTTGTTCTTACATGTGGTGAACAAAAGAGGAGTGAACAAAAGAAAGAGTGGAAAGGGTCACAGACATCTTTTTATGAAAAATCCTTTCCTTAGGATTTTTTCCTCCTGAGAAGCTGAGAGGCCTCAGGAACAAAATGTAAACAATGGTTATCTGCTGCTGTGGAACGCAACAGGTGGATCTGTGATTGGCCCATGTTGGATGTTTATAATTAATGGCCAATCACAGCCCAGCTGGCTTGGAACGATAGTCTGGGACAGCTGCCTTTGTTATCATTCTCTCCTTTCTATTCTTAGCTTAGCTAGCCTTCTGATGAAACTTTTTCTTCTATTGTTTTAGTATAGTTTTAATGTAATATATATAATAAAATAATAAATCAAGTCTTCTGAAATATGGAGTCAGATCCTCGTCTCTTCCCTCAACCTGAGACCCCTGTGAACACCGTCATAGGAAAGGACAAGTAAAACTGAACCCACCAAAACACTATTTGATGCATTTATATGTTTTTCTTTCAGTTCATTTGCCTCCATAAGGAAGTGGTCCTAACACAAAAGTTTTTGTAAATAGCAAAACTTGGAAAATTGGGTATTTTAAAGGAAGGACAGAAATAAAAAAGAGGAAGTATTGCAGCCTTGAACTCCATTCAGGACTTTCTACTATACAGTCAAAATACATCTGAGATTTTCCTCTGTCAGTATGTTTATGCACTTTCTCTTTTCAAGAGACTCTTAAAAAACACAAATAACAAAAGAACCCATAAAGCTCACCCTAGGAATGACTTAGACTACAAGAGCTATAAATTCTTTGCCATGTATATAAAATTTCTACAGTTCTTATTTTCACCTGTTCAATTTTGACTTTCTAGTTTTAGAATGTATACTCCAAAATCCTTTTTTTACATTCCCAACCAAACTGGATTAATGGGATTTTCCTTTAAGCCTGCAACTTCTTATTGGTAGCAGAAATTATTGTTGAGCAATTCATTCTTACAAGTAATATATGGACATTTCAATAATAGATATTGCACCATTACTTTGCATATTGTGAAAAATGGTAGAATGATATCACCATGTGTAATGTTTCCTTAATGTTTTTTTGTAAATGCCCAGATCAATGCTGTCTGGACAGTGATATTATGTCTTTCCAGTCAGTAGGATATTCCAAAACTGGGAAGCTGCCCTTGCCTCAGTTTCCTTGTCTGCACATTCATGCTAAAATTATTTTCCTAGCAACTGAAGAAGTTGAGACTGTAATTATTCAATGTTTGTAAAGTGTTATATACTTTAAATGTCAAGTATGGCTAAGGACTATTAACTATCCACAATTCAGAAGTTTGATTAACAAATCTCTAAAGGTCCTATTAATTTGCCTGTTTCAGTGTTACTGAATCATAAAACTGTCTTAACCATGCATCAAAAAGTGTGTTTAGAGAGTAGATTCCCAAACTGAATAGACTTTTTATCATACTGAGAAATTAGGGAAATTTGCATTTAATGCCTGGAAGTTGTCCAAATCTTCAAAAATCTAGTTAGCCAGATTTAGCTAATCTAGATATAATACAGAAATAATCTGATTAAATGTCCCAAGTGGATTATAGTGTAGGAAAGAATCTATTTGCTCGTGCAAGGTCCTATTTCAAGCATTTTATTCTAGTTTATCCCCACATCGGATATTATCCCCCTGCAAAGATCTTTGCTGGTTGCCAATGCTCGCTGTAGTCATTCACTGCCTATCACCAGTCTGCTAAAACAGCAATCACTGAAAGCAAGAGACAGCAAGGACTTTAAAGCAGCATTGATAAGAGTATGAGAACAGTATTTATCGGGCGTATATGCTAAATGGTAATTGGTTACAGTGGTTTTGCTATAGGTCCATGATTTCTGTTAGGAGTCTCACACTGCACTGCTACAAAATTAAGTTTAGGACTCGAAGTATCTGTCACCTCCTCCAGCAGTTTGGTGTATAATCTAGATCAGCTGCTGTAGCATAAGCACACTTTATTATGACAGAAACATTTTTCAGTAATATTTTAATGTCACTATGCAAAATGTCTGAAAATAAGGGAAAATACTTGAGTCTAGTAATTTGATGTAGGATGAAAGGTCTGAAGAAATGAAAAGAGAGAGAGAAAAACAATTATAGTGGAAAGACATTGTTTTTTGTGGATACAGAAAAAGAGAGAAAAGGTCCAATGAACATTTTCAATGTTCCTCTTTGATAATCAATTTAACTTTCCACAGAGTTGTGAGTATTAACAAAATTTTAAGGGACATACAAATTAGGAGATTATTTTTTGTTGTAGTATTTGTTTCTTTAAACCAAAAGAAACACTGCATTAAATTAAAGGACAAAAGGGCATTAGTATCCTCTCAGGAGGATAAGGTCTAGAAGCTTAGTCTATCATTCATAAGCAATTAACCTAGGGGCTAAATAATAATGGTAGGAAGCACTTATGTTATTTTCAATTTTGAAATAACTGCATGTTGACAGATTATCAAATTGTATTTGTGATTATTTTTACTGCAGTTATAATTTGGAGATAAGGGTTTTATGTGGGCAAGTCTTTACTGGACACATATTGCAGCATGCTAGCACTGAAAATACACCTGTTCATTTTTTGAGACTTTAATGCCATAAAATATTTGCATCATTTACATCATTGTAGCACTTAGAATTCTCAACAAATGTATTTTTCTCCTTTTGAGCTAGACTCTTTGATAAGACAAGGAGTCCATGTCCTAAAAAGATGACATTCAATGAAGACTGAGAGAGAATATGAGGATACCTCATAACATTCTTTGTATATGGAATAAATGGGTAAATTGAGATTGTTCATACTTTAAAATTTCCTCCTTTAAATATTTCTAAAAGTTTACAGCAAGCATCATGACCACATACAGGATCCCAGTAGTTAGAAGTGGACCACAAGCCTGGAAGAAATCTAACTGTTCACTGTACTATATATGTTCTTAAAATTTAGATTCAGACACCAAATCATCTATACTCATAGACAATGAAAATTATAGATCATTGTATTTTCTTGTTATAGAGGTAATCAAAGTGGTCAGATAACATTATTTAGGAGGAACTATCGTGTTTTTTAATTAACATTGTACTGTAATCTGCATTAAGATCAAGCAGAGAAAAATCATAAGTTACATTGGCATAAAAATGTTGAGAGATGTGACTGCATGTATAATAAGTAGATTTCTCAGGAAGTGTTGAAAGCCCACCTGATGGCAATCCTGCGCAACTCGCTCTGGTTGAACCTGCTTCAGGAGGGGGGCTGGACTAGATGATCTCCAGAGGTCCCTTCCAATCCCATTGAAGCCTGTGATTCCACGATTCCCTGAGATAAGTGCAATTATGCACTTATACAAAGTAACAAAAAAAAAAGTCTAGCAAATACTAAACTTTATGTGTTTTACATTTAGGAGAGTATAAAGAGTACACAAGGTATTATTTTTAAAAGGTGCCTACAGCAAATCGCCACATCAATCTTTCAAATTTCTGTTATGTGTCTTTATACACTAGGGCAGCCACTTATCCCATTATTGTTGAACTAAATTTAAATGTAATTTTTCTATAAACAATGGCCAAACATCCACAAGTTTTTGCATCTTCTTACAAAACAACAGCTGCATTTTGTGCTGTACAAAGGCTTCCCAAAATCAGGTAACCAAATCAATTACATATTCACAGAATGAGAGTAAAATTATAGTGAAATAAAAAAAAAAGCATTCCAGTATTTTATCTCAATATGTAATTTGTCTTCTGACTACCCTTGAAAGAAAGTATGTCAAGAAACACCCTGAAGACAATGACAATAACAGCAAAAGTGGTTGCATTAATTTATGAGGACGAGGACAATAAAACACTTCGTGAATTGCTTTAGTTTTCATTTTCCAAATAATGCTTCAGCTGGGGATTGATAGTTGACAGCTGTGTTCACTGATAGGTAACCTTGTTGCAAGTTTCTGCAGAAAGATGTTCTTCTTCACTGGACTTGTCTCCGCTTCGTCATTTTTTTTTCTCTCTTTAGAGCCAACACAGCTATTGTTACATTTTAAAATATTTCTATCATGTATTTCTTCTTTGAAATAATTAATTTTTTCTTTGCACTACTTGGCTGATAACATGTCATAATGTAGGCTGCCAAGTGCCAAATGACTCTCAGATTCATTCAAGCATTCAAAGCAAGAAAAACCATTCATCTAGATAAGATCTTATCTGACAAGTCAAGCTCAAGAAATCTCAGTATAATTATATGGTGTTAATGAAGGCCATGTATACAGGCAGTTCTCAATATTAACCTTTGTGTTAGTCTATCAACAATAATGTGAAACAGTCATTTTAAGTTAAAACATGTAGGTAGAATTTTTTTTAACAGCTCAAAAACTCTCTCCCACGGAAACACTTTATATGAGAAACTTTCATCTTTTGCAAAGGATCACTAAGCTATGCTTTCCACAGAGATATTGTTCTTATACTACTCTTAGCCCACTCTTCTACACAGATATTTGTTTAAAAGCTAATGAACAGGCATTTTTTAAAATATAAGGACTACTGTTAGTTGCAGAATAATAATATAGGATTTGTTGTCATTTGTGTTTTCCAAAAATCTAAATTTAGAAGCGGGATAAACTTGCTCTCTAACAATTGCTGTCATTAACAGTCATATGTTGGGAAATATTTTTAAGGGCAAGTGCAGCACTGTGTGATTATTCTGTATGATTATAATGTTTATTGCGTGATCTTAAATTTATTTATTTACTTATTTATACCTTGAGGATCAATATTGCTCATCTTTTTAATAAAACCCTACAACTAGTAAAAAAAACCCCAAAAAACAGTCAAGCAATGCTGTTTTGCTTTTTTTAGAAAAGATTGAATTATGAAAAATGAAACACTTAAAATAATTTTTGCATTTAGACAATTACCGAAGAAAAGTTTTTTGTATGTACACCTCTACTTGCTGAAAGACAGACTTTTTCTCCAGAATGTACAATAATGTATAATTTAAAGAATTCAAATAAGATCCAATAGAATTGAGTTCAAATCTGTGTAAGACATTGGATATCACAGTATGTAAATTTCCTATTAACAAACATATGATTACAGTTACCAAAGTGTATGTGTGTTTCTCACTAACTTTTCTGCATTTTTCCCCAGAGTTCACAGTTGTCACAAAAAATCCCATCCATTTTTCCCCTAACAAAATTATCACTTTTATCTGTTGGGTTTTTCTCTCTTTTTTTACTATTTCTTTGTTACTGAAGACCTTTTTAAAAATAGATCTTCCTGATCCAAACAAGAGCATTTTATTAAAGTGCATTAGAACACTGAAGAGTCCATTTGAAAGCATATGAGAAAAACCACTGAAGTTGTAGAACTTCACTAAATGGCATCAAGAAATACTGCGCTTGAGAATAATCAATCACCTTTTACCAGAACCAAAAGTATCAAGAGATAACTTAAACAAAGAGTATTTACCAAGTAGACAAGGGTTTTTAGGCCTTGCCCATGACAATGGTTTGGCCCCAGCCATCTGCAGAAAGCATTCCAATGTTTATCCAAAGTAGTATAGATTAATCCTCTGTCACAAGCAAAGGAATGGGGCATAGGTCTTTTTTTACCCTCCAAGGTACCATTTTTTCTGTGTGTGGGCAAAGAGCTGAGAGGGACAGCAAGGCAAGCAGAGACAGTGGCCCCATGAAGGGGGCCAGTGATCCTGAACTGGCTGCACAGAAAGATTGACAAAAGCCAGTTTCAACCAAGCCCAAACTCACGAACAAGCCCAGACTTGGTTAAGGCAGGGCAATAATCAAGGCAGCCAGTCAAGCTGGTAGTTCAGTGTTAGCAGGACATAGCCAAGCATAGGTACCCCTGCAATATGGACCAGGCAAGGGCAAGGCTCTGAACTTAAATCCAATTCTGTAATGAAGGATGGGGGAATGCAATTAATGCTTGTCACACCACTCTTTTCCCAGCACTCTGACCCAAGGTTACAGCGGCACCATGCTGGAGCTGATGTGGAGTACAGACTGCCAAAATTCTAGACAGTGAAAGAGGTTACAAAGTCTCTTGATGTCCTGAAGGCATGAAAAGTGAATATAAACTCCCTTTCTTAAAAAGAAAAAATCAAGACTTTTTTTTTCCTCATTGTGTGGTGGGTTATTTTAACTTAAAAGTTAAAAAAGCCTTTTTTAGTCTTGTTTTTAAAACAACATATTTTTAGCCTCTAGGGTTTTAATTTTTAACAGATTAATATAATAATCCCATCTATTTTATTTCTTGTTGGAGGATCCTAGTTTATTCAGTCTTTCTTCACAGGTAAGCTCTTCTATAATTATGGACATCTTGTGTTATGTCCTTGCACTATTTTTGTTATTCTGTATCCTTTTTTTGAAGCAGAAAATCTCTATCATAATTGGTAGACAAAATGAATCCACTCAGATTTATGCAGTAAGGTAATTTTGACTTCTGTTTCGTTCCTTTTCTAATGATTCTAATTGTATTTTTAATCTTTGCTGAGGTGCAAGCTGATATGTTTTGGATTGATGATTTGGGTTTTTTTTAATAAAGTGATATGCAATGACTGCAAATAATTGTAGACATAAAATTTCTGTTTTTTCAGGCATACTTTTCTCACCTCAGCACCAAATTTTGTCTGCCATTATGATTAGCAGACACTTTGTAGTGCAAGATCCTTCTGCAACTCTCTCAGTAATCCCACATTATCAGTAAGATTTATCACTTAACTATTCATCAGCTGAATACATTGACCAGCAGAAGTCTTTGAGGAAATTGCTCTGAAATTTCATTGTTTACTCCCCTTGAATCCAGCAGACTAGGTGGTCTAACTATTCCTTGTTGCTTTTATTTTATGCAGTTATTAATCCATCTGTGCAACTTTCTTTTGTTACTATGAAACACCACAGTGTCTTTTTAGAAAATCTTTCCAGAAATGTTCCTGGTATTCTATGTAGAGAAAATAATCTGATAATAAAAAGATAATAAAAAAAAGATCTGATAACAAAAATAATCTGATAACAAAAAAAAAGTCTGATAACAAATACACTATTTGACTTCATTAATGAAATTTAATAGATATAACAGCCATTTCTTACACCTGCAAAAATATTTTTCCCCAGTATTTAATATCTAAGTGTTCTAAGATATTAATACTGTAATACTTACTGTAATACTGTTCTATTTGGGCACAAAATTTTGCTACAAATAAATATTCTCGTGTTTATTTTGCTCTGTGTATTTCCATATTTCAATCTAATCTTTCTTTTAACATACAGTGCCACTCTTCCACACAAACAGCTTCTGCCATTCCTAATGTAAATTTTCTGCTAACATCCAAGATAGAGTGCTGCTCTGGTTATCTGACTTCCATCATATTCTTCAATCCCTAGTATCACAATACTCTTATTTAAAGTCAGGGCTTGGATCTTGGCTACCAAATTCTTTACATTTCTGTAATTATATATTTGAAGCTGTTCTGGTTATCATATTTTTCATGTGTTTTGATTCAGTAGAGTCTTTTTTATAGAGATTGCTCATATCCATTACCTTTCTCAACATTATTGACTTCTGTCAGGGTTTATAGTGCTGCAGAGATTTTATTACTTCACCCTTGAACACCTGTTGGATTTTTCTCAGTCTTTAGTTTAAAACTTCCTCATAAACTTTATTTTATGTTTAAATTTTATTTTCTTTAGATGGAACTCACCTGTCCCTTTTCTGTTATTTCAAAAGTTTTCCCAGTTCCTAGTAATTTGATAGTTGGTTGCAAACGTGGCATAAAAAACATTTCTAACAGTGGAGTGTGAGTTTGCCTTGCCCTTTAGAAAAATTTTCACATTTTTCTCCCTGTATTGTTCATCTGCCCAAGAATGATTTGATTACCAGGACTTACTTGTAGGCTACAATGTTTTGTAATATTTGGTATCCACCAGCACATCCTTGCTGGTATTGTTAGACTAGCACACCTACTGGTGGTCAATTTAATGACTTAATTATTGGGACATCTTTTCTTTTCTAGATATCAGCTAGAATCCTGTTTTCCAAAGGGATCTATGCAACATATGTTTTAATTTTTTCAGCTGAGGAAAAAAAGAATATTTCAACAATTGCATTGCTTTCCCAATCAATACTAGAGAATAAGTTAAACAAATTACTGATTGCAAAAATACTGAGAAATGGAAATTTAGTTGCTAGACTTCTACTAGTCTTTGGTTTTATTAACAGGCTGTTATTCTGTTGTAAATGTGAGTATGAGGAGAGGAAGCACAGGAGATTGAATAAAGTACGTATGTGTATGTAGGATCACAGCTTTGTTTGTACATCTGTGTGCAATTTGTAAAGCTGCAACAAATATTTTCAGAAAGGTAAATTATTGAAAACATAATAGGTGGACTTCTTTTTTAAGCAGCATTTTTAAAAATGTTTATCTATTTATTAATAGATAACATACTTTAACATACTTAAAGGGTGTATGCACACTCCTTTCCCCCCAGCTCAGAGAGGTGACATATCTATAAGAGACATATACTTCGAAGCATGTTGCCATATTATCCATCAATATGGTCCCAATTTTTAGGACTTCTATTGAAACCTGAATTCTTACAGTACTGTCACGCTCATAATTTCTGAAAAATCCCTTCACCAGGATTTCTTCTCCTGGGAAGTTGAGAAGCCTCAGAGGAAAATGTAAATAATAATTTTCTGATTCACTTCTCCCATTTTTGGCTGCTTTGGAATGTGGTATGGACATTGTTTACCAACAGGTGCATGTTTGATAGATTTCATGCGACTTGTTTTTACTTAATGACCAATCACCATCAGCTGTGTTGGACTCTGAGGAGTCAGTCACGAGTTTTTATTATTCATTCTTGTTAAGCCTTCTGTCTGTATCCTTTTTCTTTCTTTAGTATAGTTTTACTATAGTATTCTTTTAATATAGTATAATATCATGAAATAATAAATCAGCCTTCTGAGAACATGGAGTCAGATTGTCATCTCTCACCTCATCCTGAGGACCCTCAAAAAACCACAGAGTGAATTTGGGTCAAGATAATAGGTACCTACAGATAAAATGAATTTTCTAGTGTTATTTGACTGTCCTAGGCTGTCACAGACTTGATCTGTCATAATAGCTGTCAGAGTTGACATAAAATATACAGGTTTAAGTCCCAGTGCATCAGCTGGACACAGGGTAGGATGTCACAGGTCACCTGAAATAGCACTGCCTATGTTGAAAGGACACCATCAAGTCTTCAGAACTAACTTGTTACACAAATTAAATCTCCATTAATTACAATGACAGGCAAATTCTATGACTGAAAATGTTCATGCTCAAGATTCATATCCAATACCATTTATGCAGTCATATGAGTATAATATTGTTCTAAGTTTTCTCTTTTTTATTCCCTGCAGAAATAATGTTTAAAGAGAAATGGCTGGATCTGAGCATGACTTAATGTGGACTGATTTGTGAAATAGTTTGAAAATAATTTCCTTAAAATGCATTCTTTTTCCTATTTACAGCATCTAAATTTCTTATTTTCCTTATTAGCAAAGATAATACACTTCTTTATAGTTTAGATTTTTTACACTGTATTTAATGCTGAATAATCTAATATGATTTAGAAAAATTAGAGAGAGGAATTTTGCCTTATGTCTTCTATGCTTATGTGAAAGTTTTCCTTTGATTTGAGAAGTTGATTATGTTAATTAATGCATCTGATCGACCATGACATACAATTAATTGTAATTTTTGTGTAACATATATTTTTTCATAGCAGAATTTCTGCCCCTTACTTTATAGATTTGGTCAATGGACTGTGAGTATGACAATCACAGACACATAGTATAGAACATTTTTTGGAGAAAAAGACTCACAGTTTCATCCATTTGATTTCATTCTTGGTAATGTCTTTTATTTGATAATTCACATAGCTGCTTCAAACACAAAAAAACCCCAATACAATAGTAAAATTTTTAGTAAATTCATATTATAATTATTCTATAAGATAGACTATCTTCAGGACATACAAATAATATCTTCTGGAGTAAATTCAGTATGTTGTTCAAGAAATAAAGCTTTGAATTAAGGATGAGATATATCACAAAAGCCCAATTAATTAATTTTATGATTGAAGTATTATGAAACTTAAAAACCTCTTATTATCAAGAACAGATTATGGGATAAGAAGAATGTTCATAACAAATGTTACGTGTTTTAAGTTTAAAATTGATGTACTAGGGGAGAAATACTGTAGATGAATGCAAATTTGGTGGCTTTTATGTAAATTTGTCTGCCATTGTGATTGCCTCAAGCTTACTTTGATTTTAAAGACTTCTGCCAAAGGTGTGTTGTTAGGGTTTTATCTCTTTTTTTTCTTTTTTTTTTGTAGCATCATCAAGATATATAACCTGAGATGTCAACACTTACTGGAGAAGAATTCTTCTTTTCCTGAAAGACATTTAAAAAATTGTCGTCTCTCCTACAGTAAAATGTGCAAATTCAAAATCTAATAAAGAAACATAAAGAATAATTGATATCTTGCAATATGTTTCTTTTAGTGTTTTCTCTAAATTCCAGTTAATATTTCAGCTGAATCCCAGCTTATCCTATCTCTTTCCTACTGAGACCTTTCAGATACTAAAAAAAACCCCATGTACATAAATAACTAAACAAATCTAAAATGTTCCTTCTTTGTTGTATCCATTTATTCTGTGATTTTTTTGCTTCCTCTTTCCCCAGGTAATTATGTGGTTCATTTAGCATTTTCATGTTTTTAAAGCTCAATTTCCTTGAAGGCTGCTTGTAACTGTTCCCGTTCTTTCCTGTGCTCACAACCAAGCTCCTTTGATCTCTCACCCAGCAAGCTGCAGTCACTGCTTTGCAATTCACTGATTGCTGCTAGGTGGATCTCAGACCCCAGCTATGCCATTTGGCAAGGGAGAAAATGGGTAGCCAGGCACCAGAAATACACTCTGCTACCTCATGTGACAAAGAAACTTGTGGCTTAGACCACAGCAACTGTTCATCACCTCGAACTCCAGCCACAGCTTTGGCCTTTTGGTTTGAAGCAGCTGAGGAGTACTGAGATCAGAGGCAAATGCTCAAACTTTTAGAGAGGTGAGGTGCAGCTGCAGTATTAACCCATATACAACGATGAACAGAAATATAACATCAAGAAGTCATTACAATGCAACATCTCTTTCCCCTTTTCTAGTGCTACTGGATACAGAGAAAGCAATTTTTTGTTAAAGGAAATAAATTAAAATATTCCATTTTATGGTATCCTTTATTTTTTCAGGTTTTTGACGATATATCACTTTCTTGAAAAGTTTCAGAAAAGCAAATATAACACCTCCTTCTACCTGAGAGCTTCAAATTGATGAGGTTTTTTTCCCAGAAAAGCATTAACCTTTAACTCGATTTGAGGAAGATTTACAGAGGTTTTGTTTGTTAGTTTTCTTTTGCCTCAGTCAAAACAACACTTTCATTTTTGACAGGGAAAAGATCTGGCTTCCCCATACCAATGAATGTATTTCAGTTTGTATATTAAATACAGTGTGAATTTATGTTATTTTCTTTTTTATTGTTTCCTTTTTAAATGAGCACTCAGATACTCTGATCATAGGCTTTTTATGCAATTAATACTTATCCTGAGAACATCTTTTTCCCCATTTAATTTCCTTATCAATATTTGATTCATTTCACAATAAAAGTAATTTTATATTAATTTCTTCACAAATTTATTTCTTTGTTTGTTTTATTTAATTTCATGCATTTATTGCTTATTAGGAATATTTTTTTCCTTAACAAATCAGAAATATTCCCGGTATAAATGAACAATAACTCAGGAATTTCAAATACAGTTTTTTGCAATAGCTAATTTTTACATTGTGAAAAATATCATTGAAAGTGAGACTTGTGCCAAGTGAGTAGGCATAAGTTAGTTTTCATCCAAAACTTCTTTAACCATGAGGGTGCTTCTCTAAATGAAACCTAGTAAATCATGCTGAAAGACAGCAATGTGAGCCACTATTCTGGTGTTATCTCAGAAAGGGCTGTTGTTTTAAGATGTCACTGCCTACCAGATACTTATTGCCACCTCTCAGCTGGATGTTATCACCTCACATAACAGCCAGCTGGTTTCAGTATAATGTTCTACAGTTTCATTTAAAGCCTCTGAACAGACTTTAAGAGGATCAATCTGCCATTTTGCTCATTGAAGTAAAGGCTGTGGGAACTGACATTGTAGGGAATGTATTCTGAGCCTCTAGAGAGAAAAAGTACTTCAGTAGAAATAAAAAACCTTCTTTACCTTTTTAATTTTTTGTTAGTTTCAAAAGGAAATAAAGTGCACACTAAATCTGGTCCAGAAACTCAATACTGAGAAAGAAAATTTTCACCTCCTTTAAATTTTTATATAAGTACACTTATGTATGATTTATATAAACTTTGCTGTACAAGTTTGGTCTTACACCACAGAAAGTGAAAACAAATGCATATACAATATAATACAAATACTCAAGAAAAATGATTTGTCACTTGCAGATGGAAACTTAAAATACCATCTTTCAGACATATTATCCTTCTGAAAATCCATGTGACAAGAAGGTTGTATTAATCTAAGAAGAACTAAGCAGGAGGAAAAATGTTTTGACCCCTTTTATGGATTTTTCATAGCTACAGTATGGTTTTAGATTCTGATCCTGTAACTTTGTATTTTTACTAACATTTTCATCAACAGCAGAATAGAATGATTACTTATTTATGATCAATATCCAGCACAATCCAGAGAATTGATGGCATGACTCACAGAGCTCTGGGTCCTCTTCTGCCTTTTATTAATATTGCACCTGCTAGTTTGTTACTAGTGACACGCTAGGTGGAGATCTGCTAGGTGCTGGATCACTCTTGCCATCAAAGCCTCATGTCTCTTTTGTTTTGTTTTTGCTTTGTTTTGTTTTAAAGACAGGCACTTTCACCTTTCTAATGAGACTTTTGTTTTATCTCTTTTATTCATTAATTACAGACACACTATGTCAACCAGTGAAGTTTTGTTTTAGCAAGGCAAAGAGTATGGGAATCCCTCAAGTTTCAGTATGAAGGAGCAGAACTCTCTTCTTCCCATCCCCTTTATACTGAGGTCAGGAGTTATATATTTAGAAGAGGAGAGGTGGAAAAGCCAAATGAGGAATCAGACATTCTCCATCCTTGCTTTTCTACAAATTATTAGTCTGAGCATGTTTAGGGCCAGTGTCCTGTATGAGAAGTTTATTCCCACTTTACCTTGTATATGACCAGACCTATATTTAAAAACAGAAGTAGATTTCTATGGTTGAAGAGGCATTAAAAATGTTAAATGTTAAATAGGGACAGTACAAATGTTAAATAGTACTAGGACTGCTGGCCCAAACTGACTAGACAGATAGTCCGTACCATATAACACCATGTTCAGCAACCAAGAGCACAAAGAAAGAAGAGAGAACATTTCACTTCCAGGTAACCATTAGGAGGTCCTGCTTTCCAGGAATTGACTTGACACATGCTTCTTACTGGGAAGCAGTGAATCAATTCCTCTAGTTACGTTCTCACACACATTTTTTGCCTTCCTTGTTAAATTTTCATTATCGATCCACAACCCTTTTCATCTTCCTTTAATTTTCTCCCCATCTTGTGGGAGAGGAGAGTGAGAGATAACAGGGTGGAAGTTCAGCTGCTGGCTAGATTCAACCCACTATCCTCAAACTCATCCATACTTGCTCCAGTTACTGCATTCATGGGACCATGTGACCTGAGGTCCTACTCCAGCTGCTGGCACTCAGAGTTCATCCACACATGCATGTCAAATAGAGTCTCTCACTCAGGAAATTATTTATAAATGGAGTTTAATAAGAAAATAGGGCAGATTGCACTGATCCCTTGCAGACAAGTTTACTAATTTGCAAACTATTTGCATATGACAAAACATTTCTGTCCCCTCATTCCTCTATTTTCCAATGCTCATTGCTTCTCAGACTACCTAGATCCCCCCCTTTTCTGCCTTTGTCTTCTCCTCTAAACAACTCATAAGAAGTTCTATGCCATCCCCAAATGCCCTTCCCCAGTACCCCAGAATGTGTCCCATACTCAGAAGTAATTCTTCTCAGTTAAAAAGGTGCACTGTTCACATGATCTTGATAGATTTCATCTCTGGACACTGGGTTTAAGACTCCTCAGGTAGCCCTAATAAAAGCCCAGATATGCTATCTGTTTCTCTGAGTCTTTAGTTTGGATTTTCTACATCTGCCATTGAACCCCTGTGATCCTGTGTAGAAATGTGGGGTTTTTTTTTTGATAGGCTGATGGCTCCTGCGATGGACCTGGGAGTAACCTGGAAGGGTATTTTTTAGGTCTCCACCTGCTATTGTCTCTCTCAGTGGGTGTACAGATGAGCTTTTATAACACAGCCTAACACATTCCAATTGTAGCAAATGAATTCAGTCTTTTGGGGTTTGTTCCTTGTTATTGTCCCTAGGGCACTCTTTCTATTATAATACAATTAAGGAAGATGAGTTTCAGGGGCCTTTATCAACATCAAAGCTGGAAAAGAGCTATTAGATTAAGTAACACAGACCCTGCCCAAAGCAGCACCTGAGTGAATTACAAACTACTGCCAATCCTCTTAACTAAATATGATCAATTGGAAAGGGAGTGTTCCACTGCCTCCATTGGAATACATTTCCTCCTGGATTACTATTCAATTAATTAATCTGCCAGATACTACTTACCCCTTGGGCTATAAAAACTGTGTGTATTTTATTATTATTTTGCTTTGAAATGGATATAGGCATTGAAATGGATATATGCATACAGTATAATACATAGGATCTATAAAAGGTCATCATGTCAGTTACATAATCCAGGTATTACAGCTTCCAGCATATGTACAAATGCAGTCACTAAGATTTTAAAAATAATATCCCACCATTTTTTCAAGAAGTTCTCGAAAATGTTGGCTAAAGATGAAGGAAAACATTTTGTCTGAGATGTTTTGATCTATTTTTCTTATACCACTGTGACATCAACTTAAGAAATTATATGAAAGGCAGATTTAGGTTGCACACCCAAACAAAAATCTCTCCTAACAGTAAGAATAGTGAAGCAGTCAAATAGATCATCTAGAGTCAGTGTCCGATCCACATCGCTGGAAGTTTTGTGAGCAGTTTGATAAAAGCAACTGTCCAGAACAACATTGGCAAGGTTGCTATGGCCTTTGGACAGAAATAAGGCAGTCAAACTGTCAAGACCTATTCCCATCTTTTTGTCAGAAAATGGTATCTCTGATCCTTTCTGTTGTACCATCATTTCACCAAATAGTGACTGTAGGAAGGTACTGGAAACTGACAGTTTAAATTCTTATAAGACAAACAACACTGGAGTTCAGATAGATCCTGAGATTTATTTCCACATGAAATGGCAAACAAGTTAGGCTGGTCCTACCAGTAATTAATTTGCCTCAGAAATCTCAATCCAACTGAGTGTCCCTTAATGAAATTCAGATTCAGCAACTGAATTCGGTTAATCAGAAAATATAGATAATACCATTGTGTTGATACTACTGTGTAGAAAGTGTAGAATACTACACTTTCCTTCCTGTAGGATGCCTCTCCAAAGAATTAAGACATCACAGCTTTCACACTCCCATAATCTCATAATGTTTACCGCCTGGCAATTGTGAAAGGACAACCAAAAAAACCTAAAAGACAATGTTTCTACTCCCACGTTGAACTTTTATTTTTTTAGAATATTCCCTTATGTTAATACTGTAATTCTCAAGTTACAGACTGTAAGTATGTGGAAATGTCTCCGTTTGTTGTTGGATCATCCTTTATTATCCACCCGGGTGGATATTGCTGACACTAATGTCAAGTCTGAAGGCTTGGAATATGATGTGTGTACAGATTGCTATTTATTAGTGTCAGTTAAACAAAGCTTTCACAAATGTTAAATAGTTACAATAAAGTACAGGTGTTTAAAAGTTAATAAATGTATGGATGAATAGCGATTTTTTTTTTTCCTGAGAATAGTAGAAAGACAATTACATTTACTGGACTAAATAGAATTTCACTCAGGGAGGCTTAGTATAACAAGGACTGCAGCTGGGTATGGAGCTGTCATGCATAGTGTGAAATCACATCTTCTCTGTTGGTATTTTATCACCTACATACAAGAGAACAGCAACACCCCAGAAGAACCTCTGTTTATCTGTGGATGAGATGTTCCTGGAAATGAAGCTGATGTTGTGTCTTATGCAGATACCCTTATGTGGGATCAGTTTCCTAGTCCTGATTATAGAGAGACAGGTTTTGGTGACAAAGCATCTAATATCTACAAAATAAGGGACTCCAACCCTGTTGAGGATATTTGGATTCATCTTTTGTTCTGAAAGGTGTTTTTTAGGCACCTGGTGTGGAACATGGAACACTTTAAGGTTGGGCATTGCACTTCAAAGGGCAGTTGCAGACCGCCTCCTCTAGTTCAGCAATATCAGGAGTCTTCACTGAACTTGGGCCTCTGCAAGACAACAAAAGGTAAAACAAGGGGAATCTTGCAGAGTAGAAATAGAGATAATATATAGTATACAACATAGAGTATACATGGTATAGTGCGTAATGTGTAATGCATGTTATATAAGGTTTATTATGTAATATACAATATACATGGAAATGAAGTATAATAGGAGAGAACTGGATTCACATCAATTAACAATGGCTTCCTTTTCTTCTCCCTTGTCTGTTCTGTGGTTCCTTGTAGTGCCTTTGTAAACTAGGGTCAAAATTTTCCTACATTTCCACAGAACATATCAACTGATTAAGACAACAAAAAAAAAAATACAGCTTTGGGATTTGTGCTTTGTATGCATGGTAAATCTATAAATGAGGTGCTTCAGGCAGTGTTTGATTTTCTGGGCATGCAAAAAGGTATTTAGTCACTTGTGTTTGGCCAGTAGAGACTAGATGTTTTGTGTGCAAATGCATCCTTATATACACACATAAATGTATGTGTATAGTAGGTCTTTATTCCTTAGTGATTGTTTGACTTGTTTGAAGGCATATATATACTTCATTCCTCTTACTTCTCTCTCGCTTTCAAAAAATGAATGTTTTAAAAAAAATACAACCCCCTGAAAACCAGTACATTTAAATCAGTCCATCATTAAAAAATCATGGACTCTAATTAATTATTAATTATTGAGAGGAAAGACAACATGCAGTAGCCTCAGGCCTGACAAGCTGTCAAGAATGCCTGCCAAGGCTGCCAGGCTCACCAAGCTCCTGGGTCATCGCCACATTAAACACAGAAAGTTAAATTACTTTTCGTGGGATCTGGAGAATAGCAATTGGGCATAAAAGTGTCTTTTTTCTTTTTTTTTAATTTTTTATTGGTATCCTTGATTGTTTCATATTCTTGACAAAAGACAGAAAACAATGGAAAATTTGTCAAGCAGACAACAGCACATAAGTGGTGGAGCAGCTAATAAATTCCTACAACAACAAACGGAGTAAACAGTTTGTAAAACCAGTTACCACAAAGGGATAAACTGCTTCCACGTAAATATGTTTTGTATAAATATAAAAGATAAAGTGACCGGATCCAAATAAGAACAGAAATCACAGGGTGCAGAACAGGGTACAGAAGTGTCATCAATTCAGTTTTAGCTGTATATTTATCATGCAATAATCTTTACCTGAGCATGGGAGAGGGGTTGTATCATGGAAATCTTTGACTTGTCGTGCTGTTTCGTGCACTCTGCCAAAAGGGCCTTAAAACATTGTGAATTGTTAGGGAGAGACCTTTCCTTTTAAATCGTAATAAAAGCAATCCTTTTGAAGAAAAATATATGTTCTGTGAATATATTTGAAAGAAAAATATATTATTAGTCTCATATTTAAACACTCTTATCAAAGATACTTAATAAAATTTCCAGAAATGTTTTCTTCTTAAGGTAATGTTACTGTAATTATGAAAAGACTACTACTATAGAAGTAAGCAAATCCTGAATAATCAGTAAGCAATATTTGAATTTTAAAAAGATTATTTTTAAGTTAAAACCACATATTAAAACAAACTTGTAAGCAACATGTTCTTAAGAATTTAATAATAAAACACACAGATATTTTGAAAAATTGGAGCAATACTTGGAACTCCTGAAATCATAGCAGGTAAAAGTATTTTCTTAAAGCAGCATTTAGAGGAGCCTAGAATTTCTCTGGCAGAGATCTCAGTCTTGCAAGCTCTTTCTTGGATCATTATTTGATTTTTTTTTCTATAGTGTATCACAATACTTATGCAAAGAATAGTCCAATAAGTGACCAGATTCCAGAGTGCAACTAATTTTTCCCTGGTAAGATTTTGTCATTCACAGTACTATGAATGAAAAATTCAAAAACAAATTCAAAACTGTAATGACAAAAGTCATTACAGTACTGTGTGATATTCCCCCTAACCCTGTTAAATATAAATAGATATAAATTGCCAAAATATATTGTCATATTTCAGTGCTCTCCTGAAAGGCATGCACTCTTTCATTGTTATCACCCAAGTATCTGTAAGCTAACAATGAATTTGAGTGGATTTGTATTTTGCCACAAAATATTTAATATAGGGTGCATGTGATTTTTCCCAGTCTGTCTTTTTTGCTTTCCTGTCGTTCTTGACTTCCTGTTGAGTGAGGCTGTGAATTTTATATTCCTTAGGAAATTCCTCTCTTTCAAAGGCAACCCTAAACCTTCAGCTCTACTTTTTAACTTCTCCCGGAGCCATTGATACTGTGTCTATAAAATATGTGTAGGACTACTTTCTGGCACTATGGACAATTGGCCTCAAAGATCCTATGTCCTCACTGATGAACTCTTACACAGCAGAACAAGGTGCATATATCCAAGCTACATACTGGGAATTATTCCGCTTCCATGCAAACCAATGAGCCTCAGCCAAGAATCCTTTGGCACAAGATAAAATCATGCTGGCAACTATCTTAAAAATTTAACAGTATAAACTCTTTCAGTATCTGGGAATGCTGCCTGGCATTGTTCAATTCTCTAGGATGGTTATAACTTCAGAGTTTTCATAGGATATAATTAGACAAGGCTAGGTTCTCAAAGGTATTTGTACGCCTAGCTTCCATTTCTTTCAATGAATTTAGGCCCCCAAACTGCCTTTAGGAGGTGTGCCAAAGTGCACAGAATAAGCACATACACCTCTGCAAATTGAAGTAGATCCAAGTCCAATTTGGTGCTGAAGAAGCTTTCTGGAATGCTGAACAATAACACATGCACAACATTCACTTCTGTAAATCAGCGATCTGTTACTCCTCACTAATTTTGCTTTGATTTTTATACAGTCTAATGTAAGATAAATGAAAATATTTCTGTGAGAATGTCTACCCTCTCATTCTTGGAAGTTCATGTCTGACAAATGGTGATAACTTATGTCACTAACTATATTGTTAGATTTATTTACCGGTTTGAAAATTTTTAAGAGCACAGTCCTTTCAGCCAATTTTAAGCGTATAAAAATGTCTGGGTACAGTTCAGACAGAAGAACAAATTATATGAGGGCAAACTATTTCTGCCATGCCATGGCATTTGAGAGTAGCAGTAATGCAGAAGGCTGTGCTATGAACTGCATAATGTGTACCCTGGTTTGTGGTGTGGTGTCCTGAAAATATCTCTCAACAAATTCCCACACTATCACTCTGTTGTGGCTGGCTGGACCTGCCAACTGAGATTACTTCTCATGCTCTGTCTTTGTCTCACCTTCTGGCTGTTGTTCCTCTCCCTGGGCATTTCTGGTTTGATTATTTATTTTGTAAGAAGCTTTAGCAGAAACTAGCACATTAAGAAAAAAAAGAAAACCCGACCAACCAACAAACCAAACAAAAAAGCACCGCAAAACCCACCAACAAAAAAGTCCTGTATGTAGCACACACTAAGGGTTTGAATAAAACTCATAAAAGAAGACTCAGATCCACCCCACAATTTCAGTGTATGTCTATCTGAAATTGCTTCCAAGATGGCAATTAATGTTAAGCATGCATAATATTTAGTACTGTACAGCATTCATACACATTCAGAGATGTATTCTTAGACACATTCATAGCAGGCCACTACTGGCATTTCTAATGTAGAGGAGGCACTCGCTGAACAGATCATCGGGACTCCAGCATGTTTCTCTGAGTGGATTCACTTTCACGGAGAAGCCATTGACATTGTTGATCGTATTACTGATCTGGACAAGTCACATAAGCTCTCAGTGTGGAAAGTTCTGCCAAACTGACAACGATTTTACCTCTTGAAAAGTGTTTTAACATCTTTTTACCTCTTGAAAATATTTTAACATCTGTGGATGAAAATTATGGTACTTTAAAACAGTTTGTCCCTTTAGAAATCTTAGGGGCTATTCAGATAAAATACATTGCAATGTGAACAAAAATGTGAAATGCAAATAAAATTATACCACATTACTATCAGAGCATATTTATTTTTTATTAGTCTTTCACTGAATGTGAGAAAGGCTAATAAACCAAATAAGCCTAAGATGTGTGCAGAAAACATGATCAGTCATCAAATAAACCAAGCATTACTATGAGAGACAGAATATTTGAAGGCTTATATCCTGTTACTTTCCTGCTTTTAAAGCTTGGAATAGAAGTTTTCTATCACTAAAAGCACTTATTTAGATCTCTCTTCCAACAGATGCTTCATTTCATGAAACCAGTAGGAACTTCAGGTCTGTACTTGTAATTAAAAGAAGCTTCTGGGAATAAGTTCTAGTATTGGATCATTGCTTAGTTAAATATTGGCTCTCCCAAGGCTCTGGTTTGCATTGCTCCAGCTAGATCTCCCTGCTGTATAGATATGCTCTTGATAAGGTTCTTTATTAACACTGTATATATGAGTCAGGGCCAATCCATCTTGCAGCACAGAATTTAATTCTGCTTTTTAAATTTATTTAGTTAGCTACATAAATAAAAGAGAAAACCATTGTCAGATTTGCCCTAAATTGATAATCCAATTAGAAACATTGCTACAGATAACTTGCAGACAAATATAGAAATATATGCATTTAACATCTAGACAATCTTCTCGTACCACCATTAAATTATGCAAGCCAAACAAAAGATGATTCCTGAATGAGCAATATTGTTACTAACAATGCTGCTGTCACATGTAAGGTATCTTAAATTCATGGGAGAAATGGAATGCCCATCCTCCTTGCTGCCACTTCCCTTCCCCCAAAAAAACGTAAGAAGAAATCTTTGAAAAGGCATGAGGAAAAAGAAAAGTCTTAACTCACTTTATGTGCAGAAGGACAAGACAAAATTCCTATCTTTTTAATTTGCTAATCTAATGCAGAATTCATGTCACTAAGTTTAGAGCATGTAAAAGTCATTAATTTAAGTCTACAGTCATCACACAGTTTCTTTCTAAAGTCAATGGAGAAGAATTGGCATTATCAGAGAGTGAAAAATCCACTCTAATGTCAGTGTCTAAAGCAGGTGAAAGAATCACCCTCTGGAGATTACTGCTTTTCTATATCATCTGTGAAGACACCTCCAGTAAGTCACTAACAATAGGCATCTAACTTTGAAAAGCTTACATTTAAATCTGATCAATGTGATCTCACCTGATTTTCTTGTAACTAACCATGATTACTTGAACAGTATTTCCACCAGTGACTAGGATAAAGTGCTCTTTGTTTCAACGTCACAAATCATTCAGATTCCCATTCTGCCATTCTGACCCACAAAGAGTCATGCTTTATTTGTAGTGGAGAATAATGCTCGGCATTGAGGAAGGGTGGAAGAGCTTGATGTGAGGTTAGTAAGTCCTTGTAGATGAGGCTGAAGCACTTACCTGCCAGAAGTTCTCTTTCACTGTTCAACTGCACTTTACTGATTGGCAAGTGCTTACATTCCCTGATTGCTTTTGATTCAGATTGCCACACAGAGGATGATTTTTCCCTTTTTCTTTCCTGATGTTACTGATGGAAGGGTTTTTTACAATATTCTTCATGGCCTTTTTGCCCTCTGTTCAGCTTCAGTTTTTTGAGTTCATCTGTGGCATCCCCAGATTACATATATGATACTTTCTGTCCTGTCTTAGGCAAAAATTCAGGTTAACCTTAAATTCAGATTTTTTTCCAACATGCCTGTCTTTGTGACACTTACTCTTTCTGTACCACTCTTTTACACTTACAGGCTTTGGGACTTCTATTACTAGCAAAAAGCTCTGAGGCAGAGTTAAAGTACCTTTTCCCTGTTTACAACACATAAGAAATTCCTGGCAGCCACACATTGTTTTGAGCACTGAAAGTGAGAAAGTGGGTGTCTGCTTAGAAAAATCCTTCTGCCTTTCTCATCCTTGTTCAAAGTATAGCAAGCACACCTACTGCCTTCTCTAAACACTTCGTTCACCATGACAGAGATTATTTGTTTATCTCATTTCACATGGGATCTTTTTCTGATCTGTCAGCTACATCTAATACCTCAGGCACTTTGCTTCACCTTTCCAGCCATATACATGTTTGGCAGTTCACACTCAAGTCCTTTGTAAATTACTTTTGACCTTGTTTATCAGCTTTATGGTAAATTGTACTAAATTAGCTCATGGTGAGTGCTAAATAGAGTTTTATATATTTGCATATTTGATGCTGTGGAGTTCATATATTATTTAAGCTTTTACTGCTTTGGAAGGTTTTCTTTTTTAATGCAGCCATTAGAGGCTGCAGTCATCTTAAACTCATTTGATCATGCGGAATTTCTGATTTCAGCTGCTCTGTGGTCAGCCTATGTACAAAAACAAGATGGTTTAACTTTGCTAGGAATGTGGGTCAGTGTCCTGCGCCTGAGTCCTCTCCTCCACAGGGCACAGACATTTGGGTCCAGTACCAAGTTAGAGAGTGTGTTACTTCCTCAAAAGAGAGCAATGGAAGGTGTTTCACTAACTTTCCCAAATATCTCTGCTAGGGAGCCTTGGAAAGGCTTCCTCTCCATCTGTGAGAGGTGTTTCCAAGCTGAAGCTTCTGTGCACAGTGTCCACTTGAATTCCCACCCCTGCCATGTCCCAGACATTGCTTTGGTCTGCCATTAGCCTGATCCCTCATCATCAGGCCCCTGTGCCAGCCTGGCTTTGGTCTGTCCCCATCCCCATGAAGGTGCACAATTCCCAGAACTGGGGCTGCCCTTGCTCTCCAGATGCCCTGATCTGGCCTGGAGCAGTAGGACAGCCCTCAATGCCAGTGCCTGCCCATGAGGCAAAATTCACGGGGAGATGCCTCTTCCTCCTGGAGCCTCCAGTCTCCACACTGCCATGGTAGCCAACTCCCTAAAGTGAACACAACCAAGCCCTGACCCATCCCACCTCTTCTTGATCATCAAAAGAACACTGAATGCATCAAAACAGAGCAGACACTCTGTAATAGGATTTCGAGAAAGTCCTAAATATGCAAGCACTGCAGAAGTTGAAATATGAAGATAAGGCAAAAATGAAGAAAATGCAGAAAAATTATTTCCTATTAGAGGGATCACAAAAGAGAGGATTTTTAGAAAAATTAAATAATAATCCCTCAGCCTAAACATATTTTCATTTTTTACTAATTTCAGGACTTTGTAGTTCAACTCGCTTTGCTTCAGTGATTCACTTCATTCTTGATGGTTCATTGAGCTGGGACAATAATAGACTGCACAATAAATGTTCCTCATGTGTTGTACCAATTTCATGCTTAGGGATGATTTTGATGAAATGTACTGCTTATGAAAGGAATCAATAGGCAGTAATAGCCTTAGCTGGGCCAGGTACAGGGAAGAAAGCAGCTACACAGATTTAACCAAGTAGGTCTGCCGATACATCTCTATTACTTGCAGCAGTTTGAGTCTTCCGGTCCAAAACATTACGGAAAGACTGTTAGGGATCAATTTCTGATTGCTAAAATGCCAAATACAATCTAAACCTTAGAAACCATCCAGTGAACAAACCAGACCCTAGGGATCTTTAAGACTCTGTTCAACTAGGTGATAGTGCTGCACTTTTCACATTTTGTGAACTGATAATTGAAGCTGCCCTAGTCTATGTGGTTTTCATTCTTTCTCCCCCCAATCATACCAAATATTTTAATTAATATGCATACTATGCTTGTATCTGTTTGTTGTTTGTATGTGTGTGTGTTTAATCATATAAATATGCATATACAAAGCTTTCTGTATGGGAAAAAGTGCAGTAAGGTTGATACTTGGTAGATGTACAGTCCTACCAATCCATTGCATTCATATGATGGTCTTTGAAATTGAAAATGTATTTTGGAGTAAATGTTACATCACAAGCAATATTTTTTGGACAAAAATATAAAAGCAATACTGAAGCTTTTCTCATGGATAGGTTTGTGTGAGGTATCAGCATTAAAGACCTATAGAAATGACAGTTTTGCAAATGAGCAATTAGTAGCCCACAGCTGTTTGTTATGCGTGTTGGAAAGGTACCTGTATGAAAAGTAAAGCATGTGAAGAGGATGGTTGAACTGGTAATAGTTTTCTTCATGTGTATATTTGCAACAGATTTGTTTTCCCTAGTTTGCTTAGCATTGGGATCTTGTTCAAATATGTTCATAGTCACTCCTGTATTTTTAAAATTCACATTTTCTATTGATTTTACTGGCATGCTACAGTGCTAGCTATGTAAAAAGTTTTACTTTCAATCAGTTTCAGGATTCATATTCTTAGAAATTATTAAAATGTTCTATTAGACACCTGTCTGCTTCTGAAAATAAAATAGTGCTCATGCATATAAATGTAGTGCTCAAAGGGAGATGTTTTTGTAGAAACTCGCATCATACCACTTCTTTCATAATCTCACAAATCTGTCATTGTTGCCACCAGTACTTCTGCTTTGAGTCTTTCCTAAATGAAGCTACTTCTCCCTCTCTTCCTCTCTTTCTTTGGTTGCCCTTATTTATTATGTTGTTTTGGTTTTGGGTTTTGGTTTTGTTTTAATTTCTTCATTTGCTGGGTTTGTGTTATTTGGAGGTTTCTTTGTTTTGGTTTTGGTTTTGTTTGGTTTAGCTAGGGCCAAATAAAACATACCAATATTCAACAGTATTAGACGTCAATCCCCCATTCAGTTTGCAGTTGCTAAATCCAGTCTATGAATCTTACCACCAATCATTTGTTATATCTGTAGTGGCATCTTCAGATTTATTCCAAATCATTGGCAGAAACCCATTCACCCTGAACCAACTAAATGGTAGAAGATGTTGTGCAGCATGTCAGATTAGGGAGAATTATGCACATCTACTATCCTTCAAGCAGAATTTCCATTTCTAGGTCACTAAGGTTCAAAGTTATCTATGGACAGGCTTTTACTGATAGACGCAAGGAACTTCTGAACTCTAAAGCTTTGATTGTTTCACTGCATATTGTGACTTCTGAAGTAGAGAAAACAATGAAAGACAGTTTTTTGTACTTTGCTCAGTTCCTCAGTTTGGATAAATAAATACCACTAGGCAAACGCAGACATTACTGCCAATCCCTTTGTCTTTAAAATACTAAAATAAGTCAGTGAGAACAATCCTGATGACTGCTTGTAACTGAGAAGAAATATTTACAGAACCGCTAAGTCTAGACACTCCTCGTAACAAAAAATGGCTTTATTTTTCTATGAAATAAAACAACCAACGAACTATAAGTTCTCATGGGTTTGACATGACATTGTCTTTCAATCTTAACTAAAACACGTACTAAAAAACACCTGGTTTGGTTCTTTTTTTCTTCAGAGAACCTGAAGAAAGGAAAAGGGAATGAGAAATAAGTTATTAGGTACATGTTTATTTTAAAATGAAGTCTTTCTTTAAATAAACAGGCCTAGACCTACAGGATCAATATTAGGATGTAAATAAAATTCTTTTAAGGCTTCCAAAAAGAAAGATCTGTACTTTGATTTTGATATTCTAACGTCAAAAGGAAGTTAGTGCCCCTCACACTCTTGTTCTGTAAATAAACTGCCACCAGCAACTTACTTCTCTAACCAGGATGATACATGAGATTTTTCTGTCGAAATTTGGTACATCAATGGAAATGACACAGAAGCTGTTAGAAGGGCAATTTGCTGATCTTCTAGTACAGCTGTCATTTATTTTTCAAGATCTTGTAATTATAATGAGCTTGGTAGTACAGACACAGTTCAGCAGCCTTTTTTTGCAGCCTTGCCGTAAAAGAAATGTGGAAGATTATTTTGGAAGAAAAGAATACTGAAAGCAACCTAATAGATTTCTTTGTGACCTCTGAAAAAAATCAATATGCGTCCATATTTTTTGCCCCAGCATACCTTTCCAATCAGGGAAAAAAAGCCAATCCAATTTTTATATGTGTACAGGGCACTAGTTACTGGATATATGAACTAACTGATGCAGAGTGCTAATAATTTCAAGATCAAGTCCTTGGAAGTATATTAGGGAATGTAATATATTGGTGTTGTCATGGAGGATTTATGTACATTGATGTTTGACTGTCCAAATCTGTCCTGTGGCCATTGCTCCTGTCTCTAATTTTCAAGAGGAAAGAAAAGTCCACAGCAGATGGAAAAAAAGGTGGAAAAAATGGTGAGAAGCCACACACCTGATGTTGAACTGAGGAATCATCTGGTGGCAGAGTAGAGGAAGGTGGAATACTCACATCATTGTGGTGCTCTAGCTCTTTCCCAAGGAGCTTGACAGTGGGTAGCTTCTCACTCCCTCCACTATTTTTGGTGGTCTGTACAGAGGAAAGGGGCAGAAAAGGAGCTCTGTGAGCCCCAGATCACCTTTTATCTCTCTTCCCGGACTGGTGAACTCTTTCAAGTGACTCTGAAAAACACAAGCACTGTCCATCAGTGAAGCAGAGTGGAGGGACTGAGGATATGTTGAGGATGGGACTGGGTGGATGTTGAGGATGGGACTGGGCAGGTGATGGCTAGTTACACCTTGGTGAAACATCTCTGCTAATTCTGCCCAAAAAATGCCCAGAACCATGAGGGTACCTCTCCCCAGCTTAGGAGCAGCATTTTTGCGTATGACTGCTCCTGGGGTATGTGTTGGAAAATCAGAATTCTATTTTACTGTTGCGTCTTTTGCTTTACTAAAAGGAATTGTTGATTTTTAGCGCCTTCTGCCTGTATCTGTCTATTCCTTTTGAAGCAGTCGTGTGTGCCTTTAGGATAGGCAATAGTTATGTGTCAGTGATTCTGCTTTTGCAATGGAGGCGCACATGTCCACCCCCATGGCAGGTCTACACCAGAGGTACAATAGCAGACAGCATGTGCCCCTGGGGTAGTGCCCATGGCTGGTGGCTGCCACTACAACCTGGAGTTCTCCCTTCCTGGTGTTCTGTGCAGAGGATGCAGCTCTGCTGGGTGAAATTCCCTGAAAGAGGCCAAGGAAGCTGCTCTCAGGTCACTGCCTGCTTCTCCACTCTGCAAATGTAACAGCTCCTGCTGGCTCCAGCTCTGCTTGACTCTGGACCAGCTGTAGGTGCTGAGCAGAAAGAAGAGGACGGCTGGAGATTAAGAGAACGAGAAGGAAGGCAGTAAACTTCTTCAACTTGCTTGTCCTAGTCTGGCCCTGCAATTCCTTCATTGTCGGTTTCCAATCTCAGTATCCTATCTCACAGGAGAGACAGTCATTGCCTTGTCCTGCCCTCTGACTGTCCCCTTGGGACAAGGCTGTGACAGGTGCCTGTCTCTGCCCACAGGCTGCGACCCTCTCTTTGATCCTTCTGGTTGTTGAATGTGTTTGCTTTATTATTTGAAAGTAAGGACTGAGGATTCTTCATGTAACAGAGCAGTTTTTGCCTCAGAGTGCAGGGGCCCAGAGGAAGTAACAATTCTTCCTTTCTCCCTTATCTGTACCTGTAGGCAAAAGAGTGGAGTATGGATGCAGCCTGGGCTGAGATAAGCACAATGGGAAAGGAACATAATTTGTGATGAGTCAAGCAAACATTTGCTCCTTGATAGAGGTTCTTGGTCAGAACTCCATTGTGTCTTTCTGGGCCATGAATCTTCCTCAGAACTACCTAAATTAGAGCGACACACATCTATGGACCATTCTCCGCATTCCTTCCCATGCCAACGCACTTTTACACCTTTGCTGAGCAGAAAGAAGAGCTTAAGGCTTTCCAAGTCAGACTCCTATTTTGAACAGAAATTATATAAAGTCTCGTATTCTCCTACAGATTTATTTGTCATCTGTGCACAAGTCCACAGTACTATACAGGTGGTAAGATAAAAGAGGTGAAAACTTTGTTTCATTCTAACCTGACCAAGTATTTTAAGCTATAGATGTGAGCAGTCAGAAAGGTGACCTGAATGGAAGAAAAGAGTCATTGAACAGAAGAAAATGTCTGCTGAAATACTGAGAAAATGCCTACCAGCCTGTGAACTAGGCATGTGAACCAGAACCATCCTTGAAAATTGCAGCTGGCATCTTTGAAGTACAGATGGGTACCTAGAAACCAGAGACATCCTGGGATAACTTAGGTGATTGTAAAAAGACAGAATTGGTGTAATTTATCCTGTGAAATGGGGAAAGATAGTCAAATAAAAGGGAAAAACAACCTGATAACGTAAGAGTCTATAGCTATCAGTAACTGCAAATTTTCTGCAAAAGCAGAAAAACAGCCTAGAAACATAAATATTGGTCTGCAAGAAGAGAAAATATTGTTATCTATTGGCTATCCCAGGTGAAAAATAGAAAATAACATTAGGTACTGGGTGCTAAAGCAGGCTGTTCAATGCCTTTTTATGTCTTTGTGATTTAAAAATGACTTAATTTTTGCTCAAAGTGGACTTTTTCTCTCTTGGAACTTTTCATGCTGCACTTACTCTAAAGAAAAGTGGGGAAATTTGTAAGGTACACTCCTCTGTGTTGGTGTGTATCATAGGACCCTGTTAACCCAGTGCTGAGTCTCTCTGCACCCACAGGCTGGGTAGCCCCAGTCAGGCCATGACAGCTGCTGTATCCAAAACCAAATATTTCTATATTCTTAGCTAATGTAGCCAGCCATACCATTCAAAGGAGAGGGAAAGATGATGGAGCTTGGGCATTATGATCTGAGACAAAACCTCTGATGATTCAGACATGATTATTTTCTTTTGTGCTGCTTAGAAGTTTATGAGAGTTGGGAGCAGGAGCTGTTCCTGCCCACAGATAGCCACACCTCACGTGTTATGATGTCTCATAATGATGGTCATCCTAAATGCTCAGGGCTCTGGACTAACAAGCTGAGCATAGTCCATTTTTTGTTTTCCTCTGCTCAAAGAATTACACTATTTTGATGATTCAAACATCTCAGTTTCACCTTTGGCCTTATCCAAGTCCAAAGTATTATAAAAAAAACCTTTCCATTCTGAGCAAGTCCACATGATGCGGTGTCAATAAGCACAGACATATCTAAGTGATCCAAACCGATATGGATGTGTTGAAAGTAATTTTAAGCAACTGGAAAACAATACTAGCAATAAAGAGTGAAATATCATTATTTTTGAGTTTTCAGAAACATTAGTCCATTTTAGTATAGTGAAAAATATTTCTACTATGAGATTGGTAGGTTTCAAGCTTTACATGGCTACCCTGTAGACATATACATGATGCATAACCCAAACCTTCCTGTCAGATAGATAGAGAGAAATAATGACTTAGCTCAGACAAATGTTTCAGGATTAAAAGGCCTTTGCTGTAAAATTTCCTATTTTTCTCTGCAGACTAGGAAGCTTAATATGGCTAGTTTGTATGTGAACATTTGCATCCTAGGGATGATTTCTACTGGCAGGTTATTAAGATTAATTAATGTTGAGCCTTTCAGTTTACTGCTGGTCCATTCTCACAGATGGAATGTGTTTGTTGAAATTATGAATTATATCTCGAGAAGGTTGATCAAACATGCTTCTGGGTCCTGGCTCCAGGAAGAAAAGTAATGCAGCCAGTTTAGTTACCACATTAAAGATTTTATTCTTTCAGGAAGAAAATACTTAAGGTGTAAACAGGTTTAAACAAGCATTTACAGTGGTGCTGCCAAGTGTTCCAGATTGTCCTTGACTTTCTCATTATGTAAAAAAGTAAAGTTTGCATTGACTTCCAGAGATGAGTTTAAGACAGCAGGAAGTACTTAGAAATCTCAGCACCAACATAAGTGATGTGTTAAAAATTTCAGGTTCAGTCTAAAATGAGATTTAACCTTGTGAGCCACTATAGTTTGAATTACTTTAATAATTTGAATTTTACAACTTCCAGTTACTTCAAAAATGCACTTGAATTATTCTCAGCACATTTCCTATCTTATTATGAAGTCATGAGAACAGATTAATTTCCAGAAATTCAAATGCTTTCCACCTCTCTTTTAATATTGAATAACATTTGGTTATCTAAGCTTAGATCTGTACTTGTAAATTAAAAGGGCATGTTCTCTAGCTATAAGAGTAAATGTCAGAAAAAGACTCAGTCCAGAACAGCTTAGGATGAATATTTCCTCTCCTACAAACAAAAAAACCGTAGTATTGGCTGAAAACAGTATCTATATTAGTAATTGTCAGTAAAAAGATTATTTGGAATAAGGTAAAATTTAAAAAAAAAGTTAATCCATAGGGGGTTGCTTCTCTAAATGATAAAACTATCATCTTGAAAAGACTTAACTATTTCAGTGTCTAATCAGATGTATAGGAAGATGAGACCCTGCATGTTGTAAAGGTTGTATTCTAACCATCCTTAAAAACTGAATTTACATGTTTACAGTATTTCAATGACATCTGTGGCCTGACATTTACATAATTTAGATGTATCAGGTGAACTGTCATTGCTAAGGCCAGGTTTATGACACACTTCTGTAAAACACAGCCAGAAAAACCATACTGTGAGACCACATATATATGAGGCCATATTAACTCCCAAGATTCTCTGGCTGGAATCCCACTCTGCTCTGAAATTCAAGCTAATTAGCCAAATTGGTTTAGTAATCAGCAATTTCTCATGCTTATATTTGCATTTTGGATGGTCAAATATTTTGAGCAAGGACTGTATTTATTTTTTTTCTTTAAAATGCTAATTTTAGGTGAATGAAAAGACTTTAAGTGAATAAACAGATTTTTAGAGCAAATATATTGTCAGTCACATTGCCCATGTTTTGTTAAAACCATGGAAAAGATCAAAAAGACAGTCCACCCAATAAATTCTCAACCAAATAACATACCATTTATCCTGCTACTATGAGACTCACTAAGTGAAAAAAAATTCCTTATTTATCAGATTGATATGAAAATATTTGGGCTATTAAGATACCATTTAAGAAAAACTTTTCTATAATTGATATCAATATTTGCTACATTTGCTGCTACCTTTTCTTTTAAGTCTTAAGCCAAGGATCTGTGTTCAAACCATCCATTTATTTTTTCTTATTATTGATAGCACTTCTCTTAATTCTACTTTATAACTCAGTAACAATCTCTAATATTTGAATCTACATAATGCATTAGAAATAAAATGCATTATGTTCTTTTTAAAGGTTGATTTTTATGCCAAAAAAGCACTTCTGTCAGCAGGAAAGATGTTTTATTTAAGCTTTCATGTCTCCTGAGTGTGCTTCTCAAAAGAGAAGAATGGGTTATTTATTATTTGAAAGAGGAAGGTGGTATTAGAAGACTTGACTATTAATCTCTTCTGCAGTTTCTATATGGCAATAAAAATTACTTCTAATGTCTTTGATGTTTCTTTGTGTACTTTCAGTATCTTTGATACTTTAGGGAATATCTTCCTAGATGCATGCAAACTATTATGTTATGTACAGAAAAATATAATCTGATTTGCCTCTAGTTATCTTTTCCTTTATGCTTCTAGCTATAAATTGTTTTGATAGAGTTAACTGCCCATTAGTTAATTCATATTTTGTTTCACAGACTGTATTACTGCTCAAATTATTTAGCCTATTCAATTAAGGTATCACAGCATACCATACAAAGTAAATATATTCAAAATCAAATATCTGAAACCTCTTTTAAATAGAGATTTCAGAATCTCACTCAATAATGTAGGCAATTGTGCATCATTAAATGGATGACTGAATAGCTACACATTTAAAAGAAACCTAAATTCAAAAAGTGATATTCATAACTAGAGATTTGTAGGAGATCATTTAACAAATTAGACTAATGGAGTAGCAAAAGCGAATGCTTTGTCTTCAAAGTTTAAATCAAGATTATTAACAGAGAGAAAGAAAAAAAACAAGTGACACATTATGAAAGAAAAAATGTAGGACCTTCATGACCAATAATGGGCTGCATCTAATAAAGATAGGCAATCTTTAAAATTATTATTAAAATCAGAAAGAAAAATATCAGGTGATAATTTAGAGATATCAGGTGACATAAGGGTTAGATAGATGTTGTATTATTTATATCATAAACATTTTATATATATTACAGATATGAGATTATATACCAGAGCAGAAGATCAAATTAATAAAGAAGCTTTTAAAATTGTAGCAAATATATTGTATAAATTAACACAAATTTACTTGTAAGTAATGTGATGCAATGTGTTTTGCAAGGAAAAAATGCATGAAAATTCTGCAGTGAAAAATTATGTATAGCTTGAAGAATTTATGGGTTTTTTTCCTACTAAAATACTGGAAAACAGACTGCACAGGTAATTTAATCCTCTTTAAAAGCAAGGCATGTCCAGTTACTTAGGACTAAAAGCAAGTTTTTCAGATGTCACAGTAGAGCTTTTAAATAAGTACTAATTTGTGCTCAATTATTCAAAGGACATAATTAATACTGCCACAACATGCACCTGAAATTTGCTGTGATAAAAAAAGTTAGTACACACATATTCACAACAGTATCGGGAGTAGAAACAAAAAATATTCTGTATTGGCCCAAGAGTAGAGCGCTAACTCACTTATGTATGTTTCACTGCAGAAAATATTCTAGAAAATGCCTCTTTGAAACAGCAGTTAGGGTGAATTGTTTTCACTAATTTCAGAAACATTTTTTTCCTTATATGGGAATCAACTCTAGCATTAAAAGGGCCTCTTCCAAATTTCAAGAATAAACTGATATTATTATTCATAGCAGTAACTATTATTCAGACTGCTCAGTGAATTCCAGTAGCATGCTTCCAAAACTGCTCTGAAATAATCTTACCTATCCTCTATTTAAATCTTACCCAAGTCTGTGCTTCAACTGCATTAAATATTTCTCTTCCTGTCATGAAGAAAAGTATTGACTGCCACATCCACAAAACCTGCAACCACAGTTGGTCTTGGTGCGTTTGTCTTGCAATTTTCTAACCATATGAAAAACTGAATTGGCAAGAATTTATTTAAAAGAAACCACACCAAAAAAAATAAGCAACAAAAAAATCTCCTGCCAACGATTTTCCTGTTCTGGCACATCTGAAGCAAATATTTATCTTTGGCTGAAGTGTATCACCTTGCCTTCAGTGACTCATACTTTCTACTTTCCAAACTGGCAGGAAAGCTTATGTAGCTTGTTTTAGCCTTTCAAATCTGCCTACGCTGCCTGACACTATCTGGTTGGGCAATAGTTTATCTTATGAATGATAATTTTGTATTTCTTTCTACTTTTAAATGTTTTCCATTAGAAAATTAAAATCTGTCTCACTAGCATTATACCTTGCTTTCAATTTAGATTTGCTTAAAATCAGCAAACTACAGCTGTGCAAACTGCATACCTACCAATAACATGACAGACTAAAGCAACTTGCTTTTACCAATTTAAGAACGGAGGAAATCTGAGGAGGCCTAGTTTTTTTGTTCACATTAACATTTTGACAGGATGGACATATACATTGTTGAGCAAAATAATATCAGGGCACAGAGACTTCTGATGTTTAGTGAAACTCTCAAGGGCTACAGATAACAGTGTGCAATCCTGTGATTTAGCTCAATTCTTTTTAATATAGGATTGATGTACAAAACCCAAAAAGCAACAGGTCTCATGCTACTCCCATGAAAATGCCACAAAGCCTTAGGAAGATTCCATTTATTATTAGCTTGTTCTCAAGTACATCTCGAACCTACTTTTCTACTGTGTAGTAGTGCTTGTTGCAATATCTTCTGGACTTGTCTCCCGTGTTAATCCACATTCCCAATTGCTGGGTAAATTAAGTTTTTCATCAGCTGTCTGATAGGTGCTTATCACTTCTTTGTTAGCCCTTGTTGTTCCATTTGCCTAAAATAATCATCACAATGACAGAGCAAAAGGCTTCCCTTTGAATGGCTCAGCTAGTGAATATACTCCAATTTTTCACATTAGTCATTCCCAACCTACTACTGTTTGTCTCCACTTTCTTAATTTCCTTTTTCTCTTCTTTTTAACTTTTTGTTTCTCCAGCTGAGACTATAAAGTTCTTAATACCTTAAGAATAATAAATCTTGATACACTTGTGTTGTAAAGTGTCACTTAAGATATTCATGGAACTGTATCCAAAATACTAACTTTAGTTATAGCTAAACTATCAGTTAAACTGATATGGGGGTGGGCTATCCGGGAAAGGGGTGGCTTCTTTCCCTCTCTTCCCTCACTGCACAGTCCTTCAACTTTCTCAGCAATCACATGACAAATAATACAAACAATATTCTTTCTTATCAAGTAAATAAATTCCCTCTTTTTCCCCTCAAGGCCACCTAAATACTCAAATCTGCAAAGCAAAGGCACTGAGAGAGCATGTGGTTGGAGCCAAAGGACAGAATGGGAGTGCCTTTTTCAGTAGCAAACATATTAAAGGGAAACAGGCAGTATTACAAATTCTTTTCTTTTTTTTTTCATCCCCAGACCTCCTAGTTTTAATTTTTCCATGACTTTCTCACAATCACTTTATTAATTTAAACACACAAGCAACAGAGATTTCGTATATGAGTACTCTCACTGGGTGTTATACTGTCAGTTGTTATTTTCCTTTCACTCACAATGAATGAAGATCCAAATTATCTCCATACTGTTTGCTAAAGAGTAGCTCAAAACTACTTTTAAATGGCTACCTGCTGAATCAAGAGAAGGAATCATTGAATCATAGAATGTTTTGTGTTTGAAGGGACCCTAAAGACAATCAAGGTCCAACCCTTCTTCCACAGGCAGAGTGTCCTTCCACTAGACCAGGCTGTCTAAAGACTCATTCAACCTCATCTTGAACAGCTCTAGGAATGGGTCATCCACTTCTCTGGACAACCTGTTCCAGTGTCTCACCACTCTCACAGTTACTTTCTTCCTGATATCTGATCTAAATCTACCCTCTTTCCTTTGAAAACCATTAGCTTTTATCCTACCTCTACACTCCCTTAAAAGGCTCCCTCACCATCTTTCCTGAAGATCTCCCTGGAGCCTTCCATTCTCTAGACTGAATAACCCCAAATCCTTCAGTGCATCCTCACAGGTAAGTGTTCCAGTTCTCTGATCATCTTTGTGGTCTTCTCTGGACTCACTGCAACTGATCCATGTCTTTCTTATTTTGGGAGCCACAGAACTGAATGCAGCGCTCCAAGTGGAGCCTTGTGAGAGCAGAATAGAAGGGCAGAATCACCTCCATTGACCCGCTGGTCTCACTTCTTTTGATACAGCCCAGAATACAATTGGCTTTTTGAGCTGTAAGCATACATTGCTGAGTCATATTCCATTTTTCATCCATGTTTTCAAGTCCTTCTCCTCAAGGGCTGCTCTCAATCCACTAATCATACATCTTAATCTCCTGATGGATTATTTTACACTTAAAAAAGATGACAAAATGATGTATTTTTCAAGATTTAACAGGATACACTTAACCTTAAATTAGCTATAGTGCGCTATCCTCTCATGGTTTCTCTTGGGTGCTCCAAATTATTCATGCTCCAATAAAGTTTGAAAGAATTTTCAATATATGTATTTGTTTCACCTTTCTTTTTCAATCCAAATTTTAGGTGTCTACTCTAGTCATACAGGTTTAGCTTCAGATTGCTAAAACTGATAGAAGGATCTCCAAATTACAAAATGAACTTTTGTAATTTTTGTTAATGAACCTCCAGAGGTTGTTTGATGGGACAACCATTGTCTCATGATCTCTGTTTTGAATATAGTTGTTTGACTGATATTTACTATGATTTCTGTGTCCCTAATCAAGCCAGGAAATTGCATTTTTTTTGAAAGAGAACCTTGTCACATAGTTTTCAGTATATTCATGTATTTAAAAATTGAGATTTCATTTAGACTCCAAACAGTGGAATTATCTTTTTTCTTTGCTTTGCATTAAGTTTAAGATATCAACTAGTCCAGTATCTCCAGATGCAAAGTTATTGTTTGCCAATATAATTTTCACTATTGATTAATGAGGTCAGGACAAGAATATAGTAACATCATAGGATAAAATGACATGGCTATGGTAAGTCTTGGCTTCTCTAAATCTCTGTTTAAATACCTTAAAAATGCAGTGGTAAATGAGAAAGTCACAACACCAAGACCACTTTGGTTTATTTTACACTCTTTTGTTAATTGTTCAGTGCTACTACACAAGCAAAAAGGTGTTCCCCCAGCAAGTAATTTAAGATCTACATGTTGTCATATAAGTGAATATTCTATCCCTATTCAAAATACTATAATAATATTATATATAATATAATCTATCCATATTCAAAATATTCCATCTTTATAATGATAATGGTAATAAAATCTAATTCAGTCCCTGCATTTAAAATGATATGTAGAAGTATTTAAGAACTGTGTTAAAAGGTAATGTTTATTAATATAATTTATTTAAAAGTTTGCAAAAAGCCACAATTTTTCCCTGATAAAGTTAAATGTTAGCATGACATAAACAAATGTAAACCAGGTAGTATTTACAGATGAACCTGAAAAATGAATTTTAATAGAACATTATTAGTTGAAAACAACTAGCAGTCTTTGGGTCTTTTGAATTCAAATAAATTTCCATTTAATAGGAATTTTTTCATTTTCAAGGATTTCTGAAGTAGCTGTCAAAATTTTTCTTATGAGTTTTCTCATTGTTCAACTGCCATTATATATATAGGTGTAGTTCCCCATTATCTAACTGTCTTTAGATAAAGAACTCCAAATCTTCTCCTACAACCAACTTGCTCTTCTGTTTTCTGGATCTTTAGTCAGCCAGGTCCAGGAACCCTAATTTAAAAAGCAGTATTGAAACTCTCTGACTTGTTCTCTGGGAAAAAATAAATAATAGTATATCCAGTTTTCAAATTCCAGGCACTCAGCTCTGTTTTATAAAGTCTGTGATTTATATATCCTCTGAGAATAGCTTGGCTCCCTTGACAAGCTTCAGTAAACTGGATTTCCACGTGTTCTGAGACCCACAGCTGCTTCTGTGGAGAGACCTGAGGAAAAATATATTCTATTAATTCAGCAATTAGAAGTAAGAAGCCATAAAATCCTCAAAAGTCACATCAACTCCTGTCACTGGTTACTAGTGGTCCTCAAATAGGTGGCTGTGCTGAAGTATGGCAAGTAGGTCTGGAATTCAAATGAGTCTGTATTATCTAAGAAACACCCCCAATATTTTTAGACAAAATGCTCTACGGTTGTATTCCATAAATATTTTCAGATTCTATTCTTTGTTTTATAAGAAACAAAAGAAAATAAAAGAAAATAAAAAAAAAAAAAGAAAAGAAAAATTCCACAGGATATGTGTGAAAATACAACTGGTTTTTCAAAGGATGGCAAACATTGGCTCAAAAACGTCCTAAGAGTTTGGGAGCAGAAACTGTGTCAAGTGTGCTAAGTGATTTTTTCATCTTGGGCTAAAAACTCTTTGTTGGTGTCAAACTCCAGATTTTCTATCTTCCTTACCCTTTTTATCCTTGAGAGTTTGCCTCGTCTGGTTTTTTTTGGGTTGTTATTTTTTTTTTAGTAAGATCTGTTTTTAACATATTAGATCAGACAGGGTCATTTCCACTGACTATTTTTATATTCATTTTGAAGCGAACACTTTACACCCTCCATAAGAACACCTGAAAAGAAAATTAAACACTGTACTAGAGACAGTGAAGTAAAAGGGAAGGTGAAAAGGAAAAAAAGGCTCAGAATAAATATAGAAATTCTGGTTACTTCTATAATCTCTTTTGTTACTTGTAAGTAAAAAAATAATAGGAAAAAATTTTAAAAGTTTAGTTAAGTTTTATGACTGAGGCTAAAGCAGCTGATAAAATGATATAACTCATAACTCTAGCTAAAGGAATCAAACCATGTCTATGTTTCAAATAGCTTCAGGCAGCTGGAAGTTAGGTGGCAGAAGTTATGGTGTGTCAGAATGTGTGATGGCTTTAAATCTCTTTATTTAGGCAACTTTTCTGAGTAAAGAGTCCAAGTGTTTAGAATATGTTTTACCTGGCTGGATAAAACAAAGTAATTTCTTCTGTCAGCATACATACAAAAGTCTTGTACCATTTGTGAAGTCTTAAAGTGCCCTGCCTTTCTTTCATTTGCCACTCCAGAAGAGTTTGAATATCTCATATGTTTTTTGCTGTCTCTGTCGACTCCATCAAAATGTTTGAGAATTTCTAGGGTGTTTTAGTCACTCTAGGTGCTTGTATAGATTCAGGTCCTCAGTGTCTACTTTATGGTGAGTTGAATTTCTGTCCAGGTTACATTGATGGTAGTGACTATGCCCAATTAATTGGGCAAACATACATTTTTAGTTGTATTTTTGGGTGTTGTGGGGTACCTACTTGTCTTCAACTGTCCCATAAAAGATTAAGTCCTGGTTTACAAATGCCAGGCCATAGAGGTGTCTTGATTTCTCTACATGATCTCAAAGAGCACAGTTAGAAAACTGTATCCTAAGGTTGTAGAAATAGAACATTAAACCCTTAATACAAATATTTACGCCTACAATTAGACATCTACTTTTAATCATCTTAATTTCAAGGTAAATCTATCTATCGATCTATCGATCTATCTATCTATTTATCTCTGTTTTTACTTCTTTTTTTCATATTTTTCTTCTTTATAAGTACAAGTTTTACTTGACAGTAAATATTTTGCAATTTCTTAGCTATATTCTTGTGCTTCATTTAGAAGGGATGACAAAGCATAGTTATGGGCACAGTAATAATTCAACACCTGCTGAGGAAACAAACTTCAGAATATTACACTATAGTGTTCAGCTTTATTGACCAAGCCGAAAATTTGGAACAATATTCATAGTACTATACAGTTTGTAATATGTTTACTGTTAAATGAAACAACATTTTGTATATTTCTGAATATGACTGGCCTACATAGATTCATCAGGGCAATAATATGTAAAATTATACTAGCTGAAAGTAAAATCAAATCGAACATAAAGAATAAGATTCAAGCACAGGAAACAAACAAACAAAACCGTTTGAGAATAAATATTAAAAAATCTGACTAATCCCTCAAGTGTGGGACAAAATAAATGATGGAATGTGTTATTAGAAAAATCTCAGCAGCTGTAATATTTTGCTATCATTTTCTTGAGAGAAACAGACCACAGATCAAAAACTTGTATAGCATCATGTCAGATAACTGCACATGAATTTTTCCCTGACTTTGATTACCTATACAAAACATATAGAATGAGTAAAGACAAGGATGTCATTTCAAATCCTTTCATATTTCAAAGATTCAGTATTACTAGGTATTTTAGTTAATGAAAATTTCAGTAGCATTTTATCCCCAAAAAAATGCTTAAAAACACGTAATATTTCTCATTGATGTGCACTGGCTATGTACAGTGATTATGGTATTTACTTCATAATTCACTTTGCTCCATCCTTTTTTTTTCCCTAACTTTGACCACTGTGGTCAGTCTTTTGAACCATTCATCCATGTTTCTTTATTTTTTCAATATTTTTTTATTTCCTGTTTGTTATTAAGAAGCTAGTGATTCAAGACAATATTTATCACTCCTAGCTTTTAATAATGTCATGAAGGTTCTATTCCTTGCAGAATGGTGCTGCTTGGGCTTTTCAGACTGCTAATTCTATATAAGTTTTAGGAATGGATTCAGGAAAGTACCTTGCTATTTGAAGTAAATAATAGCTGGTGAAAGCAATTAGATTTATAATTTCCTTCTTCATCTTTTCTGTATGTATCAAAAAAGTTCTGTAACAAAGTGGTATTTTCTAATGTTAAATGGGGCATTATTATTATTATTATTATTACTATTATTACTATTGCCATTAAACCATATGAACTTCAAGGTATATTTCCAAACTGATGGGATTTAGCTGCTTTCCTTTACATGTCAGGCATTATGCAAATTATAAGTGTGAATACTCATCAGTGAGGTGAGCATCTGATGGCAAAGTTGCACATCTTTCAATATCCAGCCTTTTCTGTGCAAAACTTTCTTGAATTTGGCTGTTTGATAAAGTCTCTCTGAATGAAAGTCGCTCCTAAAGTTAAAGGCTGATACTCCCAGCATCCAAGGAGAGAGATTATGAGGTCTGTGTGCATCTTTCTTAAAAAGAACTGCAGACCAGTCACACATATGTTACAGCAAGATAACCACATGTGGGACTCACATCTGTAAGCCTGAAGCAATCTTTTTATCTATCGTTACTTTAAAAATCTGCCATAACTTTGACAGACTCCCTGCACTAGTGTATCTAGCTAAAGCAAAAATGGAGTATCTGGATGAGACACACACAGTTACAAATTGCACGTTTGAAGATGGCTCTCACAACACCATTCTGAACACTTTTCCAATAAAGGGGACATGGATAACACTTTCTGTAGCCTAGAGTTATCGTACCATTCCCATATAGCTTCCTACTTATATTCCTCTTACTTCCAAAAGAAGCAAAGTATTTCCCTTATTTATAATGATAATGTACACTGAAAATTGAAGCACAATACTTCTCAAATTTATCTGTTATAAATGTGAAAATGCTGAATTAATGTTAGAAATCTGTAGGACACCTTCACTAATTCCAAAATAATTCTTTTGGAATAATGATAAAACAGTAAATATCAAAAGAATTAATAACTGTTAGGATAATATTTTAAAGTGCCATCCTCACTTAAATAACCAGAAATTTTATATTTTTTTAACAAGCTTCTATGGCAGGTCTTTATAATAAGTTACAAATCATTATTTCTTTTAATATTCTTGTGCAAATATTAATCAGAGTAGCTACTTATGCATATGTGCAGATAGCAGTGCAGTAGTGAATCTTCTAGAAAGAGTAATTGAATGTCAAGTGTTATTACAACAGGCATCATTTTGAGATTTTTCTCTGATGTTCATGCTTTGCCATTTTATTTCTTTATTTTAAGATCTCCTTTTCCTCTTTTGTATTCTGGGTTTGAATTTGATAGAAAAGGCACAATATATCAAAATATCAAAACTAGTGTTTTCAGGAGAAACTTGCTTTAAATCTATCAAATCCCTCTGCTCTATTAGAACAGAGGGATTTAAAGAGCCAAATCTGAAATATCCTGAGGACAATCCTGGGGAAGGGAGAGCTCCAGTGCTTATCATTTTCAAAACTCTGGTAACAGAGAAGGTGTTTGAAGCTGGTCACCCAAGACCTTGCATATCTGCACAGTGGAAAGCAGGCAAGCACACTCCCTAGCAACCTTAGAAGTTTCACTTTCATGGCAGCTAATGCTGTCCAGGCAGTTCCTAGGACACAGGGAAGGAAGAGTCATGGATGAGCCATACTGTTACCAAGATTCAGTACAGTATTAATTCTGCTTATGGGGAGAAAAGAGTTTAGCTATAGGTGACGATCAGAAAGAAATGCTCTGCCACTTGTATCCAGGGGCAAAGAAAAGGTTTTCCTGTATTTCACTTTCTAATGTGAATGTAGCCACTACAAAATGCTGTAAAATCTTAAAACTATGAACACTATTTATTTGTTACATTCATCCTTCCTCATGCCAGAACTGTGTTTTAGAATAGCTCACATTGGTATTATACAAATTCCCAAAGAGATTTGGAATTACATTGTTCAATTGCATTAGTAAAATAAAACATCTCATTAAAGCCACAGTTTTCAGGTATTTGTCTTTGTACAAACCAATATATACTTTTGCCAGAACTGAATTACTGACATAACATATTAGTCACAATATTTTGAGACAGTTAACTATTCAAAATTTAAAAAAAAAGTGAAGGCGCAATTCCTAGTTTCAGATTTTTTGTTCTCTGAGCCAATAAGTAATGGCATGAAATGGTAAATAAACTACAAATCTTTAAAATAACAGTAACTTTCAATTGCTTTTATTATTGCTGTTTAAAGAGAAAAGGAAAATTTCAATTTCAGAACTAAAGTCGGTATTTCAAAAGTTGTGTAAATAAAATACAAGTTCCTTCAGTCATGCAATAAGCAAAAGTACCACCAATTTAGCAGTAATTAATCCCTCCATAGATCATGACATTTGCTTATCTCAGACTCATTAAGCAGTAGCAAAACATGCCAAACCCACCTGGCTTTCTGACCTCGAGAGCAATTAGAGATCTTCAGAAAATTAAGTCATTGAAAGCAATTATTGAAACCACAAAGTAGTGTATTGTGTGTGGGTTTTTCCATGAATCACACTGTTAATTCCACTTATGCATTTGGCACATCTCAACAATAATTTTTTCCCTCTCCTTGTGATTTTCCGTTCTGACATGGGTGACAAAGCTTTGATTCTCACAGGACCTTCTCTGAAATTTGTGGTCTGTCTCTTGTGGCTTGTCACTCCCAAGTCTCCAGTGGCACTTGGCTCTCTGAAGACAATTTCAGAGATGAGAGGGTACGCTTGTACAGTAACTTCACTGTGACACATGTCTGTACCATCCTCTGAGAATAAGTATCCACAGCCATTTCCTTTGCTGAAAGAAAACAGCACATATGAATGCAAACAAAATCAACAACAGTAACAGAGCAGTAAAATGTACTGCCTGGAAGATTTCAGTGATATTTATGTTTTCTTCAGCAGTATCACTTTTGAATTTTTTAAAATGTTTGTGTAAACCATCTTTTTAATATAATTTCTAAATAAACTGTTCAAAACATGGCAAGTAATTAGAGATGATTTTTAACTTTTTCTGCATTTGGAATTGTTGTCTAAAATTTTACAGAAACTTAGTGAAAATCCTAACAATTCCAAGAGAAAACACTGAAATAAAAAATTCTTGCTCATCTCTAATACAGAGCTAACCACTATTCATTTTCATGTTTCGTTCATATGAGAACTAAAATTAACTTGCAACAGTTGAGGAAATAGAATAAAAGCATTTTAAATACCCATTCTAAATCTGTGTTAAAGGAGACAGAAGAGGTAGAAAATGCACAGGAAAGATTAAAATAATTTATGTATAAAAGAATAAAAGACACCAAGAAGATTAAATTTAGTCTTTTCTGGCAGTTTCATAGCAACAAGTTAGAGATGGAAAAGGCCTATTAGATTATTCATTTCATCTCTCTGTCAAGGCAGGATTTTCTCCAACTATATTTTTTCCTGTGCTTTGTCCTGTCTAGTGTTGAAAATGCTAAATGATGAATCTTCTACCACTACCCTTAGGAGACTATTCCAAATCCTATTACATCTCCCTGTCAGAATATCTACAGATATTCAGTCTAAACATTCCATTTGTTAATCTTACCTCTTTACTTCTAGGATAGCTGGTTTTCCATATAAAATATTTTCTTTTCTTCTCTCTCCCTCTGTCTTGCTATCTCTCTCATCCCCCATAGTTTTTTGTTTAGCTAAACTCTTATTTTTAGATTATTTATCATTACTCTGAAGTCATGCCCTCCATCTCCCTGTATCTCTTTTTTGTTCTTTTTCCTGAATTCTGTAATTTTTCTTGATAATGATATCTAAAATTTGCAGGTATCTAAGATAGTAAATTGTAAATAAGCAGAGGATGAACCATAGAAATTTACTTTAAACTGCCTTCTCTCAGGAACTAGGCAAACATGAGAGCCATGATACTTCAGGAAATGCAATTTATAGGAAAAGCAAAGTCAACATAGATAAATAAGGAGAATGTCATGTAAAGATTGAAATATTTAATTTTAATATTTTCAACACACATTAAAATCATTAGGAGAGGATCAGTGAATTCTAGATCCCTTCTTAAATGTTTTTGTAAAAAAAAAAAAGAAAAAAATTTTTAGAATTATTAGGAGGAAGTTTACATGGAAATTAAATCTTTTTGTGAAATGATTTACAAAAATAATATTTAAAAACCTGTCTCTTTTTTCATCTTGTGATTATAATTATTGCTTTCATGACAAAACAATATGAAAGTATGCTTATGACTTCTTACGTATATATATATATATATATATGAATGGTGTATAAAATCTAAGTTTAGACTTGATATCAACTTTTAAAAGGTAGTTTTTTCTTTTGTGGATGAATATTTGTTTTCAATAAAAATTCCTGAAATATTACATTTTCAGTCAACCTGTACATGTGATAAAACTACAGGCTGAAAATAAACCACAGAGGATATATGTGCCAGATATATGGGCCTAAAGCTAATATAACTGGCATATTTAAATGTTCTGTTATGATCGTATTTAAAGATAAATTATCCTTCTAGAAAGGATTTAATAAATCCTTTAATATATTTGCCATAATTCTACTAGGTTCAATACATTTTGATGAATTCCATATTGTCACTGTACGGGAGGGGTCATCTAAACCAGCTACCCACATACCCATGAAATGGCTGAACTGTAAAATGAAGACATGAAAGAACTTTCTCAGATACAGTAGAAACACTGAAGTGAAATGGAGATCAAAATTAGACACTGCCTCTTAATAATGAAGCCAATGATTTAAAATTCCAGACAGAAAATTTGTTCAGACTAGTTCTTTATTTAGTCTTAAGCAGCTGTTAATACTAGGATTTTTCAGTCAGGTGAAGGACAGGTTTTGATAATGACATGATTAAACATAATGAGCACAATGAGGACATCTGACTTTAATGCCAACGAAAAAGTGTTTCCATGTTCTGCTGCATTGAAGAGCGCAGTCGTCTCCATTTAATTCAATGAAAGAAACCATGATAGTGATCTAATCCCATTATTTTCTTTCCATGGAGTGGATTAGAGACTGTGAAGGATTCTTAGGGTTTTTGTGTGTCTGAGTTTTCTAAAAGATACCTTGAAGTGCTTGAAAAGAACATTTTCTCTTTTTTAATACATTGCAGTATTTTAGAAATATAGTAGGGTGGAAACTTCATATTGGAAGCAATACAGAGGAATTACTAGAAAATATCTTGGTTAAACCGACTAGAAATGTGCATGTGTGCACTGACATCAATATATTTCTCCATATAAAACTTTAGGCTTAAAAATGACCTTCTGAATGGACATTTGACCTTAATGTGCTAATTGACATCTCTTCCCTGTCATCTGATTGCTCTGAATAGGCTAATGCACGTTTTTTTCTGAGTTTAGGCTTTATGTCTTCACTGTTGACATTGGAGCACGGGATGGCATCTTCTACTTTCTCTCCATCTTTTCTCTTTTTTTAAATCTTATTTAGAATTTCCTGAGTTGGAAGGGACCCACAGGGATCATCAAAGTCCAGTTCTTGGCTCTGCATAGGACAGACCCAAGAACCACACCATATGTCTTAAAGAGTTGTCCAAATGCTTCTTGAACTCTGGCATGATGCTGATGAAGTTGAAGCTGGATGAAAGAGGAAAGTGTATCTGCTGAGAAGAATAGATTTAAGTTTTCAGTCACAAGTTTTCTTCTCTAATAATGTGCTTCCACTGCTAGCAGAGTATTTTTTAAGGATTTTTTTCAGATGACATAAAAACTGTTTAGGTCACCCAAATAACAGGTCTCACTAACCATCTCAAATTATGTGATATGAACAAGCTGAGATATGTGACCCTCAAATCAATATTTTTTGATATAAAATTATGCTCTATACAACTAATTTATCTTCTTCAATGCAGCTTTTGTTAAATCTTAAGTCTTCTTTTTCAGCACTTGGTCATCAATTTTCCTGTCTCCTAACAATTTAAAACATTGGTCCTTTTGTTTGTTTTTGCCTATCTATAAGTTAAGCTTCAAGTCTGTACTGAGAAATGACTTACACTTAGAAGAGACTTAGGAATAGGTGTCTAAAACAGAAGCTGCAAACAGCTCTAGTAATTTCATAGAGAAGAGGCAGAGGAATTAAAATGGCTGCCAAAAACAAATAGGAGAAAGATTCTTTATTACCTTATTCTAAATACTTAGTTTCAAAATTAGACTTTTCAACTCCACAGAAATAAACAGAAATTCTTGTAAATTCTTTGACCACCTTACACATGTAATAATATTTAATCCTTCTTAACAGAATGTCATACTGAGTTATATTGCCTTTGCTAATCAAACACAAATGTCATGACTGCAGCTTATCTTTTTCAGATCACTAATAAATCTAAGGACCTTGACATTTCAACAGATTCTGCATTCTAAAAAATATATATATATATATATATTTTAAAGAAGAAATGCAGAAAATGACCAAACCATGAAATCGTTTACTAGAAAAATCAAAATATTGAAACCCCATGGCTTTTTTCCTCTTTGCTTCTTCCCAATCATCAATATTCTTTTAGTAATACAGCCATTTCCCTTCCATTCCAATAAAAAAAAAACCTGCATTTTTAAAATATCATGCATTTCTCCTTAAAATTACTTACTTATTTTAAATTAGGAATAATTAAGTAACCAAGGGGCTTTCAACATGTTCTTAAGTTTCTTCTCCCCCTCACTCAATTTTTTCCTGTTGAGCACTTCTCCAAAGTGTCTAGGTTTCTATGTGTAGATTTAAGTGTGCTTCATTTAGAGCAGGTGATGTCAAGTGTTAAGAAATATTCCTCAGATTTGTGTGAAGAGGCAATCTCTAAAGACTCCTTAAAGTGATTTTCAGAAAATAAAACAAGGAAATAAAGGGAGAAGAAAGATTACAGTAATCCCATAAAAAACTGTACACTGAGGATATACTGTTCTGCTGCAAAAAAATAGACTTTTGTCTCTACGGCATTTGTTAATCCAACATCATTCACAGACTCAATTATAACATCTAAAACAATGTAAAAGGAAAGTTGTATAGTGAATAGTCAGTAAAGGAGAAGAAAGCAAGGACGGGGAAGTTTTGTAAAAGAATATCAAAATGTGCATTTATCCTTTATAGACAGACAATAAAGAAGCTCTTTTCACTGTTTTGATCAAGTGTTACATTAATATCGCTTTGTATTTTTTTATGACCAATTACTTGCAACAACAACAAAACAGAGACAGAAAAAGGTGGCAAAATTCTAAGAAAGCACAATAATCCCAAAACACAACAACTCTACCTACTAATTTATTAGTATCATTTTGAAGACAAAACATTCAAATCTCATTGTAATAATCATGTTTTTATGTAAGAAAAGGCCACATTTTAATTATTTTATTAAAAATAATAAACAAAAACCTGGAAAGCACGCAGGAAATCTTTATCTACATAAAATTTACAGTTATTCTTATATTTTGTGAAACTTTATAATTAGGAGAGTATGAGAGGTCCCTGTTCTCTAAACCCTCAATTTGGGGTTGAGATTAGACAGTTAATTGTTTTGTGCTCTATACCTACAGAAAATGTGTGAGACCTGGCGTATGGATACTCTACTTTGTGAGAGTTAATTAGTTTTACAATTAGATGATCACAATCTTTTGTTTTATCCTGCAAGATGATAAAACAATACAAGAAAAACAAGACAAAGACAGTCTGAAGGAAATTCTGATGCAATTTGCCAGGACTGCAGTGAAGTCTCTTTCAAATGTGTGTGGATAAAAATGCCAGACCTTAATTTTTTTTGTAATCTACATCCTTCTTGGCAATACTGTAATTCTAGATACCTTGTCTAAAATGGAAGTTTTTAAAATAAAAGCAAAAAGAATATAATATCTAAATTAATTTTAACTGGGGTTTATTTGTTTTACAGTCTTAATTGTAATATTCATATTCCCTTCTACTGTCTTTCTTCCACCTTGACAAGAAATCCTTTCTATTGACTTTACTCATGCAAGTATTTGTCAGCATGTTTGTGAAGAACTTCAGATATCCCAGGAGCAACTGGTCACAGCATTTACTATTTGACCAGAAGATATATTAATCTTTAGCAATCACCTTTCTTTTGGGACAATTATTTTGCGGCCATATGAACTAAAAAAGCCTAAGCAACTTGAATCCCAGTGTGTGGAAAGGATGGCCAAAAGTGATCTTTTATTCACCAAGTTCTTCATTTTTGCATCAGGTGATTCCACTGTGCAAGCAAGTACTGCCACCATGTTGTAAGTCAAGCAAGCAGAGCAGAAGACCAGCTTGGCTGAACAGGAAATTCCTTGTGGAGCTCCAAATAAATAGGGAATTTTATGGTTTCTGAAAGTGAGGTCAGTAGTTGCAATGAATTACAGAATCACAGTTCATGGATGCAAGGTGAAGACATGAATGACAAAAACGCAATTAAATTTTAAACTGAATAATAAGAACAGCTTTTTAATCTATATTAATAGCAATAGTAGGTCTAAAGAAAGCATTGGACTGATACATGTTGAAGACACTTATCTGACTAATAGAAACTAAGAAATGTTTTTTTTTCTTTTATTTCAGTTTTTAGTAATATTGATAGACATTGGGCTGCCTGATCCCCTGAGTCAGAGGAATATGTGTGTGGGAACACCGGTGCTCCACTTGTGGACAGTGAAATTTTCAAGGAACAGCTGTATAAATTGGATATTCACAGTCCTTGGGGATTGATGTGATTCAACCCTAAACACTGAAAGAGATAGCAGCTATTGTGGCAGGACCCCTCTCAACCCCCTACCAAAGTTTTTGTGAGCCTGAGGAAATCCTGATGACTAGAATCTGGTCAATGTTATTCCAGTCTACAAAAAGGGTGTGAACAAAGACCAAGGGGACTACAGGACTGTTAGTCTAACCTCAGTTCCGGGAAAAATGATGAAGATTTTACTGGATGCTACTGAAAGACATTTAAAGAATAATACAATCGTCAACCTGGATTCACAGAAACAAAGTCCTTTCTACTCAATTTAACATCCTTCTATGACAAGGTCATCCAAGTAGTGGATGAAGGGAAGGCAGCGGATGTACTTAACAGTCTTCAAATGCCTGTTTTCAAAGTCAAGCATTATAAATTAGAATACCAAAACATAACTTTGGAATGAACATGCCAGCATTGGTTCCTTGTTAAATGTTCCTTATTATTGAAAATAAGGTATTCTAAAGAGCAATAGACCCCACAAGCTGATATAAGAGACCTAATTAATTATTAGTATGTATCCCTTGATTTTGCTTGGAGGAGAGTATGCTTTAAACATGCTTATGGATACAAGGCACCAAAAGAATATAAGACACTATTTTTTCATTTTTTTCCTTTCAAAAAGGCTCATTAAAGTTCTAATCCTAAATCAATTGGTCCATGGCACTGCTATTGATTGATTTTTCTGGAGGTGGTACAAAACAGACCATATTTCAGAATTTTCTCAATTATTCCTAGAAATTAAATGTCAGCAATGAAATGATACCTGAGAATTCTGAAAGAAATAGGACCTAGATATGAGTTCAAACTTTTTCTTTGCTTTTGCTGAAGTTTTCTTTATTAAAGGCAAGAAAATCATTGCAAAAATAAAATATAGCTGTATAAAAGAACAGTTACTTAGAAGAGTTACAATTTTTTTTTCTATGTGAAGAATGCTCTTTTTATGTATCTTTTATTATTTGATGCTCATCCTAAATGCATCTGACATTTGTGTGCAATCAGTTGCTAAATCATAGCCTCACATCAATATGATTGCATATCTTAACCTGATTAAGTCAGTTCTCACATTTTTCCTGAGAGGGACACAAGGAGGTCAATTGCTTGTCAATTTAGACTGCTCCTAACAGACAGTTTTATGAGAAGGAGCAGCATCAATGGCCTGCTTTGTCTCTAGTTAAATTAAACTGATACATTTATTTTCAGAATAAAACATATTCAGCGGCCCTAAACAATAGAATAGCCTGGTTATAACTCCAGTAAAAACATTGAATGTTGTAATACCTTAAAAAGGAAAGTAATGAAAATTAAGTTTAGAAATAAAAGCCGCCTGAACTGAGGTTTGAGAGGTTGGGATATTTTTGTTTTGGTTGGTTGTTTGTTTTAGTTTTTGTTTGTTTGATTGTTTTTGTTTTTTGTTTTGGTGGGTTTTGTTGTTGCTGTTGTTGGGTTTTTGTTGTTTTGGAGACGTTGTTTGTTTGTTTGTGTTTTGTTTTGTTTAGTTTTCCCCCTCAGTCTACTAGTTTTCAGTCATTTGTTAATTCTTTGTATTAAAACAAAAGAAGAAAAATAAGAAATTTCCTCTATTCTAGATTATTTTTCCTCAATAAATACTTCATCTCCAACTTCCTTTTAAAATAAGATGCTGTAAAGGAAGAATCTGACTGAAAAGATGTGAATAAAAACAAAAGTAAATATGCAACTTCAAAAGTCTCTAGATGAGATCCAAGCTTTATTTGTGGTCAATTTAAATTATAAGATTACATGGATTACGTTCAGAAATGTCACTGCACATATGACTGTCTTTGCAAAAGAGTATGTTGATTAAAGATTGTTTTTGCATTATGAAGTGTAGGATTCTAGGTCTCAGAGTGAGACTTTGAATAATCCTGCTCCTTAGGTTATTCTAGTTTTCCTTTTTTATTCTTGTTATTCTCGTTCCCAGACCAGAATTGTGAAGCAGTAAGATTTCATTTGCCCAGTCTAAGAAAGTGTTTGGTCACTTGTTTCCTGGAGATGGGAAATGCTCTAAGATCCCGTGATTTAAATGTTGATCCATACACAACAGTCTTCGTTGGCTTTTAGAACAACCTGCCACAACTAAAAATAAGACTTTCCTGTGTCCTGCCCCATTTATCTAGAAAAAGGCAATAACTCCACTGTGATTTCAGGGAAAATATAGCCTAAAGTATGACAAAACTCATGTGAGGGTAGACATGACAAAATCCTGTGTCACTTCTCTCTCCCTCTCGATGCAGATGTTATGAGCTGAGCTCCAGCTCTGTCCAGGGAAGTAGAGCTATCAGATATGTAACACAGAAGAACTGCACACTCTAAGGACAATAGGTTAGAAGCTATGAGAAAATGGTGTAAATGGGAAACTAAAAAGATTATAAAAGGGATTTATGAGAACTATTTCAGAGTCTTTATGGGCGACTGCATCTGAGTACACCAGAATCTTCAAACTGTATTTCCCAGGGGATGGAGCTGAAGAAAGAAAATGGATTTGTTTAAAGTAAAAGGTTACTGAAAGCATTATATCATCATTAAAAGTTAGAAAGAAATTACCATTTTTTAAGGAAGGTTTAGACAATTATATGACAAAAAAATATTTTTGAATATTTTGTCAACAATGTGATAAGATATGACTTTTAGAGGTGAGCTTCATCTTATTTGATTTTATATATCTAAAGTACATCATAAATCACCCTTGGGAGAAAGAGGTTTAATGAGATGGAGATACATACGTGTCCTATACCTGTTTTGGTTTGGTTTTTTTTCTCTTACAGTCTAATACATTGTGAGTATCTATTTTATTCTGCTAATAACAAAGTGATTTTAGCACGCATAATTCAAATTATGAAATTTTAGACATAAGGCAGTGTAAAACTCCTTCTATAGTTCACTTCTTAATCTCCCTTCTGGTTCTTTTTTTATATCCTTATGCTGTTTTAAATCAATTTTCAGGATTAATAAAACTTATACTTTGTCATTCAATGCAAGTCTATCTATTCTTCATGACTGCTCGCTATATACAAACTCAGTAACATATGACATCGTATTTTCAGTTGGCTGAAACTGCTGAACCAGGTATTAACCCGACATAAACAACAAAAACATCCTCAGCTTAGATCCACTAAGAAAGCATCCATTTTAAAGGATTATAGATTTTCTCAAACACATATTTTTCACTGTTAAACCATGGTGTACTTTCAGTGTTAGCTATGGTTTGCAGAACGTGAGCTCTTTATTTAGATAACGCAGTTACAAATTAGGGAAAGTGAAGCCTGCTGTTTCCTGTCTGAGCTGGAAGAATTTTTCTTTTTAAGCTTAGTGATTTGCCTTTACAGATAAAGTTTTTAATTATACCTTGCACTTCTTTGAAGCCCATTAGACATCTAGAAATGTAGCATACTGTAAATATAATTATACTTATGAGAAGTAATTAATCTAATGGATTTTCAGTCTACCTCACCTAGTGAACTGCAACCTGTTCCAATTTATTATGCTGTTTCACAGCAGTAGTACAAGGGGGTAAATATTGTCTTTCATAATAATTTTGAGTGTTTATTAAGGAGATTCCCTGCATATCTCATAGAATTAATTGCAGAAAACTACTTAGTTCAGACTTATCTCATGACTGCTGATAATAGTAAAGCAACATTTTAAGATTTTTGCTTATTAATTCAGTGGTAGACAAAAATCAGTATTATCTTTACCTCATATGTAGGAATCAAAATTTTGATCTACCCAACAAGGATCCACTTGTCTGGAACAGACTGTTGTTTCCTTCCTGGAATATGTTACAAGGTCTTTTTTTTTTCTTTCCTGGAAAAATAAATAACTTTTTGCCATAACTATTTTCTTTTCTCTTCATCACAATAGTCTCAGGCACATGGTGCAATTCTTGAGCTTGTCCTGTTTAGGCCAAGGTGTTGAATGTCAATGATCATTGTGGGCCCCTTCAAACTCAGTACACTCTATGATTCTAATATCCTTTTTTTTTTTATTTTTCCCCTTAAAAAGAAATGTATTTCAAAATCCCAAATTAATAAAGAGACTATAATGACTGATCAGGATAGGGAGAAGCTGGGGTGGGGGGGGTGGGGAATCTAACGTACACTTTAGGAAATATTTTAAGTGATTTCAATAGAATAGTTATACATAGTTTTTTATATACATACTTATTTGTCTAATGTTGCTCATAAACATCATTCACCCTGTCAAATGCCTTTTTATATTTACAGGCAGTGAGGAAAAATATTTTTCTAGAATTTTAATTTTTTTTTAAATCCTTTCCATACTGCTTGAAAATATGAGGAAGAGGATCTACACCTCCTCAATTTATTAATAATTTACAGAGAAATATGGAAAGTTGAACAATGTAGTGGTTTACTTTCCTTTTTTTAGCCAGAACTATACTTCTGAGCAGATTTATAGTTACTGTGTTGCCTAATTAAGTTGACAGAAAATCCTTTTCATTTTGGTCACTATACTATGCAACACTGGTAAAGCTGCATTTCCTATCAGTCTCGGGAAAAAGTTCTAACTTTTTTCCCTTTTTTGTTTCCTGTTGCTGCACAACATTTTCAAGGTCTCCTGAGTAACCTGTTGCCTACACACAGAGACCAAGAGCACAAATGCAGATTGTGTCTCTGTGCATGAAGATGTATTGTAACCTGATAAATTGTACTTTAAGTGAGCGACTGACAGAAGAACCCAGGATAAATTTTCATGAAGATTAGCTATGAATCATCTTTCTTTCTCTGTGACTGATTTGATTCACAAAAGTTTGGGGAATGTCTCTATGCAAGGACCTTGTGGTTTTTTCGTTGTTAGTCCAAACATATCAAGAGATACTGTTTGTATTGGCTCAGATACACACAATACCATTTGTGTAATTAGCTCTGAGATAATGCGTGAGTAAACAAAGTACTGGAAATTTTTATGTTGTTAATCTCTGTCAAGTTGAAATCACTTATTTTAGGGATTTCATGTCAAAACACAACAGATCAATACCAAATTTATTGTCATCTTTATCTTTGCAAATGTTAAAATGCATAGCTAAAAACTAATTTGAGATATTTATTGCATCTTAAAATATTATCATGCAATTTTGCATTGGTACCTTATGAATAAAAAGGAAGGTTTCAGTAATGGTTTATATAGGAACTTCTGTATCATAATTTGTGAGAATTTGTGTGCTATGTTAGAAGAAAAAAAATTAGAAAAAGCCTATAATATTTCAAAAAGGCTTGTTAAGGTTCTAGTTCTGTATCAATCGGTCCACGGTACTCCCATTAATTGATTTTTTGGAGCTGGTATAAAACAGGACATCTATCTTATTTTTCTGAAGTATTCCTAGCAATTAAAATTCAACAGTGGCATGATAGCTGGGAATTCTGAAGGGAATAGGACATAGATGTAAGTTCAAACTCTTTCTTTACTGTTGTGACTTAAATGTTCTTATGAAAGGCAAGAAAAGCACTGAAAAAAAATAGAAGTTTTACAAAACCAATTCTAATTTAAATAGAATGAAATTACTGGATGGTTTGGGGTTTTTTTCCCCTTTCACTTGCAAGTCAGCAATACCTCAGAATTTCCATGGACTTTATTACACGTTGATGCATTGTGAAGGCTGACCTAGAACAGAGGCTAGACAGAGTTGAAGAATAATGTAGGTATTTATTAGAAGGCCTCAATGGATACACCTTGGGCACTACAAGAGCCCAGCCAGGGCTGCACCCAAGATGAACCCAAAATGGTCACAAAATGGATGACCGGTCACAAGGTCTCTCACTGTCCTGGGTTGACTATATGATGCTTTTATCCCCAAATCGTCTCATTTGTTTATGCTGAATAATAATAAATTTTGCACCTTTAAGACTTGTTGCAGAGAGTGAAAGGGGGGAGAGAAGAATCGCACAGGTTTTTTTTTTCCCTCAGACACTGCTCTTACTCCCCCGCATTCCTGCTCCAGGACTGTGTTGTCTGCGGACGGACAGACGTCAGGACAGAGAGCTCTCCTTTTGCTTTTAGTTAGTTTTAGCTGGCTGAGGCAAAGAAGAGTCCCTGGACTGTGGTTTTTCTTTTCCTTTTCTTTGGACCTCTTGGAACCTGCTCTGGACAGAACACCCAGGGGAGCACTGGCAGCTGCACCTGTGGCCACCGGGCCGGGCCGGGCCTGGCCTGCAACAATTCCAGCACCAGAAAGACTGATAAGAGACTGAGTGAGCTGGGCTGCAACCCGGGGGGTTTTCTCAGTTGGTCGTCTCTTTCAGAGTGGCAAGGGGTTTTATTGTTTAATATTGTTAGGTTCTATTGTTTAATAAACAGCTTTTTTCCACTTTTCTCCAAGGAGGTATTTTCTCCTGGACTGGTTGTGGGGGGAGGGGCTGATTGAATTTGTCTTCCTACTAGAGCCCCTCTGGGGACTCTCTCTCCCAAAATTTTGCTCTAAACCAAGACACTTACTTTCATAAGTTTTGGTCCATTAGCATTTTGGAGCTAACTGTCCATTTATAGCTTTAGGTTATGAAGTCCTATCCTTCTTGTTTTTCTCCTTTCAGTCCATGTTTTTTGTGCTCTTAAGCCTGAAATTTGGGTGATTGTCCTTGGTCCCAAGCTAGGAAAGGAATTGTTTTGTCTACCTACTCTGAAGAGAGCTTAGCATCCCCTGGTATGAAGCTCAGAACTACACACTAAAGCAGTACGGAGTCTGAAAAATACAAAAGCTAAACCCTGAGGTATCAATGTCAGGGATTAATATGTCAGAGACATGACTGGTTATTACCCCTCACCTACAGTGGTGGAAGAGCACCCAGAAACCTGTAATTGACATCCTTGGATGTAGGTCTGAGTGGAAATCTACGCTCTGGGATGTATACTGTCTTTGCAGTCTGCTCAGTCTTCCTAACGTGCAGCAAGTAGGCTTTCCTCTGACACTTCATAGTCTTGAAGTCATGGCTGACACGCTCTGGACAAGATAGACTTTTGTAATTCTGAGCTATTAGGATGAAGCCTGGAGTTGCATCCACATGGGTTATTTAATTTTGCCTGTAAACCATTTTCAGTCATGGTTTAGACAAATTTGTACCTGCTACTTAAAAATTTATGTAATTTGAGAAAATTGAACTTTTTTTCCTATTATGGAAGATGAACTATTAAACTAAATTTCTCCTCTCTAACAATAACTTTGTTCTCTACTAAATTTCATGAGGGAGTTTTGCACTATAATCTGTATTGATTAACTTTCCTCTGGTAACTGGGTTGCCATCCTTACAAAAGAAAATTATTCCAGTGTGATTATGCACAAAAGCTCATCCAGAATTAGATAGTGTTGAAAGCATGTATAACAAAAAAACCCAAACCAAAACAAACAAACAAACAAGCAAAAACCAAACCAGACCTAAAACCCTTAATGAAACCAGTGTGCTTACATAAAGGTTTTCAGCAAAAAGACTGTAATGTTATTAACAATAAAGTCACATGAAAGAATTAGTTGGAAGAAAAAATCTAAACTTCTCTGTTTCTTATGAAAAAAGTTTCAGCAGCATAATCAAATGCACTGTTGTCAGGGCTAATAAGCTCTAATTTAATAGCACTGTCACTGTTGTAGGCAAACCAGTGTCTATCACACAAACTACTATTTGTGTTCCCTCTATGGACTCAGAGTGAGTGATGGATAGGTACTAGTGAGTGGTGGATAGTGAGGGAGAAAGGTAGATAATCCTCTTTGAAAATTGCACCAGCCATTCATTATAATGACTTTAATTGCCCTCTTTTTCCACAATATCCATTAAGGAATTTTTATTATTTCTTTGGAAACTCTATCCAGCACAGAGTTCACTGAAAAAAAAATAACCGAAATAATCAGTGATTAAACTTCGGATAGGCCAAAAAGTATATTTACTAATACCCAAAGTTTTCAGACATCTAATGTTCTTTAAAGACTTAATCAACTTCAAATGTAACACTTAACTTCATGAAAGTTTATGGGATTTATTTTTTTAAGAAATCTGTTAGCTTAAATTGTGATAGAACTCTGCCTTTGTTTTCACTTGTTTTGAACTTAACCTAGTTTATATCTCAGTAACTGCTTTCTCTAGGCAAAATGGACCATATCAAATCTCTTAATCCAATTTCTTTTATGTAAACAGTATCTAATTTTCCTTGGTTTACTGTAGTTTGATAAGCATAGATCTTCCTAATGTTGTTCTGCCTTGGGGCTACTATCCCCTGCAATATATTGATATGTTTGAAAGTGAAGGTAGAACAGGGAGAGGTCAACACGAAGGGTAACAGTTCTTTCATAACAGATAAGTTTAATCAAGTTTTGATGCTTTAAAATAACTATAATAAACTGCAAGTAATTTAAAAGTTTCCAAGCTATATTTTGAAAGCAGAATTAAGTTGCAGGAATATGAAATTGTGCCAGCTCTTATACAGACGGGTTTTGGTAGTTGCAATCAGAGGACTTCTGAATCGAGAAAATGAGAATTTGTATTACCAAGACATAATGTGGTTCCACTGTTAGAAGTAATAGCTAACTACCTAGAGGGATGATTATGCAAATAAAAACATTTTAGTTTCTGAAAATAAGGCCTCTCTCTACTACTATTTTATTTTCAGGAAAATCATCTCAACTTCACAGACTTTCTTTTGCTAACTGGAAGGTCACAAAAATTGGTTAATGTGAGGGGGAATTTAGAAATTAGTAAACTATCTTTGAATTTTGACACTCTAGAATAAATAAAGTTCATATATTTCTCTTGTTCAAATACTTCTAATGGTTTCTCTTAAAAGCATGAATAACTGTTCCGTGTTGGACTAAAAGAGATCATTTATCTGGAGGTACATGTGTGACTTATGAAGTATTCCCCTTTTTGTTAGCCACTAGTAATGGATGTGAACATGAAAAATGATGGTTTTAGTTCATCTTGGTTGTTTGAAATTTCAGTTTAAAAAGCCAGACTAATAAAGGGGTCTTGTGGTATGTTCAATACATTCTCAATTAGTATTGTATAGCAAACAGTATGGCTTTGGCATTCCTTTTACAGACATTCATTGACTTCACTAGGTTAGGGTCTGGAAAATGTGCCAAATGGAATGTCCTGATTTAGAGGCTGACATTTGGTTTTTTCCCTTTTTTTTACATTCTGACTACCATTTCTGGACCACAGTTTACATTGATTAGAAACTGTGTATGCTATAACTGCTCTACAGCTTTGAACCTTTGGTTCTATTTGCTATTAGGTTAATACACCACATACAGCTATTGCAATATTAAAATATTTATGTTTAAAGATGCTTCCCACTAAGTTTTAAAGCTCAACAGTAATTTTCAAACAGTCCAAGACATGGGCTTTATTTCAACATAAGTGACTTGTTCTCATTTAGATGAAGGGCAGGTTATTTCAAGTCAAAATAAAGTACAACTTTTCTAGAATAAGAAATGTTTCCACATATGGTTGTTTAGGAACACTTCTGGAATAGCTGCTCATGAATACCTAATTTGGATTGCCTTCATTTGGTGATTGGTGATAAGGAATACAAAAGAGCAGAATTCAAAGAGACTTTTCACTCATCATTCTCTTGGGGGAAGAGGAGCAAAGTGACTTTATAGACTTTGTAAAAACATTGATTCTAAAGCAAGTTTGTATTAAAAAGTGTTTTAGAACTTTAACTGTGTGAGGTTATTAGAGGATTTTTTCAAGTGTACCAGCAATTTTAAGACCTTATTATTCAGTTAACAATTTAAATCTTATTATCAGAAAAATCCATAAATGCATTAAATATGACAAAAATTACTATAACAGATACTTTTTGAAGCAAGTTTGAAAGTTTATGTTACTGGGTAAAAGATTTGGGAATGTATGTATGAAATATGATTTTTTTTTGTTGCAAATCACTAACACCTGTTTTTTTTTAAGGCAGACTTTAAAATAAATCTTGTTCTCTGCATCCATTTTAAATCTCTCTTACTTCTGCTCTCCAGTTCAATTCTCCCTGGCTCTATTTCATCAAGAGAAGATTTGACGATAGATACAACAAGCTATTTTTCACCACTTGTCCCATTAGATTAATGGATAAAAAAGGTAGGAAGAAGTCTAGAGCTGGATCTATATGTGCTATGCAATCATACAGACAGAAGTCCTTTCATGAAGGACAAAGATGAACCAGTGATGTCTCCACGACAAAGTGCAACCTTGAAACACTCTGAGTTTCTAAATTTTTGTATTTATTGCACCAACCTAATGCACAACACTCCACTTTACAAAAATTCCTTCCTTCCTTCCTTCCTTCCTTCCTTCCTTCCTTCCTTCCTTCCTTCCTTCCTTCCTTCCTTCCTTCCTTCCTTCCTTCCTTCCTTCCTTCCTTCCTTCCTTCCTTCCTTCCTTCCTTCCTTCCTTCCTTCCTTCCTTCCTTCCTTCCTTCCTTCCTTCCTTCCTTCCTTCCTTCCTTCCTTCCTTCTTCCTTCCTTCCTTCCTTCCTTCCTTCCTTCCTTCCTTCCTTCCTCCCTTCCTTCCTCCCTTCCTTCCTCCCTTCCTTCCTCCCTTCCTTCCTCCCTTCCTCCCTTCCTCCCTTCCTCCCTTCCTCCCTTCCCCCTTCCTCCCTTCCTCCCTTCCTTCCACCACTTCCGCCACTTCCTTCATTTCCGCCGCTTCCGCCACCTCTTCCTTCCACTTCCTTCTGCCACTTCCTTCCTTCCGCTACTTTCTGCCTTCCTTCTTTTCCATTCTCATTGCATTTTTTTAGAGCACATCAGATGAACAAAGGGCAAGACATAAACCACTCTACAGGAGTCATTGCTTAAAAGTCTGGCATCGGAAAGAGCCATTGTTCAGCATTGCATCCTGACCATAACTCCAGGATATCTAAACTAGCATTTAAAATATCACATGCTCCGTTTAAAGCGGAAGAAGTGCAAAACTTTCATTTTAGTCTGGCTATCTGAAAAAAAAAATCCAGCATACCAAGATACAACCTTAGATTTGTACTTAGATTTAAACTTCCATTTATATAGAAATGTATTGAATATTAAAGTTCATACATAAAAATTAACTATAATTTATATAATTATATAAATAAATACAAAAGGTAACAGATGGAGTTACACTGTTGAAAAATAGAACTATATATTCATTAACTCCTCATCTGAGCAAGAATGAGATCTACTGGTTAGTTTAAAGGGAAGGCTGCAGGACTGAAGGCTTACAATTACTGAGCGATGTTGCTTTAGTCTCCTTTAGTCTCCTTGATAAGCCTCAGTGCTTCAAAGATTCCCTTTTTATAAAGGACTCAGTGATTTTAGAGGCTGAAAAGGAAATCTGTAATGAGTGCAGACAAATTAGACGATCCAGGCAGTATCTCTTCCATCTTTAAATCCTCACATTGCAAGTCAGGAAGAGAGGGCTAGATAAGAAGTGCTAAAGCTGTCAGACTCCATGCAGGCAGAAGAGTGTGTTTGCTACTGACTCTTGCATTGTAAACACTAACTGAGTGTGGTTATTTGATATCTAATTATGTCACTGCAGATTCTCCACTTACTACTACACAGGGGTCAAAGACATACACACGGTACTTTCAAGTAGCTTCTTTCAGATTCTGATGTTTCATCTGTTCCTCCCATCACACTGAATATGAATGCTTGCTATTAGCTGTTAACCTGTAGCTCAGTCAGACCACCTTGACTTCTAATCCCAATCAATCTGGTACACCAAACAGTGCCTAGATGTTTGCTTAGTGAAAACAGTATCTGAAATGACTTGTTCATTCAGCCTCTGTTTGAGAGTCTATTATTCATTCCTTATCCTTCTTTAACTCTTGACTCTTCCATTGTTTGTCCAATCGTTTGAGTTTCAATATCCACCACAGACTCTAGACACTTGAAGAGCACATTTCAGGAATATGAATTTTCAGGGAAGAAGGGGAAGGGTAAAGGAGAGGACAGGAAAGTTTTTACTTACCTTTTGATCAAAAAAGTGTTAAAAAACAAGGTTAGATGTGATGTTGGCCAGTTTTGACCAGTTTCCAAGCCCTAAAGTAGAATCATATCTACTAAACTTCTAATGCTTCTGTTGTAAAGTTATTCTTTATTTTACGTTTCTAGTCTAAAGATATAAATTAAAAGCTTTAGGAATTACAATTAGATCTAGTTAAAAATAATTTATAATTAAAATATTTTTCTACAAAGAAAATGTGCTAGTTTGTTCAAATAAAATGCTTGAATACTAGCCAACTGCATATTTTAAAAAAAAATTTGCTTTATTAGTTTCTCAGATATTCAAGAAGCTATCTTATTTTCTATGTATGTTGCGGATTTAGCTTGACTGTCTAATTTTAGGCTGTTGTTGAAAAATTCAGGTTGTCCCATATGTCAATCATTGTATATGACTGATTCAGTTCACTCATTTTCTGCCAACTATTGAAGGAGTTCAGATAGCTGAGTCCAGTGGCCCAATTTTCAGATGGCTCAAGAGCGTGAGATGAGTACCACCTTTGAAATGATACTTTGTGCTGCCTTCTCTCTGTGACTGAATTTTACTTTTTCTGTTTAATGTTGTCTGCTGTCCCTGACCAGAACAATGATAATCCTTAGTGAAAGCAGACAGAAAGCAGCAGCATCTGGAGGACTCTCTAGTGCAGCTGGACTGTCAGGCAATCTCCCTCAGAATCCTTGCAATGTTTTTATGAAACAGCAGTTATACATCAGTTTCACTTAATTCTTGCAGTAAACATTTCCCTTTCTATACTTTTATCCTGGGATTCAACACTGGCCCCAGCCTTAAAAGAAACCAAAACCAAAGAAAACAAAACCAAAACCAGCCAATCAAAGAATTCCACCAAAACTCAAAACAAAAGTGAGAAACCCCATCTTGAAATTACTCATAAAAATATTAAATTGATGACAATTTTTCTAAAACTTCATTCTGTTGAGGCTGGGACATCTCAGTGTAGGGCTGCTGATCAATTTCTGTAAAAGAAAAGCTGATAAGGAACATAGGAAAGCTTGTCCTCTATTTTCATCATGTGAATATGGTACTAAAGAGATAAATCTGGTTTGGGGTTATGTAGCTACTTTAAGAAGTTGGTATGGCAACAGTAATTGAAGAAGAAAGAGAACGATGCTGAAAATGCTGGTGTAGGTCCATCTCAAGAGTCTGTTGACTTTCAGAGTATTTACATTCTGGAGCAGTGCTGGATTTTGTCCATCAGAAAAGTAAGTAGATATTTCCCAGTTAGAAAAGAAAGTTAATGTTTCTGCTTAAAAATGATATCGTGAAGTGCAGAAATAGTGCCCTCACATACGTAATTCTGTAAACAGCTTTACTGTCTCAGATCTCAGGAATCAGATAGTCTCACTACTACATCCATACTACAGCCATTTCTGCATATGAAGATGGAGAGTTTGTCCTGTATCTGCAAAAGTAGGGACATCCATCTAGTGAAACACATTTCAGAAGGAAGAAAATAAAAAATGTTAAGCTTATTTACAGACTTGGGAAAGGTTTTGAAGTCTCTTGTAAGAAACAGAAGATGTTGATAACTTGGTGAGATGGCTACTGCATATTTTCTAAGGCTCTGTGCCAAGAGAGAAAGTAATGAAATATGGTTTCATCTTAATGGAAGCCAGACCCTTGACTGGTTTGGAAGGTTTGGAAGCTAGGGAAAGAACTTAGAAATACCAACAGTTTGCGTTTACAGGAAGCAACATAAAGTTATAGGAAAACATATAGTACAGAAAACAGAATGGTAACCTGAATGTCAAGGTTCTGTTTGAGCCTTAGGCAATATCTGGCAGTACAAGAGAGATTAAAATTCAACTATTATTTTATTTTACGGGACACTGGGACTGCAATATTACCGTCTTTACTAGTGTATAATGCTACTTCCCAAATGCACTTAGTATGACCCTGACAGTGTTATATTATTAGAATTCACTACCAAACAAAATCTCTGCTTTGGTTTGTATTTGCCTCTCCATACAAACATGTCTTGTTTGATAATCTTTGAATATAGTCCAAGAAATATTTTACAGTATTTAATTATTCTTACTCAAAAAAAAATTAATTTGATTGAAGAAATTGTTTATCAGAACAACAAATACAGCTGCAAATACTGAGCCATAGGTTAACCCACAGGTGTGTAGAAATATTCCAAAAACCTTCTAATTAGCCTGGAAAATTTCCTTGTATTCCTGCTTAACTATCCCTATAGTGTGACTTCTATACTCAAACTGGTAGTAAAGCAGAAAATAGTACATATTGAAAAATATGTGTGGTATTGTTCTGTCAACATAAAACCGAATGTGGTGACATTTCAGTTTCTGCTTCATGTTATCAGTGAGGAAGAAAATTTATATCTCCACCTTGCACAATTACTCCAGTAATCTCTTTGAAAATCCAAGCAAACAATACAAAGAATAAATGAAATAAATACAAAAGCAATACTCTTTCTGTGGAAATGAAAACCATGAAAACTAAAGACAGAGCATACCAATTTCTACTCCAAGATTTTTTGAATACTAACAGCTAGAAGTGTGAGAATTGTTTCTATTAGTTACTATTTTCTGCACTCCTTGCAATATAATATGCTAACAAATTTTTTTAGGTTCCTTAGAGAAAACAGAACAGTGTCCTTTTTCAAACTGATCTTTCTGGAGTCCTCACTTCTCTATGTCATTTTCTGCTAAGCATAAACCAAAACACTGTTCTTTATTAATTCTGGAAAAATTGGAGGGCCTCTGATAGTTTCCAAACAAATAAATATCAGCCTTTACCAAGTGCTTGGGAAGTTGTGTTCTGCAAGTATTTGCCTGCTGTCCTCTTCAATCCAGACAATGAGCAGATTTCCCTGCTCTCTGACCTCTGTGCCTGCTGCCTGCATGCTCTGAGAGATGCACGTCAATGATCTGTTTGCTGTCTTTTGGCCAGGTTCAGTTGCCTGGCACTGGCAGTGCAGGTGACCAGAGAATCCATGTTCACTGTCCTCATAATAATTTTGCTCCTCTGGCTGATACTGATGCTTACATCTGTATGGAGTTCATTAGGATTAAGAGAGCTTCACACGTAAATCAAATGGGAAGCCTTTAAGAAATATGGAGGGGTTTTTTTGTTTGTGTTGCTCATTCTGCTTTATTGACTGTCATCACTCACTCATTCTACTTCAGAAGCAAAACAAAATAATCATTTCAAAACTGTATGTGCAAAAACCACTGCCTTGTCTTTTACTATTCTATAATTCATGCAAGCAGGGAGATAGAGAATGGAAGACCATAGTGAAATAAAAAGTAATTTATTTATCGTAGTCAAGCTCTCTAAAAGCAGTATGGAGTGACAGCTGAGCAGACTAGGAAAATCCAAAGACTGCCATGACATTTTGCAGAGTCTTTTGGCATTCCACAGCTATATGGAAGAATACATCTATTTTGATGTATTCTTGTATCCACAAAGAAATTTTTACAAAGCATTTTATTGTGATTTTATGCAGGAAAGGAAAACCTGCCCATTAGAAAGAGTGTGTCTACCACAGACAAAAGATTATGCAAAAAATGAAGCTAGTTCTTCTCTGCAAATACCAAATTCTCAACAAAATTTTTGCTTGTTCACTCAGTAAATAAATTCATTCAGACCTGTAATTTATCAGGCAAGCAGAAAAAAAAAAATTTTCAAGAGCAGCCTGGGATAATTTTTTTTTAAAGAAAGAACATGCAGAAGTTTAACAAAATCTTGAAAGAGCTGACATTCGATATTTCATTTAGCAGGGAATGACCAGGGAGGGAAGAGAAGGAATCTTGAACTAATACAGCAACATAGTTTTTAAAATTCATACACCCACATACAAAAGAAAATTAATGTTTTCACAGGGCCTTTTAAATTCCTCCCGAGTACTTCTCAGTATGACTAAAGAAATCTGAGGGCTGAAGAAGTTTTTGAGATGGCATAGTCAGGATTTAGTCTATAAAATAGAACAGCTATACTTTTTCCCTGGACTAATTGCTCCGTAACCAATTGTTTGGTAAGCCTGTGTGTATTTTCAGAAATATTTTGTTGAAACCCTCAAAGAAAACTTAGCTTTTTCCTGAAAAAGAACACAGTACCTCACCTCTAAATCAAAGAATTTTTTTTTTTTTTTCCAAATTGCAATCTCTTGTGTTATCTCCCCTTATTTCCTGATTTTCTGGTGTGAGGGTAAAATAGCAGTGCTGGATAACCCTGTCTCTTGATGCTGCCAGGAAGGTAACCTGATTATCAGTTACAACCCACCCATGAAGATGAAGGTAACTCAGACTTTTGTTAATCGATCCCTTGGAGCAGATTACAATAAAATAAAACTGAGTGATCAGTGTTTATAAATATATATATGTAGAGTTTATTTCAGAAGAGTTTGTTTAGAATGGAAAGAAGAGGTTGGTTTGATGTGGCCATCCTCTAGTGCTCACACCCTCTGCAACTGGGATATTACCTTTTCCATCACCAGCAAAGCACCCTCTGCTTTGCAAAGTGCCAATTGAGTCATAAATCATGAACATTTCAGTCTCTCACACAGTGTTATTCACCTCCTGCTTTTCTAAGAGTGTGCACACACAAACAAACAGACAGATTCTGAATCTCACCATGTTCCTTAGTGCACAATATCTGACTTGTACTTCCTCTAAAATGCTGATGTGTATGAATAGGATTCCCTTTTTCATAAATAGATAAGGATGCCCTGCCCAGGAACATTTTAGCCCATGGTAGAAAATCCATATCTCTTCAGTATTGTAAAATAAGGCATAGAATATTTTTAGTCACCTGCACAAGTGATCTACTACGTTCTTGATCTATTCTGGCAGAATACAAACAGCAACTAAATCACATTATTATTATCAAACTATGATTATGCTTCCTTGAGTGTGATTAATGAAAGGGTTTCTTGGTGGCTATTTGAATATAACCCTTGTTGGTATATTTTTAGTTTATTAGGAATTTAAAGATTGCAGAATCACAGGGTGGCTCAGATTGGAAGAGATCGCAGGGGGTCATCTTGTCCAGCCTCCCTGCTCAAACAGGGTCATCCCAGAGCACCCGGCACAGGATTGTATCCAGACCATTCTTGAGTCTCTCTGGTGAAGCAGATTCCACAGCTTCTCTGGGCAACCTATTTCAGTCAACAGTCAACCATTATAAACAAGCTTTTCATCATGTTTAGGTGGACCTTCCTGCGTATAATTTTCTGCCCATTGTTAAAAATATATAATTTACTAGAAAAACATAAATACATGTATATATCATATCAATTAATTGAAAAATATACATTATTTATGGGGGATTTATAAATTGTAAAATACTTCCTTGCTTTTAAGAGATGTCTGAAATGTTTAACATTAACATGAAAGTATTTTCCCTGTCTTCTATTTTGGTTTTTATTTTGTTTCAAATCAGTGTAATTCAGAAGTGCTATATTAGACGGATAATACATACCTGATCTATTCTGACATGCAAAGCACTTAAATGACATTACCAGTTTTCTTCTTATTATTAAAAGCATATTTTCAGATAGCAATTGATCTACTTTTGCACCAGTTCAAACCTATTGATACCTGTTCCTATTTCCCAAACAGAGATTTGTAAACCAGTCTTACTGTAGAAAACTTCAAATTAATTCAAAACACAAACATTTAAATGGATTAATTAACCTCTCCACCCCATGCTTTACAGGCACAAATGTGAATAACAGTAAAGCATCCTATTGATTTTAAGATTTTTGCTTTGCATTAGAAAATCCCTTCACTGACTTTTTCCATGGTATCTGGGAGAATTAGGAACACCGTGTTTCCCTCCCCTCTGTTTGAATGCTGGCCCAGTAATGGCTCCTTTGATCTTTCTAAACCTACTTTGAGCTCTATATTATTCCCTCTCACTGAAGACTTGATTTTAAGGCTAGCAAGAGCATAATGGGGAATAAAGTCTAAAACATGATAGACTGCTGGCATTATTCAGCTGTGTTAGCCAATGACTGCCACAGTATGATAATAACAGAAATTTCTCTTTTTTTTGATGTGCAGACAGAGACTTGACATATTTATTATTTCTTTTGCATTATTTTTTCTGGTTTTATGTATGTATGCATGTATTTATTTATTTTGCAGGATTTTAAGGCACTAGGCAAAAGCATTTTATGAAAGATTGTTACCAGTTATCAGACACAATGACATGACAGACAGGAAAAAAAAATTGTGAAGCAAGACTGAAATTTTAGACTCTTCCTTGACAAGGATGTTATAAATGATCAAATTGTGAGCCAAAATTATCAAAAATTTAGCAAATATTTATTAATTTGTCTGCGAGACTGAAGTTCGGTCTTTGAAACCACCACAGCCAAAGATACAGTGTCGAGCCCGGGGTCGACACCAGGTGAACCTGGATCTGACCTCCAGCGTGTCAGAGTCTCCCCCCGATTCACAAATGCTGCTTCTTATTTATACAGTTTATTTTGCCCGAGGCAAAGATGACCGAATTTCCTTTGTATCTCTTCACATGCATCGCTCTTTCTTTCCAACTGCAGAACTGGACAAAAGCAGTTCCAGGTGTGTAGTCAGCGACAATTGGCCCCCCGGGAAGCAGTGTATTCAGATGTATCAGGGTGGCGCTGCTGACTATCTTGATAGCTGCAATTGGCAAGGTGATAATTGCTCTTGGGTGGCTCCCAACAACTCGAGAAACCAGTGATTATCATCCTGGAAGCTTCTATTCTTACCTTAAGGCGTCGATAGGTATCTTAATTTGTGTCCCTGCCCGGGAATTACTTGAATCTAAATAGACAGCAGCTCCCCACTGGGATGGTCAAAAGACATGCTTTTGGATTTCACAATATTTTATACCATACATTAATAGCATGAATTATCCCTACCATATATTACAAGGACATGTAATTAAAGAGGACGTGTGCTGCAAAAAAAGAAGAAAGGACAAGGAGTCACAAAGTTTACATTTTTTTCATTATTTATTTGGTTTTTGTAGGGAAAGAACTGGAGAAAACAAACAAACCCCAAAATAACTGTTTTTCCTAATCTATGAGTAATTACATAAAACTTAGGTCAAAATAGACTATTTTTTATTTCAAAATAGAAATTAAAATATCATATAAACACTGTTTTGCAAGGGAAAGTGTCACAGTTTGTATCAGAAGATCAAAAGGACTAGTCCAGGTGGTGTCACAAAACCAGCTTTCTTTATATTCAAACAATATCTTCTACAATTTTTAACTGCACAAACAGATGGAAGTCACCTTTAGCCATTGTTAAAAAAAAGAAAATTAATTTTGCTTTCCTCTTTTCCCAAGATTTCCCGTTTCAACTTCTGTTTTTTTTCTAGATTCAATTTATAGTCTGATACAGGCACAACAAAGCAAGGGAAAAGAAGATTGGGGAAGAGTCTTATTACTCTTCCAGGATAGTAATATATAAAGATTTCCTGATCCACTATTTTAAAATTATTACATCACATTTTTCTAGAAAAGAGCACTGGTTTGTGGTTTGTTTGTTGATTTTACTAGGTTGGTTGATTGTCTTTTGTTTGTCTTGGCTTCATATTGGTTTTGTTTAGTTTTGGGATTTTTTTGTCTTTTTTGTTTGGTTGGCTTGGTTTTAATTCATTTCCAACTCTGAATTTCAAATAAAGGATTTGAAGAAGGTTTAGCACTACTTTGTGGCTGGACAATGGATCTTATTCCAATTAAAGTTTTTCATGTAATACAGATTGAAGGTACACCCCCTTCATAGGACTAGACACGGAAATCTGACTGCAGATGCATAATGTCTTGTTGCCATTCCTATTAATCTGCTTGGGGTATGATTATACTAAAGTAAGTTTTGAAAAAATATAGATAGAAAAACAATTAAATGAAAATGAAGAGCAGGATATTTCCTGCTATGGTTATAATACCATATAATAATAATGATTATCTGTAGATAAAGGAGTTCATGTATTCATGCAAATAAATTAGGTAGGATGATGATTTTCTTTGCTAATTAAAATCACACCTAAATTGAAAATATAAAGCAGTCACAAAAACAATTTCTGGATTACAACATTAAAGCCATGGTATGTGAGTTCTACATCTTATCTGCAAACAAAATTTTAAAAAATATCAAAATTAATAAACCCTAGGAAAATGTGAAAATTGAATAGTGGTATTTTTTCCCACCGTGACACATAAATGAAATTGGCTAAGATGCATATACATATATATAAAAGGACTAATATCAAATTTAAGTCACAGCAATATACACCCAGGAAATGTTTTTAGTAATTTTTACTATGCATAGTCAAGAGGGGCAAAATAATTTTCAAAGCAACATTAACAAAATAATTCTAAGAAAATCACGCCACTATTTCATTATATGGAAAAAATAAAACATGAAGAAATCTCTCCACACACAAAATACAATTAAGATTCGTCATGTCCATCTAGATACAATGTATCTGTAGATTTAAATGACAGAACCAGAATTTAGAGGCATCAGAATAGAGTACATGACTTTACTTCCCAAACTGTAATTAATCAAGAATAAATGCATTTGTACAAAGAACCAGAAACTTGTCATGAGAACTTCACAGGAAAATGATCTCAGTAAATTAAAGAAATTAATTTTTTCCCTGAGAGACAGAGCAGTAGGCAATAATATGTTCCATTGCTCTTTGGAAGATCCTTTCAAAGAGGATGAAGAATCTAAAGGTCATGTCACTGAAATAATGCAATCCAGAGTAACTAGTGTCATCTGTATAATACAGTAATCTCACTTTTACATTGGGTAAGGAGGGGTTTTTTCACTTTTTGAAGATGAACTGCACATTAGAATGAATCAACCATCCACCTATCTTTTTTTTTTTTTTTAATGTCAATTATAGTGGATGAAATGTAAAAGACTTGTACGGGACTTATCATGCCAACTTCAAAAGAATGCACATATATACTTTCTACAATAGCGAAATTATATCTGTTTTAAGAGATTACAAGATCTTACATTTGCAATGAAGAAAATGGAAAGACTTACCTCTGCGGGCAGAAAACCAGCCAGAGCAATAGTCATCTCATCTTGATGCCTGTGGAGAAAAATGCTATCACTCAAAACCAGTTTTCTCCTTTTTTTTTTTTTTTTTAGGACTGAAACATACTGAAGCAGAAGAGAACATCCAGTAGTGTTTGTGTGATTCAAACCATTTCTCCATTCAGTATTTTAATTCCAGGTCTCTCCAATTCTAAGGTGACAAACTGTGTCCATTAGGGTGTCTCCAAGGCTGGGCACTGTTGTCAAAATAAGAATGCAAGAGGAGGGGAAAAAGGTAAGGAGAAGGGAGAAAATTAAACTCCACATAAAGGAGCTCTTTGTCAAAGATAAGTGCATGTAAGTTACTGAAGTTACCTGGAAGATTTTGTCAGATCATCGTAAAAAACCTTCATGACTTCATCTGGGTTCCTATGCTATGGCATATCATGTACTTGGAAGCAGCCCAGGCCCTCAGGTCATCTACACAGGGCAGGAAGACATGATAGGGGACTCATGAAGATCCCATAAACTCCTGGAACAACTTATCTTGGAATTTGAGTTTTACAATTACTATAATAGATTTTTAGACACCGCTTTTACATGAAGAGTGACATGAAGTAAACACACATAACAGACCTCTACATTTAGACACCCAATCATATATATTGGCATTAGGGATATTTTAAATGTCTAAAATGTCCAAGAAGAACCTGAAGATCATTCCTGAAAGACACAGATGGTCTATACAATTATTTGCCATATGTGTCAGACCAACTGAAATATTTAGGATATTCAAGAGTTTCTGAAAAGACACAGTGGGCAGCTGAATGTAATTTCTTAATGTCAAGCTGAATACTCTCAGCAAGTTTAATTACTCTGAGGATGAAACAGTGCTAGAAAGCAAGCAGCTTGAGTTGCTCTGGGAAACTCAGGAGGAGGTTTAGGCTACTAAGGCACTGCTCCTTGTATTCCTCTAAAAATATGGAACAAGAGGATCAGTGCTGATAGACTCTGTCTTGTCACTATCCAGTCTCACTTAGAATTCAATAAGTTATTTGGGTCAGTCGTCAGTAGTGAATTTCACAAGTTAGCTATATTTTTCTCAAAATATTGTTTTATTTTCTGCACAGGTAAAAAAAAAGTGTTGTATGCTGGAACAAAAGACTTTAACTGAAAAGAGTTTGGTGTTTCAGGAATGTCCTCATACATTCCTGCATTTTCTGTATATTCATATTCAATTTCTGTATAAGTCTTTTTAGCAACAATCCATTCATATCAATGCTTAGTTATTTTACAATCACTTAATGTTCTTTCTGTTAAAAGACCTATATTCTGGCATAAGTCTCAACTTGGAAATTCACGTGCCTAAAGTTTAAAAAGTTAATCAACATATAAAGACCCTCAATTTACATTTTTTAAAATTTTATTTTAGATATTTGAAAGAATTTCAGAAATAGATTTTACATTGCATATCATGCTCTAATACCTTCATACCAGATAAAGAACATGTATGTCCTTTTTCTACATCACTAAATATTTTAGTATTCATGCTTCTGTTAGTAAAATAAAGGAACAGGTTAGAAATTAGAAAATGGCAAGGAGTAAGAGAGATGAGAAATTATACATACTAAAGTTACTATTAGTGACTATTACATAATAGTATTAATGACAGTTCCACTCCCACTGTTAAGAAGTAGTAAAGATATTTGGTTCTTTTTAGTGCTCTTAAAGAATGCAAAACAAATTGTGTAAAAATTAGAGGACATTAAATAATAAATGTTATCCAAAAGAAATACATTCTGTCTCTAACAAGACTTTCAATGGAAAATGTGCGGTAACTTGTCTAATGATTTTGGAAAAAAGGTGTAGAGAAGCCGGCTAGTACTGCTATTTCAATTATTTGTGATATTAAAGAGATGACTCTAGAATTTCATGAGTGCCAAGAAAATGGTAAAAAGATACCAGTGGCTGAATAATACAGAGATTTTTTTGTTGTAAAAACAAAGAAGGAACAGAAGGACAAGCAAAACAGAATCACAGATCTGTTAGGTTCAGCATCAATCATTTCCAAACCTTATCCATAACAAATATGCTCCTCAATAGTGGTTTTAAAAAGGATTAAAAATTCCCCCAAAACATGAGTCCTGTGCTGCTGTAAGTAGGGCTTGATAAAGAAACAAGTTATTACTTGATTACATTGATTTGTAGAATATATTTAACATTCTTTTTCCAAAAGCTGTAAGAAAAGCAAACAAACAAAAAAAGGAGTGAATTTCCAACTACATCATTACATATTGTTGTGTTGGGAGGAAAAAGTTGTTTGTGTTATTTAGCCAACTGTCAGCGCTATATTGCTATCATTTAAAAGCAACAAATGCTCTACAATGTAAACTGGACACAATGTTCTCATCAGCCCACAAGCCAGCTGCATTTTCTATCCTTAGGTTTTTTGTGTCTGCGGAACACTGAAAAACTGCAACAATATTTATTTCTCCTTTCTGTTAACAGCCTCTATTAATTTCCAGTACCAAACCTAAGCTTAAACTTTTTTCACAATATTTTGTTTTCAGTATTGAAATATACAAATATATATTTGCTCATACATTTTAAGTACTGTAAACCCTGATCAAGGTAAGAAGCCATTCCAATAATATTAAGAGCTCTGTCTGCAGCAGCAGAATTGATACAAAATTCCAGCTGAAGTGTTTTGTACGTCACCTCAGCATGAGTAACTGGACAGCATAAATGTAAGTGTAAGCAGCTCAAGGATTATTTGTGTGTTGCTTACCCATAAAAGGGAACCCCCTAGGTGATTTACAACAGAAAAATTATCAGCTTGCCTTGAAGTCTTTGGATTGTTTGGTAAAGCTCATGTCCTTCATAATGCATGAAGTGATTCCATTACTTATTATATGCAAAAAAACCAACCCAAAACCAAATTATTACAATTAATGTGTTAATCTATCTTTTTTTTCTTTACTTGGGATATAGTTAAAATAATGTTTTTTAGAATAGCATTTTTTAGCTTTATCTTGACAGACTTAAGAACCCAATGTACAAAAAGGACACTGAAATACGAGTTAGTACATGTAGATGTGTACTTGGTTGTATCTTATTCCTATAAATTATACAATAATTTTAGAGAATGAAATATTCATTTATGATAATGATGATGAAATACATTACTATAGCCAAAAAGACTGCCCCTCAAGAGATAAATTATGAACTTCTATAGAACTCTGATGCTGGTATTTTAAAGAACTGATACTTGTCAGGATTTTAATACAACGCACCTAGCAAATAATCTTCCAGAGCCCTAAGAATGTATATGAGCATCTGCATTTAACCACCCTAAACCCTGATGGCTGCTCTGGGATTCAAAATAGGTAGTACACATTGTGAAACTAAATTGTTTTGGGTTATTTATCTAAATAAAATTATCAGTGCTATATTGTAGATACATATTTTGTTATAAAAATCATAAATCAATATTTAGATTTAAATATTAAATAAGAAATGGTAGGAAGTTAAGGCTTCATGAGTGGAACATGGTGCATGTCCACTTGGGACCTTCTTGAAATCATTATAGGAATTTGGTGGTAATGCATTTGAGTGACATTAAGATGAAAATAGTGCTTACATTGTTCAAAGCATTTTTAGATGCACTTAAAATTTTTAATATTTATTTGCCAAAGACTACACTGAAATTTTCTAACTCTGGTAAAATACCCAATTATGAAAAGAAAGGAACACATGGCAGGATGTATTTATACTAAACTTGAATGAAAGCTGGGATTGAGAATGGGGAAGCAAACAATTGAAAAAGCAATCAATTTGCCTTACTTCTTACTAAGCAAACAGAACAATTATTATTGCTGCAGTAACCATATTCAACAGCTAGTACTAAGACCAAGTTGGCATAGGAATTTCCTATTATTGGTTAAAATAGATGAGAGTTAGTAGAGAAATCCTTGTATTTTCACATTCTAGGGCATAAATGCTACTTTTACACATTAAAACTAGGAAGAAGCTAAGTAAATAGTGCAGGATAATAATCTGTTATTAATAGAAAGTCATTAAGAAATATCTGCATTTAGAAACTAGAATCTTAAAAATATTAAATTAAGCTTTTATGTACATTGGTTCTAGTTTTCTATAAATATGTCATTAGTGGTGTAATACCACATAAAAAATTCACAGAGTATATTATTTTCTATGGTCTGTTAAGTAAAGTGCTGCAAACCTTATTTAAAAACATGTTCACATGATAGACTGCTGTAATGATCCATGGCAACATATATGCATCCCACACAGTGATCCTTTGAACTACTCCAATTCATCATGGGAAACAGAATGTGTAACTTTCTACTTCAGAAAATATAAACCATTAATATTTGAGTTAAAAGAAAGCACCCTCAGTTTCAAGTGTTCACTGTCTTAGAAGTCTGTACTTAAAAACATCAAAGCTTTTTCTGTTGATAGCACATTAAAACCACCAAAATAAAATCTTTTGAATTGTTATTATTTATTTGCTATGAAAACTGTACTAACCAATGTGTACTCTATGTAATGGATGGGAAGAATGAAAATTGAACTATTAAAACATGTCTGGATGCACATTCTAACATCCTTTATTTATCTTGATGTTGAGAAGACCTGAGATGTCCATTAAGACATGAAGCCCTTCTGGAAGTTCCATATTATTATTGATGGTTTAAGTAACTTTAGCCAGTAAAGTAACTTACCTCCTCTCAGGTAGTTGTAGAGAGTGATAAAGTCTCCCCTAAGCCTCCTTTTCTCTGGGCTAAACAACCCCTTCTCCACCTCATAAGGCTTGCACTTCAGACCCTTCACCCACTTCATTGCCCTTTTCTGGACATATTCCAGTGCCCTCTTCACTGTCTTTCTCTGGACTCACTCCAGCCCCTCAATGAACTGAGCTGGACACCAGACTCAAGGGGTGGCCTCACCTGTGCCGAATACAGGAGAACAATCACTTCCCTGCTCCTGCTGGCCACTCATACAGGCCAGGATGCCATTGGCCTTCTTGGCCACCTGGGCACATACTGGCTCATGTTCAGCCACTTTCAACCGCCACCCCCATGTCCTTTTCCACTTCACCACTTTCCAACCACTCTTCCTCATCCTACAGTGCTGCATATGGGGTGGTTGTGGCCAAAATATAGGACCTGACTCTGGGTCTGGTTAAACCTCAAATCACTGGTCTCAGCCCATGGGTCTAGCCTGTCCAGATCCCTTTGCAGAGCCTTCCTACACTCAAGCAGATTGACACTCCTATGCAACTTGGTGAGTAATCCATGAATTTGCTGAGGGTTGACTCCCTCATCCAGACCATCAATAACAATATTAAAGCCTCATTTACTTTAGAGCACTAAAATAAAATACCATCCCAAAAGTGGTTTAAAATTGTTATTATTCAGACAGAGCACCTCCTAGATGGCAGCATCAGAAAAAAAATTCTTTACCTTGAATAAATAAATACTCAATTTGTCTTTGAAAATCTCTGGAAGTACCTTTTTCCTTACTTTTCCTTTTCTTTCCTTTTTTTTTGGCAACCGCATCCAAACAACAGTGTTTCTGTGTGTTAATAGAAAAAGAAGCAGTTATAGTAAGTGAAGAACACTGATTCCCATCATCACTCTCATTTCCATATACACAGCTATCCTATCTCCCCATATATAATTTCCCCACTTTCTAATGGAGGTCTCAATAGTTCCATGACACCATTGTTATTCATGTTCTAGACTGTCAGTGCCAGGAATGTGTGTGTGTCTATACTTCTATGCATTTTCCCCTGACTTGGTGAATACTAAATTTATGAAGGGACATGTTTAGATGAGATTGAATTGGAAGACTCTTGATCAATACCCGTCTGCCCAGTCTGTTTTAATCTCAAATATGGAAATGCAAGGGAATAAATCAAGTTTATCTGTAGTACATTTCTTCCAAATGATGCTTGTGAAACCAAAAATTAAAGATGCTGGAGCAACATCTTTCTTCTCGGGAGGTAGAAGGCCTTTCTGTATACAAGCCTACCACTCAGTATGAATTCTCTGGTAAAATTCAAGATAATTTTACTGCTTTCTTATCAAGTTCTGCTTCCCCATCTTGCCTCCTAGCACCCATCACTTCTTTCTGATGCAACTCCACTGATGATATTTTATCTATGGGACAGTGTGGAAAGAATGTGAAGTGGAACTGAGTCAGAGATTATGAGCAGCATGAATACATAGGAAACGTTCCTTTGGTTTGATTTTTAAAAGTTTCAGACTAAAGGAACAGTTTGCAAAATTCATTTCTATCCTTTGCTCAACAGTTTACCATACATTCTTCAGTACCCTGCTATTTCTATTCCTACTGTTCATTTAAATGTTAAAAAGATTCATCTCAACTGCAGAAGCTGTTCAAATACCATAAATTACCTGACTTAATGCAAAGAAATTCAGAGCTTAGAATGAAACTCATCATGCTATGCATGCATGACCCCACTTCAAGTATTAAACTGGTCTCAAAACAATGACCATTCTTTGTTGCAATATTGAGGCTTAACTAGATGAGTTGTGGGGCCCAATTCTGATCCCATTAAAATCAGTGGGATTTCATTCTTAGCAGGATTTGAATATAATTATAAATGCTTTCCTTTTTCATAAAACTTACCTATTTTTATTCAGTCTGTTCACACAGTGATATCTATTTCAAAGGTTATGTCAGAGCAACGAATTTAAAAGAATCAAAGGAAAAAAAAAGAAAAAAACTCTGTTCTTGCTCATTTCAGTATTCTTCAAAGTGACATGGCTAAATATCTCAGGAGGGATTTCTGGGATATGCTTGGACATGAGTTAGGATCGTACATTGCTAATAGAACTTGAAATAAAGAAGACTCTTGAGAACCAGGGAACTTAGACCTAGACCTGCCAAAATTAGGTTTCTCATTTAAAAATTCTGCTTGTGTGTGCGGCAGTCACAGAAAAGACTTCATTATGTAGCAGAAACTGAGACAAGTACCAAGTTGACAAGTTTATTAAAACTCTTAAATATATTTTTAAAAATAATCATTAATTGAAGAAAACCATCACTTTATACAATTAATTTCTTGAAAATGAGAATATAAATACTGTGAGAGAACTGCAGCTGGGGGCTGAGCCTATAGGGTCATTAGTTGGCTTTGTCTGTGCTCAAGATTTATATCTTTTTGCTAATTCTTCTTTCCTTTTTCATTTTATCGTATATTCATATCCTTAAAAATGTGATCAAGGGTATCTCTCAGTGTCTTTAGTAAGGTCTTGACCTTGTAAGCAATTTACTCTAAGTGGGATACTGAATGCGCTAGCAGTTACAGTGAAATCATTCTTCTGCATGAATTCAGATTGGGGTCAGTTGAAAGACTGGGACACAAGAAAATGCCATGTTGGTAAAAGTAGCCGTGCCAATCCTTGCAAATCTTTTGTGCAGTGACAAAAAGTTGTGCTTCTGATGTTCATCTGATGCTGCATGTGATGTCTGTTAGAAACTGATGATGTTAATATTATGAAGTAATAATATAATATATAATCACATTACAAGTATAGTAATATTTTCATCTCTAATTATTTAGTCATATAATTCATTGTCCATCCTTCATACTTGATGTTGACCTTTAGCCTTAAAAAAGTCTTTATTCTTTATATTACTGAATATTCTTTAGATAACTGGATATTTTTATAGGAAAACTCACTCCTGTATTTCAATCTAAAACCACAATTAAGTCTTATTAATTCCCTTTCCCAAGTAAAACTAAAGTCAATATGTTGGGAAAAAACTTTTATTTACAGTACTAAAAGCTATTATGGGGATATGGAAACAACCATCCAGACATAAAACCTTAAATTTCCACAATTTTTAACTGAGAGGAAGATCACCTCTTGTGAACCTTTAGCAAGTGACAATCTGCTCCTTAGGCAGTATTATATAAATGTATCTATTCGTGATTCAGAAGTTTTAAGGCATGAAAAATTTATCACATCATCTTGAGAGATGAGCCTGTGGTTAAGTGCCTTTAAAATTAAAAATATTTAATCGTGCTGATGAATTGACTGTAGGCAGTACTGCACATAGCTAGCCCACATAAGGATGCAAGAATGATTTTGCTTGTATACTAATTCTTTACCTGTTTGTCTAGGACTGGTCACAAAAAGATGGCCTTTGGCTTAATTACCCTTGCTTTAGAAGACAGTAGTTTGTGCATAAAATTTCTTTGCTTATCAAAATGAATGACAAATATTTCCAATTATCTATTATTCGTGAATTTCAATATGTAGTGTTAATCATACTGTAATTATTAACTTAACCTTGTTTTAAAAATTAGAGGCACGGGAAGGAAGGCTGAACATAAGAGGCTGTCAATGATTTCTCAAATTTTTTGTAGTCATTCCCATAACTCTGATGTATTTTCAGTAGACCAAAACCTGTATGGAAAACATTTAACGAACTGGGGTTGTACAACAATAATCAATATGCAAATATTTTTCTTCAAATAATAGAATTTTACTGATTTGAAAAAAAAATTGTAAAAAGATAAAAATGAGGTTTAAGAATAATAAACTACAGAATTCTGAGCGGTTGTATTATATTCCAAAAGACCTCTGAAACTACTCTGATTCAGAATTAGGCATGTTTTTAACAATTTAACAAAACAGTATAGGAAAGGCAGTAAAATTCTTCACAGAGATTAAAACTTATAGGTCAGGAGGCAGCAGGCACAAGATTCAACAAGGTTAATTTTGATTATTTATTAAAGGTGGGTTTTTTTCCAGCAGAACAAGAGTAGTCCTGCAGTAGAACAGATTGGAACCTCCATCTTTAGAGATATTTGCATAGCAAGGCACTGAGCAACCTGATCTCAATTGTTCCTGATTTGAGCAGGTTTATGGATCAGACATCACCTCCAATCTCTATCATATTATCGTGCTAGCCAGGTCTGAGGGACTGAATGACCATTTCTAACCACAATGACCAGTAGGTGTGCATGTGGTATATATTTTCATGGTTAGTTTTGTCTGAAAGAAATCCTGTTCATGCCTGTTTGATTGCTTAATTTTACAAACCAAAACAGAAGAAAACCCAAAAATAATTAAAATACTCATTTCAGTGGCACACACTTGATGCAGATTAAAGCATTGATACTGTTACACCCCTGCTGCAACTTGAGAGGGAAGCTGGACAGATTAAAACATATTGTGTAACCTGACCAAATACTATGGCACTTACACGTTTGAAATGTGTTAATTTGGGTAAAAGTAATTTATCTTGGACCTGTGTATGGTACTAGAGGAGTATAACTAACAACAGGGAATACATCTTTTGTAATACCTGTGATGGCAAAATCAGATATAAAATATGAGCATTCTGCAGAAGCATGAGAGCAATTTGACTGCTAAAGTGGCAAAGAAGGATGTATGGGGACAAATCAAAGGGGCTAAGAATTTAAAATGTTCCTTTACAAGCGTTAAAGAATCACCAAAGTCAAGATGCAAACTGTGGGATGAGAATGGGCAGAAAACATCTTCCAAATACATTAGGATATTGACTGACAAAACCACAGAGTGAGCTGCATCAGGAGCAGGCGTGCCCTCTGTTTTTTTTTTTATGAGAGGGAGGGGATTTGTGGGGTTTTGGTTTGGTTTTTTTTTTATCGTTTCTTTGTTTTCAGCATGGGGGGAGAATAGCAAAAAAACAACAGACATGAGGAAGAAAAATCAGAAAAGAAAGAAGACAAGACCACTTGAGTTCTGGCTTCTCTCACCAATGAGTTCTCAAATCTGACTAACCTGATATTGATGAGCCAGGACCACCCAGGACCATCAGTAGCAACTATGCAGCATTTTGTACTCACAGGTAATTTGGGATATTAAAGACTAATAATCTCATCTTCATATTAACAGTTATTAATGACATGTAAGAATTAATTGTTGGCATGAAGGGTACTGTGAATGAATGAATTTAGTAAAGTCCTTGAAAATTTAAAACAGCTGGCCTGTCAGTCTCATGAAAAGTTTTTCACAATGATCCCTAGTACCTTAATTGTATTAGACATGGATACATATTCTGTTACTACAATCAGTAAAATAGAAGGGTAATTTATAATTAGTTTTCCTAGAAGGTTGCATTTTTCAGTAAAGATACAATCATATTGAGCTACAGCAGCAATCTCTACTACCTGGACTTTGAAATAAGTCAGCAAAAAGATTTATGATCTTCAGTCTCCTAACCTAATTAGTATCATTTGGGACCAAGCCCATGATATGCCCCTAGCTTGTATATGTGTGCCATTGAATACTTAAATAACATTGCAGTTAATATAAAATAATTTCTTACTGGAACTTTATCCCATTGTGAACCTTTGTTAAATCTCAAAAATTCCTAATGTTTCATAGAAAGTCATTAGATTTTCATTAAATACCACTGATTTTATCCTAATATACTGCATAGATTGGTGCCTACTAAGATTTCATCCCCATTAAGAAAGGTTTAAGATTTAACCTTTTTATTCTAGTCCACACATCAGTAGAGAAAGTCTTTTAGAAGCTATCTCTAAAACATTGTCATGTTTTGCAATCTTAACATGACTGTACAGTTCGGTTCAGACAAAAGGAAAAAAAAAGAAGTCGCATTACTTGCAGACAGCTAAATAACATAAACATTCATCTAATTTATTCCCATTTTCAGATGTAAAATTAGGTGTTTCCTTCAATGAAATTAAGGAAGCTTGATCTTTAAACCAGTGTTAGCAGTGTATACACTCTGACTTAACTATTATCTGGTTTTCCATGGAGACAAGCTTATTTAAGGAAAAAAAAATCCAGAGAAAAAAGACACAACTAAGCAGTAAAAATCACCTAAAAATAAATATCTTTAGGGATCATGGATCATACAAGATGACCTTCAAAACCTGCAAGATGATTTATGCCTTCAGATATTTTCAGTAATGCTTTGGGCATGTTCTGTACCTTTAGATATAATCACAGTAAGTCATTGAACATGCTCTAATAAACTTCTGCAACTAAACATGTTTTGTTGTGCCACAGCATCATATGTAAATAGAGCTCACATGAATTTAAGAGAGGGAAGTTACCACTTGCAGGAAAAAAGCAAGATGACAGCTGGAGACAAATAGTACCATTTATTTCACAGTTTACTATAACATCATATTTGATTTTTGTTCTAGCTGCTCTAGTTTTGGTTTTTTCCCAGAACTTCTTTGAAGTTGAGTGTATTTCTATCTTACAGACTTTGTGCAAAAACTGCACAAATATCTTTGTACATTTACCTGTGTGAGAGAAATGGAAAGATGGAAAAAATGGAAAATCTACTGTAATGGGAGCATTGTATTTCACCTCCAACTCATTCTTTAATTTGTTGATTATATTAAAAAAACACATTGGAACAATTACCTTTCAATTGATTGGTCAGAAAGATTTTGTGGATTTATTTGTATAAAATAATGCTAAATATTAAAATAATTTTTTAAAAGTATTGCAATACATCTTGATAAGTTATTCTAGAAATCTTGTTCTTGGTAATCTTGCTGTGCCACATAATATAGGTTAAGATGAAAAGATTCACATAGAAGTATTTGGTTGCATATTTATTCCTTCTGGAGGTCATTATTTTTACCTTCTTATGCTTCTGATGAATCCTTTCAGAGGTGAAAGATCAGATCTGAACACGTGTGTACATGGTTATCTGACTAAAAGGTAACCAAATTATCCAGAAACACGTTGCACATTGTGAGAATCAACAGTTGCCAGAGGAATGAAGTCTAATCTGTGAAGGACAGAGTGACTCTTGATTCTTCTTGATTAAAGAATGATCAGGCCATTGCGTCAGATTTAAAGTCACCAAAAAGTCACAGGAATGTGTGCTTAGCCTCTCTACTGATTGTGTCTGGGCACAAGTAGCCAGAGCTACCTTCTGTCTACTGGGCTGTGACAGGAGGACTCCCCACTGTGGGACTGGATTCTGGTCAAATGTGGCTTCTCCAACATTGTACATATGTTTTCAAGTAGGCTGATATCCACATGCACTCATCTCGAGTTCTTAATACATGTGGCTTTTTATGGGTAGGAATCTGTGTGTTTGTTCACACATGTGATACTGTCATTGAAAACAAATAATAGCCAAACCTTTTAAAGGATTTAGAGCACAGAAAGTCTGCAAATAAATAAATGAGAGAGAAATAATATTAAATAATGTAAAAGTATGTGTCATGAAAGCAGCTAAAAGACATAGAAAAGAACAAGTTGAATTTTTGGCTCATAAAACAAGCATTTATATATGTTGAATTGTTTCTGCTACTCTTCAAGTCTGCAAGATACTTTTTCCAACAAACAACATATCACATAACTCATAATGGACCAGCACTGTTTAGGAATCAGTAAGATTCTAGAAGAGGAATCAGAACAGAAGAACCTTATTTTCTCATTAGTCTCATGGTCCTAACCTGGTACCTTTTTCTTCTGGCTTTGTGGATAGTGGATTCCTGTCGGAAAAAAAAGACATATATTCAGCAGGAAAATATTTTATTCTATGTCCTGAGACACAGTGGGTATCATGTTCTACAGGCTTGCACTTTTCAGACTGAGAGATTGAGAGATGAATGCTTTAATAATGAACTTATCATGCAAAAAAATTAAAAAAGGCGGCCATTTCTACTTCTCTGTTTTTAATGAGTTTCAGTGCAATCATATTTGCGTTCATCATGTCTAGAGTAAGAGTAGTGATTTAGGCTATACTGGAGATGTAATCAATGTCTAAGAAACTCTAACTAAATATAGATTGCAATTGAGTGTGAGAGTGAAATAGGCTCCTCAGGAGGAGGAAAATGCAATAATACTCATCACTGGGTCCTGAAGAACTTTTACACTTACCAAAGGGAGGCCTCAGAGTTTTTTAATGCCTTCATCTGACAGGAAGACTAAACTTCGATCTGAGGTCCTGGGATCTCAGTTCTGCCTATATTCCGACCTAAGAGAAATACAGGACATTTCAATTTTTCCATCTTATTTAAATGTAAATGCTCATACAAAAATGTGGCATTTGTAATACCCCTTTGATACACAAATTTGAAGCTATTATGCTAATTAGATTAACCTTTGTCATCTTAATTAAATTATTAGAGATTTTTTTAATAGCTGTAAACCTCAATAGAAAGGGGTTAAATGACAATAAGCAATAGAAAATAATCCATGAATTTTCTGAATGTCACAAAGATAAGAAAGGAGTTCAAAGCAGAAAGACACGATGATGATATGGTAAAATTTCTAGCTGTTTGAAAAATTTCTTTTAGGATTATCTAAGAGCTGATGCTTTCTTTGCATCTATGAAGTATTCATTCTGAAAGTAATGTCAGGAAATAGTTTGTAGATATATTTCAAGAAAGTATAAACTAAATCAGACACAAACCCCTTTGCTTTTATGACAGTTATTTGCTTGGTTTTGGTTGGTTGGTTGATTGGTTGGTTTGTTTTTCTTTGTTTTGTTTTGTTTTGTTTTCTTTTGCTTTGTAGGCAGGTCTATTGTGACTGCAGACTTTCTAGGGGACTGATTATTCCTATACATTCCTGTAATATCCAGAAAGGCAAAAAAAAGATTCTGTCCTTAGTAGGAGATTCTAAAGAATTTTTAAATAAAACAGATCACACACAACAAAAAACCTTTTATATAATACTTTAACTCTTACAGATCATAAAGATTGCATTCCATATTCCATTCTTGCTGTAAACAGTTACTTCAGCAGCAGCTTGCAAAGAGAATTCTCACACAATGGATTGGAACTTTCCCTGAAGAATTACAGGACTTTCTCCATTAAGCCAGAATCATATCTGATTTGCAATCTGCATATCTCATTGAAGATGGCAAGATTATTAGAGCTATATATGAAGAATAGATGAGTGTTAAATTTGTCCTACTGTTTAATACTCCATTTGAAAAAGGTTAGAAGGTTGAATTTTTAGATAAATTGGTTTCAGTTCACCTTTGCACAGAATGAATGACCATAATGAAGATACCAGTGTTATTTTTGACCAGCCTGCCTTGCTAAGGTAATGAAAAGTGTTCATATATCCAGATTTTCTCACAAAGTAAATCCAGAATGTTACAGTTATTTTGGCCTTTTAGAAAAGGCACATCAAATCAAATCAAAGATCTAGTTTTGATCTTGGAGAACAACTTTCCAAATTCCATCAGTTGCCCTCACAGGGAGTAAAGGTCTTTGAAGTTCCCTTTTCCATCTTCTCTTGGGATCAGAAACTAACCATCACATACCTATTTATCTCTCTTTCTGATAATATGTCATGTCTTTTCATAACTCTGTTTCTTCTCACCTATTTCATCCCCTTTTTCAAACCTACTTTTCTGTAAATGCAGGGACCATTTTACTCCCCCTTTAAATTATTTTTAGATAGGTGTCACTTCCCATTATTTATTTCTTCTGTCTGTCATCTGTGGTTCCCAGCTCTTCATTTCCCATAATAATGATAAACACCCTAAAATAAAGCAAAAAGGCATCCTAAATCATGAGATCTTAATGTTTTTTTTTTTTTATACAGATGTTTTCAATGATGTGATCTCTAGGCATATGCAGAAATAAGTTGAGTTATGAGGAAAATTACTCTAGTATCTTTGTTTTGGGGAGGCAGGTTATCCACTATCCTGAAACTGAATATGAATTTGTAATGAATACATCATGTCATCATGGAACCCCATGAATTTCTTCATTCTGATTTCAACACCACAAGAACAATAGGGTGTGTTTCTTTTGCCATAATAGTGAGCTTGTAAAATTGTGAAATAAACAAACAAAAATCTCCCCAACTTACATTTCTTTTTTTTTCTTCTTATTTTTTTAACATCTTTTGTACATCTTAATCCAAATATCTAAAAAGAAATTATTTTTCAGGAAATAAAAAAAAAAAAAAAAAAAAAAAAAAAAAAAAAAAAAAAAAAAAAAACTTTGTTCAAATGTTTAAAAATTTTATGAAACACATTGTCCCAAGATCTGGATGAAGGTGTAAGTTGTACCTTCCAGCCTTCCAGCAGGTTTGCTGATGACACAGTGGGAGTGAAGGGAGGCTGTCACACCACAGAGTCATGCTGCCATCCTGAGGGACCACAACAGCCTGGAGAAATGGGCTGACAGGAAGAAGAACGAAGTCCTCCACACTTATTCTCTCTGTTTTAAGTCCTGTCTCATAGTTCAGGGTAGAAGAAGGAGGAAAAAAGAATGAATGAAACATTAGATTGTACATTATACCAAAGGACCTGACATATGATTCAATACTAATATTATTGAAATGTGCATTGGAACATACTTTGCACTTAGTGAAAAATCTGCCTGTTCCTCCATACAGAAAGGCATGAAGAAATGTGTAGGTACATGCCTATCTGTACATAGTGACATTTAAATTCTCCGTGAAGACTAAGTTTTCTTTGGACACCCTCATCCCTAGGGGTTGAGTTCCCATGCTCACCAACCATCTGGGCTGCAAATTTAATCAGACTACAAATCTTGTAAACCAATGAGTCTAGGCCTTTAGTTCAAGCAAGAGGACCTCATGATCCTAATTTTGTGATTTTTAGGCATATTAATTATTATCTTGCTTCTAGAGTACACAAAACACTGCTAATTATTTACCCCAAGAAAGCCACATAATTTGGCTGCCTATGCTCATGAAAGGTTTCTAAATAGCCAGGAAAAAAATTTCAACTACTACTAGTTTTGTGGGTCTTTTACAAATTATTTTAATATTTAAAATAGCAAAATATATTTATTGCTGAAATGTTTTTGTAATTACTATAATTTTTTATGCATACACATACATTTTCATATAATGAGTCATATAATTTTATTTATTAGCACCAAAACTCATTTCGATTAAAGGCCCAGTGAACTTTTCATTAAGGAGACATGTTTTTTTGTTTAAAATGAAAGACTAACATAAATTCCTATTACAAATCTAGTAATTTTATTCTTTATCATCTTTTTCGAGGATTAAAACAAATAAATAAATAAGAAGAATTGTTCCAGGAATTCTATTCTGTCCACTTCTCCTACAGGATGCCCATTATCAATGCCAGATGAAGTCAGACACAGCCTTGTATCATAGAGATTTATTTTTCTGCTTCAGACTGATTTGATCAGGGGCAGACTGGTGGGATGATTCCTGAACAGCTCTTATCATGTGGTTTGCTTTACCTTTTCCTCACTTGTTCTCCTTTCTGCAGCAAAAATATATCTGAATTTTAATCTTTCTATAGCCCCCAAGTTTGTTGGTATTATGCCCTACTAGGGACTTTTGTGATTGAGGATCATTTTACGTTATCTTTTGAAATTATTTGCTCAAAATTACTTCCTGATCCTTCTCTTACACATCTCTTATGATACAATTTGATAAAATTCTTATATAATTTTACTCTTAGTGTAATCTCTGTTTCAGTTATATCAGTAGAAAAATCTGAGTTGATGAATATTTTCTAGAGTAACAGAGTTCTTGATAATTCTCTAAGTGCTAGCATATTTCTTAGGGTTTATCTTCAGTAATCTACTAATAGCAGTAATAAACAGGAAGAGCAGTAGGGATGAAGTACTTTTCCAGGTTGTAACCAGTTGTAGATTTATTCTTGCATAGGCTTGGCTCAGCTACCTAAGTCTGTGGCACCCCATCTGCTTTTGACTGTCACTTCTCAAGTATGTCTCCGAGAGCTGCTAGCAACATAGACAAGACGTAGGTATTGTAGGGACCACAGATTATCTAATTTTAATTAGTAAATTAAGCCCAGCATACTAGATAAGAGGGTAAAATGTGCATGCCCAAACAATGCATTTTGACATATGCCTGGGCATTTCTTTAACCGCTGCCTTTTCTGTGTCAAGTCTTGTCCAATAATTCTTCAAACTTTTGTTTAAACATAAACATGAGAAAGGTTAGAACAACAGATCCCATATAAGCTCAGTTATATTAAATGCTGACTCTCTGTCCTGGGGGCTGGTGTCAACAACATTTGCTATTCCTAACTACTAGTCACACTCCTGAGAGGTTTGAGGACTGATAGCTTATTAATGTATGCAATTTGGTTTCTTTATATTAATTTTGAATATATCCAACGAGAAAAAAAATCCCAACCCTATGAACTGTTGAGGTTAAGTTGTCCTTATCAAATGAGAGTTTAATCGCTACAAATCTAAAACTTGAATGTCAAGCTGTGTGATTATTCACAGGGTTAGTGACAATGGAAGTGTTTGTATTTTTTTCAGCTGAAAGATGCACTGTTTGATTTCTAACAGGTACAACTCTTATCAAAGTTATATCTAGCATGCTATGCCTATATACAAATACAATTTATAACATGCTATATATTACATGTCAAATATTTCCTTGTCAGAGATCATCCTTTGACTGCACTTGTTTTGCAGGGTTCAGTGTCTCAGCTATGCACATCTCTCAAATTCATCTTTATTTTTATTCATTTTACATTAAATTCCCTTTTCCTTTCTCTTCTGTATTTATTTTTTGCCCAGTATGTGTGGCTTCCTTCAGTTATTTAATAATATCCTGGCATGGCAAGGTGTTGGTAAAAGGACATTTCAAAAAGTGTAAGAGAAAGACCTAACTGAGGAATCAGATAAAATCATCAGTTTTGCATTCCAGGCATCCATAAAATGTTTTTTCTAGCATAAAAGTAAATCCAAGGTTTGAGTCAGTGGAAACTCTCTTCTGCTTCTCAAAAAAAAAAAAAAAAAAAAAAACCCAAGGCAAATTAGGATAATTTTTTGCTGTTATACATATTTGAACATTTCTGTTGTACTTTTCCAGCTGTCAAAAAATTTCTTCATACAGTTTTGGCCTTCAAGAAATTCCCAAAGCTAGTCATTTGCCCAGCTGTACATTACCATTACTATGTGCTTTCTTGATGGAGATTACCCATGCACTGATGGAACATAATGTTCTATAACATGACATAAAGCAATAATAGCATGCAATATAATCCTTGTTATATCTTTAATAATGAGATAAAACTAAATTACAGCATTTGATTTTGCTGACTTAATTTCAGATGCTCATCTTTTACAGGAAACCTAATCTATGCCAGAAGTGGCCATTGAGGATCATCAGCAGTGCAACTAAAATATAGAAAATAGAGTTCTATTACATTCAACCATTAAAACTGAATTTAAGGACTGCAAGCTCATTTGCACAGAATACTGTCATTTTTCACCTTGCAAGTTTAAATATGCTTGCATAGTCTTTGATAGATTCTCCCAGAGCAAATAGAATACTTGCATACAATTCACTCTTGAGAATCCCATCAGCTTTTAAGTGATTTTTGCACATTTCCTGAATATTATGGCATTATTTAAAAAGCAATTTTAGATTATCACAGGATTAAAAAATAACTTCACAAGATTTTATATTTGTTTTGCTCTCTGCACATTCCTTATTTGTTTGTTTATTGTATTACAAAAATTTATTCAAACACCAATAATGAAAAGGATCTATTGTGTAAACATTGTACAAATACATACTTAGGAAGAGCCACTACTTAAAAGATTTTGCTATGGTAAAGAGCAAACGACTCTGCCAGCAGTTATTAACATTTCTCGGTATTTCCTCATAAGTCTCTGGAACTTGAAGGTTTTGAGTTCCTTATTGTTTCACTGGGCTGAAATCCTGCTAGCTGAACTTTATGTTCAAAATTCATCTTTTCTAGAAAACGTCCTTACAGTTAAATATGGATCTGACTTGGAATAGGAAAAGGAGAATTAGATATTCTGGCATTTCATAAAAAAAATTAAACACAAGTACTGGAATCCTTAATCCTTGATGTAAAAACTCAATTTTTTCTTGGAAAATATTTCTTTTTTTATTCCTTATTACTGTAAAAGTTGACGAAAAAATGGTCTTTTCAGTAGCGATAGATTATTTTTCAGAGTGTGTTTGAAAATTCTTGTTATTTCTTGTTGGATTTGATTTTGTAAACAATATATAGCATAATTTCCTTCTGATGTTTTGAGCAATTGTAGGATTGCATTTGACCAAAGAGATTACAAGTAATTCAAATTTAAATAGATTGTGAAAGGATTGCAGCTCAATCTTTTTCTCTTTATCGTTCTCTTTATTAAGGAGTAATGAGTATAGCAAGAGAAAACAAACCTTAGGAAATCATACGTATTACAAATACGTTAAAATAGTTCAATTTTTTTTATAAAGACTATACATGTTCTTGATCAGTACTGCTCAGCTTCTAATAATTTCTTATCATACAAAGATTATTAGGTCCATAAAAGCATTTAAAATAGCAGAAACAAGCTCTAAAATCACAGTGAGGATTTATATCCTTAATGTCAGAGATCAGGACCAATTCTTAGGGGTTTTCTGTCTGCTAAATGGTAATCTTAGTATTGCTTAAATATCTATAGAAAAATTTTGGACCTGAAAACCTTTCTATGTAATTGAACATAATCTATTTTGCATACATGCAATATTAATTTATGTCAATTTCTAGCAAAATTATTATTTGCTGAAAAAAATTTTCTGTGTTCTGGTGATGTGACTTTGAGCTGTGACAGAATATGTTTAGTGGTGGTGGTATTGGTTGGGCTTGATGATCTTGGAGATCTTTCCTAATACAATGGATTCTATAAATTTATGATTCTATGTCTTCAGCCCCTTAATTGTGTTCATTCTTTTGTTGCAAGACTTTTAGTTCTGTTTTAGGTTTTAGCTGAAAGGTAGAGAAGATTGATCCATGTTATAGTTTTTAGAGGAGGAAGACACACCACCACTATATTTAAGATACTTTCACAGTTTTTAACACATTATGACACATCCCATAAGTACAAAAAGTAGGGGGTTTATATATATGAGTTTTAGATGCTCTTTTATTTTGATCATCAATTCTATTAAAGAAACTGTATACAACATAATCAGAATAAACAAGTTCCTGTACCACTTTAATGGCTCACAGACTTGTGAAAACCCATTTGAATAACCATTTGCAATGTTGATTAAAATATTGTTTACAAATATACTGATATCTTCTTTCTGTTTGTGGAAACTGAATGGTTTCAGTGAATTCTAGTTTTCTAGTAATTAAACCTTACTTACACTGAGCTTTCCCCTTCTACTGTTTACCTTTGATGAGATATTTCTGGAAGCCAATGGGATTCTGTTCTAAAAATACAGCTGATTACAGCAGGATCTGGTTTGGAATATGAGTTTTCCTCATTTCATTATTCTTACTTTCTTTCTTATTTCCTTTCTGGAGTATTTTTTTAATCCCTTTACATCTCTATCCCTTTATAATTTAGCTTAGGTACTAAATGAGTAAAAGACTAAGAAACAAACCATATAATCTAAATTCAAATTTGTAATTTCCCTATAACCATGTTCTCTCAATTCAAAAACATCTCATATAAGCAGCATCAGGTCTAACAGGTTTATTTGCATTCCTCCAGGGCATGGAGCTGTGGGGGTGGGCTCCAGGACCTGGACAGGAGGGTCCTGGGTACAATTGGTTTGAGGAAGCAGTAGCCCTGCTGAAAGAAGGCAGGAGGGAAGGAAGGAAGGAAGGAAGGAAGGAAGGAAGGAAGGAAGGAAGGAAGGAAGGAAGGAAGGAAGGAAGGAAGGAAGGAAGGAAGGAAGGAAGGAAGGAAGGAAGGAAGGAAGGAAGGAAGGAAGGAAGGAAGGAAGGAAATCTCTGTTATTCAGAATCCTGTTCATTTCTAAAAGCAATTTCAGTGAATAGCCTTATGTTGCACTAAAGAGCTACCTACTTGACTAATTTTGTGAGTACTCAGTGGAGAAGAAATGCGATGCTAAGGGCCTTCTAAGTCAGTAATGTGCTCTGAGCTGTCCTCTGGCATAGAAGTAACTGAGATGATAAATGTTTTTCTTTCCCAGATATTTCATCTGAGGCACGACACTGCTTTGAATAATTCGTGTGTCCATTGGGTGACAAATACAATTCTGAATATCATCCAGCAGTGAGGTAACACCACTTTTTACTCTTCTAACTGGAGCTAACTTCGTATAAGTCTCCATAACACACTTTTGAATTACTGCATTTTCAGAAATATCCAAGAGGATTCAGAGATACTGCTGATTGCCTCAGGCACTATATGATTTGCCTTCAGCTGCCCCCACACACATCAAGCTTTTCTGCTTAAAGCTTCTGGGTTGCACAAGAAGGCTTATGTTCAGACATACTGTGACATGGAAAGCTACATCAAATTACTTCTTTCTAAAATGTTCTTATTCATTTTATGTTACATTTTATACCTACTTTTTAGTTCTGACTATGTGAGATTTGTGGTATATAAAAGAAGTTAACACAGCATCTTATTATCCAAATCTATCATATTGTGTGCCACAGGCTATCATTCAAAAACACTTTAGAGTTTACCAATTACACTAGAAATATATAATTTACCACAAAAACAGTAGCCAGAAAATTCATTTTCTGTTCCTACAATTGCTTATTTTCTCTGGTTAAGACAAAACCAAGGAAGAAGCTAAAGCCTGTAACCCTAATAAAAAATTCTGTCTGTAGCAGTATGAAAAAACAGAAGTGTTCTACCAACAGGATAGATCTGTGCTTTTCAACTTGAACCACTTCAGCTTTCATGTCCATTAACTCTCTAGCTGTCCTGCTGAGGCAGTCATCAAGATTGCCAATTGTGATGGTGTTTATGCTGAGAGTGTTTGTCCACAAGCAAACTGAAAACATTAACTAAGATAAAGGCCAGCGATTTTGAAACTGCAGCCCTCAGACTTGTGAAAAATATGTTCTGGAACAATTTCTGTGCTTTGTTATGGGATCAGATGAAAGGTTAAAAAGACATCCTTAACTTTTAATCTGATTAAATGCACAATATTTTGTAAGCACTTTTAATTCATTTTGAGTAGCATTCAGAAAGGTTTTCAAAATTTGGAACATTTTGAAGTGAAGATTAGGAAAATTTCCTGACAGGATGGGAAAGAGATTGTAGAGACTTTGGGTGTTCTTTGGACTCTGACACTATGATTACAATTTTACTTATTGTAATATTTATTTATTTACAGTTTCACATACATTGCATGAAAACTCTGCTGCTCAAGCTCTAGTATGCTGATTGTCATATGAATAGGGGATATCCTCAACCCTTACTGTGGGGAGATTTCCTTGACCCTTATTATTTGCTTTGTCTGGGAGTGTCCAAGGAAAGTCAAGACCCTTGTGCCCAACCAGTCTGCCAGCATCCTGTTATGGGGACCCTTCACTAAACAATTCTGCTGGATTGGAGCATGGTTTGACTGACTTATTCAGGGACAGACATCAAGAGAAGATCCCTCAGCTGGTCTTCCCACTTTATTTGTGTACCTCACTGCCAGCAATTGCCAGAGCCCATGAAGGCCTGACACCAACAGTTTAGAGAATAACACTCTTTGTTAATACAAAATAGACAGGTGACAGGTCAAGGTTCAAGGACTGTTTGAGATGGTATCTGACTGCAGAAACATATTCAAAGCAACACAGAGAAACCCTAATCCCCAATAAAAGTGTTCAGTACACACAGAATGTGGTTCTTGCTCATTCCTATGAGTGAGAGGACAGGTTCAGCCCATCGACTGATCCTAGCAGTTATGATGGAGTCTTCCCTAATTTTCTGCATTTTCAACATAATTTTATACTATTTATTTACGTTCAGATGGGGCTTTAATAACTCTACTCATACATACCTTTGTTATTGATTGATGCAAAATTTTCTTGCTTTGATCTTAAAATTATAGTCAATAAAATATAGACACTTCCTCAGTGAGGGGTGGTCATACATTGGGGGTGGGCAATTTGGGGATGGAGTTGTGTGTTAGTACTACAATTAGGTTAAAATAAGCCAAGTTCATCCAAAGAGAGCAATTTTGCCACAGTTCCTGCCTTGAGAACAAGACGCCTTCTCCTATCTCCCCTGACTGAGAGATGATATAGGGTTTATCAGCTGTAAAGGACCATCAAGGTCCCTTCCCTGCAAGGGTTTCAACAGAGCCTTGGACACAGGCTTTCCCCTCTGCTGCATCCTCCATTCCATCCCCCTCAGCCGGTGCTTATGTGTGCAGATTATGTGTATGGGGAATCATCATGGACCACATTCCATCCAGGAAAGAGAAGCTGCATTACTTCCCCCCGGTGAGGCTGCATCTGGAGCACTCTGTCCAGTTCCGGGCTCTTTAGTACATGGAGTTCCTGGAGGACTGCAACGATGATAGGCAATGGGAACAACTCTCTTTTGAGGCTAGGATGACCTAGTTGGGCCTAGTTGGGCTTGTTTAGCATCAAGAAAGGAAGACTGAGAGGAGATCATATCAATGTCTGTGAGTGTCTGAAGGGAGGGTTTCAAGAGGATGGAGCCCAGCTTTTCTCAGTGGTGCCAAGAAATAGGACAAGAGGCAACAGACAGAGACTTATGCCCAGAAAGTTCCACCTGAACATGAGGAAAACTTCTTTACTTTGAAGCTGACCATGCAATGGAACAGGTTACCCAGAGGGGTTGAGGAGTGTCCTTCCCTGGAGATATCAAGAACAATCTGGATGCAATTCTGTGCCATGTACTTAAGATGACCCTGCATGAGCAGAGAGGTTGGATCAGATGCAACCCACAGGCCCACTGTGGTCCCTTCCAGCATTTCCCGTTCTGTGATTCTGTGAGTTACACCCATACTTTAAAAAAATCAGACTGAGAAAACAAATTAAAGACATCAATAAAATTAAGCCACTACCAAAGCCCAATTTACGCAGAAATGTGAGTCATGAGACATTCTGACTCCAAGAATTCTTCATTACAAATACCTGGTTCTCATTAGAGCCCTTCAATTAAATTGCCTTTGCAGCATTGCTCGTGGTATGTGATATATGGCATGGAAATGCTAAGCAGATAGAGGTCTGTGGGGAAAGCATACCACAAACATCAAGACCTTTTCTGGCAATTTTCAACCACTGTCTAACCAATACTCCCAATGTATAGAGGTACATAAATATAAAAATGATAAATTGGAAAATATTATTTTTCACATGTAAATTTCAAGACAAGAAGACATGGAATATCAGCCTAAGAAAATCAATCTTCAGTTTTTAGAAGATTTATTTACTGTGCTGCACTCTCTGGTTTATGTGTAATTTGTGACTACTATGTTCATCCCGAGAAGAAAGAGAATTAGGAAATTATACAGTACAATGTAGGCCACAAAATATGTATTCCAAAGCAATGCAATTTAGATGAATTAGTAAATGTATATTCAGACAAGTGAGAAGAAAAGAAAGGCTCTTAAATTAAATGAATACATGAGTTTTCCATCCTTTTCCAACTGTTTTCTTTTTTGAAATATTTTTATTTGAGAAAATCCTGATAAAGGAAATATTTACATAAAAGTCTTTTTCAATCAATCAATCAGTCAGTCAATCAATCAATCAATCAATCAATCAATCAATCTTTTAATTCAATGTTAATAATATTGCAAATAAATACATAGAATGAAATCTATCATCTAAGGTCCAGGGGAGTTAGAATTTGAAAAATAGAAAACTACTTTACTAGATGCATGTATGGTACTTATTAGGCTGGGTTTTGTTATAAGGCTGAATTGCACTTTACCTGTAACTAAGAATGGATGAAAGATAATTTTTTTGTGGAAAAGACAGAAAAAATTTGCTATATTAGACCAGAAAATACCCCCAACAAGCTACATATAATTCTGTAAGAAGATGAAGAACACTAATAATAACAAAAGTATTTATTACTATGGATTGGGAAAAAATAGTTCCATTTTCTATATATTTACTAAGAGTTTTCACTTATTTACTAGCATTGTCTGAATCTCCAGATATTGGTCATAAAAGCCATGTCTAGAAACATTTTGTTTGTATTGGTTTTTAGGTAATAATTACTCCAAACAAAGTCAGAAGCTTGTTCTGCTAAAAAGGCAAAAGAAAGGACAGTATCCTGCTGCAGAAAACTTTGTTCTGGGATATACACATATATTTTCATACATACATATGTATGCATAATGCTGGCTGTCCAGATCATCCAACTTGGAGGTGAAATTCATATAACACGAATGCAAATTGCCTGCATGGCATATGTTGAGAGATATTTACATTTTCCTGGAAGATGCTGATTCTGCATTTCTCAGTGAATACTGAATATCTACACCTTGATCATAGCTCATGGCTTTACTTTTTGTAAACTGACAAATAGCCTGCTGGGACCACTGAATATATGTAATTAACCCCTGCTTGTACCTCAACCTTTCTTCCTGATTTCAGATAGGGAGTTGTACTTGCAAGAAACAGAAGGACTTGAATTTACTGCGCATACCTAGAAAAATAAAATAGTATGTTCTAAATAAATATTATGTATTACAATATTTTCTTCAGCAATTTTTAATATAATTATATAAACCTACATATAAAATGCACATTTTAATTTCATTGCTGGTTTTAGTTGACAAATTAAGTAAAGATCCACAGTTTAAGTTTAAAATAATAAAATAAATCAGTCACACCCTTAGCATTAATAGCAAGAAGTGCTTACTCTCACTGGGCTCAGATGTTAGATTTGCCCAGAACAAAATAGTCAGCACATAATTGGTTCTCTAGTCTTGTTTTTGATTATCGTGAATACCATAAACAGGCTGATAAAATTACCCATCACTTACTTAACTGGCCAAGTACACTAATTAGATTCTGCTAAAGGACAGCCATTCAGAAGAGTATATTAATTCATTTTTACTCATCAGTCTCACAAACAGATAGGACCTACTAATTCTTATCCACACACTGGCTGATCTGTTAAATGCCTATGTAGTTTTACAGCAATGGCTGACATCCATCTCGCTTCAGGAAATGCTGGTTCAAGTCCCTTGATAATTTGAAAGTTTACAAACATAAGAACAAGTTTGCAAGAAACTTGCATGATTAAGCAAAAATAATTAGATTACCAAAATGCATAGTATTAGTCTTTACTTAGTCAACTCAATAATATTTTTTTTCACATTTCATTTAAAAAGGAAGGGAAAATCTGTTTAAAATCAACCGTGTTCTTCTTAAATGACAGTTTTATAATGTAGAACAATACAAGAAGATTTTTAGACAAGCAGTCATGTAATATGTTAAAGTTCTACATCAGATATTAAAACCTTAAGAAAACCAGGGGAATTAATTTACTCATCTTTGAGAGTTGATTTGTCATAATACAGCTATTTTGCAAATGTAGTGCATTTAAACCTGCAGACTGTGAGATACACATCACTCCCAATTCAAGTCATGGATGGGAGCATAAATCAAGAAATGGGGATGAAAGGAGTCTATTAAAACAACAGTGTCTTCCGATCAGTAGCTAATAAGAAAAAAACTTTACTTCTTTCCTATCACACCTTCATAAACCTTTTAATGGAGAAAAGGTTCTTATCACAACTCATACCTTTTAATGGAGAAATTTTCACAGTGATTTTTATGTAGAGCACTAATATTTAGCTTTAGTGAAAAAATTATATTTTTTGCAAATTATAGTATGTTAATACTTTAGATTTTCCAAATTATACAGCAGTACAAGTGAGTCATTCTAGTTGTTTAGCTAACAAAAATGCTTTCTGAAGATCATCAAGTTGCCATCTTTCAAGTTTTATAAAGCTAACTGCCAATTCTATTTAGTTTTATTTTCTTTACTGTTGCATATGTCAGCAAGATTAAATGAGTCTATTATAATGTATATTCCTGAAAAAAACAATAAAATAAGAAAAAACCCCACAACCCGCCAACAGACTGTGCAAGTAATTTTTTTCTTGTTGGACTCTGATTCCACAAGTTGATAAGGCTTTAGAAGTACTACTAAACAAGTCTTGTGTTTCATTAATATTTAAAAATATTTTTCAAGAAATAATATAAAATTTTGAAGAAATATTTAACTAAATGTTTTAAGTTATTATTACTTTTAGATTAACTTCTACCATTGCTTGTTTTGTTTTGTTTTGTTTTAATAAGAAATAAGAAGATATTATTAGAAATATGCAACTACTCCAAAGATTAGATAGGCTTTTCCCAGTTTTGCAAGATCAACTATCAAACCGAGTATTCCACCTTCATCAGTGTCTTTTTTCACTCTCCAAAGTGATAGGATAGCTACAGAAACTATCCCAGACAAGAAGAAGAAGAAGAAATAAAAAACTTGTCAATACACAATTCTGGGGCTATGTTTTCTCATTCTAGGCTTCAGTCAGATCAAATTTAGTAGAACCTTTTGATTTCTGCCATATTATTTCTATGGATCCTGTTATTAAGGGACATCTAGAATACATTTTTCTGTGATGCACACAGACTGCAGCAAAACATCAGAAGAGGAACTTATGGAAGCCTATGAAAAAAGTAGTAAACCTATTATTCCTTGAGAATACTACAAATGGGACCAAGAACTGAATCTTGTGTACCTCTGTGGCATGTGTGTGACATTTAATTTTGATGAAAGCCAGAAGCTTCTTTTAGCTATGAGCTGAAATGCTGAACTTCTGGAAGATCTACTTCTCTCACTTTAACATGCAGTAATCTTAGAACCAGACTCTGAATTTCTGAATTATCCAAGTACAAAAAGTCTGTTGCTGTAGCTATTGTCTCGTTGACTTCTTCTTACAGATGCGTGTTTGGTACAAGATCTGTCAGTCTTCTGTAAATTGCTAATCCACAATGATAAATGGGTTTTAGATTTCTAGGGAGCACACAAGCATTTTAAGACATTGTACATAACAAGAAATGGAAGAAAAAGGTCATTATTAGTGATCTAGTTAGTGAGCTTTGAGCTTAGAGTGCAGAAATATGAACTGTGAAGTGCTTTTTCCATTTTTTGTAGAGTAAGAAATTAATTAATTGAGGAAAAAAAGGTAAAAATTGTTTCATTGTCCTTCCTTATCTACTTTGTTTTAAAAAGTAAAACTGCAGTAGGATAAAGTAAAGGCTAACTTCATAAGTTAAAGGAGAGGAAGTATCTTGGATTTGCTTCCAAAAAGTCCCCAGAGAACTGTGTCAACTAATGCTCAGCACTTGCTCTGAAATGAAGATTAATGGTTAGGTGAGATGTCTGAGTTGCATAATGTTTTATCAGCCATCTGTTTAAACATGAAAATAAACTATCAAAGTTTAGAAGTGGTTTTGTTTCACCAGAAAAGCAAAAGGCAGGGAATGATAAAAATTGAACAAAGCAAGAACGAAAATTTCATTTTTATTTAACTAAGTGTTTTAAGTCATTATTTGTAATATCCATGTATCCCAGGGCTGTTGTATGGGCCCAATCCTGGCTAGCTCGGACCCTGGCCCACACGATCTTACATGAACAAAGTCAAAGATGAGAAGCGCTCTTCTCCACATGGGGACGAGTGTCCTATTTATTGGCTTGGGACCAGACGCCTCAGGTCGCATCGACCACCCAGGTAGGAAAAGAGGGCGTGACAAACCTGCAGTGGAATTTTATACCCCAGGGATGGGGGCGGGGAAAGAGGACCGTGGCCAATGGGATACCATTGAGGAGGGGCGAGGGGAGGGGTAACCAGGGGCCAAACCACCAGGAGGTATAGCAGGGAGGTACATGGGGGAGAGACCATATCATGGGAAAAGGGGAATAACAATCTCCGTGACACAACATACTCAGTACAAATTTCCCATCACTCAGTGCAAACAACAACAAAATAAACTATTTAGTGCAATACAACAATTATTACTTTTAGATATGTTTATTCTGAGAGTTGGTTAAATTACCACCATTCTTCTAGCATTCAATTTTCTTGCAGAGCAGTACACATGAGACTGTGTCTGATCTGGGATTATGATATACTTTTTTCCAAAACTTGGCATGACATTTCAGAAATTGTAGAGACCCAAGATAACAACTTTGAAGTTGGATGAACCATAATCTTTGACTAAAATCAGCATAAGACCCAAGGTTTTCTTACAAATCATACACAATAGATATACAAGGAATGAAAGAGTACACAGCTAACCCAAAATCTTAAGGGCTCTGAGAAAAAACTGAATTATTCTTCAGGTTAACATAAAACTTGGCATTAAACTATACAACTCTTACACATAAAAATGCATATAAAGATCTACTAGATGAGATACCATTGAATCATGACAATTAAATACCCTGTGCTATGCTATGCCCATACCTGTCAAACAATGTTATTAAAAAAATTTGGTTACTCTGGGTGGATGAAATAGGTTATGTATGGAATACAGAACTCAAAGATATATCATGTTATCTTCTATGTGAGCATAGGAATTTTATTTTGCATCCATTCTTGTGCATTGCAACTGCATTCAGGTTGCAAACCCATTTCTGCTTAAGAGAAAAGATGTGCTCTGAGAAAAAAAAATCTTTTATTATTTTCAAGTATTCTATCAGCAGTGATGATTTTGATTTTTTTTTTGTGTTTTTTTTTTTGGTGGTCTTTTTTATTTATTTGGTTTTGTTTCTTGGCTTTTTTGTTGGTTTTTTTCCCTCTTTGGTACTTTTTCTATCTTTACCATTTTGTTTTGTATATGAACAGCTGCATTCTGAATTCTGATTAATTCCTCGCATTCAGGTACAATGTAGCAAATTCCACTTAGAGAGTTTTAGGGTGGTAAAAACATAATTTAAAGTCACTAGAAACCAAATTGAAAAGAAATTTGAGTTTGTTAGGAAAATGAGGGTAACACTAGATAAGTCCACAAACATAACAAGCTTACTGAAGGTTAGAGACAAGTAAAAATTATGTTTCTAAACCAATTTGATGAGCATGGTCTGTACAGTCTTAATGGAAGCTGAAATCAATCTTTCTCTCAAACCATTAATATTTCAGAACCAGTCTTGGCCTTATTTGGACGCCATTCAAGGCCTCAATGTCTTCCTTGTAATGAGGTGCCCCAAACTTAATGCAGGATTTGAGGTATGGCCTCACCAGTACGGGATGATGATCACTGTCCTAGTCCTGTGGGCCAAAGTATTTCTGACATGAGCTAGGATGCCACAGGCCTTGTTGCCCATCTGGGAATATGATAGACATTTTTCTGTCTACCAAAAGCCTCAGATCTCTCTACATATGGAGAGCAGTCCTTTTCTGCCAGGTATCTTGCCAACCACTCTGCTTCCAACTTGAAGCCTCTCATGGAGTTGTGACACAAATGACAACTAGGAACATGACCTTTTCCAGCCTCATACCATTACCTTATCCCATTAATCCAGTCCAGGTCCCTCTGACCTTCCTACCCACAAGCAAATCAACACTTCTGTCCAACTTGGTATCCTCTGTAAATTAATTGAAAGTATGTTCAATCCCCTCCTCCAGATCATTGATAAAAATATTGAACAGGACTGGCACCAACTCTGAGTCCTGGAGACTGGTTGTCAGCTGGATTTAACTCTATTTACCACCACCCTCTGGACCTGGACATCTATCCAGTTCTGTGACCAGTGAAAAGTGCACCTGCCCAAGCCATAACCAATCATTTTCTCCAGGAGAATCCTGTGGGAAATTATATCAAAGATTTTTTAATTCCCAAAAAAGACAGCCTTTCTCTCACCCACCAAGCAGCACGTCCTGTCAGAGAAGATCAGTTCAGTCAAGCAGGACCTATCTTTCCTAAACCTATGTTGGTTGGGCCTGATCCCCTCGTTGTCCTGCACATGTTCTGGCACTCAATCTGTTCTTTAACCTTCTCCAGCACTGGAAGTGCTGGATTCCTTCCAGCCCCTCTAGTAAGTGGGCATCACAAGAACTTTCAGTCATCTGGATCCTGCCTCGTTAGTCAGAACTGTTGGTAAATGATTGAAAGGGGCTTGGTGAGAACTTCCACTGTGTCTGAGTCCCCTTGGGGGTATCCCTTCCAGTCCCACAGACTTGTATCTAAGTGTTGTAGCAGGTTATTGACCATTTTCCCTTGGTTTTGGGGGGTTTCATGCTGCTCTCTGTCCCTGTCTTCCAGGTCAGGGTTCTGGGCACCTGGAGAACAACTGGTCTTACTATTAAAGACTGAAGTAAAGAGGGTATTAAGTACTTCTACCTTTTCCTCATTCTTTGTCACTGTTGTTTCCCTCTGCATCCAATAAAGGATGGAGGTTCTCCTTAGCCCTCCTTGTGTATCAAAACAATTTTGTTGTCATTCATGGCAGTAGAGAGTTTAAGTTCTATTTGGGCTCAGGCCCTTCTTATTTTCTCCCCGCATAAGTTCACAATGCATTTGTTGCCTTGCCTTTCTTCCAAGGACCATAAAATCTCTTTTCTTTTTTTTTTTGGGGGGGGGGAGGGCAGTGGGGGAAATTGATGAGACTGTAGATTTAGCAAGATTTCTTTATGGACATTTGAGTAAATTTAATGAACATGATGTTTTTAACTCTGACCCTGTCACAAAGAGTAATCTTTAACCCATGTGGCACACTCTCAATCTCCTGTGCATCAGCCCAGAAAATCTAAGGTCTCTAAACCTATTCTTAAGCAGTAGGAATACAATGTCAAAACTTACTAATATTTTAACCCCTGCATATTTCCAGTCATAATAAAAGTGCTATAAAATGTTTATAAAGACTTTAATTTTTTTTTTTAATGTCTGCATTTTTGATGATTTAATTATATTGTTGATAGTCAGGTCATTGTTCTCACATGTTGATAACTGCAATGAAATACTTTCATTCTCTAATTCATACAATTTTGGTGGTCCTGGATCTCATTTACTTTTGATCATGGTCTGCCCCCCAAGAACTCATCGAGTTTTGTGTTCCAAAGCTCAGCTAATTGTATTCAATTAACAAAATAATAAAGGTTGTACACAAAATATTATTCTCGCTAACACTGAATTATGCCCTAAGGATCGTGAATAATGTACTTGGATTATGCAGAGTGTCGTCTCACTGTATGAACTTGCTCATTGTAAATATTTCTAGTATTATCTGGGTTTATGTATGTAGTGTAGGTGCTCATAGTGTGTTTGTGCACTGCTTAATTGGATGATCCAAAGGGAGAGAGAAAGGGATTTCATTAGAACTCATTTGTTAATATTTTAGAACTGCAGGCCTGTATTGCCTCTTTGCTGACAGTGAAATTCAAACAAATCTCTAGAAGTAACAAAGCCCCATACAGATGCAGAAGCCTGAAGGACTTATCAGTCCCACTGCATGGAAACTGGTTTTGATGGCTTTGCAGTTTGCACTCTTACCTTGTTCCACAGCTTTATATCTGGAACATAGATGCAAAGCAAATCTGCAAAAAGAATCTCCTGTGCCCTAAATTACTACTAGACTTAGATTACCTCATTCCATCAACACCAGTCTCCCAGGTGCACTGGCAATGTCCTATCTTCAGCCTATTCGAGATCAAATTCTGCTTTCTAGAAAGACTGTTCTTCATTCAGTCCACTTCTTCCAGAAATTTCTTTTGAAACTTCCAAAAAATTTGCTGTTGAAGGAGTAGTCTCATCATGTTGCAAGCTTTGGATGATGCTCAAGTTATGACTGAAGTGTCTACGAGATATTACTTGAGCATGTGGACATGATAGAAGAAAATGAAATATGTCTTTACAATTTAATTTACATATTAAAATATTATCACTCCTTTATATTATTAATTATTGGTTATTATTATATATTATTATCATCATAATCAACATCATCATCATCATCGCAAGTTTTTAATTTGTTCTTTGAGTTTTCCACAATAAAATTCCAACCTATTATTACCTTTACCCTCAGGTCCACACTCTCATCTACAACACACTTTGATTCACAATTATCAACAATTTATTCCCCTCCAAAATTACTCAAAGTACTCAAGTCTTGATTAAAATGAAGGACTATGTGTCATCAAATGTGTAATACTGTTTTTGAACATTATATTGAATATTGCCATTTAAACATTACATATACATGATTAAGAGATTATTGAAACATATCATTATGAGACTATTAACAAAGAGAAAATGAACTAAATGAACTATAGGTTTCTGTTAGATAATTCCTGGTCAATGGAAATCACTTGACTCATTTAACTTACTCAGTAGCCATTTTAAGAGGCTTGTTTTCAAGACTGTATGAAAACCCGGGTACTTGGCATTACTTCTTTCTTTTTTTTTTTTTCACCCAATAATTATGTCTGGTTTGATTGATAAGGTTTTATAGATATTATGGAGGCCTAGAAATTGGAGAATTCTCACTCCCTTTTTCACAAACTTCATGCTGGCTCGTATTTTCTTATTATTTTCTTTTAGGCATTACATGTTTCCCTTTCCCTCCTCTTGTCTCATACAATTCAGACTTAACAATTGAAAGTCATAAACCGTTAACATTTGCTTTCCTAAAGCATTAGTAATTTTGTACTAATTCACACAATATTGTCAGCTGACTGTATTTGCTACTTTATTCTAATGTTTGTGTTCGATGCTTTTTAACAATTACTTTTTCTCTGTGGTCATTATTCATGTACCTCATTGGGGAAGACAGAGTCAGAATCTTTTCAGAAATATAAAAAGACAGGAAAAAATGGAATGAACCAAGCTGAAGCAAGGGAAATATTAATTAAATATTAGTGGGGGAAAAATCACAATAAATGAAATAGAAAAAAATAAAGCATGAACATAAGTTCTTTCTTCCATTGTCTTTTGGAATACCAAAGTTGGGTTACCAAAAATATTGAGATGAGGGAGATTATAGTTTGAAGTCAGACAATTCAAAATAATACAATATAGAGACAGACAGAAGCTCCAATAAGCTTCAATTCTAGTGTTCTTTCCTCATATACTAGATCATTAAGGCAACCACGAGTAAAGGGAATAGCAGTTTTCTCCAAATCCTTTACCTTTTTTTCCCTTACTTATCCTGGAAATGATATGCAAGTGTTCTGTGTTTTCTATGGGCTTGCATTTCTAACATCTTATTTGCTCAATTCTATCTGATCTTCCCCCAGAAATTCGGGTGTGTGCATGAAAGGTACTAGCAGTGTTCTTACATTGCTCAGCAATCCAATTAGATGGATTCTTTACTCCTATTAGTATGTTTAAGAAGGAAACAATTGAGAACTAACTATGCTGAGATTTTTTTTTAATCCAGTTACTTCACTGGACATATTTTTCTTGGGTTTTTTTCTCCTTTCTCTTTTATTTGGCAATTAGCTTTTGGACTGAACTCATTACATTATCTCTTGAGAAATTATTCTAAAAACTGTCTTTGTGAGGGTCTGTGAGTCTTGCTAAAATAAGTGCAAGATATCTGAACATTAGTGTGGAAGCTGCATTTTTTTCTTCCTATTCCTTCCACCTCTTCACTTTTCTGTTGTGATTTAATTAATTTTTATTGAAGCTTGACGATATATTGCTCAACTATTCCTCTTAAACTATGAATCGAATTTTAAATTATATGTTATGATTATGACAATTTTGCTCATTGAAAATTACTTCTGAAGTGTTTGTAGGATTTTTGGGGAATGGTTAAGATGGCCTGAGGGAGCAATTAATGACCATTCCTATCTTAACATTAAAAGAGCTACCATGTATTTTTTTGTATTGATTTAAAACCAAGAACATTTCCATCAATGTCATAATTTTCACTTGGTGAGAAAAATGCCTGCTTCCACACTATTACCATAGGTATTGAATCTGTATACTTTGTAAGCCTGTAGACATCATTGCGCTTTCTTTTTTAAAATACTCATTGTATTGTAAAAAAGGGGGAAAACAGAAAAAAATTAAATACACATTAAACCACAGATTTTCAACACACAATATATACACTCATGTTGATGAAGAATTTATTTCAGTGAAAGAAAACTACTTCAAAACCCCAATTTTATATAAAAATAAAATTAACTCTTTTGACAATGTTTTGTGTGTTTGAAAACACTGGGTTCCTTTACTTGTATAAGTATTGTAAATCCTTTTTAGTGGGCTCCTTTGTTGCAACAACTTAGGATTTTCTCACAGGCAAGTAGATCCTTACTTACTAAAGGAACATATCTGCCTTTTTTCAAATGTCAAAATGAGCTCTTCTAAGATGCAGATGTCACAGTATGTTGCATATATTCTTTCCTAGACAGGGACATAAAATCTGCTATCATGCAGTGGATGTGAATTTAGCACACAATATTCTAGATAAAAAGCATGATACCATCTTCATTAATAATCTTAATATTTGACAACAATTTGTACTACATGGTTCATAAAATTAAATATAAAATAAGTAATCTAATGTAAAATATTGGGATTTTTATTCCATTCACATGGCAGTATAATCAATATTATTACATGTCAAATTGTACTAACTGAAGCCATTACTTATATGCTGAGTAAGATAAAAAAATAGTTCCTAAACTAAATGGTAGATTTTTTTTTATCTGAATATTGCAGATCAGTTTTTTTTCAATTTTTTTCCCCCTCTGCCTTTCACTGTTTGTGAGATTAAATTGAGTCTGCTCTTTCTAAAGGTTCTAAGGAAATGGAAGCTATAGCTCAAATTTGTTTTCTTTGAATATAAACTATTATCTAATTTATCTCTGTGTCCTTAAGGAACAAAGTCCAACCACTTTCTAATCAATTTATTATTTTCTATAACTTCTATGTCATTACATTATATTTTAATATTCATAATAACTGCTACAGAGATGCATTTTGGGAGCATACAAGAGATATTACAGAGGAGAACTGAGATGGTTCAGTTAAATAAGGAAATCATACAGACCACAGGAAGACACGTGCTGAAAATCTGTGACTCGTGGAGCTTTGAATTAAGTTCTTCTTAGAATATGATGAGATGGCAAGCGCATATTCTACATCCCTAAAACTTAATGAAACTTAATAATGCTGCTGTAAGAGTCTTCTGAAATACAAAATATTGTTTTTATTTTTAATGATTTTTACTTGATTGAAAAGCAACTAGATCTGGGTGAAGAGGAGCTGAGTGAAATATTCATTGTTTCCTGTTTTTGACTTTGCAATTGGAGTGGAACATTAAAAAATATTGAAAATGAAATGTCTTCTTGACATTTTAGCGTAAATGTTTATGGCGGTGAAGCTGCTTGAGAAAAACAAGTCTGTCCCACTGTCACTGTCACATGCTGTTAAAGAAATAACTGCAGGATAAAGCTGTAGCTGTTCATCACATTAAAAAATGAGTTTACTCAAGGACTAAAGCAATGAATGCTTTTTACTTAATGAAATGGCTAATATGTGTGCATCTTTTCTCTCCAGAGCCTGGCTAAAGACGGGGGAATGAGTTCAAAAGAGGTAAAAAAGATTATTAGAGACTGGCAAAAAATTGTCTCATTTCTAAAACTTTAAAACACTAAAAGTCTTTTTTAGTTCAGGCAAGGGTTATACTTCTCTGTCTTCTTTCAGTGCCATGTTATGTCTGGGACTGGAAAAAGAGGTGCCAAAATATTGTGAAAAGCTGTTCTCATGGCATTTTCTTCTAAGGCTGAGACTGCTAAAAAAATCTGACAAGAAATCCTTTTTCCAGATTTCTGCCCAAATTTTTCAGACTCGAGGGGCTTGTGTAGTCCTAATAAGCTTCAGCTAAGCCTGTGAACATTTAGATGCTCATCTCAATCAAACCGAAATTCCAAACCTTCTGAGTCTCACCCATCACCAATCTCACCCATCACATGAAAGCTGCAATTCTACTTCCATCAATACATTTCAAATGAACATCCATGTTCTTGAAGGAAATGTCACAGTACACCAGGTGTAACAGACTAGGGAAGCACATTTCATTGATACATTGTATATGGCACATCAATCAAGAGTTGAAAGATTAATCATCTAGTCTCTAAATTCACTTTCCAAAGTTTACTAGCTGTTCTGGCATGCAGAGTTATGCACTATGCAAGAGATGCTTGCTTCCCTGTGAACCTAGTGACTATCTAATTTTTGACATTTTTTAGAAAGGAAGAATGCAATGAAAATTGTTCTTAATAAGCTAGAGAAATACTTACAGCCTCTTGAGGACATGTATCACTTTAAGGTATTTAAAAACCACAGAGAGTAAGGGATTAGCAAGTATAAATAAAGACATCCAATCTGTTTACATAGCATAGGTGTAATGAGGAAAGGGTTGAAGAGGTGGAGCAGGAAGTGTCAGAAAACATATTTAACTTTCCTCTTACATATTCACAAAGCCAGGAGAAATAGAAGCATGGCAGAAAAGTAAAGAAAGTAGAACAAAATAAACAAAACTATTCTCTATAAGCAGTGCAATATTAGTTGCAGTGTCAGAGATTACTTTGATGTCTTAATAGATTTTTTCCCCAAAGAGAGAATAAAGTGACCCTGTCATGGGTGAAATTTTACCCTAATACCCATCTCACTCCCAATAACACTTGCATATTTTATTTATTCTTCCAGGTTTCAACAGATTCCTAGAAATATTACTATCAGTCTGGACCCAAAAATAGAAGAGAGCATGGAAAGTAATTAAATACTTAATACATTAAAACTTTGAGCTTTTCTCATCTTTCACAATCTGTATCAAGCCAAACTAATGTGGAACTGGTTTGCTGCGATGACATCCTAACACTACCTTTGTACTGAAGCTCTGTTCACCGCATAGTGATCTGTCTTGCAGCATGGATTTAATCATAAAATGTTTATGGTGTAAAGATATCCAGGGTTAAACTTTTTTGGTTCTGTGGCTGATGACATAAAATACTGAAGAAAATTTCTGGTCTCCAATTGAATGTTCACTTTCCGTATCTTTCCTAATTTCAATTATTTGTCACAGATACGTTTTAGGTAGACAGAGTTTTAGTTGCAGGCCCTAAATTTCCAGAACATCCTAATGTTTAATGATGTTAAAAAAATTGACCAGACAAAATAAAAATACAGTGCAGAAAGAGGTAAAAAACACACTCATGAATTATTTCTCTGTTGCCCAGGCAATTCTATTGCAGTCTTACATCAGTTTCAGGTGGTGCCAAATACCACGGTTCAATTTGATTTATAATGTGCTTCTCCATCTGAGGGATATGAACTGTTTTTACTTCTTTAATAAGGGCAAATGTTTATGCTGCCATGATTTCTGTTGTCTATGGAGAATTTTAGCAACATCTTTTTTTCGCAAGGAGCAAAAATAAAGCAAGGCATCAAAACAAGTTTTGTATTTTCCACGTCTGCTTAGGGAAAAGACAGGTTCTACCCCCTAGAAAGCAGCATTCTGATAGTTGCTGTAAGTGACTTACAGTAACACTAGACCAGATTGTCTTTCTTCCTCATCTATTGCAACTCTCCTATTTTATTTATACCTAATTTATTACACACTCATTACAACTTCAGTGAAATAAGACATGAAAGAAGACAGTATTTTTTATGAACCACAAAAGAGCAACATATCAAGGAATGCTTAATGATGAAACAATACTAATATAGCTGTACAGAATTAAGTATTTATGCAGCTGAAATATATGCTTGTAACACATTAGTCGAATGTATGCCATTTATAAACCAATAAATCCCAAGTTTCAACTTATAGAACACATCCTATTTCTGCATGCCAGAGTTCACTATTTCATCCCTTAAAGGCTACCAAACCACACCGGCGTTATATAGGTGTTACACCGCTAGAGCAGAATTTGATTTTTTTTTTCTCATACACAGAAGCGTACTAAAGCCTGTGCACACAAACCACTAATATTAAAAAAAAGAAAAAGAAAGAAAAAGAAAAAGGAAAAAATTGCATTTATACTGTAAACTTAGTAGGGTTACAGCCACATTCCATCACAGTACTGAGAGAATTCTTGTTAAAGATTATGAATTATAATACATAAATCAAGAAACATTTTAAAAGATGAGAAAATATCTATAGCCTTATTGGCCACCATAAGTCACCATTAAGGCTCACACTAACAAAAGCCTGGGGGTTTATCTTTCTGTCACCTTCTCTTCCTCTGTCACACCTTTTCAATCAACTGTACCCACACAGATGCCAGAATGAGTATATTTACCAGGTGAGAGCATAAAGCCCTGATTTGCTAACTGATACACAGGAGTGACAGGCAGGAAAAACAAGCTATGAGGCTAAATGTTGATCCCATCCTCTATTCCTCTGATGAGACACTGCAGTCCTTTTTGGTGAGGAAGCCAATGGTTCAAACACGTTGATCCATTTTGTGGGTGAAATCTGCTTCCCTTAGGATTTTAGCAGTTTCCAGTCCAGAGTTTTTTATTTCGAATCGTAGAGCTACTATTATTATAATTTAAATATTTGCTGTTACTATCTAAACTCTCTCATCTTTGTCTGTGATTTTGCTTCTGTTATTTTGCACTGCCATAGCTTGAATGTTTCCTTTCTGCTTTTTCTCATCTCTGTCTTATCAGAAGTCTAAGCTGGAGTTAGACAGCTGTACTGTGTCCAAACCAGAATTTGGATCACAGACAGCTGAAAACCTGGAAGGAGGATTAGAGGATAAGCATACTTGCTTCAGGTGGTGAAGATGAGTTGCCAACAAACAGAACTCAACTTGTGGTATTTCCAGTTGTCTGATAACAACAACTCTGTTGGAAAAGAAATTGTTTTACTTCCCCCAGTATTTATTATTTTTTTAGAAATACTACTCACTGGCTAAGCCCATTACTTTTGCCATTTCTTTCATGTTGTAAAGTAAGAAAATAATGATGCAAAAGGCCAACTTGTGTTACAGCAGCTCCACAGAACAAAGAATACAGGACATTTGGTGCCAGTCTTGCCATGATTCATCACAAAGGAAGGCATATGAACAGATCTATTACGAATAGATATGATTAAGCAGGGCAAGAACAAATGTGAGAAATAATGAAGCAAATTATGTTAAAATTATACATCTCAATATTTTGCAGTAGCTTAAGGAAGAAAATTTCTTATTTTCTTCATATCTCATGAAGAAAATTATCTATTTTAAATTCTTATTTTAATTTTTCTATATTCCCATTAGTTCTTTAGGATATAAATCTTATCAATTTAAAACAGTATTATGCCTTAAGAAAAAATATGGAGTTAATTTGTTGTAAGTCTTACCATCCGCAGGAAATCTTTGAATAACTAATTTTGTTTGTTCTCTTTGTAGACTGTGATAAAGTCTATACTTCATCACAAATTATTTTCCTTTGGTACAACTTGGCCTTTTACAATTAAACTCTCTTTTCTGTTACTTCTCTATCCTTTTAGGGCCTCTCCTTCCATAAAATACTTCATAAACCAGCCTGTAAAGAGCCTCTTGTAGTCAGTAGGGTTGCCTAGAAAGGTTGTGGAGTCTCCTTCACTGGAGATATTCAAAGCCTCTCTGGACACAATCCTGAGTAACATACTCCCAGGGATGCTGCCTGAGCAGGGGAGGTTGGACTAAATGACCTCCTTTTGTGATTCTGCAAAAAAGATCAGGAAGGGGGCATCCTGTACTTGTAGCACTGTCACAGGTCCTGTGATGATACATGCATACCTCATTTCTTTCTCTGGCGGTGCATTTTTTCCCCTCTCCTTTGTTTAGACATGAAATTCCTCATAATGGAGACCAATTTTTATTATGTAGCTGAGTTCCCATTGCACTCAGCAATAAACAAATACCTTTCTGCTTTTCAAGAATCCAAGTGTCCAGGTAGATTAAGGCATTAAAAGGACCAAGTATTCATCCACTATTTAGATTTTCCGAACCTGGGCCCTACCAGACATAGTATTATTTTGACACATGTTGATAATAATTAAGGATGCTCCTTCAGCTGCATAAAAATCTTTATCTGTGTGATAAGACATAGTGAGATATATATACATATATATAGATGAAGTGCTCAAATCCAGAAAGCACAAACAAGAAGGAGTGTGAGCCGATATTCAGCTCAGATCACACTTACTAAGAGCATTTGGCATCATGTTAGGAAATTGAAACAAAAATACTTTTCTAATATTCTGTGCTGCCCATTATTTTAAAAACTGCAGTAATTGGGCAAATGTGATTCATTACTCTTAACTGTGTGACTGCGGCTTTTTTTTCATGTTTTCAAGCTTCAAATAGATAAGGCAGGAAAGTACAACCACAGAGTCATAAAGGAACCTTTGCTATTCATCCATAAAATCAGAGCTAAAATATTTTTAATTTAAAAGTAAAATTGCTCCATGTTTCCTTAAAAAAAATTACCTGGAGTTGTACCAGTCTGTGAAGTCCAAATTAATTCCAAATTGTGTTTAAAAAACATAAAATTCAATTAAGTGAAAGCAGAATTAATTTGTACTTATTTTTTACTTTATTACCTATTATTCCCATATGATTTATTTTTCAAAATAAAATGCCTTGCTGTGATGCTATCTCCTAGTCTGATAATAAGTAGTTTGTTATATATTTCAATGAAAATCACCAATTTCAATATCCCTCTTCAAAAGCTAATAAATGGAAGACTATTTGAGGCTTCATGATTAGAAAAATATTTTCCAAAACAGCAGTTAGAATGCTGTCAAAAAGCTCTTCCACAAAACACATTACAGAAAATCTGTTTCATCATTTTCGACAAATTCAGCCATACTAATGTAAACATCTCAATCCAACAGGGTAAACTGGTGGGATTGTAGATGACAACACTAAAATAATAGTAAGTATACAAAAGGAAGGTTAAGGCAAGTGAGTAAGAATTTACAACAGAAAGCTTGTCTCTTCCATTTTCTCTCTGTGCTTACTCGTATCTCTCAAAGGGGGAGTAGGAGGCTGTGCAAAAGAATTAGTAAACAGCTAAAAGAAATACACTTGCAAAATGTTTTAGTCAGCTTACATGCTATGAAAAATAAACACAATTTAAATATGAACTTTTCATCAGTCAGGATACTGCTAATTTTTTGTACAATATTCTAAATATTCTTTTAAAGCAGTTACATTTTAAAAATAAAACAAAAAACCTTACAAAATTAAGTTACAGGAGTTTGTGCTGCCCAGTAAAATCTGCACTTTCTCACTTCTCTTTGGTTATTGTAGAGTGGTCTCTTGAACCACTAAATAGCTGAAAGCCTAAATCTCATGCACACCTGAGTGAGAGACTTTGCACCAGGCTTAGAGTTTCTGCATTTTTCTGGTTAAGAGAGCATCCCTCCCGTTGAGAACGGTTCATATGTGAAAAGTAAATGAAGCCAAACTGCACATTTCTCACAGGCACCTGACTAATGTTGAATAACTTTTGGGAAAATACTTGGTTTTATATTCCCAATTGTTGGAGGTCAAAATTTAAAATGTGAAGTAAACTGAAGAAATATATGTTAATTAAGGCTGTTAAACACAGCATTTCTAAACATTTCAAGAAATCCCTTGATATTGCATTTAACAGCTACTAGGGGGAGTATTATTTTGATTTTCATTTTAAATTCAAGCAAAGAAGTGAAAAATGTAATACTTTAAAAATGAAAAATTATTAAAATAAAACAGACTCGTCCCACACTCCATAATGTATCATGCAAAGAAATGGAGTTTATGCTCTGCCTTAAAGCCAGAATGAGCCAAGCCTTCTTCATGTGTTCTCTGTAGTTCCCTCAAGTAGTAACAAAGTGATATATTTATCAGTCAGACGTGACATTATGCAGATTTTTTTTTTTATTTTTTTTTTTTGTGTTGATTTTTAAAGTGACCGGTGATGAAAATGTTATTTTTCTTTAAAACTCTGTACTGAAAAGATTCTTATGATAAGGGAAAAAGGAATTTGGAGATGGACTACATGGAGGAAATATGTATTTCTTCAGAATTGGATTATATTTCTTTTATTTGCATGAAGAAAGATGCACTATGAGCTGAAAAAATCTTTTTAAAGTCAGACTGGGATTTCTCTGTGTCTATGAACACTATAGAAAAGATGATGACCAGCTCTTCCTGTTGGCTAATAAATTACTTTAAATAGTACAGACTAGAATGTGACCCTTCTTTGGAATGTAGATTCCAGGATGTCCACATTTTGGGACTCATACTAGGAGAAATAGCAGCAAAGTACATTAGAAACAGGTTTTGCTAAGGAGAATCGCTAAGAGAAAAGTCACTCCAGATCCTTAAGGCCTTCAGTATCCTGTGAAAGAGAAATTGCTTCAAATTCCATGCTAATAAAAAAATTCTGTCCTAATAAAAATGAAGAAATTGCATTCTTAGAAGTTTTAAAAAAGCAGTTTTATAATCATGAAAGCACTTTTATAATCATTGTTTATTTGTTTGTTTTAATGATATTTTATATTCCCTGTGCTACTTAGGCGTATCCAATTAGTGTTAAAATGAAGAGGTTTTTAGTTCAGATTTCTTCAGTATTCTAGCATATATTTAACTCAGAAAGTGGAGAAGTAATTTGAAATAACATTCATTTTCTCTGCTTTTTGAAATGTACAGTCACATCCTCAGGAGTCTTCCAGCAGACTTGTAATCAGAAGAGACATTCTAACCTGAATGCCAGAGGTGAAAACTCACAAATTCTGCAGAAGAATATGAATAGCACCTTTCCCCCTCCTCCTAGATTTCTCCCTAGACATAGAGCCACAGCTCCATCAGTGACCAGGAAATTATGCAAAGGTTCAATCATGGACCTAAGGAACAGGTAGTTCAGATTGTATTTGTAGTTACCATCATTTTAAAGGAATATTGCAGATTCATGCTGAAGAAAAAAAAACCACAAAAGAGTATCAGGTGCAAGGGAAGAGGAAATTAACTATACATCCTTGATTCAAAGCCATTTGGATAATATTATTATTGGTAATAATCATCATCACCATTATCATCAACATGGAAAACACATAGAAATATTTTTCCTGTGTTCTTATACACACATCTGTGTAAGGGCATGCACATCATATTTGCCCTTTCCTCTACAAAGGACACTGCTAGAATAATATAGAAAATTGAGCTAAGCATTATTGTTATTAATTTTATTTTATCATCAAGTTTGATGACAGATTGAAACTGTGGATATAAAACAATTATCTGGGGGGAGAAAAAGCTCTAGCTGAGAATGAAAAATAATTGGCATTATATATCTACAGAAAGTAATAGAGGTACCAGAAATGTAGAGCTGGGTGTGGATTTTTTTCAAAATGCATCTTTTGTCAGAAAATTCCAAATCTTCAAAATATATTTTCCAAGTAAATGTAAGTGAGAGTTAAATTGATACTAAAATTAGTAGTTTTGATATGCTTTTCTGGGTGAGAAAAGGCTCCCATTGTAACAAAGAAGTTATGAGGCATTGAAATACAGCCTATGAAAATGTGGTTCACGTTCTTTTGCTGTTTGATTGGAACAGTCTTGCACCTTTTCCTTTGCAGTGCATAAACTTCTTTTAGCCGTGACCATACTGGCCATGTCAAATTTTCCTGCTTGTTTTCACTTTGGCCCAGAAAAATTAATTTCTCTAACTGAGAAAGCCATCCCAGCAGGCTTCATTGAAAGCAAAGCACTTCCTGATTCCAAGGTGGTGTATAAAACTACATCTCTCCTGCCACAGTTACCTTCCTTGCATGCATGTTGTAGTTCTTTTTTTCCAGTTGTCACTATTGATATAACACACAGAGTCTTATATTTTGGCACCTTGGATTTTTGTAATTTGTCTTCCTTGCAACTGTTTCTGTTTCTTTAGTAGCTGACTTCATGACTTCATTGGGATTTTCCCCATGTCTTCCCTGATGTGACAGTGATAAGTATTTTGGGAAATTTGGGCAAGTTGCTGTTCCTTATTCTTGCCAGAAAAATTTTAGGCCAGAAAACAAGCAAAAATGCAAAAGAAAACCTCTCTAAAAGAAAAAAAACCCAACCAAACAAACAAAAACAACAACAAAAACTCAAACTAAAACAAAAACCCCACAAACAAACAAACAAACAAATAAACAAATTTTTCTATACAATACTCTGATATTGTTAATGTAGGAACAGCATTTTTCTTCACAATTAACTTGGTGGTTTTCTGTTACTTTGTTTTTCCAACTGTTCTATACTTAACAACTCTAACTTATTGAACTTATCTTTGAAATTGGGAAAAGACCCAATTTCACTGGGAAAATTGGGAATTTTCCACTCCTAGCATATTGCTGATTTCTACTAAAAATTACTAAATGTGCTGATAATATGCATCCATAATGCAAGCTTGCTGTTTACTTGGGATGAAGGAATTTATTTTGATTAGATTTCAGGTGAAACTCAGTCATGACCCTAACGAATAAGTTCATATTTCAGAGTTGAAACCTGATCAGGTGGTAATTCAAAACTTCTGATGTGCTTCTTTTTTTTTTTTCCTGCTGTACATGCATTGCATATACATATGTGCATTCTTCCTCATTTCCCACCATCTGTCCCTCCTACAACGTCTTAATTTTTGAGTTGACAAGGTGAGGCACATGAATGTTTTAGGCTTTATAGCTTGAAGATATAAATTCATCCTTTAATTGGTTTCAGGAAATCTAATAGGGAAAATCACAGAATATTGAATATTCTAGTGTACCTGTCCGTCTCACTGGGTGTAATTAAAGGCTGATTTACAACTAGTAAAAGACCTATGTAATAGAAGAAGATCAACTCAATATGCATATTTAGTAGAAGAGGATAAATATTGCTTGGCTATTCAACAAAACTTCTACCTCTTACAGCACTAACATTTGATTTCATCACTCATAGATCACATGGGAAAATGATTTGTGAATTCACCCTGAGCAGTGGTGGACTCTCACACATTTCTCTTAGGCACTGTCATTTTCTTAGTCATTTATTTCCTGCTCAACAGGAGGTTCAGAGGCATTGCCAGCCTACCAGCTTGACGGTCAACTCTGCAGTTCAAGGGAAATACAGAAGTTTCTGCCATTCATACCAGGAGAAAAAGGTTGGCACAGTTGCTTTGCTCATCCTTCTGTTAAATTCTACTTGTAATCTCAACACAAGTGTCTACTTGTAGTCTTATTACTATTGAATAATATTTCTAATTCAACAGGGTTACAGTAGCAAGTATACCCTATGCATAAAGCTATGTTGAAGAAATAGTAATGAGCTTTTATGACATATAACTGGGATAATTTTATATTTGCAAAGATATAATCTTGAATTTGAAAACTAGACTACCACTTTTGCTACTTCAGCTGCAGGTAGGGTTGCAAACACAGAAGTAAAACATGATGGTAAAGAGTCCATACCATGATGACTTACTGGAGATAAAGTTCAAAGTACTTGCCGCAGCATGGAAAGTAGGAGACATGAATACATAGATCATCTAGAATTTGTGCAGTATGACTGAGAATAACTGGATTGTTTGGGTTACTTAAGGTCTTATATGATAATGAACTTATGTTTTCAAGTGGCTAATTGCTCGAAAGAAAGTAATGGAACAAGCTGATGGAATGCTAACGCTTTTCCCATATTGTGAAGTAACTGATATTATTGCTTGGTTCCTCTCATATTATAGCTAGAAACTGTTTTAATATCTTAAATACCATTCTTACTATCTTCCTACACCTGCCTTCTGAAAGAGCACCAGCTGAATCAAAAGAACTGGTCTGCTTGCCGGTATTCAGAAATAAAAGTTAGCATATAATCAAAAGTGGTCGTCTTTAGAATAATGGAAATGATAAGAAAACTATTTTCTGCTCTTAAGAAATATTAGAGAAAAGTAAACCCACAGTTTTGTGCAATGATCCTGCTATGATAATAGTAGTGTTGCTTCACTGGAGATCAGGAGTGACTGCAACTGTTTGAGTCTGTATTTATGACTTTTTAGAGGTTGCTCCTTTCAGTACTTCAGTGAGAACAAAACTCTTTGCCTTTGTAGGCTTGTTTCGGTACATTTCCTTTTTTCCTTAACTTTAAGCCACTGACACAGCAGGCAGTTGAGCAAACTGAAACAGAGCTGTGTGTGTTCTCTCATGTGCTTAGGCAGATATTCAGTCCTTAGATCTCACGGCTGAACTATGAGACTCATTTTTTCATCTTCTAAGAAGAACCCTTCTAGCCTAGGTAAAGAAAAAAAAAAGGACAAAGAAAATGGAAAAAGAGAAAACAAAAAGTAAACAAAGAAAAAGAGAAACAAAGAAAAAGAAAAAGAAAAAAGAAAGAAAAAAAAAAAAAAAGAAAAAGAAAAAAGATGATAAAGAAAAAGAAAAACAGAAACAAAGAAAAAGAAAAAGAAAAAGAAAAAGAAAAAGAAAAAGAAAAAGAAAAAGAAAAAGAAAAAGAAAAAGAAAAAGAAAAAGAAAAAAGAAAAAAAAAATGGCAGCCAATATTACACTATTTTACTCTATAGGTAGCTGCAATGAACAGCTACCAGTTTTTTGTTATTGGCTACAACTGAGCATATCTTTGTGATGTGTAATCCTGAGAAGGCCACATATAAAAAGGGACTTTATCTCATACATTGCTACTAGTAAAATTTGAAAACAAGTTTAAAAAAATATTATTAATTATATATTAAAAATTTTAAGCTTAATCATAGAGCAGATGAAATAGATCATTTTCATAAAACAATGTAATAAAAATATTTTTCACAGCACATTGTTAGACATTTATCTATTTTCTTTTCCTCTTTATCATGCCAGTGATAAACAAGGTTTTCTACAAGTCTAAAGTGAGCAGTTTTGCACACCAGCAACTGTAACAATATTCTTCATGGTGATGATCATATTTGTCCAAGTAAGAATAAATTAAAGTTATTATTCAAGGACAAATGCAAATGCAGCCAATGGAATGATTTAGGAAGTCATTAACTTCTTTCTATGTTGTGGTGAAAGACCCTTGGAAATTATACAAAAAAAAATATTAAATCCTTGCATTCTAAATTTGGAAAACCGCTTTTGGGTCTTTTCAGAGGTCTTTACACAAGTTAAAACAGAATCAGTACTGATATCAGTGTTTAAATAACCAATAACACAACAATATCTTCCTGGTTGTTCTGCATGGTCCTACTTGTCTTCTAGCCTGGCTTCTCTTCAAATAATAATAAGTGTAAATAAATTAATAAAGACTATTCTCAAGAACCAGAACTTGGAACATATGTGGTAGAAATTCCAGAAGGAGAGTGAATGATGGCACATTTATTGCACAGTAAGAAAAGCAGGGAAGGCTTCTCCCTGCCTTCCACCTCTGCATGTATATTGTTTTGAACACTGGCTTTGGTCATTTTTCTTTGACTTGAACTAAGTATGACTAATAATCTTAGAAACTATTTTTAGGCCTAACCCATATAGAATATAAGTTTTAATGAGTTGAGTAATATATCACATCTATATAATGTGAATTAATCAGACACTTTTTTTTGACTGCATATGTAGAAATTAAAAACTCTCAACAAAGATTTCATGGAAGCTGAAATCTACTCCCTTCAAACTCTTCTGGAAGGATTTTGCTTTCCCTTTTGCCAGACACTGAAGAGAGGCATGAACAGAAGAGAGACATTGGCTTCCTGTTCCAGCCACTTGTCCTCAGCAGTCCAAAATCAGCATGATGAACCTTTCAGCTGTTGCTGCAATATGCTACAGAAGGTGGGATATTTCCAATATCCTTGTTTATTTCAGAGCACCATCCTGGCTTGAACTTTAAACAGCTACAGTATGTGACTATGTTTTAACTTAAGCCTCCTGTTGAAATATCAAATTAGCCCTCAAAAATACCATCTTGTTAACACAGCTAAACAATGCTGATTTGTTTCCTTAATTTGCTTCCAAATGCTTTTATATTTGCATTTATTTATTCTGTTTGTTCATTTTAAATGCTAGGTAATATCGTGGTACACAAATTGTTCAAGGTCATAGGCTGGACAAGGGAAAGACAGGCTCATCACTGGCCCCAAAAACACCTCTGTTATTCATTATAATCTGGGAAGGACACAAGGCCTAATTCCCATATTAATTAATTACTAAACAAAAATCAGAATTCTGGATAGAAGTTCACAATGTAGTGACAGCTGATCAACTAGGGTCTATAATTTGTTCTCCACAATACTTTGCTTTTTCAATACTAATGAAAAAAAAAAAGCCAGAAAGTATTTAACAGCTGTTCCTTTCACAACATAAATAAAAATGAAAGCAGAAATACATGATGAGTTTAAATTAATCTCAGTTTGCAGAGGGTATGTTTCATGACAGGCAAAACTTCATCACTTTTATCCACCTCAGAAACGAAAAAATTCGAAATGATGTGTTTCTGTGGTATGTTGAACACCTCTATCCCTTTATTTAATTAAGGAGGAAAGCACAGCTCTAAGAAATTTTTACTCTGCATAAAGGAATGGGTGAGGAGACTTGTTCTGGAGAGACTGATGCTAAGATTTGGAATGCTTTGAACCTTGAAGAGCACGATATTCCTCTTGGAGAACCAAAGGCCAAGTTGATTATTTTATGGTTGGCAGACTGAAGTGGGTGAATGCAAACATACAGAAACGTATACATGCAGATATATATGTATCTTCCCATAAACCTGATATGGGGGATTTGAAATGGTAGAGGGTCATACAGACTTGTAAGAAAAGTTCTTATAAGAAAATGTATGCAATATAAAGTCACAAAATATAGTAGAGGGTTTTTGAAAAGTCTAGTGAATCAAAGGTTTATTGTGATGGCTCTTTTTAAATGCAATGAAACCAAGGCCAAACTGAACTATTATATGACAGGGACATTTGTAAATATGATTAAGTAACTCACTTGAGTTTTTTCCCTCATAATTTCTGTGGTAACCTGTCTTAACTGATATTTTATTAAATTAATGGAACATTAGGTTGCACAGTCAGTTCTAGAGGACCCATCCAATATATTTGACATTGCTTACCTTGTGAAAGTGAATTTAAATCTACAGGGTTTAAGCCTGTTATTTGATATATTCATTTTCTGAGTACCTTGGTTCCTGTTGTGGCTCAATTTTTATTATTTCTTTTATATGTGCTAAACAAAACTTCAGCAAATCAGCTGCTTCAATTAAATTCTTTGGTCTTCTTCATATTTCAAAATGATTGACCCTGTCTAGAATTTTCTACTATGTCAAAAAGAAAGTAACAAAATAATTTCAGGCACAAAGTTCTTCATTTTAGTTTTGCTCAGTCAGATCTTTCAGCATCTTAACAGTTGAAAATGTTTTTAAACATGCACACAGAAATTCAAAGACTAAAACAACAGACAGAAGGGATTTTTCCCACTGCACGCTACCACAATATGAAGTTTTATTGTTACTGCTGATAAGAGTGCCAGAAGATTCTTGAATAAATAGTCTTAATTTAGTTTGAGATATGATAAACATGTTTTCCCTTTGTTCCTTGTTCTGTGCATCTAAAAAGTAACTGTACAAAATTGAATTTTGTAGCTTATATAGGCTACAAAGAGAGGAGTTTCCTTCTGCCCAAGTCTATAGGTAATGTTTTACACAGACAGCTAGTCAGCTAGCTTGCGCACAGATGTTTACACTGTGGGTAGCTATGAATCACTAATGAGTCCTACCTGAAATGGACATCTTGGACAGGATTCAACTCATTTAACTCTAAACTTCAGAAACTTAGACATCTGTGACTATTGTCATTACCTTTCTTCTCCTTTTAGTTAATGGAGATAAAAACGAAACATCAAGAGCTAGAATACTTTTATCAAAAGATAAATATTTTACAAAAATCAAACTAAGCACTCTCCAGAGGCCTTTAGTGAAGATAGCTTTGTTTCTGTTTTAAACATGGCGGTATTTCCATTCCAACCAGAAAGGATAATATTTAGTTCTGTACAGTTTAGCAATACTCTTCTAAAAATCCTAATGGAACCTATTGCTTTGACTTTGGTCAAAACTAAATTGTGTTGCTCTTGAAACAATATAGGAATCATACTTTGGCTTTAAACCAGCTCTCAATTGATTTGGAACTTAAAAATTTCAATTAGAATTTTATTTAATTGATCTTTCAAAAATTTTCTTTCTGTAGTTAAATTTGGGGATTTGTTTTCTTGTTTTTACCTAGAGCTGGTAAACCCATCACAGAACAAAGTTATGATGATTGGCCAGTGACTTGGAACAGAAGTTCTTCTGTCTCTTAGATGATGGAATTGTTCCTTTGTTGGGGTCTCTTCATATTCTGTTACAAATTAACTGTTCCATCTCCTTCTGCCTCTTTTACTTCAGCATAGCAATGTCTGGGGAATGCAGGAATTAATGCTTAACCTACAGAACTTGCGTTGGTAGATATAGGATTTAGTGTTTAGTCTAAAGTGTAATTTTACAGGGGTTATTTGTTCAGTTCCATCAACTGGGTGGGTAGAATTCAAACCTTTAAAACTCTGACACAGCTTTGCCATTTAAAAGTTCCAGTCATATTTTCAGGTCTTATTAAAGCAGAAAGAGAAACAGTTATTGGTTCTATATGTGAGATTTAAGGAATGTATGAGCTGCTACATAAAATGACATCTGAAACCTATCTGTTTCAATATTTTATTACTGATACTGACCTGTCCTCACTGTTTCAAAAGAAAATGCAAATTCCCCTACTGTACAGAGTGTCTAACACTGTGCTTTAACACTTAATAATTAGAAGCTGATATTCTGAATTTTATGTTTTCACACACCATCCAAATTATACACCCTTTAAAAAATAAATCAACCATATGAAACTTTTTATATCAGTCACAGTTTTATTGCAATAACTACAGAAAAGCTTGTCTTTGCCTCAGTTTTGGTCCAGTAATCCCTCAGCTTCTCTGTTTTCTGAGAATTTTATTTACTCATTTATTTTTTTTAACCACTGGAAGGTACATTTTGTCACAAAAACCATAATTCTGGAAATCAGAACTATAGAATTTGGTTTTGCAGGCTGTTTTTCAAGACATAATGATATACATTTCTAGAGAGGAATACAAAGTATGCAATTATTTCTTTTATTTTAAAGGTTAACGATTCATCATTTCCTGGAACTCTACCTTGTTTTCCAATCTCTGCAGTAAACCAGACTGCAGCTCCACAAAAGGAGTTGATAGCTCTCTCTATGAAGGGAAAAAGTGTTAGTGAAACTCAGCTTCTCACTTAGAAGCTAAAAAATTCCTCCTCTCATAATATTGTGATTAATTAAAATTCTGTTACAGAGGACATCATCACTTTGCCAAGGCTAGTCTCGTGACAGTTTCATCTCAAGTTCAGTCTGTAAAACAGTTGAAATAGTTGTCAAACATATTTCTGCTTTTAGACGATTATTTCTTAATTCTTTATTTAGTGAATAAAACTTTGTACAAATTTAGATAAGCAGTTTGTTTAATAGCTTTCATAAGGTACCATAAGGTACCATATCTGTACCATGGTTCTCATAAGTTGACACTGGGGAAAAAACGCAACGACTGACTGGTTTCTCATTATTTTTAAAATACCATATTGGTTGGTCATTAAATCTGCTTTACGCTAAGTCATGGCACTTTTATTCATTAGTAGCTAATTTAGAGACTACCAAAATATGGAATTGTGATTACTATGACGCTTACTGCGTAACTTGACTTCCTTTTTTAGTGAGGACCTTCTGTTGGCTTTAAGCAGTTATTGGAAGATCAGAAAGACCACAATAATTTATCTATCTTATGAGTAGAAGATGAATCCAAAAATATTAAAATGTTCGTTAAAATATAGTGTCAAAATAGCTGTTTTAGGTGTGACATTACCTTTTCTCAACTAGCAACTGTTCCTCTCTCCTTGCAGCAGAGTTAATTTTGCTTTTATTATGGCCATGGGTGCATGACTGTTTAAAAATATTGGGAAAGGGCAATGAGCCAAAATCATTATCTTCACTTGAAGTGTTTAATACCAAATGTAAATATTGGAGGGGCTTGAGTGCCCAAGCCATCCCTCAAGGCTTTATGCATCTGATTATAAATGTCCCTGCTGCACTGTCAGCTAGTCACCATCACGACTTCAGTCCAGTGTTGTCAAGGAAATAACAACCTACAGTCTTCCATTGCTTATCAGTATAAGGACAGTGCTTAAATAACACATGGGTTGACTTCCCCTCAAATACTCCTGTATAATTGAAATTGTTAATAGGCAATTAGAAAAATCAGAAATAAAAAACAGAATTCAGGCTCTTTTAGATGCTAATTCTTCCTGTATCTTTCATGCAGCATTAAAATCTTTAGCATCCACTGAGATACTGTTCATAAAATGAGAAAGTAAGCTGATGGCTACCTTCTAAATACACTTCCAGTGGTCAGTTTTATTCTCTTTTCTGAAGAATGAAAGAAGCTAATGTCTTTTTTCACTTCTTTATGGAACAGCAGCACCTGAGGGAGATGGAATTTATTGCAACAATCCACTGCCAGGAATACATTAAGCACAGAGGAACAAAGAACATATGAGTATGTTCTACATTCAGAGAGAAATGTGGAATACAAAAAATTACAGCATTTTTCCAAAATACCATTCATTAAGATTTACATTCTTTTTTCTTATTAAATTCTTGGTGGTTATTACAGGTTCCTGCTTTTCTAAACTGAGAAATTTATTTCTTGAATTATTTCCAAAGTTCTGTGAAGCAGATAATAAACTTTAAAAGAGCTACGGTGTTTGTTTTGTACAAACCTAACTTATTACTGTGTGCTATTCTCAGTCTAGAATCTTGCACAGATTGTAAAGTATGTATTCTTCAGTGTAGGACAAACATTTATAATTGAGCTTTTAATCTTCAGGGACTAGGAATTTATGATTTTCAGAAATGAAGCAAAAAGACAAAGATATGTCAGACTAGTGTAGTCCATTAATCAACTTTGCACTGCATACCGCATATCAGAATGCAGCTTCTTGTCAATAAATCTCATGAAAAATCATATTTCACCTAAAACTGGACTACTTCTGTATTAATATTTTATTTCAGAATTTTTTAGGTATTTGAGTAACTTCTGAACTTGACTTTGGTTTCTATACCACTTTAGGGTGTATATATATTTTGATAAAATATGGTATGTCTTTTCAAATCATCAGCTTCATCTTTGAGCTAGATGCCTGCAAGAGAATTAATCAGACCAAGCCAAAAAATAGGTGTCATAGTGCTATCTTCTCTTAGCTTTGGCAGACAAGGCATGTAACCTATAAACACCAGTTTTTTTCTAGACTAGCAACTGGAGCACAGGATGCTTGATGTGCAAATGGGATTAAACAGGCTTGTCTATATATGTTGCAGATCCAATTAGTCAGTGAAGAGAACTTCTAGAAGACAGTTCATCTGAGATGAACAAATCTTATGGGGACAGGCTGAGAGTGCTGGGGTTGTTCAGCCTGGAGAAAAGAATGCTCAGGGGAAACCTTATCACTCTCTACAACTGCCTGAAAGGAGATGGTAGTGAGGCAGCAGTCAGTCTCTTCTCCCAGGTAATAAGCAGTAGGACAAGAGGAAATTGCCTCAAGCTACAAGGGGAGGTTCAGGTTTCATCATCAAAAGAATTGTCAAGCACTGAAACAGGCTGACCAGAGAAGTGTTTGAGTCACTGTCACTGGAGGTATTTAAAGGACATGGAGATTTGGCACTTAGGGACATATTTTAGTGGTGGATTTGGCAGTGCTGGGTTAGTAGTTGTGCTAGATGATCTTAAAAGTCTTTTTCAACCAAAACAATTCTACAACCTCAAGACTGCAGACCTTAAGGCATGTCAGAAGAGCTGCCTGTTAATGTTGCTATTTCTCTTCACTGTGTAAACAAGATGACAAAGATGTCTAGCATGACTTATGGCAATTTCCAAATATTTAAGGTAAGCAGATGAGCTTGATAGCCAATAATACATCTGTCTAGTTCACTTATCAATGCATAAGCACACTTTAATATTTTTATTTTCCTAATGTTTCATTTAACCAGTCAAGTAATAGAAACAATATCATGAAAGAGTAATGAGCTCAAGAAAAATGACTCAGTATCGTCATCATACTTGATGATACAAGAAATGAACTCATCATACTAAACCAAGAGAATAAGAATTATTTATAGAAATAATTCAAGACAATAAATGCCAAGGAATCCTGATTTATTTTTGTAAACAATTTAGAAACAGGGAAAATAATGACAGCAAGGTTCTTCAAAGTAAAAATTTTGATTTCTTTGATCTGTGTCTTGTATACTCATTGCAAGTAAACTCAGTGTTTTGGACTGCATTTGTCTGAATGTATCACAGAAGGATGAACTAATGAAAATTAACACTTATTTATTTACTTATCTGAGGAACTTGTCCATACAATGTTAATTCATTGCTGTCATAAGCAAGTGCAGTTATTGTCACATTAGCGGAATTTTGCTTGCTTAGACCTACAATTCTTTTGTCCCATAAAATAAGTGATCTGTGTAACAGCATTTTCAGCTAGATTTTCTTTTCATATTGCTCTGAAGGAAATGCTGCAGAGGATTAAGGATTCTTTCTAATACCGCAAAGGGTATCTGGGCTGAAAGTTTGTGTTAAAATACTGTTTCTTTGCTCACAGGCTTGAACTCAAATCACACCTCTGTCTATAGGAAAAGGTTCCACATTGCCTTGCAAACTTCTCTTTTTATGACATTTTGGGATGGCTGACAGGAAGTTTTCAGGTTATGCTTGACATTTTGATAAGTAAAATCACATGAGTAATCTTACCTTTGCCTAACTCTTGCTGTGTTGCTTTTCTTTGCTTTTGAACTGCTCTGGAAAGGAGACAATACTCCTGATATCTTTTTCATACCATGTGAAATAACACACAAGAAATTTACATTTGCTGTTCTTAAAACTGATGAATTAATATCATGACTATTTTCTTTATCTAGACTTATTTAATTACAGTTCTAGATTTTACTTTCAAACCTAGAATGAAGAGAAATAAAATGGATAGCTTGAACATAGACTGATTATCTCTTCACCAATTTAAAAGTCAAGGTGAAATGGATTTATGTTCATCACACCTAAAAAAATCTAAAAAGTCATTAAAAATTCCCTTTTCCTAGACAATATAAGGGAAGGCAGGTGGGTATTATAGTGATTTTCAGCAGCATAAAACCCTTAAGAGGATTTTAGTAGGTTTCAGGGACGAAAGCAGCTGAATCAATGGTTTGCTACAGTTTTACTAGTTTTTATAGTACTGCAAAGACCATGTCTCAGAAAAGACTGTCTCTGACACAGAGAGAAGTAACAGCTAAATTTGTAAGAAAAATAGCTGGAATGATGGCATGAAATTCTTAAATTTTGAAATAGAGGCCTGTGACTTTGACCTTTAATTACAAGGAAACAAAGACAATTCACATATCTATAATCATTGGAATAGCTGTGAAGTCACCATCTTTTTCCTACCAGAAACAAAGTTGAAGAATCTTAATAAATATTTTCAGTGCTTTTAATAGATAAGGAATTTGGCATTGAAGTGCATAGTGTAAGTTGAATTGGAATATATTGGCAAAAATAGGCAAGAATTGGAAGAATAAAACTGGATGAGAATGTGTGTTCTTTATTGTCGAGGTGATACACTGAACAGAACAAAAAAATATGTTGAAGTTCCTGGAAATTAGGTGCAAGACAAGTAAGGAGGCTGTGATAGTCACTGTGACCATTCAAGTGGCTTGGTAATAGTGCATAATTTATGGGTGAAATTGAGCATATGAGCAGACTGAACCTTCTGTCATTAGATCAAATATAGGCTGCTCATTTCAGTCAATCAAGTTACTTTATTATTTGCCTGTGATAAAAGGTTTGATAGTGTCAGGGAAAATCCTTTAATATATTGGTAAGAAAAGAGTACACTGTGACTGGCACTGAGGGAAAAACAAACAACCCTGCTCTAAATTTGAGTCACTTACCAGATAATATATTCAGAGAGGAGGTTCAATGCTGTAATCTGTGTGAACCTCATAAAGTTCGACAAGGCCAAGTGCAAGGCCCTGCACATGAATCAAGCAATCCCAAGCATAAGTACACGCTGGCCAGAGAAAGGATTGACAGCAGCCCAGAGGGGGACAACTTGTAGTTGTTGACTAGAAACTCAACCTGACACGACAATGTGAACTTGCAGCCTGAAAAGTCAGCATAAGAAGGACTGGATCTCTTGAAGTGTGTTCGAAGGAGGCCACAAAGATGATCAGATGACTGAAGTACCTGTTCTATGAAGACAAGCTGAGAGAGTTGGTGTTTTTCAGCCTGGAGAAGAGAAGGCTCTGGCAAGACCAAGTACCTGAAGAGAGCTGGAGAGGGACTATTCACAAGGGCACGTAGTGACAGGACAAGGAGGAACGGCTTCAAACTGAAAGAGGGTAGAATTAGATCAGATGTCAGGAAAATAATTTTACTCTTAGAGTGGTGAGACATTGGTTAGGTTGCCCAGAGAAGCTGTGGATTCTCCATCCCTGGAAATGTTCAAGGCCAGGTAAAATGGGGCTTTCAGCAACCTGTTCTAGTGGAAGACACATGGCAGGGGGGTTGAAACCGGATGGTTTTCAAGGTCTCTTCCAAACCAAAGTGTTCTATGGTGATTCTGTGTGCTATTTTAGTGGTATTTGCTCTGTGTATAATGTGCATTTATTCATTTGAGTTAATAAAGGTATGTATGAAAAGAAAGAATAGCCCTTATCCCATGCACAATAGGTTATTTAGCATATGTTGGTCATAGAGAAATTCACTTTCTCATAAATGAATCTGGAATACTTCCCAGAACTGAATTTCCTCTCAAACACGTAACTTTGGCTGACAGTGCTGAACTCCAGGAAGAGAGTGGGATACTGCTTTTCTGTGCAATGCACATTTGGAATTCTTCATCCTCCCAAGAGATTTTTGGATTGCTGTTTGCTGTTCACTCCTGTGGAAGTAAAAAAAATATAAAAGAAAAAAAAGAAAAGTATTTTGTTCTGGAGTTTTATGACTGCAGCAGATACTGTGTCAACTTTATGTCTACATGTGTAATTCTGATATTTTTCTTGTGATGAGACATATTTGGTCAATTGTTCAAGTCGTACATGCCTAATATATTTACAGAATAATTCCTGAATTAATTAGGATTGGAGAAATTTGTTAGATACAGAAAAAATGAATAGTTTTGTGTTTGCTTGCATCTTTCATCTGTACTCTCCACTTTTATCTTTGCGCTTTTAGTAAATGAAAACTGGTTTAAAAACCACCACAATAAATATATTAGATTTTCACCCTTCAGATTAATAAATAAAAAGCACTATTGTTAGACCTATGTCATCCCTGAGTAGACATTTCCATTTTTTTTCGAGATTTTGCATTTTTGCTATATTTCATAGCATGAAAAAAATTAAAACATGAGAAGTCCTTGAAATTTCCTCTACAGACATTACTATTTTCTTTTTTAAATACTAGGGAGCAATAGATTTTCAGAGAGGGAGCAAAAATTCTGAATAGTTTAATATTTAATATTTAATTTCTTAAATTTCATGTTATGTGGTGTCCTCATCAGGCTCACATAACAGAGAATTTCAGAAATTAAATCTTTCCATGGAGGAACTTCTAATATTTTCCCCTAAGATCTTTCCTGTTGAGCCAAAGATTGGCATTTAACTCAAGATTACTGATATCTAAATGAAGTTTTAAAAGTGCAAATGCCTATTTTACTTACAGATTCTGTTCAGGCATCTTATGTTTCTAATGAAGTTGAGTCAACACAGATTACGTAGTCTAAGAGAGCTACTCACCTGTCCCTGGCATAAGACATCTGTGTTTTGTGCTGAACAGTTTCCTAGAATCCATTTACTTTATCAAGCTCTATTTAGTCCCTTCTATGTACCTTGCTAATCTTAGATGCTTTAAGGTATTCTACTTGACTGTCAGCTGGTGCTCTAAATGTTTTGACTGTCGTGTATATTCACTGAGGTGTTCTCAAAGACATGCAGATATCCCAAATAACTAGCCTTTGATGAAAGGTAATGTGAAAATGGACAGGTACTAGTTGATTTATCAGACTTGAAAAAAATCCCTATACCTTTAGGTAGTGGTTGATAATTAGTTCAAATTTTTCCCCTTTAGATACAGAAGAAAAATACTCCAGGATATCTTGTGACACTGGAAGTTCTTCTGAAGAAACCAATGACACAGCAGCAAAACCACATTTCTCAGTATTCTATTTTGAGGTATATGTGTAAATGTAAATAATTGCTAATAGTTTATTGTTAAAACATAAAAGGTACCATTGTCAACGATTGTTAATATCAACTAATTATGTTAGCTTCAAGCCAAAATCATTCTGGTCACACAGTGGTAGACTCATGTATATTAGCCAAAGTTTTAAGCCCTATGTTGGGGGAAGTGTCTTTGCCTAGATGCCATTTAGATGCATGAGGATGGAAATTGGGTTAGTTTGCACCACTAAGTAAAACAGGAGAACTGTGTTGGCTTCAGGCAAGTGCTGAGAACAGGAGGTTTGCCCTGAGGATATGCACTAATTTAAGCTTGCCTTCTCTGGTCAGTGGTTCACTCCCTTTCAAAAGAGTACACCCCAGAGTACAAAAAGCTACTCAAGAAATAAACTTTTTCAGATTAAGGTCATCCTTCACTCCTCGAGTTGTGAAGCTCAAAACACTATTAAGATAAGAGGGAATGAATAGTTATCAAACTGATATATTACAAACCAGAGAATTTCTATGCAAAAGAATATCCAGGACAAATTATATCTTAAAAGTTAGACTCCATACTGATACATTTGGCAGTCTTAGAATCATTTTTGTATGGAAAAGAGGTGAATGTGAGAAGTACCTAAAACTGCTGTTTTGAGCATTTATAGCACAAGTTGTAAGGACATTTAAGAATACAAATATATACAAATTCCCACTTACAGACTAGGTCATGGTTATGCACAACAGATTTCATGCACCTGTATACGATGGATGGCAAGTTCAGGTCCTGAATTTCTGAGGACTGATAAAATAGCACATCATTGTGAAAAAAATATGACAACTGACATTGTTAAAATTCAGATTAACTTAGTTTACAGTCTACATTTTCTTTAAAGTATGTAGGTTATATAGTTTATATAGTATATAAACAAATAGGTTTATTTGTTTTCTTCTTGGGTGGACTTAGTTGCATGCAATTTAAGCCATCCAAGCATTAGACATCCCATCTGAATTAATAATCAGGAATACTACTGAACTGCTTTCACACAGGGGCCTGGTGCCATTTGTGATATCCTTGGAGGTTTTGGCATCTTACAAGGGGTATTTTGTCTCAGCTCCCTGATGGTGTACTGAATATCATGTAGTATCTTGAATGATCTTAGGTAACTGTGAACAAACAGCTAATTTTGGATCTGAATTTCTTACACATTACTAAACATAAAGTTAATAGATCAAAAGAGAGAGCCACATGCAGGAGCCCTGTCTCCTATCACAGTAAAGGATGAATTATCTTCTGAAGGTACATATTTTTTCCCTCTATTAATGTTAAAAGCACCTAGACTGAGAATTTAGGCTAGATGAGAAACTTTTAGGAAAACAAAATTAGGCGAGAGGATGACCACAATAATTGAGAAATATTGCAAACTGTATGCAGAAGATCTACACTTCTGAAATCAAACTCATGAAAACTTGAAGTTCAGGCTTTACTCTTGTTGGCCAATAATAACAGTTCTCCACTGGAATGTTATGGTGCTCTGTTCACACTCTCTTCTGTTCACACTGTTCTCAGTGTATTTGCTCACACTGTATTTTACCACACCTCAGGGATGCACTGTTATAAACTGGCTTGTGAATAAAAAAAAAATCTGAGAGATTTTCCTTCACTGAAATGATGAAAAAATTACATGAAAGCCTCAAGGTATTTAAAAAGATAGCATATGCTTAAATAAAAACTACATTTGAAAAAAACCACAACATGTGAAATGAATATTCAGTAGTTTATGAAGACATTTGTATTTATTATTATTGAAGTTAAAAGTGTATTTCTCTAATTATCCTGGTTCTGAAGTAGCATTCTAATTATTCTTTTAAAACAATAGGATTTACATGCTAAAAATAATTTTGGAAGTAAAAATGCATTTCTTGCAATTATTTTCCACCTTTTAGTATCTCTCCTCTGTTTAACATTATTCTCAGAACATTTCCAAAATATCTTAATTTCACTTTGTCTTTCTATGTTTTATTTATTTATAATTTTTGTAATAGACATCATGATGTGATCTAGGATGGTTTTTTAAGTTTGCACTTTGAACCTGTATTAAGATTGCATAGTATGCTACTGTGGAGAAATTGTAAATTAAGAATAAAACATATAATGTATAGTAAAACAAGCTCAACAGAAAAACTGTCTGAGATTTTTGATGACAAAGTTTACCTATGCGGTCATTGCCCTTATGTTTGATTGTCACCTTACTTTCATCAAATCAGCCACAATAAAACAAGTCCATTGCTTTTAACATCATTTATGATTTGAAACAATCACATTGGAGAAAAGAATCTGTTTTTTCTTTTGCTCAAAGAGCTCATTAATAAAAAAAGGTATATTGCAAAGGATTATCACAGCCCTGTTACACTTGGATCTGTAGCCCTGTTGTATTTGCAAATCTGTTCGTTGCCAACAGCTGGAATTTTCAGCTTATTTCTTGACCTTTTCTTACCTAATGACAGAAGTTTCCAGGGGCTGTAATGGATGAAGATTTTAATTATTCTTTATTTTGACAAAGGGATGTGAGATTTGACCTTTGTTAGCAAAGTAACAATTTAAAAGTGAACAAAGGATACCGCAGAGGTTTTGTCCTCAAGCCAACAGCAGCACTGAAGCAGGCCATCAGCTACATTTTATACCTTACTACAACTACATTTAAACTGGGATTCTTCTTATTTATTTATGAGGATACATTGTAATGTGTAACCATCTGGTATTTCAAATCCAGCTTTGCCTGATAATTTTCTGGTGTCTATGTCTCTGGATGGTATACTGAATTATAGGAGATCTGAAGTATGGAGATTTAACAACTCTCTAATTAAAGCTGCAGCATTTGTGCAACAGATGAAGACTATTTCAGAATAAATTAATATCAATAAAAACCAAGAAACTAGCCTGGGTGTTTTGTGGGAAGCTGCCAAAGCAGTCATGAGGGGTAGAATAATTTGCTTAGCTGCAGTGGCAATACAAAAAGTATATCTTGAGTACAAGCATAAATTAGAAAAGGAAGTTAATGAGATGAAAAAAGCAACATAAATAGCAGGTACCTTAGGACCCTCCAACTTTTGATTAAACAGAGGGAAAGTAAATGCTTTGTGGTGAAGAACACAGACAATGTGTTAAATCTTAATGAACAAATGTACTCAGAAAAGGGGAATAAATTCAACAAATTATTTACATATGATTGGAATGAAAAAGTGAAAACTTTTTTTTTTAGTTTGAAAATGAAAAGGCACTGCAACAGATCATGATCCAAGAGCTGTAATAAGATTTCTTGCATGTTCCTTATAAAATAGATTTATCCTAGCTAAATATGGGTCATGAGGAGATAGTCTCTTTATCCAAAATTCAGTTGCCATGGATTAAGGAAAGAAGTAAGATGAAGTTTTTTCTTCCGGAATCAGAAATTGACAACAAGCCATTGAAGATTCTTCTCTCAAGAAAAACTCAACAGACCAGATGGAATCAGCAACAAAAGCTTTTATTTATTTTACTTCCTTCTCTCCTACAGAAATGGAAGCATTATAACCTGCGATGGAAAAAAAAGTCTGTATGATAGATCATATATTGTTTAACATCAGCCTTCGTATAAGAAAATATTCACTTATTGAGATAATAGCCATTTTTCTTATTATGTAGTCTTTCATTCAATAAAAGATAAGTAACATACTCAACATAGATATTGGAGCTTCTTGCTGTTAAATTTGATGTTACAGTAACATAATTAAAGAGGGATGTGAACATTAGTACACTGTAATGCAGCGGTTTCTAGCACCCTTTACTCAATACCATAATTGAACTATGTTTCAGTTGGTGACAGAATGAGGATTCACAGAAAAGGAATATGAAGGAAAACAAAGGAAAAAAGACAAGAAAATGGTATACATCATAGATGAAGGTTTTATAACTACAAGGAAGACCAAATTAAAAGGTTAGATCAAACTACATTTTAAGGAAGGAAGATCTATGATTTTCATAGATAAAAGTTTTTCACAGAAGTCAAAGGCTTTGAGGCACTTCCGGAATTTTAAGATCTACTGTTCCTAAGGGACTGGCAAGTTGAGTATAAAGTTACACTTTTAGAACTTGTCACTGCAGATTTAAATTGTTTCCTTTTCAATTGTTTGAAAACCAGCACTCGGTTTATAATTCTTGTAGACAATATTTTCTCAAGCACAAAGCCTCACTGAAACAATTTCTTTCACTTTCCTGAGTCCATCAGAGAGTATGGCAGAGAATCTAGGCTTTAGGCAAAGCGGATGTAAGGCTGCACAACGGTTACCTGACTCCACAGGTAATGTGTCTTATCCAGATGATGTGTAGGAACTGCACACATGAAGTGAGTTGTTCATAAGAGACTGCTGAATTAAACCTGGCAGCTGGCTTCACTTTAGTCATCAGTAATCCAGGTCTTGCAGATATAATTAGAGGTTTTGGTTCAATTAACCAGTACCTTCATGTGAATCTCCCTTGTTCTCTGAGCAGAACCTTATTGCCTTCCCAAGCAGTTCTTCACAAGCATGTAAAAGTCATGTCTGGAAGCAAAACTAAATGATTTGACAGGGCAAACAGGACTTTAGTTATTCTATAGGGGAAATCAGTGGTGTAGCTGAGAGAGTTTAGGGTCCACACACAATGTGTACAGGCTTATCTGAGCTGAGCGTAGGCAAACAGGATAGCTGACATCTAAGGTCAGATGTAAACAGCAGAGCAATATCACTTACCTAATTGTCTTTGGGTCATACTGAGCTAAGTTCCCATCTGGAGAGAGGGAAGCAAACAAAGGGCTTGTTTAATCATGCAGCTAAATGTTACTTACACAGGGAAACCCAGTACTGAAATTCCGATAGCAATAACCTTATTAGCCACTGAAATTGCTGTGAATAGAATAAACCATATCGATTATTAACGTTCACAACAGTCAGTGCCCTTTGTTCCATAGAAGACACCTTTGGGAAAGGAGTATTAAATGGTAATTATTGGTCTGACACATCCAGAAAATAGTATCTTGTCTTCCCCAGCTGAAACACTTCATAGCAGCAGTGACTGAAACATAAATCATTAGGACCAGTTCTTACCCTCAGCTTCCCTCCTGACCTATTTCCTTTAGATACTGCACCACTGAGACACCTTAGGTGGATGTATGACTCAGACTACATCATACTTGCTACAAGGGGAATATTGTTTTGGGCATCTAACCTCAAACAGAATATAAGAAAAAATACAATCTTCAGGCTATTCCAGCCTTCAGATAGTCAGGATTCATATCCCCCAAAGGATACGAACATAATAAAATTTGTTCTCTTTTAAAAATTTAATATAAACATTTTAGAAGTTATTGCATTCTGTTGTTCAGGCTGAGCTAATTTTTCTTCTTAAAGAAGGGACTCAGAAATTTTCCTGTGCATGAAAATGGCACTGTATTTGTTCCATTTGTCAGCTGTATATCAAAATGTTACTTTTGACTTTTTATTTAACTGGACCAAAATTTCTGAAAAATGTTGGGCAAAAACTGAAGATTATGGGTATTTTAAAGAACAACTCTGTCCTATCAATATGCTACAATTGGATTTGGAAAAAGTGGGAAAACAGATATTAACTGCATAAATGCAAATCAAAGCACATAACCACAAAACTTGTTGCTAGAGATTGTCATATACATTTTAGTGCATGGAACACTTGAATTTCCCACGTCATATACATTTTTGTGCAAGGTCTATTTAAGCTTCCCAGTGCCTGTATTCATTAGATCTGATAAATATTATAAGATCTCTGTGCTGGAAATTTAGCGAACAGTGGATGATCATTACAGGAGTAAAAGCATTATGAAAACCTCACCTGCTAAAAAGCTGGGAGATGCCAGAAATGTTCAGGTGGCATTCATACATTCAAATTATTTCATATCACCATGCTTTCATAGAGGCATCTTCCTAAAGACCAGGCACTTTAACTCTCAAGGTCTGTTGACAGTCATAACTTAAATTGTAGGTAGCTCTGTGAACACTACTGAAGTGAATTATTGAATTCCATGAACTATGGCTTATTTGAATTTTTCACTTCCACTGGTCTCAAAGAGACCTAAACAAGACTTTTAAAACATCAGGCCATGCTTAATAGTTTTTCTACCGATCAGAGACACATGCTTGGCCATTTGTGTAAGACTCATATGCTAAGTCTGATTGAAGCCATGTCATTTACTTGCCCTTCTCAGTTCCTCATTTCAGTATTCTTCAGTAGCAGCATTTACTTTAGCTTTTATAAAAAAATAATTCTGAAGGAAATTAATCTTCCCCATGTTTATAGATTTTCTTTTGCATTAATGCATAAGTCTGTTCCTCCTTATATTATTCTGGTTATTTTTGAGAGCAGTATGCTTACACTTGTTCTTAAGTCACAGGTGTACTGTTGCATGTTCAGTATGGTATAACTGTCAAGTTCAGTGCATATAGCTGTTCATAAATTTAGAAGTCACTGGCCTTCTGCACTTGTTTTATTTCTAGCATTGAAAGGTCTGATTCATCACTCTATTATTCAAACTTTAAGTGTAGTGCACTTTCACTGGAGGAAAACTGGAATAGTGTGGTTTAAGTCAGGTTCCATTCTATTTTCAATATGATGAAAATGGTAAAAAATAGTAGGTTGTGTCCAGTTCAACTCTAATGCACTCCCTGTCTCTGTGCAGACCAGTACACTCAATTTCTATCAATTATAGCTTGCTCTTGTCTTTTTTAGAATCAAATTCCATGTCAACAAAGAGTTAAACCCCAGTTCAGTTAGTAATTAAAAAATAAAAACTAAAAAAGTGAAAAAGAATGAAAAATGTATCTACAGCAAGAGTGATATGCCATGGAAAACATTCTGCTGCTAAGGAGATAATTTGAATGTTCAAGGCAGCTGTGATTCTTTCTGCCTACCATAACTCTTTTTTCTTGTCAGTCCATGCTTGTACAGTAGAAAGTTCTTTCCACAGCCAATGCACCATGACACATTTTCCTTGATGCTTGAAGGAACTTTTAATCTATACTGTAAGATATGTGTGGTGCTATGAAAAATCATGTACTTTTACACTGAAATTCCCTCTACATTAGAGATTTAGTCGACATTATGATACAACATTTAAAAAATGTAATTAGGGGTAAAAATTATGAATATGCATAGTTTTATCATCTATTTCCTCTAAGATATCAATTTAAACCATTTTAATTCTTCCCTTAATATGTTAAAGATGCAAATAATATTCTTACTGTCGCATTGGCATATGTTGCTTCCATAAGAAATCTAACCAGTAAAAAAGTAAGGTTGAACGTCTTCTCTGAAAAAAAAAGAAAAAATATTGTTCTCTTATACATCTGATATTGCTGTAATATAAAACTTGTGATATTTGTAGAAAATAATTATTTCTGAAGGCATAAAAGTAAAAAAAAAAAAAAGAAAAAAAGAAGCAGCACTGTAAATTCAGAAAAACATAATTATACAATAGAACTACTGCAGATTTACATCACCATGGCTGTGGTTACAATTTATGATTATTTCATAGCTAGCTTACCTAACTGTGCTCTACTACACTTTCATGTAGCCTTTCCTGAAAAATGTGTAATATCAGAATCTTAGCTCTTGTTTAAGAGAAACTGAGATCATAAATTAGATTTTTAAAGTGGAGGTAAATGCCTAAAATATTAGAGAGTACCCTTAATCTGCATTGAAACTAATCAGCATTGAAAATTAATCTGGAAGCAGGACTGTAGTCATGTGCCATGAGATTATAGAGTAACAGAGTGACATTTATTTTCCCTCTCTCTAAACCTTTGATCTTTTAATTACTCTGTGAAAGACAGAAGAGCTGAAGAAGGAAACATTTAAAAATATCTGTACCCTGTTTTATTTGTTTGCTCCCCACAACATAAGGTAAACGAATCAAATTTAAAAACCTTGTAGAAGAAAGCAATAAAATCACAGGGCAGGAAGGACAACTGATTAGAAAGAACCCAACTGTTGAAATTGGAAAACAGTGCTGTCCTTTTGATAAGGGGAAAAAAAATCAGTACTCCCATTCCTGAGCTGTTTATGAATTTTGCCCTAAACAGTAATTGGATAAAACAGGGAGTTACTGTGGAGGAGACAAGACATGCTTTTAAACAAAAATTGCAATATTTTTTTCAAAAAGTGAAAGATGTTTTGGTGTTCTTCTCTTTTTTTTTTTTTCCTATCTGCAAACCTGAGATGTAGGCATATAGGAGTGGACGAGTACATTGGATGTTTTCCATGCTTTGACTATTACACATTTCACATTGCGTCCTATCTCTCTTATGCCAGGTATCTTCAGGTGAACATTCATGTGTTCAGCTTAATGCTGTAAACTTCACAGCCAAAATAAAGCTCACACTTTTTTTTTTTTATTATGAGCCATTTAGTGTCATTGAAACTAATCATCCTTGGGATACAGGTAAAACCATGATTCAAAAATTAAACTCCATTACCATCATTATTATACTCCATTACCATGGAATATTATTTGACATTAAAAAACAAAATTTTTCAGATTACTCAAATTCCTTACATTGTAAGAACAATGGTAGCAACAAAATATACAACCTGTGATGAATAAAGGGCTTTCAAGCAGTTTCAGGATTCAATGCATGTCATCACAAATCTGCTGGAAGCACACTGAGCTGAGAATGTTTTATACCTGTGCAATATGCTGTGCCTGTACAATATGGTTCTATGTCACAGGCACAATGAATCTGTGGCTTCAAGGACAAGTAAAACTGACTATGTGCTACTTGCTGAAGAGTAACTCAGTATGTCATTGTGCCATTTTGCAGGATTTTTGAACATCCAAGAAAAAGCATGATACATCATCGGTCAGTGCAGCAGGGCAGTGGATTAGAGCACTACCTACAAAAATGGGGTTTTGGCAGCTGAGTCAGTGTATTGCTCTAAAATGCTTTACAGTATTTTGATGCACAGATTCTGAGGAATGGCAGTCTTTCAAATAAGATCCACTTCATAGCTTTGTGCCTGTCTTTATTTATAGCAAGCCTTCTTGTGGTCGGAACAGCGCTAGTGAAATACGCAAAAGACGCTTCTTTGAAATACAAAACTCATAAGTTTATAGTGGTAGAGAACCCTCTGTCTATTCATATGCAGGGAGTTCTGGATTAAAAATGTGTTTATAATAATCATCAATATAATGCCTACATAATACCTGCATAAATATTAACATAACCTACATACGTATTCTTGCTTTGATGGAGAATTCACTTTAACTTCTTCTGCCCATTGAAGAAATTACTGAATTCCCATTTATATACTCAAAGTAATCAAAAATTTCAAGTCATACATGGAGATCACAGAAAGAAAATCACAACAAAATAATATATAGCAACATTAAGGGACAAAACAAACCAAAGAAAAAACGCAACTGCAAGCAGAATAAGAAAAGCAGAATTTGGACAAAGAATTAAAAAGACAAGCCTTAGTAAGATTAAAAGAAGAAAACGAGGGAAAAATGTGATAGCAAGAGAGAAGGATAATGTCAAACAATAAAAATGGATGACATCTGTATCATGTTTTCTTTTGTGCCTTGAGGACAAGACCAGTGATCATGCAAGAAACCATGGGGAGAGAATGGTTATAGAAAACCCACTGAGAGTTGTGACAACAAATTTATGTCATGCTAGAATGGTTAGTACTTGGAAGACATGGACCCACTTTCAAATTTCTACACAGCTAAATACAGATAAAAGTCAAATCTGATTATATTTAAGAAATGTGAGATAAAGGTTTAACATGATCAAAACTTTCCAGTTGTATCCTGGCCTGTATCAAAAGAAATGGGGCCAGAAGGACAAGTGAGGTGATTCTACACCTCTATTTCAATCTTATGAGACCTCTCTACCTGGAGTGCTTCAACCAGCTCTGGGGTTTCCAGCATTAGAAGGATGCAGACCTGACAGAATGAGTCCAGAAGAGGTCAAAAAGATGCTCAGAGGGCTGGAGCAGCTCTCCTGTGAAGAAAGGCTGAAAGAGTTGGGAGACCTTATAGCAGCTTTCCAGTACCTAAAGAGGGCTTCAAGAGAGCTGAAGAGAGACTTTTCACAAGGGCATGTAGTAATAGTACAATGTATAAGAGCTTTAAACTGAAAGAGGGTAGGTTTATGTCAGGAAAAAAAAATTCCTTCTGTGAGGATCATGAAGCAGTGGAACATGCTGCCCAGAGAAGTTGTAGACGCTGGTGGTGGCTTGACTCTGGCTGGATGACACGTGCCCACTGAAATTGCTCCATCACTTCTATCCTTAACTGGACAGAGAAAAGAAAATATAGCAAAAAGCTCATGAGTTGAGACAAGGACAGGGAGAGATCATTCACCAGTTACAGTCACAAGCAAAACACACCTGACTTGGAGAAGTTAATTTAATTTATTACCAATAAAAATTAGAGTAGGATAATGAGAAGTAAAAAAAAAAAAATATCTCAGAAACACCTTCACATTGCCTCTCTCTTCTTCCTTGGTTTAACATAGTTCCTAAATCTTTACCTTCTCAATCCCCAAGGGAGATGGGGAATAGGGTTTAGTGTCAGTTCATCACATGTTGTTTTCTGCTGCTGCTTCTTCCCCCTCAGGCTGAGTCATCATTCCCTTGCTCCAGTGTGGGTTTCTCCCACAGAACACAATCATTAATGAACTACTCCAGTGTGGATCCTTTTCACAGGGTTCAATCCCTCAAGAACAGGTGCTGCAGTGTGGGTCACTCACAGGGTCACAAGTTCTACTAGCAAAACTGCTCCAAATGCTCTCCCTGTGGTTCTGCAGGTCCTGCAGGGAAACTTCTCTAGCATAGAGTGCCCATGGGGTCACAACTTTCTTTTGAGCATCCACCTGGTACAGCATGCTACATTTTTGGGTCTCCTGCATGGTCTGAAGGTGGATCTTTGGTCCCACATGGACATCCATGTTCTGCATGAGCACCTTCTGCCTCGCCACTGTCTGCACCACAGACAATCTCAGCTCCAGCACCAGGAGCATCTGTCCCTCTACTGTTTCATTCACCTTGGTGTTTACAAAGTCTTTTCTTTCACATAGTCTCACTCTCTCTTCTCTGCTGCAATTACTTTTGCCCAATAACTTTTTCCACTCTTAAATATATCATCACAGAGGCATTACTGTATCTCTGATTGGCTTGGCCTTGGCAAGTGGTGGGTCTGTCTTGGAGCTGGCTGGCATTGGCTCTGCCACAGAAGGGAGAAACTTCTGCCAGAGTTTCACAGAAGTCACTCCTGTAGCACCCCCATGCTACCAAACTCTTGCCATGCAAACCCAAGATAATGGCCCATTCCTGGGAGTATTCAAGACAGGCTGGATGGGGCTTTGAGCAGCATGACCAAGTGGATGGTCTTCCCTGCCCATGGCAGGGGAATTGGAAATAAATGGGGTACATTTCACCCCAAACCATTTATGACTCTCTGATCCTCAGTGAATTCTATTAAAAAAAAATACAGGGAAGGAGGGAAAGAGAGAGAGAGAGAGAGAGAGAAAGAGAGAGAGAAAAGGTTGATGGGGGGGGCAGGAGAAAACTTAACACACATGAAATTCAGAAATTTGTTAAAAATTTGAAAGAATTTAGATAATCATAACTGTTCAATATTTCTAAAAAAACAATAATTTTGTCCTTTCAATGTTATCAGTTCCACTTCTGTGTTTGATTATGCCTCTAATGTCTTCTCAAAGCCTTCATTTTAAGTAATTAAAGATTTATAGATGAGGTCTCTGCACTGCACTAAGTATTGTCTTGGAATGTGATATATGTATATATTTATCTGAAGATTAGAACTGAGTGGCTATTAAATTCTGAAAAATCACTGAACTGACATTCCACCCTTATCTTTCTCCATGAGACTATAAACACTGTAGATTGTGAAAGGAAAAAAATTCCAGGGTTAGAACCAAAACTGTACTTTTACTAGTTTACATCAAAGTAATTTAGAAAGTTGCTTTGCCATGAAATTGCCATAACTTTCTCATCTAAATGCTGTAATTTCATTATGCAGGTCTTTAGTGTACCTAAACTTAAGTATACTGGCTCCTTACACACAGCTATTCATGTAAATGATGATGCAGCTATTTATATTGATGCTTAGAGTGAAAATCATCTCACCTAGCTTGAGTTGTCTGTAATGTGGAAGTCTACATCTGAGACACACTCCCTAAAATCTCTTTATAGCTCCTCCAAGTGAAGCAAAGAGGCATTTTTAGGAAACAATTTGTTTGTTCTATTTTAAGCTGAGATTAATTGTTCCCTACAGTTGGTTCCTTCTCTCTCTCTCTAGGAGCATAAAGGAACATATTAAGAATGCTTGGGGAAATTAGTTTTAGCATAGATATTCAGAAGGAGATGTCGACATTTAGACAGAGGAGGCCTGCCTTCAGATTCTGCATAGACAAACATAACAGAAAAGGCTGTGGTAGTTCCAATTCTGTCTTTGTTTTGCCAGTGGAAGTACCATATTTGAATGAAGGCTTTTGCCAACAAAGCACTGCAAACACATTAATGAAGACTGCTTCATAAGGGACATGTATATGTGTTTTTAAAGGTAAGAAAAGATTAGTGACTCAGGTTTCTAAATAAGCATTAATTGCTAAAATGGTCTTTATATGAAATTGTTTTTTCAAGTGACTTTGCTTCCTGGTTTCTCAGCTATGTTTTCCTCTTCTTGAGACAATTTGAAGTTGCAAAGTAACTGGGTATTATATAATTTAAGTATACTTGGGTGGAATTCAATTCAAGACATTTTCATTTCATATTTACACATGAGATATGTTTCTGAACTTCCACTGTGGCCAGTAGAAATGTTGGAAGTGTAACATATATGCATCTAAATTCAGAAATACTAAATCTTAGAAACCTAGAATCATGAAAGTTGTAAAATCTCTATAAGGACATCAAATCCAGCTATTAATCTAACAGTGTCAAGTCCACCACTAAACCATGTCCTGGACAACCATGTCTTCACATCCTTTAAAAACCTCCAAGGATGGCAACTCAATGACTTCCCTGAGCATCCTGTTCCAGTGCTTGGCAATCCTTGCAGGGAAATAGTGTTTCCTAATATCCAAACTAAAACTATCCTGATGCAATTTGAGACCATTTCCTCTTTTCCTATTACTTGTTAGCAGAAGAGACCAATACCACCTTGTTACAACCTCCTTTCAGGTTGCTGTGCAGAGAGCACTAAAGTCTCACTTCAGCATACTTTTCTCAGGGTTAAACAACACTATTTTTTTTGCTGTGCTTGGTGCATTGATCCAGCCTGTCCGATCCCTCTGTAGGACCTTTCAACCCTCCAGCAGATCAGCATTCCCACCCAAATTGGTGTCATCTGCAAAAGTATTGAGGGTCCACTCAATCCCCTCTTCCTGGTCATAGATAAAGATTAAACAGAACCAGCCCCAAAACTGAGCACTGGAACACATCATTTGTGACTGGTTGCCAACAGTATTTAATTATAATCACCACCACTTTTTTGGGTTGATGACTGTGTTGTGAGAGATTAAATAAATCTATAAGTTTTAGCCAACGACAATGCACAAGATTCACTATTCGCTATTTCAAAGAAATAACAGGGCCAGAGTAACTAGAGGTCTAGTGTTCATCCCAGAGCTTTTAAATGGTTGAGGTTTAAGTCGTTGTCAGTAAGCTAGGGAAGTAAGTATATGAAGTTCTTTGCAACTATACCTGTTTCTAGAAATTAAAATTTCATAAGAAGTACATTTTAATCCTTAACATGGTTGTCAGTGTCATCAGTTTAATAAGAAATTTATCTAGAAAGTATTATTTTGCTTTAATGCATGTTCATGAGCAGGAACCTTTTAAGAAGCTAGCCCGGCAAATGAAATAAATCTTCACTTGGGCACATAGTTATATGTTTTATTTTTATGATTTACATTTCTGAGCAGAGGTGACGACTTTTCTTTTTTTTGTTTCTTCATAAATAGCACTTAGTGGTTTTTTTCCAAGTCAACTAAGGATATAGCAGTTTCCCTTTAGATCAGAAACATGACCATGGCTGCAAATAGATATTTGTTCAAAAAAATATAGTAAAAGAATCAAAAGAAGGTTCATTTTAAATACAACATTGCTCAGAATCCTACTTTTGTTCATATAATCACACAAATCCTTTAACTGTGACAATTCAGTAGCAAATGAGTGATGTATAGAGGTGAATTGTACTGTTAACTCAGTACTCTAAATTCACTGACTAGCAGGTGATGTGCCACTTGCAGATAGTGCAGTGAAAGACTGGTGATAGTTATCAACAGGTCCCTTCTGCAGATTAAAAAAGTCTGAGTCCTAACATGTAGCAAATACAAATCAAACCCTATAGCAGTTCATTAGCAGGTATTGAGTGAGGATGTCTTGGACATAGTTCCCCTTCCCAATTTTTCAAAAGAAATGTAAAGCTTTTGAATCTTCCGCTGACCATATTCTTTTTTGCTGTGTGGTGCCATTATTATTCTAGTAAAATTGATCTTAAAAGAACCAAAACCAAAAGGTGTCTGCTATTTCAGGGAGAGTGGTTTCAATTTTTTCTCTATACTGTGCAATGAGGGAAGCTTTGAGGTATTCTGAATACTGCACACCAAAGTTGTGTGATTCGTGGCTGTTCAAGACCACATGGCCTCTATGTAAGTGGGATATATGTTCTATATGTGGCTTAAGGTGCTGCTGGGTATGCCTAAATATCTGTTTGTAGTTGTGTAGATTAGAGGTATGTGGAAGCAAAGCAATCCATATTTTTAACTGTATTTGAGGCTGTCCTACACCTAGAATTTATGGCAAACAATATATTTTTTTAATTTTCAGAAGAGTAATTTAAATGTTTTAAATTTGTGTTCCATTTCAGAAGCTACAGAGAGTTAGCAAATAAACTAGTTAGCAAATAAACTTAGTTTGATTGTCTAAGTACAGTGTGTTTTTAATACTAAAACAACTCGTTCAGATTCTTTGGAGATTGAACAAATGTCATTTCCTTGCCCTGGGCTATATCTCAAGAGCATTGTCCTCTGTCCCACTGCTCTTTTCCGTGCATGGTAAAAAGAATATGTTTACAACAGTCTGCAACTTGATAAAACTATTCAGATGTGAGAATGAAGTGACTGAAGAAACAGAATTACTTCAGTTATGTGAAAATACCATCATATTCAAATAAGTTTATGATTTCAGCACAAAAGGTATGCTAGTTTTCTGAGACACTGAGGTTTCTTTACTGGAGATAAGTTAGCCTCCATCAGTCTTGTCAACTGAACAAGACACAGAAATGGTATAACCCTATTCATGAATTTTAATTAAAAAATATCTAAAATATCTTAGCTGAAATCCCCAGCTGAACTTCTTTGTCTACCAAGGAGTCTGAGTAGTGTATTTACTGTTAAAAGTGTTACGGACACTTTTAGAAATACCAAGTAGATATTAACCAAAATAGTGTTTAATGTGTTCACCAGATAAATGGTTGCACAGGCACAGATACATCTGCTAACTGAATTTGAAGTGTCATGTGAAGTAAGGGAAAATATCACTCTGCATGATATCCTTGGGAGAAGACATTAATCCACTTGAACCTCTTTGGCTTGTATTTTCACAACTCAGACTACTAGTTAGTGTGTCAGAAGCCAATCACCTAGTTTGTATGCTGTACTCAGAGCAGGAAAGTCCCTCTTTCATAACTTAGATAGATTATCTGAGTCTATCTCTATTAGTTGTCTATTCTTTTTTCAAATTATTCTTATTTCAAATGGTGTTTGAAACATACAGAGGTCTTACACAAGTGGAGGCAAACTAACAGAAATTGCTAAAAACGAAACTATAACTTAAAATATTCTAACATAGAGGACTTATAACTTCACCAAACAAAGAGCAGATTGCATAAAACACTGCCTAAAAAGAGATTCAAAATTCTCTTCCTCCACAGTGACTCTATCCTAGTTATGAAATAAGTTCTAGGCAGTGCACCCCACTAGCTGCTCCAAAGAGTAGGTTAATGATAAAAGAATAAGAGCATAAATAAAGCTGACACTGCTCTGACACTTTTCCCTTCCTTTTGTCTTCAGTGCAATACCAAAGAAATAGCAAATGGTCCATGTTTCTTTGATACAGAAGCCACACACTTTGTAAAGCTGAACTCTTTCACTATTTCTCACGTGACAATATATCTTATTAAATATGTGCCAATATAATCTTGAGAATCCCAATTGTCACAGTCTCTCCTGTCCCACAGGTTAATGTCTTTGGTCCCCTCTTTCATCTTTTACTTGGCTTTGATAAGAACCTCTCAGTACCTACATTCACTACCACCCTTTTGATTTCTGTGCTGCGGGTAGCACTTGTAATTTGACAACCTCTTCAAAGGTCTCACTGATGACCTCAGTAAGCACCTCAGAAGGTGATTCCTTTGTGCTCCTGTGGCTAGAAATCTATTAAACCTGAGTCAAATGAATCTTAGCCTCTAATAAATGAAAACTAAAATGAACCAACAACCTTGGAAACTATTCATTGCCATCATGCTTTCCACAGAATACAGGTTTCTTTTTTCCTTTTGATGTGTTTTTTTTTCTTTCACATCTGAAATTCTCAGTGCCCTTACACGAGTTTTATCTCCAATTATTCTTGCATGAAAGCCATGCATATCTAGCCTAACACAATAGTGCTTCCCATACAGATGAAACACATCTATATAATTTCTTCCCTCAGAACAGATTTGAAGAGTTGTTTTATCTCTAGGAAAGTAACCTGCTTCAAAGATACAGTACATTGTTAAAGACCCATAGGGGGTAAAAGTTAGGAAAGAGGGAAATATGACATATCATGCTCAGGATCAAGCTCGATGCATTCCATTACCTAGCCTGTGAAAAAGTCAGATGAACAGACATACATTAAGTATATCCTAAGCATGTATAAACAGAACACAGACTTACAGATTGCCTTCTAGAAATAAGAGATTGGTCTCATCATTGCTAATATTTTCAAGGCAGAGTTGAATCTATCCCATACTTGATACATATGTCTAGAGTTGTGAAATCTTGCAAATTGCATTTAAGTTTAGGTGCATGTGAAATAAAACAGGAAGAGAAGAATACTTTGAAATCCCTGCTGTTTTATTTACTTTTAATCCACTAATTAGAATCAAACTGTGTGAAATCAGCCTTGAGGGGGTTCAGAAGACTCAAGATTTGTGCAGCATCAGGTGCTGCAGTCTTATTTCAAACAGATTAAAAAGATAATTTTCTAGCATGTACTACAAACAGGCAGCCTTCGAACTTTTGTGTTAGCCAGACAAGTGTTACTTTAGCAGGTGCAGACTGGTCTTGTGAAGGCTGTCTCAATGTGTCAATACTGACTGCCCTGTGACCAAGCTGGAGCTTTAAATATTTCACAAATTCTAGGCGGCCATTTTTATGACCTAATCAATTTAATATTGAGGTATCAGAGCTGGGGAAATGGGAAAAAATTCAACTGTGCTCTCTTGTCACATCAGACATTTGGTCTTGCGTTTAATCTCTTTAATGAATTTTGCTCTTGGAAAGCTTAAGGGATCAGATGAAGGATGTGCAAATCACAGAGACCCTCGTTCCTCACCCACCCCCTCATCATGTTTAATATACCAAGCCCTCAAGCTGCCATCACAATTCATCTGTCAACATGCCACCTGGGCTTTGTAAACTTCAGCATCTATACTGGATCCTTGCCATAATTCAGCAGGACCACTAACGGCTCCTCATCACAATAGGGAAGTAAAAACATACACAAAAAAAATCCCAACAAACAAACAAACAAACAAAAAACCCTCAAAAAAAACCCCCCTTCCTATCCATGCGCATGCATGAAGGAAATAATTTCACAGAGAAAAGCCACAAAATCTTTATTTAGTGTGAGGTAGCAAATTTCACAGTGTCATGGTAACATTTGAGTACATATACAAGAAGCCTGGCACATATCAAAGAGAGGAAAAGAAGCACCTAGGCCCAGGAGAAATTCACACAAGTGAATGGGATGAAGATTATCATTCTTGCAGCAGTAAAGACTAATATGTTATGAAGAGGCAGATTGATGAATGCCACAAAATGCTGGCTACTGAGACGGTGCATGAAACAGATATCTCTCATTCAGGATTTGTAAAGGTTTTTTCAAACAGACGGTATAATGTATCTTATTCCAGAAAATCCATATCTGCAATAACATGGTCTAATGTCTCAGCTTGTAAACTTTGCCAGTCTGGTTAGTTCTGATTCTGTACTGAGTTGTACTAAATTTATTGTTCTTTATAAACTTGTTCCAGAATTAGCTCATTCAACAGCTATATAAAACTGTCTGCAAAGTTCTCCATTCTTGAAAAAAGAAATGTTAACCAACCACTAAACCCAAAGTTTTCCATTTGGGTTATCCAAAATACAAGTCGGTAAGAGGTGGTACCATTCCACCAAGTTTTGTACCAATAGCAGGTTAACAGGATGGGACAAAGAAAGAATAGAGCAGCAAAAGAAAAAGAAAAGATGGTAAGTGAATATAGGAAGGCAAGTGAGTGTAAGAATGACAAAATACAGAGCCTTCAAAAGACAAAGCCTTCCAAGATATACCATCTGGGACTTAACTGAGTCATGCATCTGGTCATGCCATGAGTTGATAGGCAGACTGCCTCCCTTAGAGAAAGTGAATCCCACACTTACCTCCCTAGCAGGAAGAATGTGCTGTTACACCTTTCTATAGGGTGAATTTTTTTTTGCAGCTTTAGGATTGTTTTGATGATGCTTGCTCCCATATTGTCATTTTATTTGGTGAGCCAAACAGAACAAGGAAGGGAACACAAATACAACCTATTCCTTAATTTACAGGAACTAAAGGACAGGACTACAGCAGACAGAATATCAAGGAAACTACCCTGACCTTGCATATTCGGGGAGAGAATAAACAAGTCACTTGCAATCTCTGTCTTATTGGACCTTTTTTTCTATACAACAATATTGTCAAGAAACTCGCTTGGTTTAGCACAGTAATGCATAAAGTTTAACAAATGTTTTAATTCCTGTTTGTTGGGTATCTTGCTAACAATGAATTATTTTCATAAGAGAAACACCTGTTTTCTGAGGAAAGAAGGTTGGTTTTTCCTTTTTTTTTAAATTTTGTAAGTTTTGTTGTTGTTGTTTTGTACAGAGAATGTGTCATGAGCTCCTAGAGGTAGGAAGTTACTTAGTCATACACAGTATTTCTTGTCAGCTTCACACTTTGAGGTGCAAGATAGAAGGAAAGATTTATTGTATAAATAGAAAGGCATCAGAGATCTCTTTAAAGTGGAGCGTAGGACATTACCTGAGACAAGAAAGGCATCCTTGCATATCCTAGTAATACCAGCAGTACCAAAGATGGAAACTGAGAACAGACTAGTAGAAAACTGTTTGCCAGTAACATTTTCTGATGCTGAAACTTCATGAGACAGCATTTTTGCAACTTTCTTAAGTCAAATAATGAGAATGAGGTTTCAAATTTGCTCAGCTAATGCTGATGCTAGCCTTATAATAAAAGAGACTTGGTCCAAAGAAGAGCCCCACAGATGATGAAAAAGACTGGGAAGCCTTACAGGAGAAAACACAGAGAGAACTGGGTTTGTTCATCCTACAGAAAAGAAGCCTTGAAGAAGATCTTATCATCATGTTCTAAAATTTAAAAGATGGCTAAAGATAAGGCTGGCCCTCCGCTTTTACAGCACAAAGAGGAGAAGCAATGGGTACAAGTTACTCCAGTGGAGATTCTGACTGGATAGGAGAGGAACATTTTCATAATGAGAACAAGCCATTGGAATACTCTCCCCAAGGAAATGGTGGATTCCCCCAACAGAGGACACTTCTGATTCAGCCGGACAGGGCTGTGGGCCATGTTGCCTACACTGTGCTTTTGCCAATAGTTGTTGGAGTAAATGATCCTCAGAGTACCTTCCAACCCAATATTCTGTGAATCTATTATATGCTGAAAATGAAACTGTTTTTTCTTCTTTTTTCTTTTTTTTTGTTTTTGTTTTTGTTGGTTTTTTTTTTTTTGATTTTTTTAGTTTTGGTTTTTGTTTGGTTGGTTTGGTTTGATTTCTTTTTGTTTTCCTGATGAAGCCTGATTTTTTCTGAACTTCTGTGTAAAATTTTTGCAGTTGAAATTGCTTTTATACTAAAAATGATGTTCCTTTAGATATGTAAATCTAAACTTCATTATTCTATCTTTATTTTTGCTGTAACATTCAAGAAGTCAGGTGTGTATGGAAAATACTAAATTTGGACCTTAGTATAGGACCTGTGGTTCCTTCTAGTCAAATTATAATCACTCAAGAAAGCATAGCAAATTTTCTAGGTGACTATTTTTTCAGCAAAAACTTTTCTTTTCCCATGATTAAGTTGAAAAATCAAAATATTGATAAACTACATTGAAATAAATAAAAGTTCAGTAGTTTTAACGTAAAAGTATGCAGTAAATATAAATACTTATATTTTCCAATATTAATTTGCTCTTTTTGGATAAGGTTGAATGAAAAGCCTCAGGTTGTGCATCATCATTGCATTTATCAAGTCATAACACTAATTTTGAACTGTGTGACAGTATAAATATTGCAGGGCACATATAGCAAACCAAGAACTTTCAAATAATATTGAATTTTACACCAGACACACACTTTTCTTACACAACACCAACCCTTAGTGAAAACACTGCAGACCACAATTGATTTTAAAGCTTGATTAAGCACAATCAAGGAACTGAAATGAATTTATTTCTGTTTTCACAAACCATAACTCTATGAATAATCTAGTAGTTTTATAAAAGATTATAAAACATGCTTTATTAAAAGTAGCAAAATATTTAAATTGATAGCTGTTAAAATAATACCAAGAGACAGTCACAAGCAAGGACAAAAATGAAATTTCCTTAGGAGGTATCATTCATCCCATTCAAAAGGGGATTTTTGGTGATATCTCCAAACAAGTTCAGTGTATACGGCCTGGTGTATGTGAGTACATATACCTGCATACATGCATGTATATACGTACATTATTACACACTTGTATATATATACACATATACATACATACATAGATACATATATATATATATAAATATCACATACTTAGCACACAAATGGCAATGATTTTATATGAGAGATTTACACTGCACAAAGAGTTTCTGAGGATTTGCCCTCTTTCGCTCTCTAGTGTCCCTCCCTTCCCATGTATACATGGTACTTCTGTTGTGTTCGGCAGAGTTCTGTCACTCTCTTGAGGCTTACGTCCACTTCTTAGAGGCCTTCATCCTGGCAAGCTGACAGTATCCTTCAATGCTTATGGAATATTCCAATTCCATCTTTTTTTAAGCACTTCACATTATGTCAAAATGCCATTCTGGATGGCTTTGATCAAATTGGATTTCATTTGAAAAAACCTGTAGTAAAGACAGCTGAAGTAGATACCTTCCTGAACATGTCTAATTCACTCCAGATTTCTTAGGTATCCCAGCTTCAGCTCTTGATGGCTTTCTTTGATATCTGTACTTACACGGTTTATTTTGATTAATGACATTAATTAATTTTGGGGTTTTTTTACCTCTTTAAATAAACTAGTATTAGGTTTGGATTTTCGAACACACATAACTCAAGACTAAAAGTACAAATCAGTATAAAAATATTTTACACATTTTTCATTATCTTGCTTGAAAACAAATTTGAAATTTTGCAATAAATCTTTCCTACTAAGCAATTTGAAACTGCACAGGAGTTCATTATTTTTCTTATTAGCTAAATTTCCATAGCAATATCATGCTGATAAATATCATCAGTGATGCCATAAATTTTACTTAAATTAATACAAACGATGATGCTTTATTAGTATGTACAATGGAGCACATCTTAAATAATCATTAGATTCAAAAGAGTCTATTTTCTTCACTCTGTTAATTTGCTGTATGCATGTCCAGAAATTTACCACATATCTTTTCAAACAAGCATTACACTAAAAGCTGTCTCTGCCCTTTATTCTGCTCTTCTATGGTTTAGAAAGTGCAAAGGCTCAATAGCACTTAGGATGAGAATCAGATTTTTCACACAAAATCACACAGAGTATTCTGAGTTGGAAAGGACTCACAAGGTTCATCAAGACCTACTCTAAAGTGAGAGTCCCATACAGGGACTGAAGCCACAACCTCTGCTTTATCAGCACCATATTTGTCTTTAGAATACTTAAATAGGAAACATGGGGTGAGAAAGCCATCTGCAAATGATGTGCCAGATTAGCCAGGGGAAAGGGAGGGAATAAAATATGTGTTCTTTTTTAAACAAATGAAAAACATAAACCAAACAATGTTTCTATCACTCAAGAGTAAAGCAGTTAACAGATTGTCTAATGGGCTTTAGGGCAGTTCTGAGCAATTCTAACCCACATCCTCTGATACACTGATTAGACTGTGGAATCACACAGCACTGAAGATAACTCCTGCCCTGCATGATTCCTGTGACATAGAATGATGCCAAGAGCTTAGCCTTCTAACATAGGCATCAAAGTGTCTCCTCACTTTAAACTTCCCTCCGCACCCTGATAAGGAAAAATAATGTATGATTTTAAGAATTTGTTTCTTTATCACTGAAGAAAACTTAGAAGAGACCAAAAAAAAACCCAAAAAAGTAACTCAGAGAGAATAGCCAGTCAGCTAAGATTGGCTAAGCTATGCAATCGTGCTTTGAAGCAAATGAACCTTATTTTGAACCACTTCAAACAACTGGAAAAGAAAAAAAAATCCTATCAAATCTGCCATAAGGGAAGCATATGTGAACTGCACATGGTCTGAGAAATGGGATAAAGGATCTAAATAGGTCTTTTACTGTCTTTATGCTCTGATTCATGGAAACAAGAGAGTACTTAAACACATGCTTACTTGCAAGCATCTGCTTTACGTTTATTGTCTTCAAATGAGAAAGCCAATAGTTAAGTTTATATGTGGTCCTGGATGGAAAGAAACATAAAACACTCTGTCGGTGAGGTTCTGACTTCAGTCCCCACCTTTGCAGTACAATCAAAGTAGCTGCTTAAGTTTACTGCAAGTTTTTTTTAGGCAAGACACAAATAAACTGTCGAGATCAGCTCTCAGATGTGAAATACAAAAGCTCCAGGTGTATATTGTGGTTTGCTTAGTGTCAAAGATTTGATTCCATACACTTCTAGGAGAAAGATTCTGTAAAATTTTCTCAAGAAGACACTGAAGAAAAAAGTTTGGGTATGCGCAGGTGAAAAACTATCAAGAGATATTCCTTAATATTTGGGATATTAATTTCAGTACCTCAATTCAGGACAAGCATTTCCCTATTTATATTTTCTCTGATTCACAGTAATCTGTACTTTATAGACTAGTTAAACCCTAAGTCATGGACCACTTGAAAAATAAATAAATACAAAACAAAACCCTTCACTGCACATAGATCTACCCTTGGGGAAATGTTGGGAGACAAAAATATGTGACAGATGTTAGTCACATTGCTTAATGCACTACTGGAAGTTGCTCAGATACTGTGGTGATGAGTGTGGAGTGAGAACCTATATAGATTAGAACCATTTAGCAAGATGTGTCCTAAACAGACTCATTACATAGCTATTACTGAAAAAAAAATTGGAGAGGAGGTGATGCATGAGTTGTAGAATAGCAGACTTGTAAACGTCTTTGTATATATATGTTCTCCTAAAAAAGCCTTGTGTCTATTATTACATGATAAGTAGAACAATTGTTTTCAATTTTAGATCATTTATCTATGTTTTAATTTGCCATTCTGTTCATGAAGCATCAAAGATGCAACAGCAAAGCCTTTACAAAAGCTGCTTAGCACAATAATTAGCTTTTGTATTGAGCATAAAAGGCAGTCATGAACTCAGAATAGAACGGTAATAGATGAACCAGAAAAATAGAATGCATCTGCCAGAAAAGATGGGACAGTGTTGTTCATTGAAATACTGTCCATTTTACTCTGGATTCATGCAAGTCAGTTGCAGGTCACACAAGATAAACTGTGCAAATTGCATTTGTCTTTGAATGGACAGATGAAATTTGCTTAAAATAAATTATACAGTTTAATCAAAAGGAATCTTTAATTGCAACCCCAGAACCACAGAATATTACACGTTGGAAGGGATCCAAAAGAACCATTGAGTCCAGCTCCTGGATCTGAAGAGACCTAAGAGTCACACCATGTACCCGAGAGCATTTTTCAAATTGTCCAAGTGCTTCTTGAACTGCATCAGGTTGTGACCTTATATGTTCCAGTGCCCAACCACTCTCTGGGTGAAAAACCTTTTCTTAATATCCAGTCTAAATATCCCCTGACACAACTTCAGGCCATTCTCCTGGGTCCTGTCACTGTCACCACAGAGAAGGGATCAGTGCCTGCCCCTCCTCCTCCCCTCATAAGGAAGCTATAGACTACAGTGAGGTCTCCCTTGAGTCTCCTCTTCTCCAGGCTGAACAGACCAAGAGACCTCAGCTGCTCCTCATACAGCTTCCCCTCAAGGCCCTTCACCATCTTTGTAGCCCTTCTTTGTATTTTCTAATAGCTTCATATCTTTCTTATTTGTGGTGACAAAAACTGCACATGAGGCTGCACCATTGCTGAGCAGACTGAGATAATCCCCTCCCTTGACTGGCTGGCAATGTTATTGTTTCCATAGCAAACTTCTAAGGGATTGGTATAGGATAGAAATTCATAGTATGAACACAATATTTTCCAACAAGGTTATCCTAGCAAGTGACCAGGTATATACATTCAATGCCGGTAAAATGGAGGAAAACTCAGATGTTCAAAATATTCTGTGTCTTCACCAAATTTCATAATCAACTTAGAATTTAGGTGGTAGGCTTCAGTTACAACATTCTAATGCATTAACCTACTTAAATAACTGGAATTGGAAAATAAACTTTTCTTCCTGTGCTTTTATTTGTTGCTGTCTCTGTGCTTAAAGTATAATGTATTCATCACATATGATGATACTGTTCTGTCTCCTTTTTCTTTGCCAGTTACTCCAGTTATCTCAGAAAAGGATGAAATGACACTTTATCAAATAACAGCTATTACATAATGACTTGTAAATGAAGCAGGATTGCTGAAGTCAATTGCAGCTATAAATTAAATTTGGCTGTCTCAGATACCAAAGGCAAAAAATGAGCACTTCAGAACCTGTATTTTTTTTAAATCATGTGACAGAATCTTAGAAAGTTCATGAAATTTTTGACCATATTTTATTGACTGTTTAGTTTCCAACACTGCAAAAATTTTTTGTTTTTTCACAGTATCACAAATAATGATTCATTAAAGAACTTCTTCGTATGTTTATTCTTTTCATTTTAAACTTGCCTCAATTTACTCAAAAGTTTTGCATAGAATAACCTGATTTTAACCTGATTTTAGTAATGAAAATTTCTCCCAGTGTTCGGACACTCACCTCACAGTCTACAAACTTAGATAGGTGAGATTTCAGCAAAATCCACATTTCTGTTAGTGAATTCATTAAAAAGTAATAAAATACTACTATTTTTAGCAGTAATGCTAACAGTCATAGTACTGTACTATAAAGTATTGATTTTTAGTTCCAGAATGCTTTGCAAATTGCAAGTGATAGATCCTCACGTGGCTCTCAGGAACTGAAAAAATTGTTCCCAGCCTTTTCAGAGAATATTCCTATTGATTCCTAGTATATTAACAATGTGTTAAGCATATTGTTGCAGGACACAAAACAAGCCTTTAAGAGAGCTGCATTTTGGTGTCAGGAACACCTAACCCTGTTCTAACTGCAGGGACCACATTGTGTCTCATGCCTTTCCTGAAGCACACAAAGTATAGAGCACTCAACTTGTTGGATGTAAAGATAGTAGATAGCTCCAAGGTGAACTCACATTGATGAATGTTCATTCAGAAACAGCTGCGAAAGATAAAGTAAGCTTGACTTTTTACTTCAACTCCCTATCACAAATGTTGGATGTGATGTCTCCCATTCAGGTATGAAATTTTCTTCCCTAAATTTCTGTTTGAATTGATTGTTGCTAAGCTGGTACTCAAATTCCCATCTCTTGACATTATGATCAGAATGCCTTTGCCTGTCAGGCAAAAAAAAAATAAAAGAGATCTGAAAGACTAAAACACTACAACACCCACTAGAAGACAGCCATTTAGAGAAAAGTCCAACAGTCTCCTAAGAGAAAGTAGTAATACAAAAATGATTCTGTTCACTTCTACAAAGAAACTGTATGACTCATCAAATTTTCTTTGCAACTTCAATAATTTAAAAACTCATCACTGTAGGTGCCCTGTAAAATCAATGGAGTTCTAAGAAGCTCCAGAGGTAACTCAGCCAATCCCAATATATAAATCGACATGAATTTACAGAGACAGTGAAGAAAACCCACAGTAGATTATTTGATCATATACTTCATATCAGATATTGTTTTCAAAAGATAATTCATCATGTGTTGAACTTGGCTGGCTGCCATATGACCACCAAGCCAATCTCTAACTCCCTCTCCTCTGCCGGACATGGAGAGAATCATAGAATCATAGAATTGTTTGTGTTGGACGGGGCCTTAAAAGTCATGTCACCCACTATAGACAGGGGTGTAACCTTCCACTAGATCAGGTTGCTTAAAGTCCCATTCCAACCTGGCCTTCCAGGGATGTGTCATCCACAGCTTCTCTGGGAAACCTCTTCCAGTGCCTTACAAATAAAGAATTTGTTTCTAATATCTAATACAAATCTACCCTCTTTCAGTTTCTAGCCATTTGACCTTGTCCTACCAGTACAGCCTCTTGCCAAAAGTTCCTCTCTAGATCTCTTATAGGCCCCTTTGGACACTGCAAGACTTCTGTAATATCTCCTTGAAGCCTTCTCTTCTCCAGGTTGAAGAACATCAACTGTCTTACCCTGTCTTCATAAGAAACGTCCATAGGAAAAATAAGATGAATAGCTTGTGGGCTGAGATAAAGAAGAGGTGATCACTTATCAAATACTATCAGGGAAAAGCAGTCTTGTTTTGGGAAGATTAATGTAATCTATTGCAATTATAAATACAGCAGGATAGCGAGAAAACAAGGTCAATGTAAACAATACCTTCTCTTCACTCCTAACCTTTGTCCTCAAGCCTATCTTTACTCCTTTGTTCCCGTTCCTGACCCTTCTGTTTCCCTCTACCTTTGAGTGACACAGGAGGGATGGAGTACAGGGCATGTGATCATGTAACATTTCATCTCTGTTGCTCCTTCTTCACATTCTTCCACTGTTTGCATGTGGGGTCATTCCACAGGCTGTAGGTCTTAATGATTTGTTCCAGCATATGTCCTCTCCATGGGTAGAATCCTTCAGCAACAGACTACTAGAGCATGGATCCCCTGTAGAGCCACAGCTCCTAGGAAAACCCGCTCTATTACAGGCTGCTTTCCTTTCTGCCATGAACTCACTCTTGGGGCTATCCTTAGGCTGTAGCTTTCTTCAGGTCATCTCCACCTGCTCTGAAGTGGGATCTCTCACAACCTACAATGTGGATACCTGCTCCCCTCAGTCCTCTACTGCCTGCAGAGGGACAATCTGCATCACTGTGGTCTTCACTGCAGGCTGCAACTGCAGGGGAACCTCTGCTCCAGCGCCTTTCTTCCTCTTCCTTGATGGTTGTTTCCATCACATTTTTCTTAGTCCTCTCTCTCACAGTTGATATGCATAATTTTTACTCTTAAATATGCTATCATAGAAGTGCCACCAGGTCAGGTTTGGCCAGCTGTGGTCATGTCTGTTGGACATGATGATGGCTTCTGATCCTTTCTCATAGAGGACACCTTACAGATCCCCCTGCTACCAAAACCTTGACTCAAATCCAATGCATCCATAAACATTTGAAAACATTCTTTAATATTTACTTTAGAACAAATCTTATTGTTCTACTTCTTACACAGCTTAGCATCAAACAATTATATCCATTAAATGTGTAATGTAAGGTAATAAAATGGACTTAGACCTGTTATATTGTGGTGTCTGTGTTTGTTTTAAACAGATTTAATAATGGATTTTTTTCAAATTGATATAGTCATAGCATAACACAGTAGAACATATGAGATAGATGCTTTGATCTGCTGCTATTCTGCAGCCCTAAAAAAAATCCATTTCAGCAAAGATGCATAAATGTATACTCACAGAAGTCTCAGGGATATGCTTTAATGGGCATAGCATTCATTGGACATGGTTCCTCCAGAGAAAATTGCACTAGCCTATTGAATTTCTTCTTGTAGTGAAATGTTTTCCTCAATGATTTTCCCAGAGTTCTTATATTTTAATAGCACAAGTATTATTCATTTATTTTATTTTCTGTTTTATTATTTAGTTATTCAATGCAGTAAAGTTGTTCCATTTTTGTTAACCTATTTCTGCCTGAGTGTTTCTTGTAATTGCTTCATGAAATCTAAAGTTTCCTCTGTCACAAAAGAAGGATAATGTAAAGAAAACTATGCATTAATAATAATAATAAAAAAATAATAAAGTATATTTAAATTAAAACATTCTTTCTCTAAGCACACTTATGCAAAGCTACCACAGGCCAATCTCACTGTGTCTTCTACATTTGGAAAGGGCCACTGAGGCCTTGCTGTATGCCAGAGAATTCACAAAAAATCTTCTGTTCCATTATCAGTGAAGAGAAAGCCCCAGCAAATGGAAATGCAGGTGAGGAGGAATTCCACTCTGTTATTCAGTTGTTAGTAACAACTTGCAAGGGTTATAGCAGCTTACAAACAGCACCTCCTCAGCAACATTTTCCCTGTCATGTGCCTGCTGTCCACCTGGGAGCATCAACAACTGGTTCAGAGCTACATAGCACCAAAGCACTGACACTTTAATACTAACAAACATCTTTTGTATTGACAATAGGTCCAATTATAAGGAAGCCTGGGGAGAAGTGATGGAGATAGATAGATTTTCAAAGGTAAGAGCACAACCTTGTCTTTTTCTTATATTTCATATTTCCACTCTATGTCACTCTTATGGACTTCCCTTGTGTGGGTTCCTTACAGAGGAAGTTGCTGCTTTTTTCAATTATTTATACAAGAAAATGTGAAAAAGGAACATCACAATTGTAATGATTTAATAATTGACTATGATAATAATAATAATAATAATAATAACAACAACAATAAAATTTGTAATAAGCAGGTTCTATTTCCCTTCTGATTTCTCTGACTTAGAAAAGATTTTATACAAATATCATAAATGTCTCATAATTTTTTTAAGCATCTCCTAAGCAGAAAAGAATAATCTGAGATTAAGTATATTTAAGACTCTAGTTCTATTCCCAAAGAGTTAGGGTAGGGTGACATTTAAGTTCCCTGACAAGGCACCCTAGGCCATGCACACACCCCACTAGTCCTACAGAAGACTATCTGAGTATCAGTGTTCTCATCCTCTACCATTCTTCAGCCAAATGCTAGAAAATATTCATCATAGAAAATAAATCTATATTTAAAACAAAGGAAAAAAAAACCAAAACTGAATAATAATATATCTTTCCAGGTTTCAGTTCTTAATAATAAATGAATCATATAGAGAATTTTTTTTGGAAACATGTAAATCTGGTAATCATACATAATGTTTAGACCATTGAAATGCATTTTTACCTATAAGAACTGTGGCCATATAACAAACATCTTTCCTTTGGAGGTACAAATACTCTTCTACAGTTGGATTCAGCCTGTTTTATCTAAATGGGAAGTGGTTTCTATCAAATGAATCAGAAAACCACAGAATTTCACTATTGGTGATGCTAAATCAAGCAGAAAGAATCTTATGTTCTCCTATTTTTCTTTCTAAATTCCCATGAAATTCAGGTGGCAGTGCCCCAATTATTGTTCCATGAAAAGTGTAGTCTATGTATTCTCCTTTTGCTACCAAAATATTTCCCCTGTTGATTCTTTGCAGCATTAATAAAAAGCAAGATGTGTAGCAACAAATTAAATAGAAGCTTACATAAACAAAAATAGTTGACATATACTAGGGCATGTATGGAGGCAACCAGAATTAACCAGCTCATCCTTTCTATAAAGTAGTCATTTAAAATATTCATAATGTTATGTTGTTGATAGTGATGATATGTTTTTAGACACAGCTAGTTCCAGTTTACATTGACATACTGTCATCAATTATGCTTCACCATCTGTGAACATAATTAAGTTTACCCTTAAATTTGATTTTAGAACATATCATTCACAAGTGACTCTTGTTTACTAAACACACTTGAAATAAGCAAAAACTGAATAACATGAATTTTGAATAAACTAGAAACAATTTTGCATGCAGGCCTCAAAGGGCTATAAATGTATAATTTACCCATTCTCAATGTACAACACACCTGAGCCCTTTCCAGGATTCAGGAACTAACTTAAGCTTTGTGTGCCATTATTCAAATCTCATTTATACTGCTGTTATTGTCTATGACTCTAAATTAAAAAGAGGTTGTAAAATAGATGTAAATGCCATTGACACTGCCTTAATGGAAAGTTAAGAGGAATCAGAAGTTATACCTTTTTTTTCCCAGAGGTAATCATTGATATCTCATACAATATTTTGTCAATTTTCCAAAATCTTGAAGTACTGAACTCCATGGGAAGTATACAAAAGCAACTATCATGAGGTGCTCTAGATCTAACAGATACTCTCAGTAGTTTACATCATATATTCTGTACCCTTACTGGATAAGCATACTATTTACAACAAATGTAGAAATGCTTCCTGTTTGAACAATTGTGAAATTTGATCAATTTTCCTTATACATTCTAAAACCATTCCTAAAAATTACCTATTTTCCTGGAAGTGCCTTCCTGTAAAACTGTTCGCTTAAATAAAGGTGGAAAGCACACACCATAGGGATTCAAAATCAGTCAAATTGAATTAATTTAAAATTCAAATGAAGAGTGGTGCTTTTTTTTTCATTAATATTCTCCAAGCTCTGATCTTGTTAATATATTAAAAGAAAAAAACTAGCACCATGAAGAAGCTGTTTACATCTCCTAAGTGGAAGCCTTTCAGAGTGAATAAGAAAACAAGACAAAAACCTATTAGTAATACTATTCTGTACTACCAAACCATTGTGGCAATCCTGCCTCTTTTACAAGGTCAAAATAAGAGAGTTATTACCAAATCCTTCAAAACTACCATGTCTTGACACCTCTACATCTTCATAGTATTTATCCACAAAATACCTCTGAGACAGAAGTGCACTCGCATCCCAGTTTGCATATGAGGAACTAAGACACAGAAACTACAGTGCAGAGTTCACAATGCACTTATAAATTTAAAAATACAGAAGTCTGAAGGAATCTAGTCTGCAGGAAAGTAAAGGATACTCCACTTGATAGGTGAACATTGACATTGTCTTTGCTTGTGCGCAGGGCAAACAGGCCAAAGAGAAATCACTCACTCCTGTCAAGCAACATTCCTGCACAGGCTCTGCTGAACACCAACTTTTCACATGGACTATTTGGGCTGTTGAGCATTGCTCTGTTTTCAGGCAGGACTAGGGTTTAGTGCTTCCTCAAATGCTATGTAAGATGTCAAGATCAGTTAAAAATGTACTATTTTGAGTGAAATTTCATCAGCTGCATGCAGAATAAAAAGAGGCTGTAAATAAAGCACTGTGTATTTTATGGTAGATCTCAATTTCTAAAAGTCAGGGATATCATATCCTAGACCTATCTTGATAATTTTTTTCCTAAATTCTTGACACTTATAACGAGATGTGAGATGAGAGGTAGGGTGCAAATAAAAATTAGATGTTGTAGGGTTCTGTCTCTGAATTTGATGTCCTGCTGCTTGCCCCCACTTGGTCTGGTACTAACATTAATAGGACATTTTCACAGCCTGTAGCACAACTCAATCCCATTAGGATGTGTTGTGCACAATCAGTCCTGTGGGGGACGTTGGGATTCTTTATAAGCAATTCCCTAGCTGTGACTGGACACACATATTCCTGTGTCTGCCAGCAATATTAGCTGAAAGTGAGAGTAAACGTTCTGGAGTGTCTGGAGGCAGAAACTTCAGACGCTGAGACTCCTACGACATGCTGGCAGTGGGTTTGAAAGGCAGCTCAACTGGTTCCAACAATAGCCAAGTTCCCAGGACTACTCAAAGAATGCCATGAAGCAAAGTTCTGTGTTTTCTTTAAGCTTCTGATGCCTGTCTCTCTGTTCAGTATTTCACAAGCCTTAAGTATCCTGGCCCAGTGATAGGAGACCCCAGTGAGTTTGGAGAAACCTTCAAAAGATCCTGCTGTCCAGGCATATCTGTCTACAAATCTTGGTATGGTCAGAAGCCATAGGGATAAGCATCTGCATATGATTTTGGAAGAAAAGAAAAAAAAGTAGGTGACAAGAGATATATTTGAAGAAATGGTTTCTTCTGCAGCATAAAAAACAGATCTAGCAGAAATTGTATCAGTACTGCTTAAGGTGCCTGAGGGACACAGCAATGGAAACCTGCCAAATCTCATAATGAGAGAGAGGCTACACACACCTGAGGCTAGTTGCTTCCGGAAACCTTCCAAATTTTAACCTTTTTGCACAAAGCAAATGTAAGGCCAGTTCAGTGTGGCTCATCCTCCTGTGAGAGGCATTTGGTGGGTAAACTTCTGTCCAAGAGTCAGAAAGAAATGCGAGACAGGTTAGCAGAGACTTCAGGAGAACATGATGTGGCAGGGGAAAGTGTCATCATTTTCATGTCAGAGAGAACACAAAAAATGCTTGATTGGTACCAATAGTATCAATAGATAGGACTGTTCTTTATTATTGATGTATCAGAAATGGAATGGAAGATGACCTGAACTAAATAGGATTTCTTTCTTTTACTGTTCACATGTGTTTTTAAAAATACTTTTTATAATACTGGTAGCTTACTATAAGGAAGAATTTCTATAAAAAATTTAATATTGCTGAATGGTTTTATCCTTTCTCTTCTGAGGTTTATGATTTTTCATTTGATGACCTTGTGTCTTATCTAATTTTTTTGATCTCTAACAATGGTTTATATGTACATGTACCTTTAAAGTTCTGACTCCCTCCATAACAGGATATTAAGCACATAAACATGAGTCAATAAGAGAATGTTGATGATGGCAACTTCTGAAAAATCAAGAAGTTTTACACAAGCTCTAAATAAATATGACTGAAACAGCTACCTGTGAATACTAAAGCTACAACTTTTTTGACTACATTAAATTTCTAAAAACATCTGGAATTTAATTTGTGTGTGTCATATATGGTCAAACAATTATTAGTGCATTCTGGTCTTTCAATTCCTAAAACTCTCCTAATGTGGGAAAGTAGGAAAGGAAAGGAAAATACCTCTGTAGAGATTAAGTGATCTGTAAATGCCCAGTGAGGATTAGCAGTTAATATGTGTTAAGAATAGGTTCCGAATGCTCACAGACTTACTTCCTTTAAGTTGCAGCAAACCAAATTCTTTCAATTGAGGTAAGCTTCGTCAGGGACACTATCTTTTGCTTTTTCTCTTGGCTGGCAATCTCTGTTTTCCAAGGTGTATCAGAAAACGTGTATGAGACACAGATTTAGATAAGTGTGAAAGAGACAGAAAATATAGGTCATAGAGAAAGATCTGTTCAGAGATTAGTGCCTTGTGTTTGAAATTATAAACTAAAGAAAAGCTAAACGGAATTATTCTGTAAAAAGTACCTTTTGGAAAGTAAAAGCTGCTATTTAGAGCAAGGAGTGACAAGGATGAAATTTGAGACTAAAGACTTAACTTCTCAACTCATCTTTCTGTCAACCCTCTTTCATCACACCACTTTATAAATCAAGTCCAAATGAATCCCTCCCAAGTGAGAGTCTTCTCAGAAAAATGGCAAGTTATGATTCAGAGACAAATTCCTAAAAGATCTCAGGCTTCCTAGTGTTTAATGTTCTCATTAAACACTGAGGAAGACTTTAACTTAAACCTCCCAATGGTGAAGACATCACGGTAAAATTTCAATTTTATTTTTTTTAGTATTTGATATAGCTTCTAGTATTAAAGATACCACTTGTTCAGTTTATACTGAAAAATGATGTTTCACATAAAATGTAATGTGGGACACAAAATCAAGCTTTTTGAGTTTTTGCCTCATTCACCTTCAACCTTTTTTTTCAAACAATTTGTATGTTTGAAAAAAATCCAGATTTTCTAGTTGATTTATGATGATTATAGAATCCACCTCATGCCTGTTGACTTTCAAAGGAATGCACATAAAACTGTGTAGTACACAGTAGGGCATTCAGGATAGCAATAGGCAGCTTTGATTCAAAATATAATAAGCAAAGTTCAGAAGTGGTTTGTAATTTTATTTCTTTTTTGACACAATAATATAAACATGAGTTTGTATGTGAGACAATGAAATCTTGCAAGATAGGGTTTTTTTAAAGGGTGACTGTTCTATATCACATTATGGTAATGCTTTTGTTTCTGGAAAAATTTTGTTGCCTTTGCTTTAGAAGTCTCTGAATTCATTAAGCATCAAATCCTTTTACAGGAAAAGCACTAATTTTGTCAAAGAAATCTAAAACTCAGTGAAGTCTATGTCATCTGAGCATGAGCTAGGAGTCAGAGTGCAATTAGAAATATTAATTTAATTTATTATTTTTTGCCAGAAAGAGGCAAAATATTATTTTCTAACTTTTTAAAAAATTTTATTTTTGACACAAATTTCCACAGAAGTAACATACTAACTCCATTAGGCAAGGAATACAGATAAAAGAGCTTTGATCATAACTGAAAACACTGAGTACCAATTACTAGAAAAAAATATTTTCTGGTCTCTGATTAGAGAACTGTAGTGAATTAAACACCTGCCACACTTCACACTAATAAAGAAAGATTGATTTCTTTGGGATAGCTATTTGGCCATTATCATAGCAGGTCAGATGTTGCATACCAGATGTATTCAAAAGTTCTTGGCTATGGTATGTAAATCTTTGGATTTGATTTTGACTCTAAATGCAGCAGTTGTTCCTTGCTCTCCTGTTGCTCTTCTCTAGACTATTCCCAACCTTTGACACTTTCTGACACTATGCCAGGCATCATTTTTCCTGCTTCATAAATGTTTTGCTTCAACTTCTTGATAACATTTCGCATTAGATAATATCAAAATAGCTGTTGAACTTTCAAGGCTGCTAATTTAGGCATGGGCATTCTCAGAAGAGAATAGAAGCAACTCTGAGAAGAACCATACAGAAGATTTATAATCTTGTGATAGTTTATGATAATGGAAAGATCTCAGAAATTCTACCTTTATGAAAGAAACACCAAAAGGATACATATGTATTGGTAAGGAGAAAGGAGTTGCAAATATTATATTGTGTGGTCATATAGATTTATCTATGCTGTTCTTCCTATGATAAATACGAAGAATTATTGTCAGCAGAGGATGATCAAGACATAGAGCACTCAAACAAAATGTGTGTAGGAAGGCAATGAAGACTAATGGAAGCTGGCTAATGCCAATGCAAGGCTACTCTTGAATACCTTTGAAAAGTCATAGTGTCTTGGAAAAGTACACAAAGACTAGAAGAGAAAAAATATCACTCCTATATTCAAGTAGGATAGAAGGAAGATTTGGGGAACTACAGTCCAGTCAGCATCACCTTAGTCATTCTAAAGGTGATGGAGAGAAACGTCCTGGAAAGATTTTCTAGACACATGAAGGTGAAGGAGCAAGCTAGGAATAATTAGCATGGATTTTCAAGGGTGAAATCATGGTAGACCAACTTGATAGATTTCTACAATGATTGGAATAGCTGATGGATGGTGGATGAGAGCAGAGAAACAGATATTGTTTACCCTGACTTCAGAAAGCTTCTGACACTGTCTCACATAACATCATCACAGAGGAATTGACAAAGTAAAGTTTAGGTAAGTGGGCAGTGAGATGGATTAAAGACGAGCTGACTAATTGATCCTAGAGGAATGTGATTGATGGCACCAAGTCCTGTTGGAGGCAGTTTCTAGCAGTGTAGCTCAGAGGTCCATCCATGCTCTAATATTCTTCAACACCTTTATTAATGACTCAGATAAGGATGACATCTTAGCAAGTCTGCAGCCAATACAAAACTAGGAGGAGAGGTTTATACAAGATAAAGTTATGCCACCATTCAGATGAAGCTCAGTAGACTGGATGGATGTCAGCAAGGGTAAATGCCAAATCCTGCACCTGGGGAAGAAAGTTGATGCACCAGTTTATGCAGGAGTGAAACCATCTGAAAAGCAGCTTTGCCAAAAAGGATCTTAGGATTCTAATGGACAACAGGCCAGCAATGCACCCTCAGAGCAAAGTAGTCCACCAACCTCCTCAGTTGCATTAGGAGTATTGCCAGCAATTTGAGTGAGGTGATCGTTCCCCTCTGTTCAGTGCTAGTAAGACTGCACCTGCAAGATTGTGTTCAGTTCCCAGCTCCCACTACTGGAAAGATACAGACTTAACAGATCAAGTAATGCTCCAGAAAAATTGATTTAGTGATTGGAGCACCTTTCACAGAAGAAAAGGCTGAGGGAGACAGGATTTTTTCAGCCTGGAGAAGGTTCAGGGAGGTCTCATCAATGATATACATATATCTGAAGGAGGGGAATCATGAAAATGGAGCCTGACATTTCTCAGTAGTGCTTATTGAGAGGATACAGGCAATGGACACCAATCAAAATACACAAAATTCCATCTGAACATAAAAACTTTTTTTTTTTACTTTTGTGAGGGTGGTCAAATGTTCTAAACAGGGTACAGAGTCTCCATCCTTGGAGAAAGTAAATAACTGGACGTGGTCCCAAACAATCTGCTCTAGCAGGACTCTGCTTTGAACAGGGAGAGTCAGACTAGATTAATTTAATAGGTCACTTCAAACCTAAACAATATTGTAATTACTCTATTTTTCTCTAATATGCAGCTTTATTTATTTACATTGGTTGTTGATTTAATTCTGCGAAATGTAAAACAGCCAGTCAGAAAAAATATAGTTGGAGATGTACAAAAAAAGGCAGAAGAAAGAAATGAAATTTATAAGTCAAGAAGTGGCAGTAGGCATAATGATAATTTTAATGCTGCAATTACAAGATTGTTAAGTGAATAAAAAATGATGGGTTTAATGCTCACTATTTTTACTGGTTTTCACTGAGGGAGTTAGAGAGAATGTAGTAGCATTCAGAGCTCTACTGCTGTAAAGGAATGCTGTAAGTGGATGGAGTCAGGTGAACAGAGCAGCAAAAGTCTCACAAGGTTTACTGCAGAGCTGTGAAATCTGTCAGTTTTGTCCATCAGAGAAACTAGAGCTTTTAAACTCTGCCCTCTAAAGCTGGATAATCTGGCACAATAAAAAGTCCATAAGACCCAACTACTAAATGCTTATAGGTTTGAAGAAAGAGCCAGAAAAAAAGGAAATCAGAGGCATTAGCCACCTGTTTTTTCAGTTCCACTACAAATTGTTTATTTCTGCAACTGGTCTTGAAAACTGCAAACAAGGTTTGACTGGCTTGGAATACGAGGGGTGAACTTCAGGGAAGCCTTTGACACTGACTTCCACAAGACTTCCATGGACAAGCTGACTGCTTATGTGCTGGATGGGAAGACCATGAGGTGGGGTAGAAAACAGCTGAGTGGCCAGGCCTAGAGGGTGGAAATCAGTGATAGGGAGTCTAGGTGGAGGCAAGTGAATAGTGGTTTGCCCTAGGGATATCAGTACTGGGTCTAGTGCTGTGTTACACCTTTCTTGATGTGGATGATGAAGCAGAGTAAATGTCAGCAGGTTTGCTGATGAAACAAAACTGGGAGGAGTGGTTTATACTCAGCCTGTACATCTTGGACACCAGCAATATGCATTGCTGAAAAGAATTTCAATGACATCCCAGGCTGCATTAGGCAAAGTATTGCCAGCAAATGCGGGGAGGTGACCCTTCCCATTTATTCAGCACTGGTGAGGCCACACTTGGGGTCCCATGTTGGATCTTGGACTCCTCAGTACAGAAGAGACATGGACATTCTTGTGAGAGTACAACAAAGGCTACGAGAATATCTCACATATAAGAAAACTCTCAGGGGGCCTTTTCAGCCTAGAAAAATGAATTCTCTGCAGAATATTATTAATATTTATAAATACCTGAATGAAGTGTGAAAACATGACAGTCAGGCTCTCTTTAGTGGTGTCCAGTGACAGAACCAGAGGCAATGGGTCCAAACTGGAGCATAGAACTCCAGAAAACACATTTTACTCTGACAGACAAGAGGGCTGATGCAGGTTTTTCAGAGACTTACGGAGTCTTCCTACTTGAGATGTTGAAAATTTGTCTGAACATGGTCTTAAGCATCTGGGACTAAGTGGCCCTGCTTGAACAAGAGAGTTGGTCCAGATGGCCTCCAGAGATCCTGTCCAGCTTCAGCCTTTCTGTGACTCTGTGAAAGTTCTCTACCTTGTTCAGACAAATGCACTCCAACAGCCTAACACACTATTACTCTAAATCAGACTCAAACAAATGTAGTTATAAAAGAGCACTATCTACATTAGGCCACATAATAAAAAACTAACTCAGTATTTTCTTTGGAACACTGTTATGTAGTCAACTATTAAAAAACAATTATGAAATGTATCATGTAGTAGGAAAAGACATCTTTACACATCATCACCATCATCATCATCATTTACTGGTTAATAATAGCAATAGAGATTTTGAGAAAAACTGATTTTGGTTTCCCAACTCCCTAGAATTGTCTTCCAGCCCTTAGAAACTATGAGACTGCTAAGAGTTCATGAGCAAGCAGTTTAAATCTGGACATGTGCTGAGTTCTACCGTATATTTGTCCCCTTGTTACTCATTATTCAATACCACCCATGTATGTAAATACAAAAGAATGTAAGAACAGATGTACTGGATGAGGCTGAAGGCCTTCCTAGCCAAGTATAACATATCCAGCAGCAGCTTGGAACAGGTGGTTAGAAAAAGGGTGAAAGGAGAAGGGAAAATAGTAAATTATGGTTTCTCTCTTTTTCCTTTTTGCAATCAGTGATGTAGGAACTTCACAAGACCAAAGTTTCATCTGGATATTAGTGTGTAATATATAGACTGATCTCTCAGCTATTTTTTTATCTCCCTACTGAACTCAAGAATATTCTCTATTTCTTTGGAAAGTAAATGTTATAATTAAATTGCAGGGGTTTGCAGAAAGTGTTTCTAAGCATTCTGACTAAAAACTCTGCATGGTATTTCTAGTTCTACAGTTATCAGAAATTCGGAATGGTTATTTCAAATTCATCTTCTCAGTGTCATTCTTGATTAGATTATCTCTACTGTTTTCATTTACCTTCTTCAGAAGATGAGCAATTGTAATATCAGTTTGTTCTTCAAATGGAATCTGTCCCACACTCCAGATGTTCTTTACTGCATTTTGTACAAGTTTTAGTTCTAGATAAACTGAAAATGAGCTGACAGAAAGAGCATGAAATATCTAAGGTGCAGATCCATGACTAAATATATTTTCCTCTGAATTTTTTCTCCTGCTCATAACTTTAGATTATTTCACTGAATTTTACATGAGAATTTTAATCACCTTTATGTTGCGTGGTCTTCTCTGTGATTAAACATAAAATGCTTAAAAAACTTAGTTACCCTGGCAGAAGATTTGGTCTAGCTTTGGTTATGCATCAATTGAGCAGTACCAGTAACCTGGGCAGTCAATTGCACAAAAGCTCACCAATCACCAACTGGGCCAGCCCCGACGGTTTAGCAGACAACCTGTCACTAATAAACATCAGTTGGCTGGGGCAACACTCAGTCCGCTCACCATTCACTTCACTGGTACATTCAGCTATTGGTAACTTAAAATAGCTAGGGAAGTACATTTTCACAGTGAGAATACATCATGATTGCAGTTAAAAATGGTAGTCTGAAGAGTAAATTCAGTGACACTGGGTCAGCAGTAGCTAGGTGTATGATTTTAATACATAAAAGTACGGGTTGTACTAAATTTGTGAAGAATTTAAGTATGAAAAGCTACAAATAAACAAAGCTATTTAAATATTGTAATTGCAGTAGAGTCTGGGCCCTTGTGCTCTTTCTCAGCTTCAGTGTAGTTTCTTGCTGTTACTACATGAGTCCTTTCTTCCATTTATATTTCCACTCCCATGCCTTTATCTTTTATTCTATATAATCAATACCTGATGTCCAGTCAGAAGTTCTGTCCTGTCCAACTTTCCTACTTTCTGCATTTGGCTGTCACTTGATACTTCTGGATTTTTTCATCTTTCAGGCTGTTTTACTGGGGTCTATATTAATACTATAACAAAATAAATATAAGTAATATTCTATGCGTGACTTGTTACAACTTTTGTTCCTAATTTCTCATCTGGCAGCTAGTAAAGCATCAATTCTAGGATCCCAGCTTTCCCTTGTTCTGTACAATGCAAATGAAAAGAATACAGTAGCCACTTAGGAAACCAGGTAGGAGGAGGAAACAGAGACTGCAACTGACAAAAAGATATATTACTATATTTTTGAGAGTTCATTATGCATTACTGCCCTGAAAGATGAATAATAATTTTGAAGGCTTTTAAAACATGTATTAAAATAGTTTTCGTAAATAGCTATAAAATAAAGTCAATAGACATTACATATTTAAAGCATTAAGACTCATGAAAACCTTGATGATCTGTTGCTACGTGATTTGGTTTCTATGAAGTCTGCAGAAACTTTTTTTTAAATTTCATTTTATGGCTAAAGGCAGACAAAATCTTGAATAGGCTCACAACTGGGACACAGGATTAAAATAATTTTTAGAAAGTTGGATAAAGTATTAAAATGGAAAAGGAAGAGCAAACACAGATAATTCCCAGGATAATTCCCAGGATACTTTGGATACTATTCAAACTCTCAGGTTTTAAGAGGAATATTTATTCGGTAGTCAGAATTCATGTACATTAAAAATCTAAAGATGACAAACAACTCCAATTACATGGCCACATGCAAATACACTGACAGTTTCTGGATAGATGGAATAGAATTCTCCAACTTATAGGCATATTTCCGGAAGCCAGTGTGGGAGAACCTTCTGATTTTCTGTTCTGTAACTTTATATGTTTGCTATTTGAGCTTCCTCTAACCTTACTGTTAATAAGATTACCAATGCAAAGCAATCAGTAAAGTCAGACTTGGCATTTGCTCTGTAAGGCAGTAGAGGAAATTCATCAGGGTATCCACACACATACATTACACTATTTACACTGGCACTGTGATGAATTCCTACATCAGGACCATTGATTGTTTACCAACATGGATACCACAGGATCCTGGATAGGATCTCTATAATCTCTCCTCAGGTACATGATTAAGTAGCAAATGACACCCACCAGCATCTGGTGAGCTGTCAGGTGCCAGAAGGTGTTTGTAGTGGTAATTTGGCCATCTGCAATCTGTGTTGTCAGTGTATTGTAAGTTATCACTGTCTCAGGCAATATTAACTTGCAATGTTCTTCTGACACTTCTTCAGTGGGTTGTGAAGCAGACATATGGTACAAAATACTTCCTAGCTAGCTCCTCCCACCTTTCCAATAGCAATGACTGCTGTTGCTTATCAGTGAAAGTACTGTGGATTGTGCTGAAGTACTGTGGATTCTCTTCATGGTACTTTAATATTAATACTGCTGATGGATTGTTACCCTGTTTTAGGTGTTCTGAGTCACTTTTGTGGCACATTTCTACATTGTGAAGAATACAAGACATAGGAACATATGGCCCATGGTAATTACATATTTTGCAAATTACGTAGCAATTACACCTGAAGTTACCAAGTAGTTCAAAAGCAATTACCTTATAACTTGATTTTGGGTTCTGTAATAAGAGTTTCAGTTTATATGGAAAAATAACTAAATAATTATAGTTATATGGTCATTAAACAATGGCCTAAATAATTAAGATTTTAATTTATTTAAACTTTTTTTTTCTTAAATGTATCTTCAAACAACTTTTGTGCCTTTGTTAGTAAAAACAGCTAAGATACATTTTTTTATTTACAGAGCTTACAAAAGGTTGCCGACCCTCAAGAACTCCTTGGACTTCATGATCTTTGAGGGTTCTTTCCAACTCAAAATAATCTATAATTCTGTGAAAAGACATATCAGATAATCCCCTGACTGTAATTATTTTGGACTGTTATTGCTATCATTCTTACTGGAACATGTAAAAAAATATGGGTTTTGTTAGTTTTTCTCTTTTATTTTTATAATATGTTTTCTCATGGAATGAATATCACACCTAAAAACCAATTAGAATTTAGAACAAAGTAGTGAAGATAGGAATCCTCTAACCACTCATTTTCAGTGGAAAAGTTAAGTGACCATAACTGTGAACATATTAAGGTAACATTGCAGCTAAAGGAAAAATTACCTGATGGATGCAAAATGCATTTTTATTTTTAGACCAACAGCTTCTGACATGGAGAATTAGAATGAGAATATAGAAGCCCAAATGACAAATACATTGTGCCTTTATTTAATGGGCACTGAACAGTTCAGGGAATTGTTAATAGTAGTCAGGGGCTTTCATCACTGAGTCGCTAAGCTTGAATCTGGCCCAGGTCCACAGTGACTGAAAATCATTACAATTTGATAGTTCTTCAGTGTCCTATGCAAAATGAATTATGTTCTTACTCAGAAACTGATGGTCATTAGTAAAAATTACTACCCACTGGAGAAGAACAAGATAGATAAGTAAAAGTGTGGTAGAATAGGAGGTTATACAGAATTAAGATTCGTTATCATAGAAAGCAAAGGGGTTACATTAAGTATATCTATTACAGAATAGTAAGAATATTAATGGAGACATTATCAAAAGATTTCCTTCTGAAATGTTTTATTCAGGCACAATGAAGTGTCTTTTCCTGTTTCTTCTCTTCTTTGGGAAAAAAAAAAAAAACTATAAAGAGTTCTAACTTTTTGTCCTTGCTAAAAAAATCCAGTCTGAAAGTTTGGTGTCATTAGTTTTAGCACCATAATCCAAAATAATAAACAAACCTCCAAATGTTTCTGAACCTGTAATAATTAGTTCAGCAAAATAGAATTAGCACTTAGCTTCATTTGGAACAGTTTAAGCTACTTGCAAATCTGGCTTGTTTGAATGGTGACAAAAGAAAATAACAATTCACCAAACCTTTTTTCATTCATTTCCTCTTAATTTCTTTCACTCATTCAATGAAATGGAATTCATAATCTGCAAACACTAGTGTGGGTTTTTTTTTTCCTTTTTGTGGGGGCTTTATTTTTCATTTGTGATTTTTGATTTTACAACACTAGAAATTTTAAGCATTTCAACAGTAGAAATTAAGTCTACTGAAAAGTGAGTTAACAAGTTCTGTATATCATTTATTATCATTTACTCTGTGGTAAAACTGATGAAAATTGAAAGAAAGAATATAGATAAATCACAGAATTATCGATTCCTTCAAACAACTTCAATCTTCTTCGAACAGTGAAAAATATAATCAGCTTAAATATCTCAATGTTTCGTGAAGATTTTCTTTATTTGCATTCATCTCTATGGAATACTTTGCTGAAAGTAAATTAAAAGTTTCTTTATTTAAGACAAAGTTGATTTGTCCAATAAAAAAGAACACAAAGGCAAACATTTCTACACAGACATATAAAAATGAGATTCTTAAGATTATCAACATACTTATTACGTAATGGAATAAATACTACCATCTTAGATGGACGTTTTATTATTTCTTACTCAGTAACTTCACTTCTCTATAAGCATTTCTATAGAAATTCATTAAAATCACCATGACTAAATTTTCTCATCAGTGTTACAAGGGAGAAAAACAGAGAAGAAAGCAAACTGCTTGCTCTTATACAGATGTCTGCTCTGACATGGTACTTCACCTGTATATTGTTCCTCTGGTGCTGCTATTGTTCCCCTCAAGAAGATCCATAGGAGAAGGGGTTCACAGAAGTGAACCTTGCATATACAGGTCAATGTGTGTATCCTCTCCAGGAAAGGTAAAGGCGATGTAAGTTTTTTATTTTCCAGAGTTTCTGAGGACAGGTATGCTGAATACTATTAGGCATAGTAATTTAATAAAGAAAAAAGACATAAAATAGATCTATTGTGCATTTTGCAAAAAAATCTCAAACACCTAAACCAACGAACAAATTAACACACCAAATTTATGCCTTTTCCCATGTTTTCATGTTTTGAAATTCTACATCCTAAAATGAGCAAACTGTCTCAAATGTGCTTGACATTCAAAGCTCCCCCAAATAAACTCATTTCCATGTACTATATGTTTTTTAAATTACAGCTTTCCTGTGGATATGTCAATAATACCATCTAACTCCAATTCACAGGGAGAAAGCAAGTCCTTCTGTTAAAAGATTCAAGGCAAAAGCACAAAACAAATCATTGATTTCCATGCCCTGAGAACTAACCTGACAACTAATTTTTCTTCATGGTCCTGTTTTTCCCCTCTTACAATAAGACAAGAGTGGAATATGCACTCATTCATTATTTGAAATATTTGTTGACTTCAGGGAATGTAAATTCTCATTTAAGTATACTACTTAAAAAGTCGTTGACTTCCTGTCATCCCTTCAGTGCATGTTTTAAAAATATATCTGCCTTTTCTCAGGCTAAAGAAATAGTTCTATATAAAGTAAGCTTTATAGAGGGACTCCATAGGCTCATATTTCTAAGTGGATATATATGCGTTGCTCTCACCAAGACTCTATTGGCTTGTATATTTTCTTTTTTCTCCCCTGCCCCCCAACCTTAATACACTTTCCTTCAAGCTATGAAGGTTTAGGACCTTCAATATACTAATTCATAACTAAGTGGAATTTCTATTCTTTAGGGGAACACAATTTGGAACATCATAACCTGTCCCGAAATCTAGGTCTTCACCATTCACACCATTGCAATTCAGGATCCCGCACCAGAATTCTCACAAAAAAGACTTTAAACATTATTTTCAGCTTAGGAACCTAGGAAATCTGTCTCATAGAAATATAGATAAGAAAACTAATGATAATTAAATACAAATATTCAGCACAAAACATAAGATTTAGATAATTTATTTCAAGAAAATTAACATGGTTTCTGGAAAATTCATCTTAAAATAATTATTTTATAGGCTTTGTGAATAACAGGTCTTATTTATTTATGTATCTAGTGATTCAGATTTTTCTAGGATTGCTGATGCTTTTCTGAAAAAAACCTTTTTTTGGATAAAGTACTTCATGAAAGCTTTGTGCAAAAACTTAATGAAAATTTCCAACTGATAACATATGCTAAAACATAGCTTTTACTAGAAGTAATATTAGGTACTGAAAACATCATAGAGGTTCTTCAAGGAAAAGAAAATAAGCACTTGGAGATAATAGGAAATAACAGTGAAAGTTGCACCACTGAGTTTTCCGAAGATGATAGATACAGACTATAACGTACAACATGAACTTGTTGGATGCGAAAATAAATATGCGCAAATTAATATGTACCTTTTTATACAGACAGTTTGGCATACTTAGATGATTCTGTGTTAAATATTGCAATGGTTGGAGAGCCTGTTATATGCAAAATATCACATACAACCAAAGATGATTTTGCAATTGTTAGTCAAAAAAAAGCCCAGTAGATTACAGGAATCAAACCTTGGAAAAATCTGAATAGAGGTGTGGACTCTGCTACAGGGTGCAGTAATTTCCAAACAGCTAATTTATTTAAGAAGTTTTCATTTATTAAACTTTTCCATGTAATGCAACATCCCAACCAATTTGAGATCCAGAGAAGAGAGACAGAGACTTGAATACAACCCCAATCTTCCAAACTCTGCTATTTCTCCAGCGTAAGCAAGTTAAGGTTCTAGTATCTGAAAAATGATAATTTTTCTTGATGTCTTGAGGACAAAAGTGAATACAAAATGCAGTAAGGAAGACTCAAAACAATCATTGGTCGTGAAAGAAGCTAAGAAAGAGGGATTTTGATGGATTATTTGCTTAGAGTCCTCTTGCTGTGGAACTACTCCCTCTTGCTTGATTATGCCTACGTTTAGAGAATACACATTGAACATTCACTGCAAATAAAGAGAAATGTTTACTCATTTAAAGAAAATCTTAGTTTCTCATAATTTCTCCTCATTAAGAAAATACTGATATGTGACAACATTTTGACAAAGTATTCAAAATAGAGTTATAAAAGAGTAATGGAAATAAGAACAAATAATAAAATGAAAAAAATAGGTTTTTGCATCAGCTTAAGTAAATATAAGAATAACAGCATTTACTTAAGTACTTTCAGTTACTCATAAAACTGAAAGGCTTAGTTTAAATATTTTTATTGGGAATTGAGAATATAAAGAAAATACAAGGCCAAAAGTAAGAAGCATACATCTGTTCCTCCTCCTTTAGTCACATTTTTTTTCAAAATTTAAAATGAATTATCCATTTAGCTTTGGCCTTATATAACAAAATATAAGATCAAGATTACAAAAGACAAGTAAAACTCAAAAACCTTGTATACAATTTATTATTTGAACTTGGAAAATTACACCATCCTTAAAAATGTAAAAAAACCAAACTTCTGCTACTGCAAGTACAATCACTTTGCTTTCAAATGTCATGATGATTGTCTCTGATGTAGCCCACTTATACTGAATGGGAAAACACTGAATTGAAGGCAGCCAAGGAATGAAAATTTTCAGAAATTTCTCAAGATCTTTTGATTATATGAGGATTGGTCTTCCTTTGGATGTATAAGAAAATTAATTATATTTTTCAGAACATCTCTTAAATATTACAGTGATGTACACAGAACTGAAGCAGGGTGGAAAGTGCATGTATCTTATAGGATTTTATTATTATTGCTATTATTGAATTTTTTATTATGATTATTCCTGATGCTTTGATTTCAAACTTTTTGGTTAAGCAGGAATATTCAAAAAGATTTATATGTCAGACCAAAACAGCTTGAAAGTTAACTGCTTACAGCAACTGGCCACAAACTAGCTACAGAGAATTAGTCACAGGAATTATTCACTGGATGATTGTGAATAATGAGCTAATTTAGAAAAATCACAATCTGTTCATGGACAATTTGTGAGCTGAAGAGAGTTAAAATTCATCAACTAAATTATTTGTTATAAATTATTCACCAAGCTCTAATGAGCACCCAAAAATATGGCTGCTTATCTGAAACTTATTCAAATTATCCGAAGTGTTTTTGTATGTGTAGGAAAGCCAGAAATATTATTTTGTACTTTTTAATATCTCTTGACAGCGTTTTCATTTTACTTATGTTCCAAGCTAAAAAGTATGTAGCGCAGAACAATGCAAAACTAAGAAATCTTAACAAGGAAGGAAAAAGCACCCTATTTCACATGTAAGAAGTATTTTTGACTGATTTTAATTCAAACTTATGGTGAAAGCATTCTACTTTAGTTCATTCATTTATTATAGCAGTTTGCATTGCTCAGAGTTCTGATTCTGATATATCTAAAAATAAAATGTACGGATTGAAAATGTTACTGGACAACATATTTCCATACTATATATTCCTGCCAGCCCTAATTCAAGTTTCTAACAAAAAATTCACCTGTTGCTGTCTTTCTTGTTAATAATAATACTTTTGCTGCATCTTTTCAGTCTCTCACCACATAAACAGTGAATACATTACTTTTTCCCTTTATCTAGCAGTGCTGGTGATAAATGTTTCCATAATCTGTGACTTTTTTATGTGGTTTACAGTGGCTATCAGAGAATAATGACAACACATTATAATAACCTTCCTCAATTGCAGTTACATGGTCAACCTAACTGCTACAAGTGTGTTAGGTAAAGCACAAGCACAATGTGCTTCTGCACATTAAATGCATGTGCGACTGCATCTGCAGTCAGCAATGAACAAACATCACAATGGTTAATATTTAAATACTTTGATGCCAGACTTGACAATTACTGAAGATAGTAAAGAGTTTTAAATTCATTTTAAAGGGAGTTAGAAAAGTATTTTGGGTGGCAGTTGTGGAGTGTTGACCTTGGTTGCCCACTAGTTACCTACCAAGCTTCTCTGTCACTCATCTTCCTCAGAGGAAATTTTCTCCAAAACAAGACAAAAAATTCATGGGCTGAGATAAAGACAGTTTAATAAAGAAAAGCAAAACCTTCACATAGAAGCAAAGGAAAAAAAAATTCTCTACTTCCATCATGCCACTTGGGGGAACACCCCATCAGTGGCTGAACATCCCAAGAAGTGGCATGTTCAGCCACTTCTTGGGACCAGGACTTCAGTACACACAGAGGTTAGTGCAAAAGACAAATGTCTTAGTAATAAATGCCTCCCTGTTCCACTATTTTCCTTTGTTGCTGAGCATTATGTCATCCAGCATCTCTTTGGTCAGTTTGGATTGGATGTCTTCACTGTGCCCCTGCCCCAGCTTTTTTCTCACTGTCAAACAGTCCTAGGCTGGAGAGAGCCCTGATGCTGTGCCAGCTCTGCTCAGCAGTAACCAAATCACTGGAGTGTTATCAACACCTTTCGGGGTACAATTGCAAGGCACACTACTATATGTTGAAGAGGGGAAAGTTAACTCCATTCCACTCAGGTGCAATATGGCAATTTATCTTACATAGTTTTAGTCGCATAATAGAAGGTCAATTAATTTCATGCAATTTTTTATATGAACAATATTTTAGATTAGTCACCATAGGCTTCCCTCATATTCAGTGAGAAGAAAAAGGCATGTTAACAGACTGATTTTTCCCAATCGTTTTAGATTTCCTATTTTAGTATAAGATTAATTCCATTAAAGGAGGGACACATGGTGCTACAGTGGCCAGAGAAAGACTCTGGACTGATTATCTCACCTAAATCTTAACTTCTATACATCTGTAAAGGACATGAGACTCTCTATAAGCTGAGACTGCAGTTTCCTTAACTTTTCCTGCAGTCAGTAGAAAGAGAAAAGGGCTCATCTAGAAAATTACTTCCAAGTTTAGCTGATCTGAATAACATCTGAAGATTTTTTCTTCTCTCTTTTGACTTTGTGGTAAGAGGAATGCAAAACAAGGAGCTTCTGTCACGTATAGAAAATTACAAGAGAAAAATCGTGACCAAACATTAAGGTTTAAGGAGCATCAGCCAAATTTCTAAAACTTGTTAAGTGAATGTGGGACATAGTAACAGAACTTTGACAACATTAGTGGATTTTTCATTATGTGAGATTGCACACACAATATTTCTCACTTGTTTGTCAGTGTTAATTACTTACTATACTTCTGTGATTTTTTTTTCTGTTTTAGTTTTTGTTGGGTTTGTTTGGATTTAGTTTTGGTTTATTGAGGAAAGATTTAAAGAAGAAAAGAGGTTCACTGCAGAAATTACTAATACACACAAAACTACTCATCTTACGACATTGACCCATTCTCAGAGTGGATTTCACATTCAGGCTGTCATACAACATTTTGTCTTAGTCTCCTAAATGTATGACTCCAAATACTGAGTTTATTTTCCAAAAATCATCTGTTTTCACTGAAACAAAGTAGGTATTATCAAGATACAACTCTTAGCCTATTGAAATCAAAACTAGGTGGATACAAGCTCTACTGATGTGGCTGATATGCTTACTGTTTGTCCAGTATGATACATGAAGTCTAGATCAATAGTTCAGATTTAGGTATCTAAATTTTAGATATCCAGAATAAAAATAATTCTCCTTTTATTATTTTGCCCTGGTTTAGCTTTTTTTTTTTTTCTGTATTAGTGCTTTGTTTGTCAGTACAGACTGGGAACAAGCTGTAAAATAGCTTTTTGATGAAGGACTGGTGGTCCCAGCGGACAACAATCTGGTTATGAACTAGCATTGTGCCCTGAGGGCCAAGAAGGACAAAGATCTCCCATGGTTCATGAAGAAGAGCATTGCCAGCAGGTTGAGGAAGGTGACCCCATCCCTCTAATCTCCCCATGTGAAGGCACATCTGGAGTGCTGTGTCCAGTTCTGGGCTCCTCAGTACAGGAGAGACATGGAGCCCCTGGAGCAGATCCAGTGCAGGGCAACCAAGAGGATTTTTACCTCAGCCCATGAGTTTTCTCACTTTTCTGATTCTCTCCCCTATCCCACTCAGGGAAATTGACCGAGTGCCAGTATTCTTAGCTGCTGGCTGAGGTCAAACAATGGCAAGTTGCCAAAACAAAGGTGAATTTTAATGTCATGATCTGGAACTGGATGAACTGCCACCCTGGGAAAATACTAGACCTTTTCAAACGTTCAGATTTTATTGAAACTTCAAAAAGGGTGTCAAAAAAGCTGAAGATTTCTTTGTATTGAAATGCGGAACACCTGGATGAAAAATGGAAGCAGAGAGGGAATCTGAAAGAAATATTAACATGTTAGCAAAAACAAAGATGTTTTACAGAATAAGAATTTTCAAAGTTTTTCAGAATTGAAAAAGTAAACAAACTTAACAAAAAAAACCGGGAGAGATGAAAGATCTTTTCCAAGCTCCATCTCTTCAGATTCAGTTGTCATTTCTAAGTTAGAGATTAAGCAACTAAAGAAGGGATTTGGGGGTGACCACATTAATGAAGTTGAGAGCCACTTTTCACAGATCTATAGTAGATTCAAAGCTAGAAATTTTGAACCTGCTGCAAAAATACTTTATTTGACCTTTCTAAAATGTGAAAAATCAGCCTCCCTTTCAACTAGTTCATTTATGCTTTTTTTATGTTTACTTATAAATAATTGTATAAGGAAGGATGAGCTTTCAGTTAAGTCACAAAATCAAGTCGTAGGAGATAAAAATTCAATATAACCAACTGCCATATTTTGTCTTAGTAATTAAAAAAATATATTTTTCCATGTTCTGTTTCCATCCAACTTGAAAATGAGACTACTGAACACTTCACAAGAGCATTATACAACTAAGTGTTCTGTGGCATTCAGGTGTTATTGTGATGGGGCAATATAAAGATAGATAGCTAAGGATTGCAGAATAGAGTATTTCTACTGTAACTGCTCAGAATCACTGTTCCCACCTGGATTCTCCAAAATACATCACTGTCTGCTAAATTTCATGCTCTTGTATGTGCCAAAGGTAAATAAATAAGATAAAGCACCTTTCACTGAGTAAATCCTTTATTTGGTATAGCTTAGAGCCTTGCAAGCTTTTACATAACCCTAAAGCAATAATTGTGACCAACAGTTTGCGTTTTGTGGCTTATTACTCAGAGATCTACAGTTAGCACCACTGTCATTTCCCCTTTAATTGGGAAATGTGAAGATTTTATGGAAATAACTAAAAAATGTTTATCCATATTTACTTTTAAATTATCAGCAGCATACATGCAGAATACCTGAGATCTCAGTGTTTTTCACAAAGGCACACAAGGTATGTGCTCTGTAAAACAATTCAATTTATCTCTATATATATGCATCTGGCTTTCCTAGACAATGACTATTTTGAGATCGACATTATAGTGACTACACTTGTATCTTGACTATTGAGTATCTCATTATACAAATACTGCTGATTTTTTTCCTTAAGTCTATCGCATTAATTTTGTTATGATAGTTTTATTTCAGTAACTCTGACACTGTATAAGCTCATCATGATCATGCTTGAGAAACCTCTAATGGTGATAAAATTGTTCTTCTATTTGCTTTAGGATGATGTCTACATAAATGAACTAAATAAAGCTAAACTTTAATTGGAAAAGTTAATTCTTTAATGAAATCGTAGATGAGCTTGTTCACTTTGAGCTCAATTAACACTGTAATTGTTGAATACAGTTGGACTGATAATACAGCTTTAAAATAATGTGAGAAGGGTACATACACCTTCCAGGTCCTGTGCTGCTGATTTTGTATATCACAAAATAAAGGACACACTGCCAGCTCTGTTGCTGCAAAATCTGCCTTCAGATCTCACTTCTATAATATCTATCTCTCAATTTAGGAAAGTTCTTCTTTATTTTTTTTCCTTCTTTTTTTAGTTTTTTTTACACCCTGTTTGTTTGGGGTTTTTGTAAAACTTTTAAGTAGTGACACAGGTGAAAGCAAACCCAGTCTCTTAACAGGTTGTGGTTCAGTACACATAGAAGATGTGCAGCCACATAGGCAACTGTGAGAACTAGGACAAAATCAGTAGCAACATGAAAATATGGGCTTACTAAAAGCACATTCAGGTCAATGATTATGAGCTATTAAATTATATAACTATATTAGGCCTCAGTTCTTTAGCACATTACACAGTTAATCTCATATCTCCATTGAATTCAAAGGAGACACATGAATACATGATGTCTCTATCTTAACCTTGGATTAGTCCTCCTACAAAGTTTTATACCAATTATGCTTGCATGAATATATATGCTCATTTTTACCCTGCCTACAGTAAAACATCAGATGTATTCAGAGCTTAGATTATTCTCCTTTTTTTATCTCTAAAAACGTACAATGGGCAAGTTTTGTCAGTATTTAAACATGAGTTGCTGGCCTTTAGGCTATTGATTCTTTACATGGATTCTCACCTGGATTCAGCTGGATATCAGGTGTTTGCAGTGGCTTACCAGTGAAGTCAAGTATTCTAAACAGAGTTTACCTGGGGCAGTATGACACCCTTCTCACCCCACACTTTGCTCTAGATGGTGCTGAGTGCAAGTAGCCTATTAAGCAGTAACAAGTCCCCACACCTCCACTGCATCCAGATCAGCACAGGAAAAGTCTGCCCCTTGTGTCACCTTACTGAATATGTCCACATGACATAAAAGAACAGTGTCAAAAGGGGTAAGGGAAGAGAAGGAGCTGCCTACCAGGATAAGTGAATTCCCTAACTCCAGCAGTTGTCAATGGGTTGGGCTTTTTGACCTACCACTCAGCATGATCTTTACAAGTCCCCTCAGCAGTAATTTTTAGAAGGCTTTTCTTTTTTTTTTTTTTTCCTTCATAAGCTCTCTTAATAATGGTTTTCTTACAGAGCTTTAAATTTAGGTGTGACTTTAGGTGGTGAGTTTTCGAAGCACACCCTTTGCTAGTGTAAGTTCTTATGCTGATTTAAGCAGAAATATAATTAAAACAATAACTAAAACAAAGCATCTGCTAAGCATTTGTAAGATCAGAGCTTAAAACTGTAAAGTGAGAAGAAAGAGATGTGTCATTACAAACCTTTAACAGGAAAAGTACATCTTTTTGCTTTAAAGAATATATAGATATAGGCATATGCAAAATCATTACTACCTCTCTAAACTTTCCTCTAAAATCTAAATTGAGTTTAAAAATAAAGACAATTAACCTATCATATTCAAAAATCATACCCTTACAGTTCAGTTTCATCCTATTATATCTAAGTGAGGAATGGAAATATCCAAGTTTCTGTACAGTTGATAGAAAAGAGGAACCACAAAGGGATGTACTACATCACCAAGTATAGAAGTTTCTCTACTATTTTAATTATACTAGAAACTTGGGATTCTACATATAACTTAAATATTTAAAGGGGACATCACTGTAATGTTTTATGGAGCTCTAAATTTCACTTTTTTTCAGAATTCTTCGTAAGTGAATTGGAGGACAAATAATAAACGCTGACAAATCAGTTTTTAGTATCTCCTTACTAGCAGGATGTAAATCAGAGCTCCTCAAGGCTCTTCCAGGAACTGAAAAGTCATTTTGGCCTTTATGAGAATTGATCCCAGTCATATCAAAAGACCAACCTATCTTTATCAAAAACTGTACCTTGAGTATTTTCTTCCTTGATTGCTGAAGCTCTGTCAGCACTTGAAAGTGCACACTCCTCCACTCCTCTATTTCTTGTCAGATTTTAAAATTTCCAAAGCCATAAGAAATATTCTTTAAACACAAGTTTTGTTTGAGGCTGTTTAAACTTCGGTCCGTGATTAATGGTAAACCAGTATCCTTGGTAAAACTCTAATAAAATTTAATGGGAGGAATCTAATATTCTTGTATTAATAGGGAAGAAAACCACCTCCTCATGTGCCATTTTCTAAGATGTTTGACCTTATGTTTTGGGCAATCCAGCAAGGGAATAAGGATAAAGGCAACAATCAATGACAGAGCAGAATGCACTGAATTTACACTGTAAAATTAGATGCCTGCATGAACTCCAGCATTGAAGAAAACTCTCCTTGAAGATCATAGACTAGTTTGGGTTATAAAGGACCTTTAAAGGTCACCAAGTAACCCCTTCTCCTGCAACAAGCAGGGACATCTTTAACTACATCAGGTCACTCAGAGGCAAATCCTACCTGATCTTGAAAGTTTGAAAGTTTACAGGGATGGGGCATCTACCACTTCTTTGGGAAACATGTGCTAGTGTTATACTAGTCTCATTGTAAAAAAAAAAAAAAAAAAAAAAAAAAAAAAAATCTTCATTATATCTAATCTAAATAGATATTCTTTAAATTTAAAACCATTACCCCTTCTCCTATCACAACATTCCCTGATAAAACTTGTCCCCATCTTTCTTACAGGCCCTCTTCAACTACTGAAAGGCCACAATAATGTCTCCCTGGAGCTTTCTCTTCTTTAGGCTGAACAACCCCAACTCACTCAGCCTAACTGCACAGGAGAGATGCTCCAGCCTTCTGATCATCTTTGTAGTTGTCCTCTGCATCCTACAATGACTACACTGTTACTGATTTATTTTCATGTTCTACTAGTAACCTCAGGCCAGGCTCTATTTTTCTTATTCAGGGATAAAACCTCAGTTGTAGACAATGGGTATTGTAGATGGGCAAGACATAAAAAAGCTGAATAGGAGAGAGACATGAAGACAAATGATCGATACCATACCAGAACAGAGCCCTGGCCTTGGCAGATATGCCATGCAGTGTGAGACAGGCCACAGTAGTATTTTGGCAGAGGGCTGGGCCCAGTTAAACTCTGTTTATACTTAAATGGCTCCCTACAACTTGCCTGCGAATGATAAAGCGATTGCTAAGGTGACAGCAACATCCAATTGCCAGGCACTGTGGGAATTTCAGCCAACTGTATCTTCCCCATGAGCAATGTGAATCAGAGAGGTCATGTACACATCAAATGTATCTGTGACTGAACGTGTTTCGGCAGCCAAGTCTACTTACTAGCCATGCTATCAATTCATTTCCAAACCACAACAAGTGCATAAAATAGGAGCAACCACTTAATATCTGGCAGAGCACATAACAAAAGTGAATCCATGTAGCATTGGTCAGCGCACGGCAGAAGAAAAATGAGATATCAATGAGTCCATTTCTATATATATTAAAACCAAAAAAAAAAACCAAAACCAAAAAAAACGTTACTTTACAAACTTATTATCTTTAGAGAGAAATAGCAGTCCGTTCCCATCTTGCCAACTCAACATTCCCTGACAACAGTTTTTCTTGTCCAGATTTATGTTAATATTACACTCATTAACTTGCTAAACCTGTGAATTCCAGGCTGTTAAAACCAGATTTCAGTCAAATACACTAGCCAACAAAAGAATCTTAGCAAAGCAGTGAAAACATTAATTAACTTCTGTTTCTCTATTTTCTTGTGGATTTCCCCCCAATCTTTCCAGCTTCTCCTTCAAAATATCTTTTGGCTATCATTTTCCACTTGTCTCTCTTTTATGAGGATTTTGTCCTTCAGAGTTTCATTTTTAGTTCTCTGTCTTATCACCACATTAAGTTATATGTCATCCACCATGATGACTCAGAAATCTCTTTCCTCAGCCTTGATTTAATTTTCATACCCTATTTCCTGATACATTATCTGGATTGCCCTTTTAATTGTCAAGACTTAGCATTTGAAAACCTGAGCTTTTCTCTTTTTCCCAACTATAAACAATTTCCTTCTTCCCTGATCTACTCACACTAACAGCTAGTAATTTGGTCCATTCTATTATCCAGTCCTTCCTCCTCTTCAGCCTCCTTTGGTCTCAACTGGATCTTTGCTTGCAACACACACTGGAAAGGATCCTTCCGTTTGATACCCACAGTTAAAAATGAAAAAGTCTCATATTTCAATGTATTCTGAGTAATAAAGAAAATGTGCCTAGAGGTACTACCTGAAAAAATAGCCTTTGGAAAGGTTTTAAACTTATGTATAATATTCTGTATATGATTGAATCTCTAACCTTGTTTTTAAATAATAAATAACAGGCAGCATATAGATTCATGAATCAGTATAATTCTTGGAGTAGGTCTAAAATAAATAGTAATTCTAAAATAAGTAGGTCTAAAGCAGGTTGGATGGTTCATCCCAATTCCAATATACCATTTCATCAAATGGGTCATTCTATTTCTTCTCCCTCCCTGCCTGTTTGTAACTGTGACAAAAGTTTTTAATTTAGAAGGGACACTCTACTTTTTATCTCTTTAAATGCCTGAGTCCTTTAGCAGTTACACATTATGGTGGTTTTAACACCAACTGGAAATCAAACTCCAAAGAGGTCTCTCCCACGCTTTCTGATAACAGAGACAAAAGCAGAGACTGCAGGTTGAGATAGCAACTTACTGAAGCCTAAAAGCATTGGGGTAAGAAATGCACAGTAACAACAGCAATATTGATAACAAAGCAATACAAAAAAGTTCTTTTCCCCACAAAAAGGTTTCAACAACCTCAACTTAGTTCCATGTGGCTGTCAGTACAAAAAAAGATGGCAGAGTTTGCCTGTAGGAAGCTCCCTGCAGAGTTTCTTTTACATTACAAGCTTAACAAAGAATACTTTGTCTTGATGATCTTTAGAAAGTAGATTTTTTTATTTTCAAAAGATGGTACTATTTCTAATCCAGCAACACTATCATCCAGTGGGATATACTATAGCTTTTAGATGTTGCAGGTATAGCAATAAGCACTAATTACCACTGCTGTTCTAATAATGGTGAAGAACTGCAATTCATCTTGCAAAAAGTGTGGATACTGTGAAAAATATATTACCTGACTATGATTCTGTATTTACACATTTCACATGAGTCTACACTTTCTACATTCATTACACCTTCTACATTTGTAACAAACGTAAGATAGATTTTCTGCTTTCATACAGCTAAAATCAAGTATTTTGTTTACAACAGCTGCTCTTCTTCTTTGGCCCTGACAATCCCACACTCTTTAAACACTTTAAATTTTATATTATTTTCTTTATAGTACTTCTTAGATATGGTCTTCTTTTGGCTTCTTGTTCCTAAATACCTTGCAGGCAAATTACCCATTTCCCATTGAGGGAATTGGTAGTGTGCCACATGGGATGAAGGCATCAACACTTACCTTTGCTGTGAAAAATTAAGCCAGCCTTTGTTACTCTCTCATTACCTTTTGTTTTCATCTGTTGTTCACTGAAATGTCTGTACATGCCCTCTGAGATAGTTTATTATAATATATAACAAAAAATATTCTTAAGAGACACATAAAAACCTTGGCAATGAATAGCAAGTGGACCTAATAAGACTATTACTAATCTAGACTATAACATGCTATATACAGTGATATCAAATTGTTTACTTGTGCAAACTGTTGAGCTGGTGTCTCTTCCTCCCTTATTCTATTCTTGCAAAAGTCATCATTTTGGCATGTGTGGTTACACCCCATTCCTTACAATTCAAAATATGAAAGAAAATATGATGCACCTTGACACTTTTCAAGCGCTGGCATTCCTATAGTTTAGAAGAAGGAAAGTATGCAACTTTGTAGAAAAACAAAATAACTGTTCCTTAGAAAAATGTCATTACATTTGTGTAATCTTAAAACATGAATGATTTACATTTTATCTTTAAACATTAGAAAATAGTAAAAAATAGGATGCATAGAATATTAGACTTTTCCTACTATGTAAAATAATGTTAAACAATAGCATTAAATGATGCATTTTTGCTTCCTTAAAATGCAATATTTGACATTTCAAATTGGCATGATAAAACAATTTGCTTTGATAATGTTATTTCCTGGAAGTATTCAAAACAAGTATGTTTCTTCAAAATAAATTTTCTGATATAATTTTATATAATGAATAAAAATCAGGTTAAATGATAAGTAAAAAAGAATTTATTAAAGTTTGTCCTTAACTTAGGTAATCTGTTTGGAGAAAACATTAATTTTCTTGAGTTGAACATCTATAGATATATATCTGTCTCAGGAATGATGTTTTTAATATGAAGTTTTACAGAAGAACTAGTGTGAAATTTATTACTTCAGTTAAATAAACCATTGATTCTGTACAGTGGTAATAGAGTCACTGTCTGAAGTAGCTCATCAATTGCAAAATTGGTTTTCAAATTACAGGGTTGATGTTAGGATGACCATCTTGAAAGGGCAATTCTTAGCACTATAAACTATGCTCTCAAACGAACTAGATTCTTTCTTTAATCATTGTCAACAGTCATTTGTTTCATAAAAGTTGTTATGCCTTAAGTACTTCAAGTCCATAAAGAGAAGAACACATTTGCATGAACACAAATCTCTATATATGAAATAGAAACATATATGCACAGATGTATAGATATATATAGTCTTTTGGTATTTGAAATCTAACTGTTATTGATTGTACTGCAGTTATTTCAGATTATTTTCCAGACCTTTTACATGGATGCTGAGAGTTTTGATGGGACATTATTAATTGCTCCTTTCTTATTAAGTTGTGAGGAAAGTGTGATCTAAATTAAAAAAAAAAAAAAAAGGCCAGCTTATCAGGCTCGGCTACCGAAAAAGAGGGATAGAGAGCAAGCTGCATTAGTAAGAGCCAGCAGTTTACCTTCAAGGCAAATTGCATGCATTTACAGCTGAAAATATTCCCATGAGACTGTCACCTCTGCAAACAGTGAAGTTCAGGCTGGTAGGTTTCATGACATTATGCTACATTTTATGAAGTCACATGCCAAAAATATATTATGCCAAATTAATTCAGCGCTTTGTAGATACAGTAATTTGGAAATGCTTATGACAAAATCTCCTGGCCAGGATATTCAGAAACAGATTTTTTGTCAATATGGCTTGCAGAACTTGTCCCAAAAAGCTAGGCTGGAAGATGACATATGAGGAAGTAAAATTTCTCCAGGTGACCTTGTGCCTTTGTATTTTACTTTCAAACTCTTATTTTCCTCTATGAAAATAATATTAGAAGTACTATACCTTTTTTATATAACATGTTAGAGCTATATTAGTCACTTTTAAATATCTAAGGAGCATGAGAGCATGATGGAAATATAGATTGTATCAGAACTTTGTGCTTCTGAATGTATGGTTTCATACATGCTTCTTGCATATCTTTTCACGCCCTTTTGAAATGTATCATCCCTCCCTTTCATGCTATCCCTAGTTTACCATAGGACACAATGGTTTTGTCTGGGTTTTTTCCCAGTAGAATGGAGTGACAAACCAAGGGACAGTTGGCAAATGGCAATGAACAGCTCAGAAGGGCTGCGTGATAAACTGATAGAATGGGATGAGGAATGGTGCTCTTAAGGAGTTCAACAAACATCAAGGAGACAATGTTCAAAGAAAAAATTTCAATTTCAAATCTTTACTAAAAATACACTGGCTTGAAAAAAAAAAGCAGAATGTCATCAAGGGGTTAGTTCTGTGTGCCGCCTAATTCCAGAAAATACACATCAGTAGATTTTTCACAAATATTTGACAATCACTTGCAAAGCAGGACTCTGAACCTTTTGTGCAGTCTGAACTGCTACATGAAAGGATATCTTTGCAGTTTACAGAATACATGACAAGAACAGGAACTGAGATGTGAAATAAAAATAATTTCCATGGCACGTACTTAAATTTCTTGTTAATTCATATCAATTAACACCATTACTAGCTGAGAATACAAATGCCTATAATTTTCTCATAAAGTAATACTTTGTTATGTATTCTATTATATTCCTACTCTAACTTGCAAAGAAAACTTCATTGTGTCACCATTTCATTTGATGCAATTCCTCCTTTGCCTTTTATATCATGGAATTAGTCACTTGAAATTCTCCTTGGAATTGCATCTCTTGCTCTGCTGCACACTGTGCAAGAGCACCTGTCTTGCCAAGAAAACAATGGCAGACAAGGGCAATTTTCAGGATGGTATGGTTCTGGTCAATTAGAATAAATTAGAATAAAAAAAGCAACAAGTAAAACCAAAACAAAAATACAGCCAGTTTAAAGAGATGTGTATACAAATGTCAGAACACATGACAATTTTAACATAGGAATTTTTGTTTTACTTTTTATTCAATGGTAGATTTAACTATTTGGCTGAACTCCTTTACTCATCTTTCTCATCCTTTCTGAGAACACAGAGGAATGGAAGAGAGCTTGTACTAGGAAGAAAAGGATAGAATACGAATGTAATTGTTTTGCCTTAAGATTTGGCAGGCATCCTCAATTCTACAAAGGCAAGTAGAGAGATAAAAAAGACTTCAAATAGACATCTGACCATGCTTTAGAGGTATACAGATGTTACTGTACAAGCTAGCTTGTACTGGGCAATTAATTCGGTTATAAATGAGAAACCCAGCCGCCGGGGGCACTGACAGGAATCTCAACCAATTACATTCCAGGCTAAGCTGCAGGCACGCCACTGGTCAGGAGCTGGGCGGTGTCACAGATCAGACCAATGAGCTATCCAGAGCAGGTTTTTCAAATGCCCTTTATAAATAGGGGCTCAAGGACTAAAAGTTCCTTGCTGCATGGACATTGGGGTATGCGCTGTCCCTGTCTCAAACCACCAACCCCACAAAACACATGGCACTATTAAATGTAATATACTAAATTAGCAGTAACCATGCATGTGAAAAATACAAATTATCCTTCTCAAAAAAAGAGAATTAAAAAATCCATAATTTTTAAAAAATCTCAATAAATATTATTTTCAGTGAGGTGAGACATAGACAGAGAAGATGCCTCACTTTCCAAGACATTAAAAGTCTCATTCCGTTTCCAAGACATTAAAAGTCTCACTCCATTCTCTTCATGGCTTCAATATGACACAATTCAGCCATTGCTGAAGATCCTGAGAAAGCTAAGTAATGCTAAGCTGAAAAACTGCTTAATTAATGGCAAAGTTATGAGTTAAGATACTTCTACTACTGAAGCTAATACTTAGGACTCAGAATGATCAGAGTTCAGAGAAGAAAGGTTAAAGATATTGAGAGATGAGCCATACTGTCAATAAACAGAGGGCACTCATGAGGTTTCATGTTTGTGGATCCCTCATCAATATTTGATATTATGATTGCTAGTTTATTTAAGAAATGTGTCAAGTTAAAATAAAAACATTAATAATATTTGATTTTTTTTTTCTTTTTGGTCATGATTTATGTTCATACTGTGGGAAAAGTGTGTTAATTTTTTCTGTGCCTTACAGTTTTGGTTCTCTCATCATCCAGTCAGGGTACAATATGGTTTCTTTCCAAAGGCTTCTCGCCAATGGCTCTCATAGGCTGTTTTCAAAAATAAAGTACACTTGCAGTTTTAATCAATGTCTTCAAAAAAACAACTGGGAAATGTTTCCACTCAGGTCCTTGTGGTATACCATGGCATACATATGACTTCCAACATAAATTCAACCAAATCTTTGATACTGCTTTGAACTTTGTTTTCCCACAGTTTTCTCATCTCTTGACTATCCACACTCTACAGACATTAGTTTGAACTCAGTGTGTATGTTGACTTGGACTGCATTCAATATTTCTATTCAGAAAGAAAAGTCAGATTGAAAGAAAGACATATATGCCATTATCCAACTCTTTCTTGGCCTGGGAGGAAATGATTTCCTGAATGAAGAGTAACTGACTGAAAGCCAACCCAAGAAATAAAGAAATGGAGAGGTGTTTATCACGACTCATCCCTGTACAGGCCACCAATTGTTGGTGCTTGGCACTAGTTTATTATCCTACTATAAAACTTTCATACCTTCTCTCTGTGGGTGCCCATGGGCAGCTCCTTGTAACACTGACTCCTTTTCTCTTCCTTCTGCATGGCTGGGTGACACCTTCCCATCCCTTGGATGACCACCCAACCCCTCCTCCACACAGCCAACAAACCCCAGCTCTCTGCTTGCTCAGCTAACCCACTCTTTTATAACACCCATCCTTATTGGATACAGCTGTGGCCTATTAAGGGCAGCCCTGTTCCCGCTCTTTGGTAATTAGTACAGCTGCAACTCCTCAGGGGCGAGGTTGCCTTCAGCACTATCTCTGCTCTCCTACAAGCCATCCTCTCACAGGTATTTGTAAATTTCACACTGATAGTGAAATCTTGGTTGTTTCAGGTACAAAATTGCAATTAGACAGTTTAGTCTTTCTAAAATGCATTCATTCTTTCTAAAATACACCTGTGTTCCTTGGTGATCATAACATCCTTCACATTCTAACCTTTTTTATTTGGCTACAAGTCTCTAGACTGATCAGCAATATATCTCCAACCCATCCATCTTCAACCAGTCCAATATATCTTCCTATCAACACAAATAACTACAAATAATAGGGGTTTTTTCCCCAATTTACACTGCTTTACACATGAAAAGTTATAAAATTCTTAGTGCTGTGGTTTCAAGACTAAGACCGTAGAAACACAAAACTTTTGAGGCTTGAAGGGACTTCTGGAGGGTCACCAGGTTTAACCTCCTATTTTAAAAAAGCCACCTAGGCTCCTGGGTGTGTGCCCAGGACCATGTTCAGATGACTTTTTAATAACTGCAAGGATGGAAACTCCACAAACAGCTGTTTTCAATCACCTCACAGTGAGAAAGGCCTTTCCTGGTATTCAGACATTTGCTTGATCTGTAATATAATCCTTTTTCAGAGGCAATATACCTCTGTGTATTACCACCGAAAGAAAGCATTGCTGATTTACCTCTGACTTACAGCACAACGACATCCGTGCTTAGTCTGTACCGGTTCAAGTTAGTCTGTCTCACCTGCAGGACTTGGAATTTTTGTTTTCTTGATCAAGAAGAATTAAGGAAAATAAAAAAATCTGAAGCAATGGGAAAGTATACTGAAAAATAAGAAAAAGCATGAAAAACATAGAAGAGCAAATGAGGACATAAGCTACTTAATAGATGTACTAATGAGAACAGAGACTAAAAATGAAAAATACCTCGTAGGACTCCAGAAAAGGCGAATAAATACTTGACTGTATTCTGTTTAGACTGTACTTCTATTTCCTGCAAGAAATGGAAAAAATGAGGGGAAGAATAATAAACTGAAGAAGAGATGTTTTATTGTCTTTCTACTACTGCAAAAAAGCGACAGAAGACGGAAAAGTAACAAACCATGGGGAAGTCATATTGCAATAAACAAAAAGGCCAAAGTGAAAGACTGGACAAACACAATTAGGAGGAAAAGGATAGGAAAAACTCGAGTAAAAGGTAGATTTGACATTCAGATTGCTGCCATATAATGGGTTTGACCTTTAAATTACTGAATTTACATTTTTCTTACCTCTGCATTGTACTTAGTTCTAAGGGAAATTTTACATTTTAAGACACTTTGATCAATCCATCAAATTGAGCTATTTATGAACTTAAATAAAAACAACTGCCCTTCTTAAAATGTATTTTTTCTAAATTTGTACGCTGTAACTGCCAACAAGGAGCTTACACGGTGCTGAAGTTAGTCATGTATGTTTCTGAGGAAGTATTTTTTGAGATTTCTCAGAACAACAGTTTAGATCTAAGTCAGTATGGCTCTTATTAAATTAAATTGCACACATGCTGAATCCTTGATATCACATTTAGTTAGTCCAAATGTTGTGAAGAATACTGAGGCAGATGATATTTAGATTTTATATGCACTGGTGATATACACAATTTTTCTTATTCGCTTGTTTTTGCAAATGCAGAGATTAGGAATGCAGCCAGGTAAATTTCTTCTTTATGTTTTTTCTTCTCTTAACTCTCCTTAATAGCACAGAACAAATGAAAAACAAATCTAGAAAATCCTTGGACGTTTGGAGGAAAATAACTTTGTTAAGGATATATCATGGTTAAACAGCATGGCATTTGCAGCAAGAAAACTTATGAACTTGCCAGCCTGTAAGTTACAACCTAGTTTGAACTTTACATTACCTTGAAGTATTTCTCAGAGAATACAATACTGATTCTGTACTTTGAGGGGTGCGTTGTAATAAAGTATACCCATGTAACATTATGCGGTATTGTGTTTCATTCTGTCTAGTAGGGTCTATAAAAGTTACTTATTTCAAAGAACATTGCAAACATACTTAAATAACAGTATAGCTTCAAAGAGTGAACCATTGAAAAAACTTCCAGTAAAAATCAAAGGTTGTCCAAGGTTACAAGTAAATTAATTTAGACTCAATGCCTTAACAGGAGCTTTGAAAGTTCACACTGCTCATACATTTCTAGGTAATTTCTTTTCTGTTTTTCATGTTAGCAAACAAATTAATATAATTGCTCAATTTAACTTATCTATCTTGCTTTCTTCAGGCTAGGTCCTCAAGAAAAAGAAAAAAGGCAAGAAAGAAAAGCAAACTGAACAATAAATGTTTTGGTAGTCCCTATTTTCTGTCTCTTCTTTTTAGCATTGTGTTGAGTTAATGTTGCCTGGATTCCTGATGACTACCCAGATGTTCCTCACTCCTCATCCTTGACTGCATAGAAAATATTAAAGAAAATATTAAAAACTCATGGGTTTAATTAAACAGAGGGAGCTTGCCTTCCACATGGTCACATCATCACATGGATGTGTCGTCACAAAAACTGACTTGCTGAAAATTCATTGCCAATTAAAATAGGCAATAAATTTCCTATTTTAAGGCAATAAATTGCCTATAGGACTATGAGAAACAAAGACAAAAGTAAAACAGCACCTTTCCCCTACCTATTTTCCAGGCCTATATTCACTATTTCTTTCCCAACTCCTCCACCTCCTTCCCTATGGGCAGTGCTGGTAGGATGGGGAATGGGGACTGGATTCAGCAGCAGTCTGCTGCTCCTTCCTCCTCATACGTTTTGCTTGCTCCTATGGATCCTGCCCACAGGCAGCAGCCCTTCAGCAGCTCCAGCATGGATACCCATGGTCTGCAGGAGAATAACTACTCTGCTTTGGTCCCCTCCAGAGGCTGCAGAGGAATGTCTGTCTGCTCCAGTCTTTGGAGCACTTCCTCCTCCTTCTAGTCTGACCTTTGTGTCCCCAGGGCTCTTTCTCAAATGTTTCTCCCCACCCCTCACTGCCTTACAGTGTTTTCCCCTTTCTCAAATGTGTTTATCCTGAGGTGCCACCACCTTGGCTAGGAGCTGTGGGGCTCAGCTGCACCCTGCAGTGGGTTTGCTGGAGCTGCCTGGAACTGGCTGTGTGCAGCATGGGACAGCTCCAGCCATCTCTCACAAAGGCCACCTCTGCAGCCCCCTACTACAAACACCCAGACACCTGCACTCAATACAAACAACAGATAAACTGACACCCCCCCCCAATTAAAATCTAAAAATATAAGCTACAATAGAAAACAAATAAAATAGGATATCAGTACTGTGAATACAAAACAGGGCAAAATTTGGATTACAGTCAAACTGGATCCTATTGGCCTCTAGAGAACAATTTCTTCTATGGTTTTGAAATGCTATGGTTAAAATAGATCTAATGCAATGACAGCACCAGTAAATTAGCCAGTTAGAGGATAATTAATCAACAAACGGAAAGGATATTGCCTTTATCAATAGCTATTTAAAAGTTAAAACCTTAAAAAGAAAACTAATCACACAGATTCATTATGTGGTTTGTGAGGAAAAAAAAGGCAGGAAAAAGAAATTCAGAGATGGCAGGACTCAACCCTCAAAGCTGATGACCCCTCTTGTTCTGTTGATTATGAGCAAGACCTTGATTAGCAGAGTCTTGCTACTTTTTTAGATCTCTAACTAGCTTCAATATCTCTCCTAGCGGTGCTATCAATTGAGATTAACCCCAATTCAAATTTCCAGTTTCAATATCAGTGAAACTGAGTATTCATATTCTAATATGCTTTAGGACTCTTACCAAGACAAGATATGCTGTTCATCTTGTTCTTTTTTTTCCTTGCCTATTTTCAGTTGTTTTATTCATTTCATTCAATTGTAAAATTTTTGATAAGTACTATCTTCCTTATAATTAATTGTGCTATTCTTATGGCAAGGACATGTTAGTCCCTGATCAAGCTTATATGGTCTCCTCAAGATACAAATAATAAGTTAAATTAAATCTCCATACATAGAGCCTGACCAATAAAAATGGCAAATATTCCTTTCAGATTTTTCATCAATAAAAAACCAGCTTTTTCAGATACTGCCCTTTATTTTAACTGAATGCTAATGTTGGAATTTTATCTTTTATTTATTTCTCGCTATTATAACAAAAACATTTCACTGCAGGTACAATACAACTAATGAAAAATTGCTTCTTGCATCCTAAAGCATAACTTAGGAAGTAAAATCTCAGCCTTTCATGGGCTTTAAAATGTTTATTTAGTGAAGAACCCAAAATCAGCATACCTAACTTGTTTTTGACTTAAGATTGTGATTTTAGACCTTGTGAATTTAGATTGCTTCTTATAGTAATGTAACTTCTTAGAAGAATTTTTCTGGGAAACTCACTTGTAACCAGAGGAGATTCATATGTAATTTCCTTTCCTAACTTCTCTATCGATCAAAACACTTGCTGACTGATCTTTTAATGTTTTATTTTTATTATATTTTTTTATTGCAAGATAGTATTTTGCACAATTTAAGTTTAGGATCATGTAGAATGATATGTATGTTTCTGATAAGAAGTCGATCTACAAATTTGATTGATAGAATATTTTCTTGAGTGCTGAACACTACTTTTTTTTCAATTTCTTTGTGTGCTTCAAGCTGTTCTTAGTATCTGATGCATTGAACAGCACACAAATTCAGTACAGTTCCTTCAGCTGAAATCTTGGCAGAACACTCTTTAAAATGCATCAAATAATAAGCTTATATTACTCAACTTTGTGTAATATAGATTTAGTGTGCATATTTTTCTAACATCATTCTCTCCATTCCTTTTTCCCTCAATTCTGTTTTGAAGGTGTTAGATGTTTTTCCATAGGAAATAATATAAATAGATAGTATACCATTTTAGTTGTTTTTTGCCTTTGTTAGTGAGAACAGTAAGGCAATTTGATATAATCTGCCTGGGAATCTTTCAGTGATTAAAGTAAAAAACATTTATAAAGAAACTGAATGAGATTTTTTAAGTGAACAAAACAAGTTTTTCATAATAACATAAGAATTAAGATTTCACAGCATGATCTTGCTACAGAAATGCCAAGAAATAGCATGGATTATTAAAACACAAATGAAACTTTAGGCACTAAAATTATCTATACACTACAAGAATGTTTAAATGAAGATAGAAAATTAAATTTAAAAAAATTACCTCATGAAGATCAAAGCTAAGGATGCAGCCAGGTTAAAAGATTTTGAGAGTTTGTTACACCAGAAATAAACAAAGTAATTTCTTTCTCAAAATATGAGATTTGGAGAAGTTGTTCTTCACAGACCCCAAGTGGATGAATAAAGTCCCTTATGTGTTCTTTTCCACCCCATCTGGATATGTATTGTAAGCCCAGGTTGTTAACAAGGATATATAGTTTGTCCCCAGTAGCTCCTGCTTTGGTGTAGGCACTTAGGAAGTAGATGAGGTGAGGAATGAGTGATTCCCTACTACAGAAAGGGAGTGCTGTTTGTTATTACTCCAGCAGAAAATTACGCTCACTACTGACATTTACATTTGGCAGCCCTTTGTTATTGTCTGCAAGGTGGATTTTACAAGAAGGGCTGCAAGGAGGATCAGGGGAGCTACAGGTGTGTCAGTCTGACTTCAGTTCTGGGGAAGGCTATGGAGCAGATCAGTTTAGTTCCATCACAGGACAAACAGGAGATCAGGCTAAAAGAGCACAGATATCTGTGTCAAAACACTGTCAAAGCCACAGAAGGAACTTGCCATAAAATAAACCACCACAGTGGGAATTTGAAATAAGCTCAGAAGTCAGGAATTTGCAATAAGAAAATGCTGATTCCAGGCATGATGGAAGTAAGGTCTGGTTAGCACAATGTGGTAAATGCATCTAGAAAAAAATTCTCACTGTAGCAAAGTGGGAATGAAAGCTACTGCTCATACACATATCACTTCAAATTGTAAAAACATCATCTATGCCCTGTGGATACCTGGAATTTAGACAGTATAAAGGTGGTACCCCCAAAAGGACAGCTCTGAGACCCCCACCACCTTTTTCTGGGGTGAAAAAGGATGAACTGGATTCTGCTGGATTAAAGGGTGATCACTATCTTCTGCTTGATGTCTCTTTCCCTGTTTCACTTTTCTTTTTCATTAGATCTCTGCCTCCCTTATATGTTTAAATAAAATCCATATTATTTGCTTTGTTGTATGGTCTCATTTGCATCTTAATTCCAGCAGAGACATTTCCCCCTAACTGGATCATAACACAGGCCCAATCAACATGGGTTTGAGAAAGGCATGTCTTGTTTGACTGACCTGATCTTCTTCTATGAAAAGACCACCCACGTAGGTGATAAGGGAAAGGCTGTGGATGTTGTTTACCCAGTCTTCAGTAAAATTTTTGACACCATTTCCCATAGCATTCTCCTGGGGATACTGGCTGTTCAAGGATTGGATGGAAGTATTCCTATCTGGGTAAAAAAGAGGCTGGATGGCCAGGTCCATTGTGTGGTAGTGAATGGAGTTAAATCCAGCTGCTGACCAGGTACAAGGGGGCTCTGCAGGGCTCAGTATTGGGACTGGTACTTTTTAATATCTTTATCAGTGACCTGGACAAGGAGATAAACTGTGCCTTCAGACAGTTTGCAGATGAAACCAAGGAGGGCAGGAGTGTGGATCTGCTGGGGCAGAAAGGCTCTACATAGTGATGTGGACAGGCAGGATTGGTAGGCCAAGGCCAATAGCATAGTATAGTAGGGTTTAATATAGTGTAGCATGGCATAGCATAGCATGGCATGAGGCCAAGTGCCAAGTCCTTGCACTTTATACCCATTTCTAAAAATGTGTGCAATATTTCCCTTTCTCCAGTCACCAGGGACTTCACATGTCTTCCATGGCTTTTCAAATATCACAGATAGTGCCTTGGCAACTACATAAGCCAATTCACTCAGGATTCTGGAATGTGTCTTGTCTGGTTACATATACTTATGTATTGTCCTCAGATGGTCACAAATTTGATTTTCTCTTATGTAGTTGGGGACTTTGCTCCTCCCTATCCCTGTAATCCATCCACTCAAGAGATGCAGGAAGAGAGGTTGCCAGTGAAGACAGACCAAAAACATTGTTGAGTACTGCAGCTTTTTCCTTGTCTGTTCTTATCAGTTTGTCAGCCTTGCCCATCAGTGGGAGTTCACTTTCTTTGACCTGCCTTTTCTGTATGAAACACCTGTAGAAGCCCTTCTTGTTATTCTTTGTGGCCCTTGTCAAGTTCAGCTCCAGCTGCACCTTGGTCTTCATCACCTGACCCCTACACAACTGGGTAGCCTTCTTATACTCTTCCCAGAATACCAGCTATGAAATACTGATTTAAAATACATTTCCTACAATGACAATGTTTATTATCTAGTAAGTAAAGAAACAATGTTTTAGAAAAGCAAATATATAACTATATATAACTAAAACAGAGACACAATGCTTTATTTCTAAAGTAATTCTTATGCTATTTGGAGTGATGTCTTAAATAAGTGTTGCCATTGTGAAACTGAACCTAGAAAAGGAGTGAAAGGTGTTTTATTTTTTTCTTTGTTTTCTTTTGTTTGGTTGTTTGTTTTGTTTTGTTTTTGTTTTCACTATCCAAATGCACTTTAAAAGATGGTAAATTAAATAATTTTTCTTTTAGCTGAGTTTCTTTTGTCCATGACAATAAGTAGTAGGGAATTTTCCTGTCTTTGTTTTGATGCACAAGCATTTCAAATTTATTTTCTTCTTCTGCATACTTCAGGAAGAGTAGTGAGAGAGTGGCTTGGTAGGTATCTGCCAGCCAGACAATATCAACCCATTGTAGGAGGTTTCAATGTTAAAGTCATATATTTCTAATAAGCTCTACACATATATTTAACAAGCTGGCAGTATTCCGGTTTTCTTAGTTTTACTTCCTTGACACATCATGTATTATCTGTTATTATATCATAATAATTACTTTATTTCATATTGTTAGCATTCAGAAACATATATCCACAAAATGATCGTATGTCGGTGCTTTTATTAAGAGCTCTGGGTGTCAGGGGAATGAACCCAAATCTGACTCCGACCATACATTCAAGAGGAACATGTTTTTATATTCTATTGTTATATAACTTTCATGTTAATTATTAAACTTATATTGTTCTATTGTATACATAGATTTCAGTCAAGCATTGTCCCTCGTGGTTCCCCTTTAAATTTCTAACATAGTTTCTCATGATTCTTCTTATGGTTATACAATAATTATATTTAATTCCTAAACAATCATCACATGTAACAATTATTTATCATACTGCTTATGCAGGTGCAATGATCTGGCAAAACACAAAGCCTAACATTTTCAGAGTCTATTTTTAACATTTTCCAGGGCCCCCATTATCAATATCTACTGCTTTAGGAAAAACATTTTATGATATTTAGTCTTATTCTTTCTTTTAAATTTTCAACAGGTTCTGTAAAAGATGCTAAAAAATCCGTGTTTTAAACAGAAATATCATCAAATTAGGTTGCGTGAGACTAAAAAACATGTGAAAACTGGGATTCTCATCTGTGAAGAGATGCAGTGTACACAGAGAGAGTTTGTATTTCACAGAAATTAAGAAAGCCTAGTACATCATACCTTCCAGCTTTGCATGACATTCCTAAGAATTTAAGAATAAAAGATCAGTGACACTACTCAGTGCACCGGCACATATGCTATGATGCCTTGTTCCAACAAAAGTCAATAATTTTCAGAAAAAAAAGATACCTGGGACGCTTGGAACAAATATGGGATAACATCTCCTTCAGAAAGTGCTTATTTAGCATATCTATCCTCTTTAACCTGCTTATTTGAAAATTCTGCAATCACATTATGTTAACTGCATCAGAAAGGCAAAGATATGATCAGATATTAATAAACTATCATACTTTTTATGACAAAACAGAAAATTATTCTTTATAAGAGACAACATTTTCAATCATAGGACTAGATTTTTAATACACATGCCAAAGTAATTTATTTTGCCATTATTCCAGACCCTTTTATGATCTAGTAAAAGTGGGTGAAGACATTTCCTTCACTCCTCCTTTCTCAATGTATAAAACACATTTAGGGAAAAAAAAAAACAAATAAATTTTTGATTGTGGAAAGATTTTTCACTTTTTTCCACTTTATTGTCATTAACAATATCTTTTTATTTAAGATCATGTACTGTCTCCCTTTTACAAGAAAAGACCAGAAGGATAACAAAAGTGGTGATGAAACATGATATAGGCAACATATTTCACCAGTCTTTAAAGTCTTTAGGCATGAAACACAGTAAAAGTGTAAAATATACAGTAGAACTTGCAAATTGTGCCTTAAAATAATTCTACTAGAAATAGCTTTTAAATTTTGTAGGAAAACAGCTCTGCAAAGCATTCCTCCTTTCAGATGATTCATTGTCTCCATGTTTAGGTATTATGGGAAAGATAAATGCTTCCATTTTGATGTTTTAAAGCTCATTAGTTAAAAGCATGGAATGAAAAATGTTTTAATACTATTTTGTTTGAATTTCAAAATATTCAAAATTTATTATTTGATTTAAGAAGACCTTTGCATATTTTGAGCCCGAAGGAGTATTGAACATGAAGTTATCCAATATAGAAGCAAATGGTGAATTCAAAATCTGCTGCATTCTAAGTGACTTGCTATCAACAGAATGGTATTGAAATGCTCATATTGCAGGAAAGACTTTTTTTCACTTTTGTTGTAAATTGAATCATCAGTGAAGCCCTATGTATCTGCATGCATTGTTATCTAGCTGCATGCCATGGACATAGAAACTGATATAGAGAGCATTTGGATTTCTTAAATCAATACACCACTGTTGGAGTCTGAGACTGTGGGATTCACATTCTCTGATCCTGAGAGAAGCAGTGAGAGAAGCAAAGAATGGTCAAAACAATTCTTATCTCATTTGCTGCGCCTGTGTTGTGCCAAAGTAGAGCACAATATGGAGATTGCTTACCCAAAGTGATGGTGTTTTGTTTCCTTGGCCTATCAGGGCCAAGCGTGTGTCCACGCTGTCTGTCAGCAGACAGTCACAAGATTTTGTTGAGTGCTTGTGCAATTTCAGTTTAGATGTAGTGTAATATAGTATAGAATAATATAGTATAATAAAGTAATTAATTAGCCTTCTGATATCAGTGGAGTCAGATGCATCATTCTTCCCTTGGCTGAGGGGTTGCGTGCTTTTACAAGACAAAATTAGGAGGCTTTTAACTGGTATTCATTCAAAATGGCAGTATTACCTTTTTTTGTTCAAAATAGTCCTGCTGTAAATCTGGAGAGGTGATGCAGGCCTAGTTCTGGAAAAACCTTCCAGACACATAAGTACAGGAAAATCAGACAGGGTTCACTAAGGAGTGCATCATATTTTACTAGCTTGATAAACCCATATAATTAAATAATTAGCTTGGTGCTTGAGGGGAGAGTGGTGAAGGTTGTCTGTCTGGGCTTCAGTAAGGCTTAAGACACTGTCTTACATAAAATCCCCATAGACAAGCTGTTGGAGTATGGGCTAGATGAGCAGTGGGGTGTGGTAAAACATGACCTGAATGCCTGAGCCCAGAGGCAACCAATGGCTCAAACTCTAATTGGAGGCCAGTGACTACCAGTGTACTCCAGGAATCAGAACTGGGTTCAGACCAGGATCTCCATTAATTGATATAGATGATGTGGCAGAGGAAAATTCGGCAAGTTTTCTGTTGATACAAAACTGGGAAAGGTGGCTGATACCCCAAAGATTCATGCTTCCATCCAGAGGGACCTCAACAAACTAGAGAATCCAGATGAGAGAAATGTCATGAAATTCAACAAGAACTGCAAAATCCTGTACATAGGAGGAACATCCCCAAGCATGAATATATAAGCTAGGAGCCACACAGGTGAAAAGTAATTTTGTAAAAAAAGCATTGTCTGATTAAAAGGGTGTCTGATTGAACAGGTGTCATCCAGGAGCCCTTGCTGCAAAGAAGTCCAATGGTATGCTGGATGCATTCAATAAAGTTTGCCAGGAGTTTCATGCAGGTGGATCCTTCTCTTTCCTCAGCACTGATGAGGCCACTCTTTGAACCCTCTATCCAGTTCTGGGCTCCTCAGAATGACAGAGATACAGAGATACTGCATAGTCCAACAAAGGGCCACAAAGATGACAAAGGAACATGAGCATCTTTCCTGCAGGAAAAGGCTGAGACTTTTGGAACTGTTGAGCCTGGAGAACAGAACTATCAGGCATAAATGTGTTAAGAGAGGATCTAAAGGAGACAGAGCCAGACTTAGTGGTACCCATCCACAGAACCAGGGGCAATAGGAAAAAACTGAAACACGGGACATTATGTCTGAACATCAGGAAACACTTTTCCACAGTGAGAGTGACAGGTTGCCATGGAGATTGTGGAATGTACATCATTGGAGATATTGGAAAGCATGGTCTTGGGAAACTGCAGGTGGCCCTGATTGAGAAAGTGGATTTAACCAGAAGACTTCCTTCCTCTTCAGACTTCCATCCTCAACATTTCTGTGATTCTGTGACTGTGATGTTGTAATGGACTTTCTACTCCTTTGATCATCAACTGGTTATTGTGAAATAACCTAGAAAGGGGAAGCCTCTGAAATGTATGAAATTGCTGGCAAAATCAGTATACCATAGAGTTCTATCTTAGACACATGTCAGATGCCCACTCTTGCCTTTGAATAGACTTTATCTATGGGTCTAAATGTCTATGACTAGATTCCTTTGGATTCCTTTGTTTTCAGATCAAAAGAGCAATCTTATTTCTTTCCAAGGAAGTTTCTGAAAAATAATCATCCATTTGAAGATAAGAAAACCAATATATTTTAAAAATAAAAAGGATCATTAAAATAATAAGACAGTATCTTTATAACAAAAGGGATAAAATAAATAGGAAAAAACTTATGTGGAAAGTACTTCGATGAGAAAGAGGGAGAGAGCAAGAGACTGCATATGAAATCTAGCTGAGATTCTAGATGTGAAACAAAAACTATACCTTCCAAATAGTTCACAGATAAATTTTTGTAGTGTTTTGATTGAGCAATGTACTTATTTAACACACTATCCAGTCTGTTGATATGAGAAAGGGAAGTAGAGTGTGAAAAATTAAATTGTATCTCCATTGTAATATCAAATAAAGAAGGTATCAATATTGTATATCAAAATCAAAAAGAGCAATTAGTAAAGGTTGAAACCTTAGTCATAAATGACTGATTTTTAACCCTGATCATCATCCAGAGACAAGAGAGCAGAAAGGTTGAAGCTCTTTCTGAAGATCTCCATTTAAAATAGTGATGCAACATGAGCTCAGAATAATCTATTCATTATTTAATCTATAAACAGATTATGAAGATTTTTTTCATTATTTGTTTTGCCAAAAAATATTTCAGTGTCGAATCACACATATTTCCTTTGTTTATACAGGTAATACTGAAACTGACATTCTGAAGGAAAGACACTTTAAAAAACATGAAATATGACAAATTGTTGAGGCTTTTGAAGTTTTAAATTTGCTACAAAGGAAAGAAAAATAAATTCAGAATACAATTGCTTGAAATTGCATATTCTTGCATAAAAATAATGTGATTTTGAAAAAAGCCTGAACTACTAGAGTTTTTGCATGTATTGACATAGAAATTAGGAGAAGTTATAACTACTCTCTCTAATTCTGTGAGGACTTTGTTACACGTCTCTTACCAGTTATTGTAGTTGGCAGCATCATCATACTTTTTCAAGGCTGGAGGATTTGGGATGGAAATAATCCTTTCTAGATGTCCTTGATCTTTCTGTATAGAAAAAATGATTGCTAAAATAAATGTATATTTTGGGTTGATTTGAAAAAAAATCAAAACAAACCACTGTATTTTTTACATAAGAACTTCTTTTCTAAGCACTGATTTCAAGTATCTATTTTTTTATGGTCTTATCTCTTTGAATGGAAAAATAAAGCAAGAGAAAAGAGCACTTGAAGTTCAGTCCTGGAACATAGCCCTTGCAAGACAACTGAGAGTGATGAATAGACCATTCTATATCCTATTCTCTCTGAATTAGTACCTTAAACCTTTTTTTTAAAGCATTTTTAGCAAAAACATATATTTCTATATGACATGATTATTTATCAGGTGAGCCAGCTTCTTTTGACAAAAGCTTCACATTTTCTGCAAAAACCACTGGTGAAGTATTAGGCGACCTGAATCTCTCAGGCACAAAATGCTCTTCCCTTGAGGTTGATTATTTGGCTTCCTGAATATGTCATTTTAAAGAACAGCAGATACATCTTCCAGATTCAATTATGGAGAGGTGACACCATCATTTCCTCTTAATATAACAGTTTATCTTGTATTGTGACGATCAGGAAAGCCAATCCTAATGAACAAAATGTCAAGCATATGGGGGTAGGAAAGATAGCTGAAATGGCTCATCAGATCAAGATATGAAGCAATCCAGCCCAGGAAAATTAAATAGCAAATTATTGTTGTGTGCATAGACAGGACTCATCTGTGCATACAATAAATTTATTGTTTTAATTTATTTTTGAATAAAAATGCAACTTCTTGGGTTTAAACACATCACTTGTCTTTAATAAATCTGTCACTGACATTTCTTTATCATATATGAATTTGAGAAGTAATCTTAGTATAGGGAAAGCACAAGTAAGTCGTTGTTTAATGTTTGCAATGTACACAAATTGTATATGCAACAATCTTTTTAGTATTTGGTCATAGCATTTGCCATAAATGAGCATATGGAAAAATTATTTCATCTTTCCCACACATATTTTGTGTGTGACTATGTGTGTAATTTGAAGTGTCCAATAGTCAATAAATTCATTAATGTTTACAGAACAGAACTCAAACAGCAGAAATCTAACTATTTCAGAAGGAATAAAACATCATAATCTGAAATTAGGATAACAGTTATAAACATTTGCTCTGATCGGCCCTGAGAAATAGAGGGAGTCCACTAAAAAGTCCTAACCAAATAGAACAGGCAGTATTTGGAGGCACTAAGAACCAGCCTTGTATTGCACAACCTCTACAGCTTTATGCAGCAATTAACAGAGTGACAATAAATGTTGTTGTTCACACAGAATCGTTTAAGTTTGAAAAGACCTCTGAGATAGAGTCCAGACTTTGACTGATCATTAACTTCTCAATTAGGCCACAGAACAAAGTTCCACATCCAGTTGTTTCTTGAGAAATTCCAGGGATGGTGACTCCACCACCCCCCTCGGTGCTCCATTCTAGTATTTAACAGTGTTTCCATGAAGAAATTCCTCCTGATATCCAGCCTGAATCCCCCATGACTCAACTTGAGGCTATGTCCTCTAATCCTGACACTGGTTGCAGGGAAGGAGAAGGTGACCACCACCTGGCTACGACCTTCTTTCAGAGTACAAAAAGGTCTCTCCTGAGTCTCTCCTGTTTAGCCTCCTCCAGGCTAAACATCCCAAGCTTCCTTATCTGCTCCTCACAGGACTTACTCTCTAGACTCTTCATCAGCTTTGTTGCCCTTTTCTGAACATGCTGCAGCTTTTCAATGTTTTTGTTGCCGTGAGGGGCCCAGAACTGAGCACAGGACTTAGGTGCAGCCTCACCAGTGCCGAGTACAGCAGGACAATCACAGCTCTGGTCCTGCAGGCCACACCATTCTTGATACAGTACAAGATGCCATTGGTCATCTTTGCCCCCTGGGCACAAGACAGTTGTTAATAAGCACTCTCAGGTTCTTTTCTGCTGGGCTGCTTTCTAGCCACTCTGCCCCCAGCCCACCTGTGAGACTGACTACATCCCAACTTTCCTTCTGCACAATGCTCTCCAGCTCCTCCTGTTTGTTATCCATACCATGTGCATTGGCCTCAGTGCACTTCAGCTGGGCTGTGGATTTTGCCCACAAATCTGGCATGCCACCACTAGGCTTATCTCTGTTGAGCCTGGTCTTACCCCCTTCTCTCCTCAAATCAAATTTGAAGCCTGCTCAACCAGTCCTGCCAACTCACGGGCAAAACTCTTTCCCCCTTTTTTGATGGAGACAGTGAACCTCATCTGTCTCCATCATGCCTTGTTGTGTGTAAACCACCCCATGGTCAAAATAGCCAAAATTTCATCCATGGCACCCATCTTTCAGCTGCATGTTGATCAGGTGGGTTCTCCTGTTCCTTTCAGCATTTTCCCTGCAACTAAAGGAATGAGGAAATTCATCACCTGCCCCCTTGTGCCTTCAACACATCCTTTAGATTGTCCTATGACTTATCAACCTCATCTCTTGTAATCACTGCAGCAAGCAGTGGGTAATAATCAGAGGGCTGGAGTAGTCCAGGCAGACTCTTGTCTGTTTCCTGGGCCCCAGGAGGGGCAGATGCTCGTTACCCCCCTGTGCAGCCAGATCCAACCCTCACCCCTGGGCTTGCCTCAGTTGCTGCTGCTAATTCTGCTGCTGCTTTGTTGTTTTGGACTTTTTCCACAGGACAATATCTGTAAAATTTTATAGATGTTCTTGCTCTGCCATCAGGTAAAGCAAAGACCTTTTGAAGTGTCTTGTGACAAAGAAGACGCTAGACTAGTCAGCTAAAGATTTTCCAGCCCCTTTTGTCCTAAATTTTATCACTAGCTTTCCCATTTCTGACAAAGGAGAAAGATTGACTAATCAGTCAGCTGAGAATGCTTTTTTTCTGAAGGGTAGGCATAGAGAAAGGAGAAAAAATAGCTCAGACTTGCTCTATCCTGAGGAAAGTATTCCAACTTGTATTATGTGTGATAAATACACTTTTTTTTTTTTTTTGAGTTTTTGATCTCATGATTAAGAATCCACCCACCAGAATGTAAAGATTTGTCATTTTGCACCCTGGTGAGTAAAAGTGTTTACGAAAGAAATGTGATTCCTCTTTAAGTGACACAGAAGCCTTGTTTTTTACCTCCCACAATAGGTTACAATTAAAATCAGTCAGGAAGAAAAAAAATACTTAATTTCAATTTCTGTGTAGAACCATGAAAACTGGACTTAGGTATTTAGTTAAGTGATTTCAGGTCTCCTGATATACTGAATTTTGAAACAAAATGAGTTGATGTTTTTGAGGACCTATTGTTGAGCTTTTAATTAACTCTTCTATCCTGAATTTGGAACAACAAAAGCCACTGACATTTCAGTGAGAGATCAGTGCTTCTGTGAGAAAATCTTCTTGTTAGCATTTGCTACATAAAACTTTAAATTATTTCAAGCATCAAATTAAGAAAGTCAATCCAGATGTAAGTATGTAAGTGGTAAAAACCAGTGTTTCCCATGGAATGTCTCCTACAAACTCAGGAGGAGATCATCATATGAATCTAGTAATGGATTGTCATAATCTCAAAACCACTTATTTTCTATACATGCATTCATCCTGCAAGTTTAGAGTATTTATAGATGCAGTGAGGCTTTCTAACTACTAGTGTGTTTGTGAAAATTACTTCCCATTGAAAAACACAAATTTTAAATTCCAGTAACCATTCCACGGTTCTTGGCTTCAACTGAGTTCTTGTAATCAACTAAATGTGGGCATTAATTGCTTGTTTTAATTTCTTTAATGCCAATTTTTTAAAATTCTTGGATCCTAAAGAAGCAGCAGCCTGTAAACTCTGTATATTTTCTTCCTCATTACTTTCTCTAGGACTATACCAGTTATGAATTTTAAAAATATTTCAGTATAATAAGACAATTAAGTTCGGTACGTAATGAAAACAATCAAGAAGTTTGTGGAAAGAATAGCATGCTACTTCTATTTTATCAGAGTTAATTTTGTACCTTGAATGAGATTATAAATGCAGCAAATGAATTCTCTGAAGTTTGTATGTTCTTTTTTCAGTTGCCATGTCTAGAATGCTAAATACTTATTCCTCTATTGTATTTCAGTCCTTTCATTGTTCAGATCTAGAGAATAAACACATCATTACCATTACAATCTGAGCTGGGGAATGAGTAAATCAGAAATTGAAAACTCTTTGATGTCCTATATCATGTAAAATAGGTAAAGTAGCTAAGGAAAACAAGTCCAAAGTACCTTGATTCAATCTGTGCGTAAGAAGGCAAGAGGCGTTGCGGTGCCTAGGGGAAGGTCATGCTGGAAGTGCAGAGCCTGATTTAGAGCCAAAGGCCATCACACACCTGGGCTTATTGAAAGTTTCAGAGAGAAATGATGGAGTGCATTTCAGGATGCAAGCACTGCAGTAAGGACAGCCCTTTTCCCGATAAATGCTGAATAAAAGCTTGTAAATCTATAGTGCCAGCGGATCTCTTTCTCTCTCATACTCATGAACTTTAGCCACCTCCATTTTCCCTCCTTCCTTCTATCAAAAGGAGATACAGGGTAACTTTTTATTAGAAAACTAAACAAAAGAAAATTCAGTATTTGTACCTGATCTTATTCCTATACCTTACAGGCTTGTATGTTTTTTTCTTTGTTTTTTTTTTTTTTTTTTTTTTTTTTTTTTTTTTTTAATTTGTTTTGTTTTGTTTTGTTTTTTTCTTTTCATTTTTAAATCAGAATTGACTACAGATCTTGGATAGGTGAACACTGTCACTGGTTAAGTAATTGCAAAGCATTAGAGTCAGTGTGAAAAAGAAAGCGAGAGCTGTGGTGTGTCCTTTGTCCTTTAAAGAATTTCAGGAGCTTACATATTTTGTATGCACAAAACACAAACATCTTTTGTGGTCTTTCCTTTCTCACAAAGGCTAAATAGCATTCACTGTGAAAGAAATAGAGAGCAATTATTACTCAAGTTAATATATGCACATAAATGCTACCAGGTATGTAATTTTTTGCTTCATCTGAATGACCTATATTTTAAATATTTTTAAATAACTTTGCAGCTTGATATAATTATTCTAGTAAAACATAACACCACATGAAGAGCTTGCTGAGCTGTATAGATTAAACAATATGGTTTTGTGGGTTTTTGTTTTGTTGGTTGGTTTTTTTTCCCTCTCTTCTTTCCCTTTCACTAACAGCTATATCAGAGTTATATCTCTTTTTACTTACTACTGAGAATTTTAAAAGATTATAATCACTCCTAAATTGTATGGTCATATAACTACAGTTTAGAGAATGCCAATAGTAATTATCTACTGCATAGGTTAGTACTGCAGAAGGAGGTATGCATGATTATTTTTCATTTAAAAAGTGACTGATTTTTCAGCTTCTTTCATCATTACAGTCATTAGACATACCCTTTTTTGTGTATACATTTTTTAGTACGTATGAGCTAGCACTTTACTGAATCAGTTTTGGTAAAAGGTGCGAAGAGCAGAATCAGATAAAGAAAGGACAATGTGAAAATCAAAAGCCTTGAATAAAGCTTTCCAGCTCTGCCTAAAAATGGTTTTTATATATATGTGTGGTTTTGCTTTTATTTAGTAGGAAGAGCTTCATGATAAGAGATTAAAACAATAGCTCCCACTCATGTTTTTTCTGCAGTAGACCTTTTATGTGGCTGTTAAATTTTGACAAAAATTATTGGTTTTGATAGAAAAGTATGAAGGTTTATATATTAATGGGATTATATTTACATATATAGCTATTTGAGAAAATACGGCTGAGTTTTTTCCTATATTTTGTATAAACAGAAAGAGAAAAAAAACCAGAAACAAAACAAAAACCACCCAGCTACTATAAAAGAAATTGTATGTTACACGTGCTATGGAATTAATTAAAAATTAAAGTTTAAGGGAGTTTTTGAAGGCCATTAACCTTCTCTCATCATAAATATGTATTCAGTGTTGCTGTGGATCAATGCAGTACTGGGCAGTAAAATGATGCACTGCATACAAAGCTGAAGCTAATAAACAAAACTTTACCAAGTAGGTACGTGCACAGTAAATAATCTTCATGCATGGAAAAGTTAACTTCACAAAGTGTGCATATCCATGAGGTTTTCCTAATATTTCCAAACCAAGTTCTCCCAGACCTTTTTTTAATATCACTTCATTTCTTTCTCTTTCTTATTTTCCATTTATTTCTTCTTTTTCCATTGGAATTAAAAATATTATCTTCCTTTCTTCCTAGTAGCCCCTGATAAATTAAAATTTAAGCAATCATTTGAAATATATTTTCAGAATATTAATGTGTTTCTATAACTGGACAGAATTTTTTGTATTCAGACTCTGAAAGCAAGCTTAAACAAAAATATGTCCTAACTTCTATGCTTTGAATCAAACTGTAATAATGATCTCTCTCAAAGAAACTTTCCTCCTCAGAGGAAAAGATGGCTGATGAACAGATTCTGCCTGCTACTAGCACTACACAGTTTGCACATCATCAGAATGAAAAAGGAAAAGGCTGGGTATGAGTCGTTCTTAACTCTTTTATTTTCCTTGGATATTGTTAAATTATTATAGAATCTCAGGAAAATACTAATGATGAAAATATTTTTCTTCTTTTCCATTCTAATTGAATAAGATTTCTAAAATCATAACCATAAATTTGGATACCATAATACTGCTAATATAATTAGTTTTTATTTTATAAAATGATATTTGTTTTTTCCTAGCAAGAATATGTAGACATCTAGGATCATTCCAAAGCAAGAATCATACTCGTTAAATGGACTTTTAAAAGAAATGTACCTCATACACCCAAGTGCTTTTTAAAATGGAGTCAAAACTATTAGGAAAAAACCCAACTCAATATACAGGGTGTAGGCATTAAAAATAGAAGACAATGTTTCTAGATCTAATTTACATATGCATATTTATTTTATACGCCTTAATTTTACCTAGCCATATAAAATGACAAGTTTTCTTAGTTTCCTTACTTTGGTAGATGAATGTCAAAATATGCAATCGTAACTGCATCTACTTGCATCAAATAAGTAATGAGTTTTTGCTGAACTACAATACTTGACATTATGAGGTTTACATCTTCAAAAGTATTTCAGACTGCATTTTTCTATTAATCCCTTGTTGGAAGTCATGCTTATTTCATCAAAAAAGACTCATTCCTTCTGCTTATAGTACTGTAAACAAATACCTTTCTTATGTTATGACATTTCTGAGTTGTATACACATTCTCAGAAATCAAAAATGTCTCTCAGTGTTCTTTTCACATAGTATCCATCTTTTTCCAATTTAGTTTTTAAAATTTGTTTAGACAAATTTGAACTTCTTTATTTATGGCAATAAAATGATCAATACTAAGGAGAAGATTTTCATAGTACTAATGACAGAAGACATTTTATATTGCTACGTTTTCTCTTAGATGTGTTAACTATCCCAATTTAAAAATGCGTGAAAGGGCCATCCTCCAAACTAATGATAGACAGATAAAGCAGAAATGTGCTAATACACCCAAAGTTATCGTCTACTCATCAGTGCAGGAAATTAAAGATAAAACACTTGATTTCACAGACATTCACATGAGTAAGATATTGAATATGGCACAGTCATCAAAAGAAATGCCATATGGGAACCCATATGCCTCCATAGACAAGTGCTAACAGACTTATGATTTGCTCTTAAAAAATTAAAAGGAACAGTGCTTTCTCTAATGAACAACCACTGCATGGAAAAATGCAACAGAAAGACAATGAAGGCAAGGCCAGAAAAGTAGAAGGGAAAAAAAACCAAACAAATCACACTTTATTGGTGCATGATCACTTGTCAAAATTTCCATGTATAAAATAAATATATTCTACAAATAATTTATTGTAATTCCTATTTGCTTAGTCACTTCTACACCTTCAAATTTTCTGACAATACTCAGAGTAATTAAGAAAATAAAGAAAACCAGACATTATCCAGAACATAAAGAAATAACTAGATTATTGATAAATCTTTTTATTTTGTTTGGGGCAAGTTATTGGGATTTGCCATAAAACTGACCACAGTCATTCTGGGCAAATGCTGCAGAGAAGCACTCAGAGAGTCTTTGTATGGTTGTTGTCTTCTATCTGTAAATTGTTCCTGAATCCCACCACTGTCATCATCCCAGCAGGATGCACAATTTGTGCCTTCTGTCTCTGGAATAGAAGATAGAATTTTCTAGAAAGGTTACATTTTCCACCTCATAATTTTTCACACATTAAATTGTGAAATGATAGAACAACTTAACTTGGAAGTGATCATAAACTACATGATAAAGTCAAGGAAAGCTTATATTTTCAACGAATTTTCTCCAGGCATTATTCAGAAGAGCTCTAAAAATCTCTGAGCAAGGAATTTCCGAATCTCTGGGGAAAAGTTGGCCCAGTTTCTGACCATCTTGTTTCATTTTTTTTAATGTTGCCATTTTCTCAATAGCAAGAGGAAATATTCATTGATGTAACTTGCATTCATTCTTCTCATCATTTTGCTGTGCCACACAGAAAAACTGGGTTAGGTCTTCTAAACACACATTCAATAGTGAAAGACAATGTTAAGTTGATGCCTTAGCAATCTGTTCTCTAAACTGAACAAAGCCTGTGCACTCAGCCTGTCCTTGTGATACTCTGTAATCACAGAATCACAGAATCAAGTTGTTTGGAAAAGACTTCTGAGACCATTGTGTCCAGCCTTTGACAGATCCCCACCTTGTCAACTGGACCAGGGTAAAAAGTGCCATGCCCAATCCAGCCACTACACCATCTCATGGATCTCCAGTTCCTTGTTCCAGTTTGTCAACTTCTTTCTTGTACCAGGGAGCCCCAAACTGGAAGAAATACCCAATTTTTAAACAAACAGATGGTACTAGTCACTGTTAAATTGTTGGCTATGCTTTCATGGTAAAGCCAAGGTGGAATTTAGCCATCAGTGCTATGTTTGGAGAGAATAATTGGAGTATATGAGGTCATGAGATCCCTTGTGACCTTATATATTCTGTAATTTTTCAATTTAAAATGTGTAACAAATGGTAGGAGGAGGCAAAAATCCCATATCTCATTGGGCTGAGGGCAGTAGTTGAATTCAGCAGCAAATCACAGGTTTGATATGACTGACATCTTCTGCTTCTCAGGACAGGTCTGGGAAGAGAGCACATTTCTGACATGTCCAAATTCTGCAGATTATTGCTATTATTTACCTCTCCAAATGATAACAGTATGAACTGTTATCATCAATTTTTGTAATATCCTTCTCCAACATCTCTTTTAAGTAACTCAAAAAATAACTTAAAATTGAATGGAAGGAAAGGGCTGCCCAAATCTGAAGTTTGTGAGAGACAGATCTTCTAGCAAAGATAATTCACACATTAATATTGATTTTTTACAATTGGTTGACAGTTATATAAAAAGAGTATTACATGCAAGTCAGACATGAAACATCTTTAATATTTGTCCTCTGATTATCCCATTATATATTTACTTTTTAGTGGTAATTACTTTTTAACTACTGCTCATAGTTTTTATGTTCTTATTTGCTAGATAAGATATTTCTAGATTATCATAAATAGTATTTTTGTAAACTGCTGAATGCCCTGAAAAGTACAGTTTTAGTTCATAAATATAGACCTAATAGCAAGAAAAAAAAAATACTGCTACTGTTGCCCCTTACCGAGAAAGTAACACATCTTTATAAAAAACACATTTAAGCAAGAATTCAGAATATTTTTTGTTATCATTTTCTTTCACTCTCACACTCAATTTTATTGCTATGAGAAATAAAGCCTTGTAATGCCATCACATGAAGAAAATAATTTTTATTCATCTGGAACTGTGTATTTTCTTCCCTGAATGATAAGATAATCAAGTAATTTCATATGGAACAGCAAGTCAAAGAGAGGGCAGGGTCCAAAATAACAATAACTTCAAACACATTTTTTGTTATTTTGAGAACATACAGTCAATACTGAAGAGTCAAAGGGACTCTTTTTTGTTTTAAAATTACTTCCTAGTAAGAATTAGTTACTTTCTAGTAGCAATTACTTCCCAGTGTTAAACCTGGGTTTTAACTGTGTGTTTTGTTCATTTTATGTTTTAGTTTTTCATTTCAAGTTTACCTGTAGGGTGTAATGCAAGACATTGAGAAGAAAGAAAGCTATTAAAAATGCCATGAGTGTATGGCAAGCAAGTATGGTGAGGAATGTTGGGTGGGGAAGAGTATTTTGTCCACTATAATAATCTACTTGGTAAATTGGAGGAAGAGCTACCAGAATGCTAAATTAATCTAGAACTATGTGGTAACACTGATGATGAACTCACAGGAAATGCCTAGTTTATTTACAGGTAAACTCTACAAATATGAACTGTGTTTTGTGGGAAATGAATGTTTGAAAAGGAAATAGTGCATGCTATGAGAAGGAAGGCACTTTAGGAATTGTCCTGAAGCCATAAGTTAATAAATTTTATTGTTGCCACCAGCAGGAAAATTCAGGTCTTTATGGCCTAATCTAAACACCCCTTAACGAAATAAGAAACTTACCACTGACTTTGATTTGCTTAGAACAGCCATAAGGAAAAAAGGAGACTCAAAAGCATAAAGGGCAGTTAGGTGCTCAACTCCCACTGAGTATCAATATCATGTGTGCTGTCTCTAACTTTGGAAATATTACTTTAAAACAGGATTTTAAATATTTTTCTTTTGTTTAGCAAAAGCATTTATTATAGTAGTAGTTAGGTAACTTTCCAAACCCTGTGGCCACTGTATAACACAGCATATATGTGGGTATTAATGAATATATTATTTTTAATGTTGGCACAGTTATTCTGAATTTTTGGAAGCACATAGGCAGCAATATTAGCTTTCTTTCAACAGGAGGAAAATGTGTTTCATTTAATATGAAGGCACATGCATTTTTGCACTATATAGGGAAGCTCTGTAATTCACTGAATTATACCTCCAGGATCAGGTCTGACATATTTGGTTGTAGGATTTTACAGTCAGTAAAAGTCACAGAAGCCCCTGAAACCATAACAACCTCTGCATCACACTCATTGCATATTACCTTCAAGTCACAGGCTATTTTGTTGAAGATGCTCACATAATGACAGCTTCTGTACCTTAGTCCTTAAAAACAAAATGTTTTTTGCCTGACATTTTCAATTTTTCAGTAATTTTTTCTCCACACAATTTGATTATTCCTTTTTCTTATTTTACATCCTTAAAAAATAAATATTTACATCAAAGAAAAATCAGTTATTAAAGGAAATAGATGGGTTGAAAGAGGCTGAAATACATTTACAAGAAAAAAAGATGATGAAAATTGAGTGCTGAGTATAACTCAGTGGTTTTTTGTCATTCCTCTATACTCTTTGGAAGAATTATAAAGCAATTTCTAAGTTTACATCCCCTAGAAGCATGCCTGTATATTCTGGTGTAAATTGAGCTGTGTGTTTCCCATTATGCTGAAATTAAACACTCCCTAAAAATTGTTTTCCATGATCCTAAGTTTATATATATATCTTTATATATATATATATATCTTTATATATATATTGTATTTCTATCCTCTATGGTTTCAAGAGATATAACCTCAAACACATGAAGACATTGTAAACCACAGAACTGTCTTTTGCCTGAGGCAAGTAGAAAACCAGAATAAAGCCTCTGAGATATATGAATTGCCCCATTCATCTCACTCTGAACCTCCAAGACTCCTTATACCCAAGGAAGTAGAATTTGCCACTATTTTTCCACGGATTTTAATGTTTCCAAAGATGAACTTGATTGATCCTCAATCAGCCAAATATACATAGATGGATATAATATGTATCTAAAATTAAAATATATATGAATAGAATTATTGTTTCCTGTATTTCTAGTAGTAAGCCATGGATTTTTCTGCTTTCTTATTTTTTGTGGATAAGACAAAATGTAGAGTGTCACTCAAAGTTAATTTTTATACTCTAAAACAAACTAACAAAAACCCCAAAAAACCCTGTGGTAGGGTTGGGGTTTTTTTTTGGTGGTGTTTTTTTGTTTTTTTCTTTTTTCCTCTGAAGGTGGGAAAACAGGGAAAATCACCATGGCACAAAAATAATTATCCTAATTTCCATAAAATATTTATGTTTAACATAATAATTATTTTTCTTTGAAATAAGGTTGCAGAATCTCAGAATATATGTTGACATGGACTTATCATTTCCAGTTCTGCATGCTATTCATATACTTAATTCCTACACATCTTTAAAATTCCTGTAGTCAAACCTAAAAATCATACTAATTAGTATTATAACCTAGGCTTTATAGATGTGTGTGCTGTTTGTGTCACGGTAAAGCATTTGGGCTACATTATATGCAGTAATTTTTTATTACAAAGAAGTTTTCAGGTTTATTTTATAAAATTCATATAAGCTCTTGCTGTGTGATCTGTATCCTTTGCTGCTACCCAGTGTTGAAGGCAACTTACTGAGGGCAGAGGTGGGTCAGGTGGCCTCCCAGTTGGGCTAGATGTCACTCCTGATGTATATAAGTCTATAATTCCTTGATTCTGATCGTAAGTAATATACATTTTGAAGAAAAACAATATGTATTTGGTTAAACATAGCCTTTTCTTTACACAAAGCTGTCAAAGGTGCTTGATATTATGAATAAAATTCATATTCTGTGATTTGTTTTATTGCCAACTTATACTGCAGCTGTACTTTTCCAAATTTTTCTATTTGTCATATGGTTGAGCTAAATGACATTCAGTTATTTACCGTGTGTTGGTCAATTTTATTGCCTCTAGATGAATGCCCGAAAATTAAATCAATATTAAAAAGAAATGCTCGAGTGAATAGCGAATAGTCTTACAAATACTCATAAGCTTTGGAGGTTTTTATATGGAAATAGGGGTATTTTCTGAAGAAGGGCAGCACTTGATGCACATTTTTGCAGATAGCTCCTTTGCACTGATGTTCGTGTCTGGATGCTTCTTTCAGCACTGCCCACATCTGTTCTCTTTTACCTTGAAGAAAAAGTGGATTTCTGCTCCACCTAAAAAAAACCCCCAGAATCAGAGCTGAGTTCCTAAGATTAAATCCAGAAACAAACTTTGACAAAATCTAGATTTCATCTTGGTAGCTTTGCCTCAGAGCAAATGTTGTTATGAAAAGCTATAGCTGATCCACAGATTCAAAACCTCTTCATATGTCACTTGAAAATCTAATTTCAGTATATTATTATCCACCCCATAAGGTTTGCCATGTAATTTAATTTCCTTTAGCTTATGGACAGGAAAGAAACAACAACCAAAAGCAGTTCTTTTAAGACAGAAACACACTGCATGACTAAGAAGTAGAGGCTGTCTGGAGCTGCCAAGCAATTCCTTTAAGGATGAAATGTATTCTTTTTCCTATCATGTTAAACTAACTAATATTTAACTGTGCAGATATAGTAACAATATATATAATTCCTAGAATATATTGGGATGTTGGAATACAAATTAAAAGAAAAAAATAGGTAAGGAGGAAATCAAGGGCAACTGTAGCGGAATTGTTTTTCAAGACAGATGTTTCTGTAATTTAAAAGAAAAAGAAAAAAATAACTATATGAAACTCTATAAGAGATAAGATGAAGATGTATAGGCCAGAAAAATTATGGAAAATTATGGAAAAGTTAAAAATTAGGAAAACAAATTGAGGGAGGAAAGGACGTTACTAGAAAAGAAGAGGTAAGCCTTCGAGAACTAAAATGAGACAACAAATATGTGGAACATTTAATTTAAATACAATTAGTTGCATTAAATATAACTTGAATACAAAATTTAAAAATTAATATTTAGCATAAAATACAACTTAAATATAAAAGCTTTGGTTTGAAGGTGCAGTTATCTACATATTAACTTCCCTACATTTCTACTGCCATAGCACTCGAAGACTCAATTCAAATGAAATGAGTATGCCATGTACAACACTCAATTTGTGCGCATTGGAAAGGCTTGTTGCTGTATATGATATAGAGATTCCCATCTGATTTCCATCAACCACAGGCAAGTCTTTTATATGTCCTCTGTCAGACCTGCAAGTCCCTGAAGATGTCCCAGACATCATAAATTACCTGAAATAGCACTTCTTGCCTATGCAAGGCCTAATATAATCAGCTGACTCCATGCCTGTACCTACAGTGAAATGAGTAGGTGTGCAGATTTCCCTTACTGTCTTGAATGCAATTTTACCTGTCCTGGGAATTTTGACACAGCCCACAAGTAGGAAGAAAAAATTAGGTCTCTTAATCTGCAGGTAGTTCCAGACAGTTTGCTTAAACTGTAGTTCACACGCAGGCAGAAGACAGAAACTGAAGGCTTTTGAACAGTAGTGTGAAAAACAGACAAGTAAAAGCATACCAAGCACACTCTAGTTAGCTCTTAATTACATTAATTTTTAAGCACAATGAAGAATATGTGAAAGGTAAGTTTTTGACACGCATCTTGATTTTCTATGATGTGAACACAATGTAAACAAAAGTGTGATGAAGCAGATTATTCTTAAATAGTTTTTTCAACATACAAACAGTATGTTACGGTTTAATCAGACAGGTTAAATTATGGTTTAATAAAGTGAAAAAGTGTAGCTACTTTTTGCAATAGTAACCACTGGAATATATTAAGAGGAAGAATGATGATTTTAGTGCAGTGGGTGTTCCTTAGATAGGACTCCACTACTGTGAAAGCTTAAGCCAGAAAAGCTATCTTGAAAGTGGATTGCTTGATGACAGACTGTCAGAATGTATTAAGGTTCTTAAGATAACAAGAAATGCTCTGTGATAGGTAAAATTGCCTTGTGTTTGTAACTTACTGTGTCATTTTGAATGTTGTGATAGGGGATGCCTAATATCGCTGTGACGTTCTTGGTTCTGAAAACTGACTTATTAATTGCATTACTGACATTCTGTATCATGGGCAAGCTAGTGTTTTTTCTCTTAGTTTTTAAGTTCTGCCTTAGCAAAAATATGTTATCCTCATTCTTCTTGAATTACCCCAACATTAGTCAAAATTAATATAACCTCTCAGATATTTTCAGAGCCAATTAAGGGATTAGTATCATAATAAATACCAAGTAAAAACATACATCTTTTGTTTCCATTTCTTCCTAATTAATTTCTCCACACCATCTCAGTTTTCCTGAATTAACTTGTATACAAATATCTTGCTAAGAGATAAATATTATTATTATTGACCATGATATGAAATATAAAATATCAGGAAAATCTATTCTCTTACAAGAAAAGTTCCCTTGCTTAAAAGGTGTATTTTGAAATTTATCAGGTTGAAGAGTCTGCCACAAGGACAACCTTAATTAAGGCCAACAGAGGGGAAAAGTTAAATAGTGAAAAGTGCTTAGCTGTTACTCATAGAACTTCAAGTTAAAATCAGAAATAATAATAGTAAGTGACTTTAAGGATAATTTCATAAATGTTTTATTACTCCATCCACCACATATTCCACCTCTCTGCACAATTCTTTTAGGATTCTTCTTTAGATAGATAGTGTTCTTTGTTTCTGAGTAAAGTTCTTCTGATGTCTTTTAGGTATATGCTCTCCTTTCATTTCTTGTTTAGCCCCATGAGTACTACTAACATTTTTCTGCAACAGTAACTTATCTCAATTGAGGAGTTGTCTCTCAGAGTATAAATTGAATCTAGAATGCAGTTAAACTACATTAGTAAATGACAGAGAGCTAGGGGAAAAATTGCTGAATTAAACATTATTAATTTGTTAACTGATTTTCTGGCTCTGTTACAGGGGGGTCTGTTTTCTTCTAAGAAAGAATACTGCTTCCTCTCAGCGTTATGGTGCAAGAGGTGCTGTATATCCCTTGATCACAAGGCAAAGTTTTCCACACAATCCATTTTTTCTTTTCAGTCTATCTAGTTATGCTTACCCTGCAGTCAGGAAATAGAGACAGGAATATGAGAGAGTGGATATGAGAGTTAAGTAATTTTTGAGGTGGGGGAATTTTTTTTCTCTTTTGAGGGAATCTAAAGGAAGAGATCTAAATTCTTAAACAACTCATTAAACCACTTAAAGTAAGGTGGAACAAGTATGGACTATCTTGACTCCATCTGATAACTAATTGGTGCCTTGTCTTGAGATTTTCAAGCTCTTAGAAACATTTGACACTAATAAAGAATTTCTGAGCTCAAACTCTGTGAAGTTTTTGGGTTTTGTTTTGTTTCTTTTGCTTTTGTTTTGATTTGTTTTGTTTTGTTTTGTTGGGAGAGGGTTGATGGGTTTGTTGTTGCTTTGGAGTGGCTTTTGTTGGTTTGGTTTTGTTTTCAATATACAGAGAATACTGTGATGGTTAGGAGTTTAGGCTGAGATTTTCATTAGGACACTAAGAGTTGAATGTCACTTAGTGCTTTTATGTTCATACATAAAATGCTTATTAGAACTGGCATCATCACAAAAATTATTTCCTTTCTCTAAGAGAAAATGACAAGGTGGCCACTGTAGGAAACTAAACACCTTTACTGGCCTTTAGTTGCTTGCATTTATTTTCCTGAATAATTGTTCTTTCATTGTTACCTGCCTTACTTGATCCTTCTCTTCCTGACTTCTTTCTTTCATGCCTTCTTACCCTCCTGTCTACCTTTCCATAGCAATCAATTTGCAAGTTTTAAAATATTTAATTATGATAGTATATAGTCTAGTTTATCAGTAAGAAGAGATTAGCACTTTAATAAAATACACTTTTGGTAGGAGTTAAAGAAACTTACACAAGTAACTGCATTGCTCTCAGTAGATATTCTCTTTCAGAGTAAAGCAAGATATATACAAGATCAGTGAGCTCAGAATGAAAATTAAATTTTTGCTTACTGGTTATAAGACTACACTGCTCTTTGTCTTTTTTATTTTTCTTTGGGTCTGTGTCTCACAATGTCCTCATAGGCAAACTCAGGAAGTGTGAACTTGTTTAGTGGACAGGGAGTGGATTGAGGACTGGCTGAACAGCATCAATGTCTATAAAGATCTAAAAAGTGGGTGTCAAGAGGGAGGCAACAGGGGAAAACTGATGCACAAGAAACTCCATCTGAATATGAGGAAGAACTTAGTGACAAAGTACAGGAACAGATTTCCCAGAGACATTGTGGAGTCTCCCTCACTAGAGATACTCAAGAACTGTCTGGATGCAATTCTGTGCCATATGTTGTAAGATGACCCTGCTGGAGCAGAGAGGTTGGACCAGAAGACTCTTTCACAATTCCTTCCAGTCTTACCCATTTTGTGATTCTCTGTTTCTGTTATTCTGTGGTTTGGGATTTTTTCTTTCTTTCTGCAGTGTCCTTTCTCTTCCACCAGTGATAAATATGAAAACAGTCTGGACTTCTAGAAAAAAAAAAAATGTAGTAGACAAAGGAAAAATAAAATCCTCAGCTAACATTTATTGTACTTCCTTTTCTATTTATGGTTTACAATATTTTTCCAGCTTTTGAAAATGAGTTTTGAAACTTTTTGTATGCTTGACAAGCTCCGTTATGCTGATATATTATCACAATCAAGCACATGTATCAATGATAAGAAGCTTTATACTGGTTTACTTTAACCTAAATTGATGTTAGATATCTATCATTAAAAAAACCCCAGCACTTATGTACCAATATTTACATGATATTCACAATTCTGTATATTAATGTACCCACCTAACACAGGAATCCCAATGCACCCTTTTCTTTTTGACATTGAAATGCTTTAAGCAAATAAAGAAAAATTGTATTGGTAAAAATATGACAATCCCTCTACCATTGTTTTGGAACTTGGCTTTTAATACATGAAGTTTGAATTTTAGTCAAAAGGAAGAATCTGTGATTATTTTCAGAACTGAAGCTGTTATTGTTTTGGTGACAGATTTGCCGCAATAGTTTTTTGGAGCTGAGGGGTGAGCATCACCAACCAGTGAGCAGCTCCTACAGGCGTAATAATTGATGACATAGAAAGGTTTGTGCCCAGCAGCCGTGGAAGCAGCTGCTGTCTGCTTGGGTTAAGGGACTTTTTTGCAAATGAGACAGGGACTGCCACCACTGACTACAATTAAATGTTCCAGTCTTGCCCTAATAAAGCTCATTATTTAGACCAATAAGAATATTGAAAATTCAAATATATACAATTACAACTATACTGCTAATAATTTTGGAAGCTCTTTCACAATTTCATGCTGTAGTTCTAATAATAATAATAGCCCATAAGCATAATTATAGGGACTTCTGTCCCAGAGATTTGAGTCAAACTATTGCGGGGAAAGCCTATGGACATTTTCATTCTCTGTATATGTCTGTGAAGATTTTTTGATGCATACCTAAGCTTTCCACACATAGAAAAGCATGTTATTTCTTGATGTTGTGAAATTTTACCCAGTGGTTCTTATACATGAAAACACATTATTGAATGTCATAGGTTACACACAATCCACTTGTTCAAGGCTTTATGGAATATGACATATATATTTTTAGCTTCTTAGACAGAAAAAAAAGAGCTACCCAGTTTGTCTAAGTAAAGCAGAAAAATATGGTCTGATCTGTCTTAAATTAGTCTTACTCATTACTGTGAGTCAGAAAAAAGTATTTAAAAACACATACTTCAAGAGAGCTGCTGACCTCTTCCGCAGGAGTCACTGCAGGAAAACCAGAAGCAAGCAACTGGGGATACCAATTATCCAGGAGATTTGAAAGGTAAATGAGAGGCTTTTCAATTCCTGTAAGTTAGCTGAAATAGAAATAATTTCTGTACTTATGTAAGGTGAAGTATTTTGTAAGTAAAAAGGGAAAGTACGGGTAAGGATACTAAGGCCTCTCTGTAAGGAGCAATGATTTCCTGAGCAATCTTCGAAAGTCACATTGAAATAGGAAAGCATCTACTAGGGTGAGTTTTTTGGTTTTGTTTTTGTTTGTTTGCTTGCTTGTTTGTTTTTGTTGGGTTTTTTTGGTGTTTTGGTTTGGTTTGGGTTTTTTTTTGTTGTTGTTCTGTTATCATAAACAAAAATTCATATAACTTGGATGTTTGCCTCAATTTTGTCAATAAACCATGAAATGAATACCACAGCATTTGCAAACATTGCAGTTAATTATTCTTTTTTTCTTTTTTTATATTGTTTTTTTGAGAAACCTGGCAGCTGTATCTCTGAGTCTTTCTGTGTGTGTTTCATGTTCTTCTAATAGTTTAAAAACAAAATGACAGAGTTAAATAGCATTCAAAAGTACAGAAATTCTAAAATGTTCTCTATAAAACACATTATCATGTCAGCACCTTATGCCATCAAATTTCTCAAATGTCTGAATTGTGTGGGCTTGAATAATAGACTAAGTAATAATTTGCCAAATAAGCTCCTTGCTTTAATGAACATGTTAACTATGCCCACAATCAATTAACTACAACAGGTTTTGATCTCATAGTTCATCCATTTTCCCTGTACACTGAATATTAGTAACTAAAGCTGTATGCCAAAACTGTGTGATTTCCTTGACCATTATTGCCTTTTTAGTGAGCTAATTTTTAGCTGTTTCTCCTTTTTATGATGCTTGCTAATACTGTTATAATGATTTTTAATGTATGGCTAATATTTTTATCCTAGAAAGAATAAAAGAAAGGAAACCGAAGCCTTGTTTTTCTCTCTCCTCTTCCCCTCTTTCTTTTACTTTGGATTATACAGAAAACTGTCATCACATTAACCTCAGCCATCACATTCTATATAATCATGTGCAATAAACCAAGATTGTTTGCACTAAATGAAAGAAACAAAAGCAATTCCAGCCCAGCCAAATATGAACACACATGAAACTTGAATTACCTAATGGCTCCCAGAACTTTATGCTGACAGTGCCTCAACCCAGGGCTCATCAGCATCTCCAAAATCTGAAAGGCAACGCCAATGAGACATGGCCATCATAAAAAAGCCAAACAAACTAACAAACAAAACCCAAACAAACAAACAAACAAACAAACAAAAACCAAACAAAAAAACCCCTTCTGAATAGTGACTTCTCTTCCATTAATTAAATAAAAAGAATGGTAAGAATATTTTCATGCCCAAGCAATTATTTTTCATGTTCTTCTTACAAACTGTATGGCATTAGATAACTCCTCAGTCCATTGTTTGTTTCCTCCCCTTATTTGTTTTGGATTATAAACTATTTTAAGCAAGAACTTATTTTATGAGCACTATGATTATTAGGAAAATACTTTCCTAAAATATTGACCTCTAGATATTACAGAAACGTTATTACTGCTGTTTCCCAAAATGAATCCCATGCAAATTGGAAATAGTTGTATCAAGTTGCCCATAAATGAGCAAAAATATGGTGCAATAATGTTACAGGCCTGAACTCTGTCCGATTAGCAAGAAATATTTACCTGGAAGTATTGCAGCATGGAAACACTGGGGGTCATCATAATATGTTTTGATCACATTGATTTCTGTCAGCTTCCAGTCTTGTACAAGTGATGAACTCTAGTAAAACTGTTATAGTCATTCCCAATTTCCATGATACTGCTGCTATAGTCTGTGATAACCTATGTTTCAAAGTTTAGCATTTTTTACAGATTAACCTGTACTTTACTCTGGACTTCAAACAATTTTGTTTTAAATGTGTGACTTTTCTCTTTTCTTTCAGCAAGATACTATCCAGCCAAATTTCAATTCAGATTGGCCTAAACATCCAGAAACCTTTAGGAAGAAAACTCAAAATTGAAAAATTATTGAGTAGTGTAGGTAGAGGCAATTGTTTTGGTAGTTCTTTGCTGCTATGTAAATTCACATTTGCTTTACTTTTCTATTTTCCTCATGGTTACATAAAATTGTTAATATAGTGGAACACGATAGTGTCCCTGAAAAGGAAATTAAGAGTTTCACTTACTCCATTGGAAGCTTAAGCCAAATAATTCCAGCTGCCTGTGTGATCAGATGGTGTGAGGCAGGGGTTAGGGTAACAAACTGATCAGCACTGTACCTAACTTCACTAAAAGAAGAACAGAAACAGTACAGTATAACCACTTGAAATACATACATTTTAGTTTTGAGAGGAAATTTGCGAAAATAAATGTGAGCAAAGATGTTAGTTTAGGTCAGGTATTTTAGCATGGCAGCTTTACCTACTGTTAAAAAATCAACTGTATAATAAGATATATTTTTATAAATGTGAAATTGTTCAAGGGAAGATTTCTCCAGAAATGGGGGAGAAAGACAAGGTAATAGAGTTTTAAGTCTGTCTGAGAGAACTCAGATGAATAGTCTTGAATAACTATTTTTCACTTAGTTCCTAAAACAAGAACCTACATATCAAACAAAGCACTGTGGAAGTGTGATATGAAACAAACTGTTTTATAATGTCTCGTCTTTTAAGTTACATCAGTTATCTGCATTAAGCTCTTCCTGTTTAAACATGTATTTACTGGACCCTTTGTCAGAGACTGAAATTTTATGGTTAATGGCTTAAATACTGTTATGAAGGACTTTTTGCCCATTATGGCAAAACTGTATAAAGAAGCTGCAACAACCAAAGCCCACTCCTCCCTGAATACGCCTCCTGACTGGAACCTTGGACAGTGAGTTAAGCTGCCTGAGGGAACTTGAGATAAGAGGAGGTGACACTGTTGTCCAATTATCTCAAGACTGGGGAGAAGTAAATGAGGCTGAGAGAGAAGAATATATATTCAAGAAAACCAAACCCAGCAGCTGTCCTGAAAATCAGCTTTGGCAGGGTTAAAGGCGGGGAGGCCACAGCCCACAGATTCGTCTGCTGAAGCCAGGTTTGCACACACCCCCCCCACAACAAAAGGGGGAGGAGGAGAGTTTTGGGGGTGTGGTGTAACCTCTGGTCAGAGGGAGTGAACATCCACTCTCCCTCACACAAACTGGCCCAATTGCAAAGCCCCCATGGGACATTCACATGAGGGCAGCTGAGGGGGTGTCATCATCCATCAAAGACCCCCAAAGTGCTCCCCAGACTTGTTGCTGAGGCCCTGCAGCAAAGCACTGCACATGCTCTGTGATACCAAGTGACATGGCACATCCAGAGTCGACTGCAAGAGACTGTGTCCAACTTAGCCCTCCCCATGGGAAGGTACCTGAGCATTCCCACCTGCCCCAAGTGTATATTAATCTGTTGAACTCTTATGTGTTCCAGGGGACCCTCACCTCTGAGAAGACCAGATGGAGAGGATCAACAGGATGCCATTGGGATACACAGAGTGGTGATATTATCTGTCTATCTGTCTTTGTTACTACCTTTCTCTCCCCCAACCTCTTTTCTATTTCCTTCTTACACAATTCTTTTTACTTGCTTTATCTGTAGCCCTACAATATTTTTGTTGCTTCCTATGCCATTCCTGCAGTTCAAACATAGATGAAACCAATATTCAGTCTTTGAACTTTTCCAAGCAGGTGATGAACTCTCCTTTGCAATGTGCTAGCCCAAGTGGTGATTAAAACACAATAAATGTATGCACTTAAACAGAGATCTCTCCTACTCATCTCTGAATTGTACTAGATAGTTACTTCAGGACTCCATTTGTGTATTATAAACATGAGACAGAGTATCACCTTAACAGCATAAAGATTATTGTACTTCAAAATGGATACAATGATAAATGTTAGGTGATTCTTAGGATGAAATGATGCTTGATACTGTGGGTGGTAATTCTTATCTTAATTGCTCACTTAGCAATGTACAGTCACAGTGATTTAATATTACAAAATTTTTGAAAAAAATTTCTGCATTTATACACCTTCTGGCAAAATACAGTCACATTTTCTAAATGTCACATTTGTCTTAGTACTATGAAAGGACTAAGTAGTGTAGTGTTATTTGAAAAACACAAAGAATAAGTCTGGTCCAACCAAAGTCCACATGATCTAACAATCCGTGATGAAGTTGTTTTGATATATACGTCCTAGTGGGAGATTTGAAGATATGCAGACACAATTTAAAATAACGTAATTCAGGATCTAAATAAGGGCCCTTTATCTTGAGCAGAAACTCCATGCAGAAGTATTAAATAATATTATTGTTCTAGTGGGTTTTCATTCATAGTCCAGGTTTGAAATGAAGAGTCTTCTCTCCAGGAACAACATTGGGCCTCCTGACTAGCTGTTCTTGTGGTTTATCTCATTACAAAACAGCTGAGGTTGCGTTATGAAGTATCTCTTTCATCTCAAAATTGTATGCACTGCATAGTGAGCTCAGTGAAGCTTGTTCAGTGATGTCAGGTATTGTCTTCATTGACTGCAGTAATACAGGCTTTGACTGGTGACCTACTGCCTTATATCAGACTGGCTGAAGTAGTAACAGTGGAAAACAAAGAGACATCATTTTATTTTGCCCACGGCAGGATCAGTCTGCTGCGGTCAAGAGTCTTCAGTAAGCAGAAGAGACATCCACATGGATATGTACAGAACAATCCATACACTAATTTCACGTTTACATAATTTAAGTATTTCATTTCATATAAACTTCAGAAAACTTTGTTCAACAATTGTTTGGTGTATCTTAGAAGTTGTCCAAATTCCAATTTCCTATCGTCGTCTATGTAATTGCTCTCCATTAAATTCATGTGGTCTGTGTCCTCATGTCAAATAAAATCTCCAAACTACAAACTGAAGCAGCCTTTCATTGTCCAAAAATCCTTTCTGAATTTTCCTCTTGGCAGACATTCATTATACAATTTCTGAAAATAGATATTTTTCTTGGAATTTCTAGTGTAATCTCTGATTACAATCTCTGAGAAAAAGATTTTCATTGCAGCAAAAGTAGAAATGCATATGTTGGTTCTTGATGCAAGATTTTTCTGTAGTTTCATCTCATTTCTGTTGTCTTCCTTTCACAAATATGTAGTGTATAAGTTTATGATGCTACAAACTGTAGGGAATGAACTCTTAGCTCTCTAAGGACCAAATCTGAACATTTTAGCTTAAATTACTTGCACGTACTATAATATTCAGGCCACAAATACTTATATGTGGATTCTTCTGGGAGAATCTTGCACTTTTTCTCACATTTTTGATGTCCCAAGTTTTCATAAAATGTTTAAGATAAAATCACTCCAGCCATTTCACCTGGTGCTACCAAGAAGAGCTGGATCCGTCATCTTTGTAAGCTGGCATTAAAACAGTTGTGAAGAACATTTAGATTACCCCTTCCCCTTCTCATCACAAGACCAAAATTTTGCCACTTTTGATCTCTCTTCAAAGGCCATGAGGTGTGCCTTCACCATTTTCGACAGCACTCCTTACTTCCTCTCCATATCCATCTTCAAATGGTCTGACCCAAAAGCATGAAGTACTCTAAATGTGATCACCATTCCACTATGCAGAGGAGAATAATTTTCCCTCTTATACCATACATTCCTGTTAAAGTAACCAGGCATGGAAGTTCTCTTATTTACACTGAAAATACTTTGTTGTCTCACATTGAAGTTGGTTTCCATCCATTAGATCTAAACCACTTTCAGTATGGATAATCAGATATATAAAGCAGATTTATTTTTAAATAAGAAAACAAAATATTTAGTTGGTTTTTTCAATGTGACATATAAAAATTCAGCCAAAGGGATAGGAATGCTGGACAGAAATGGTACACAGGTTGGAAAACACCTCTGTAAATTGTCTACTCCAAGCTCTCTGCTCAAAGAAAGGCCAGACAGAGCATGCTCCTTAAGATTTTTTCCAGTCAGATTTTCATGTTTTTCAGGGATCAAGACTTCACAGATTCTCTGGCTATTACACTGTTAGAAGAAAAAGTATTTTTCTTCAATTTTTTTTTCAATTTTTGCCCATTGCCTGTCATCCTATCACTGAGTGTAAATGGTTAAAATATTCTTTTAAGTGTCCCCTCGGGTATTTATCCTTGCTGATATGAACCCCCTGAGCCTTCTCTTCTTCATACTGAACAATCTAGGTCTCTCAGCCTCTCCTTGTGACAAATCCCTTATTTAGCTCTGTGGCTCTTTGCTGGACTTGCTCCACTATGCACATATGGGGTTTTTTGTGCTGTTGACCGCAGCCAGCACTGGACCCAGCACTCCAGATGTGTGCTTAGAAGAAGGGAAGTATCACCTTTCCTGATCTGCCAGGCATAAGCTTTCTAATGCAATCTGGATTGTTGCTGGTCTTCTCTGTTGCAAGGGTGCATTGCTGGGCCATGGTCAGCTTGTTGTCTGTCCCCAGGTCCTTTTCTGCAAAGTTCCTTTCTAGCTGGTCAGATGCAAGACAGTACAATTGCATAGAGTTACTCGTCCCTAGGTGAGGGACTTGGTGTTTCCCTTTATAGAACAGCATACAATCCCCGTTGGACTATTTCTCCAATCTTTTAGTACACCTGAATGGCAGCACAACCACCTGGTAAATCATCCACTCTGCTGGGTTTCAGACTACATGAAAACACAATGAGAGTACACTCTGACTGTCTTGTACACTCCATTATCCTGTTCATTTATGAAGATGATGTCAATAGTACTGGGGCCCTGTACTGATACCTAGGCCCCAAATTACACTCCCTGCCAGTGGTCACCACGCCCTGAGCCTTGAGTTTTTAACCCATGTCAGTATCTCTTCATCCAGCAACAGCTTGCCATGAGTATCTTATGAAGGGAGTGTCAAAGACTTCTCTTAACAGTAATTTTTATTGTGTTTAAGTAAAATTTCTTCCAGGAGCTACATTGTTTTGTATTCTCTTTGGTATATCAAGTGTCCTGTGGGCAATACATTGATTAGATATTCACCATATATACAGCTCATAAAGCCTGATTAATCTAACTCTATGCTGCATATCAGCATTTGAAATGATTTATAATTGTGATTGCTATCTGGAAGAAAGCATGGTGTCTCTTGATTGGCAATCTCTGTTCTTAGATTTGTTTAGTTTTTAGACATATTACAGATATGATAATCCCAGAAAAATATCTCCTGTGAATGTTTTATTATCTGTAAAGAGAGTAAATGATAGTAAACTGGCAGAATTTTTAAAATCTAACAATTGCACAGATGATTAGGTATCCTTTTTTAACCTTATAATTTCTCTTTTCACTCTATCTGAATTATCATATAAAATCCTTGATGATGCTATGCCTCTTCTGATGATGTTCATTAAATTAAAGAGCTCTAGACGCTGAGAAAATGTACTGTAGTTTTAACATGGCTTTTGAGCTATTTGATGAATTACTAAAAATGGCACTTCAAGTAGATATGGGCAGATTTGGAAATCTTCAGCTGGCTTCATAGAACACATCCAAAGCTTTCCTTATAAAGAAGACAGAGGTTGTTATTCAGCAACATCTATTACGCATCATTAGATCTCTATAAAATCAAATTATACCAGAGAAACAGTAGCAGAATGAATTTTCAAAAGTACGTTAGCAATTACCTAATAATTATAATACAACCAAAACTAGAATAAAACAATTAGGTCAATTTTATAGCCCTTTTTTCCACAGGAGATGAAGACTAATATAAAACACAGTAGTTATCCTTGAAGCAACAATTGTTTTTGCAAAGCTGGAATAAAACAGCTAACAAGCATTATTCATCATGGTGCACCCACACTGAAAAGTATCTATTCTGAAGAAAGCGAAGTTTCAGATTCCCCTGCTTTCTGCCTTTTTTTCAAGCTATATACAATGCATACAAATATTTATCTTCTAAACACAAGCTACTTCTCTAACCCTTGTATTGTTTTTTTTATAAAGATTAATCTCTCTGCATTCTTCCCATTGCAGAAGTTATAGTCCTTAGGTTTTTCTAAAGCCTTTGAACCTTTGAATAAAAGATGCTTTAAGATCAGGAGATTTCCACACCCAGCCCCCTCCCCCAAACTAGTATTCCTGATTATAAGACTTACATAAAAAACAGTGCAGGGGAAGAATATCAAGCATACTAAATTTCCCATTCTCATTAAGTTACCTCATTCTGAAATATAGTCAGTGGAATGAATTGTCTTGGGTTTGGACTTACATGTAGCGTCTAATGAAACCCACATGGTCAGTTCTGGAAAGTTTTCATAGCTTGATAGACAGTTCTGTGCATAAAAAATATGTAATGCCTATTCAAAATATACAATAAAATATTGGATGCCTACCCATTACTTCATCTCTAGGTTGCATTCAAACTCATCAAAAAGTGGCCATCTGTGCAAAAAGAATAATTTTGCTTTAATTTTCAAGGCCACTAATTGCATCATTTGATAGTACATTGGAAATCCTTCAGTGCATGATCATCCATGACTTTTCTCTTGTGTGGGTTCCTAGAAATCTCAGCAAATTTTAATCACTTGATACAGTATAGAAATGGTTTATTAAAAGATGTGTATCTGTATATATACATTTATATGTGTGTCACGTTATTATAATTTCTCCAATAATTCATCATTAATGTCTATCTAAGGCAATATTACTAACATCCCATTTCTTTGGTTCTTTTCAGGTTATATAAATCTGTGGGGAAATGGAAGTAGTATCTGTTCAATGACCCTCTGTGTTTAGCATTAATGGTCACATGGAATTAAAAGAACACTTAAATCTTAGATACCAATATAGGAAAAACATGGACCAGTGAGTATCAGGTATCAGAGTTTACAAACAAAGGAGTTACAATGTCAAAAATAATTTTTCCACTTCACTATTATCTTCAGGCATGAGGAGGATTCAACATGAACCTGTTACTGAATGACAAACAGAAGATGAATCCATCCAATCCCCAAGCCACTGTAGTCATATGCCAAATGTCATTTATTTGTGGATAAGGACAGAAGTTTCAAAGCAAGATGCTGACAAAGGGAAATGTTGTACAAAGGATCAAACATGTTAATATTCCCCTAAGTGGAAATATTACACAGGCCAAAAGAAAAACCATGACATTTCCTACTCCTGGGGAAGCCCTTTCAACCTTTTCTGACTCTCTCAGAAATCCTGATCAGAATAAAATACAAGCAAGTTACTTCACCAAAATTAAATCTACCACATGAACAAATAATTTTTTCTTTCATGTCTGATAATCAGAATTTCATGTGTTTTTAGTAATAAGTGACACATGAGAAAATTCAGGTGGAATTTGAGCAACAATATAATGTGCATGCCAATGCCTAAAAGGCTCTTAACAACTGAATTGAGTAAAACAAGCAAAGGTACTAGCAAAATATGCATGGTACCACATGTTTAATTCACTAAGGTAAAAATGTGTGAGTGAAGCTTCCTGATACACATGATCTGTAATTTCCAGAGGCTATTATGTGATCAGTTGCACTTCTACAAATAACAGAAAAGGTAATGACAGCAGTCTACATGGAACCCTTCTTTGGTGTCTTAGATCTAGGAGGATGAACTCTAAGCAGTCCAGCAGGTAATATTTCCTGACAAAACAAAGCAAAACAAGCCAAAATATCAGAGTTTTGTCAAAACCACCATTCATTTCTCCCTATTAGATGGGATAGAACTGTATTTACAAAGTCAGCAATACAGAGGGCATATACTAGGAAGAAATCACAGCCAACAATTCACTCATTTCTATTCTGAGGATATAATATTGTTCTCCATTCTGGACATTCTCTTTGAAGGATCATCAGCATGTCTTACAAATAAAGCTCTTTGCCTCCATTTGGACTGAACTATTAAAGGAAGGAGAAAACCAAAGTATTATTTTAGTAAGAGTTATAGGGATATCAACAAGTAATAAGACATAAGAATAGCAGATGTCTTGGGCAAAAAAAAAAAGAATGCTGGGACCTCACCCTCCCATATATGGTTTGAATGCTTTACTTCAAATTAATGCTTGTTTAGTTCCTCGGGCTGAATATCGTGCTGGAGTGGGTGCACACTGACCTCCTGGAGCACAGTTCATAGAATCATAGACTCATTTAAATTTGGAGAAGACCTCTAAGATTGAGTCCAACCCAGCACACTGTGTTTGCCCCTAAATCTTGTCCCCAAGTATCACAGTTTTGAGTTTATTTTTATCTGAATGGATTAAAGATGCATTCTCCTAGAATGAGAACCTGAGTACAGGAAGTTGATATGATCAGATTTACTGCAGAAGTTATGCCTCTGATCCAAAGTCAAACACCGATGTAGATATACAGACAGGCAATTTCTTTTTTAGTTTTACTAACAGATTCAAGTCGCTGTCAAAATATGAGTTATATTCACAATATGGTGGGGAGGTTTTTTCTTACTATATAAAATGATGAATTCTATTCAGTGGTTTGTTTGTCTTTATTTTTCTTTTATTTGTTAATAAATAAGATGCTTTTATGAGCAGTCACACAAGCAATTATTTTTTGTGTGTGTGTGTGTGTGTGTGTGTGTGTGTGTGTGTGCATGCATTCTGCTGGGTTTAGATGTAATGAGTTTTCATTTGAAAGAATACAAACATAAAACACAGAAGAGATGCTCACAATTTAAGAAAAAATATCTGCAATATCTACCATGAAGCGCTGGGTCAAGCTTGGTAAAAAGCTTAATGCCCACCCAGTTCACATCCCCAGGGATATGCAGAGGAAAAACAGGAAGAACAGTTGCAAGAATGACCATGTGTCAGGTTAGAAAGGAAAACAGCTTATTTGCCATTGTGAGAAGAAGAAACTTGAGGAAAGTTAATTTATTTTGAAGTAAAATGAATACTCAATTACTGATTTTTGTAGTGGGAAAAAAAAAAAGTCAAACAATAAACGAATATCTTTCCTTCTTTTCTTTCCCAGGCTCAACTTCACTTTTTTGTCTCAGATTCCTCACCCCAAGTTCTGCAGGAAGATGGGGTGGCGAGACATTACAATCAGCAAAGAGAGGTTTCCTTTTCTGCTGCTTCTTCATCTTCCTTTCAATTTCTCCTCTGTGGCCTCTAAAATGGGATGCAGGGAATCTCTGCTCTGACATCTGGTGCACCTCCTGCTTCTGGAACAACCTGTGTCCAGCACGGGGCAGCTCTGACTACTTCTTACAGAGGCCACCCATGCAGCCCTCCACTTCCAGTACCTGGGCATGTCAACCTAAAGCACAAAAATACGGCTTTCTCCATGTATTTCTAAAAGGCAGAAGTTAGAGAGCTAGCATCACTTTTTCTCCACCCTTTTTGACTCCTCTCAAAAAAGAAGTATCATATAAATTAAATGATTATGCTGTAATCCATGTTTGTCAGGAATGAGCTGGAACTCTACTCACAGTTTTGGGCAGGAGGTTAAAATAAATTATACATATAATAGGAGGGAATTTAGAGGAGACACAAAGAAATAATAGAAGGTTAAAAGGCTTGAAACTAAAGAAGACATTTGAGAAAAGGCTAAGTGAGTTGGTCACACTCATTCTACAGACAAAAAGAATGAAAAGACATATTATTTTCCTTGAATCTGAAAAGCTATGGTTTAAGCAAGACAGAGACCAATTGCTCTCCTTAGACAGTCAGAACAGAAAGAGGAATTATGGGGTTCAGTGGCAGAAGAACAATTTTGGATGAAATATTAGGAATATATCTTAGAGCTATGCTAATAGTCTAGGAAAAGACTGAGTTACAGAGGGTAAAATGTAATTGGTCTTAGTAGAGATATTCGAGGTTACGGTTTGACACTTATTCATAAGAAATCTTTAAGCAGGCCTGAAATAAAATTTTTTGAACTGACCAAGTAGTCTTGACCAAAGGAACCTTCTAGCTCAAATCATCATTCTATGTATTTCCCATGCATTGTGAAAGGAAGGTGCTCTGGCAGTTCCAAAAACCAGACATTTATTATTGCTAAACAGGGTGTGATGTGTCTGCACACCGGGGAAGGGAGTTGGAAACAGGAGGTGTTGCAGTTCTAATATGTCTATTTACTTTCATGAAGTGGTTGCCTTAGTGCCCATTCTAGGCAGATGTGTTTGTTAATTTTTTTCCTTATTTGTTATTAATTCATGATGTTTGTAGGGTTATAGACACAAAGCACTGAATAAAGCTTGCTATTTAACTACAGCATGAGTCATATTGTCTCATCAATGCAGTACATTTCCAGCTGAGAAGGTAAGAAGAAAGTTGCATCTCCATATCCAGACATCTTCCTACTGGGTTTATATGCAGATAACTTTTACTTGCAGTATGCACTCTTTCGCTTATTCTAAATCAATGTTTTCAACCATTTTCTTATTGTTAATGCATTTTTCCCCTAAGAATAGAAAAGACAAATTATTTTTAAAATATTTTATGGTTTTGCATGCAAATACCTCTGTTCTGAAATGAGATTTGCATACATATTTAATTAAAAAAACCTTAATAACAACCCAGTAATCATTAGGAATACATGTGCACAGAGAAATATATCTGTACAGATATTGTTAAAAGACTAGGGTCTTAAATACAGTTTCTAGATTTGAAACAGCTTCCTTTATCTATGTATAACTCTTCTGGCAATACCTTGTCTCAGATGGCAACTAAGTATCACACAGCACTCACTCCCTTACACTCTCCTTCCAGTGGCATGGGAAAAATCAGAAAACAAGTAAACCTCCTGGGCTGACATAAGACCAGTTTCATAATTGAAACAAAGTAAAATATAGTATTACTAATAATAATAATTTTAAAGAAAAATGCAGAGACAGAAATGAAACCAAATAAGGACAAGCGATGCACATTGCTCACCATCCGCTGACCAAGCCAGCCCATCCCTGAGCTGAGATCAACCCCTCACAGCCAACTCAACCCGCTTTATACACCGAATATGATATTCTATGGAATGTAATATCCCTTTGGCCAGTTCAGCTGTCCTGACCCTGCTCCCACCCAGCTCCATGTTCCCCTGCTGACTGGCAGAACATGGAAACCTCAACAGTCCTTGATGCAGAGTAAGCACCTCTTAGCAAAAACTTAAACATCCCTCTGCTATCAGCATTATTATCATACTGAATCTAAACCACAACATTTTACCAGCTACTAGGAAGAAAATTAATTTTGTCCCAGTCAAAATGAGGAGAGTAACTCAGTAAAACCATATTAAATAAGCTGACTAGAATATATAAGCCTCAACCAAAAACTGACATTAAGCCATTATATGGTGCTGCTCTGTGTGACTCAGAATCCCAACCCCAATGTAGATGGAGAACTTTGATTTTATTCTTCTAGGGATTTACATTATACTGATGTAAATTGGTTCTTTTCAATTGAGCTACTTTTAAATTATATTGGTTTTTTATTTTTAATATCCTAATAAAACCATCCTTTCTGAAGGTGCTACTTATATCTTTTGAGGTAAAGCAAAATCCCATACTTGCAGACCCCTGAATTGATTCTTGTGTCATGGAGCCACCTCTGTTAAAATATATATAACAGTTATTGAGTTATTTTTTATTTCTGGCATCTGGTCTGCACAGTCTGACACTTATTAGACGATTTTATTTTATTTCATTTCATAGGTGTTACCTTTTCAATTGCTACCTTTAGGTTTTCTTACCTTTGCTTTCCTTATCTCCACCATCATTTTCCTGTTGCAGTCAGGGATTGGGGCAGTTCCACCCTGTTTTCACACTCCAGACATTGTCCCCTTGCAGGAATTCTGTCAGTGCTCCCTGAAGCATGCAGTTCTTCCTGTCAGTTTGCCTCACAGACCCATCAGAACTGAACAATTCAGAAGCTGATGTCAACCAATTCTTGTCTTCCAACCATTCCTTTCCATTGCAGACTGGGAGTATGCTGAAGCATATGTTGTTATTTTGTTGTTTTCATTAATCTGTTGTGTGGTTAGAGAGTAAACTGTGGTTTATCATTATGATTTGCATCATCAAAAGCTAAAGCAAAATATAAATTTATTCCTTTATATTGAGATCTTTGGCAATATGTCATATAAAACGGGCCCAAACGAGAGTTTGGAATTCTTCAACAGCACTTTCCCCAGGCATGAAACATATATTTGATTTTCATACAAAGACCCATTTTATCTCCACCTATAACATTTCCAAACTATTGTCTCTCAGATTAGTTTCTCTTTCTGCCATGTGATAGTAAAAATCTCTTTCTACCGTGTGATAGTAAAATTGCCAGAAGTTTTATCTCTCACTCTGTGTAGGCAATATTGGTATTTCCTACCAAAGATATAAAGATAGTTATTTGGTTCCATCTCTAAAGATAACCTTTCATTACTATATAAAATAAAAGATTACATGGAACTGATATTACTCATCTCGTTTTCTGAATGTGTCCTTACTTCACCAGTTTCCACAATAGAAAATACAAGGATAAAAACTCCTCAAAATATTGTGTACTAGGCATGTTAAATAGTATGTACTATAAAAATTATAAAGAAAACTGTTGTGTTTTTCAGCTCTGAAGCTACAGTAAAAACTGGAGCCAAAGGGTTATGTTGAAAATTACTGTAAGGAGAAACAAAATTAAGGGGAAAAAATCTTGGCAAGAATTTGGGATTAACCTCTTCCTCTGAGTGCTTCACAGTTTCACTGAGAGGGAATTTTTGTTGTTATTTTGGTTTTTTCCCCTTCCATACAATGCACCCTGATATTTGCTTTTTGGAATCTGAGAATTATGATGCATGTTTTCTTCTGATTTTGAGGTTTGTGGTTTTTTTCCTTTTTGTTTGTTTTTTCAAAAGCCTGTTACTAGTTTTTACCCAAAGATTCATAATACTTACATTCACAGGCACACCTTTTTCTGTATCCTTGTTCAATACAAAACAATTTTAGCCAACAGCAGCCTAACAGTCTACCAACCAGGAAATACAAGTTTTGGGGTTTTTTTTTTTTTTTTTTTAATTACTACTGTATATGAATAAAGAGGATTCAGCTATTCAGGAAATGGTGGTTGTTATCAATCATTTGCACTGAAAAGACAGATATGCTTGATGTCTTTTTATTGTTCCAGTCTGAAATTAACAGGTCAATTGTGATTACAGAGTTAACAGTAGTAGACTCACTGAGATTAGGTTTCTATATAAGAAAATAACATTAGAGAGAGCTAATAAGTGAGTTTAGTTGAACTAGGACAAAGTTTTCAGAGGTGAAGTTGGAGTCAGTTTTCTGCCTTCCTTAAAGGAGCTGTAGGGCCACATCTATATTAATATAAGAGATTATGCTCGTAAACATTCTTGACGTTAATGCCATTCACCAAAGAAAATCTTAATCCTTATTATTGCATTCTTTGATCCTCCAAACATAGTGGTCACATCTAAAATACTTGTTAGAAATGCTTTTTGTGCTAACATATTAAGTATGCACAGAAATTGTTTAGGAGAGTAAAAATTTACCTGCAACCAGGTCATTTCTAGATTTCTAGATCATTCTAGAAATTAACAGAACAGAGAGTTGAGCTCAGTACATGGGAATTCTCCATGGTAATACATGACTTGCAGTTTCTGAAAGGAATATTTCTGCTACCTGTACACACAATTTTCTGATTTTGCAAGTAAAGTCCTGTGTTCCTGGATTTCTGCATCTCATTTCTTTCAAAATTAGATGAATACTTTTTCCTACCAAGACACAAAAGTGTTTTCTTGGTATTTCATATATTATATCTACAAGACCTACCTTATATAAATTAAATCTTTCTACTTGTCTAAGATCCAAAGCCTCATTAGCCATCAGAAGACCATAGTAACCAGACTATGGATAAGTGTGGCTCTGGCACTTACTTTCAAGATTATTCTCTTTAGTGTTGTGCTGGTTTTGCATTAATTGCTATTTGATGAAGAGGGAAAAAAGTCAGCCATAGAAGTGATTCTCTGTGAGGAAAATTAATAAATGATTTCTCATGGATGCACTGGTGTTTGGCCAGCATGAACACGTCACAAGTGTAAAGAATGTTTTGGAAAAGGTAGGGAAAACAGTCTGATCAATATTCCTTAACATCCAGACACGCCCACTTGTCCATCCTCCCACAGCCCAATTCAGAGTCATGCTGTTGTTGCTTCAGTGACAACGCTGATGATGGATCAGGAAAAGACACTTCGAAGAAGCAACATTATTGCTACATCCTTATTCATCAGAATTGGGATGGCTGCCATTATGTTGCCACCATGAAGGAACTGTTTTCCTTGTCTGGCTTTCATTCTGAAGCAGCCTGACATTCTGAGGGTCTCGAGACTGCCAGTTTTGTTGCTATTCCTGTTGTTGCGATTTGTTGCTGTTCCTTGTCTCAGGCAGGAAGTAGATGTGTGTATAGAGGAGAGGCAGTGGTAAAGAAAGATTCACGGGGAGGCTCTTTAAACTCAGCCATGGAAAATTTTGCAATCAGCAATAATTGAAAGCAGATGGGAAGCTGGAATTTTATATACATTTTGTACTTAAAGATTGGTCCAGTACCATGTTCTGGAGTGTTGTTCCAAAGTTTTCTGAAGTCACTGTAAAGACTCTTATTGAACTCAGGCAAATTTTATTTCCAACTTTAAGAGTAGATTAAGTATTTCCTTGCCTGGTCAGTGTAAGCTAGTGCCTCAAAAAGTGCTATGAGGCGCAGTAAATCTTTCTGCAGCATCCTAAGCCTAACACTGATTGACTTATAGCAGATATAACATGTAATACATAGGAGGCTAAAATGTTTCTCCCTTCAGAATATTTTTTTCCTCTCAGATTTCATGAAAAAGGTTGATTGTGGCCAGGGGCTCAACTCAGCTAAAATTAACAACATGTAGATACAGACAGAAACAAGAACGAAGAGAGAGCAAGCAATTTTAAGAGTATTTAGCTAATGCTAAAAATATTTAAGACTGCAGGGCTTGAAGAAATACATATTACAGAATTGCAGGACTTCTCACTCTTATCTCTCAACTGCTACTTATTATTTTTGAGAAGTGAGTAGGGTTGATTTAAGTCTGAGAGTCCTAAGGAATTATAGTCCTCAATTAAACCAGATTCCAGTAAAGGGGAAAAAAGGAAGCTGTAAAAATCTGTACGAATGAACAGAGAAACAACACGAAGAAATATTCTGCTAGCTATTTATTAGACAAACATTGTGCAAGTACAGAGAACACAATAGTGAAATAAGAATCAGAAATTACAAATTTGTCAACAGCAAACTAGGTAGAACTGACTCAATTGCATTTTTTGAGAAGTGAGAAAGATGGGATAGAGTTGTTAGAAATCCACAGGAATCTTTATCTGGCAAAAGCTATTGACAATCCTGTGTGTTCTATGTGTCGTGATTGTAAAGGGGATGATTGGTTTGTAGAAAAAAATTAAATAAATGCATAAAAAATAAAAATAAAAAAACTTTATTAATAGCTATTTTTTTCAAACTGAAAAAATTTTTCATCTGAGGTCTCCCAGGGCTTATCTTCACAATATAGTGCTTTGTTATAGAGAGCTAAGCTCATGCAGGACTGTTCAAAGGCATTCTTAGGAATGCACCTTCTTCAGCATTGATTAATTTACAGATACACTTATTCTGATTTTGAATAAAATTTACTAGAAATTTATGTTTATGCAGGATGGCACAACACTAAGTGTCAAATGAACCTGTCCTAGAAAAATACTATTTATTATTTTGTTTCTGTCTTGTATGGTGAAACAGGAAAACTCACTTAAATATGTGGGGTGTCACCAGTCCTGGCAGGATTATAAAACATATAAGGAATAGGATTTGAATTTAGAATGATCCTGATCCATTGCAGAAATGGTCTCAAACTGATAAGAGTAAATTCAATATAAAAGTAGGAGTAATGTCACATTAAAAAGAAAGCAATTGTGTAAGTCCAAAATGGAGATACAAAGTCGAGGTCAAATAAAAATATGAGGTTAATTAAAAAAAAAAAAAAAAAAAAAACAAATCCCATTTTGAAGTGTATTAAGAAAATGGCTGTTAAAAAATAATATGAATATTTCTTCTCTCCTAATTAAATTTGACCTGGAAATTTTCTGTAACTCTGCAAGAGTCTTTCTTAGACTATCCATTGCCCTAAGAAATTATTTTTCTTTCTTATACAATAAAGAAAACAGGTGCTTTAAATTGCACCTTTAAGATATGTGGAAGGTGAACCTTTTAAAAGTCTAATTTTTCTTGTGTTCAAGCCCCTTTAAATAAAAACTTGAAACAATTAGAGAAACTTCAAAAGCACATAAGATACTTAGATGCTGTGGTAAAATAGGCAAATTTTATCTGCTTTTTAAAAAAAGATTAAAGAAACTCAATTTGTTTGATCTAGAAAAATGAAGGCTGGTGTAGACCATAGCACCAGTTTTTATATGCATAAAGGATAAGCACATAAGCACTGAGAGGACAGCAACTAGTTGTTTTTCAGATCAATGAAGAGCAGGACAGAAAAATGACGTATCTAATTTTCACTCACGCATATTTCCACGAAACGCTGAACAATCTTATTCTGGGAGCCAGGCATATGAAAGTGACAGAATAATTTATTATTCAGCACACAAAGAAAATTTTATCAAAATCATGTCCATTCATTTCTACTGGACTCCTTGTAAAATAAAGCGGAACTGTAAAATAAGCGTATGTATCAAAGTCTGGTCCCACTTGAGCAATTGGCTTTGCTGAGATGTGTCTCTGAAATTATTTCAATTACTTAGTGAAAGTGCATATTTTTCCCTGGGTCAAATCCCAAGTAATCTTGCAAGTTTAGCAGAAATGTTGAAGAAGGAAAATTTAAATTTAACTAACAATTATTTTGTGAAATCAGAATACAATTTGCAGCAAAAGTTCAAAACACACTTCAGAAAATCAAAAAGAACTAGTTTAATGCAGTCTCATTCTGGGATAAAAACAAGAGGAAAATACACTTTGATGTGAGAGAAGTATAAACTTTTATCAAAGAAGTAGTATATGCATTATGACGTGACCAGTGTAACAGTGAATGACATACTAACCATTGTGATATCCCACATGGTTAAAATTACCTGTGCTGCTACACAAAGAATAACGTCCTAGGGTGACGTTATGATGCTTGTATCCCCATCCATATGTTCTGTTTCTGCAGGATATTATGTTCTGTGCCTTTAAGACTGGCTTTGAAGAGTGGAAGTTTTGTTTGGGTTTTTCTTATCAGGGACACAGAGATGTATTTAGGGCTGCTTTGGCTTTCTTACTTTCACTTTCTTCTTGGCTTGCTCTCTCTCGCTTCTGCTTGCTTTTGCTTCTGCTCTTTAGCTAGTTTAGCTAAACAGTCCAAATTTCTTCCTGGACTGTTTATCCTCTTCTTTTTCCTGACCATCTCGAACCTGCTCCGGACTGGGACCTGGGAACACCGAGAGTCTGCACCGTGCGGCTTGCAGCAGCTGCCCAGCACCGGAGGGACTGAGAACAGAGCGACCACCCCCCGAGAGGGACTTTCTGAATTTGTCATCTGTTTCAGAGTGGTGTCACCTGGTATTGTTCATTTTGTGTGCTGGGGGGTGCTGTGCCTGTTAAATAAACAGGTTCTTTCCACTTCTCTCCGAGGAATTCTTCCCGAACCGGTTGGGGGGAGGGGCTGTGTGGGTTGGTTTTCTGGAGGGGCCCCCTTTGGAGATTCTCTACCAAATTTGCCCTAAACCAGGACAACATTCCTCACTTTTTCTTATAGATAAAATCAAAATGTTTGCTACAATTAACTTTTCATCTCTTTTTCTCTCCTGTCACTGCCTGCATCTTCTCCTTATTATTTTCTTCTTCATTACCTGCTCACCCATACTGAACTCTTACTGAGAGTACAAAAAAATTGAGCAATAAATCTTTAATCCAATTCTGAGAGCACAGAGATTTTCTCATCAGGCTTACATTTGGCACAAGGTAAGTCCAAAACAAAAGAGCAGATGGAAAGATGGCTTAGCCTCTTACAGTCCTGAGGTCTCACTCCTGAATCTCAAATTGTTATAACTTTCTAAGAAATTTTGCAGAATGATTGCTGTGCAATCACACAACAGTGTAACACTACATGTTGATCCAATGATAAAAAGGACCAGAGTGTCATGTATGATATGCAAAATTGAATGAGGTAAGTTTATATTTTAGTCTATTTTTTAGTCTTTTTTTCTGAATAAATTACACTTGTCTTTCACCTGTGTAATCTGCTCATTTTCCTCACCAGTGCAGATCATCTTGATGCATCCTATTCAGCATCAGGATTTACCAATGTTAAGACAGATCTTTGCTAAAAAACATAATTACCTCAACACAGAAGCTAATGAAGTTTAGATAGAGACTCATAGCAAATATGAGTTGCTAATTTAAGGAAATAGAGACCAAACTAGGTTAATTACACTTCCTCAGCCAAAATAATGGTAAATCCTGATTGCAATAAATATTGCCATTTTTTTACTACTAGGGTTTCAAGTACCATCTGAAATGAGAAAATTGCTTTGATTATTAGAGAATATATGATTTCTGAGATTTCAGAAGGAACAGAATGCTGTTGTCCATCACAGGGACTAGAAGCATTCCTACTGATACATCCAGTTGTCCAAGGTAAGAATTTGAACATCTATCCTTCCAGAAGGGTCACTTTTCCTTTTTTAAGTAATTTCATCTGTAACTAGGGATTTTTAAAGAATTTCAAAGTTACAAGATATATAGGCGACAAGATCATCACCAATGATAGGGAAACTGGAGTTATTTGTGGTGACAGCACTAAATGATCTTCTTCACAGTGATGGGATGAAGTGCTTCTGGCTGAGCCAGGGGCTGAAATGCACAGGAACAAGATTTTCCAATTCAAGGCCCAGCTGCAAGCAGTAGTAGACTTTTCCCTGACTTGCCCTTTTGTTGCTTTTGAAGCATTATGCACAAAGTGTTATGCATATCACGTAAAATGGGATTCAGCCAACAAAAACCCCTAATGTTTTAGCTACAGACAAACAGCGCTTGCACAGCTTCAAGGCCTTTCTTTTTCACTCTGCTGCCCCAGAGAGTAGTCTGGGGATGAGCGAGGGGATGGGAGTGAACCCGGCTGGGATAGCTGATCTCCCAACTTACCAAAGGTATCTTCTGTACCATATAACATCATGGTCAGCAATAAAACCGGGGGGAAATTTCCTAAAGTATCTGCTGTTTGAAGGCTGGCTGGGCATTGATCTTGTGGTGGTGAGCAAAACCTTTTGTACCATGTACAAAAGGTTGAAGGTACAAAAGGTTTTGTACCATGTACATTGAGGTTGGAAGAAACTTCTAAGACCATCGTGTTCAACTGTTACCCTAGAACTGTGTTATCCCACCATGTTCACCATCAAACCATGTCTTCAAGTGCCACACCCACATTTTTTATGAACCCTGTCAGGGATAGTGAGCCCACCACTCCTTTGGGCAGCCTACTCTAGTGTCTGATCACCCTCCACCAATTAAGAAATATTATAAGAAATATATATGAAATTATTCTATTGCATTAAAAAATCCACAAGAACTTTTTTATCAATGAGAAACTTAAACAGTTTATACTAAACTTATTTCTGTCTCTCACACTTGCAATTGTTCTTCATCTTGACCCACAATGTCTTTTTTTTCCCGCCATCTGATTCTCTCCCTCATCCCTTTGGGAGGGAAAGCAAGTATCTGGGTGGAGGCTTTACTGTCACCACATTCTCAAAACTAAAAAAGAAATTCTGATGAAAATTTGAAATTAAAAAAAAATATTAATAGCTTCTTCAAGGCATTTTTTTCAAAGTTATAACTACAGCATATTAAAAAATATTTATTTACTATAGTTTCAAAAAATTGCAAGCATTATCATCAATAATAATTCTCTCATTTGCAACTCTATTTTAACTGCAGTCAGTGGAAGAGTATTCAATGCATGAAGAAAAAGCTCTTATAACATACCATAGCATGGACAAAGATCTATCCCTTGCTGCTGCATCTGTATAGTTTACTTTTTTCAGAATACAATGAGCATACAATAGGTGCATAAACAAAATGGAAAATGGAGTTTCAGACCAGTTCCAACTTGATTGAAACTCAAGTCTCCTAAGTAAAAAACGTGCATATTGACATTTTAGAGCCCAAGCCAAAAAATTTACTATGTCTCAATATTACAATTTTTTTATAATTCCCAAGTCTGAATGATTTTCTGGTATCACTAAACTATTTCACATCATCTATTTTGGTGTTTATGTTTTGGTTTGAGAAAACATGACATCTGTAATATTCTGCAAAAACTATGCAACAAAATAAAGAAAAAGAAAAAAGACAAACAAATACTCAAGCTGATATTAAGCTACATATGTAAGAGTAAATTTAATACATTCCTGGAAGACAGAGGAGAAAGTACAAGGTCATCAGACTGTATCGATAATTGATTAAACCACAATATTTCAAATTGGTCATTGCAGCTGGGTCACTTTGTTTATGCAAAGAAACCAGTAAATTCCACTGGGAATATTGCAATATTCATACTACCTCTTCTAAGAAGCTTACAACTTATACTCTCTTAAAAAATAAAAAAAAAGCAAACAAAAAGATCAGTCTCAAGAGGATGCTGTCCTGTCAGAACCTGTGTGCATATTACCTTGAGAGTATTAATAATCCCATTTGGATCTTCAATTGTTAATATGAAGAACTAGAGGGATATTTGGACCTTAGATAGCTTTGCCTGCATCACTGAATTTGGGAATTGCTTAAGGCTGAAATTCATCTCACCACACTTTGCATATTTAACATAGTTATGTATGTAATCTAATCAAGTGGTAAAATTTTTTCTCTTCTGGAGAGAGTTAATGGGACTCTTCTGGAACATACATTATTTGACTCCAGCAGAGACACTTCAGGCTCTTTCACTGTTGCTTAAGCTGAACTTAATAACAAGCTGCTTGTGAAATGGGTTCTTCTATCTCTTCCACATTTCCTTGTGAGTTCCTTTTTCTTGTGCAAGCATAAGGATTAAGGTACCAGTTTGACTGAGTCGCTTGAGAATTAATCACCATTCTGCTGGGTTTTCTTTAAGATGAGCTTCTTCCCTGGAGCAGTGAGAATTGATTCTGGAGCCAGATATAAGGGGAAGATTTCTCACTTTTTGGCAGAAGCCCTCAGTCAGCCTGGTTTCAAATTTTATGGCATAGTTGCTTGATTAATCGATTTTATTTAATTGAGTTTATTTAAAATCAGGCTGGTTTTGACAGAGATTTTTTTTTTCACTCTCCTTCTGGCCTCTGCCTTGTTTTCTTCTGCTTTCCTGTTAGTGGTCCTGTTACAAACTGGTTTAACCACCGGAGGAGAGAAAAGAGAATTAGCTCTCTGTGAATCAAACGGAAAGAAATTTGAAGGTTCAAAATATTCCCCCAAAAAAGAGATAAAACCCAAACAAAATTAAATGTTGACGGTAAAAAAATTTATATATTTTTTATTTAATAGTAAGAGAGGCAAAGAAAGACTAAAATAGAGAAAAGTTAAAAAAGATAAGGTTACTTTAAAAAGCATAGGATCGGTCACCACCACACTGTGCTACCTCCTTGCTGCTGAGACGGGGTGGGGGGAGCGGAGCAGGTTTTGCCCTTTTTTTCTGCTGTTTGAAGCGTCTCAGAGGGAGCGGTTTTGGCAGGGAAGCAGCAGCCCCTGCCCCGGGATGCGGGCACCGTGCCCGGGGCTGCGGCCGAGCCTCGGGACCCTCGGGGCGCTCTCCCTCTCTCTCTCTCCCCCCCCCTCTCCCCCCCCCTCTCTCTCTGTCTCTCCCTCTCTCTCCCTCTCTCTCTCTCTCTCTCTCTCTCTCCCCCCCTCCCTCTCTCTCTCTCTCTCTCTCTCTCTCTCTATTTCTCCCCGCGGCCGCGGGCTGGGGCTCCGCAGCTCGCTGTGGCTCCGGCCCGCGGCTGCAGCGTCGGGGCAGCCCCAGGCGGGCGGTGTCACCTCCCGAGGGTGGCTCGCAGCAGGCCGTGGTGCTGGGGGGAAGGCAAAGGTCAGGGATTCTGCCCCTCGCTTTCCCCTCCACGTTTTGCACCAGTTTCGCCGTCCTTTTTGTGTGCCTCAAGGCGGGCTGCTCACAGCCCATCCCGCACACAGCTTTTAGGTGTTCAAGAGTGATCGTGATAAGCAGCCACAATGACGAAACACTTTTTGAAGCCTTTCTCCTGTTATCAAGCTCTTACAGGTGCATAGCCCTGTGTTAGGAGAAGGGTAGCAAGGAGAAATACAGACGTGCAGTTTGATCACCAAGTAGTTCAATTCACTCCACAAGTCAGTTAGGGTTATATCCAAAATGTAGGAGAGACAGAAAAAAAAGGCTAGTGAAGAGACTGGATTCAAGAAGTGCAGAACCATAACTTTCAGTGGAAATACAGATTGCTATCATATTCTGCTGATAATAAATATTCAGGACAAAATATTTAGGACAATTTGCCCTCTTGCGTTATCTTTCATTTCAGTGTTCATAAAGAAAGAATGGAAAACTAGTTGAGACTACTTACCCTGGGGTTTGTGTCCCATCTTACATGACAAGAAATACTGACATATTTGAACTTTAACTTACTTCTTGAATTTCGTTTAAAAATAAAAAAAAATAACTAAACAAAGGGGAAAAAAACCTCCACAGCCAAGAGGACATCAAACAAAAAATCTTTACAGGCAAAGTTGGAAAATGAAATTGCCTCTCTCTTGCTCCGCTTTCCCCAGCAACCATAATAGCGTAAAAGATTATTTATTTATTTTTATTATTACTATTTTTAATATACAAACAGTTATATATTGCAGTTATTAACAGAGAGTGTCTAGAGATAAATCACATCTTACTCTTTCATTAAAAAAGCAAGTTGAGGATATCACAGATCTGATATCAGGTAGAAAGTGTTTCCTTTTTTTCTGTATTAAAATTACTTTGATTTGATTATTTTATGCATGATTTCTAAAAGCATAACATTCTAAATATGTCCACAAAAATAACTGCTTTAAAAGTTCCACAGTTGTGTCAAGAAGCTAACACATTGAAAAAAAGGATGTGAAGAGAAGAAGCTTGTGAGCTGAAAAGTGGCTCATGGGGTGCAATCCACCAGAGTGAAATGTAGTAACAAACTCAGGACTGATAATATTCACTGGCAGAGGCTACTGTCTAGGAAAAAATGCAGTGTATTATGTGGGCTAAAGAAAAGGATTTTGCACTCATCTGTGAGAGATGTAGATGCAAACTAGAGCAAGTAAAATCTTCAGCTGGATTTTCAGAAGGACAGTAAGAAGTGGTTTCTTAGTAGCTGGATTTTCAGAAGATAAATTAGGATATTCATAACTTAGAGGAATTTTCGAACTGAGATTTCTTAGGAAATCTGGGTTTAGCTGTTCCAAAAATGCAGTATGTGAAGCTGTTTAAGTTAAAATTTTTAGAAAAAATCATTCTCAGTTATGACCTGAGTTCCATTCCTGTTACTTATTAAAAAAATAATTCTCTAATACTTCTTGTCTATTTTAAACAGCTTTGTCCCCTGGAACTCTCTTTGAAGGGAGAAAATAGTCTTTCTTGTCTTTCTGACTTGATTTCTTTTTCCTTGAGCAGGGTCTTACATCTACATGTAGATCCAGTGCAGGAGATAATCTATCTTCTATTGCCAGCAAAAATAAATCTGCTCTGGACTCGCCTGCACCGCTGAAAAAAAGAGAAAAGTATTGACACTTTGATCATTGAGATTTGATACTCTCAAATTTGATCTGGGTAGTCAGGATTACTTCATACACGAAAAATATAAATAGACTTACTTAAAAAGGAAGATATAATGAGTGGAGCTGCACTGTGTGTTTAAGCACAACTCCTTTCTACCTGAATTATAAAAACATTTAATCTAAACCCAGTACTTCAACAAGAAATCCTGAGATTCACTACGTTAGGGACTTCTCACGCTGTGGTGACGGTGCATGTGTAGGATGGAGATGCAGTGCAGTGCCAAGTCTTCTGAAGGCCAGACAAGCAATGCAAAACTACCTGCTAATAGAGGGGAGACCTACAGCTGAATAAGGAGAGTAGGAAATGAGTGACATAGACAGATTTTAGCTGATCATAACATAGATGAAAGATATTCTCATGTTATGCATAAATCTCTGTGCAGAACTTAGCAGTGGATCCTAGCAGAAAGTGTCTTAAATTATCAGTGGTGAAAGACAAAAGTACATAAACACGCACAGAGTCACAGAGTAGTGTTCACTGGGCTACTGAATATTGGTAAAACTCAAAGACAGAGAGAAAAACACAAAGGTAGCTCAAATTAAATATAGAAATTATGCTGTGTCCCTAGTATAATTTTTATTTTTTTAATATTAAATAAATTTACTACATTAATAAACCTAATTTCCTTAAGGCGCTTTGTATATATATAAAATGGCATATGACTATGTAAATATAATAGTCTTGAAGGGAAAATAACATGACAATATTACAGCACTAACAGTAGATAAGTGGAACTAGAATAAATGATTTCTTTTTAATTGAAGGTAAATTAACATATTATTCTTCTAGTATATTTCTTTATTTTATCACCAGCTTCTCAAGCCACTTGTTCCAGTTCTCGCCTTCTTATAGGCCCAAATCTGTGGATGAATCATCTTCATCTGCTGCTGGTGCTCATTTGCTCTCCTTCTTAAGACCTGGTTCCAGCTTGCTTCTAAAAACCTGTGAAAATGCAATACAGGTAAAAGGACAATCAGTTCAGGCAGGAACAATCACTGCTTTGGCTTAAGGCTATGGCTGCCAGCCATAAGCACATCTGTCATATTGCTTTGAAGAAAAGTGAAGCTTCATATAGGGCCAGAGATGCATTTGCATAATCCTTTTGACAATAAGTGACAGAACTGCAATAAGGTCTATTTTGGACTATAAAAAAATGCGAGCTGTGAGGGAAGAAGTTGAGGTGGGAATAATAAGACAAATATTGAAGTGGAAATAGGAAAGAGCAGATGGGTTAGACAGATAATCTGCATAGTGGAAACAAGTATCATGTACGAATGCCTTCCCTGAAAATGGGTATTTTTATACTGGTTTAGGTATTTCTGAACAAAGCAAGAGGACTAGAAAATTGAAATAACACAGGAAGATCAAAAGATGAAGACATTTTGTAGTATAAAAATAGCTATAAGACAGTGCATAGGATTCTGTTGTGGAAAACAAGGAACATTTTAATTACATGGGAACACTGCCTGTGAGTGTTAGGAATATTGGTGTGTGGGACCTATAGCCAGTGTATGATCAGGACTACTTTGTATTATGTGATAATGTATAGATATGAATGATCCATGTGTAACAAATCAGTGTTAAGTATTTAAAGAATTTATTCTTTTAATATCCTTACAAAGGAAAAATATTCAGAACTGTATGTTGTTAGTATATTCATATTATATACATACTTTAAATTAATTTATAACACTGAACTGCATGTTGTAATTATATTTAGAGATGATCTAAATTTTATTTAGATTTACTAAACACATTGTTGATATTGATGTTGTTTACACTTTGAATTATTGGCAAATTTTGTAATTTGAATTGTCTCATGTGTGATGGGTCACATAAATCAGATGCTCTTATTTCCAGAACCTGATTATCAAATACACTCAAAACAGATTATTTCACAAATACAAACAAAATGTTTCTGAAAAAAAATGTGTGTAAACAAAGTGTAACAGTCCACAGGAGATACAAGGTAGTTACATTTTGATTCATAAATACATTGGAGAAACAGGAAAATAAAAAACACAATTAATGCTTTCAGTATGTCAGATTGTAGCTATCATCAGCTTTCAAACCCTTTTGGTGATTTACAATGTGGTGGAGTAAATTCATATCTTGGCCCATCTCTTGAAAGCCTAGGTAACTAGGAATGGTCTCTCTAACACTATATGCCTTCTTCTTTGTGTCTTACTCTTAGAAAAACAATATTGATACAATCTTATTCACTCTTTTGAATTACTTTCTGAAGACTTCACTGCAAATTGTTGAAAAGATCTTGCTGACTGGAACAAATTCTGTGCAATCAAGGATAATTACTTTACAGTGGCAAATGAGCATTTATTGGACGCTTGTGTGCCCATGATCCAAAAATGAGCTATCAAGACCTCATACAAATAATGACAATATTCAACCTGAGCTGCAGATGAGCTTATTCCTTTTACAGGGCAGTCAGCATGCAAGCATTGATCTAAGATAGCTGAAGTAAATAAGATTTCAAATTGTTTAAAGCAGGAGTTATGACCTATGTTAGAGTTATTAATCCACCTATCCTTTAAACAATATGAATAGAAATAGTTGCATTCAACTCTAGTATTTCAAATGCTCCAAAAGACAAGAAATTTTAGGTCCTATACTTGCGGTATGACAAGGACTTCCTGCTTCCCTTCTGTGCTTCTATAAAATCTCTCATCTATTTCAGACTTGGGTCTACAATCTGGTTATCTTTAATGGCTATTTTCTATTCATTTTAGAGCTATAAAATATATTATATAATATCTACATTATACTGAATTATATAGATATGAATAATTTTATTTCCACATATCAAAACTGAACTGCTAGGCTTGCAGCTGAAAAATCGAAAAAAAAATCCAAATCAGAACAAACTCCTTTATCCAGAAAGTAGACCTTGGTATTGGTGTATTTGTGTCTTTCTGGAAAAACAAAACAAAACAAAACAAAATCACATGACTTTTCCAATTATATTCTTCTTTTAATGTGATCCCAAGTAATATGATTCTATACTATCTTGCTTGATGCTGTTTATTTTTTATAACGTCATATAGAAGGTTCTTGGGTTTGGTTTTTTGTTGTTTTTTTGTTTTGGTTTGGTTTTTTTAGCTTCTAAAATTAAAGTAATTAAACATAGTACTTTATGCCCACATTGTCCCTGAAGAGATTTGCTCCTCATCCAGATGGCACCTTACCTCCTTGCAAGGTCAATTTAGAGACTTTGTAACAGCCAAAGTTAATAAGAATAGCAAACATAACATATTTTTAGTAGAGAAGTACCTGATGACCTGTATTGCTGTATTCATTATACTGCTGGCACGAATTATATTTCTCTTGCCCACAAATGTCTCCAAAGACACAAAACACACACCAGGATGGAATAAGCTGACTTATGCAGTGAGCTCTTCATAGATATGACTGTTTTTAATAGGAGAAAACCAGAAAAAAACCTAGCCAGCCAACCAACCAACCAACCAACCAAAATCTCACCCTCAATAACAACAAAAAAAAAAACCCAAACCCCACAGTGCAAGCCCCTCATAAATAGCTACTCTATGTTAAACATTATGTGATAATCTGCTTTACTCAGCATGAATGACTCTTTTAAAAAATTATTTCAGTAAGACAGAGCACTCTTACCACTCATCAAGTGGCACTCTGTAAACAGGCACAAACAGTGCAGCCGAGGAGTTAATCAGATCTCTGGCTTTCCACCCTTTGTTTAAACAATGTTCTTTAGTAACCTCAATAGCCTATCTACATACCACACTGACATTTTTTCAGACCCTCAAGCACTGTTTGCTTCTTTCTCAAACCCTTGTGATATGCAGGAATGCTCCAGGCACTGAACAAGTCAAGAATTCCTCCTGGTATTTGCTTGAGTAGTTTCATTGAGACATTTTCCTTTAATCAAAATAAATAGTCTGTTTCATGCCAAAGGTGATCTTATTGACAGATTCTAAAAATGTTAAATGAGAAACCTGTTCTGTAAATGTTGCTTTTCTAATTTAAAATCATTACAGCACTGGAGCATTGACATGGTGTTATTTGTTATAATTTCTTGTTTGGTTAGCGTAAGTTATTCCTGTGATTTCTTCTTTGATTTTAGCTTTATTTAAAATCATGAGCAAGCATTTACATTTATATTTACAATCCTGACAGTGAACCAACACCTGGAAGTGATGGGAAACAAAACTGTTTTAATATTGGGTTTGGAATTTGCTAAATCAGATCTCGTAGCTTTTCAATATTCAACGGATTCTTGTTTCTAAGTTAGTTCTTTAATAGATTTCATATTTCTCTTGGTATTCAGCTATTTCTATTTTTTCTGTGTTAATTCATAGTACGTGCAATGAACAATGAAGCAATAGTCATAAAATAAGGTGAATAACTAGGTGAGGTAGCATATGGATAATTGGACCACAGCATTTTAGCATAAAATCCTTGGATTTTAAGCTTTACTATATTTCCAAGAAAAGCCAGACCTTTGGTTTTGCACTCTGATTTTTAAAAATATATTTTTATTTAAAATACATAGAAATCATCCTACAGCAGAAGTATTACTGAGCAGAGCAAGATCACGATCATTTCAGAAAATAAAAAACTTAGTTACACAGGTGTATAAAGAAAAGCCATTTCATAGATTGCCAGTGCCTCTTATCCATATATTACACATTGATTTTATATGGAAAATTTCAAGAATTTGCTTTGGGAGCATATCGAAAACAGAACTGAAGACCGTTATGGTTACAATATTGTTGATTTATCTAAGAGCCTTCTAAAATCTTTCCTCAATTCATGTTTAATTTCAGCCTCATGGAAACTGAACAGTTTTAGTCTTTGGGTGCAGATAAGTAGCATTATTATTGAAATAGTTCAAGTCTCATGTAATCCAGTTTCATTTATTTCTATGTAGTTACTTCAGTGATAAATAATATAAATTAAGATAAGAGTCTATCACAATCTCCTGTTATATAAGTAGCAATTAAAAGTGCTCAAAACATAGTCTTGAAAATTTGAGTCTCTTTTATAGTATTTGAGTCCAGACTCAAATAAGAATGACAATGCACATGTATTTATTTATAAACAGCATTATCAAACTAAGGATTTAATGATAATTACTTTGTATGGACCATTTCTATACATTCTGGAAGAAAAACAGTCTAAACATTAAACTTACTTATTTTTAAAACCCCACAATATCACCACTTTTTTTTCTCATAACATGATTTTTCTTATTTTTGCCAGTTTCTAATGAAATGTTTATATGACGTGCAAAGTTTTCTTTTGCACATTTATAATAATTCAAATAATGAAATTTAGCATTTAATCATATAAGATTAATTTGCTTCACCACCTCAATTAAAAAACAAACACGAAAACCCCCCAAAAAACCCCCAGCAACAAAGCCCCCAACAAACTATAATCCATAAGGCAGCAGATTTAGGTTTTTTATTTTTCTAAAGACAAAACATAAATTATCCATCTTCAGAAATACAGAATACACTAAAATACACCAAATAGCATTTACAGTGGTCTTTTCCTGTTAGTAATATCAAAGTCTTGTTAAGGTCATGGTAGATCTCTATCCATATTTTTACTGTTTCACTGTTACAAATTTTCCTGGAGGCTTCCTATTTTCATAGTGATCATGATGAACTTTACAACTGTTAGGTTGCTTTTGTTTTTCCTTTTATTTCACATTCCTGTGTCTACAATATTGTAAGAAATATTGTATTTCTACCATGAAATTAAAGGGCAGGCAGGTGTTCAGACATCTCCAGGAAAGTAGGGCTTCATCACATCTAATGTTGACTTCTGAAGACAAATGTTATCACTCCTAATATCCTCCTGCTTTCCTTAGCTGAGCATGATGTCATCGCAAATCCAAAAGCTAGGCCCCATACAAGCTATTATGGAGAAAAGAAAAATTCTTTCTCCATGAATACCAGTACACTGAGATCAGAGATAGTCTGTTTGTTTTTAGTTTTGTTTTGCTGTCCTGTATTTCCACATGTATATTTTAGGGTTTCATAACCGTCCCTTGCTCTCCGAACATCGGTAGGGTTGAATACTGAAAAGACATTGTACCACGTTTTAATTAAACAATATTAAAAAATTGACTCGCTTTGACTTTCAAAAGCGAGGAGTCTCTGATCATTATTCGGTAAAGAATTATGTGCAAGGAGTTCATAAGCAGGAAAACACAGAAAAATCTTGGTGTTTTTTGTGCTTATCCTAATTCTTTTATTGCTTTCTTCTATCTGAAGACATTCCTAATTCTAACCTGCATTCCCCTGCTGTATTCAGTAGATTTTAATTTTAGTCTTTTAAACCTGTGTTTTAATGACAACTGTGATGGCTAGACAATGCCAAGAGATTTTTGCAAGAAGACCTTCCCCAGCCTGGTGTGAACTTCTCATTATTCTGTCCATACCTTTCTGTAATGGGGAAGACATGCAGCTTTTAGCTGTCATTGTTCAAATTAAGCTGGACTGACTGTTTACTGTCCAGGACCCGTAGGTGGAGCTCTGATGAGAGGTACATGGTTGATGAAACTTAGGCGTGACCATGCCCAGCGACCACGCTGAGATTTTGTACCTTCATCCTTTCACCAGGAAGCTATTTGTTTCAAAATCCTTAGCAACGTCTCACTGAGATTTACAGAGAGTGAAAATAGATAGGTCACTTACAAATTCCGTGGGAGGTACTTCCCCCCACCCCCCACTTCCCTCCAGTGTTAGAGAGGCATTTCTGAGCACCTGGGGGTGTTTACACACTGCCACCTGCTGCTCTGATCTCCTTGATCTGAGTTTGCTCTGCTCTCAGCAGCGCTGGTGATCTGCTCCTCTCTGCCTAAGCCTGCTCGTCCTCCTGCAGTTTGATCCAGAGCCCAGAGGAGTCAAAGATTCCTAAGACTTCCTTTGGCTTCAGTGGATTTTGGAGTCTGCCAGATACATAATTAATTTATTTCAATGGGCTATGAATCAGGCTTTTTGTACTGCCAGATGTATAATTAATATTTCAGGATGAATTCCAGGTAGCTTGCTGGTTTGTAAGCTTCTTCCTACTGTCTCAGTTCCTGTCTTCTGTGTAGTAAGGTCATAAATTAAACTCTTATATTCTTAAAAGAACAAGCAAGCCAATAAAATTAATAAAACCATGTTTCGATGCTTTTAAACACTTAACATTTCCAAAAGAAAAATACCTCAAAGGACATTGCAATCTCAAGACCAATAGCTTTTTCATCCCAAAGTCTCCTAATGATGTTGTTTTTTCATCATAAAATACATCTTTGACTGCAGTTTTATAATTCTTTATAACTTGAGGAAGATTTTCAAATTGTTTGTATAGAAAAAAAAAAATAGGTGAATTTCCTGAGGTTACACATTGCTGCAAAAATCTTTCTTACAACAATGATTAAAAGTCGCCAAATGAGACAACTGGAGTATTTCATTCTTCTGCAAGGTCTTGTCTTGAAATTAAATGCACTCCTTTTCTATACCTGTGCAAGCAGCTTTTTCTTCCATTGAAGTCTTACACAGACTCCAAGACAAGCCAGCCATATTCTAGCCTGCCAACAGAGTCTCACTTCTTAAAAGACTACAGTTTGAAGCCTACAGCTGCCACAGTTTTTACTAATGCATCCTCTCACCTTTTTAGTTCAAGGCAAATTTTCATTTTCCCCAAGTGTCATTTTACACCAGAAAAGTGTGTCTGCTCCAGCCTTACAAATTAAGTGCCCACCTAAAATAAACATACGGGTAAGGCCACAAAGGAACTTGGCTGTATTCTAATTTTATTTCATGTCATTGGTACAGCTTTGTCAGCAAACCGACATGTAAAAATCAGTGGATATTTGATATAGTTAAGAAGTACCAAAACTGTTTTTTGATCTGACCAAAACAATGTTTTTCTTTCACTGATCACCTGCCTTTTGATTGGATGACCCAGACTGGTTTTCTTTTTTTGGTTGGTTGGTTGGTTGCTAGGCTTTTTGCTTATTAATTTTTTCTTCTTGTTTTCTTTGTTTTTGTTTTTGTTTGTGGGTTTGTTTTTTTTTCGGGGGTGTGAGAGGGTTTTCTGGTTTTTTTTTATTTTCAGATAAATCAAAAATATTTGCAAAGCTGGGCTCTGACATTCCAGCAAGTGTTAGAAAAGAAAATAGTATTGCATTGTATTTCCATTGATTGTTGTTCCTGATTCTCACATGATAGAAAATTGTATATGAAGAGTAAGTAAGAAACCAGTTCTGATGAGCCTTAAAGATGCGATCAGCTTAAAAAGGAAGTCCTAACGAAAACTTTGCAATTCACTGCCAGAGCTTTCTTTCCAATAGTTACTTCATTGATTTCAGTAGAAAATCATAAGCCCATTAATTAAGTTCATTTTTTCAAAAATATGTTATTTTTATTTAATGAGGGCAGTTCGTAAACAATGAATGATTATCTTAATGAAATTCACAAACTGCTTCATTAATCACCAAGTTTTGAAAAAGATGGAAGCAAGAGTGGAGAAAAAAAATCTTTCTTGGTAATATTGTGATTTATTTTAAGGGTAGGATGTACTGCATGGCTATCTTTTAAAAAACTGGGAGGTCATCAAAAGATTGTCAGATACTGAAGCTCTCAAATTTTGTTTTAAATGTTTTGGCAGTTGCTATTAACTAAGGGTTTCTGCTGCTCTGTGCTTTAAATAGACAATGTGCAAAATATTCAGAGCTGTTACTGGTGCTTGAGGATGAATCCTATCCACTACTGCATTTTCTCTAAGCTTTAAAGAAAAGTTGTTGACACAGTTTAGCAAAAACACTTAGTCTCTTAGATATCAGTCTGCTTCTGAATTATCTTTTTAGTGTAGAGATCAAAAGAAAAGCTTTCATCATAGATCTTGAATTGGACTCTAATCAGTGTAAGAGTTCCATAAGCTTCAGTGCAAGACCTTTTCATTTTTCTCATGTGAAGATCAATTAGATCATAAGCTTTTCAGAACTAACATCAGATTCTTTCAGTGTTTACTACACTAAACAATGCAAAGCACCACACTTTTGGCTTCAAGAAAACAAACTGTAATTGACATGTTTGTCTCAGAGTATGGAAAGATCAAAACCAGTGAACTACTTTCACTACTCAACTATGTAAATTGAATCAAGACTAAACTAGACATAGACAGTCCCACAGATTAGGAGGAGTGCACAGGTGTTAGATGCTCTTTTAAAGATCACATACTTATTTTCAGTTTCAGCAAAAATAGTTTGCCTTCCCTTTGATTTTAAAAAGGCAATGTATTTTTTTTCCTCCATGGTAGTGTAGAGTTATTTTTTTTTAGCATAAGTGGACAGGAAAGGTATAAGAGAAATGCTGCCATGCCGGAGTTTTGCTAAATTATATCTTTGGGAGGAAATATGACTACATCTTTCATGTTTTCCCCTAAAGCACAAAATTCTTATTAACCATGTATGATGAGGCAGTGTGTGGCTGGAATTCCTACTGTAAATAATATAAATTGCACATTTGGAGAACTTATTCAAACGTTATTTGAAGCCAGTGGGGATCTTTCCATTGATTTTTAAAGGGTTAGAAATTGGCCTTTAGCCTTGCTTTCTGCTCATGAATCATTCAGAAGCCAATCCTGATGTCTAGTTATTTTGTAAGTATTGGACAAATAGTTTGGACAAGCAGCTTCTGGTCTATGGGATGTTTCCAAAATGTTAATTCTGACTGTTTGCTGTTCAATATTCATAATGTGTGATCAGTCATCTACATCACCATGATATTACATCTATCTGATTGACAGACTCCAACTATCTAAGCTATAGCATCTATCCATTTGCATTCTTACAATGGAGCAGCTCATTGTTGTAGTATATGAATGAATAATAAATAGCAAATGTTGAATGGTGAATAATGAATAGTAAATCATTTATGCACTCTGGTAAGATTTTTAAAACAAATATTCACTCATGCTAATGCCTTTAAAAGTTTTGGATTTGAGAACATTTTTACTAATGTTCAGCAGCTACAGGAAGATTTTGAAATAACATGTAATAATTTGAATATTATTTTTGATTATAATTTGAACTTAAAATTAATTTCATTTTTTATAGTTTTGGATTAGGTGTGGAGTATAAGAAAGGAAGGCATCTACATTATCAATAACAAAAGTGGTCAAGGGCTTTTTTGACTTTTGATTTTCTTCTACTCAGAGGCATCCTGGATTTAATGATGTTCCATATTTTCTTCTTCACATCTGAGTTAAACATGTCCTCTGGTTTAACATTCTACTACCCAGGCTATATAATTCATTAGCTTGTGAGAATCAATATAAATATTGCAGCACCAAAAAAAAAAAACAAAGAAATTACAATTCTTTTGAGTCAATTGTATCTTAAAATAGAAGCATCTCTCAAGATCTTGAAGCCTGTTATTCACCATCTTCCCAATCACAGTTGCTCCTAGTGTTTTTTTCTCTCTCTGGTAGTTTTTTCCTGTTTATTTATATTTTTGAGGGATTTTTGGAGGATTTTTTATTTTTTGTAGGTTTTTTGGTTTTTTTGGGGGGTGGGTTTGGTTTGGTTTGAGTTTTTTAGGTTTTTGTTTGTTTGTTTGTTTGTTTGAGGTTTTTTTTCTGTTTCTGGTGTTGTTTTTTCCCTTCTTTTTATCCTAGGTCTTTGGATCTTTTAATTGTACTTTTATGTTGTCTCTTTTCCACTCATTGACTTTCTTTTAGTTTTCTCTGTTCAATTTTTGTGTTTTTTTCTAATTATCTCACTACCTTTAGTGAACATCAGTGTTTTGCACTTTATTTTATTAACATATTCTTTATTATTTTCAGTAATCATTTTCTTGTACACAGCTTCCCTCTTTGCTTGCCCACCTCTTTTCCCTATCACTTTTTTCCTATGTATCAGCCAAGTTGTATCTTGCAGAAAAGATGGCAAGTGATTCTGATGTAAACAGAACACTTCTTGCAAACCTTGTAACACACAGCATATTATCAGTTACATATTTCTAATGCTCACGGATGTCTTCCTATCCTTTTCGGCTGCAAATCTTTTATTTGTCATTTTCTCTAATTCATTTGATCCAGGGCTCATTTACAATAAATTGTGCCTGGCACCTTCTGTCTCACAAGGCTACTTTTTTTCTGAATGCTTATATCACTCTTAACACAGATTGAGAAGCTTCCTCCACATGCAACTTCCACCTCCTGATCTGTTATAATCTGACAATTAAACCAAAGATAAATTATAAGAGAATGACTGAGAACTAATCCCTAAGTCAAATCAATGCCTGGCTTAGTGAGAAACCACTACAGCAGATTTAGAGACATTTGATGTTGAATAACAGCATCATCAAATCCTGTCCATTAGACATAATTAAATCTCATTAGTAATGTGGCAATACAAAATATCTTTTAATTCTCCAGTCTGACTGTGTCACCGTCTATTAGTCTCTGACCTGGTTCTTTTAGCTTGTGCTAGGTCTGGCTGGGATGGAGTTAACTGCCCTGCCAGCAGCCCATACACTGCAGTGCTTTGTGCTGGTAGTTAGCACAGAATCTCTAAGCCACAGGAGTTTTGGCTACTGCTGAGCAATGCTGGCACTGCATCAGTGCTGTCTCTCCACGCTAGAACACACTCTTCCCCAAACTTTCCCAAAGATCAATAGGCTGATGATGGGCAAGAGGTAGGATGGGAAGGACACAGCCAGGATAGCAGATACAAACCAACCAAAGGGACAGTCTGTGCCATAGGACACCAGGCTGAGCAATAAAATCTAAGAGAAAAGAGTGTGCATTTGTGTAAGACATTAAATATTAAGAATCTGTCTTCCGAAGCAACTTTTATGCCGCTTGAGGCCCGTCTTCTCAGTAAGTGACTGCATATCACCTGCTGATGGAAGTAGAGAAAGTTTTTCTTTGTTTCTGTATGTGACCCTAATTTTCTTTTTAGTCCTTTTTTTTATTCTTTATAAATTTCTTTCCTTTCTTGCCTTTGTCTTGACTCACCAGTTTTTTATCTCATTTTGTTCCCCTGTACTGCTGAGGAGGTGGAGTGTGAGAGCAGCTTTGTGGGCACTCATTAGCCAGCCAAGGTCAACTCATCACACAGATATTTCACATGACAAGAGTTTAATATCTGAATACCAAATTTACTTTGAAGATATTTGAAACTGCATGGGGTTTTCATTTAACAAAGTGATACAGCAGCATACTGAAATCACAATGCAAGCATGATATAAAAATTAAAGAATAATGTTGGAACACAATATAAATTTGATTCCCATTTCCCCTCTGCATGCTACCTTTCAGCTTATTGGATCAGTGAGCCAGCACAGTTCTCCAAATGTGGAGTAAAGATGAGCCCAGGAAGAAGGGAGGGAGAGGTGGAGGGAAGATGGTTCAAGATTTAGTTTTTACATCTCATTATCGGAATCTGATTTAATTTTTGATAAATGAAACTAACTTTCCCAAGTTAAGTCCATTTTGCCCATGACAATAATCAGTGAGTGATCCCTCTCTGTCCTTGTCTCAAAACATGAGCCTTTTGTTGCATTTTCTCCCCATTGACCCGTGAGGACAATAATAGAGCAGCTTTGGTGAGTACCTGGTATCCAGCCAGGGTCAACCATCCCAGCTGAGGACTATACAACACTAAAAAAGAAATAAAACCAAAACAAAAAGTACCCCTTCAGAAAAAAAAAAAAAAATAAAAGAGGGGCTTGCCATCTATCTTTGGAAATTCGCACTTTTCAACGCTGTCAGCATGCAAGTAAAATCAAAGAGTTTGTATTTTTTTTCAGTTAATTGTGTTTATAAACAGTAATTCCCAGTAGAGACTGAAAATGGCAACAAGTCAAAGGTTTAATCAAGATGATCTTTGATTTTTTTGTATGAGCAGCACATTTTTCTACAAACTGTGTTTAAATTTACCCATGGCTGGCAGAAGATATACTAGGAACTGTACATAACTTCTTTTTACCCTTCTGTCTTAGACAAGCAACTGCTTCAAGAATAGAGGGGAAATTTCACCTGATTTTTGTCCTGAGATACAAATCCTTTGTATGTTTGTCATCCTAGGTAGAGTTCTGAGCTGCAGCGTTCAGTATGACTATAGGAGAAACAGCACCTACAAGAAAAGAGAGAAATTAGTGGAACAAAACTTGAGGAAATATACTGAGAGGAATTTTCACAAACACACATGAAAGTTGTTGCAGGGAGGAAGAGGAGAAACTATTTTCCAGGTCCTATTCTTTCAGATTACAACCAAAAGAAGGGCTTGAAGTGTAGCAAGACCAACATATTTCTATTGATAATTATGGCAAAGCAAGAAGGGACAATGAGATCCTTGGGAAAACTGTAAAATTCTCACATGAACAGACATTATAGGATAATTTTTGAAGCAGAATACATACATATCTGTCAGGAATGTTCCAGGCATATTAAGTCTTCATAAGGCTAGAAGTAGACTAAGGTAGCATCTGACAAATCTTTTAGACCAGTTTTCTTTGACTCCATAGCAGACAACTTAGTTTCTGGAATAACTGTTGAACCTATTTTCTTTCTGTAACAGGGAAGGGTCTTTGCTGCCTTGGTCTAGGAAAAGTTCCCCTGACAGATCCCTTCTCAGATCAGATATTACCTAGAGAAACATTTGCTATGCCAATACAGATATGCTGAATGGATACATTTCGTTTTTAACTACACTAATCATCTGAGGATTTATAGACAACAAAGGGAAATAGACACACAGAGTGTATGATTCATCTGACCTACTTTAGATATCTATTTAAGGAAGTAAATTCTGTCCTTAAAGCACCGATTAATCTCCAAAAGAGCGACTAGGATTTCTATCTCAAATGAAAATGTCTTAAATGAAATTCCCATCCACTTCTGCTAAACTTATGATGGCAAGGGTGATATGAGTACTATATAAAGAAGAATAAATGATATAGTTATAGATAGGATGTTTGTTCCATGGGAGTCCTGATGGACAAAATAACTATCATCACAGATGAGCAATTTATTTGGGGTCTGTAGTGCTTTTGAGATGGCCTGACTCACAGCAACAACATTCTGCAACTTCAGTATACTTCATAGAAATTTTTAACATTTTGCTAATTTGTTTTATCTTTTCTCTGCATATACACAAACTTTCACAGATAAAAATGACGCATCTCAGGCTGCATCCAGGTACACCATAAATGTTGGGGAGCAGTTTCACTATACAACCACTGCAACCTCATGATGCAGCAGAGAATCTTATGAATTGAAAGAAGTAAAAATGAAAAAAATTCAAACATCTTAGAATTGAATCACTAACTGCATAAACCTCATTGAATTTTGAGGAAGTTTTACTGATTGTTTTTTATAGCAGATTAGATCTACTACTGCCAAAATTAATGTCACTCTTCTCTACATTAAATAAAATGTTCTTATAAGGAAGACAAGATTGTATTTTTTTTACTTCTTACAAATAAACCAAGTAATGTTTTACTTATTTACTTTCAGCATGGACATAACCCATTTTTTTGATTGTTAGAAAGACAAACAGTATGTCTTAAATCAACTTCCCATCAGATTTTTTTTTCATTTCTTTGTTACAGATACCACAGTTCTAGAGAAATTAAATGCTAAACATAATTTTATTTTTTCCCTGCAAAATAAATAAAAACATAAATCAATTTATGGAAACTACTTGCCTAGAGCAATTAGCAATTAGAGTTTTAAAAAACTGTTTCAGACAAAGGAGAGGCTTCATGATTCACTTTCTGAGATCATATCCCAAATCCAGCTGTATTCAAACAAAATAAATTGCAGGGAAGAATTTCTAGAACTTCATTTTAAAGGAAAGTTGACAAAACACAGATGATTTCTAGGTGTTAGAGAGTGATGATGCTTATTTTGTATTTAGTACATGCTGTATTATTAAATATTAGTTAAAATATAGCACTTATCTTTTCTTGGAAAAGGTACCTCTTGTGGTTCTCTGGGATTTAGCAGAATTGGATCCTTAATCTCCTGTGAAACTGTAATGGTACCTTGTCTTGCCCGTACAAAATTAATAGAATGGCATCAGCAAATATACTAATTGGAAAATTAGGGAATATGCAAAAAAAAAAAAAGACTATGAGCACTAAAAAATTTGCAAATTCTATGCCATCAGCAGAGAAAAGATTAGGAGACCATTTCTGATGCATTAATCATATTTAGAGTGATACAGAGGTCAATGGAATCAAGAAACTTCAGCATGTGCATAAAATTTAACTTCAAGGCTACTTCAGAAGAGAGAATGAAAAAGATAATTAGTTTAACATAAAATGCTAATTAAAAACAATCAAAAAATGACCACAGGCCCTATCACCCATTTCGTGTGTAACATGCAAGTACAAGCTGTGATTCTTACTACAATACTACAGTATTGTATCCAAGAGTGGCAGTATCCAAGAGAATACATGTGTCACTGGCATTACACAAAGAGATTCTGTGTTTCTTCAACCAAAGGATTTTGATGTCAAGATCATGTTCAGCATCCACCACTGGTTTCCTACACCATTTCCATTTCCTCAGACTAAGTGTAGTGCCAATTGACCTGAAGTAGAGATTGAATGCTGTCATTTACTACAGAAAAGAGCATTGCTTATGACTATACATTGTTCTTTTCTCTTAATATAAATTTGTGTTTGGATTTAGCTGATAATTAATCTTCTGACATATACCTCATAACAACCAGGTGCTCCTTTTCTTTCCAGTTACATCTGTAAACATAACAGTTGCCATTTTCATAAATTGCAGGTACTGAAATGACTCAGTATGGACCAGATCCTGAAGCTGTTGCCATGTCAGCACCTTCTTCAACAAAAACATAAAATGATTGTTTGAATGGTTGTTTGACCAGTTGAGGACTGAACAGAAAGTGGTAGGAGTTTTTATTGCCCAATATTACATGATTTTGCTCTATGCATTTTTCATAAAGCTTTAGAGAATCTCCGTGCCAGCAACTCAATAGTATTACTTATTTGATTAAGGCAAGTCCACTAGAAGCAAATTAAACATTGATGTTCGAGATGAATCTGATGAGGAGTGTTGAGGGTACAAAGGCTCCACTAGGCATAAAGAACTTCTGTAAGTATAAAACAGGAGGATGATGAGTAAGGAAAATGTGGGCCTGTTGTTGAGTGGACCAGGGGCCCTGGTGGCAGTGTGTGGACAAGGCTGAGGCACTGACAGCCTTCTTTGCCCCAAAGTTCACCAATAAAACTGTTCTTTGGAAAGCCAAGACCCCAAAAACAGGGTAAATCTGGAACAAGATAATTTTAGAGACTGATACAGATTAAATTTAATTACACGATCTAACCCAGCTGACCAAGACCTGACCTTTATTTTTCATCACACCTATCACAAATAGTAAAGACATTTAAATACACTGTAGCAGAAACCAACTTTAATAGTCAGTGAGACTAATAGATTAGATTGTTTCTGGGCAGATATCCACTTGTGATTGACATGATAAAGGTCCTAGGTTTTTAATTTAACAGAGCAACTTTCTCACAAGAAATATGAAAGCTATAATTAATTAACTTGTTACTATCTTTATGTCAAAACATTGAAGCGAAACATATGTTTTCACTAAAACCTTTCAAGACTTGAGGACAGCACAGATTTTTAAAATCAACACTATATTCTAAAAAAGTGGCAATAATGAAATCCTTGTCTATTTAGAGCACATTTTTAGACAGAATTTAATTCCAAATTAAAAATCAACATCCACCTTGTACCTTCAATTTCTGAGGAAAAGAGTATTTCCATGGTGTCATAAAATGCAAACAGCAGAGTTAAATTTCGTTTTAAATTTTAATAGGTGGCTATTTATTGAAGGAATTGATTATTAACATATAAATATTTAATAAATAATTGTTACAGATTTCAATTTTTTTTTCCTAATCACGTTTTAAAACACAGTTATCCAGTATTCTGGGAGTACTGACTGTAGAGTAGTTACAAACTATCTCAGATTCATCTTGAGTCAGGTAAGTTACAGCATTGGAGCCTTCCCCCTGCTTAACATTGCCTCAGTTAGTTGTGTCCCTCAGTTAGTGTGTCCCTATGAAGAGAAGACATCCTTAGCAATGTGGGCATAACTTATCAGTGCCCCTGGTGGCTCTCGATCAGCCTGTAGTACTTTTTTTTCTACTGTTTAATTGTAGGCTCAGATGGGAGGCTTCTAATTGCGGAGAAATTGAGCTGATGCTTGCTGCAGAGAATAGTATGTTAAAGGTGATTTGAAGTGACACATACCCATTTATCAGAGTTTATAATAATCTTCAGAGTGGCACCAAGCTGTGTGGAGCGGTCAGTACACTGAAGCGAAGGGATGCCGTCCATAGGGACAGCATAGGGACATACTCACAGGTTTGACAGGTGGGTTGATGGATCCTCACAAAGTTCAACAAGGCCAGCTGCAGGGTCCTGCACACGTGGAGGGGCAATCCCAGTTCCAAGTACAGGCTGGGCAGAGAATGGATTGAGAAAAGCCCTGAGGAAAAACACTTGCAGATGTTGGCTGATGTGTAACTCAACATGAGCCAAGCGGCAATGTGCACTCACAGGCCAGAAAACCAGCTGTGTCCTGGGCTGCATCAAACACAGCATGGTCAGCAGGCCAGGGACTGTGATCCTCCCCATTATGTCATTATGTCAGCCTTCCTTCCTTCTTAGTTCAGTTTTCAAACACTGCCTTTCTGGATACTTTGGAGTGTATTGGGTTTTCATGGCAAGGTTTTAGTAGTGAAGGAGCTACAGGGGTAGGCTTGTGAGAGGCTGCCAGAAGATATTCCTGTCTTGCTTTCAGCCAGGAGGCTAATTTGCCCAAGTCAAGTCTATTTTGCCTGTGATAGTCATTGGTGGGTGATCTCTCCCTGCTCTCTTTTCTTTATCCGTGAATCTTTTGTATATTTTGTGTTCGCTGTCCAGCTGAAGAGGTGAGTAAAAGAGCAGCTTTAGTGGATATCAAACATTCAGCCAGGATCAACCCACAACAGAGAGGAAGGAACTTCGTATAAATGTGATCAAGACTATTTCATTAAGTGCCTTTGATCCCTTCATCTTTGGGACCTCCATTTAGAAATCTGCTAATGAAGATGGCTAAATGATACCCTTTTACTGTACTTCTCTATCTCAATGTATAGTTTGTTTTGGGGTTTTTTTGTTCTTTGTATTTTATTTTGGAATTTGAGTGTCTGCGGATTAGGAAACTGAAGGTTTTCCCACCCCATGTTTCTGAAACAACTATGAGATCAGAATCCAAACACTCCCAGGCAAGATCTGAACTGTCACCTAACTCATAACAATGTCCAAAGGATAACAAAAGTACAAACACAAATTTCTCTCTCAACTGTTTAGGGTCTAAGAGACAGAGATATTGTAGTTTTCTCTAGAAATCTAGTCAAAATCTCAGAACCCCTGATACTACATATGGGCAGATCTGATATTCTGGCTGAATAAAGGATTTAAATGTATATTTTATAGTTAAAGTCACATGGGGACCACAAAATAGCGCATTTGTGCTTGAGGAACCTGCAGTATTCCAGACCAGAATGGGAAGTTAGCATTTTTTTTCTAATTTGGAAATTAGACATTTTGTGTTATGGGGCACAAACTTCACAAAAGTACTAAACTATTAAGTAATTAGATTGAGAGTAACAGTACCCTTCACACATGTTAAAGAAAGGATTGTTGGCTGTTAAAAATATCAATTTCCAGAAGTGACCTCTTGAATGCTCTATTTCCAGAGTCTCTGCAGTCTTAAACGACCAGTAGTAAAAATGAAATAGGAGTCTTTTGCCTTGACAGCCATAGGGAAACATACAAAGTACATGTGAAGGGATATGTGCTCTAACAGCTTTTTTATCCAGAATCCTAACTGCATTAAGTATTTTTAGAGACTGGGTTTATTTTCATCTAGACCAATGTACAGTTTTTCTGGGCCATTCTTAAATTCTGGTGTCATCCACTTTTCTTGCCTGCCTGTAATCCCTGTGTCCTAGCTAAACTAAAAAGTAATTCCCATGTGGCAGCTTCTAAGATAAGGATCTATGCCTTAATTTCTACATCCTCTGAATAAATCTGTCCTCAATTATCTTGACTATTCTTATGTGAGCTCTTTGACTTTGTGTACGCTATTAAAGCATACTTATACTCCAATGAGCAATCTGTAAAAAAATGTATAATTGGATTCTCTGTGTGTTGTCTCTCATTAACTCTGTCTTAAGTGTACACTGTTGACAAGTTTTTAAAAAAATTGAAAACCTATTCTGACAGTCAACCTTGCAAATTCGTCCTTAGATCTGCAAGTCAAATTCTGACACTATTTAAATTCTACAAGTGGAGCTTTGTTAATAATGCCTTGATTATCTGTGAGCACAAAAAAAAAAAAAAGCCAGCAACCACCACTGTAGTTCATATTCTCACTGGCTTATAGGTACCAGAGTATGGTGCTAAGAAGAATAAAACAGTAAATATACAATCAGTACAATAATCACATCTCTACATAAATAAGTAAGTGTAAATCATACTAACTACATGGAGAAATGAGGCATTTAAATGTAAAAGAGTTGTCATTTTAAACATACTCAGTATTTCAGAGAAAATATTTAGATGTTTGTTCATGTTCACTATGAAATTAACAAATTTTATGTGACTGCTTTGTAACACTATCTCGTCTAAGTTGTGAACTACCCTGTGATGTTATATAAAATACTAAATTTTTCTGTAATTTTTTGAAAAAAAAAGATATGTGCATGGGCAAGGAATTAATAGCAAAAAATTTCTTTATCCTATATATTATAAAAATTATATACATAATATCACAAATGAAGGAGACAGAAAAAGACAGAATTTAAAATCCACCTTTGAACTTTCTGTGTTTTAGAATGGCAGCTGCTACTGGCAAAGCCTAAGCAATAATCCATCCTCCCCAAGTCTTCAGTGTCAGCGGGTCTGAACCAAACTCAAGCTCAATACAAAACTGCACAAGGGCTGTGCTGCCTTGGCTCTTTCCTGCAGGGATTCCTGTGGCTGCTAAGGAATGGATGGAGCTCTGCATATTCTAGTCCATCTCCCTTCCCTTGTTTGATTCTGGCATGACCCTGACATGCCCCACACGAAGGAATAGGGTAAGAGATTGGCTGCAAGGACATTTGTCCAACAGAATTTTGTGTGGCTTAACAAGAACCCCCTTCCGCTCTTTCTATCCTGCTTTTTCAGCTCTGTGCTTCATTGTTAATGAACACTAGTGTTAATGAGCATTTCAATATCTCTTCTAATTGTTTTTTAAACTAAGATACATATGTATTTACCATGTTTCTTCTTCCACTGTACATACAAGTATACAAATGAACCAATGCACAACATAATCTGTTCTCACTGCCCCTGAGGTACTTGGAAAAAGATTTTAATGCTATAATTGCATTTATCCATATAGTTTCCAGCACCTTTTTGTTGTGATTTATAATACAGTATCAACTATGAATTAATACTTTAGTCTCTCCTGCGTTTGTTACCAATTCCCATTCTTTCCACTGGGATCAGCAGGCAGAGGAGATTCTCATTAAAGCTCTTGGTTGTATTAAACACTTCTAATGCAACCACTGATAAAGTGCTTTGGGGGCAATCTTACACATTAATCTATTTTTTCCCAATTAGTATTTGAGATTATTAGGAAGGGTGGTTTTTTTGTTTTTTAATTTTTTTTAATATTAACATACTGTTGTCTGTTTTGTCATCTGTTTATTAAATGTCCTTTTATTAACTTCTACACCATGAACAAACTTTTCTGATAATTTTGATTTTTTTTCTAGTGGAGGGGAGTTGTAATTATTTTAACTGTCCTCTCTAGTTTTTCCCCATGTTTAAATGTTAATCCTGTGAGACATAAACTGAAAATCCTTTTTTTCTTCTACTGTCTAGAAAACACAGCTTAAATTATAGTCATTATTTCATTATTTAAACTCTATGTTTACATAGTACCTTACTTCATTTCACAGACTGCTAATGCCAAAATGAAACTAGTTTGACAGTACTTGTTGATGACAGAAACCATAATTTCTTATAAAACATCTTTTTTCCTTCTCTCCTAAAATGAACCAAAGCAAAACAAAACCTCTTTTTGGATGAAAAGCAGACTGCATTGAAATAACTCAAAAAATTGTTGCTAGTTTCAGTGAAGTAAGAATTTTATCTTTATTTCTTGTCATCCTGTTTTATCTTATTATTTCAAAACAAGACATCAGAAATCATTGCAAAGATTCCTGCTGATATCATGTGGCTCATAAAATTCAATGTGGTTTTGTGGGTGCCATTTAATATTTACCTCAGCTGTTAGCCAAGGAAATGTATGGAGAAGACAATGCATCTTCATGTACGTGCACTGAAGTTTGCATTCTAAACCTTAGGTTATGGGTTTATTTGAGTTTAAAATATGAACTGACTGCAAGTGAAATGCTATCACAGGCATAAGAATCTTGTGGCTGCTAACACACCCTGTCTTGATTTTAGGGGAAGAAGAAAATTATACTGTTCTCAATTAAAAGGACAACTGTGATTTCTTAAATAGAAAGAATATAATTACCCATGCTGGATTTGGGCTAAGAATTGAAAATTAAAACTCTCTCTCTTATGAAAGTATCATGGGGCTTCTAACAACCCAAAATTGTCACTAGCTGGCTTTTATGTGTTCTCTGAAAACAAAGATAGTCTGGCTTTGATAACATTAATTTTCCATAGCACGGCTCTTAAAATTGGATATTTATTTAAAAATAATTTCAACTGCAATTTTCAGAGAATGAGGATTAAGGAGTGATTGGATCTCTTCCTAAGGGTTATTTGTGTACCCAGATACATCACTGAAATTAAATCTACGTGAGTATTAAACCTACCCTTTAACTAGTATTACAAGATAAGATACTAATTACTCCAGCTCCATTACTAATACTGCAACTGATATGCATCTGTGCTCTTCAGCTATTTTCTAGGTACATCATTTTTTAAAAATATTCAACAGGTGTAGTCATTTAATCCCAAACTCATTCAATCCCCTTGATCTTAAATATAAATGCCTGCTCTTCTCCCTAGGAAAATAGTGCTTTTTTACACAGGTTTGAAGGAAAAAAAAAAACAAAAATAAAACCAAACTTTTTCTGTCATCAAATCCCTTGGAGTTTTACACCCACAGGGGTCTTCCATGGGAGGATAATATATCTAATCAACATGTGAAAGAGTATTTCATAGCAAGAACGTCTTGCATTTTTATTTTCTCAAAAAATTTCTAAATATGGTAAGTGCTGTGTCACTAGCAAGAAATACAAATAGATGTGAAAAGAACTTCACAGACTTTTCAAAATACGAACTGTTAGGATGAATTCTGAGAAGTTTCTTCATTAATGGAATGATAATTATGCATTGTTAAGGCAGCAGAGAGGTTGCATAGCTAAACAATCAATAGACCAGATGACATTTCAGCTGTACAGCTGTCACAGGCTGGTTGCTTACTCATATCCATTAAGCCTTGTAGGCTTTTTCAGTTGCAAGAGGCAAACTGTGGTGGGATTCCACAATGGAGACAGAGAGTAAAGTATGTTTCAGCCATTAAATTTTACAAGCAGTTTATCAGTTGGTAACACAGAAACTTTGGGTAGCAGTTCAAAAAAGGAGCCTGATAAGCACAGATGCTCATGTGAAAATTTTTCACTAAGCACATCTGAGAGCTGGAATTGCACAGTGCATTTTCTTTTGGAAAGAGGCTCTTCTCTGAGTCCTTCATTGCTGCCTCAGCAATTGTGTTTCAATGCAAGCTTTCTCAATTTCCTTTTTTTTACTTTGTTAATTTGGTCTCTTTTCTTTCCTCTTGGTTTCCTGAAGGGAATAACCTGCCTGGCAGTACTGCCAAAAATGTTATAACAAAAGCCCATACCTGTTGTTTTAATTTCAGAATCAAAAGGGTGAATTCGGCCAATACTACTTCATTTAGTTGGGGATTATTGAAATGTTCATGGCAGGAGAAGAAAGTTAATTGACTGACCCAAGTAATGTTTATTAATTGAATTAGGAACCTGTGTGTGTGAGTTCCCTAAAGTTACTGAAAGTGGCTAATATCTACAATAATACTTTTCCATTTGCATTAATATACACAAAATGGCTACTGTCTATGAAATTTATGCATAGGTTTAAAAAATTGAATAAAGGAATGTGTTTTCCTTATGGTCGCTATGTCTAATGGTTGCAGTTGTGCAATACATCCACAAATACTCAATAAATGAAAACCACAGAATTGCTACTGAATGCAAAAAGATGTGCATATTTTAAGAATGGACACGATCAAATGGTAAGATCACCAACTGATGTAATATCCCATCCTTTTCATTTGTATTAGAAAAAAAAAATACAAGGTTTTAATATTATGGCAGTAAACTGACCAAGAATATTTTTGATGCTAAATGTTTCAGTACACTATAGAATATTTTTTATTTACTAAAGAGCTGAAACTCTACATTTCCAAGGGTTTTGGGTTTTTTTTTCAGCTTCAGCTAGCACTACAGAGTTCAGAGGGAATCGAAAGGTTCCCTTTGAAACAAAAATTTCCAATTTGCAATGAATTTCATTTGGATAGCAATATCTGAATTGTTGATCTCACCTTCTTCAAACCAACTCTCTATGGCTTCTAAGCCGACATGTCTTTTTCTACATTCATGACTTACTAATAAGTTAGGATGTTATTCATAGAGATTTAAGTATGCATTTCCCTCTGAAGCTAACTTTTTCCATTACCTTTAATTCATTAGTTTACACTGAAATATATTAAATTGTACAGCTCTGCTTATAGGTTTTCTAGAATATTTATTTCATACTGCACTTCTAATGGGCTTTGTTTACTGAATAGCCACCAAACAATTTCGATGGAAAGTTCTGTTGTGGTTTATAAATTTTTCAATTTCATTAAGCCCATACCTTTAAGTTATTGGCTATTTTGTATGTTCTTAATAATTGTATATAGTAGGGGGGTTTTGTTTGTTTGTTTGTTTGGTTGGTTTTTTGGTTTTTTTCTTTGAGACAATAGTCTGTGACTATTGAGTATGGGGGAAAATATCATTGCAGAGCTGTTAGGATGAAGAGGAAAAACATGTTTCACAGACCTTAGGTTAATTAAGGCAAGCAGAATGTAATTCCCTACTTCAAGTTCAGCAAAGAGAACATTATGAGAAATACCATACAATTTGTAATGATCACTTTTGTTCAGCACATTGTTTTATATTTTATCTGAAAGATGATATCTCTAGCAATAGGATTACAACTAACATGATGTCTGGGCAGTACTAAGGCTGTGACATATTGTCAACTGCTGTATTACTCACTAATAGTGTCTCCTTAAATACTACAGAGGTCCACAGAGATCTTCCTTCCATTTGTATACAGACTATGCTGACGTCATTTAATACAGGGGTTCTTGTGTGATTACAATTTAAACCTGTTTTTCTGCAGCACTACAGATGATTACATTATCTCTCACAGCCAGCACACTGAAATGGAGCAGCACTCTAGAAATACACCTTTTGAGGACAATCTACAGTTAGATTAGCATAGCAGTTTAGGGCCAATGGGGTGCCAGGAGTAATTCTGTAATAACCCTCTGCTTTAAACACTGATAGCAGAGCAGAAGTGGTGTTTAGGCATTCCTCCCTCACATCAAAGGGGGAAACTGACAGGGTTATAATGTTATCAGGCATGAATGGAGTTTTGGATCTATACCCTAAATACTGGCAATCATAAACATGCTGCCCTGAAATCAGAATAATTTATACTATCTTTAAGTCTGGTTGAATCTTTTTCAGTCTGTCTCCCTCTTGCTATCTGTCTGCTCAATGGACTGTATGTCTAATTGAAGATTTATGGTTAAGTCAGAACTTCAGCTGTCTGCTTGCACCTCTAAGTCGAAGTAGGTGACCTCAAACAAATACGCAAAATATTTTTGTAGAGCTGGTGCACAATTTTCAGTGGAAATCTTATAGTATTTCAGTTGACACATATAGGAACAGTCTTTCATAGAAAAAATAAATTTATTATTCTATGCCAATTTTGATAACATCTTCACTTAAAAGTTTTTACAATGTTTTTATTGAAAACATTAAGGCAAGTAGTTCTAAAAAGGCTTCAACTTGCTCTTTCTCGAAATCATTCTTTGAATTACGTCATTATTTTTCTTTTGTTGTGAATCTTTCATGAAACATTTGAAGATATGATTAAAGGCTGTTTTGAGTACTGCCCCACATAAAGGTCAAAGGCTGTGTAGTAAGACTTCTTTCATGCCCTCATAATCCTTCTTACCTGTTGTTTTGCTTGTATCTAGGTCTGACATTTTTCCTAGTCTTCCTGTGAATCTTAGTCTTTGTAAACCACCAGTAGGGTTACTCTTGCAATAGAAGAGTCTAGGCATTGATCTGATAAATCCCTACTATACTGGTAAGTTTAGTCATATAAGAATATCTTCTCGAGTCAATGTCATTTTTTGTGATGATAAATTACACAAAAAAATTCATTATAAAATGAATTTTCATTTTTAATACTTGTAAACAAAATGGAAACAGATTTGCATTCTATAGTAATAGTGTTTTCCTGCCAAACTATTTTATTGTCCTTTTTCAGTCCACAAAACTTTAGAGCCATTTCCCAGGAGAAGGCCTTCAGCAAAGTAGAGACACTTCAGAGCACAGCAAGGTACAGAATACAAGAATTATAAAACTGTCATAAATGTCAGGATGTATTGTAATCAGCAGCACAGTAGCTGTGCCTGGAAACCAGCCATTTATTCTAAGGAGTTCTTTATGGTCTGGTAAATTGCATTAAATTTAAACAAGATTGTAATGACATTTTATACAAAATAATATTTTAATAATCCAAGACATTGCCAGTTTCATGGGAATTACTTTCGTTTATTATTCCATATTATCTTTCTATACATTACTTTATTCTTAGACTTAGATTTTCATGCCAGCACATCATCTCTCTTTCTGTTGTACATACATGCTTCCTTGCACACCTCTTTACAATATCAACACTCTGAATTTAGTCTCTCAAGTGCTAGTTTTGCACCAGTGTGTCTTCATTGATCACAGTGAAGTTTCCAGAAGTTCAGATGATGGCACAGAAGATCAGAGTGAAACTCTGTAACTCTACAACTATTTAACTGGTTTATAGTTTAGTTTTCAGGTGTATGAAAACTAAAGCTCCAGAAATAAAGCAACCTCTACACACAGTAAGAAAGCAAAGTCAAACAACAGAAAAAAAATCAATGTGTCGAAAAAAAGAGAAAAGAATATTCCTGAAAGAGAATAATTAAGCAAGCAGAAGTTAGAGCAATATAAAAGAATTCTACATTTCTCTATAGAGAAATAAGAGAACACACAGAAGGCAAAATTCTTACAAATAAATAATTAATATTTAGCCCTTATGTAGTCTAATACACATTATCTGTGCAGCTATATTTAGCCATGTTAACAGAATAATTGCTGTTCTGTGGTAGACTGTTCTCTCCCTCTACTTTCCTCTTTTCTTCTGTCTCCCCTACCCATCCCTGCTTCAGTTCATTTTCTGTTACATGCCTTAAACTTGCATCCAACTTTTCTGTTGCTTTTGGCACTTTCTGTAGTCAAGTAATAGTGAGCACAGGTAATATATTATTTATTTATTGAGCACCGTGCACACTGAGAGGCAAATTAGTATTCTGTCCCTATCCCTCACTGCTAGACACTGCACGCACTTGGAACACATTACCACATTAGACCAGTTGTGAGGCTTTAAATTAGATTTGTGACTTGAAAGTCTGAATAAGAAAACTAATAGAACACAAAACTAAGCAGAGGGAAAATGAGATTAATTATCTACAACATTTGGAGTGAACTGTTGCTGATGCACTGTGTTGTAGAAGGCTATTTTTGTGCTACAAATGTGCCCTAATTTTGCCGACATTAAGATACTTGAATGGTTGTGAAAACACATTTATTCACAGTTTCTAATATACTAGACTTGTTTTTTAAATTAAATTAGATATTTTAAAAGTGTTGTATAATTTTCCTCTCTGATGTTTTGCTTTAGTATTTTGAGATAGGATGAATTATAAACACCAGAGGGACTGTAGAAAATAATAGTTGAATTAAAAATTTGAACCCTAATGCTGAATTAGAGGAAAATTAGGTAAGAATTTTTAATGTAAACTTCATTTTGTGTCATATAAGAGAAAATTAAGGATTCAGTGAATGCATCATTGCAGTTTTTGAACAGGGAACTGTACACACAATGCAAAAACAGATAATTTTTTTCACCCTTTCCATTTTCCTTCTCACCTATGTGAAAGGCTGTCTCACATTCAGTATGAAAAAATAGTAAAGACTAACATAGGCAGTAGCCAAATTGCACACTTACAAGTCTGATTTATCATCACCTCTGCAAAGGCTGAGCTCTCACTTCATTTCTAAAACTATTTCCCAGTGATTTAGGCAATTCAGGTAGACTGAGACAATTCACCTGCAAGTAGTATTGAGTTCAGGGACCTATATTCTTACATCATTGATTTTCTTTTACTTGTTCCTTCTTCTTTTCTTACTTGTTCCTTACTTCTTTTCTTATTAAGTGAGACTGCTGATATTTAATAAAGGCAAATTTATGGTGGAGTATTAAATACCAATATTTATGGTGAATCAAAAAAAGTTCAAACAAACCATAGCCTGCCCCTAATGAATCTCATCAGTTTTGCAATATATTACTCCCTCTTCAATATTTGTACATGTTTTTCTTTACATAAATAGCCTTCATCTACTGTAAACACTTATGTTTTACAATTTCCATATAATTTATTTCTTCTAGTTTATTGGAGCAGGAAAATATTTTCTACTGTGTTTGGACTTTTAGGAAGCAAGGCTAAATGAATATCTAGTTCCTGTACCTATGCAAAAAGAATACATATTAAGAAACAGTGTATAACCCTGGTGTCTTTTCAAAATTCAGTATCTAAAACTGGAAGAGAAGTTATGGATGAAGAAAAATGGGATAAAATTTCTTTCTTTTTCTATTCATATATGCACGGTTATACTGACTACACCCACACGTAAATATGAATGATTGAAATGTGTTTAAGATGTTTTGTTGGATGTCTGAAACATATTTTTTCTTCAGAAAATATTTACTAAAAATATCTAAGTTATGAATAGTTTTTTTGCATGTCCTGGTTGCCATATTTTGAAAGAACAAAGGTATATTAAAAAAAAAAAAGTAATGTGCAAATAGCAATAGCTAAGGAACTCAGGCAGTTGATAAGTACAGCTGAAATAAACATGAGCGAAATACATATATATACATGTGTACCTCTGTTCTGATATATGTACACCAGAACCACAACAATTAGTGATTAGATACAGATATTAAACAGAGATGTCAAAACCATATCCCATGATGCAAAAAAGGCAGAATTATTCAATACATGCTTCTGCCGGGCATCAGCAGGAAAACAATGAAAACTAAAACCCCTTGGAACAAGACAGAAGAATAAATATCAGGTTTGATATGGATAATTACATTTATTACAAAGGGTACTAAAAATTTTAATGAAGTTAAGCATCTATTTAAATGCAGAACTAGAACACTCAAATCTAAGAACACCCAAGGAATTATCTACAAATGTCTGTGATCTGTTTAAAATAGACATTTTCAAACAGAAACAATGAAAAAGTCACAGAGACTTTCAAAACAGCTGAACTGCTGTACTGGTGTTTTAAAAGGTTATAGGAGAGGAAATTAAAGGACAGCTAGGTTGATATCAATCTCAGACAGTTATAAAAAAGCTGGCATGGATGCAATCAGTAAACAACTAAGAGTTCAGTAGCATTCAAAATTAATGTAAGCCAATGCAGTTTAATGGAAAATCGCCCTTCTTATACAAACTCTTTACTGTTTTTTATGAGGTTACAAGGTTGGTTGATAAAGGTCAGTATGATGAATAAAATATTCAGGCTTCTGTAGAGTACTTGACTTCACATCACGTGATTTCATGGTCTAAAAAAAGATTATTATAAAGAAAGGTATCCATATTTCATGTACATATAATTGTGTCTAGTACTAAGTTGCAATAAGAAAATAGATGAGAAATTATTAGGCACTATGGATGAAATTTTGTGTGATTTCATGAATATATTTTAGCCCAAGGTTATTTACTGTCTGTATTGGTAGTTTAAAATAAAATATAAATGAAGATTGAGTAAAATTACTGAAAATACCAGAATAGAAAGTGTGGCAATAAATAAATAAAGAGGTAAGCCAGGTAAACATATTAAGGTGAGACATATTATTTAGTAGAATGAAGTACATTTTAACACTTTACTTTTTAAGATGAAGGGGTGAAAGATTGCGTCAGAATAAACACCAAATCATACTAGTGATTTGAGCTGATCTAACCACTAGGTGCTTATCCAAGCCACACTCTCCCTAGATTATGAAAAACACAGAGGTCTGCTTTCTCCTTTACCTGTGTACTGGAAAGTGAGGTTTATTTTTCCTCTACTGCTTCCAAGAAGTAGAATGAAAGAAAAATATATAGTACAGGATACAGCTGGCATTTTGACATACAACCTTTACACTTCTGTGGCATTTGCCACCTATAACCCTGCCTTTCCTGCTGTCAGTCACTACAGCTAACATGATCTTCCCAGGTTTTTCACTCTAATCCTTACTTCCAATTTTGCCTCTCACTTTGTACTTCCTTCCTTCATCTCAAAGGTATCTACATTTCAAGTCCACATGTGAAATCTCATGTCAGTACTGTTCGAAAGATAATCAACAGAATTCATTTACCCAGATGTGATTCAGAAATTAAGCTGCATCACCAGCTATGCAAGAAGAAAAGTAGCATTTCTGCACCACAAGACGAGATTAATGATGCTATTACTTGACTACTATGACAAGTTCTGGTGCTTGTACTTTAGGAAAGATGTTGCAATTTTAGAAGCTTTTGAAAATAATAACTGGAATGAGGAAGGATGAAGAAAATGGCTCATGTGAAGAAGCTGCAAAAGCTTCATTTATTGAATTTCTTCAAGGACATGTTTTCATCACAATCTACAAATGTCTAGCTGAGAAACTTTGTGGCATTAGGCAAAATGAGATGCAGTGGTTTGAAAGTGAAGTCAGCTAAATTAGACTAGATATAAAGGTCATTTCAGAGAAATCTAAACAGAACAACTTCCTAGGAAAACAAGGGCTTCTCTATTTAGTTACAAAATTAAGCTACATAAAAAAGCAAAAAGAAGTTAGCATCAGAGTTGCTAAGCGTGCTGCTGTTGTCTGTATTATATAAAATAAATAAGATTAGGTACCTGTAACAGTCCTCTTGGTTTTAAAATCTTAGCAATTCTCTATATACAGCCTTGGCTCCCTTTTGTAGGCCTGGTGCTTTTTAGTTAATGGCTAAAAACATTGAGACAGTCCCTGGAAAGTGTATCTGAACACCTTAAGTGCATTTTCTATGGGATTTGGAAAGCCATCTGAAGAAATTTTCCAGAAATAAGCTTCAGAAATGATAGTGGTTCGTATTTAAGTTGAAGAAGCTTTCTTACTTATAAGATAGTCCTTCTCTAAGCTCAATGTTTATGTGCTTACATCCTGCATCCATATTTGCTTTATCCAGGAGATAAAACAGCCATCTTTGAGAAAAGGGCTGCTGAGTATCTGCCATAGCTCTGACACTTACAGTGGGCAGCTAGCCACACTAGATGACTTAATCACCCATGCTAATTTCAGAATACAAGCTTTCTTGGCTCTGGATTGGCCCATACTGGGTAATTGTTTGGTGTAGTCTTGATAATCTGTAATACGGAATTTCATCCCAGGACCATTTTCCAGAGGAAGACACATTCATTCCTTGACTTTCTGGGTAGACACAGATCAGAGAAACACCACTATGTTACAAGGATAGTTTGGATTATTTTCATCACTCATATTAAAATTTTCTTATTTCACATGAGACTATCTGGGGCTCATTTGGGATTCCTCCAAAAAGTTTAAAGTAATGAAAATCAGAGACTATATGACAACTTTTACCCTGCAAGCACAGACTCTCACTTGTTCACTAGGAAGGTGCATCATTGAAAATTTTATAATGAAGACCATAAGCATTCCCTTATGGAACATGGCCCATGGACTGGTGTCTCTGTGCAGCCTGACAAGTGTACAAGAATTTGCAATGAGCACTGCACCTCCTATCGAGTGGGTTGTGATAGCCATGTCCAGTCCTTTCTTGAGCACTTCCAAGGATGGTGACTCTACCACCTCCCTGGGCACTCTTTTCCAATGTTCATCTCCTCTTTCCATGAAGAAATTCTTCTTGATATCCAATGTGAAATGCCCCTGGTGCAGCTTGAGACTGTTCTCTTGTTCTGTTATTTCTTACCTGGAAGAAGAGGCCAATTCTCCCCTGACTACATCCTCCTTTCCAGTGGTGGTAGAGATGATGAGGTCTTTCCTGAGTCTCCTTTTCTCCAGGCTTCACCACCACAGCTCCCTCAGCTGTTCTTCATAAAGCTTACTCTCTATATCCTTAACAATCTTTGTTGCCTTTCTCAGGACTAACTCAAGCATCTCAATGTCCTTCTTGTAGGGAGGGCCCAAGAACTGAGGACACAACTTGAGATGTGGCCTCACCAGTGCCAAGTACAAGGGGACAAACACTGCCCTGTCCCTGCTGGCCACACTTGCTGACACAGGCCAGGATGCCATTGGCCTTCCTGGCTACCTGGGAACACATTGGCTCATGTTCAGCTGACTGTCAGCAACACCACTAGGTCCTTTCCATTGGGCCTCTTTCCAGTCACTCTGGCGATGTAGTTGTCTTGTTAATTTCAAAGGCAACAAAATCTTAATATTTGTCCTGATGTTCTCTTTTCTGTGCTTGATTGTTCTGCTTACCCATCCTTGAGGCTTTGTCTGCTAAACCATCTACAAAAGTTAATGGACAACAAAACCCACTTAGCTTGTAATTAAGATGCAAAAAAATCAGAATGATTAGATAATTCTTAGCACCAATTCAGATGGAAAACGGAAAAAAAAGAGAAAACAATGAAAGTGACAATCTTCAATTATTAAAAAATTACTAAGAGGTTGATAATAAGATGTTCAAATCCTTCAGGTGAGATTCAAAAAATAAGCTTAGATCATTCTGCAACTCTGTCCTTCAAGACCCTTTAATTTGGGTTTCTCAAGTTATTCTTGCCTGACACACCCATTTTAGATATGAGTGAGTGAAAAAGAGAGTGGTTTGATAACCTGGTGGCTAAGTCCCTGCACAGACTAGAAACAATATAGCATCGATAGTCTACTTTTATCAGCATATTGATGTGAATCAGAAGACCTTATTTAAAAGGGAAATTAAACTTCAGTCCAGTCTATGTTACAGAGTAAGTAAAAACAAAAAGGTTTGTAGTTCTATTCTCTGAGGAGAGTAAATGAATTAATGAGGTAGACAGTAAAAAGGAGGTCTTTCCATCTCTGTAATATTTTTTAATGTGTCCTCTAATTAGTTTTATTCTTTGTTTCTAAATTCAGTTCATGGGTTTTGGCTTTTCATTGTTGTCATTCTTTGTTTTATTTTATTTAGATTTAGTTCTTAATAAAAATAGGATTTTTTTAAGTATTCAAAGGACATAAGACTTAGCATGTAGGCTCATCCAATTTCCCACTACTTTCTTAATCTAATTGAGCTCATGAATACGTGTGATCACACACATATCTATGCATACATATACATATATATATATATATATATGTATATATATATGTATATATGCACCTATACTTTCCAAAGGCCTACAAAAGTTTGTAGGCAACAACAAATCTGTGATTAAAGAACAACCATACAATGGCTCAGATTATTTTAATTCTTGGTTTATTCACATTCCAAAAGTTAGGCCCAACAGCTCCTTTTCTCTTTTCTACATGAACAGAAAAATAGTAAGAAAGCTCTAGGGAGACCTTATGAGTATACACTACAGAAGAACATTTTGACTTTCAGGTATAATGGTTCATAGCAGCTAGAAAGGCCTAAAACTGATAATAATGATGAAAGGGAGAATTTATTTTATCAAAAATGTAGTATAATATTGTGAGGAAGAAAAAGGCTATCATTGGTATTTATATCTTTTATATGTTAGCAGCGATACCAGAAACAAAAAGCTAGAGGACTGACAGTTATAGAACTGTAAATATAGAGAATAACCAGGAGATTCAGAAAAAAAACCATCGAGATCAAGTTGTTCACTAAGGGTAGGATAACAGTATACAAATTATTGTTTCAACGAGTAGAAGAAAAGGCATTTTTAGAGTAGTGTAAGGAGTGTTAAAAAATAATATAGTTCCATTTTCTGAAAACTATGTAAGAGTTTCCAGTTACAAAGATGTGTCAAATGTGTAATAGGGAAACTTTTATTGCTTAAACCATTTAAAAAAGACCAAATAACATACTTTGAAATAATATTGTACCAGAAGGAGGAAGAATTAGCAGACTTCACCCTTTTAAGATGTCTCTGTCCCTTCAGTGCTTGATCCTAATCCATTTAATTAGTTATGAAAACATTAATCAATAGGTTCTTTTCTGCCAGTTCAAAAATAGGAGCTTCTGAAACAGTTATTGTAAAAATGCTATTTATATAACATCCATAGCATTTTTATTTTTGTTTTAATAGATGGACTACACTCTTTTGTTTTAATAGATGGTACTACACTCTTATTAAGTCTTCCTGCATTTTTTTTTCTTCTGAACTGAAGAAATTCTTAACATTCTTTTGAGAACAGAGTCAGGTCAGTGTAATAATTATGAGAGTGTGTCTACAGGTCTTTCTGTGGATTGCGACCCCTCCTTTTTTTCCCACTTTTAAAGATTTTGTACTAATTAAAATATTAATTTTGAAATAAGGATCAGAGTTTCTGATCCTTATTCTTATTCCTTATTCCTTATTATGATCTACTGTTTTAAAGACAATAAGTATATTTACATTACACTTCATAATGCTTGTTTTACTTTAAGGCGCTATAAAGGATGTTACAGGTTATATTCATGGCTGAACTTGCCTGTTAATGATATTGTGAGAAATGACAAAATGTCTTTGAGAACATGAAGTAGCAGTGTGTGTACAGGGGTATAATTTTATAGAGGAATTCATTTTCATTGGAAACTGGTTTTGGGTGAGAGAAAGGAAGATTATTAAACATGGGGTACAAATAGGCACATATTAGTGGTGCTGAAACAACTGATACTGAGAAGAGAAAAAAAGTGCAAGTCAGTTATTTAATATTATTGAGGTTTGACAGAGATATCTCAATTCCAAAGAAACCAATATTATCTGATATATTATAAACAGACAACTTCAATGGCAAAGCACCGTTATTCCTATACAAAGTTGATGTTAATCTTCACATTGCATTCTTTTTGCATAACAATACTTTCAGCTGGCTTTTCAATATTTTTAAGGGCAATAATTTCTAGTAATGACAGTGATAACCACTATTAAGTACCCATTTTTTTGCCACTGAACTAATAATAAAAATAGTTTAGCAGAATGCATTTAAAGAGCTAGTCTATATGATCTTGATGTTAAGAGACACTAACACTTATGTCTAAAACTATTTTTATTTTTATGCAATAAAGGAAGTCTTTAGCTGAAATGAATAGGTTAAATTTCAATTAATCTTATAGTTAAAAATGCTGCTCTGCTAAACATAAGATATAAATGTCTTATTCCCCTTCATTTCTTAATTATGTTGTATTGCCACACATTTCCAGCTGTATAACAATTAAGAAATGTATTGACAGAAGAATCTAAGGCATTAGTCCTTTTTTTTTCTTGAAAATACATGCCAAATCAGATAGTGACACTCCAAGAAGGGCCTTAGGCTGCTCTAAATGTTATTAATGACTCTTGCTAGATTCAAAGGTTTTTTTGATATGTCCTGCATAGGAGCTGGATGTTCAACTGCTAAATTGGAGATTTGAAAATCAAGGTTTGGATACAGAAATTGTGAAGATATGGCCAAGTGGTACTTTAATCACGTTTCCAGTTATTATTTATGTAAGAAATTTTGAGGGCATTCTGTAGATAAAGAGCATTTTTTTAAAATATTGCTAAGAAAACAACAATATTGATATGAACAGATACACTGAGAGAAAAGTTGCTCATTATTTCATAGTACTCACTCTCTTTGACTGACAGTAAAAGGAACAACAACAGTATGCTTTTCTGTAGAGGACACTCTCCCACTCTCCATTTTTGGCAGACTTTGACAATAAATTCAAAAGTTAGAAGCTTTGAATCGGGGTCACAGCCACTATTAAAATCTTAGTGTTTCAGTTACAAAGAAAATACTGCACAACGGTTTCAAATTGGCTTTCTTATAAAATGGTGATGTTAGAACCATAGTGCACCATCATCTGTGCAAATCAGACTTTCTAGAGTTGAAATGTTTGTTTGCTTTTCATGAATCAATTTTGATCCTGAAATAAGTAGGCACCTTTCCAGCTGAACTTACTGAGAGAGACAGCCCCGGTCTATGATTAGGCACATTGGTCAACATTCACAGTAGCAAAAATAACTGAGATGCCTAAAACAGGTGAAGTCCAGTTGCTGTTCACTCTCTCAAATGCTAATAGTGAGAGAGATGGGAACTTTCTGCAGGCATTTTGTGAGGATGCCTGCACAATCCCTTGGCAGATAGGTATGATAACTTAGAAATAAAAATGTGAGTTCACATGGAGATTGAATATAGTCAAAATGGTCTGGAGGGGGTTTGCACTCAAAATGGTCACATTAAGGACCTAACTGCAGCCCAGACAGGGCAGCCCAACACCACAAAGGATGCTGAGGAAGGGCCTGTACCCACAGTGAGCTGTCACATGCGACCAGCACCCATTGCCACCTCACTTCTAGGTACAGGGGACCTTGAAGGGGGCTTTGTCATACAGCTGGACAACTCATATCTCTCACAGGAGGTGAGCAACTGGAAAATCTGTACTGCCAGAGAGGAATGACACTGGCCTCCGGTCATAGTGTAGGGGTGCTGTAGGAAGGCACGAAAATTTTGGAATATTTAATTACTTAAGGGTGTTTAGAAACTAGTAGGAACTTATTAGCATTTTGTAAGTGTCTAGTGTTGTCATTTAACTGTTGCATTACTGCTATTGATCCTGAGTATATAGTTCACTGATTTCCGAATAATTACATGTCATTAATAAATCACTAAACTGCTTTGATCTTAATTTCATTTAAACTATTTAACTGAGCAATTTTTCGGAGCAATTCAGGGTATCTAAATGTTGAAATACCTTCAAGAGTTTCTGTTTCTCTCCACTAGCAATAGTTTTTGGAATATGATCCCAATATTACTGGATGGAACGTGCCTGGGCTCGTCTGGCCCTTGCTGCTTGACCAGAGGCAGCAACTGAGACCCCTTTGGCTGGCTGTATGTTGCAGCTAGGCACTTGGAACAAGTCCAGGCAAGCAGGAACTCAGTTTTACATCCGGTGGAAAGGCTTCAGGCGATGGTGAAGGGAAAAAGGAGACGGATTCTGCTGGAGGGCTTAATCCAGTGTTTTATTCCAGGGTCACAGATCTCTGAATCTTGTAACAGCTCCAACAGAATCCTGACCGCATGGTCTCAGTGTCCTTTTAAGCCCGGGGGGAGGGGAAGGGAAGGGATAGGTGAGCCACCAACCAGGTGGGAGGGGGGGAGTCTCAGGGGACAATGACTCCTAGACGGGCCAATGACCCCAGGGCTGAGAAGCATCTTTTGAACTTTTGCCAATCAGAGATGTCCTTGCTGGAATGTTAAGATTGATGAACAGCACCTAGCAGGAAGCAAAGGGGAGGGGGAGGGAGAAGGTATTGCCACACCTGGGAAAGGACTGGGATAGTTAAAACAGGAAATTGCATCACACTGCAACAGTTTTTGACTGTTCTAACTTAGGAGCCTTAGAGAAAAGATGGAAGTATATTTGAGTTAATGCAACCAGCAACAGAATCTGAATAGGTATCTGCATTGCAGGGAATGAAGCTGCAAGACTCTATCCACATATTAAAGTTCTCACAAGTGGAACAACAATCCCTGGGGCAGGGACATTTAAATGAGAGAAACTGGATTTTAAAACCTTGTTCTGGACAGCTGTACTGTTTCTGACAGTGAAAGATGGTTGCTAAAAGCTCTCAAACTTCATTGAAGTTGCTAAGAAATGATCAGGAAAAAGAACTACATTGTCCTACAAATACTGTGTAAGTGTTCAGGTTTTCTTGTTCTGTTTTTTCTCTTCAAGGGGTGAAGAAGGACGGGATGATCATGAAGGTTGATACCTTCTGGGCTATTTTTTACAAAGCAAGGACCACAGGGAAGTGTCCATACATCATGAAAGTGCTTCTATTCTGCATAGATCAAAAAAAGAAACGGAAGAATTAGGTAGGGCAGGCTATAAAGGGACCCAATAAACAAATAATTTCAATTATCTCATACAAATTAAATAGGTCTGGTCTCAAGACATGTAGCCAGGGAAAGAAGAGGTGCAAGGGCCTTACACAGAGAAAAAACTCTGTTAATTATGAGGTCTGGCAAAAGATCTTTTCTTTTAGATCACTACAAGCAAATGGCTCTTAGTGTTCCCCCTAATTATTTTTATTTTACATTTTCATGGTGCTACACAGCTATTCAAATGTAATTAAACAACAAAACTATTTTATGCAATGATGTCTCTTTTTTTTGTTTTTCTCTTAGTCTGGCTATCAACATCTTGCACAGGAAAACAACAGGCGTGCCGCCCCAAGCTCTACCTGCTGTACACACAGCCAGCCCTCCTCCCCCTCTGCTGTCACTCCTGCTGAGACTAACAGCAACCATGTGTCATCCCAGCTCCTCCTAAACTCACTGATTCTCCTGAGAAGATCTGCCTGTCTCTGCAAATCTGTTAACTGATTGTCTCCTACCATAACTAACTGACAACACGTAATACATTCTCTTACCTGTTCCCTCTTAATATTCATGCACACTCCATATACAATATGCACCAAGTGCAACTGGTGTCATAGCAGATGGGTAGAGCAAAAAGTGCATATATTAGAGGGGAAAAAAATCACGTTTTTTTTTTGGTCCATTTTCTTTTCTCTTCTAAGTAAGCAAAACTCTTTTCCTATTTTGTTTCCATTCAAAGCCCCTTGGTACCTAAACAAGATAGAACAATTTAAGATATAGATTTTCTTGTATTTATTAGATTTTAAAGAAGAACAGTAGCTTTTTATTGGTCACATTTTTCAATAACTATTACATTTCTATTCTGCCAGAAAGACTCGCTTCTGTCTGCCAATCAGTGTCAACAGCCAATCTCATCAATGTAACTGGACGTTTATTTCACAAAATTAACTTACATTCTGGTTAGTGTTATTGATTATGACAAGTCATACTGTAGGATTACTAACTGGGTAACTTCAAACATATGGAAAATCTCATTTCTGATTTCTCTACAATGTGATTATCTAGGAGAGAAAGTCATAGTAAAAAATGGTGTTGAGTTTAACAGTCATTGAAACATAAAATAATAATTGGTGCTCTACTGGTACCTTGATATATAATTAAACAATACATATTTTAAGAAGTCTCATATTGCATATCCCTATGGCAGGCAACTACTTCCATGGGGAGCATTTTGTAAATGGAGGAAATTAACGGGCTAAAAGCCAAATTATCACAGACACTGACAAAAGCAAGGGAAAAATCAGTGTGAAGGATAATACTCCAGGCTTGACTTGTTCCATTATACTTAGTCATTACAGAGAGGCTCTCAGGTCAATGAATGATTTGTTCTGCAATACCTGTAACTGTGCACAATAGGCTAAGTGAAAGGCAGTATCCATCATAACTTTAAATTGCCTTGCTTTTGTCAGTTTGTGCTGTGCCTTTAACATTACTTAAGTATACTACGGGGAATATTGTTATTAAAGACAGATTGTTCCTGAATTATCCAACCTAGAAGAATCTAAAAGAATATACCTAAAAGGTCAAAAAATGCCAGGTGTTTGGTACCTAAGCTTATTATCTGAAATGGAGTGACTTATCTTGCACATATTTTGCCATGTCAATTAATTTGCTTGACAAGACATCAGCTGCAATATCAAAAGTAAGAAACTGGTCAAAGAGGTATAGGAAAAAATATTGAGCAGCAAAGCATATTGGTGTTTTTTGGTTTTGGTTTGAGTTTTTTTTTTGGTGGGGGAGGAGTTGATAAATTATTTTCTCCCTGTCCCACTTTTGCTTTAATTAAAATAATTGTTATACAAAAAACATAGCTTTCTGTTTCAGAATGAAATTGATTAATGTTGATGCATGAACTGGTGGGTATGTGCACATTATGTCAGTGTCATCTTTACAGCGTGGGGAATGGCTCTATGACTTCAACATCAAACCCACAAAATCCTTGAACTAGTATGAAGCTATCATGAAGTCAGAAAGTCTAAAATTAATTGTTTAAAAAAATTAGCATCTAAATCCAGCAAAGATAATGAATGTGCTTTTCTGATGGTAGATCCCCAGTGGGTTTGATACATGGACATGGACATGGATTTGAACATAGAACTGTGGACAGTGCCTCCAAGTACCATTTCAGGAAAGCTGAGGACTTAAGGTAGAGCTTAAAGATCATAAAAAAAGAGTAGATATGATAGTAGTGCTGTGGCCTTCAAGTTACATGTTCTGTTTAATAGCTTAATGTGAGTTCTATTTAATATCTTTCACAGTTATTTGGACAAAGGGATCAAATGTGCCCTCAGTTTGCAGGTGACACCAAGTTGGGCGGGACTGTTGATTTGCTGGAGGGCAGGAAGGCTCTGAAGTGGGATCTGGACAGGCTGGATCAATGGGTTGAGGCCAATTGGGGGAAACTCAACAAGGCCAGGTGCTGGGTCACAACAACCCCGTGTAACTTTATGAGCTGGGGGCAGAGGGCTGAAAAGAGGGGCAGGAGAAAAATGGGGGATTGGTTGACACCCAGCTGAACACGAGCCAGTGTGTGCCTAGATGGCCAAGAAGGCCAATGTCATCCTGGCCTGTATCAGCAATAGTGTGGCCAGCAGGACCAGGGCAGGGATTGTTCCCCTGTACTTGGCACAGGTGAGGCCACACCTTGAGTGCTGTATTCAGTTGTGGACTCCTCATTACAGGGACACTGAGGTGCTCGAGCATGTCCAGAGAAGGGCAACAAAGATGGTGAAAGTTCTAAGAGCACAAGTCTTATGACGAGCAGCTGAGGGAGCTGGGGTTGTTTAAACTTCATTTTTTATTGTCACTCTTTAAAATTACCTGAAAGAAAACTGGGGAGAAGTAGGACATTAGGATAAATTTCTTCACTAAAAGGTTGTCAAGCCTTGGAACAGGCTGCCTGAGGAGAGCTAGAGTCACCATCCCTGGAAGTATTTAAACTTAGGTGCATGGTTTAGTGTGCTACTTGTAGACTTGACAGTGGTAGACCTGGCAGTGACAGGTTAACACTTGCACTTTATGATCCTAAAGTTGTTTTCTAATCTAAATGATTCTGTAATTCTATAACCACTGAACTGCATGGTACATGTGAGATGTATCGCTTCCATTGGCTCTGGCCCGTTCCAATACAGAGAAAATTTGGATTTGAAATCATGCCAGTGTAAAGGCTTTAAGTAGGACTCTTGAGACTGAGGGTGTTGTACAAATGTGAACAGGAAGGAGCTCTAGGTGTCTGCAGGCCAAGGTAGCCAGCTTAGTAGGAATTTAGAAGAGCTAATTGATATTTTAATATGCACAGAACCACAGAATGTTTATGTTGAAAAGGACTTCTCAAGGTCATCTGGTCTGGCCCTCTGTTCCGACAGGGCCTGTATCCAGAGAGCTTTTGGATATGTGTAGAGATGGAGACTCCACAACCTCCCTGAGCAATTAGTGCCAGTCATCAGTCACTCATGTTTCTTGATGTTCAAGAGGATTATTCTGTGTTATAGTTTAGGCCACTGGTTCTGTCACTGGGTGTCAATGAAAAGAGCCTTTGCTTCCTCTCCTTTCCACCAGCATGTACCCAAACTTTGGGGTTAAACCTCCCCAGATGCAGGAGTTGCCGCTTCCTTTCAGGGAAGTTTCACTGTATGAAATTTCTGCTAGCCTTCCATATTAAATGAAAATACTGAAATGTTTTTTCCTCATACTTAACTTTGGGAAGCTAACTAACTTTAGGCAATTCAGATAAAAGTTTAGATAAGAAGGAAAGATCCACATCTCCTTACATAGTCAATGGCAGTTCCTACTTGTCTCTAGAATGCATAAAGAATTTTACTGTCATCTGAATACACTGACATATAAACATGATTTACAGGTTTCTAAACCAGGGACAGTTTAGGAGTTCACTTACATGCAGCTTACATTTTCTTTATTCCAGGATTCAGCAGTGTTCAGAAGGCAGAATAAAAGCAGTCAGAGAAGTTAATGCTGCTGCCTCATCCTTCTGAAAGAGGAAGGATCAGAGGATCAGTCTGGACCCCCAAAACCTTGCTCCTGAGCCCCTGTGTTAAAAAAAAAAAAAAAAAAGTATATTTGTGTCTGGTACTAAGTCTTCTAAGTTTAAAAACTTATTTCACACTGGTTTACATAAAACAATTGTCCTGAGTACAGAAAATTGAGCAAATAAAAAAATTGGTTATAATTTTACATATTTTATTTTTCCTAAGAAAAAGTATAGATCCAAACTACATATTACAGGAATTGTTTTAAGGAACAAATTAGTACTTATGGCCTGGTTCATCAGTTCAACTCATTATCTGGAAAAGTATTTAAGCTACAAATGAAAATCACATAAGTAGTTAATGCCACAGTGCTGGAGCAACAGCAATGGCTGCTGAGAATTAACAGAATAGTGTGATAATATGTTTTGGGACTAATAAAACAAAGCATGACTATTCAATAGGACTCTGAACACTAGGAAAATGTTTGGTAGGTGGAGAGGATTGACTCACAGATTGCATGTCTGCCTGATGCTCTGCAGTGCAGCAATGTAGCAGAGGTTCCAGAAGTGGCACTAATATGAGGTATGGCACAATTCCAGACCAATATAGCTGCTCATCAGTAATTCTGCATCAATATCGTTCTTCCTACATGACACTGTACTGTGTCATATAAATGTATCTTCAAAAAAAAAAAATCCAGCAACAGGAAGACAGCTTCAGTGTCCTGTTATGCTTTATTTTCACAGAATTCAATAGCACATTTCCTGCTGATTTTGGTTGTTCTTGGTCAGATTGTGGGTGTGCAGATGATTCACAGAAAAAGTACTAATATTAAGGAAATATGTAGCTACATGAATTATATAAGTTGTTTCATCCATCATAGTCAATTTTGGTTGATAAACTAAATAAATCTGAAAAATCTGTAAAAGTGGGACCCCTATGTGTAAATTTATGAAAAGCAAATTGGCTGCTTATCATTCTTGCCTCTGTGAACACATTATATACAGAAGTACTCCTTCAACAACTACTCTCTTATAACCTAAGCCAGGGAACATACATGAAAAATATAAACTACAAGCTTGCAGCAGTAGAAATGTAATGTTAGTTTATTTCTTTGCTGAGGTATGGAAGTGTAGATAGCTTGTTTTGATACCACAAAATCAATTCAGCCCTTTTTCCTGTGAAAAACTACTAGTTTTTGTTTAGCAAGTACTTGTGAATTTGATTTATTGTGAATTTTTTCTAATCCATAGCAAAGAAGCTTTATTTTTTTTTAATATATATGAAATGGCAAGTTTCCAAGTCTACAAACTGACTTTCATTTATATAGAAAACAACAAAAACCTTGAGGTGAAACCAAAAGAATGTATCTCTATTTCCACACTATAAAAAAGCCCCTTTTTTACACGTGTCACTTACATATCTTCATTCACTCTTTTCAAGTTAATTGGGTTTTTTTCTTCTTAATTTCTAATATAATTCCCTCATTTTTTTCTTGCTTTTTTTTTTAATACAAGCTCTTGTAAATTGTCTTTTAAATCATATTCCTGGAATATTTTCATAATTATATTTCTTACAAATATGTTAATGACAGATTCTTACTGTTTGTGCAGTCAGACATTAAATATATTCATGTGTTGCATGACAGGTTTAAGGGAAAGCACAAACAGTTCTATAAAGGATTATAATTTATAGACAAGCATCATGGCCCTATGCATCTTTAATGACAGGAGGTCTGCCTAGGGAAAAGACATGAAAAGACTAGTGATTTGGTCATTGCTCATATAAGACTTGATGTCTATGGCCAACATAAACCACTATAATAATCTCGAAATTAATGGGATGAGTCTCATTTAAGCAACATTGGCCAGCTGACTAACTGTAATGCATTAGCAATATATTGCCAGAATTGACTTAGTAGGCACAATAAGTGATAAAACTGCAAAATCAGAGAAGAATTACCCCCAGTAGCATAACTTGAACTCAGTGAATAATGGCTTAAATTTTTTGGAATACAGCCCATTCCATATAAGACAGTAAACAAATCACATATAAAGCATAAAGATGTACATATCTGCTCATAGTAGGTATAGTTTACCTTTTGACACTGTTACCTTTCTATGAAAAGTATAAACTAGACTGGGCAAAAGACATATTAACTCGAGCAAAAAAAGCCCTTTTCAAATTATGTTTTTAGTGAGGTTTCTAAATATTATGTTTACCTTATCATCACTTTTAATCTGCCATCATTTTTCATTGCCAGTTGTGGATATTTCCATTATTCACTGGATGTCTTATAAGCATTGATGAGTTATTACCAAGACATAATAAATGTGCACACTTGCTGGTTTTATAGTTTTGCAATAGTCTTGTCTATGTCATGAAAGTCCAGTTTCAGGGCATGGTTTCTGAAAAATGTCTAAAATACCTGCATAGTTCTTTCTGGTTAAATATTTATATGATGCTTTACAACAAATAATCATTCAAAGCCCTGTAATATAACCTGATGGTAAAATTCAACTGCATTTTTAGCTATATATGAATTCTAAGCTCAAATGTATTTGTTATCCATTGTATTTGTAACATAATACTAATTGTTATTTAATGAGTTAGCTCTAACTATCATGTAGCAAAACACAACTTCCAGTGCTACTAAGGTTTACATTCTTCTCTATGAAGCTAACTAAAATAAATAGAATAAAATTCTGGTCTGGCCCTAGATTTTTTTCTTTTTTTTTTTAGGAAAAAACAAATTACCATATATTACAAAATTTTTCTACACTCATTGGCTTTTCCAGATCTTGCACCCCCCTTCCATGATCTTTTCACACAATATTGACTTTTTTGTTATTTTTAACTAATAAACAGCATTCATACAGGCATTTAAGTTACAAGCGTTTTTTTTTTCCTTGACTGTAAACAGACAAAGTATAAAATTATAAACATGATGTTTTCTGGTCTTTTTCTATACATAATTTTTTATTTCAGTAACAAACAGATACAAAAGTGCAGGGAGGAATAACAAGCATATACAGGGTGCAAAGTGACACAGAAAAGAAAGACCTCAGAGGCTGCAAAAGATGGCAGCAGGGTGTCCACCCCAAGTGTATGACATAGATAGGGCAGCACCTCACAGGTAATTATGGGAAGTGGAATCCCATGGGGGTTCCCTGATAGGATTGCCTTACAGGAAAAGCATTATGGGGAAGCTCTGCTGTCTTGTTTTTGGGAAAGAAAAGTATCTGGGCACCTCTCTGAAGTGCCTATACATTGCACAGAATTACACGTACAGAGAAAGTAGAGGGATTTTTTGTTTGTTTATTTTAATTTGTGGGGGGATTTAAATGTGTAGGAGGTAGACTACTTTTTATTGGTTAAATTAATTTTTTCCTTCTTCTTCTACTGTGACCTCTATGTAGTCTTTGGGGGGGGTTTGTTTTTTTTTTTTTTTTTCCTATTTTTTAAACTAACTGCAACTTTGAAAAAGGTAAAGACTGACCAGTGGGACAACTATAGCAATGACTATATCAAATCTGGTGTGTTTTACAATCTGATTTTCAGAGACCAGATCCTTAGGATACAGAAGAAGCAATAATACAAATAAAATGCAAGGGAAGAAGGAAAATGCTTCCTTATTGCATTTGGTCAAATAACCCATGATCCTATAACAATTTTATTTTCCTTTTGTGATTGAATATGTTCATCTTAGCCTAATATCTTAGTTTAGGTTAATAGCTATCAAACTCTAATTTGTTCATAAGAACATCAGGTGAAGTTAATCCCACCTGAACATAGAAAACTAAACTGAAACATCTTGAAGACCCCTTTTATTAAAAACAGGCTCAAATTTTTGAAGCCCTGAGTAATCTCACTGATCCAGAGACATTGAATTTAGGATGAAATTAATTACACCCTAAAAGTGCCTATTAAGTTATTTTGACTACTCCATTAAATGCTTCTGTTAGCTAAAAATGTACTGACTGTAACTGAGACAATTGCAATATAAACTTTGAGAGCTAAAAAGTTGTATTCTGGTCCCACACTTTCAGCTGGGATAATTTTGCTCATTCAGCCAAGAATGAAATTAGGGTGCTAATTTTTGGAGCTGAGTCAAGAAATACAGGTGCCTCTCTGTGCCCCAAATTAAATGTTTCAGGTTCTACACCACTTTTGAAATGTGTGCATGTTTTTTCAGCAAACTTGGAGAAGGATAAGGCTTAAATGTTGTTTTTCCCATCAGTAGGATTTCTTATTTAACCCTGAGCTCTTCTTGCTTATACTGCCAATTTTCGATTGTTTCTAGCAAGAAGCAATGTCCCCTTTGATTCTTAGTTGTACCAGCCATGTTCTAAGGGGAAGGGAGGATCCTCACAAAGGGTTCTGTGCTCAAATGCAGAACAGAGTTTTCTTTGCGTGACTATATTTTATAAAAAGACAAGCTAAAATCTGAGCAGTGCAAGTTCTATCTTTTTGGATACATAACTCCTGAGAAACGTAGCTGGGAACTACAGAGGAAAATATGGTATAAGTCAAACTTCAAAACAGAATTGATAGACCGAGCCAACCAAGTAGCCTGTCTGGATTTCTGCACTCCTTTTTTGGAGGGGAAAAAATCTTTTAGATATCCTAAAGAATATTTTAAAACTGAAACAGATTTCTATGAGATTGGCAACATGCCTGAAAAAAATTTACAAATAAGTTTCAAGACAAAAAGATGCATTCTGGCTGTCAGAAAGAAAATTGCATGTTTCTGATACCATGAGAGTTCAAAAGTTTTTCTTACTTAACTCTGACTAGAGCAAGCCTCTGCTTTGAGAATGATTGAGGCTGGTTTGCAAAGAGGTGAAACATTGAAAGACTACAATCTTTTTAATTGCAGAGAAGCACCAAGACATACTGTTATTTCAGGAGAAAAAATAAATTATGTCTTAAAAATTGATCCAAAATGTTCTTTTTTGGCAACTTTGCAGGAGTAGTTCATGATCCAGTAACCAGAAGGGTTAAGTGTTTCCATCCCTCCAGTGTCAGGGTACATGTATGACAGCCTGTTTATTTGTGATTTGTTCAGTGTGAGCAGGTAAGCTCTCAGTGCTTTGATCCACCAGGCTGTTATAATGAACCCATTTGACATTGGCTGAACTCCAGATGGCACGTTCAACAGACATTGCTGTTCTTCAAAGGTTCTGGAAACATTAGCTTTAACCTTTGTAAATCCTGTACTGATGTTTGCCTCCATTTAATACATCCCCCCCCCTTTAAGTTTCTCTTCATTCTATATTAGTTTCCTAGCTTGTTTCATCAGTATTTAAGACCTTAGAGCGAACAGCTTCTTAATGAAGTATTATCCATTTTGGTGTGGGATGCTTGGTCTCAAAAGCCATTGTTAGCTAGCAGTATCCCGTATTTGGTACAAAGGGCAAGGTTTAGGCAGTGGGAAGGGCGCTGCAGGAGCAGCTTTTTTGAAACAAGGCTAGCAGGTGCCTTGTGATAGATGCAGCCAGTTTCAGACGGTTCCAACCAGCTCCACAACACAGCCACCACTGCCCATAGCTGAGCCTGTCAGTAAGGCTGGTGGCAGAAAGTTAAGAAAGGGCAAAATCCTGAGAATAAAAAAGGAACAAAAAACCCAAAGCAGGGCGTGGTGCTCTGTGACCGGGCAGGTAAGACCTAGAAAGAGCCTGTGAGCCATGGGTAACCCACACCAAAGCAGATACTTCTCCAGAAGGACTGCTGCCCATGTAGGACTCATACTAATGCACAGGAAACAAGGAAGAAGGGAGGAGCAGCAGAAGACAAAGGAATGAAAAAAAACGCATGGCAGATAGAAACTCTTGTATCCTGAACCCAATATCCTGCACCAACCATCACCTCACCAAAGGCACTGAGAATTGCCTGTGAGATAACAAGGAGAGTGGATAGGTGGAAAGGGAGATGCAAAGAATCAGGAGTGAAGCTAATCTTGTGAAGGGGGAAAGAGAGGTGTTTTGCCTAAATTTTTGTTCACCCATTTTTCCTCAATGAGGGTGTGGAATTGTCTTCTGCTTTTTTTAAAATTTTAATTAGTTTGGCAATTAATGTAATTCCGCCAGGTTGAGTCTCTTGTACCCATAACATATCCAAACCATGTTCTGTATGGTTTCCCATACAAATCAAAACAACTATCCCCAGCTATGCAGAGTGCTCTCCCTCCCCCCTGCCAATGCGCTGTCAGGAAAATGGATAAAACAAATGCTGTATCCCAGTTAATGGTGTTATCATCCATACAGGAGTAGGTATTTTCCTGAGTGGGTCAGTCTGTTAAAAACTTTAGTGATCTTAGTAGACATACCCTATGCTGAGGGGTTTTTTCAGTGTTTTTAAATATATTTTTTTCAATGAAGAGCTTGCTGGGAAAAAAAAAAAGCCAGACATTAAGTTAATTACTGTGTTTAATGCAATAAAACTTACTTGGTAAATACTTCAAGTGTTAATCCAAGTCTCTAATACTTTTTCGAAATTGAAGGTATGTCAAAGTGATATGCAAGGAATCAATTCTAATTTAATTTCTGTCTCTTGAATGTCTGTTGAGAAATCTGTAACCAATCCTATAGCTGCAGGAAATTTTTTTATGTAGACAAAAACATAAGATTTCCTTCTTCCTTTCCTTTCCTTTTCCCTTCCTTCTCCTTTTCCTTTTTCCTTTCTTTTCCTTTTCCTTTTCTTTTCCTTTTTCCTTTTCCTTCCCTTCCCCTTCCCTTTCCCTTCTTTCTTTCAGTTTTTTTCTTTTCCTATTTCTTTTTTTTTTTTCCCAAATGGTTGGCCATAAAAGATAACAACAAAAAAGATAACAAAATCTCATTGCCTAATTTCCATAAAAGAAAGACAATAATGTGTATCTCAGCATTCAGTGCATGACAAAAACCTCCTCAGATTCTCTAACAACTCCTAACACTCCCACCAGATAATTTTCTCAAGAGAGATATTGGCCTAATATCAGCCAATAACATGCCAAGAAGTTTGAGCAGGAGTTGAAAATCTGTAGATATCCTTTAAGGAGTTTGTGATTTACATACTACTTTGGTGCTAAGACAGCTTTTAGCCGCCTACATGGACATCATTATTTGTGATCTAATGCCAGTGTAGGTGCAGTGGGGTGTTCAACACATTACAAGGCTGAAAATTATAAGGGACCTCCTACACGTGGGAGGCCACATCATTCAGAGGCAGCAGCTGGCACACAGGTAGCTGAAAGAGTCACCTGTGTTCAGGCAATTGCATCTTAGGCTGCTGTCCACTCTGTATGTAAATTACACAATAGCCTGGGGAGAAGAAAACCTGCACAGTGTTGTAATACCAATGGGCCACAATACAATGACAAGTGAACTCCTGGTCACAGCTGCATAGGAAATAGTTCTCTCCACACTGAGAGGTACTGAAACAAGAAACAATTGATTGTGAAGACAAGAAATAATATTTGCCCTGAGATGAAAATTTAAGAAAAGAAAAAAAAAAAGAAAAAGGAAAAAACCTTGAAAGTACAAATAAAATCTTATTTTTTCAAAACATGAAAACATTCTGGTTTCAAAAAAACATGAAAACATTCTGGTTTCAAGGGTTTTTCTCTTATATGCATCCTAGGAGAAAGACAAAACAAAACACTAAAACAATTATAATTTTTCATTTTGAAGTTCAAAACGAAATGGAAAAATTTTGAACCTGAATAGGCATATCATTTTTCACTGCTCCTAAGGCCTGTAATGAGGGATATTCTTTAAGAATTATAGATAACTATCCACATTTTGATTTGAGTTACAGATTAATTGGTGAAGTGGAACACTGATGTGTTCAGAATAAAGCTTGGACCCCATACTTGAATAATCTTATAGAACATGAATGATAAATTTAAACTGGGAGATACACCCTCCTATCATACACTTCAGTTCATGGGAACAAGCTAGAGCCACTCTGAAGAAAATCTCCTGAAATTAATATGATATAGATGCTGATAGCCCAAAACTACATGCTTCCAACTGTACAGAAAGCTTCAACTGGGCCAAAATAACTGCTGATGTAGATGTAACCATGGGAAATATGGACTATATTTCTTCTTTTTCTCCCTGTGCCCATTTTAGTTAGGTGCACTCCTCTCTGGTTTGAATGAAAAGCAAAATACCAAAAGAGTTATGAAGAGGAAGACTCAAACTTCAGAAGTTTATGCTGTTCCTATTCCCTAAATCTTCCTGAATGAATGTGTGTGTGTGTGTGCGCGCACTTTTGCTTAAAAAATAAATTGTAATTCATAAAATCCTTCAAAATTTTTATTTCCTAAGTTGTTGATGTTTTTGACTGAGTATATGTTAGATGGGAGAGCTAGTTCAATGTTCAAAAGGCCTACAGCCAAGCTTGCCATTATCACTCTGCCTGGGGACCACTTCTCTCCCTTTGGAATGAGTCATCAATGACAATTATATTGTCGCAGATTACAAGCTAATAATATGCTGACACTTTCTTGAATTCCTCAGCACCATCACATTTGGGTTCCACGTTTCCTTTAGGGAGGGTCCAGATCATAGCATCACTTTTGTTGAAAAGCAGTGTTTAGTCAGTAGTCTTTTGAAGCCTATAGTTCTTAGGTTTATTGTAATCTTCTTGGCATTCCTGAGTTTAGGCTGATCTCTGTGGATCTGCAGACAACAGTTTTTCAGGGAGGTGCCAGCCATTGCAAAGCACAAATGTCTTTATTTAAAACTTAAATATGACAGAAGGCAGCATATTTTAAAAATTAAACAGCATAAACTCATTACTACAACTTAATATCCATCTAATAGAGGCATCTAGCAGAATCTGAAAGTATGTGACTCCAATCCAGATTAGGACAGTTTCTGACATATTTTGCTGTCAGGCTTCCTAAGAGAGCAAAGCTGTTCCATTCAGGAAATAAAAAAAAATAAAAATTAAAAGCTCAGAATTTATACAAAGAGTATTAAGAATGGGCTTGTGATTTTTGTTCCTGAACCCCCAGGAATACTGCAATACTTGGCAATCATTAGAAATCCTGTAGAAAAGACAAATAATATAAAAACACTGAAATTTCTGCTGTCAGATGCCTTGTACTGTGAATTTACAGTGTTAAACTTGAAACATCTACTGTAGATCCCTAAATCAAGAATGCGGGTTGTTTCATAGTGCTGTTCACATGACAGTCTGCATCTCTCTATTGACTAAATAAAAACTTAGAAACTGAATTGAGAGGCTTAATAACAGACATTGCAAATACTTCCTGTCCCCTCTGTCAATGCCATTTATTTGAAATATAAATCTGAAAGTTTTCTTGTTTCCAAAGGAGCAAATTTGTGTCATGTGATGTCACGAGGAGTTATTTAATGTCACACAGCATTATCAATAGCAAGGTCTTCTATTGAAAATTGCTCTCATACTTTGCTCAGCTTTTTCTCCCTTAAATGAAAGGAAAATAGATTTCCTTTCATTTTAATGAAGAAGAGAAAAAAGAGCACAATGAAACTGTTTATTAGTGATCCTGTCAGTGATCAGTGAAGAGGTGGTGTTTACCCCAAATGTGACTGTCAAATAGAAAAGGAGAAAGGAAAAACAGTTACAAAGGTGATATGATTTTATCCATGGGATCCCAAAAAAATGAGCTCCACTGAAAATGCTGTACCCCATAATATCTCCTTTCTTCTTTCTTTCAAGGAATAAGTGACCTTTTGAAGTATGAATTAGAGAATCAGTAAGGATGGAGAAGACCTCCAAAATCAACCAGTCCGACCTTTGACCAAACACCACCATGTCAACCACAGCACTCAGTGCCAGTCAGTTTTGGAATGCTCCCAAGGATGGTGACTCCATCAACTCCCTCTTCCTGGTCTTCAATAAAAATGTTAAACAGGACTGGGCCCAGCTCTGAGTCCTGGGGAACGCCACTAGTGACCAGCTGCCAACTGGATGCAGCACAATTCACTACCATTCTCTGGGCACAGCCATTCAGCCAGTTCTTAACCCAGAGAAGAGTGCATCTGTCCAAGCCCTGGGTTGCCAGCATCTTCAGGAGAATGCTTTGGGAGAGAGTGCTTTAATGAAGCCAAGGTATACTAAATCCACAACCTTCCCTCATCCACTAGGCAGGTCACTTGGTCATAAAAAGAAATCAGGTTGGTCAAGTAGGACTTGCCTTTCCTAAACCCATGCTGGTTGAGTCTGATCCCCTGGTTGTCCTCTGTGTGCTGTATGCACTCAAGATAATCTGTTCCAGAACTTTCCCCAACAACGAGGTCAGGCTGACAGGCTGCAGTTCCCCAGATCTTCCTTCTGACCCTTCTGGTACATGGGTGTCACACTGGCCAACCTGCAGTTATCTGGGATTTTCCCAGTTAACCAGGACTGAAGACAAGTGGTGGAGTTGCTTGGCAAGCTCTTCTATTAGCTGCTTTAATACTCTTGGGTGAATCCCATCCAGGTCCCAAAGACTTGTGTGTTTAAGTACAGAGCACATCCCTAACTACTTCCTCCTGAGTTGCAGGAGGCTTATTCTGCTGCCCATCTCTGTCTACCAGCTCATGGGGCTGATTGCCCTGAAGTTATCTGGTCTTTCTGTTAAAGACTGAGGCAAAGAAGGCATTAGGTACCTCAATCCCTCTTCCCCGCATCCAAAAAAGGATGGAGATTTTTATTGGTCCTCCTTTACTTGTTAACACACTTATAAAATCACTTTTTAATATTTTTCACAGCTGTGTCCAGGATGAGTTCTTTTTGAGTTTTCACCTTTCTAATTTTTTCAATGACTTAATAACATTCTTGTACCCTTCCTGAGTTGCCTGCCTCTTCTTCCAAAGGTCAAAAACTCCCTTTTTTCCCCCTGAATTCAAGCAAAAGCTCCCTGTTTAGCCAGACCAGTCTTCTTCCTGATCAGCTTTGGCACAGGGATGGCTTGCTCTTGTTACTTAAAGCATGTCTATCATTCCTTAACCCCTTCGTTATTAAGGATTCTTTCCCAGGGGACTCTCTGCATCAATGTCCTGGCCAAATGAACTGGCCAAAATCCACCCTCCGGAAGTCCAAACCAGAGGTTTTGTTGACCCACTTCATTACTTCACCAATCATCTCAAGGTCACTATGCCCACAATCACCTCTGACCACCCCATCTCCCACCAGCCACCCTTTTCTATGTGTAAACAGGAGGTCTAGTGGGGCATGACCCCTGGTAGACTCACTTATCAGCTGTGCCAGGGAATTCTCTTCCACACTCTGGAGGAACCTCTCACACTGCTTCTCTGCTGTAATGAGTTTCCAGCAGACATCTATCAAGCCTTCCACAAGAACAAGGGCTAGTGATTGATTGTGAAACGTCAGGCAGATAGATGCTTACAGAATACTCCGTCCATATTTTCTGCCACAATGCTCCTTCCAGCTGTGGCTTTTGACTGTGGAAACTTTTGTTGCCTGGAGGGGTGGCTGTGCTCTCCTGCATAAACTGCTGCACAAAGTATCCTTCTGCACATCCTCTTTGTCTGTGGTTGTTTGTGAGAGGTGCCGGGTCCTGCCAGGTCTCTCTGCTCTTTTGGGGAGGAGGTTGCTGGAGTTACTCTGACTCCAGTAACCTCCTCCTTATCTTCTTCAGGTGTTTTGCCACAGAGCTTGCCATAGTTGCCACTGCTATTGCTGCATACCTTGCTGACTGAATTCCTGTAATGACCAGTATCTGTCAACCTGTGCAGGTTAATCTATTTGAGAAAATCCACTTAGATGTGCCAAGTATTAGTATTGATATTACTGCAAGAAGAAGACTAAATAAATGCTCTTAGAAAAGGTAACATGAAAAATTCCTGTTTATCCTGAAAAGCGTTAGGGAGTTTTTTGCTTGTTTGTTTGTTTGGTTGGTTTCTTTTTCTCAAATTTCCTTCAAGTTTAATCCCATTAGTTCTATATTAGAATTTAGTGGGGTTTGCAGCACTTAAGTTTTGTATTTGTCAATATTACATTTAATTTCCTCTGTGACAACTTATTTACACATCAAATCTAACTCCCTTTTAAGTTTAGCTGTCTGTATGCCCTTCATTCATCATCTTTCATTTTTTGGTCCTCAAAAAATGCTACTGTACTGCAGCTGTTCTTTGTGTTTGTAGGTCATCTTTCTAAATTAAAGCACATAACATACAGCACTAGGCCCTGTGGACTTAAAAAAACACTTTCTCTGGTTTGACATAGCTTCTTTCACAGGAACTATCTATAGTCACCGCTTTGCTATTTTTCAACCTGTTCTGTATCTCTGCCTGTGTCCTGCCCTGAATCTTTGCATCATCCTGGACCTTAAGCAGGAACATGTCACGTGGAATGTTACAAAAAGCTTTCTGAAAATCTAGATTCTGAAAATATATGATGTCATCTGCTGGGCCCTTAGCAGCCCTGTCAGTAGCCTTTGCATAAATTCTTCTTCCCAAAAATGCAACCAACAAAACCACTGAGAAAATTATTAAGGACATAATTAATAGCTCTTTATTTACAGACAAGTGATTAAATAGGACACACACTCTGCCAGAAACTCACCTTGCAAACCCTCCAGTATGCATTTACCCTGACTTTCCCCACTAATGGTAGTGATGAAAGTAATAATAATAACAATAACAATAGTAGTTCCTTAATTCTTATCTACTGCCTTACACTGCCTAAGCTCCTTGATAACTCCAGAAAAGCCCTATTTGCAAAGGTAGTTCAATTAAATACATATAAATGAATTGAAATGTTTAATTGGCTGGCAACTCAATAAGTGTCTGTAAAACATGGCTGCTCCTTAATCAGAAGACAAAAATGAGCTGTCATATATTGTTATCCACTTGCTGTTTGAAAACCAGAGCTCTGAGGCAAAGAGGATGCCTTTCTTTTATTACTATGCCCCAACTCAGAATGAGCAAAAAAGAGAGACAGAGCAGATAATGGACCCCATTCATGAATGCAAAAGGTTATTTCTGAGCAGTTATTGCATTGTTTATGCCAGCAAAAATTGCATAACTCTCATTCTCTACACAAATTACATGTTTTCTATGCTTCATTGGACTTTTTACATAGAACATAAATGAAGCTTTTGCAATAGATGGTACAAAGACTGCTATTGGAGCCAGTCTAAGCCTCACTATTAGGGCTGGATGAAGAATTTGGCTTTCTTCAGGTTTCCTGCAAAGTCAACAGAGTCCAAAATTCCCTTTATGTTTTTATTTCCTTTTAGCTCCCAGTTTCTTGAGTTTTTTAATGAAATGAAAATGGAGGTTTTCCAACTAAAGTTGTGCTAATTGCTTTAAGACACAAATCAGAGCTTAGTATGATCCATTAAATGTTGCCAGCCTGGGACAGGGAAAGGGCTTCATGTGTTGACTGAACAGCAGGACTGCCTGGCCAAGGAAAAGGTCACACAGTTCCACAGAGCCAAAATACAGCACAACAAAAAATTTCAACTATATTGCTGCTGTGAATATGGGGAGGTCATGGGAAAGGAACTTCCATTTCTCAATCCAAGAGCTGCTAAAGTTGTATCCATTCACTCCCATATGATGTTATAGATTACCTTTCAAAAGCAACTTTTGATGGTATTTTTTGGTGTCTGATTTGGCCCTGAAGTTCAGGCTAGCTACCGTATAGTTCCACAACTGAACTTGAAAATAGTTGTGAGTCCTGCTCTTGGAAATCTTGTTCAGTGCATGTCCTAGGTTCAGCTGAGGCTACAAATTTTGGTGCGGTGGTGCAGCAGAAGCTGCCAAGACCATCGCCTTCCCAACAGTGTCTTCCCTAGGGAAAGGTGAATAGCAGGAAGGGTTCTTTGTTTGGAATTCCAGCAGCAGCAGTTTATTCACTAGCACATCAAAGGGGTCCAGGCACAGAAGAACCAAGAACAAAGGAGGGCCCAGGGTTTTATATGGGATGAGGGAGGTGGAGCATCAGGTCTGAGGTACAATGGGTATAGGTTCCAGGGGCGGTGCAAAGGTGGGGTCAGAGGGAAACAACCAACAGGGATACAGGGGAGGAATTGCAGGAACTGGGAACCAATAGGGAAGGCAATAGTAGGGAACATTCTAGAACTGGGGAGGAGCACAGGGGTGATCTAACTGGGGTCATTAACACAAAGAAGCAGAGAACTGTGGGAAAGTGTCTTACTGCACTGCCCTATCTCAAGGTGAGTGTCCTGCCAGGGCATTCCAGTTTCTCGATCTCCTTCGATGACCTGGGATGCAACATTTGGGCCCCCTTACTAGAAGAAAGACATCAAGCTGCTGGATCATGTCCAGAGAAGGGCAGCAAAGCTGATCTGAAGGGTCTGGAGCACAAATTTTATGAGGTGCAGCTGAGGGAACTGAGAATGTTTACTCTGGGGAGCAGAAGTTTCAGGGTGAACCTTGTGGCTCTCTACAAATGCATGAAAGGAGGTTGTGTGAGTGAAAGTAAGGTAGGGATTTGCCTCTTCTCCCAAACAGAAAGCAACACAAAATGGTGTCAGGTTTGGTGAGGGATGGTTTAGATTAGATATTGAGAGAAATTTCTTCAACAAAAGACTGTAAAGAACTGTAACAATATGCCAGGGAAGTGGTTGAGTCACCATCTCTGGAATTTTTTAAAAGGTGTGTAGATATGGATCTGAGTAATACAGCTTAGTGGTGAACTTGCACCGTTCAGTCAGTGTTGCACATGATGATCTTAAAGGTCTTTTCCAACCTAAATGAATCTATCATTATATGCAAGCACATATATTTTGCACACGTTATTATGGCAGTAGAGTTGTATTTAGCCTATACTGCTTCTGTTAAGAGATTTACAACACTATTGCTACCTCTTATTATAATTGCTGCATAGAAGTAATATTTATGTATAGAGGATCTTTTACATAAAGAAACATTCCTACCTGTGAGATTGCCCATATACATAAACGGATTAATTTTGCTCTATTGAATTGTCTGCTCCTCTTGCAAGAAGACTACAAAGCATTCATGCCAAACCTTTTTTTCCAACATTTGATTCAGAGTGGATGCATATTTGTCAGTTTGATGAGCCTCTCTCTTTTCCTTTGTTGATAGTTAGGCATGAAAATATTGCTGTTAGGTCCCATGGGTCTTTTTACAATTATTCCCTGAATAACTAATACCTAAAAACTCTTAACAACTGAAGCAGTTTGTAAACAAGGAGATTTACCAAAATAGCATCAGAAGTCAAGATGGATGCCAAAAATTTGGTCTATCAAATCTAAATCCTTATTTTCACCTACTAATCAGAGATCCTACTGCCCAGCTAAGAGCAGGACTTTAATTCTGTCTGAAGTCAAAAAGCATGCCTTCACTCTCCTTCTAGTATTCATCTATATTCTGGAGCACAGAAATTATCCATTAAAGTTATTTTTATGATTAGCTTTTGCTTGCTTGGGTGGGGTGTGTGCTATCTTATTAGCTTCTGTGAATCAGCCTCAGCCCCTTTGGTGCCTTCTCCAGAAATATTACTTTGGAATCACTACATTTCATTTGCTGATGAGGTGAAAAGAACCTAATTATTCTGACAATTTTATCTAAGGCTTGCAGATTTTATGTACTGAGTATATAAAAAATAACTTCTTGATGAATAATCCTCTAGGAGTACATTTTTGTAACCATCATCTGAAATGGTCCTTTTTACACACAGATATGCAATTCTTCCACTGGATGATAAATAAATTTGCTTTACTGCAGGGATCACTGTCCCAACATACACACATATAGATAAATATACATATACATATATATAAATTTTAATTGAGCTATAGCAACCTCTCTACAGAACTGTGAATGATACTGAGACAACTACTAGACCTTTTATAATTCTAACACATTATCCATGTGGTTTCTGCTGTATGATTTTCTGTCCTTTACTTGAAATGATGAGTAGCTTTTACTGTTGACATGTAAGAACCGAGAACTATAGCAATATAAAAGCCAGATATGGCCTATTAATATAAAATATCTATTCAAAAAATGCATAGAAATAAAAATAACTTTAACACTGATGAGTTTACAAAGTCAAACTTTTAAAGGGTGAAAGTGTTCGTGAATATGATTGGTCTCAATGACGATAATGGTCTTCTCCAACCTAAATGACTCCATGATGACACTGTTAAAATTTTGCAGTTTCTGGTAGCACAATCGAGGGAAAGGTGCTACAGCTCTCTCATTCTGAGCACAGCCATTGGCAAGGCTTAGCATGCGTTCCCCAAAAGGCACACACAGAAACATTGGCAAAACACACGGGAAGCCATACAGAACCGGACAGATAGAAAGATGCAAACACAGCACAAACAGTTGCCTAATTTTGTAACCCTTTCTGCCAGTCCGGGGTGAAGTTAGTGGAAAAGACTACAGGTTTACAAAGCTGATCATCTCAGCAGCATGGGCTTGTGCACAAAGGGCAGGAACTTGCCCCAGAACCTTGTTTTCCCAATTTCTGGCACTCCCAAAGCCAGTGATGCCCTTTCAATTCCTTACAGTTCAGAACCCCGCACACATACACTCGTGTGCAGGCATATTTCTGTGCTCGCACACACACACACACACATATACACATTCATGAGCCCACACACACTGTTGATCCAGTCCCTCCAGTAAATGACCTTGATTACTCAATCTGCCATGTAGATCCTTGGGATTCTCTTGATTCCAGTACAGCCAAATTACATGTAAATATGTCAGTAAGCCAACCCTTAGACCTCTTGGTCACTCTAGTAAATGATTTGGACACCTCTGGTCTCTCCAGCTGTCAATTTTCAGACATTCTGGTCTCTCCAGTATCTGGGTCATGGTTCTGTCTGCTTTAATACCTGGCTACCAAGCCTTTTATCCTACTCATGGGCTGCTCTGCTGTGATATTTGCAAGCAATCACACGGGCACATATAGTCACACAATATCCCAGTGCTGACACTTAGACATGTTGTCCCTTATGACCCGTGGTCCCACATCAGTTGCTGGCGTTCAGATACCCATACACACACATGCACACAAACTAAGGGGCTCCTCACCCAGGAAAATAATTAGACATGCAATTTGGTAAGAAGACAGGACAGACTTCACTGATCACTCCCAGAGCATGACAATCTGTCTCTTATTGCACCTTTGGTCATTCCCCTAAACATCCTGTAATTGTATAATCCCAAGGTAATCTTCCCCAGCATCCCATACCTAATAAATCCCATATCCCTAGGCAGTGACACCCTGCTGTGAGGTAAGGCAAACAGCATTTCCCACTGACTGATCTTGACATGTCTCACCAGATGCCCTTGGGGCTGCTGCTCTCTCATAGCAGCTCAGGGAGGAGTGGGGCCAGAGCTTCTTTCTCTGATCATCTTATTGGGGTTCTGCTGACCAATATTGCTTCTCTGTGTTCCAATGTGTTCAGAGTTATGATCCTTTCACTAAATAACTAAAAATGTAGGGATAATAATATTCTTATTTTCTTTCAAAGAATTGAAAACAAGGATAGAATCTGGTTTAAAGTAAGAGGTTTTAGTTCTTTGAATTCGCAAGGCCCCTGTAGAGGGGAGCCACATATGTTTGTTGAGCTTTGTCACTCTTCTTAAGCTTCCTCACTTTTCCGTGTGTTAAGTGAAGAGTTACAGATTCCCTCAAAGGATGAAGATAACATAACTGAGATCCCCTACTTGGAATTATTCTCTGAATATTAGTCTCCAAGTCTAAGGTTAGCCTTTTCCCTGGTCTTTACTGTCTCTAAAATATCCTCTATATTTTTTATTGTCTTCTGCCTAATTAGTTGTATGTCCTGTATTAACGACAGAGTCTTTTTCAAGTGTGAAATGCAAGACAGCCCTGCACCTCTGTTTCACTTCCTTGCTACTCAGCTCAGGGCTTCTTTCTGATCCCTTCTCTTAAGGCCAGCTCAGGACAATAATGCTGTAGAAGAATGTAGCCCCAAAGGGATGCTGCCAGTGGTCTTACTATGAGGGCTTTGTGCTTGGGTTTCTTTTATTTTTCAGCCTAGTTTACAAATAATGAGCAAGAGGTATGTGACTATGTCATGATGGGTAGCATCTGTTTGTCCCTAATGTATATGTTGTGGTCGTTTAAGAGAATGTATTACTAGGTCATGTGAAAATTTCTGACAAAGAAACTGCTCCTTCCCTTTAGGACTGCTGAGAATGCTTGGAATAGCTTCCATGATAGTAGGAGAGTTTTGTGAGGGAAAAATGAGAAGCAACTGTAGAGCACAGCAATGAGACTCAGATAACATGAAAGGGGCTGGAAGCTGACAGAGAAGTCTCTGCTGTAACAGGAAGTCTTCCTAAGATGGGATGGCCTGTATTGAGCTCCCTGCAACTCCTGTATTTCTTAGACCAACTGAAACCAAGGGTAAAAACTGATAACCATCTTCCAAGAATGAATGTGAATAGAGAGGAGGTGTCATAAACATCCATTGTTTCTCTGCTGTCATTCTGTATTTGAAAGGTGACTGTTATGATTCATATTCTAATAAAAAATTGTCTTTCTATTATGAAAGTCCTTTCAGTCTTTTGTTTCTCTCTTCTTTAGGGAAATATTCTATTAGGAAAATGCATGAGCAGTTCCATACTTAGTTTCAAACACAGAATACAAGACTGAATTCCTTGCCACTGTCCAAAATGAGGATGTGGAAAAGGCATCAACATGGGTATCCATGTGACTGTTAAAAAGAGAACAGAACAAAGCTGCAAAAGAAAGGAGCATAAATTAAACATTAAGCCACTGTAAAATCATCAGAGATAAAGAGGACACAATGGGAAGCTGAACTGACCAGATGGTCTGAAGATCAAATATGCTTTTAGAGTTTTGTTTTCATCTCTAATATTTATGGAAGCAGAGAAAAGAAGATATACCCTCAGTGCACTCTGAAGGAATCACTAACAGTAGAAAATTTCACTAAAAGGTGTTTTTTTCTGCTGAAGATGATAAAGCAAAAATCACAAAACCTGAACTCTATTTTATTGAAATTATATTTTTGGAGGTTTTTAAAATTATTATTAGAAACTGTTATTATTTAAACAGTATTTTAATAGCTTTATGTTTTACTTTAGTTTATATCTACTCTAAAAAAGCCATATTCCCTTCTGAATTCAAAAAGTAGTCACAAAGATGGATGATAGGCTATTTTGCATTTAATATGACATATCTACTTAATAATAAAGACATGAAATTATATTTGTACAAACTTCTACAAATGGAAAACAATGCTCCATTTCTTTGTAGTCCTCACCTATTTTATTAAAATTTGTGAATAAAGGAGTTTAAAGCAGAAATGGTGAAGTGAGAGAAGAATAGGAATAAATATAAATAGATCCTGATTTGACCTACTGCCACCAGAAATAGCACTAAGTTCACTGCAACATTCATTTAAATACAACTAAATAAAAGTGGGTTGAAAGAAAGACAAAAAAAAGGAAATATGAAAAAAATCTTGGCATCATCATCTTACTGTCTTCAAACTATTACTATAATAAGAAGTAGAAGAGCAAATGAGTGAAGTTTTTCCCTCATTTTGTTCACGTGAACTAGATGTCTGCACTCCTATTATAATTAATAGAGACTTAGGGCAGGATTCAGCTACATAAACATGGGTATATTCTGCCACCTCAGATGCCAATACACCTAAGTGGAGTTGGCAGGTTCGAGACAGAACTTATGGAAGATATGCAGCCTTTTGGAGATCAGCCGCTTGAGTCTGGGCACGATGCCTTGTCTGTCGTACATTTTGGTACCTGAAGCCTGCCAAAATGACTGCTGTAGTTACAGCTGCAGAGACATGCAGCAAATTCTGATCCCAGAAACTGGCATGCTACTTGCCAAAAACCAGGAGTCTATTGTGATTTCAGGTATTTTAGTGTATTAAAAACATCTGGTTTAGCATCCAAGTCATAGGACCTACAGGAGATCTATTCCCTTGGCAAGTGACAGATAGAGGCCAGGAAAGCATCTCAAATAGCTAAATATATTTAGGAAAGCTTAGTAAGGCCAAATTTTTTTTTTTTGTTGTTGCATGTCATTTGTAAGAAATACCCAGTAAAAAATAGCTGAAATGTGTGTAAGGACAATAGTATTCATATAATGGTGTGGATGTACATGTGAGAGCATATGTGTGTGCCTATTGTGTATGCATTAAGTTGTATAATGATTTTTTGTCAGCAGATAATTATTTTACTATAACCTTCATTCTTAGCTATTTCTGGGCTACCTCCTTTACTGAGCACTCACAGGGAAATTATTATCAGTGTGGATATAGTCATTGTGGGGGTATATCAGTGTAGGTGTTCTGTCAATCTAGTGCACTTAGCTGTGATACTCTGGAGTCAAGGAATTTTTGTGTCCTTTTCCTGGTAGGTCTACAACCCAGGTTTAATAGCATCTTTCCTCTCTCTTTCTACTAGGTTTATGAATTTTACTAGGTTTATGAATTTTCTACTAGGTAAATTAAATTTATTTCATTTGAAAAATGTATTAGCATTTTGATCCAAGAAACTCAGGGTTCTGTAATTACTTGGGAAAAATTAATAGGACATGAACGTTTGTAAATGAGATTCAGAATCTCTAAATTCCAAGCTCAGACTTGTGGCAATTTGGGATCTTCCTTTCAAACAAAGATTAACTTGTCTGGTCCCCAGGCTCTGGATTACTGCTGTAGAAGCCTAAAATTGATTTATACTGCCATTCTGGATCACAGAGTTCCTTCTACCCTAAACAGAAGTGCTCAGATGTCTTTAGATCAATCTTTAGCTAAGAAGTTAGATGCATGATGTTTTATCTAAGCTCCATCGTGATTCAAATACAGACTGAAGAAGCACACAAATTGTAATTCCCTGGTGAGAATCCCGCTATTGACAACTTCTGAATCACCTTTGTGAACATATTCCTTCATTTTGGCTGTTTCAATGTGCCAAGTCTGAACCTAAAAATAACCTGAATGATTTGAATGCTCAAATGAAGTTTTAATAAACCCTACAAATCTCCTATAAAAATCTGATCTCACTTCTTCCTCTCATATTTGAAAGAGTCTCCAAAGTACAAGTGTCCTCCTCGTCCTCATTAAAGACAGTTCAGTAAGAAAACCTTTGGACTTTGTTGCCCTTTTTTTTTTCCTTTTTCCATTTCCCTTTGCTTATCCTCACCCATATCACACTTTCAGAGTTGTGAGTTTTAAGGACAATAATATTTTCTGTATTTATATTTCAAAGGCAAGTCAGGATACTCAGTACCAGAAGCAACTCACAACAGCAGACCTAATTTGCACTTGTCCAAGAAAATGCATATCTGCGCATAGATACAACAACCCTCAAATAACTGTTACCAAACAGGAAGGTAAACTAAAAGTTGGGATTTTTTTTAAACAAAATTACTTAATCTCTGATAAGCTTCTGTCAGACTCTTTTGTCAAAAAAATGGTATTTCATCCATCTCTGTGTTATGAGAATTTGAATTCGTTCACTGAAATATGAATTCCATGTCTCTGTGTTCTTTGTGGATATAATTTTGTATCCATTGTTACAAAATAGTCCTGAAAATGCATCCATTTGGTTTTAGTGGCAATATCTTAACCTCTATATGCTTATTTCCTGTCAAAATAATGCATTAATATCTGAATTGTGTGGAACAGGATATTTTCACCAGCTGGACATCTCCTTACAAAGAGAATATGTCTGCATAGCTAATTTACACATTGCAAGACGAAACTAGCATCCCATCACTCTGAGAGTAGGCTAAGTTCATACAGATTTTAATTCTCATTAAATCATTATGCTAGAGATAGAGAAATGCTATGCTGTTTCTCTTTTCCAGGTTTTGGGTTTTGTTGCTGCTTTGTTGTTATTTCCCCCCCCTTACATTCTTGTGCACTTAAAAAAATAATTCAGGTTATTTCCATACAAATTATACTTTTCCTGGATTCATTAAATGCTCTTCGCTGAGACCATAACTGGACTGTCTTCTCTCAAATTGCCTGTGCAGAATATTGAAAGGGTCAAAATAGTGCAGCATGCTACGGTATTTCACAGAGTAGAAGAACATGCAGATTGCTCTTGTTTCTCATTCTTGTAATAAGGGATAGTAACAAGAAAAGAAAATGGCTGAAAATGGTTTTGTTCCCATGTGTCAAATACCATAATTAGAATAAGAAATGCTACAAATTAACCCATTCTCATTTCAGTCACTATATTATAATTTCATGGTCCTCTTCTGATGCTGTACTCTTGCTAAGCACATTTACATCTCATCAGTGAACACAAGCAGCAGATCTGCTGGCGGTGAATGCTTGATTCACTCCAATTTATGTCTTCTTTTCAGCTGGGGAATCCATTGTGTGAGCTAATAGCAGGTTTCCCATTTGAAATGACTGCAGATCTCTTCGCATTTGGATACAGTGCGAGCATTGTCATAATTTTTTTTTAATGTGTGACATAATTGTTGTATTATACTATGTGCAAGCAAAAGAAATGAAATTTTCAGCATTAAATGAAACACAAAGGGCAATACTATGCTTTACTCTCAGAGATGTGTGGGGGAAAGACAAGAACCCTTTTCTCTTAAGCCAAGAGGCAAGTATAGCTGCAATCTTTGTGTTCACCTGCATAAAAGACTTAAAAATTTCACCATTAACCACACTATTTCTGCAAGGGTAGTTGTCAAAATAGAGGATTTTACTAAAACAATTAATGGGATGAATGTATCCTTTTGTAGAATGTTTGAATTTCCATGTTCTTCTTATCTTAGTTTAGAAGCATAATTTCCATTAAATTCTCACAAAATATTAATAGTATTTCTATTTCTAATTTAGTGCTTTACAAGTAAAAAGTGAACATGAGTGACATGCTTATCTAACAATATTAGTTTGGGGTTTGTTTTTTTTTTTCCCAAAACAAGGTGTGTGGAGACGAAAAGCCATATTTGAGGTGTTTTGCTTGTACCGTTGTGCCTGGTCTGACAACTAAAGAAAGCACAACCTACTAAAAGCTAATGGAGGTTTGCTGTTGATGTTAATGGGAGAGGATTTCATTGAAAAGATTTTGTCCTACTAGACAGGAGAGCTACATGCATTATCTTTGTAAAACCTTGGAGATTGACATAAGAGATGCATGATCAGTGACTCAAAACCTGGGGTTATTTCACCTGTCCTTAAACATTAGTGCTCAGATTCACTTAATCTAGCTTTAGACATTTCCAATATGAATGTTGACGTCCTGGGCAAGATTCAGTTGCCTAAGCAAGCAAAGAACTTAGTGTCACTGGAGGTCTTTTAGGATATTGAAGGCATACACAGGTCACCCAGGTAGGGCACAGAAGTTACAGAGACACATCCACTCTGCTACCAAAGCTAAGTATCAGATCTGGTTTAGCACAATACAAGTAAATGACACCATATGCCTACATTTAGGTGTCTGAATGTCACTCCTAACCTATTGGATGTTCTAAGGTCAATTCAGTTGTCCATACATTGTTGTATTTGTTTCTTGTGTCTACATGACTTATGCCAAAGGTTATGAATAGTCTGCATTAATTGTATCATGTGTGTTTACCTTAATGAAAATTAAGATATGGTTGAAAATTTCCTTATTAATGAAAATCTCAAAGCTACCAGCTGAACCAATTTTGGCTTTGCTAGTTAAATCAGGCTAATATTATAATTAATGACAAAAGTATTTCCTTTCAGGTCACGATTCCTCTCATCGGTTTTACATGTTTACTTTTGGATGAGATGAACAATGCCATGTAAGCTTTTTTGGGCTTTTCTTTTCATTTGTTTGGGTCTTTTGTTTTTCCTTTTTCTTTTTGTAGAGACAGTTTTATAAGGTTCAGGTTTCTCAGCTATGAAGATTGACAGGTATCCTTGCCTTGCATTTCTTTTCTTAGTTTTTTCATATAACTGAGAGTTCAGTAATTCAGTAATTCCATAGTGATGTGGAAGCCAGGCTAACCACTGGCATGAAAGGAAGATTAGAGGTAAGAATATGCCCTCACCTGTGCCAGCACAGTTACAAGAACTTATGAGTCACAAACCTGAAATTTATTCTATTCAATGACCCCATATTTCAAAAGACTAATAGTAGAGATCTGAAGAATACTTCTCCAACTTCTGGCATTAAGCTTTTTTGGATATCCTGAAACTGTAGTTGTGCTCAGATTACTAATTACTAGATTAGTGAATTTGACTTTTCATGTTTCCATGTGAATCTTTGTGTTTTAAATCTGCTTTATATTCAAGTTCCACAGAGTAAACCATAATTCACTGGAAAAAGAACACTAATTTACTTTATGATTTATAGAGCTCTTCCATACTCATTTTGATTGTACTTTCTAATGGTGAAAAACAATTTTTTAAACTATTCTTATAAAAAAAAGTCCCATACTTCTTATCATAAATTTCACCTTTTTGTATTTTTTCTCATTCTCCTTTTTTTTTTTTTAACATAAGGAAACCATGATACAAAGTAGTGTAGCAACTAAAACAAACATGATGAAGGCTGTGAAATTTCACCAGAATGCTTGAGAAGTTCCCTGGACCTGTGACTATGTTTGCACTCATATGATGAAGACAACAAATCAGTTTCGACTTTAGTCGTATTTGTCCAGCTGCAATATGAAATATTAAACCTTGAAGAAAGGACCTAATTCTCCAATTGCTGAAGGAATTTTTGGAATTTCCATGAACTTCCATGCATCAGACGTGATTTTTTGACACACTAAGCCTCTTTTATGCACATCACTGAACAGAATTTTTCAGCTACCTCTGACCCAAGTTAGATTTCAGTGAGTAGCATCCAAATGAACAGCTCTCTGCTGCATTTAAATACCATGAGTGATTCAGACCCTTGGCTTCATTTTAATGTTAATATTAAAAAAAAAAAAGAAGACAAAAAACCTCAAATCTGTCATGGATGTGTATGATAATTGACATAATAGGCCCTAACGGCTACTTTGGAGCATAATGGACCATGACAGATCCATTGGAGCTTACTCAGAGATTGAGATATTTTAATATAATGTAATTTAAAAATAAAACCTAGATAAAATTATCATTCATTTGTATACAATATTATTATTCATTTAAATATTAAACTGCAACTCACACATGCATATACACACAATCAGTACCTTAAAACAAATGGTAAGAAAAGAATTACTAGAAAGCCTTCTCAGAACTTACCTGATCAGAATGAAGAGTACTTGATGTTCTTCTCACATATCTAACCTGGCTAGGGGAATGAGATATGCATTGTGGCCATTACAAGTTGAAGATTTTGTGCCTGGTAGTCGTAGAAGTAAAGAATGTAGAACTTGCAAAGTTTATCTTAGCATTTTAGTGACCTGACCAAGCCGGTAGCAAAATTTGGTTGTCCAGAGTAATGGAGAGAGTAGGGAAAGCTGAGAGTAAATCACACGGAGAGGAGGTCATTTTCCAGTGGTTCTAAAAGCTGCTTAGCTGGGCACACACTGACTCATGTTCAGATGGCTGCCATCCAGCACTCCCAGATCCTTTTGTGACAATATCATGTTTTGTGTGCTAATACAACAAAATTCAGAAAGAAAAACAAGAAATCCATATAAAATGTCCATACCTTGAATATTTTCTTATATACTGAATCTAATTTTTTATTTCATTTTTGTCCTAATTTTTTTAGGGTTCTATGTCACTATTTAGAGTGCCAAGAAATGGCATGCAGTGGGGAAACATGGTTGAAAGAAAGAGTACAAAGGAAAAAATTTGGTCATCAGACCTTTGCTTATCAGCAGCATTTACTGTCCCACATTTGACTCAAGCCATGTTGCATTACTCACCAAAAGCCCACGGACTTCATTCCATGGACCTTGACCTAAGTACCCAGGTACATTACCTCAGTGAAACAGGTCCTTGTCTTGTAATCAAAATAAGTAAGTCAAAATATGTGACTGTACAAGTGCAGAAACCACATTTTAAGAAATCAAAAGCTTCAATCTAGGATATGGAGATTTTGCTACTGGGCATATTTTGTATTAGAACAATATACTCTTCCTTTAAGTTTACAAAGAAGATTTTAGTTTTCCACCTCAGTAATTTGGAACCTCTCTGGAATCAAAGGAAAATTATTAGAACCTCAAGAGACACCTGAAATATTTCAAACCTCTCCTTCAGCTTTGGAATGAAACTTTTCTCCATCAAGTAGAGAGGAACTCTTAATTGCCATCTTCCACATTGTGATTGGGATTTATCTCCTCACTGACTAAAGAGGAAGCATGGTTGACAAGATTAAACAAACTGAAGAGCTCTTAGGAAACTTCAGAGAGATTATTTCCTTTATGGAGACAGACATTCTGAATTGCCTTCCCAGGACTCCTGACAGTTTTTGATCTAGCTTATAGGAAGTTAATTCAGCAGGAAGCATCTTGCCTATTTGGCATGTGAGGAAAACACAACTTCAAACAGGAGGGCTCATATTCTGGCTGCGGAACACCAGGCTGCATATTAGCCATCACTGAGCTCCAGAATGGGATTGAAGTTCAGATATATCTCCCTGATTAATTTCATTTTGTTTGTTCTATAAACAATTTAGGGGCTTAAAGTCAGCAATGTTTACAGTATTTGTACTAATTGTAATGTTTGTAATTTCACTATGCAAATTTCTTATATCCTTCCTCTGTGTGCTGTAAGAAAGGCCACTATATTTAGGGACTGGTCTAAACTTAGTTGACATCATTCCCTCTACTTCAAACAACTCTGAATAGGACCTGACAGAGAAAAACTGCAAATTGCCCCAATATTTGATGAATTAAGGCCAAAGAGTAGGACTAATCAAACAATAGGATGGAAAGCTCCCATGTGTCCTGAACAAAATTCACGGCTATATGTAAACTATGTACTTAAGCCAAGAATGCCAAATATAGACTTTGTTAAATTGTTAATTACACCAGGTTGTTAGGAGGTTTTTTTCTTACTTATGTTATAAATGTAAATAATTTAGGAAAAAAATGCAGTGTAGTGACATCATAAATATTTTACTTGCTCATTTGAAGGGCATAGTGTTATTGAACGACATATGGCTGTACATGCAAATGTAGATTTTGGATTTATCACTGTATGTTCACAAAGTTGTCTTGGAAGATATATAATTTAGGATAGTGGACAGATACTATAATATTTCATCATGGTAGTAACATTTTTAAGTGTAATAATTTCCAAACAATGCTTTCAGAACATCTAAATAAAATAAAAATATTTTTAAATCTATACCCTTTTTCAGAACCAGGCTGTCTCCTATTTTTGCCCAACACTGGCCAGCACAGTTACTTGCTAACTAATTTGAGGGGATTGTCAGTCTAACTTAAACACTGAAATGTTTGTGTCTACTAAGTTTAGTTCTGGTCAGAGCTTTGAGATGCTCTGGTGAAAATCGGAAATGAATCTGTCTCTCTTCTCAGAGACAGTGTTAGTCTGTGCTAATGGGAAAGGTCTTTTATCAGAAGTTCATGGAGACAATTAATTAAATACTTGTGATGGAGAACTTCCGCAAGTATGTTCTGAACTTGTTTTATGGTTGCTTAGATCTTTCACAGTGCAGTGACATCATTTTGTATCTTGCTCTTCTGTTGGGACTGTGCAGAATATCTAGTGCTTGTAATGTCATTTTTCAGAGATTTTCTGAGACGCTGTGTTCTTTGATGTCTATAAGTAAAAGTAATCTAATTTACCACTTGTCGTTTGAAAGACTGTAAAAAATGTAGAATATATCAATATTCAGGTTTCTCCTTTTCATTTTAATTTCTGTGAATAGCTTCTATATCACACAGTGTATATTTTTATTATTCAGAACAGTCACTTTTAATAAAGAGACTCAAAAAGATTGATTTGAAAAAGTTCTCTATTTCTATTGTGATAGTCATCAGATTTGGTTTGAAAAGTGGCGCTAGGACTTATTTTAACAAAAAAAAAATCTAAAATAAGCCACAATCAGTAAAATTTTTACCACAAATTAAAGCTGTATGAAGCATACTGTTTTCTAGTTGTCTTTTAAAATTTATATTCATTTTTTCCCCATATATATTCTTTAGATATTCTGATCCCCTGATCCATGCCTATTTGAGGTTTTGTGAAGGCAAAATGAAAGGAACACCTTACCCCCAAGTATCCTTTTGTTGCAAGTTCTTTCCTGTCATCAATTTTTGACATGCTTGCTGCTACATCAGAATGGGACTACTGTTTAAGTTGTGAATGAGATTTCTATAAATCAGCACCTGAGCCCTCTCTAGATCTCTCTGGCCATGCAACTTGAACATGTGGCTTACATTTCAATGAAACAGAACCATACAAGAACATACTTGCAGCAGATTCAACAAAGCCACAGCTCTTAGAGAGTATAATGTCCAGATCTACCTGTGCACTTTTTTTCCCACTCATTTTGCTACTTCATTTTCAGTTCTGTCAAAGTGCTACCCTTTTGGTAAATTATTTGGTGCAAATGTCTGCTGGTTTGCTCTGTTTTGAATTAATAGATTTATCCACTGGGAAGAAATCATCAGGACAGTAAGATTATGCTTCCATAAACACCTCTGCTACATACATCTGTAATGTCACCATGAGAACTACCAGATGGAAGTCCCTGCTTATTAAAAGCTGAACTTTTTACTTTTATTACCTCCTATTTTAGATTTATGAATGTTGTTTGACTTCTGTGGGCCTTGTGGACATTTATCAAATAAATAACAATTCTTAGAGTATAGCAGTATGAATATACCCAGCTTTCAGGTGGTACCATGTTCCATGGCCTGAATTAATTACCTTAAATTTTTCACAGGTCAGAAATATCCTGTCGTAAGCACATCCTGGTTCCCTAGTGTTTCCACTCAGATCCCTGGCTGTTTATTTGCCACTGTCAAAGTTTCAGTGTTTTCAAAACATGCACATTCTGTGCTTGCCCTGCTTTTGAATGTAGTCATAACCTTGTATATGCAAAGGCTAAAGTAAAGAAGACTGCCACTAACATCACTGGGGTTTACATTTTGACTCCATTGGTAAGTTGGATGAAGGGACAAGCATTGGACAGGAGACATTTCACTCATGCTATATTTGTCAGAATCTCTACATTTGGCTAGTCAGAGATCCAAACAGCTAGTTTCATTTCCTCATCTTAAAAACAGCAGTTAAGTGATTACTTTTAGCAATAGTTCTTCCCTAATTCACTGCTCATTTTGCTATATCACAAAACCCAGATGCTTTCTTTAGAAACAGCACCAAACATGGTCCTCCCTTAGGCTGTTCTCACTGTGCTCCAGCTGCCCCTGTGTCAGTGCCACTCTACAGACCAAAAGTTTTCTTCTGTTTTTTTGACATCTCAGAATTATTATGACTGTGAAAATAACTGCATTTTAATAAAATATATTCCACCATTTCCTTTGGACTTCAGGCTGCTGAAAGAGGAGATCCAGTCATAGAGTACAGATAGGAAGTCCTATTTCTTTTAGTAAATTAAATCCAACACTGCCCTCTTCCTTAGGAATCAGAAAAGGAGGATCATCTCCGATCTCATTGATAATAAATGTGTTTTATTCCTTTTTCAGGGTGTGATATCTCATGATGTTTTAATTTTAATAGCTTAGACTGATGAGTTCACGGTTCCACCATTAGTATTCATTAGTTATGTAGCAGCATGGTGAAGTGACAGATCTAAACACCCCCCTCTCAGGGGTTAATACCGATTAATGTGGAAAAAACACTGGAGAAGGAAAAAAAAATTACTTGGATACTCTTTGCTCCCTTCTTCCCTTTGTATTGTATTTTACTGCAGAAATTGTATACAATTGTATTGTATGACCTAGTGGTTGCAACAGCAGCAGCAGCAGCAATAATAATAATAATAATAATAATAATAATAATAATAATAATAATAATAATAATAATAATAATATACCCTCATTGAAAGTCACCATTAAGAGAAATGGGAATATACATGAATTGTACCTTTACCTAATAAGTGGATTTGGTGTTTTGAATGAATTTGTGATGACTACTATCTGTGAGAATCTATAGGATCACAGATCTTGTAATAATATTTCCCCTTATTTTCAGGTCAATCATATTGAAAAAAAAGTCAAAACAAAGTATAAGTAATAGTAAGATAAAAATTTAATTTCAATATTGTAAAATATTCCTTTTATTCCTGGTATTTCTTTTTCTGCTGCCATCCTGAATTGGCTATGCATTTGATACAAACTTAAATTAATTTCTGATATTCCCCAAGTATCTGAACAGAAGGCAAAAAACAGGGTCTCATCACAAGAACTTCTAGAAACTTCTGTAACGCAAATATCTAAACTTCATGTTTAGGCATTTTTTTAGAATCCTTGTTAAGAAACTCTGAGAGTACTGTTTGATTCATTCTACAGTGATTGCCTAAAATGAGACTGCTGAATTGGACTTTTACAGTATTTATTATTGGTAAATGATTCAAGTATACTGCAGCAAAAGAGTGAGCAAACCTAAGGGTGGACAGAGAAATCACGGTTCAAGTCACAACTTGAATCAAATCTTACTGTCCATCATAAACCAATAAACTAATCTTATTGCTAGTCTATTTGAATTGTTCATCAAACTGTTGAGTATATAAGGTTGCTATATTACTCAGTACAGAGCTGGGAAGGTCTCTTCTGAGATTATTTTCTTGAAATCTCTTGCCTCAAAGCTTGGTCAAGATAAATTCACCGTCTACTCTGAACTGATCATGTTATTTGGAAATGATCATTCAAAAAGATTTTGTTTTAACAAGAGCAAGGGCCAGATTATGCACCTGGGACAGGATAAGCCTGGTTATACGTGCAAACTGAGGGATGAGAAGTTGGAGTGCAGCACTGTGGAAAGATATCTGGGGGATTTGGGCTGATAGCGGTTTAACATGCATCAGCAGTGTTCCCTGGCATCTAAAAGGGCCATCATCCAATGCCTTGTGATGTACAAGGCATGGAATGGCAGCTGGTTGAGGGCAGTGATTGTTCTACTCTACGCTGCACTGCTGCAGCCTCACCTCCAGTACTGTGTGGAGTTTTGGACACACAAAGTATAAGAAAGATGTCAGACTGTTAGAGTGTGCCCAGAGGAGGGTTGTGGTAGTTACATATCCTCTGAACAGAGAGAGACATTGTTCTCCCAGGATTTTCCTGGGAAGATGTGAGAAGCTGTGGGAAACTTAGAGAAAATAATTTAAACAATTATTATCTCTCTTTCTGTAACTGTTGTTTATAGATATGATTCTCCTGAGTGTGCTATTCACAGTTCACCAACAGTGTGAGAGGTTTTTGCTTTGACACCAATCAAGTCTCACCTCAGCGAGTCACATTATGAAGAGATGCGCTACTTTCATTAAACACCTTCTGATTCACCTTCTGAAGACTGGAACCTTTTCTTTCCATCCCTGTCTCAACAGCGTCAGAGGGTGAAAGGTCTTGAAGGCAAGAGGAGCAGCTGAGGCTGCTTGGTTTGTTCAGCTTGGAGAAAAGAAGGATGCAAGGTGCCCTCATCAAAGTCCACAGCTTCCTCATCAATGTCCACAGCTTCCTCAAGGAGAACAGAGGAGGCAGAGGGGCTGGTTTTCTCCCTCTGGTGGTCAGTAGTAGAACACGAGGAGATAGAATGAAGCTGCACCAAGGGAAGTTCAGGCTGGTTATTAAGAAAAGGTTTTTCACTTAGAGGATGGGTGATCGCTGGAAAAGTCTCCCTGGGAATGTGAAAATGGCAGCAAGCCTGCCAGAGTTCAAGGAGCATCTGATTAGCACCCTCAGTGATATGGTTTAGTTTTAATTGTCTGAACATATTTTGAACATTCAGGAACCTTAATTGAAATTTCTGTTTGATAAATTTGTTTGTTTATCATTATTCTATTATCTTCAGAAACTGGCCAAGTGTCACTTTGGTTTCATAGACACTTCTGTTATTAGTTCTTATGCAAAGGATGACTTACATTATATACCAAGTAGCTCTAGTTCTTATTCAGCTATCTCACCTCAAATGTATCATTCCAAGAATGTGTGCACATTTCTAAGAATTCCTGTGCTATTTATTTTATATTCAGTTTTACTTAACCTCTAGCTGCACACAAGAATGAGTTCTTTAGAATTTAGGTGAGAAGACATTTTAGGAATTACTTGTATATCATGAAGGTGATAGGTTTCTCCAGTATGTTTATACTATTGCTTGTGCTATTCATTTAAGCACAAACAAAAGGATGCAATTTACCATCAGGGTGCAAAAAAAACACAGGCCTGTAGATCAGTATGTTTTTAGTTTCTATAGATGTTGCCATATTGATTCTAATTCTATAACTAAGAAATTAATTGTACTATGCCTATTCATACTGATTAGGATGTTCCTAAATCTCTATGTTAATAACTCTGATGGGTTAAATTGTGTAGTACTGCTCATCACTTGTAAATCACGGTGGGATTAAGTATATACACACATGTGCACATTCATAAGTCATCTATACTCTAAAATCTTTATTTCATGAATTCAGTAAAAAAATATTTTTAATGTCAATGCTAAGATGGTCTTTTGATTTGCTGATGTACATATTTTAGAAGTTGTTTGCTTAGCTTATGCATCCTCCTAGATTAGATGAAATGTTTCAAATGAGCAAACATTTTAAAAGCCTTCAAAAACAGAATTTGGAAGTGTAAATTCAAGCTCCTCTTTAAAAAGACTTTTTATCAAACAGAATGAGACTTTTTAAAGAGCTTAGTTGTCATTGAAAAGACACTGACACAAACTAGTTGAGTAACTAGGACATTTTTGCCAATCAACTTTTTAACAATATTTTTTATTTTTAATCTCCTGACTGCAAAGTATAGCTGATGGGCTTTTGTCATGTTTTATGTATAAAGTTGATATACATCAATTATTTCAGAAGCAAATGTATTGTATGCTAAGCTGATTGCAAAGTATTGCCTGCCTTGCCAGAAGAAAAGAAAAAAGAAAACCAAAAATAATACTCCAAAACACAGGGAAAAAACCCACTCCACTTTACAGTTTGGCAAGTCTGTAAGAAACTATTGAATACATACAAGGGAAAACATCCATTCAAAAATATGTGAATTAGTTCTGCTTCATTTTAGGAAGAACATAGAAATTAACTCCATAATCCAGAAATCCAAACTCCGATACTGATGGTAAAAATGGATTAGTAAGCAAGAGAACTGTGTGTTATGCATACAACCACCTAACAGTGCAAACCGTATAAAGCAGAGCTCTTTAGAGAGCAGGACTAAAGTGTATCACAGGCCTGTTTGTGTTTCCACTGTTAGAATTATGATTTAGAATTACTTGAACTCAGGGCATAGTGGGGAGAAAGTGGCAGCTGGTTGAACCTGTGGAAGGTGAGCATAGTGCTGTGATGGAAAGTTAACAGCTGTTATTGATATCCAAAGCTTCACCCAGCGCAGCTTCCCTGGAACATGATTAGAAGAAACTGAAGATTTAGAGACTTCCTGTCATCAGAAGGCATGAAGACAACTCATGAGCATAGCCACGGGGCAGGACAGCAGACTACTGCTTCAGAAGAACCTAAATATGAGCTGGAGGAAAGACAGATTTGGGGCTACGATTCTTCCTCTCTCAAATTAGAATCTTGTGGATGAACAGATTCACTCTGCCAAGAGGACACCAAACACAGGTCAGAGGAAAGGAAAGAAGAAAACAAGTCAAATTATGGGGTTATTTTACAAGGAGCTGTGCCTCCAAAGAGCAGCTCTGGGAGGGTGCAAAGAGCTTAGGGACCTGCCCATAGGCTGTAAGTTCAGGGTGCAATGGCAAAGAAGGGGGAGTTTGTTTTGAGTGACACATTTCCTCATCAGCAATTTTAGGGTTTGATGCTGTCACAGATAACACAATTTTAAGGTAATGCTGAAACCGTTAATTCAATGGAGGAAGTAGGAAATAGTAACCTGAAATGGCATATTTCTCCCTAAAATTTCTTGTCGGTGAATATTCAAACAAGACCAGGGGGTTTACCTTTAATTAGCACTGATCAATGCAATATGCCATGTGAAATTGGACAAGCTCTCCTAATGACCCAGGAAACACAGATAAAAAAGAGAAATGTGAACCCAGTTCTTTTTACCCAGTTTGAAGTGGAAGAAAACACAATTCAAACCACTTACCTATAGATGCCTGTGCAAAAAGGTTAGTCCCCTAAATGACCTGTTTAGAGAATGGAGTAAGGCAGACACTCACAGACGACAGTCCAGACTCCAGGTGTGCTGAACTGGACTCTGGTGTCTCTTTTTCCTTTGTGGTGGTTATATATGCAATACAAATTTGACTGATTATGCACATGCCAGCACAAATCATAGTCTGTATTAAATATACGATTGCTGTAGGTAAGTATATAACACAATTGCCACTTTGGCAATATTCATCGACAGTGTGGTTGCAAGCCCTGCCACACCAGCCAGATTCAATACTATTTCCAATTGCTGAAATGCAGGAAGAAATAAAAGTGTTTTATTATTTTATAGCATCTTTAGCTCTTCTGTGCTGACAATAAAGAGCTCGATTGTGTTTTTAAGATGAAATCTGTTCTGGAATAGTGGTGTGTTTTTTTTAGTTAGTATATAGTTAAACTGTCAAAGGAAGGACAGTTGATGTCAGAAAGGTTCATATTTATTCATGTTTAAATTGAGGTTGGCTGTGTTTGCTCTCATTACTGCTGTCATAAATGGTCAAGGACATCTAGGTATGTGTTTTCATAAATGATGTGATCATTCCAATTCAGCAATTTTGAATACCAAGTCCTATAGCTCCATTACAGTTTCTAAAGTGCTCCTGTTGCAGCACTATTTAGGAATCTGAAACCTACTTATCTCTTTTAGAAATGCAATTTTTATGACAACTCAGAGCAGCTTAATATCACTTCTTGAAACTGAGATTTCAAAATCAGAATTGTGTGGTCAGCCAATCCACTGTGACAGCGGGCAGTGCAGTGGAGGTGAATGAGAATTGCTTATGCCTTGGGGAACACATTTATTTATCGATACTGAAATAGCTTCATTTTAAACAGCAAGGACAGAGAGAAACAAAGGTGAAAAATCCTCTATCTAATATTTATCAATTTCAGACACGTGTCTAAGACCACAGACAATTTGATTCATACATTGCAGTGATTTTTCTCTTTGCTGCATGCAGTATCTCTGAATTTTCTTTCAATTAAAATATAAAGGCACACATCAAATCATTTCTGCTTACAAAGACAAGACCACCTAGTGATTTTTGTATGTTTAATTTGCTGTCTCCTGCCACAAATGCTTGAGGCTTTGATTAGCTTTATCTTACTTGAAAGAGGCACCCCATGTAGAAGGAGACAGGGTGATAAGCTTTCCTGTTGTCTCTGCAATTCTGAGGGAAGGTTGCTCCATTCTGATTCCTGAGCTACCTGGAAAATACACTTTAGAAATCAAACAGGCTCTTATTCTTCTTAACCACTTAGCCTATTTCAAACACCAAAAATTGAAGAATTTTCTGATTATTGACATGTTGAACTAAGCGTATTTCCCAAACCAAGGACTGCAAAGTCCTTTTTATAATCTGTTAAATAGAGTTTCATTTTATTTCCTATATACTTTTCTACTTCTTTTTGTGTTATTTATGTGTATGTGCCAATATTTGTGTCTGCTTAATTATCTGTAGTTTACTTTGAAGACTGTCATAAACTTGACAAGTCCATCTTTTTTCTTTTTCCCTCAGACATTTAAAGACGGAAGGGGAAAGGACTGAGCCTGAAGAAGAGAAGGAATGCTGAAGGAAAAAAGTAAATTTGCAATTTTGAGAAGCCTTAGATTGGGTGTAATATTTAGACAGAATTGAATGAATATACTTTGTCAGGGCTAGATTTCAGCTGTGCTACAATTTATAGTTATGTCAAGCTTGCCTGCAGCAGGTGGATCAACTCTTTTTTTTTTTCAAGTATGCATAAATTTAAAGAAAAACAGTTCCTTTACAAATACAGCTACAGGGTGGATTTAAATAAAAAATACTGATGATTGTTAGCCACTTACAAAGCACCTTTAACTCAGTAATGAAGCCTGAGTTAAAATACAAAATACAAAATGATTCAGTGTTCACAAAATATTAGAGCAATGGGAAAGAGTACATTATGAGTACTTGTTTTTCTTGTGTCTTTTTGGTTCTTAGGTAGTTAATTATGGGTATCATCTGCAGGGATAAAAATTTTACATTTGTTCTACATAAATAAACACATGGTACTGGATATGATGGCAATAAATAACCTTAAATTGTATGCCTAAAAATAATGTCTTAAACAGATATCAAATTAACTGAGGAATCTCTACCCATAGCTTGTAATTTTTCTTTTGTTTGTAGATTCCTTGTCTTGCAAAGAAAGTTTTTTTCTCTTGTGTTTTTAATTACATTTTGACTCTCATTTTTTTAAACGTTTTTTTCTCTGTAGCATAGCAATTAGGTATACACCATTATTACTGATCAAATTATTAAACAATGGAGCATTAAAACAGAAATAATTTGCCATGTGCCTTATATATTGGCCTTACTTAGTTGCAAAAACTCTTAAAAAACCAACAATAAAAGCATTTTTCCTCAATTGCATTTGCTTACACCATAAAATCAGGAAATGTGTTAAAGGTCCCAGATCAGAAAAAAAAAATTCCACGAAACTGAAAGCAGAAGTCACCAGAATAAAAATATAAGAAATTTCCAAAATCTTCATATGCAAAATATTATATCTCAGAACACTGAACAATGAAACTGTCCAATCACATGCTCTATTGTCAACTGGAAATCTTAGCCTTCTCTAAAGGATATTTCAGGAATGGAAACAGAGCATATATAGACAAACTTGCCTGGACCATGGGAATCTGAATGTTCAAAAGATCTCCAGATTTTAATTTAAAATGTGTTTAACTCATTGTAATTAACCTATGAAGCTCAGATAGAAAGTGAATTGGGAAAGGGAAAAAAAAAACCACCACCACCACCACCAACAACAAAAAACCCAACAAACAAACAAAAAAAAACCAAACCCAGAAAAACCAAAACCACAAAAAAAAAGCCAAAAAACTCAAGCCTGTTTCCAGTATAGCAGATAAATAGGTAGCTATTACCTAGATATTGTTTTTAGATAGTTTACCTCTGTAGAGATCTTAAAATGGGATTGCTTACCAGTAATGAGTTTTTCCCTAGGTAAGCAATTGTTTTTGCAGACATGTACTATGTTAAAAGGACCTACTTGCTTGTAGCCCATATATACCTGTAATTTGCCTGTAAACTATATAGAGTGTTTGTAGGGAAAAAGTAAAAAAATGTACTTAGTTCTGAAAGATTTTATTCCGGTTCTGGCTTTTTCATATACATTGTTTTCTTTAAGCATTTAGGTTAACATTGAAGTTCATTAAGATGCTTAAGCTTAGTTGCATAAGGGGCATAACAGAGTAGACCAGATAGCTTACTAAAATTGCAGCTCAGCTGGAGATTTTATTTTGGTATATTTCAGAAAAAATAATGTCCATCTTTCAAGTTTAAACAAAACAAGGCCCATTTTTTTATAGCCTTCGGTGCTTTAAGGATAAAACAGCCAGCAAAACTTTCCACCTCCCCAGATGTCATGCCCCATTTCATTTAACAACAAGAAGTGCTGGGGAAAGGTGCTGCACTGTTTCATCAGAGCTGCGTTTTTGGTATGACTCCACAACACTGCACCAAATGTTAAACAGGGGAAGCAGAAAGAGGAGATATTGTTGTTCTTGTGTCTCGAAATAGGCTGGACAGGGTTGCCCTCTCCATGGGTCCCAAGCTTCTCTGCAATATCAGCGCAAAATTTAAGGAGAGGGGTACAGGAATCAAGTGTTGTCACGCTGGATCTGTTTAAGGAGGTACGTTTGGGAAAGGGGTGTTTAGGTACTATGAATATCTGTGAAAGACCTGGAATGCAATAAAAATAATATTATAGTTTATAATTAAATAAGACATTGAATTTTACTATCAATATGACATTCACGAAGCTATACCTAAGGTTAGATTTTGCATTTAAAAAGAGTTTCTATCTTTTCATCGTTTACAGAGGTCCCAAACATATTAAGAGCACTTCCTATTTGTGTATGGCATTTTTACTGGTGAATGAAAACGTGCAGAGAAAATTAGATTAAAAAAAAACCATGCCTTAAAACCAGTCCGTATCAGAAGGTTCATTTGTGCTCCCAGGTCTTAATAATGTAATCAGTTTTCAGAGAAAAATAAAATTGAAAACTAGTGAATTTCTCATTTGAATATATTCTGAGAGGTTAAGATTCATTTTCCTATTCTACATAAATAAAAGTTTTCTTGGACTCAAGCAACTAATGTTACTTGGAATGAAAGTGTAGTTAATGTATAAAGAGAAAAAAAAGGTAAAAATATGTAAACAAATGGTTTTAAAATATATTATCATAAATTTCAGTTCAGTAGGTTTGGATTTTTACTTTATACTCAAGATTGGACACAATATATTAATGTGAGTGTTACTTCAGCCCTTTTAAAGGTTTGACTGTTTTTGGTTGCATAATTCATAGCATTAATATCCATATATTATAGGATGTATTGGTTCTGAAAGCTTGTTTAAATACTGCAGTATTTTAAATAGGTATTTAAATCTTAAAATAATGTTGGTGTCTAGGCTTAAAGCTGCAAGCACTCAACACAGACTACCCTCGCTCTGATTGAAGAAAGCCATTAAACTTTGTCTCATTAAAGTTTATTGACTTAAGCATAGGCCTGAAGCCAGTTATGTGTTTAAATTCTGCTCCTCAAATAGATCTGATTTCCTGAATGCTGAATTAAATTCTAATGCATATTGTGTTGAATGGACCACTGGCTATTAATGCAATCACACAGAATGTGTGTGCAATGTCAGAAAAAAGTTTAAGATACTATGTTCTTGAACTAGAAAGAGATCCCTGAATCCTGGGGATCCAGTGGTAGATTCAAATAGAGAAAAGGGCTACTATGAAGCAGAATGTCCAAACAAAAGATAATCCATAGCTTGCTTGCTCTCTTTTTTTTCCAAAATATGATAAAAAAAATCTTTCTCTTGAGGGGGATTGACATCGTCCTTTCCCGAAGCTGATTAATCTCTAACAAAAGTGTATCGTTCCCCTCTTCTTACCTGCATTAACACTTATTCCCAACCTTATAACAATAAAGGCCTTCTGGAGAAATTTAAAGTGTCCAGCCTGCTTGTGTGACCCTTAAAAACAGTCCCACCTGCAAAAAGGTGCATATCTTTATACTGTGAATGGCTACATCACACTCCTCCTCACCGCTGCTCTGTGCCCTGCTGACAGCAGCACTAAAATGCTGGTGGGGTGACAGCTGCCCTGCTCTGTCTTTGGTGCCTGGATTAAACTGAACCTGCAGCCCTGCTTGTGTCACACCTCACCACAGCATCTACTTAGATGATGCGTTGCTGCAGTACATAACCACAGGATTGTCAGTCAGAAGATGGCACAAGCTTGGATAAACAGATCTAAGAGCAGGTTCAGTTTAATTACAGGACAGAAGGTGCCATGATGTTCCTTGGAGAAAAAACACTTGTGCCAAGAATTAATATGCTCTGCATTGCTGTGCAATGGTCTGACAAATACGTTGAAGCATCTGAAGAGAGTTCACACAGACTTTGTCAAAACAGTAATTCTAAAACAAAGATGAAAATTGAAAATCCTAATACCTTCTTCATACCCCTCAACCCCCCCAGATTCTAACTATAATCTGTATTTCAGTGCTTCAGAGCAGGTTTACAGGGACACTGTCAGATTAGATTTAGCTTATAATGTAAGCTATATAAAGAGAAGTTGTTATTGGAGGAAACAGTTTTGTTATCTTTCTTAAGGATAAACATTCTTTTTGTGCACCGTTACACCAAATAGCTAAACAAGGAAGTCACTGTTACTTGAGGGAATCAAGTAACTATAAAAAACAGTGTACACCAATCCTATTTAACATTTCATTTGCTTTATGAGCCGCTATCATACTTATGTGTTTTTTTTTTTTAATTTGTTTTAAAATTGAACAGATGAGGTCATGTTCACAATTTATTACTACGTAGTTGGTGGTCAAAATAGTATTTTATTACAGGGTTTTGTGTTTCTGTTGTTATTTTTTTGGACTCAGCTATTGCAAGTTGAACTCAGAATCCTACAGTAGTATGAGAGCATTTTCAAAATAAAGTCTAATTTTATGGCAAGTTTAAGCAACAAGTTTATAAAGTCAAATATAAAACTGCAGAATATTTATATATATACTACATATAGCAGTATAACTGCATTAAGCATATGTATACATATGTTTATATATATATATGTGTAAGTATCTGAACTTTAGCACTTTATTCTATATATTCTTTTTTTAGACTATTTATATATATATATAAATATATGCTTTTGTATGTGTTAACATATATGTGATAGCAAATACATGAACACCAAAAACAACACAATTTTCCACATACTGTCATCTTTCTGCCAAGTTAAACGTAGTTTATGCCATTCCCAGATTGTCTGAAGTTAGATATTTGTACTGACAGCACATGATTTTATTGTGAAGCTGTTCGGGAGAAGCCAGAACTTTTGGCTTCTGGGTTACATGTAGGTTTTGAAGGGAAGGGTTTGGCTACTTATGACAACGTTCAGCTGCTGTATTGACAAATGCGGAGCTGGAACTGTAACAGTTTTTTTTTTTTGGGGGGCGGGGTTTATGCATAAAAATAAATGCGCAAAAGGCTAAATTGTTTGGATTATAAAATCAGAGTAATATTCTTTATCAGAGGATTATTAGTGAAGGAGTTTTATAGTTCCTATTTTATCACCCTAACTATCGAATTTCTTAGGAATCAAACAAGCCTATTGTTCTGTTCTCCATGCAAGTAGAATAAAAGGTCTGGTGCATTTATAATCGAGACAACGCAACTAAAAAAAAAAAAGTCAGGGAAAGAGGAAAGCACAGAAGCAGCGAGATCAGCTTACTGTTTTCTTGTGAGAGTTTGGAGCTTTTTTATTTTGCTTTGTTTTGTTCTCTATCTGGTGTTTTTCTTTCCTGGCTAATAATTTTTGATTTCTTAGTGGGGATCATGTTAGTAGGAAGATAATGGGATGAAAAATAATAAAGACAGAGAAGTTTGAGATTTGGGGTCACATCCGAACACTCTGGGCTTCAGGGAATGAACCACACAGCCAGTTACTTCAGGGACAGGATATTCTCTATATAATCTGCAAGAAATAAAATAGAACTGCGATCAATCCCCACAAAAAAAAAAAATCTGTTGAGAGATGAACTCTGTTCTTTGCCCCTTAAAATCTTTCTACAACAGCTGTCCTGGTTTAAGTTTTTGCCTGGCTTATCCCTGTAATTCTTTTCTTGAGCATTTCAGGGCTTAAGGAGAGCTGAAGTACAGGGGAGGAGGGATTGTCCCAGAGATCCAAGTTGCTCCTGGAGCTTCCTTAGTTAATGAAATAATGTACACAACACAAAAGAATGTTTTTTTCTATAAAAACAACTATTTATTGGTGCATATCAGCATAATTATGCCTGTAACTGTTTCTGTTACTGTATAATGCATACTAAAACCCTTTGCCTGTGCAAGTAAGCTGGATATATCTGCTTAAAACCACAATCTAAATTATACTAAAAATATTTTCCTGTGTTGTACAAATTTAGCATGAAGAGAGAAATGTTGTTTTATTGAAGTTTAAACGTCATTGCTTATGGGAACAAATCAGACAAGGTTAAGAGTCTGTCTTTGAGAAGTCCTACAGGTGCATTCTCTGCAGCCTTGTCACTGAATCATTGAAATCACAGTCCTTATTGGAGCACAACACTGATCTTATCTGACTTGCACACCTGGGTCACAGTCTGTAGAGAACAGAGCATGTGGAAGGCAGGAGGGAAGGGACTTGGGCACACCTTGCAATGGGTTGAAAACATATCCAGCATGTCCATCCAGACCTGTTTGTTTGGAGGTGCCCTTGGGTCATTCAGCTCAAATAGAGCAGGAGGTATTAACCAGGCATTAAGACAAATGGGCCAGATCATCTACTGGACCAGGGTTTTTATTGGAGTTACTGTTTCAAGCTGTTGGCAATATATGAAAGTCATCACTGTCCTGGTTTATATTCAGTTGATGTTTTCATGGTTATCTTCACTACCATCAGTGTTATAAATATTGTTTTTTAATGAAAGCTTAATATTTCCATTTTCTAAATATAAAGGAATAGAATTGCTAAAAAACATATGGAGAAAAGAAAAGAAAAATAAAGTTGAAAATTGCCTCTGTTTCAGAATAATCTAATGAAGGATTGTTAAACATATTTTTCCTCCATGTTTCTTCTACCTATCTCCATCTTTGATAAAGTAACCGAGATAGTGATTCTCCTACTACTTTATGTTTGTGTATTTTTCTCTCTGGATATTTTTTTACTGTTTGACTGTAAGGATTTCTGGCGTACTGTGTTGTTCGTATCGTAAGGTTTACTTTAACTAATAGAGACATTTCATGTGCCAAAACTCTGCTGCTGCACTGCTGTCTGCTAGTCTAAAGCTCAAAGAAACATACCACAGGAGGAGAAAACATGTTATAATTGTATAACTTCCTGGGTTTTGCTTTTTTTGTTATATATTTTTTGTTTTCCTGAGGGCTGGGGGAGGAGGGAAAAGGCACAGAAATAGGAATACTGGCATGGTTCCTGATTTGTTTGTATTCAGGTCAGTAGACAGTGGCAGGACTGCTTCTGAGTGTTTCTCTCCTACCGTTGTACCCTATCCAGCCCTGTGACAGGGACATCAAAAAAATTTGGCTTGTATTTCTGTTTTGTAATATCTGCCAGAGTGCTGCTCTATTTTCATCCTGAAGCATTGAGAAGCTAGAAAAACAACTGTATTATATAAGAAACCTTTTCCAAAAAAAAGATTCTGCACTATTTGAAGAATAATTGCTAGCAGCCATTTAGTTACCAATATATGCAGAGAAAGGTAACGTTCAAATTCCATTAAATATTGCATATCAGACTATGGTGTATCTGGATACACAAGCACACATAGCACAATCATTTTGTGCTACCACTCTCTGTGCTTCGTATGGCCTTGGGCTGACTACAAAATATCTGATCCGAGTTCTGCGTCAGAAGTGCAAAACTAACTCTGCTGCCTTTCACTTTTTTCCAGAAAAAAGTGAAGCACACCAACGGGAAGAAATTAAGATCTGCTTGTAAGACTGGGAATTTCTCAGTAAAATATTTTGGCACCTACTAAACCTCTGAGAGATACTTGGTACCGTCTATATGCTTTACTGGCTATTTATTTTTGTTGCTTCTTTTTCTTCATTTGAGAGACACTATTGTAAAAGCAGTGCATCAACAGGTTGTCAAGATTAAAAGTCTCAGCCTTGGGAACAGCCCATTTTCATCATATCAGACATATCATCCTGTCTCATACATTACTCAGTTGAAGGAAAGAGACCAGAAGCTAGGAAAATCGAAAAGTATAAAGTAGAAATTATCAGTAAGCAGATGAAATACATTGCTTTAATGGAGTCTACAGAGTTACTCTGACAGCCTTTCCCTAAAATGTTATGAGCCACCTGGAACTTGGGGGAATTCAGAGAAAGGATAATAACAATACTCTGTAGTTTTTAGTGCCTTTCAAATAAGGGTCTCAAAACACTACACAAACATTAATCAAATGTCATAACAGTGCTGTGAGATAATAATATATTATTATTCAAAACCAACAAAAGATCCTTTAAAAATAAAAGCAAGCTAATGTTTCAGTGTATTTGAGTGCAATCCAATTAAACAGTCTCCCTTGGTGTAGTTTTAGCAATAACTTTCCCTAATTGTGGTGAATAAGGGATTGGGTCAGCATTGTGCCAGAACCACTACCAGCCCTTACACGTTGTACACTTTCCTGGGATGTAATCTAATATCTAATAAAGCATCCATTACCCTGGATCCTAGAATTTTATCCTGCTACCCCCATATGAAAAACAGAGAGTAGTACCTTTGCATTCAACCAAGACTTTGAAAATGTTTCTCTCAATTTCCCCTAGATCAGAGATCCACATGGAGAGACAAGAAACAGGACTAGTTATGCATGCAAACCAGTTTGATCAGGAAAGAAAAAAAGACTGGAACAAGAAGATTTAACAAAAAGTATCTAAAGTTATGGTTAAGCAGCTGCCTAGAGGGCTAATGACTAGGCAGTGTTTCACTGTATGACTGTCCATGTTTTATCACATAACTGATGAATCTAAAAATCTTTTTATGAGTAAGTATTTGTTAACTGTCCAATGCTAATAATTACTTGGCTCCGGATGACGTATGCACTAGAGCTCCTGTAGTTAATATACGTTGATTTGATTACATATAAGAGGATGGGCTCAAGCGAAAAATTAATTATAACCATAAAGGTTGCAGGAAATGGCTGACTGCTTAATTTGTACCTAAATGTGAGGTTTAGGTTGTTTTTATTATTATAACTTGCTTCATCTTATAACTGAGTTACTGGGTTAAAACATTCATAAATATGTCTTGGAATGTTAGTTCATTACTAGAAACAGTGTCAAGAAAGCTTAGCAGTCATATCATGCAAACATCTATCTTATAATTAAAACTCAATTAATATGTTTGCAACAAATATTTGCTGCTTAGGATGTCTACAAAAATTGCTTAATGGAATCTAAATTTAATCCCTATTAAGAACCCTTTAAATTTGATCACAAATCTTTATTTCCACTTCACATTTTAAACATAAAAAGGGGCTCAAGAAGCCACATCATTTAAATCACAAAAGATCTATATCTTGTCTAGATCAATCTTTAATAAATTACGTTATTGTGGCAGTCTGCACATAAGGGCAAAAAGAGTTTTTGCAGAAAAAATCAACCAAACAAATCCACATACCCAAACAACTTGTAATTGCTGTGCTTTTGAAATGCAGTCTCTTATTTCCCTCCCTTGTGTGGGGAAGCATCAAATTCACCTAGATAGGCAGATTCCTTCATTCACTGAAAGCCTCAGAAAATCCAAGCAGTAGTGCTGGTGAAACTAGGATTTAGCTGAAAAAAAGCAGCAGGATTGGGTTTAGGACTAATATGTGGTGCTGTCAGTCTGAACTGTGTCCCTGGTGGACTTATACATTTAGAAGTTGATGGTGATGGTGACATTACTGAAAGGCAAAAGAAAGTATAAAACATCTGCTGGCAAAGAGAGCAAAACAAAACTGATATGTGCCCCAGAAGGGTTGTAAAGAGAAATGGGGTTAACATCCATAGCAAATGCAAGAGGAAATAATTCTCTCAAAAACTAAACAAGGTGAAAGCCTGATTCCAGCATTCTACATTAACATTAGGGATCAGAAAACACAGCAGAAAACAGATTTTGTTGACAGAGAGAGGGGAAATGGAGGGAAGGAAAAAACCCTGAAACCCTACACACACCGCTAAATTAAAGGAGGGTAGCAGACTTAAATGTCCAGGGTTACTTTTCAAGAGCTGGATTCTTTCCAGACAGAAGGAGAGGCTGGATTTCATGACGTTCCCCCTTTTCCACTCTGACATCATTGGTATGAGGTGCAACCAAGAAATACTAGGCAAGCAGAGCAGTTCATCTGTTCTTCATAACTTCATGTGTGCATCGAAACAGTAGCTGTATGCCCTATATGCACTGTATGAAGAATCCTGCAGGATCTGGCAGTCAGGACTGTCTAAACCTGTGCAGTAAAACTGAGCACACTCAACATGTTCCTATGTCACACTTTCAGAGGGTAAATTCAAGATTCTAGTTGCCATAAACTTTATTAGACTTGCTACATAGATGCATATTGTCTTGAATAGTACCTGAGAGTAGTCACTTTGCTGACTTTTAGGAAAATGACAGAAAAATCTGCAACATGACATTTGATCTGGTAATCAGGTGAGAACCCTGGCGCTATAGGCAATGTCTGGAAATCACAATTCTGGTTAATGGCCTTGGAGTCCTCTTTCAAATGAAACAGTGTTAAGTGTCATGTCATGGGCCACTAAAATGATTGAACAAGCAGATGATGAATGATGCTTCTCGACTCTTGCCTTATTTTCCTGTAGGTCCCTTTTTCTGTGTGTATGACTGCCCTCTTTCTGTCTCCAGGCTCCCAAAATTGTGGAAACATAGTTAAAATTGTAAAGATGGAAAAACAGTACACCTAAAACTTCTAATTCATGTGCCACCCTTAGTTTAAACCTTATGTTTTCTTAGGTGTCTGAGAGGGGCTAGAGGCATCTGGCAAATACAAAATAGACAAATGTGGTAGTGCTCCCACTGAAACCATGCTGCCACTTGCTTCTTCTCCCCCTCCAACTGATGAGGGGGTTGAGATAAGAACAATTTAATGGGAACAGCAATGAGATAAGAAAACAAACAGTAACAGCAACAATATTAAAAACAAAAGGTATAAGAGAAAGAGAAGATTTATGCAGAAAGTCCACTACAATGCTAACTGTTTCTCCTGCTGCACTTTCTTGCCCCAGAAGGAATTTCTCAAAAAACAGTAAGACAGCCCCTTTCCGCCACCCCTGACAATGACATGACATGGTATTGAATAAAATTTGGGTTTTGGCCATGCCCACACATATACAAACTCCATCCCTTCATACTTACTGAAAAAATTAACACTGTCTTTGGCTGAAACCAGAACAAAAACATGTGGGTCTTTACTTACATTGCTGAGTGGCTTGAGGTACAAAGTAGGACTTTTGTCATGATAAAGTATTTGAAAATTTGTGTCCTGACATGAATTGTATCTTTTTCAATGTTTAGGTTATTTGCCTTAATTAATGTGATGCTTGAGTTTATTTACAGAAAATATGTATAAACTACTCTTCATTCTCGCAAACATTCTAACAAATAAGGCTAAAAGAAGGACTTATCTGTCTTAAAATCAGGTATGCAATCTAAACCAATTGTGTAGCTCCTTTTATATTTGCTGAAGAGAGATAAGCACTGCCAGAGAGCTATATATCTCACCTGCCTTAAACACCTATCTTAGTATACAGGAATTGCTCTTCAGAGTTTGTCTGCATGCCTCCTTCTTACAGAGGAAAATTTCAAGGCTTATTTAAAAATAAGCCCTACCACCTGAATGTCAGAAAGCCAAGGTGAGTCTCTTCCTCTGCGTTGGCTTCCCTTAGTGAAGGTCTGTTCACCTCAGTAACAAGACCTATCCAGAATCCTCATCCAAGTTATTTTTATTCCTTAACACAATCAATGAGCATGTCCAAAATGCAATGTAGGATTTTCCAATCTGTTCAGTGCTGAAGCCTGAAAAAGTAAGTATCAAGACAGTGAAACCTTCAAAGCTTCATCCTTCCTCCACACAAGCTGTTCAATTCATCATTTCCTTATTGAAACTTGTTTTTTCCTAGATGCTACTAAACAGATTACAGAGTACCCTACGGAGAAGTAAGTTCTCCTTATGGTATCCTCTACTTTGGAGTGAATTTTTCTTTGCCTTTTTTACTGTGCCACATTTATCAGAAGTTTCAGTCTCTTCTTTGCTGTTCTTTGTCACTCACTGTGGTATAAATATTGGGCAGTAGACAATAAGACTATATTATATGAATACTCTTCCTGGTTATTAGATCCATTAATTATACAAGTTGCATAAACAAGTTGCTAAAGAGCTCTTTGCTCTGCTACTTTTCATATTTGCATGCTTGTTACAGTCCTTTGCCTCCTTTACTCTCTTAATGGAGCAGCATAAAGGTGCTGTGGGTACAAAGAGCAGCTGTGAGGAGGAAGAAGAGGAGGCAGTGTCAGCAGCATTAGCTGTCTCACTTTCATACATATCCATGCTGCCTGGTCCTAAATGCATCATGTTGATGTGTAATCACAAATGGCTGAAAATAGTTGACAGTCTTCATTGAAGAGAGACAGCACAGGAACTGCAGAGCTGAGTAAGTGACCTTGTCTGGACACACTGTGTGTGTGAAGGGTACATCCTCACTCATTTCAATTGACTTATTAATATCCTCCTTGCTGGGTTGAAAATCAGAGTAATGAGGTGCAGTAGCTGGTTTTGAATACCCATTGTCAGAAGACCTTACGTCATAGGTCCTATCGGCTTTAAAACTCAGGAAGCTGTGAGATATAACATTGGAACAACTCACCACTTCCATGGACAAAGTCAAGAGTGTCACAGATGGAGGGATACACTTCCCTTGTAAGAGAGAAGTATCATTTTATTGATACAGAACTATGATTTGACTAAGTTTGTAAGTAAATGCGAGGGTGATTTAATCAGGTTCAGCTGCAAGGTTGGTCTTCATTGCTTGTTGCATAGAGGACAGGGTCAGACAAAACTGTCAGGGAAACATTTCTGTTGAGACATGAGGCTCAGAAAGGACCACTTTCTATTCTAAATTCCTTTCTTAGGGGAGCTTATGTGCAGCTGGATCTGTACATACTTGGTCAATGGTTTATACCTAAAAGGCTATATATGCACAATCAATCCTTTATACCACTTAGCTGAGATTTCAAAGCTTTAGTGTGTTAATTCCAATTTACTTACTGAGCCTTAGATGTAATAAGGACTCTCTCAGCCTTGAGGAGTAACCTTGAGACATGTCTTTACACAAGGGGCGATCCTAGCATGCAGCCCACTGCCATGCAGGATTCCACAATGGGCCCTGGACTGCCCACTAATTATGGAGTAAGGTGATTGACTTGTATTTGCAAACCAGTCATATTTTGGGTTGGCATCCACTCAACACGCTCTCAGCTGTTGAACGAGATTTATTTTACTTTACCTATTGTGTTGTTTTGTGTCTCCCCAGAGTACAATTTAAGCCAGATGTAGCCATCAAAACCACCACTGGTGGCCATTGCTCAAGCAGAAAAGAAAGAAGGGAGAGCACAAAACCACAGTCTGGAACAGTACAAATAAATGCTAATGTTAAGTAAATTAAAAAGAAATATATGTGTACATACAGACATATACTTGTATGAACTCATGAATGTTAGCCAGGAAATTTTAACTCCCCTTGGATTATTGAATGGTTTTATTGTCATAATTGTCTTCTTCTATGACTAATTTTCCTCTTAACACTTCATCATCTTTCTGACTGCATCAGTTAATTCACATATTTAAAACAAATATTTAGTATGTATCTTCTTGGTATCCATACATGTACCTCTTCTGAACAGGATCCCAAATTTTTGTAACGAGTACATCATGGAGTCTTATATTTTACCTATGTAAAACTAAATTTGTTCCACAAGAGAAATGAAAATGTAGTAATACCAACCATCAATGTACAATTCAAAACTATGAGATCCTTTCCACTTTGGTAGAATAAAAGACAGCATACATCTGAAAATCCAATCACTTTAACACAATATTCCAGCTGCATTGTGTGGCCAAGAAGATGTCTCCCTTATTATTGGTTCTGTAATAAAATTATGTGCATGCTTACATAAGATAATAGAAGGATGTTATATCATACTAGCTGTAGGTGTCTGTCTGTTCCTTTCTGTTTCAACCCCAATATGTTTCAACTTGAGTAGGATGAAGTACACACACCCTTCTAAAAACAAGCCAAATCAGTCATTTCAAGAATTAAAAATAGTTGGTTTTGAAAAACAAAGTGTTAGTTACATGAAAAGCAGAAATAAGGAAGCTTAATTTCCTACGACTCTGTTTCTCTTTGTGGCACACCAAAATGTGCACTCCCATCTCTTTCTTTGCTCTCTTTTTCCTTTTTTTTCTTTTTTAACCAAGCATCAGGTTCTGTAACTTGAGATGAATTACAGTTATGAATAAACAGTGTGCATAAACCTCTGACTTCTGATTCCTGTAATGCTAACTGAACAAGCTTCTCCTTTTTGTTGGTAGTGCAAACTATTTACAAATCGTGTCTGTAGCCTGTACACTACATTATACAGGGCTATTATAGAAACTTTACACCTTTGATAGCTCTGTCACCTTGTCAAAATTGGATTTGCACAGAGCGCTTAGAAGCACCAATATACTTCTTTGGTACTATTTGAGGTTTTTTAATAGTGTAAGATCCAGATATCCACTCCTAATGCCTCTACATCCAGATTTTCAACATCTCTGTGACTAAATTGTATGCATTTATTTTATTGGTGTTTAACCAATTCAAAACTTCTCAGTCATTCTGGTGTTTTGACTTCAGTTAAAGGACTATTTTTTACCTTGTACCTAAACAAAGATTTTTTTCCAGGCCCTTATAAACATGATTTCTCAGATACTGTGTTTTGCCATCAGAGTTTCTTGTGCATTATCCAGACATTTCACTATATTTTAGACTGCAAGTAGACATTTCCTTTAGTTATCTTACAATATTAGATTTTGCAAAGAAAAAATGTTAAACGTTCTCTAGCTATGAAATAAGAAGTGGAAAAGCATAAAGAAATGCATCAATGACACTGCAAGCATTTTTTTTTTAGATTAAGTATATTCTTGGCTTGACCTTAAAATTACATGAGTAGTACATGTGAGGACAAAAGAAGATGAAATTTAATAATAGATAGTGACAATTAATAAGCATTTCTGCAAAAGTTTAAACCTTTTCTGTTATAAGAATAGTGAAGAAGAAAGATGATATGTGGTAATTGGCTGCAAGATTATGATATTTCTCCAATATAATGTCACTATGAAAAAGAAATTGCAATCAGAAGAGGTGCTTTTAACGAAGAATAAGAAATTTGGGTAGTGATGTTCAGAGCACTGATATAACCTTATCTGAAATTCTGGACATCATGCTGTTCATCCATATGCAAGATGACCAAACTAAACAGGTGTGGAAAATAAGCTTTAAAATGATAGAGAAACAGACATTTAATCATAACCAAGAAATGTTGTTGAAAATTTGAAGGCTGATATAATTCTTTACAGAAATGGAAATGAAGTATCGTAAAGCCTCAAGAAGGAGATAAATAAAGCACTATTGGCAAAAGAAACAAATGTATACAAACTAGATCTGGAAAAATTCAGTCTGAAATAAAAGGTTTGTATAATAGAAAAGGGCTGGGGGAGTGAGGAGTTATCCTAGCAAGCATTAATGAGACAATTGATACTTATATTAACAAGGCACCTTCTAGGCAACTGGAGTGAATGTTCTAACATTCCTCTGCAGTTGTGTTCTCCAGGTATATTTTGTGAGTATGACATCTCTGCTTATGTTTTTTTCTCAATGTGAACTGTCAAAAAACACCCAGATTCTTGTCATATACTGTTTAAGAAAGAGCTGAAAACATGGTTCAATTTTTTTCATATTTTTTGAGTTGTAAAAGAACTGAGCTGCAGAGGTACTAGAATGCTGAATGCAAGAATACCATGCCATACATAATTAACAACAGACTTCAGCAAATCTGAAAACTGAGCATGGAACTTATACTGAAAACTATATCTAGAAAAGTGCTTATGTCTTTATTTTCCTAATTTATTTTTTGCTTATTATATTGTGTTCAAGAAAGAGCACCTGCTGTACAGGGGTAATGCTTTTCTACGAATTTAATTAAAATTATTTATGATTTGTTAAGCATGGCAAAAAAACCCACCCAAACAAACAAAAAGTAAAATAACTCTTGTACCCCTCCCCTGCAAAACTTAATGCTTTGTGGAAAAATGTTTTACAACAGCATCATACTGAAACAATTATTACAGAAAGATAAGTTAGAAAACAGATAAAAGAGAAATATCAAATTCTGGTGTGCCTGTGCTTGCTTCTTTCTTGGTCAGCAGAAATATGGCTCCCAGAACAAGATAAAATTTTTAAGCATAAGCAGCATCTTCACTTCTGCGAAGGTCTGAAAAAACGAGAGCATTCATGAGAACACTGATAATAAGAACTTCACTAAAGGGCAGCTTGGGCCCTAGTTCTTCATAAAGGTTAACTGGGTCTGTCACTTTTGTGTCCTTAGATTCTTCTAAAATCAAAGATGCATCAATCTCATTTCAAAGCAGCTGCCTTACTCGTTCACTCTGCTGTGTGAGAGGCAGCGGTTGAGAAAGGGGCTAACATTACTTCAGTCAGTGGCTACCTTACACTTCCCAACGGTTTTTAGAAGAAAGAAAAAAATAAACTGTCTTTACCACTAAGCAATGTTTGTTCAACTGATTTTAAAATAAAAATTAATGATTTATGATAAATAATGCATGACTTCTTCCCAGACATTCATCCAGTCCAGTAGATGTCAAATCTACTGGAAGACTCCAATGTTTGGCAGTTAAGGAAGTAATACCACTGTGGAGGCAATTTAAGGAACATCTACTTTGTCAGAAGTGCAACTATTCTACGATTCCTCAGAATGCAAAGATGCAAGGATGTAGAAACTACTTCACAGTTAGAATCTATAACGGAATTTTAGTAACTACTGTTGATTTTAATATTCTGATAGTCATCATATCAGCTTCTCAATACCTGTCATGTGGACAAGTCTTTAAAAAAAAAATAACCACCCTTTAGAGCAGCCTTGAAATAGCTGTTTTGTGGCAGCTGTTTCATGCTGTTTCTACATTTCTAAAAATTCTACAGAGTATTGGTTAGTGGGAGACAGGACAAGACAGGAAGGTTGTGAAAGAGATTTAAAGCTTGTCTGACAAGTATACACAGGTCTGCATACACATTACCACGTAATTTGTAACTGATGTATCTGGAGACTGATTTTGTTGTCATTTATAGTTATCGGTATTACATCAGAACAACTTAGCAGAACTCATTGGCATTTTATCTGTTAGATATGAGAATAAATCCAATTAGAGTCCAGCCCTAAATTTTGAGAATGATGATAACAAATACAATTAAGTTACATACTTCAGTTTTTTTTCTTCCTGCTTACTAGGGAGTCTATCTGCTGTCTCATTCAATGTGGAAGTCAACTATTGGCTAATTTTTACAGCAAATTCATCTTAAAAAAGTAAATTCAGAGAATAGGTATTTTCTCACATAGAGAGGTGAGACCAACAGCTTTTTATCTTTCAAGATTCTGAAGTTAATAAAAATTACAAAGCAAAGAACCTTGCTCAGAGGTTTTCCTGACAAGTCCTAACATGACATTTAGAGAGGTTTCACAGTGTGTGTAAAAGACAGTATAGCAAATTTAAACACCCAGGGCATAATATTCAGGTGCACAGATGTGTATCTCTACAGAAAGATGACAAATACAATGCTTTTATTTTTCCCCTGTTCTTGAGCAAGGTTGAAGGTTGGACTAGTTTCTCAGATACTCTAGAGCTTGTGTCTCAGACCTGCATTAAATGGATCCAAGGGATGGCATTAATTATGTATAAGCAGTGGATTTAGAGACGTTATTCCAGTTATTCATCCCACCCTATTAGATATGTCAAGGTACCTGGACTGAGCTGCACTCTGTGTTTTGCTTTTCTCAACAGGACATGACTTTAGTCTAGGACATACGTTTTGGAGATGGAAGTTAGGTGAGACAAAACTGGCCTTTAATGGCTGTTTGATGTTCCTGAATGTCAGCATAAGATGCTAATACAGTACTTCCCTCCCTCAGCCCAGGAAGGTTCTCCTCACCTTGATTGTAGAGAGTACCTTCTGCATCTGCAGAATAAGGAGGGTGTGGTATAAATTATACTTAACATTGCTTTAAGGCACTCTACTGAATCCTGAAGACCCACTCTGCTTGTGAATGGTTATTATGGGGTAGTACTGCCCACTGTGTTAAGAGCAGAAAAGAGTTCATTGTATCAAAATCCCAGGGGACCTCTTGCTGACATTTCAGTCACTGCTGTGTTCAGTCCAAGATAATATGCTCTAATTTAGCCAAATGGTATTGAGAGTTACTTGCCTGGCAGATTTTCAGTCCTGCTCTTTTCCTTAGCTCTGGCAGAGCAAATTCAATTTACTGGTCAGACATCTCTGTTCCATGCACTATTCAGTATTAATGTCTGTTTTGTTTTGTTTTGTTTTCCTTTTTAAACACAAACTTTCTCTTCAAAGAATGGCATTTGTCTGTGTGTGGGCACATTTATATCTTGACTGCATATTTCCTGCAAATTACCTGTTCAATTACTGTAAAAAAGTGCAGTTGGAACATTTTCTTAGCACCATTTTAATACACATGCTCCCTGTGAAGGTGGTGGTGGGTGAACTGCATAGTTATGCAATAGATCTGTATTTCTTCTTTAAGCCTCCTAATTAATGTAATTGAAGAGGATTCCAATTACTTTCTGGATAGGGCTTAGTTTAATTTATGTCTGTGCAGTTCATTTTCCCATGCAAATCCAAATTTTTGGCTATGAAATCAAATAACTTATAGCTCCCAGACAGCGATTTTAAACCTTCTCCTTTCAAAAATTAATTAAACTGATGCATGCAGTTTTACATGCCAGTATTAGAAGGGAGGTCAGCAACTAACAAGAAGTACCCTACATATCATGGTTCTGATCCTGACTGTCTTGACTATCTTTAGCATCAGATAAAGTTCAGTGGCACTCTTCACTGCCCTGGCTATTAACATCAGAATTAGAAACAGTGACACAGTCTTGAGAAAAAGCCTTGGAGAAACACACTGCAGCAGTAGCAATCACTTCAAAATATACTAGAAAAAGAGGTTTTTAAAGGCAAAAATTGGTATTTGCTGAGGTCAAAGAATGTTACTCCACCAAGTATAAAAATGCCAAGATTTCAACCTGCATATGCTTTACCAGGACTTAGCAACTATCATTAAGGTTAATGAAGCATGGGAGGTAGGGAAGACTTTATTATTTATTCATTATATTTATTATTTCAAACCACAATGCTCTATAAATCCTGCTGTGTGCTGAAAAATAAGTGCCATCTGTAATGGATACACAGTTTTCAAGGGCAATTTTATAATTTTCCATATCTTCCTACTCTTATAAGGCTTTTCTTAAGTAGCTGCATGGGAGAGGAGTGAAATATAGTTTTGGAAGCATATTTTATTACTCTATGTCTAAAAACATGCATTACAAAAGACACAACAGACATTCTACTGAAGCATATGGTTATTGTTTAACACAATCCACAAGTCATTAAGTACAGTAAATAATTTACACCTCAGAAAATTGATTGCTACTCATAAATGATTTCAACTCCTCTTTATTAGATTTTCAAACATTTTCCACTTTCAATAGTCAAATATGCTCAGTTTGAAAAGCCTTGAAGGCATCTAGAAAAGAAGCTTGGTATACATAAAAGTGTTAGTACCCTTCTTTGTGCGCTGAATTTATCCAATAAGTAACCTAGGGTGATGGCAAAGGTGCAGGCTCTTCAGATAACTGCTTTCAGTTTAATCTCAGTAGCAATTTTGTTAGTAAGAAATGTGAGAAAAATGTGGGTTAAAATGAGCACAAACCTCTCCCCCCACCTCTTGCTTCCCTTTCTATCTTAAAGTCATAGTGGTCTAGATCAGTCAATTTCTGTGAAATCAGACTTGAGTCTGAGAATAGCAAACAGGCTAAAATAAAAGGTGTTATACCCCATCATGAGCTGGATTAAATTAGTAATCTTTCAGATGGCATATTAAATAGATTGGGAATAGAAGGATGGATTAATAACATTGATGTCTTCACTCCTTTTTCCCAATTTACTGTCTTTCAAACCTGCTTAGTTTTGCATGTTATTGGCTCTTTTGATAAAAATGCTTAGTTAAATTGAGGATGTTGAGGTTGTTTCTGTTAGGAAAATAAATTAATAATGAAATCATGTCATGGTTTTTTGGCTGTAGTTAAAAATATCAATAAAAAAGCTTTTTCTCAAATATCTTTTCACATTGGGGTTGCCATGGATTGTGTGGATTTCTGATCCTTCTCAGCCACTTCTTTTCAGATTGTTCCACTCTCTTTCCATGCTGAATTGACCACCAAAAAAGGAAAAAAACCCTTCATTAAAATTTTCTGCATATTTGTTGAACATGTATGCATACTTTGCAAGGTTCTAAATACAACTTTTCTGTGGTGTCAGTATCTAGTTTACTTAAGGTGTTTAAATTGTTTGGTTGAATTATACTAAAAGTAAGGCATGAGTTATGTATTTCAAATATTTTGAGAATTCTGACAGACTCAAAAAAATATCAAAAATTGTATCTTATTTTCCATTTATTTGAATGAAAGTAATAATAAATATTAGTTATCTATTGAAAGGTATTCTAAAGGTTTTATATTTCAGAATAAGCATGACAGTGGTCTCATTTGGGAAGTCTCACCTTCAGGAATCAAGCCAGGTATTGATTGTTCCAACCAATTATGTCACCATCTGAAAATGTAATTAAAAAGAGCTTTTGCATTACTTACTGTTTGACTAGCCATGAACAAAGAAGTGCACACAGGGGGACATATTTTGCAGTCCTTAATGAAATGAAATCCTGTTGTTTTCAGTGGTAGTTCCACTCAATTAAGAACCACAGATTTCAGCCCATGCATTATAATGCGCAAGGACATTGTGTGTAGTGGCATCAGAGACGATTTTAGGATGAATATATGTATGAAGGAAATACAGAAAAAAAGGAGTGTTTCATTCTACATGGAGTGCTACATATAATTCATCAAGTTTGCATATTCTTCATCCCTTTCTCTTGCTGTAAGGATTTATTCAATACTGAAAAATAAGAAAATAAAAGTTTCTTGCCTTCTTGCCTTTTAGCTTATTTCAACAATTTGTAAACTTTCCTTCAGTTATTGCTCTGTATTGAGTTTTTAATGTTGCATAACATGAAACATCTCCCCAAACCAACAAACTGAATGCATGTATTTAGCTCTTTAAACTCCATTCACTACTTTTACATGAGGATGAACTGAATTTCTTGACTAGACAACTTCTGCCATACCTTGTAAAATGAAAATAATGTGCATGGGTTGGAAGATATGACATCAGGATCTATGGGAGCCTATTCTGGAGCAGCAGACTGGGAAGTTTTCCTAGTGTATGGAACCTCCTTTTGCTTTATACAACAGAACTGAGCTCTAGGTATTCTACTTGTTATCACATTCCAGGAATCAATCTTTCTGCAAGCTTGATATATTTGAAGATATAAGAGTTCATCCAACTGGTTGTTTTATTTAGTGGAAATACTTGAGTACGTTTTAAGGGATCTTTCAGGGGCCTCTATCAGCAGGAGCTGCATGTTTCAAGAGGATGAAGGAGGGGCCAGAGAATTCATCACACATATCTCTACCAGCCAGCAGCATGTTCTGGCTCTTCTCTGAATGAAGCGAACAGCAGAGTTTGAAAGTCACTATCCTTCAAAAATATTTGTGACTTTTCTCATTGCCTTGCACAGTTTGAATGTTTGTTGTGTCATGGCAACGTTATTGCTTTGATACACTTATGGCAGCTACTGAGTGAAAAGATGACACAATTTTGCTGGGACAGAAAGGAAAACCAAAACATTGTATTAATGAATAAATAAATACAATTGGTAAGAACTAGTAACCCATTATATGGAGACCATGTTTTATTCTTAGCACCCAAGCCTATACTACTTGTGAGTAATATCAGAAGTTGGGTTGTATAAGGAATCGTGAGGCCAACAGAACTAAGGAAGAAATTTTCCCTCTGCACTAGTGAGGCTGCAGTTCAAATCCTGGGTCCAGTTCTGGGCCCCTCATAACAGGAAAGGCGTTGAGGTGCTGGAGCACACCCAGAGAAGGGCAATGGAACTGGTGAAAGGTCTGCAGTGTAAATCTGATGAGGAGCTACTGAGTGAGCTGGGATTGTTTAGTCTGGAGACAAGGTAGCTTAGGGGAGACTTTGTGGCTCTCCATACCTACCTGAAAGGAGGCCATGGTGAGGTGGGGGTCAATCTCTTCTCCCATGCAATAGTACAAGAGGAAATGGCTTCAAGTTGTGCCGGGGGAGGTTTAGACTGGATATTGGGAAACATTTCTTACATGTAAGCGTTATGAAGCACTGGAACAGGAAGTGCTTGAGTCACCATCCCCTGAGATGTTTAAAATTTCTGAGGATATGGTGCTTAGAGACATGGTTTAGTGATGGATTTGGCAGTGATCAGTTAATAACTGGACTCAAGGATCTTATTGGTTTTTTCCGACCTATATGAATCCATGATTCTACAAAAAAAAAAAAGGGAGAATACTTAATTGCTGTTTGAAAAGGGCATTCATTCAGACTCACCTGCACATCACCAGAGTACAGAATCCCTTGTGGTGACAGAGAAATGCTTTGAAGGAAGCAGCTATGAAAAACAATTTCAATTCATGGTCCTGAACAAAGTAAAAAAATGAGTCAAACAAAATTTTCCCCAAATGTAAATTGTAATGTAAATCTTATTTGTATGAGTAAATTAAAAAAAAAAAGAAAAACCAAAAGCAACAACAACAACAACAACAACAAAACAAACCAACCAACCAAAAAAACTCCTCACAACAGATCGTTTCAGAGTATAAGCAAATGAGTGTACAGGGTAATCATCTAAAAGTAATCTCTCATGTCTGGGATGATTTTATCACTCCCTGAGCTACTTGTTCCCTGCATTTCACTTGGGAAGCACGGTAGCATTACAGACAGCTGCCACAGTGGAATAAGCTCATAGCACCAAATTTCTTATAAAAAAAATCACAAAAATCTTGAAAGTGTATCTTAATTAGTTTTGATATGTAATTAAGTTGTTTTCTTGTCAAGTGTCTTCCCCATTCAGATTTACAGACTCTTGTGTAATTTTCAGATGTATTAATTGTATTCCAAAAGAAAAAATTCTTTTTTGGGGGGTTATATACTACCTGATATGAACTTGTCTGTACTCATGTAAATACCATTTAAAAGTATTTGTTCCAGAAACTCTAGAAGAATGAGATTTTTTTCATCCCAGAAGTACATTTAATTTTCTATTAAAACCTATATTTGATTAATAAATTGTGATAAGAGATTGGCCTTACATTTTAGAAATTAACCAAATACGTAAACCAATTTGATCTCAGGCCTCTCAAGACCAGTAGAACATGGGGATTGCACACAGAAAATCATAGAAATAGCACTACATAGTAGGAGAATTCTTTTTAAGCTAATATTTGTGGGGAGAAGATTGCATTGATAGAATCTGATTAGTTAGCAAGAAAAGATGAGTTTTTATCTCTTGGGCCTCACAAAGAGATTGTAGTGAAGGAAAATGTAATGTAAGGAACAAAAGCATTATGGCTCTGTTTCAAAAGTATTAAGTCCAGTGACAATCTGTGAAGCCACCTGATTCCATCTTCCTCCTAGGCATTGATGTGTATGGCATCAGTTTAACTATTTAGATCATGACTAACTTGATGAGTTGTGGTGAGAGACTGAAATGTTAATGACTAATGACTCAAAAAATTGGCCATTAGCTGACAAGGTGTAAAGTAACAGACCAGGTGCAGAGGGTGTGAGGACCAGAGGATGGTCATGAAAAACCAAACTTTGTTTAGCAACAAGCTGAGGTTTGAGCCATATAAGGGAAGAGACTGATAAGAAGCAGGTCCTGTGAGGGGTGATAATGCTTTTTATCATGCACTTATACAACTGGCTCAGGTGTGAAAATTCCCCTCTCAGGAAATACTGGGGCATTTACACATAGGCCAGAGGGTTTTCATCTCTGCTGATGTGACACAAACAGCTCAACTCATTTCTAAAATGTATGGCAAATCTCTTATCACAATTTGTTAATCAAATATAGGTTTGAATAGAAAATTAAAGGTACTGCTGGGATGATGGAATCTCATTTTTCTAGAGCTCCTGGAACATATCTTTTTTTTAATGGTATTTACATGAGTATAGACAAGTTCATATTAGGCAGTATAAAAAATATGTGGATTAAATGCTGGGTAGCAGTCAAGTAGACGGATGTGAGAAACTGAAAAAGAAGTAAAACTAAAGCAAAGAAAATAAGAGAGTGATCACAGTTAAGGCAACCAGAAGTTTGGGCAGAACTTCAGTTAAGTGGCATATTGAACAGCAACATAAACCGAAGGGGATGGTGCATATAAAAATGCTGTGATTAATCCCTGGTTAAAGGTAAAAAAAATGAGGTTGCCATGTCACGGAAGGTGTTATAAACCATCAATGAGCCCTGAAATGCTCCCAAACTCATTTCTGGGCCCTTCCACCAGAGGAATGCACGTGTTCCTGTGTTGCAACAGATCCAGGGTGTTACTTTGGACAGTGTAAAACTCTACCTCCCAGAGGAGGTACTCTGGGCATTCCCATGTAAACCTAAGAGTGTATTAGCCCACTTTTAAGTGTTTCACAGGCTTCCCCCACTGCAATGGATCAAGACTGCAACTGTCATTTCAACCAATGGACATCAAAATTGAAACAGTCTAATCTTGTCACTGCATCCACAGGGGGTTCTTTCTATTCTTATAATTTCTTTATCTTTCTTTCTTTTCCTTATATATTTATTTCATTGCTATTTTTATGGTTTTATGTTTTTATATTTCTATAGATAATTGGATGCATACCTCCTTTCCCTTGCAATGAAATTGTTCTAAAAAAAACCCCTACACCTTTATATATTTATATACACATCTTATCCAGTGTCATTTCACTGTAATCCACTCTAAGGGATCTATTAACAGGAATCTGACCTACCTTTGCCTTCAGGGGCAGATCATAACTATTGTGTAACTATTTGCAGTGTTGTGTATCCTGTAAGTCTTCTCCATATCATCTTTAAAGGACTAAAAAGGACTAGTACAGCTTGAATTAAACAAATTTTCTATGTTATGCCATTTCATCTTCTTCAAGATTCATTAGTGAATTACTAAGTAGGTAATAACCATAACAATAATAAAATGAATATGCAACAATGGCAAAGTTCTCTTTTCATATTACGTATGTTTATTATTGCTGCAAAATGGAATAATCAGCATGCATTTTACTAAGGACAGGGAAGAACAACTGGTAGATATTCTTTGAGACAATAAATCTACCCTAAATCCAATATCCATTTATTTTTATAAATGCAGTATATAAGAAAAAAAAAAGAGAGTTATAATGTAATAGTTATAATTTCCCTTTACAATAGCTTTGGTCACTAGATCATCAGCTGACTGTCACTGTCAAAATAATTATGAAACTATAATACATATTCTGCAGAGTTTTGTTTGGATGACAAGCTATTGTTTTTCCAAGAAAATGTGAACAGTGTAAATATATTACTTTTTGAAATTAAATACTTATTACTAAATTGAAAAACAGTAGTTTATAAAGCATTTTTGAGTTTTAATACCACGTTAACCACAAAACTGAGATTTCAAATATATACCTTTGTGTACTTGAACATTCTTTTGGGAATGAGTGGTTATTTTGCTTCTTGTAATTGGAAAATATTACTATTTAAATTTCATAATAACCTGTCAGATCTAGGTACCTGAAAGTCTAGATATTTAAGTACCAAGAGGAAGCCTGACTGCCATAATCACCAAAACTGTATTTTATAAATCTCTTCTTTCATATTGTTTCTCTTCTGGTTGTTTTAAACCCTTGCAGGCTTCCTCTTTTGTCATGAGGTCAAATTTACAAAGAAGCCCTCAATTTTTACCTCTAAACCAGTGATAAATCACAGTATTTTCATATGTACTATCTCCTTCAGTTTATGCTGCTGGTCAATATGCCACTTAACTGAAGTTCTGCCCAAACTTCTGGTTGCCCTGTGATCACTCTCTTATTTTCTTTATTTTAGTTTTACTTCTTTTTCAGTTTCTCACATCTGTCTACTTGACTGCCACCCAGCATTTAATCCACGTATTTTTTATTCCAATGTAGTTTCTGGTTTCTTGACCTTTAACCTAAGATCTGAGCATAGTTATTGCCTAGACTTTTATTTTTTTTACTACACCCAGTTTCTCCTGAGTTTTGGTTCTTTCTTTCCAGCTGTATTTGCCCCTCAACAGAAAGATGGTAGGAAATAAGAAAACCCTTAGGAGAAAATTATAATGGCACAAAGGAATGTTGAAAATTTTTTAACAATACCTAGGTAAAAGAAATAAAACCTAACAGTAATTTTTTTTTTCAGTAACAGCAAGATATAAGAGGACACCAGCTCAAAAGAGCATTTATGAAATAATTATTAGAAACAGCTAGCTGTGTTTTAGAAAAAGGAAGATTTTTCACCCAGTACCACAGCAACAATGACATATCATACAGGAAGTCCTTTTGCAGATAAAAACGTGAAATATAGAGATTCCAGCTGAGTTGATTATTAAAACTGAATTTGAATTTGGAATGTCTTTCAAAGGTTACTTTTTTTTTTATGAAGGAAAAAATTCTGAGGGAAACATATTTTGAGTAGTTTATTTTTCTAGAGCAATAAAAACCACCGACAGTGGTTGTAGAGTGCTAGGTGATGCCGACAGTACATGCATGACAGACACAAAAACTGTAAGGTTTCAACATATGTAGGGACTGGCATGCAATTTACCTCACCTAACTTCAGCACAAATTTATCTTGCCTTCCCTGTGTGTCAGCCATAGCGGTTTGCATCTAAGCTTTGTGTTTAGGTTCCTGTTCAAAGGAACAGGTTTGTGTTACTTACTTGAGTTGTTGATTTGGACATATAAGATTTGTTTCAGAAACAGGAACATCTAAAACAAAATACCTAGATATGTGTAGGTACAACACAGGCTGCATAAATGACCTTCTAAAATGAAAGTCAGATTTGATCCAGAATCCCCTGGTGAAGCACAAACCACCCTCCTGCACTGTGGTTTGGGCAGATCAAAACACACTTCATCTCTTTAAAAGTGCATGTTTGCTATACCATAAAGTGAATTAATATTTTCACTGTATTGACTGAAGTCTTGATTAAGTTATTCACATATAAATATCTAATGGTCTTTTCCATGACCTAGCATATCCTGCTACCCTAAAAATTCTTACACAGAAGATCATGAGTCCCTTTCAATCTGTATACCATAAACACCAGCACATATACCTTAGATGCTCTAGAGGAGATCAAAAGGCATCCAAGTAGCCACTGAAGTCCAAATTTCTAATAACTATAACATGTAATGAAGAGAAGAGATGCAATGAAGCATTGCAGAACATCCCTATGGAGCAAAGTGACTATATATAATAATGCAAGATGTAAGTCAAAGCTAAACTAAAATTAAGATTATTATCTCTATATTCCAAAATCTTATTTGGATATATTTTTTTGGTAATAACTGAAAGTATTAGAGAGTAAAGCCATTTCACTTCCAGGGAAAAGGAGAAAATACTATCTAAAAGTTGTAGCTGAATATTTTATTTGCTTTTGAGAAGGCAATCCTTTTAAAGTGGCAGATTAGAACAAGTCAAAAGTATTGAACATCATATTTTTATGGATATATGTTTTGTGCCAAAGTAAAATGTTAGTTAGCTTGACGTGATTTTGGAAAGCAGTTTGATTTTTGAATGAAATATTTTCAAAGGGAAAAGAGGTCTGAGTTTATCTGATGCCATCTAATAACAATATTTAAAATTTGAATATAGTAGATGGTATGTTTTTTCTAAAAATAATTATAATATTATAACTAAAAACTTTTATAAGTTTCTGAAATGGAATCATATGAAAAGACTGAAGAAATTCTGCATAGTAGTCTCATCAAAAGCATATGGATTTTATACAAGAGGATGATTACTGCCTTTACCCTATTGTCATGGTTGCAGTCATTCTGGCTACTGGCAGTATCTTAGGAGACAAGAGATAACCTTCTTATAAAAGAGATGGAGAGACACTTCTTGAAGTGGAATATTTGAGCAACAGATACAGAAAGGCTTAGCTTTGGCTTGTTAAAATGATTTCCTGTTTTTATTTTCACATTGAAAATGCATATCCTCACTGAAACCACAAGTAGTGCTGGTTCAGGTTCAATTCACAGCTGAGGAGAGTTGATTTATCAGAGTTACGCCTCCCTGCTGACTAGGACAGATATTGTTATGTGGGTGAAGCAGTCTTTGTCAGATTGGTAGAGGAATTCATCCCAAATTACATTCTCTCTGGAGTATCCTGCCCCACCTATTGCAGTTGTCCTTTAGAGAAAGAGTCAGAGCTCACCACTATAAATCAATATCAGCTAATTTTAAACCCAAATAAAGCATGTAGGGAAGATTTCATTGAGAATTAGAGTCCTAAATACACATATCAGTCAAGGCCTAACTTCCTAATCACAAAATTGTCACTAAAAACTAAATTAAACTAAATTCTGCCCCCAAATGTCATCAACCTTGAACATATCTGAATTCATGAAGAAAATAGTGTTCTTAGAGGTCTCCATATGACCAGAAAGCAAGCTGGAGAACATACCTACCCAGCTCTCTAAAATACAGAAATTAATGATACTTAAGTGTTCATTCTTACTGGGACTAATCAAAAAAGCAGGTTAGAGACATTCTAGTTCCCATGGACTGAGTTTTCTGCAAAATCTATTCAGCTTCAAATATACAGCAGATGCTGGCTTTCTTGTAAAGACCATGGCTGCAATGGTTAGTGCATGAAATCAGTGCAGGCCTGCACATATACTCTTGGCCAAGAGCCTGGATAACACCACCTGCTAAGATAAGAATATGAGTGTTTCTGTGTATTGAAGAGACAAAACTGAATGGTGCTAGTCCAAAAAAAAAATAGTGTTAAAGAGAAAGAAGACGCCTCACCCCAAACTGTCATCTTTAGTGGGGAAGACAGTGATCAGCTAGGTTAAACACCACCTATGTATTTTCAGACACTTCTAGAGCAAAGAAAGCTTAAAGAAAAAAAAATATGTTAAAATTTTAAATTTAAAAAAAAACATAACAAAAGCCACCATGAAAATTCATTACAGATGGGAAAGACTGAGAAGAAACCCCAACAATTGCCCTGGACTTGTGCCAGATATGGTGGCCCTGCAGCACCCCAACCTCAGCCCAAGCCACACAGTGTTCTTGCCCCAGAGGGAGCAGCTACGAGGAGCAGCTTGCTTGGTTTGGGTGTTAGCACGAGATCTGCACCCAGGCCCTCCCACTGCTGGATGCAGGGACCTTGTGGGGGTTCTCCTCACTCAGATGGAGGGGGAGCAAGCAGTCAATCTGCTCTGCTGGAGAGGGGTACTAGTGACTCCAGACCAGGATCAGAGGAATTGCAGGGGGAAGATGAAATTTTAGGGGATTTTTTTTAAATAAGGGTATCTAGAAATATGTCCATGCTTATTAACATTTCGAAAGAATCTAGAGCTGTTGTTTCTCAGTTGTATAACTGATACTGATCCTGAAAGTGTAGCTCACTGGTTACTAATTAATTATGTGATATTAATAAAATGATAAACCATTTTTCTCCTTATTTTAGTTAGACTTTTCAAACTGAGCAGTTGTTTTCTTGAGACAGTCAGGAAGAACAAGTTTATATCTCAAAATGCCCTATTCAATTCTGGTTTACCTCCTTTGCTTTTTGAGCAAGAAGAAAAAAGGCCAAGTTCACATCCATTTTTGACATAGCTGACACATCTAGAGACATACTGAGGTCCAAGTCATAAGTTTCTGTTGATATTATTTCCCATATATCCAGGATCTTCTGTCCCCTACATCCAAGAAGTACATATAAACTGTGTTTAGATATTTTCAGTATAAGCATTTTTGCTTGGCTACCTCTATAGTCAACACGAAGTAATAGGATGCAATTAGTTTGCCATATTTTATAAATATATTTAGGGATGAAATCAACGGCTTCTTAAAATAATTATTTTTTCTGAATTTATAAGGGATTTTACAGGATTAAATTATATCAAGACAGGTGAATACTGTTTCTACTGCTAAAATTTTTTTTCACCATTCTTATAATGAATAAAAGAAGATGCCTGCTGGGAAAAAATGTGTTAGAGAGCTAAACATGGGGAAGTACTTATGAACATCTTTCTGTTTAATGCTTATTTTGCTGATTTCTGGGAGTAGGTTATTTGGATTGCCATGCTCCAACAACCTGACATTTCATTCACTGCATTAGGAGTGTGTTGTGTTATGACCTATTGCATGGATAATAAAAAGGCAGACAATGGGATCCTTATACCCTGCTTAGGTCCAGTCTGTGACTGCCATTTTAACTTGAAGACTGGGACACACATTTGGGATTTACTGAAATATTTTCACTTTGATTTTCTGGCTAATCTAAACCAAAAGATTTATTATAGGCCTACGGCTTCATATTTTTCATTTAAAACTTTTGAATACTTAGTTATCAAACTTAAAAGATTCCTTGAAATTTTAAAAAGGGATAATGCAGTAGGATGTTTACACTGAGACGTGGAAACCCAGCTTCTAGATGCTGCCCTGAATAATGCACAGAGCAACCTAAAAAAGCCTGCAGGTATTATAGGCCGTGTTAGCTCGTCTGCTTAGCAGCAGAGGTCATGATGAGCACATCACCCTGGTGGTCCATTATCTCCTCATGAAATTCAGAGGCCAAATCAAGGATTCTCCTCTAGTATTAAGACTCTCTACAGGATTGGCACTAGCTGGCAGAAAAATTGTCTTTCTCTGCATGATCCTGACCTTCCAAGGCATAACATTCTAGTGAGGCTCTGAAACTCTCGACCAATGGAATAAAGATCATGTGAAATATCTGACAGCATCTGGACATCTAACTGTGAGGAAGAGTTACTGTCATGCATGCAAGTATTTGTATAAGTAATGCAGGAGTAATTGCTTCTCTGTAGCTTTCCTTTAAGATTCGTATATATGCATTTTACTTTCATATAACCACAAAAAGGCAAGTAGCCTCCAGCCTCCTTCCACAACCCAAGAAAAGAAAATATAACAAAAAATCAAGCAAACAACTAAACTCAACACATCAATACAAAAAACCTATAGGGTAGATAAAGAAGTAGAGGAAAGAGAGAGATTATTCTTCACATTTTTCTCTTTATACACATGGGATGAGGATCAGGAAAGTATTTGAGATAAAAAGGCTCAAATGCTGGATTTTGAAATAACTATTTATAAATTAAAACTTTATATTTTTATTTTGAAAAATAAACAAAAATGGGGAAGTATGGAGACTTGGTGGGGGAAGACGTGGATATTGTCTACTTTGATGCCAGTAAAACTTTGGACACTGTGCCACTAAAGTTCTTAATAGAGACTGTTGATATACAGGCTGGAGGAGAAGGCAGTAGAATAAGTTGAAAACAGACTGAATGACCCAGTCCAGTGGACAGTGGGCAGTGGTTGAAAGAGGGTAGTCGCTAGTGGTGTACCCCAGGATCAGTAGTGGGTCTGAAGCTGCTTAACATTGTCATAAATTATCTGAATGAATGGGCAGAGCACACCTTAACAAGTTTTCTGAGCAAACAATGCCCAGAGGAGTGGTTGATATGCCAGAAGGCTGTGTTGCCATCCAGAGGAACCTCAACAAGCTGGAGATATTAGCTGAGAGGAACCTCATGGAGCACAAGAAGAGAAATGTTAAGTCCTGTCTTAGGTGACAGAAAATTTCTTTAGCTGAAGTGCAGATTTTTTTCAAGGTGACTTTGCAGGCTTTCTAGTTTTAAATGTAGATGTCAAGAAATTAGATATGAGGAAAATCAATGTCTTTAACAACTTCTTTACCAAAGACATATTACCAGCTTTCAACTAGCTGTAAAAATATTTGTGCACATGTGAGTGTATAAACACAGAAACATAACTGAATTTGCCAATATGTGTAACCATGTACAAGTGCACGCAGACCTCAATACATACATACATACATATATACATACATTCAGAGACAGATTTTTTTAGGAAGATGTTTATGTGTACATTTGTATATACAGAGGCTTATTGAATGTTAAAAGATCAGGCACTACAATGGCATAATTTAAACAAATAAGATTTAAATACAAATGAAAAATAAAACAACTGTTTTTACTACTATCTTACCTCTTGTAGGGTTTACGGAAAAAATGTATTTTCTACAGCTGGGAATTGAATTTCTGCTGAAGTAGGCTAGTTTAAGCTCCCTATGTTTCTTGCAAATACTCATTAAAAGAAAGTAAAATCAATAAAGATATTCCTTCTAGAACTTGAGAAATATTTGCAAAAGCTGTAGTAAGTAATTTTTGCTAGAACAGAGATAAATAAATATATATATCTTAGAAATAATGAAATTCATTTAGAGTTCTGGGATCAGAGCTTAGGACTGTATAGTAAACAGTTCCAAAAGCATTAGCAAAAGTCAGAGAATGAAGATTTCACAGCTTAATATTCACATGGGAGAGTTTTTTGGGTAGAGTGATGGGAAGGAACGGTAGATATGAAACACTAACAGAGCAGTGGGAAGTATTTCTATGCTGTTCTGGGCAGAGCGGAGAAAACACCTTTTTCCTGAACTCGGCACCCAAACTGTAATTTCTAAAGAATACTTGATACCTTGTTTTGATTACGCTACCATAAGCTAGAAGTATTAAATCTTAATGGAAAATTCCAAATAATTCAGGCATCAGAATAGACCTTTAGTGGTTCTGAAGGAGACTTCTCTCAGAATGCCCCAAAGTGCACAAACCCGCTTTGCTGGACTACAGTACCCCTGCTGTCAGATTGCCTTCTGTCTCCTCTACAGTGAACAGCTGCCTTTGAGAAGTGTCTTATTCCAAGAAACTGACAACCTCATATTCAGTTCCACTATGAAATTGATGTGAAAAGGTTTTGGTCAATGTTTGATATCAGCATCCTGTGTGTTGAACAACCAGGAATGTCAGCCGGAAGAAGCAACCAATTAAAGGGGCTCTGGAGATTCAAATAACTTGTGTTATCCTTTCACTGCTCATTGACTTTTAGAATACATTTGAAATCACAGACAAAATCAATATAGGTTTTCCACAGAGAGTGTCAAAATACCTCACTAATTTGTGGAAGTAATGTAATTTAATATAAGTGTATGTAATGCATACATTTTCATCTTCAGAACAGACAGGATAAAATATATCAAATTCAAAATATGCTGAATTAATGTATTACAATGATGGAAAACCAGCACAAATTTTTCATTCGTTAATAGAAGTAAAAGTTGGTTCAATATAATATAATTGTAATATTATTGATAACATATAATCATCAAATAATAGCATTTGGCCAGAGTGCTGAGACGTTCAGATATATGTTATGATAAATATCCTTAATATTCCACTCAGAGTAACTATAGCTTTTAGTGTTTGGATTTTTTTTTCTCCTGCATATTACACAGATGAAAAAACTTGCTATGTCAGAACTAAAATGGAATTTTTATTTTGAACTAGTCTAGGAAGAAACATCTTTTGAGACACCAGAATAATTTCTAATACACTTGGTTTTCTCTTGGATTTTACTTTGTAAGAACTGATCTGGTCTAGCCATCCTCAGTGAGTTATAGGAAAGACCAGAACACAGTTCAGAAAGCTACACTTTTCCATCTGTAAGGGCTGTGTTGCAATAACAGCATTGCCTTTTTTATTATGGTATGCACAGCTCTGGTAGGTATCTAACTGTTTTCTTACAACTTTCCACTCATTTTTGAGGGGAGGTGGCTCATTTCACAGCAGCTACACGGCACTGGGAAATGAGGTTTTGTGGAGAAGTATCCTGCATGATAGTATTTGAAGTGACTAGGAAATGAGGCACAGGGAGATTGCTGTGCAGTATGATGGTTACTGTGAGTACTTCAAATGTTTATCATTATACACTACATTGACAAGCTTTTTACCCAGTTTGATGTCTTGTTGTTTAACAAGCATAGCTCTTCTAACACTGAATAAAAAATAATTTTTATTACATCTAAGCTGAATAGACAATAATAGGACAATGGTTGTTTTCCTGTGCCTCGTTGTTTTGAAGATACTGCTTAGGACAAGATTTTTGGCAAGTTTTTATAGGAAGCAAAAGTCATAGAATGCTTTAGGTTTGAAGGGACCTTGAGATTTATGCATTTCTAAAGGCCCTGCCTCCTGCAGGGATGCCTTCTGGTAGACGAGATTACTCAAAGCTCCACCCAGCCCAGTCTGAACATCTCCGGGAATCGACAGACAACCTTTCTGGCCAAAGTTCCAGTGGCTCGCCACCGTTATAGTAAAGCATTTCTTCATAATACCTAACCTAAACTTACCCTGGTTAACTTAAGGCCATTCCCCTTGTCATATCACGACATGGTCCTGTCAGAAGTCCCTCTCCAGCATCCTTATAGCCTCTTTTATATACTGCTAAAACGTGTCCCCAAAACCTTTCTTTGAACTCTCTCAGCCTGTCATCATAGGAGATAAAAATCCCTGCGACAGTTTTTTGTGCATCACACAGGGCTGGCTAGAGACTTTATAGAACTTCCTTATCCTAATACAAAGAAAATTGGTCATTGTATTAATAAAATAAATTATCTAAGTTACCTTCATTCCCAATCAGATATGTACAGAGCCGTTTTTCCCACAGAATCAAATGCACCCACATGCTGGCAGACAACTGGGCAGGCATGCGGCAGACAGCAAATCAGCAAGGCACAAAAATTGTACTTAGTTCTTTACTTATAAAAATAAGTAAGATTTAGATATGGTGTTATATTTGCATTACTTTTCTCAGAGCCACCAGTCAAGAGCAAATTTATTCACTACTACTAAGTTTATAAGGATTATAGTTCTCATGGAGATAATAAAAGGCAATGTTTTAGACTACTAGGTTGTTTGTAGAAGATTTCATCTTTGAAATTCTGATAATGGCAAAACTCCCATTGGCATTGAGGAGAATTTTGCCTGCCAAAAGACTGCAAGATCAACCAGAAAGTACTTACAATAAATTTACATTAAACTGAAGGGCTTTTATGACTTCAAAAATTGTTTTGGGAGTTCCCACATAATAGGTCTCTACACTTCTGATGAACTAATTTGCAGGTACTTCTTCATGGATATTAGTTTACACACTTCAGATAAATGTAAAAATTAGGATATCTTGTAGTAATGAATTTTGCCCTATCTTAAACTTCAGGGAGATAGGAAAAAAATTAACCATCAGCATTTAGTTTGGTTTTGGTCCAACTCTCTACATAACCAAAGAGACTTGTGATTCACCCCAAAAAAACTTTATGCTGGAGAGAGAGACCTAAATTTTCTTTGATTATGTCATGGTAATCAGAAGTACTTACCTCTTTTATTTGCATGAAGAATACATTTGTGTCTTGTGAAGTATTTTACTCTAATTAATGCTATTAATCTAAACATACACTTTTTAATTTTGCATTAAAACGGGGGTAGTAAAAATATGCTACTGTAAGAGTAATTTAGAAGTCCTCTTGGTGCTTTATATTACCTAGGGAGGAAGTGGGAGAGGGGCAGAGGAAGAAAAAGAGAAAAATAAGAAAGGATTAAGAGAAAGAGAGAAGGAGAAACAGAATGTTGGAAGAAGGGAGAAACTTTCTGAATGGTGATCCAGATCAGAAACCTTATAGAAATTAACTGATTATGATCAGAAATTCCCATGTCACTTGCCTATATTTAAGTGCTACTAATAACTCTCAAGATGTCATGAAGAAAGCAAATAATGGAGTCACTTTTACTATACTTTGCACAATGATGTTTTTGTTCTGATTAAATCATATTGATTTAGACATCATGACAGATCTTTTCTGATACAGTAACATAAAATGGCTTCTTATAATTTATTAATTTTGTTCCTTTGCCCTCCTAGAAAAGTCAAATCTGAAGACAAATATATGAGCTTACAATTATTATCAGTGTTTCATTAAACTGCTACAACCCATTTTTCGTATATAAGAAGTCCAGAACTGGATAATTGCAGCATGACTGCAGTACTGATTTTCTCCTTCTGTCAATGACTTTGTACTAATGACAATTCTATTGCTCACAACCTTTGAATACCAGACAGGTAATTTTGTTCTGATTTATTTTACCTTAAATAATATTTGATTGGTATGACCTACATGATAGTATCACTTACTCTAGGCATCATAAATGCATCTGAGTGTTTACCACACCAAGAAATTCATCACAGCAGTCTGAAAAAAGGTTTTGGACACAATAAAATTACTTATTTCATAAAGTGGCTTTCTAAATAGATTTCAAAATTTCACATCACTAGAAAAGTCAGGTCTAGAAACATTCTTTTCTTAAGAGAAAAATAAGGTTCAGTTTTCTCTCTCTAAATAGACACATATAGATTACAGATCTGATACTAAATGGTCTGGCTCTGAAAATTGCATACAGATCCATCAACAAAATTGTACAGTACAGTTTTATAATTCCCCTATCCAGTGTGATCTCAGTATACTTTTTATGAGATTGCATAGCAAAAGATTACCCTGCTGCACCTTTTTTTTTTTTTTTTTTTTTTTTGAATGTGGAATAGAAATGTGGACTGTTTGAAGGAAATCATCCAAAGGTATACAGAAGCTGCTACCATTTTTCTCTTCCACTTGCTACTTCTGATTAGTTCGTAGGGAGGTCAACTATGGAAAAATAGAGAAATGGCCCAACAGGGAACAGAAATGAGAAACTGTTAAACCTATTGTCTTCTCAGCACTGAGATGTCAGTACTTTCGTAAATACAAAAAGATCCCTCATTCACCTCTGGTATTAGCTAAGCTACAAGAGTCATCTGGTATTTGTATGAGCCTAGTTCCTTTAGTTTTGATGTGATCTTCTACCAGAGTAAAGTGGTTTAGAAATAATGTTTAAATCTCAATACAGGGTTTTCACAAAACCACTAAAGTTCTCACAAGGTATTTTTGTGGAAGAACAGTCTTTATTAGATAATTACTTTTTTTTTTTTGATAATAAAACAGGTAAAAAAGGAAAAAGAAAATTTCTTTCCTCTATATTTTCAGAGCCTGATATAGTCTGTATCCAACTGGCCTACCAGTTCCACAGGGAAAGGCATTTTCACCAGTTATCTATACACACAGAGAAACCTGTATCAATATACCTGGAAACATTTATATGGAATTTTGTTTTATCTTAGAAACATGTTACTTCCCTGGCCACTGGTATAACTCTTACCAAATCTTTGAGTTTTGATTAAGTTTTAAAGGAAAGGATTACACTGTAAAGCTTATAATTTTATCTTCAATTAGAAAAAAATCAGTATACAAAAGAGGTGTTTTCATGTTTTCATTCATTTTTTGAATGGCTTTTCTGTCTTTTAAAAATATCCCATACATATGTGGTTACAGCAGCAGAAGGACTTATTTATGAAGTAAAAGTTATAAATAACAAATATCTCATTTAAATGCAACCCTACTGACAGCTGAGAAAAGGAGGCAAACATCACAATTTTAACTTTAGGAAATTAATCACGTCTTAACACTGGGTACTCAAAGTTAATAGAATGTATATTACAAAGTGAAGAAGAATTTTTGGGGAAAGGAAAGTATTAAAAATAAATAATGTACAGCAATGTGTCTGTTCAGTGACAGTGAACTGGCCTTTTAAATATCTCATATTTATTTTTCTTTAATTATCATTCTCCACAGATACAGGGCTTAGTCTGAACTGAAGTGTGTGCTACAGAACTAGCACAGCTACTAGCAACTTGCATTATATTGCCTGCCAGTCATTTTATTAAGCATGTACTACCTTGAGTTTTATCACAGCAGACAGCAAATGAGTAAGAGAATTTTAGGAAAATTGAAAACATTACTTTATTCACTTTTATAATACAGATTTTCAGTTAACAGTTTTCTTAAAAAAAAAAATGTATAAACCCCATATGCCACTCTCACTAGTAATAGCAAATAAGACAAGTGCTCCTGCTAGAAATGCCTTTTAGAATCATCATTAGAAAACTCAGTAACAGCTATTTGAACACAGTCTAGTTAACCAAGAAACACTATGCATAAAAGAATAGATAATTGTCTCACCTTCAAGACAAATAGATTTCTCCAGCAGCTATCAGAGAAGCAAGTTCTAAAGGCAATAGGGATTCACCATTTTGCTCAGCCCACCAATATATTCAGTACATCACAGCAGTGTCTTAACAGATGTACTAAGCCCTTTTCTTAAGTGACAGGTTCTGCACTATACAGAATTTTGTAAATTACTTCCAATTTGAGCACCTTATAGATGAAACAAAATACTTTTAAAAGCATGAGTAAAGGTAGAGGATATGAGTTTTGAAGGTCTACCTACTAAAAATCACATGAAAGTTCATGCAGTTTTCTGTTCCCTGCTTTTCTGTCTGAGAAAATAATATGTTGAAATTATTTAGTCTTCAAGGACTGGGCACACATGATCAAATATAGATATCTACAGCACTGAAATCATCAATTCAGTTCCTCAAAGTGCCCCATAGCTGTTTGACCCATATTGACTAATGAATGGCAGTAAGGCTCATTCTCAGGGAAAAAAAAAATAACCTCATCTAAACATAAACTTGTAGAACAAGTAAAATGAATTGTGTCCTAAAAGTGAAATATTTTTTGTTTAAATATAAAGACAGACTTATATGATTAGTTCTTGTGAGGTTTCCTGAAGTGCATATGTTTAAGATAATCAAACTGTATAGTTTTATCAGAAAACGTGAGCTATGTTGAAATGGTTGTGGAAACCTGTTTTGTCCTCTGTGATAAAGAAATCTACCAGAAAGTACTGGAAAACTGCTGAAATCTATAGTGACACCCACTCTTCAAAATAAAAAATAAAAAAAACCAACCAACCAACAACAAAAAAAACCAAACCTAAACAAAAAACAAAGCCAAAACCAATAGCAAAACAAACACAAAATGAAAAAAAAAATCCCCACTCCACAAACAAACAAAAAATCTTCAAATCAACAAAATAGAAACTCCAAAAAACCTTCTATTAAAAACTAAAATCAATCCAGTGTAGAGTTTTTCCCACAATCTTCTTTCAGGGAAAGAAGATATGTGAAAGACCTTCCATGAAGACATGCTCTTTCATATATAACAGCCTATCCACCACATCTAAACAAGTCAGAGTCTATTCACATATATTTTGAATCCTATGTTTTATGACCACTGGGCATCCTTAATACATTGTATATACTATAAATCTCCTATTTTTAAATTAATATAAATGACCTTTATGAAAAAGTTATGCTATAGAGTTTAATTTTTTTTTTAATTGAAGACATAATATTCCTCCAAGCTTGCTGTCTGATTGAATATGTAATGTAACTCAAAATGTGAGAATGTCATAGGACATCAGAGGAAAGGAGGTAGAAATACACACAAGGACATACACCTCTACAACTTTGAAAATAATGATTTTTTAAAAATATTATTTTTATACTCAATTTCATCCTCCTTTCCCTTTTCTAATTAGCTTTCCTCCATAACTTCTCTTATAGCTATATAACCTCTGGCTGGGATGACATGTGGAAAAATTCCTCTGAGGCTAATGGTAATGTGGTTCTCCGGATTGTCCAGTAATAATCACAAAGTATTGTTGATAAAATCTCTCAAGCACAACACCTCCAGGATAACAGAGAGTGGCCATAAATTAGGAATGACCTGAAGTTCATTTCCCTTTTTGTGTGAAAAGAGAATGACCCTATCTCTCCTCTGCTGTTATTCATTTCAAGGTCAAGTCAACATATTATATTTTACTTACAATATTTTATGATACATGATTACTCAGTAGATACACAGTACTCTTGTATTTTCTGTCCTTTATTGTCTATGACTAAACATTGAAATGGAAAATAAATGCCTTATGTGCAAGTGGAGAATCTATGTACTACAGATCAATGACCAATCAACCAGTTGTCGCTGATTGAGGAATCTGATACGTGTTCTAAAAACCAATACCTCTGCAGGTTCCTGTGATCATAAGTAGAGTTTATTAGAGACAAGAGCTAGATCTCTGATCCTAACCCTGAGAGTCTGAGATTCAGAATGCTCAGTGATGTGCCTCACAGAGTGTCAGTGATTAAAGCAATTTTTAATGTGTAATTCTTTGTTTATTTTCTGGGCAACTGCTTCATTTTATATTGTCCCATTATGAAAACCATATGTAGATCCTGCTGTAATATGCAGAACATAATTACTCTCTTGCTGAATTATTTTTATTTATCAGCAATGGCATAGACTCATACAGGGATGTACAACATATAGAAGAATTTTCCCTTGTTTCTCAAATGTCAATTATTTTAAAGCCTTGTTTTAAAAATAATCCCAGACATGAAATTTGCTTTTTTATTTGAAGTTCTCTACAGGATGGATCTGTAATGAGAAATGAAGATGAAAGCTTTTTTCAGATGAATAAAAGGAATTGTTCATTTCAGAAATTCCTAATGAACTTTTAGTGCATACTGTATGCCTTCCGTACATAGGAGTAGTGAATAGCAGCATAAGAAAATAAAAATCATGCAGCCATTATTGTTACTGTCATCATCATCAGTCATCAGCTCCATCACACAGGTTTGTGCGTATGCTGTAATGAAAGAAAAAAAGAGGAAGCGAAGAAAAGGAAAAAAGAATGAAAAAGATAAAAGGCTCCTAGTAATTCTAGATTGCTGAATAATTTTAGCTAAGAAGTACACTACCCTCCCAAATGACCTCCGAAAGGAGGTTGCAACTCATCAGCTCTGTCATTAGCCTAATCAATATAATCCCATTATATTTGTGGGGGTTTTGTTTTGTTTTTTTGTTTGGTTGGTTGGTCGGTCGGTTGGTTGGTTTTTTTTATAGAGATGCTCCTAGGAAAGGTTATCAGCAACTCCTGTGTGAGAATTCTTCTGTCCCCATGGATGCACAATATGTCACCCACTGTCAGTCAGATCATCACCGACACGGACAAGAAGCAGTGGCTCTGTGATTGGCCCATGCAACATACTACATTCTTCCAGAAGAATGAACTTGAGTCCAAAGGGACCGTCATTGATGTTGTCAAGCATGGAGATTTGGTGCGAATTCCCTGCTAAGTCAGTCAGACCAAATTATTTTTTATGATGTGTTCCTAAGGAGGCCCCTGGTAAAGATAGTGGATTTTCTACTTTTGTTTTTTACTAGTCTTGTTTCTACTTATCAGGATGCTCAAAAGGACCTTTTATAAATTTCCCATAACTTTTACAGGAGTAAAAATTGGAGTTTTGAGTCACTGAAATTTTGTGGCAAATGTGCTGGGCTGAGCATTAGCATTGCAATTTTCAGCACAAAATGCTAATAAATACAGAAATTTCTTTTCCTGTAATGACAGTTCTTTAACGTTTCTCACCAACCACAGTAAGCAGCAGGAGCAAAAATGTCACTGTAGATGGCTTTAAATTTGATTAGAGACCATGAGAGTTTTAGGGTAAACTATAGGTAAAAAAATTCACACCTAAATTTAGGAAAATATTATTTAGATGGAGAAGTTTGTGTTCTGTTCTTTTGCTGTGTTTTTTTTTGGTTTTTTTGTTTTTTGGGGTTTTTTTAGTATTGTTAAAAATCACAATGTTTCTGTGTTCACTGAGAGAGAGAATAATTGTGCAGAATTAGGCTTTTTTAGAGTTCCAGGACAAGAGCCATATGAAGTTCATAAGATATCCATATACAGAGATCCAGGAAAAATCATTTAAAGCTTGATGCAACCTTTAAGTTCCCTAGATAATTTGGGAACAAAATTTTATTAATGTTGTCTAAACTTTTAAACTTGCACCAAAATGAAATAGGAAGAAATTGTTTCTAACATCTAAATAAACACATTAAAAAATCTTATCTATCATTGCCACTGCACTATCATCCATTATCTTAGACATCTGCATGTACTTCAGAATTAGACATCAATATTTGTTGATGACTTTATGGTCATGTCATCAGTTAAAGATGATCAATACCTTTTTCTGACTTGCGTGAAATATTTAAAAAAAAATTCAGTGCAAACTGCTCTGGTATGAAAATGAAAAGCAAAGTGTAGCAAGTTATGTTTTGCACTTCCTCAAGCCTCAGCTGTCAAAACAGCTCTGCAGGGTTTGATGGATTTTTGCTTTTGTTTTGTTTTCAACCAAGGTATGATAAGCCACTCTGTGTAATTTTGCTCTAAAAGCATTTTTTTTGTGGTTGGTTAGCTTTGCTTGGATACCAGATGCCCACAGAGTCTCTCTATGACTCCCCTCTTAAGCAGGGCAGGGGTGGGAGGGCAAAGAAAATTAGATAGGAAAACCCTCTAATATGAGGATCAAAATAAAAGCAACAACCAAGGCAGCATGAGGAAGCAAAATAAAACAAAACCAGGTAAGATCCAACTCAGGAGCTGGGGTTTCAGTGTTTGTAGTGGTTCCTCTGTAAGAAAAACACCATAATAACAAATGCCAAGACTCGTCATTTCTCTTAATTTGTGTTGAAGAGTAAGCATCATATGGAATATCCCTCTGATCAGTTTGGGTCAGCTATCCTGGCTATGTCCCCTCCCAAGATTTTGCCCACCCCCAGCCTACTGGTGAAGGCGGAATACTGAGGGGACAGCGCTGATGTTGTGCCAGCCCTGATCAGCACTAGAGTTTTCTAAACACCTTTCCAGCTACCATTGCAGAGTACAGAACTATAAGGACAGCTATGAGGAAAATTAAATCCTTTTCAGCCAAGACGAAAACACTTTTCCATGATCTAAAACAAAACAAAACAAAAAATTATTATAAGATTTTTAAAATACCTAATTACTTGAAGTATATGCTGGGAAGGCTTATATAAACTTTTTTGACTTTTTATTTATTTTTCCCCAAAAGAGACCTGCTCACAAAGAGTTCGAGTTCTGGTTTTTCTCATTTCAGTGGGAGGAAATAACTGTTATAGAGCCAGTCTCTTCCTATGGATAAAGCATACCTTAAATTATGAAATATCAGAGAGAGAAAACTGGATGATGACTGACTTCTCCAAGTCAGTCCAGACTACAGATGATGAAGAACTCCGATGCAAGTTCAGTTTTAAAATGGTGCCAGATGGCAATTTCTAGAATGTGTTAGACAACAATTTTCATATCTTGGACAAGTGTTGCTATAGATTCATCACTTCAATGTACCTAATAAGATGATTTATCATAAACTAATTTTAAAAGTATTTAACCCAGAAAATTATTGCCTATTATCATCTCAAAAATTTCTTGTGACAGATTTGAGTCGACTTCTCAGAGAAAGAAGAATAAACAGAGGAATTTAGGGCAAAATATGTTTTAAATGCCAATTACTTATACAGTTTTCTCAAGAAAGAATCAAGAAACTAATTCAACCTTTTGGAAAAGGAATAGATTTCTTTCCTATGTGCCAGTAAGAATTCAGTCTTCATAATTTCCCTCATTATTAGGTCAATGGTAGCAATGGGTCACGACACGACAATGGGTCAAAACATAACACAACAATGAATTAGGTCAATGGTAGCAATGGATCAAAACACAACTCTTTGACAAACATTCATCTATTGACTACTAGAGCAAAATTTCTAAATCAGTAGTATTTTATCAATACTTAAATATTTATCTACTTATTTATTTATTTATTATTTTGTAGTGATTTAAAAAGTTTCTTAGACCTTCATTTTAAAAATATAAACTCTTTTCTGAGTCTTAGAGACAAAATATAAATTTTATTTAAATTCTTATGCTTTCAAAGATAAACTGACTGATTTATAATAAGTATCTATTACATTCTTAAAAGTTTTTATCAAGTAGTAGACAACAACACAACAGTTAAAAAATCCCAGAACACAAAACTCAGAACAATACAAGATACTTTAAGGCAATTTTTCATTTTCTTTAGGTTTCTCTCAATTATATCCTCTACCCTTTGCATTCTGATCAAATGAAGATTCACACGTACCATTTAAGCCCTTTACTCCTCATGTACAATCACACACAAATACTCAGAGGCAACCACATATAAAGACCTCAGACAGTCTTATCATGGTATCTCCTTGCAGACAAACATTGGAAGAGATTTTCTGTATGAATCAATACGATCATACCATGGACTTTGGTTTGACCTTTGCTTTATATATTATGCTTATGACAACATGAATTATCAAGACTCTGCATAATAAAGCCAGATAAAAACTGACTAGAGAGTAGAGCTATTATTATCTTTTTATACGCTTATATAGAAAACATATCTTCCTCCTTTCTTTCATTATATCAACTTAAAACACCCTCCTGAGAACTTCCAAATGAAGTACCGTTGATGCATGGAAGATATTTACCTAATTTTCATTAGCAGGAGAAAAGAACAGAGAAACATAAAACATACAAAAAACATTATCTCTCTAGAGATAAATTTCTCATGTTTGTGTTAACTATTTCCAGAAAAATGAAACAGGCCTGTTTCTAAAATTGGAGCAATCTCTGAAAGTTTGTATGCATACATTGGGGACTATTGCATCAACTGTTTCTGGTATATTCAAGTAATGTTTGATTTCAGTGCTCAGAAAAGGAAATTAACTTTTCCTAGGTTAGAACACTAGAACAACATGTAAACTATTCAGTACTGGCAGAAGTGTGCGCCCAATAAGCCCAAATTGCATTCACACCAACTGGCGTGTTCCACCTGACTTAGGCATTTATTCCCCAAATTGTGTCTCTTCTGCAACATATGCTTTGCAAACTCAGAGCAGATAATACTCATACTCGCTTAATATCATGGAGGAAACAAGCTAAGTGTGAACAGAAATGAACAAATTTTAACAATCCAGTATTTGAAAGAAGTCTGTTCCACAGTTTCAGAAAGATCTCTTAGTCTAGACTTCAATAGCGCTGGTAGGCAGTTTTTCCTGGGCCTAAATAATGCTCTTTGGAGCTTAATAGCCGCAAACATAATATTATCAGAATCATGTTGTTAGCCAAAATAAGGAATGCAATTAAAAACCTTTTAAAGTCCATTTAATGAAAGCAGCAAAATACTCATTGGAAACTAGGAAATCTGCTTTAGAGATGACCCCAGTTGTCTTTTGATGTTTGTAAGTTATGAGTTTTCTAAATAAGGTTTGCAGTTCATTGTTACCCATGCTTTTTCATTATAATGAAGATTGCAACAAATTGGCATGTACAATGGGTTCACAGAAGGAACAACCTCCTGTAAATGTATTTGTAAACATCACAGAGTGCTGCTATTGTTCAGTGCTATTTCATTTCTTCGCTGATTGCCAGAGTTTAAATGGATTTACTACATCTGAAAGTTTCCAAATTGACATTCAGGAAAGTTGCAGAAGCTTAAATATAGGGGAGAAAAAAAAAAAAAGGGAAAGACATAAGTGGGATGTTATCCATTCTTTTATCATCTGATCTTTTCATTGGATGATTGTCTGACAGGTCCATTCTAGACAGCATTCATTCCACTACTTAATTTATTTATTTCTTTTGCATAATTCAAAATTATTTTTAAAAAATCGAAAGGGTTTGGGCACAGGATTGTTTTTATGCATAGAAGCAAGCTTATGAGGAATATGATAAAATGCTGATTTGTATATATGAATTTTATTTTTAACTATGTCCAACCAGCTAATATAAGAACTAAGCCAAACCCCTTCGTTGCGCATAAATTAATTAGAGTTTGTATATGCCAACAATTTCCACTCAGATGACAGATTCTAATTGGAGAACCAAAATTAATCTTTTAGTATAAGAAAAAAGTATCTCTTTTAGAGATGATGATCATGTCTTAAAATTCTGTTAACAACGGCTTTGAAAATTGTAGTTTGCCAAAAATTCATTGCAAGAAAAGAACTGAGTAACATATGTTGTGGCTTAACCCCAGCCACAACCAATCACCACACAGCCACTCATTCACTCCCCCACCAGTGGGATCAGGGAGAAAATGAGAAGAGCAAAAGCTAGAAAACCTGTAGGTTGAGATAAAGACATTTTCATGGGGAAAGCAAAAGTTGCATGCACAAGCAGAGCAAATGAAGGAATTAATTCACTGCTTCCCACGAGCGGGAAGGTGTTCAGCCATCTCTGGGAGAACAGGGTCCCATAACATGTAATGATTACTTGGGAAGACAAACACCATCACTCCAAATGTCCTCCTCTTCATCCTTCTTCCCCCACTTTATATACTGAGCGTGACAGTCTGAAATATCCTTTTGGTCAGTTGGAGCCAACTGCCCTGGCTGTGTCTCCTCGCAGCCTCCAACACCCAGAGCTTCTTGGCAGTCTGGCAGTCCGAAAAGCAGAAAAGGCCTTGGGTCTGTGTAAGCACTGCTCAATAATAACAAAACCATCTCTGTATTATCAACCCCCCATTCAGCCCAAATCCAAACATAACCCCATACCAGCCACTGGTAACAAAATTAACTCTACCCTGATTGAAACCAGCAGATTTCTCAGAAACTGAAGCGGAGGAATTTGTAACACACTGTCTTGAAAGACACAGTGTGTCTTTCAAGTTGTCATTATGCATTAAAAGGTGAAAAAGTATTTTATTATAGCCAGGTAATGAAGTTATTTCTTCCTTTTATTGTTTTCTATTCTTTTGACAGCATTTTTTAACACATATTTTCCCTTCCTTTCAGTTTTGTAATACTTACTGCCCAGAACCAAACCCGGTTGCATTACTGTAGTGACAGCCAAACTAGTTTCACCATATGCTGTCTGTACTATCTATATTATGCAGAATGAATCCAGCAGTTGTGACTGATGGTAGTTCATGAGCCGTCAAAAACTTTCCCCTAGGAATTGAAAGGAACACTCCACCCAAGCACAGGCATGGCACAGTAATAATTTTTGTATGAGTACAATTTTTCAGATTTAATGCAGCACACACTGAACACCAGGTCTGAGTCTGTGTTTGAATAGTGCTGTGCAAAATTAAAGTGTTCCAGAGTGGTTTTTTATTGTCTATATTATTTTCTATGATGTTATGCCTGCTTCTATTTTTGCTTCTGGGCTTAAGTTTGTTTTGATTTTGTTTAATACAGCTGAGGGCATTGTCTATTACATCCAATTTTCTATATAACTCATAGAAGCCCAATCAGAAATTTTTGGTGATGATAACTTAGTGACAGAGTATCACTTTCTCATTCTTCATTTGTAACTACAATGACTACCAGAAAGATTCTCTCAGTTTAGATGTATGATTTAGTAATATGACCAAAAATATTATCAGTATATGATTAGTTTGATATGCATGGGTAATATTCAATTAATGATATATATACAGTTAATCACAAATTAACTGGATGACTTCTGTTGACTCAGTATAAGCAAACTGTTGGCAGTAACCTTTCTAATGAGTTATAGATAATAGGAAATTTAATATCTACTTCAAAAAAGAAAAGCAAAGAGGGAAGTCAGGCAGTTAAAGCAAAGAAATTTAAGTTTAGGTAATCTAATCTACCCTAACTTTTACTTTCTGAAAATTTCAGCAGCAATTTATAAACCAACCTATTTGCAAGTACATTGGAGACAAGAACACAGCAAGCAAAATGCAGCTGTATGAAGAATAGGCAGGGTAAAGCCAGCCTAAACCACCTAATCTTTCTACACAAATAGAAAGGGAATTATGTGTCATGTAGTTTCAATTTTTGTAACATATTTATTGCTCTTTGCACATGACATTGTCTTAAGAAAATAAAAGAAAGGTAGTTAAATTACACTGGGGGGAGTTAAGCCAGATTGGATACCCATAGCCACAGAGAAGGATGTAAAATTGTCCTCTGTAATCTTGATGTATCAGAGAAGAATTAATGAGCTTCAAAATCAACACAGAAAATTCAGTATAGACACTGGGGAAACATGAAAAGGTAAGGTAGTGAATTACAGTCACAGGTTGCAGTGGGAATCTCTATCATAGAAGTCTTTAAAAGTGCAAAAATGTCTATGAAGAATCATAGAGACAACTGATTTTGCCTTAAGGCAGGGAAAAGGACCAGATGACCTCTCAATGTCTTCTTACTCTTGGTTTTCTGAGATTTATTATGCAGATGTCTAAATTTGAATACATTATTAAAAATATTGTAATACTTCAGTTAATATTTTAAAATAATACTAAAATAGTTAATGCTATCCAACAAATATTGATAATGATAAAAGTAGTATTCTTTGCTTATAGTTTAAATTATTATTGGTATTTGAATGAATATTACTGAGTAGAAATGTTATCCATTAAATAAGATTAAATATATGAATCAATATTCAAAGAAAATACTCAAGGTCACTACTTTTTATTATTATTTCACAGCTATAAATTTTATTTCCTGATAGACCCATTCGGATTGATACAAATTTTTTTATGAACAAAAGAACCAGTGGAATAGCTCCAAGGATACATGTGCTCTGGTCTCTTTAATCTCAATGACATGAATTCTATTCATCCATTTAGTGTGGCAGAATAGCAAGCTTGAATTTCAGTAATGAAGATAAGAATGTAATTCAGTTTTTTTTCAAGACACTGATAGGCAGGATCCCATGGGAAACTTATCTGAACAGTAAAAGGACTGGTGAGATCAGTTTTTCTTCTCGGAAAGACTCTTTAAAACACAAGGAGGTCAATCCCAATATGAGCAAGAATGTGTAGCAGAGGGCCAGGTAACTCAATACAGAAATCCAGAATGAGCTCAAGCCAAAAAAGAAAGTACAGGATGGAGTTGGGAACACTCCACTAAGGAGCAATACAGAAACAGTGCCTAGGTGTTCAGAGCAAGAATTAGCAAAACTGAAGTTCAGCTGATACTGAAAATGGCAGGAGATGTGAAAGGGAGCAGGAAAAAATTCTATAGGTAATTAAAGAAATAAAAGTGGCATAAAGCAAAATATGCAGCTGCTGCTGAATGTGAAAGATATCTAGATCTATAGGATATTAGAAAACTTGAAATACTCAGCATCTTATCTACTCAGCAATTTCTCTACCTCAAGCTATCCAAGTCCCTGTCCCTAGAGGCAGAGTACAGGTGAATAAGTGCTTCAGAAGGTGCCAGAAGACAATTAGATGGACCATGTCTTAGTGATTGCTATAGCAAGTTTTACCTAAACAAGTCAATGGGACCAGACTACATGGGAGCAAAATGCATTCACAACATGAACAGGAGAAAAGAGGAGGATGTACTGAAGGGTAGGACTGACATTTTGCAATCCTTGAGTAACCCGGTGAAACTCAGTGGAAAACAAACATAAAGCTGTGCACCTGGAATGGAGTCAACCCATGCGACAGGACAGGCTAGGAATGTGATGTGCAAAGTGTCACAATGAGCAGAAGATTAAACAAAGACTGAAACAACAGAGTACCCATGCTGAGTGGAGATAAGACATCCAGATTCTCCTAGATATGTTCAGTGACAGATGCAACAGATAGAAAAAAGCTATGGCAAGTAAAATTCTGATCAAATATATAGAAGAAAAGATTCTTCATGGTGATGGTGGTCAAGCACTAGAATCAAGGAATACATGAAATATCCATCCCTCCTAGAAATTCTCAAATCTAATGCATCTAATAGAAGAGTCTAAATTCAAAACTATCCCTGCTTTAATGAGAACCTTGGGTAGATGGCCTACTCTGTCTCTTCTACCCTAATAATTTTCATGGTATCTTTCTTTTTTTTTTTTCAAAATTATAGGAAACATACCCATAATATCATATTTGTTGATTTAACCTTAGCTTCTTCTTCCAGGAGTACCTTATATTTCCTCAAGCTTCTGTTTAACTCATACCATTTTTAAAAGCTCCTGTCGTCACTACTTTCCTTTACATGTCGTACTCCTTTTCATATAGCCACTACTTGGCCATGTTGTGATTATTTCTTTACATTTCATTCCTTTTGAACACATAATCATTTTTCTGTTGCACTTTTCTGAACTCCCTGTGATTTGTTAATATACGTGTGATATTGTGGTTCCCAGAATAGAACTTATTCTTGCAGGTACAATCACACTGCTGTCATATAAATGGAACTGTTGTCAGTCTGCTGTATGACATCAATGTGACAGATTCTTTGGCCTCTAACAATAAATCTTGTTTTGTTTTAAATAGGAAGAGGAATGATAATTTCTGTATTTTTGAGAAGCTGGAGCATAAATAGGCACAAACATGCACAAACACTTAGACATGCAAAAGAACACACACAGATATAAAGAGTTGAGAGAGATAGAGCTAACTTCTACCTAACGTCTCATGTGCAAAATGATTACAACAGGAGGGAAAAAAAACAACAAAAAACCCCAACAGAAATAGAAAATTAACATCATGGACTTTTTACAATAGGAAAATTAGGGAAGTTGGCTAGAAATAACAGTAATTAACAAAACACAGCAGAAAAGATGCAGAAGTATATCAGTCATTGATTCATTTCCCTTGAATGGTGCACCTTTTCATACAGTGATTTGGTGAGATGCTTTCATAAAATCTTTCGATATGACAGTAAATTATAACACTTTTGATTAAATAAATCACAAAGTATAACTGAGCATGACCTAGAGGAAAATATCTTTGGGTACAGGGAGCAGAAATGTTCTCCAAAGCTGTCTGCACTTAAAGCTCAACTCTGCCTCACTGGCAGACTATCATCTGGTTTCAAACTAGCAATGTCAGTTAAGCTATTTGTTCTGTTTTAACACCATTTTCTTAGTCTGGTCTTGATAGTTTGAGATTTTCTCTCAGACTGTCCCAAGAGAATCGTCTTCAATGCAAAAGCTTCTGACTCCACTTCACACCTGACTCAGTGAGATGAAGCATAGACTAAAGGATCTTGCTCCCCCTTGATTGTATTCCTAGATGAAATATATTTCAGACAGGTGTACAGGAGAAGGTTATGAACTGCAAGAAAAAATGAGTTCAGAGGGTAAAAGTGACAATTATTTTTCTACCTGAACAAAAGCATGAAAATGATTGGCCTTTTCCTAAAAAATGTATCAGAGTTTCTGACACTTTTGCATGCCAATTCTGATGCTTTTTTAGTCTTTCTTCACATAAGTATCCCAAAACCCCTAAAGAAGATCTGACAAGCACCAGTTTTTTATATCATCACCTGACTGCTGTTTCTTAAAAGAAAATGTCTAGAAAGCATGTATTGCAAATAATTCTTTACAAATGAAACAAGTCTTGGTAATCTATGTGGTGGTACTTACCTATAGCCTCTTATTTACCCATAGAAAAATGACAATTTGTGTCTCAAGGAAATTCAACTGGAACATAATCTGCTTAAAACCAGATCTGGACTGTAGTCCATGTCATTAATTTACAATCCTTGAAACCAAAAGAAACTCAGAAATAGGATTTTGAAGAAGTTTTGGCATGCCTTTCATCTGCCAACACGTTTGGGTTTGTCAGCTGAGCCTAAAGGGGTACACAGTGAAATTAATTTCTGCAACCAGAGCTAGTATGATTTAAATCTGAACAAGTAGTTGACCTAGTGAATTGAGGGACTAGTCTGTCTCTTTCCAAGAGTCTCCACCACTGAAAGACAGTTTTCAATCTAAGGTCATGTTGCCTTGCTGAAGAGAGACTTTAGCTCAAAAGAAATTATTCAGATGTAACTGAGCATCTTCAGATGGAATCTAGTAGGGAGGTGATGAATGTCCATTTGACCTATTCTGCTCACATTCTGGGTTAGTAGTCTTCTTGTGCATTTTTTTTCCCCAAGTTGTTAAATATATTTTCATTGGCTTTTAATTTCATGCTCAAGCATATGAACTTCACTGTTAACTTATGCTAAAGCTCTTCAAGATGATTGCTGAAGAAGAGCACCATAGAATAAAAGCATGTAGAACAGTATCTCCTCTAGTACTTTGTGTACAATGTTGTAATATAGGTTTTAGTTATTCCACAATGAATTTTGGCCATAGAAACATGTCTGCAGCCTAACTTGGTTGCATAAACTTTTGATTTTATTCCTCTACATAGTCAATTTCAGCTTTCCATTCAGTATAATCACTTAACTCAATTTTTTGAATAGCAATCTCTCCTTTTCTTTTGGTTTTTGATTTGGTTTGGTTTGGGTTTTTTTGGGGTTTTGTTTGTTTATTTGTTTTTTTTTTAGTTTGGTTTTTTGTTTTTTTCCGGATACATTTATTCTGTTAAAAAAAACCCTAAGGGATTAAAAGTCCTTTTATTTGAAACATGCATTTTTGCTGACTGCTTCACCTGTTTTCTGTTAGGAAACAGAAGAAAGTTCCATCAAAACTTCCACCCATTTGGATTACATGACACCAGGTAGAAAATTTTGGTCTTGTTTTTTAGTATGTGTATGCATACTTTCTTGCATATAATGTCACTGATATTTCCATAAATGTCATTTTTCAAAATAAATATGCATTTATTTTCTCATATTATAAACTAATCCCAGGGCACATTGAGTGATCGTAACATGTATGACAACATTTTCAGAAATGTATGTGGAATAAGAAACTACCATATTTTGCTCATTAAAATGCTGGTGCTACTGAGATTAAACATACCAGCATCAGTCTTGATACTGAGTGTCATGATTGTGTATTTTTTCCAAAAAAGCTTTATTTGCCCTATTTTCCTGCTGAAAAAAACAGAGGTTTTAGTGGGTGTTATTTATGCTTTGTGATGAAGGATAGGCGTCTCTTTGAACTTGAGTTCTCTTTACATGTACTGACAGATAATAATGTACAGGGCAAATAGAATTAATTATAATGCCAGATATGAATATTAATGCATGAACATAATCTTACATTTTTCGATAAGTATTCTTATTCAATGCTAATAATCAGTATCTTTTTTTCTAATGATAGGGCTGCCTAATCTCTTTTCAACAGCACTCTTGCTAATCAACATGAAACAAACCACCAGCTTATTCAGAGAACAACTGTGTCTCTGTGGTCTGAACAGTAATGGAGTCTGACAACAGGTTATAAACAAAATTTTATTCAGGCACTAGGAAAGAGGAGCAGCAATGCAGCCAAATGGTGACTCACTTGATCCCTGAGAGCGAACACGGGGTCAGAAACTATGCCGTGGCTCTGGTGGACTATCAGGAACTCGATGTCAAGTCAATCGTGCAAATGAATTTTGAATGTGAATGAGAGTTGTGTCACTCCTTGGCTCCACCAGCATGAGTGTGAGTTGAGAGAATCACACCTTACATGGCAGAAGCACGGACTATGTGTCATCTCAGATGATGAGGGCGACATCCTGCCTACCTGACAATGGGGGCGGGCTGCAAGAAAAGAGAGAGTTGCACAAATAGAACAAGCTAGCAATAAGGACACTCCTACAAAATTTCCAACAGTTTTCTGCTTCTCCTGTATTGTCAAGATTAGATCTGAAGCACATTGTCTACAGCACCAATAGATATTTATCTAGAAACTTTAGATGAGTTCTGTTCATTTTCCCAAAAAACGTTCCCTGGTTCATTTATTGTTCTTTAATAGAAACTCTTTGTGAAAGGAAACTGCCACTTGCCAAGACTTGGACTTCTGGACAAAATACCCATGAAGAACGAAATCAGATATGAGCATAAAATTTACTGAATAGCCTTTTCTGAACCCAATGCTTATGAGGATTAAGAAATAATTTTTTTTGCCCCATTTAATTTCAAACTAAGTCTTGTATGTAGAAAAGGTATTCTAATTATCTACTGGTATACTTTTATTTTGCTGGCAGTGGAAATGTGCTTCAATAAAAGCAAATAAAACTGTAGTTTGTGATTATGCCTCCTCAAAAAGTCATCATCTGTTTTTTTCTGTTTGTTGCTCTCTGACTGGCTGAACAAAAAATACACAGCAGCTATTTATACTTTAAAAGCCCATTCTCATTACACTGCGTTAGACTTGAGGCTCTCTATTTATCTGACTTGCCTTCAGTCAGGGTGCAGAACTGGACCAGAACTCTAGTTGCAGTCTTATTACAGCCAAGCAGTGCAGAGAGATTAATCTACATACCTTATGCACAGAACTTCTGTTTCTACAACTCAAGACAGTAGAACATCATAACATACTCAGTAGGCAGCCTACAGAATGTTTCATAGGATTGCATCCAGATGGGTTTTCAGGGAAGGCGAGTCCACAACTTTTAAGGGCAGTCTGGTTCAGTGCTCTGTCACCTTTGCAATATACAAATTTCCCCTCATATTCAAATGGAACTTCAAGTGTTTCCATTTGTTTTCATTGTACCTTGTCCTAAACTTCTAAATTTTCTTTCTTAAGTATTATCAGTTTGTCTGTTTTCTGATCACTTCCCCAGTCTGTATTTCAGCATTTAAATCTTTCATGAAAAGCCATAAATGTACAAGACATGAGAAAACTTCTTCAGAACCTGCCTAAATATTACCTTCTGATTTGATAGCAAATCATTGTTTAAGACTTTTTGGGCACATCTGATAATTTTGCACATCTTTAATACCAATCATCCTAATTTTATCTTTTGCTTATAAGTGTCACATAAAGCAGCTTCAAAAGATTTTGTAAATTCAAAATATCTAACATATACATTTCTTCTCCTTTATCTGTAAGACTGTTCTCCTATCACAAAAAGGAAATTAGATTATTCTGACAAGCTTTGTTCCCAAGAAAACTGTGCTTACGGTTAGTCAAGTCTTACGTTATCTCTAGATGCTTATAAATTGTTTGAATATTTGTTCCAGCTTTTTACAAAAGGAACTAAAGCTAACTCACACATAATTCTCAATTCCTACTTTTTCTCCTTTTTGAAGATGAGAACCGTGACTTTCCTTTTTTCCTAGCTCTCCAGAACTTCATAACCTTTCATGAAGTCTATGTGGTTTCAGCAAATCTTTTAAGTTTTCTGAGTAAAATTCAATTGGACTATCCAACATAAAACTTCTAACTTACATTAGAGCTCTTTAATGTACTTTTCCTTTCTCCAGACTGAATCTTTACCCCCTTCTTGTTGATTATGTGTCAGCTGCCTAATCTCAGACAATCTTTTTAGCAATATCTGAAGCTAAAAAGACCATTAAACACTTCAGCTTTCTTGGTATCATAATCAGTTCTTCTTTCTTCTATTCAGCATTTCCCTTTATCTTCATCTTGATATTAACCTGCTTACTGAATGTCTTCCTGTTGTTCTTTATAACTCTTGCCAGTTGTGTCTTATTTTACATCTTGGACTTTTACAAATTTTTTCCACACATTTTGTCCTTAACATTTTGACCTCTTTTTCTGTGTTTCATACACTCCCATCATGCAATTAAAATCCTCGAAGAGTCAATACTTTACCCAAGCTGTGTTTTTTTTTCCTAAACTTCCTATCCTTTTAGTATTTGTGGTCTGTGATTATGCTTTTAATATAGTTTCCTCATTAAGCTGCCAAATTTCTTATTCTTTAGGCTTGTTTCTCACAGAATGTAAGTTCCCAAAACTCTTAATTATTGCTCTAATAAATTTGCATGTTCAAGGTTTATTTAATCTAACGTCTGAGAGTCAGGAGTTTTCCCCAAGGGAAATCTATAAAAGCAGTTGAAAGCATTTTAGCATTTCCCTGTTCCGTGGGTTTTGACCTATTTCCCACAACTATCCAGGCATTTTCATATAACAAATCCCCTGCTATTGAACGACATACCCTGGATCTCTCCTGCTCTCTTGCTGTGCCACATTGTAATTTGTTATTACCATTGTTACTGGTCTTATTTTTTTCTAAGGGACTAAAAATAATCTTGGGGTTTGGAGTTATGAAGAAATATGTGAAGGAAATTATTAGAGAAACTTACCTATTATTTACTTAGTCGTAATTCTCCAGGGATATTGACATTAGGGCCAATAAATCTTCATTAGTTCCTGTATCTTCAACATTAAATAAATGTGTGCAGTTGCTAATTTTCTTTGTATCTTTCATTAAAATTACCATTCAAATTTTTATCTTAGAATCAAATACTCATACAAAGTGGTCTACTATCTAATGAGTAAAGAGTCAGTCCAGGAAATTCCTAGAATGTATGGAGGACAACTTTTTGTTGCAGCTGGTGGGTGAACCCACCAGGGAAGGGACTATGTTAGATCTGCTGTTTGCAGATAGAGATGGGCTGGTGGGAGATGTGGTGGTTGGAGGTCACTTGGGGCAGAGTGATCATGAAATAATAGAGTTCTCAATATTTGGTGAAGTCAGGAGGAGCACCAGTAAGACCCTTGCATTAGACTTCTGGAGGGCAGACTTTGGCCTGTTTAGGAGACTTATTCAGAGAGTCCCTTGGGAAGCAGCCCTTAAAAACAAAGGAGTTCAGGAAAGCTGGGCATGCCTCAAAACAGAGATTTTGAGGGCACAGGAACTGTCCCTCTGTGCCGAAAAATCAGCCAACGGGGTAAGCGTCCAGCCTGGCTGGGCAAGGAGGTTTTGGAGGAACTTAGGAATAAAAAGAGGATGTATCAGCGTTGGAAGGAGGGTCAGGTCTCTAAGGAAGTATTCAAGAAGGCTGCTAGAGTATGCAGAAAAAAAATTAGGGAGGCCAAAGCTCAGTTTGAATTTAGAATGGCGACTTCTGTAAATGATAATAAAAAATGTTTTTACAAATACGTTAATGCTAGAAGGAAGGGTAAGACCAGCCTTTGTTCTTTATTGGACAAGGGAGGGAACTTAGTATCTGGAGACGAGGAGAAGGCAGAAGTGCTTAATGCCTACTTTGCCTCAGTTTTTAGTGAGAAGATGACGTGCCCTCAAGACGCCTGCCTGCCTGGGCTGGTTGACGATGTCAGGGAGCAGAACAGTCCCCCCATTATCCAAGAGGAGGCAGTCAAAGAACTACTGAAATGCTTGGATGTTCATAAATCTATGGGACCAGACGAGATCCACCCCAGGGTAATGAGAGAGCTGGCAAATGAGCTTGCAAAGCCACTCTCCATCATTTACCAACAGTCCTGGTTCACTGGTGAGGTTCCGGATGACTGGAAACTGGCCAATGTGATACTCATTCACAAAAAGGGTGCAAAGGAAGATTCTGGTAATTATAGACCAGTCAGCCTGACCTCAGTACCTGGCAAAATAATGGAACAGTTTATATTAAGTGCCATCACAAAGAATTTACAGGATGGCCAGGTAACCCGCCTAGTGGATGCAGGAAAGGCTGTAGATGTTGTTTATTTGGATTTCAGCAAGGCCTTTGATACTGTCTCCCACAGCATACTCCTAGACAAGCTGGCAGCCCGTGGCTTGGACAGGAGCACTTTGTGCTGGGTTAGGAACTGGCTGCATGACCGGGCCCAGAGAGTGGTGGTGAATGGTGCTGCATCCAGCTGGCGGCCAGTCACCAGTGGTGTCCCTCAGGGTTCGGTGCTGGGGCCAGTTCTGTTTAATATTTTTATCGATGACATGGATGAGGGTTTAGAGTCTTTCATTAGCAAATTTGCAGATGACACTAAGCTGGGAGCATGTGTCGACCTATTAGGGGGACAGAGGGCTTTGCAGAGGGACTTGGAACGGTTGGATGGATGGGCAGAATCTAATGGGATGAAGTTCAATAAGTCCCAGTGCCGAGTCCCGCACTTTGACCAAAATAACCCCCTGCAACGTTATAGGCTGGGGACGGTGTGGCTGGACAGTGCTCAGGTGGAAAGGGACCTGGGGGTGCTGGTTGACAGCCGGCTGAACATGAGCCAGCAGTGTGCCCAGGTGGCCAAGAAGGCCAATGGCATCCTGGCCAGTATCAGGAATGGTGTGACCAGCAGGAGCAGGGAGGTCATTCTTCCCCTGTACTCGGCACTGGTGAGGCCCCACCTTGAGTATTGCGTCCAATTCTGGGCCCCTCAGGGATGGTGAGATGCTTGAGTGTGTCCAAAGAAGAGCAACGAGGCTGGTGAGGGGCTTGGAACGCAAGCCGTATGAAGAACGACTGAGGGAGCTGGGGTTGTTCAGCCTGCAGAAAAGGAGACTCAGAGGTGACCTTATCACTCTCTTCAGCTTCCTGAAGGGTGGCTGTGGTGAGCTGGGGGTCGGTCTCTTTCTCCGGGCAACAACAGACAGAACAAGAAGACACAGTCTCAAACTGCGCCAAGGGAGATACAGACTAGAATTAAGGAGGAAGTTTTTCACAGAAAGAGTGATCAAATACTGGAATCATCTACCCAGGGAGGTGGTGGAGTCACCATCCCTTGATGTGTTTAAAAAAAGACTGGATCTGGCACTTGGTTCCATGATCTAGTTGAGGTGTTAGAAGATGGGTTGGACTCGATGATCTTAAAGGTCTCTTCCAACCTAGAAATTCTGTGATTCTGTGATTCTGTGATTCTGAGTTCTTCAGCATTTATTAACCAATTATTTGTGCTAAACCAGAGAACCATAATTTGTTCCTTTTGTAAGTTTCCATTATACTGTCACTCAGAAGATAACTAGAAAATAAAAAGAAGCTCAAGAAAACAAAACTTTCTGATGAAATGTGAAAAATGTAAATTATGTGTAACTGATATCAGGGGTAGCTGCTACCTGTACTTTTGCTGCAGTCGGATTCATACTATGTCTTTCTTGACTGAGAGATAGAGAGAAGGAAAAACCAAATATATGAAATATAGCCTCAATAAAACGAAATAACAGTTGAAGGTCTTCTTATCCAATTCAGAAATATCCAACCCAAAATGCAACATATACTTGATGGAGAAATTGTACTCATTATCAGATAGGCATATGGCTTATTTCAAATCTATTTGTAGAGAAGGGATACTGCCACAGAGAGTTAATTGCATATGATGCTCATAATGTAATATGAATCACAATAACAATCCTAAATAGCCATTATGGTAAGAGCAGTGAAATGGAACTTGAAATAAACAGAGCAATGAGTGCATATCAGTTGCTTGAAAGGACAGGAGATTTCCGATGGAGGAAGAGCACCAAATACAGTATCTATTAAAAGACTATTAAACGTGAATATAAAGTGTCTCCCTAAAGCCAAGTGCAACTATTTGCTATATGAGTGAGAAAAAACAAATTCATAGCTTTGTTGCCATAGGCAAAGTTCCTATTAATTTCCTAAGTCTGTCCTCTGTAGGATTCTTAGGCATCTAATAATATGGTTGAACTCAAATGGCAAACCTTACTTCAATGCAGACACTCATATGTCTCTATTCTGTGCATATTGTCAATAAACTTTTTCATCATGCCTTCCCACTGTGAAATCTGTTCACATTTTGGAAGTGGCCAAAGTATTCAACTGTTACTGGAGACGAGGGAAAGTCTGTCAGAAAGAAATACAGACAAGACAGTGAGAATCTGTCATCACCACTTGAAAAAGTTTTTTTTTTTAAAGAGTGTATCTTTTCATCAGGGAAGGTAGGGTAGACATGGAATGACTTTCTTATTGCTGCCGGCACAATATATACAAGCACAAAACCTTGAGGGTGCTTGGGGGTACTTGGGGGCACTCAAATTCATGCTTTCCATTTAAATGATTGTCCTATATTTCAGCTGGTTCTCCACCCAAGCAAATGAATTTTATGTTGCAGCACTGGGACATTTCCCAGTGTCATCTTTAAGTGAGTGAGAAAGGGAACCAAAGGAACATACTTGTGAAGAATAACCTGATACTGAATGTCATGGATTAGTAAGTAGAAGAATACTCTCTGTCTGCTGCATTCATGCTTCTGTCTTCACAGATATTTTATACAAGTAGCTTGATTAAAACTGTTGCACAGTAAACTGATTCATATTAGTCATGCTAGAAAATAAAGGCAAGTAAATTTATTTTCATCATATTGTTCATTCTTACAGAGGACATTAGGGGGTCATCAGTCTGCAATCAACACCACTGTGATCTGATTTGTTCCATTGTGTTGTGACCCTGTATCTTCTTTTGGTGAAGTTTCTCAGGATCTTTTGGTACAAAATAGGAACAAATTGCTTATACACAAAGCTTTATTTAAGTGAAACCTTTAAAGTATGATTTCTTTGAATAATTAAATAGTCACAATAAAAAAGGAAGTTTCTTTAACAAAAGTGTTTTCTTATTAAAACATCAGTTTCATGAAAGTTTTTACCTTGAAGAATAAAATAAAAGATAAACATTTCTTTTCTGACTATCACTCCATGACTGCAGTACATATTATGGAGATAATATTAAGATATGCCTCATTGTCAGCTGACCAAGTTGTACAGGATTTTATAGGGATATCAAAAAAATATATTTATCCAAACTTTCACTTAACCTCTTTTATCCAAACTTTCACTTAATCTCTGAAATTACTCAAAGCAGACTTCAGGGAAAATGCTGAAATATGTAAGTTCTTCACAGCAATAGATATATAGAACAGGAGAATAAATAACACACAAAATTATGACTATATATATGATATCCTTTGACTCAGGAAAATAGACCTGCCTAAAATATACAGCTCAATTTTGAGATCCAGCTGTGAAAATATTTCACCCATGTCCAACACTGGTTTGGTTTCCAAGGCGCTCTCCCTCTCTGAGATCAGACAGATGTGTATAGGTGGCATGCAGTATGTAAGTATGGAAAAAAGAGAAAAGGAAAATTATTGTAATTTATATTTAAGTTTGATGTAAAATATGTGATGATAATTCACTTCTTTAGTGAAAGTTCACTTCTTTATCTTCAAAAGGGATTACAGATTCATTCAGAAAGGAGTCAAAATTCTGACTTTCACCACATGTTACCCAAATCATTGTTGTCTGGATGCAAGAAAATATCTAATGAAAACTAGGCTTCTTAAAAATTGTCATACCTAAAAGACCCATAAACATTATCAGTCTGTGGAAACACTTTCAGCTAGGTTTACCCAATTTATTATGTGTGTCTACATTGGGAAAACATAATTCACACTTGCAAGTGTCTCCATTGACTATAAAAGCAGTTAAGGATTAAACATTGATGTTGCCCTAATCTAGATTAAATAAATTTAGTTTAGAGTACAAATTAATTACTCAGAGTTAATATACGTTAACCATCTATGTAAACAAAAGAAAACTGCTGCATATGTGTTGTAAAGAGTGAGAATAAATTAAAAAGTAAAATATGTGACCAAAGTGATATTTAAACTCTGAGGCCCTTCTCAGGATCACACACTCAGCCCATGAAAACAAAACAGTAGCCTACAAAGACACCAGGAGAACAATCTATAGGTTTTCTACTGGAACTAGCCTGTAGAATGGTGAAGCTATTTTTTGTAACAAATTAGCAGTTCAGGTATGTTAGCAGCCAAGTTGTCCACAAAAATTTCTTCCAGCCGTTTGTAAATCATCTGCCAGCCTCTTGGGGTCTGGAATGTAACTGGATTGTGAAGTTTCTAGTGTTTTGCTTCATTTGGGGACTGTATTTTGAGATACTTAATTCCTAATTCCATCTTCTCCTGAGGAAGGTAAAACACTATAACCATTTTTACAGCAGTATTTCCAGCAAGATATGCTCAGAACTCAGCTTCATTCACATAACTCTATGGTAACTCCAGTGTTCTTCACAGCTTTATTATGTACCTAATCAAATTGTCTATGAACTAAAGGAAATGAAACAATGAGCCCAAATCTCCTCTCTATTCCCTGTGCTAGTAACATAGTAATTGTTATCATATTTGATGAAACAGCCTAAAACTATTCATATAGTATATATGATTGTTGAAACCAAAGCACTTTGTTTACAGCTTAGTGCAAAAGGGACAGGGAGAGCTGCCTTGGCAAGCTGCACAGCAGTGAGGGATTTGAGACTGAAAGGTCTGCACAAGGGTGGAAAGGGTTTAAGGAATATAAGGAACACTTCCTAGAACCTCTGCAGCTGGACCTTATTTTCATCTCAGAGAAGTTTCTGTGGCTCCCTAAAAATTAGGCACTTCATCTGCAGCATGGAATGGAAGTATGGGCCTGGAAACAAACTGAGTCACAAAAATATATGACACAGAAAATTAATTTTATGTTATTGATTCTTAAATATCATATAGTCATTTCACATCACTTAAAAGCTAAACATGCAATTTAAGATTCTCATCCTGCTGGTTGACAAAACCAGTCAACAAAGGCATATGAGTACCTCCAGAAAACAGTAGAAAGCGATTTATTCTATTTGGCTTCACAAAGACAGAGGTACTGGAAAGGATGTAGCTCTTAGTCTTGGTTGCCAATTAAATAAGCTTAGATGAATACTTTCCTTCTTTATTGGTTTAGGTGAACTAAAGATAAATGAGATAAATCCCAACACACAACTGAAGTGTAATGGGAACTAAAGCAATGGTTTTTTTCAAACCTTTCAATTCTTATCCTTACACCATGATGCTCTTTAAAAGCTACATCATTCTATGGAAGTTTGATTATCCATTTTTCCTAAACTAGTCACCTTCTCAAAATACAAGAAAAACCTTCCATCTTTGCCACACTCCAGGGATCCACTAAAGGGAGGGTGGTAGACCAACCACAGCATAACAGGTCATCTTCCAGATTTTCAGCACAGGCTACTGTGTTGGAAAAGAAGGACCAGCATGTCAAAATCAGACAAGGCAGAAGGGCAGCTTGGCTCAACAGGGATCTTTTAAAACTTGGGCAAAAAATAGAAGGTATATGGCCAATGGAGGCAGGGTTGAGAGACATGGGAGGAATACAGAGATGCTGCCCATCACTGTAGGCTGATCTGGAGATTTGTGTGGCCAAAGCTCAACTGGAGTGGAAGCTGCCTAGAAATTTGTGGGACAATAAAAAGATTTAAGATAGTCTGCTGGATGATCTATGTTTGAATGTGCTACAAGTTTATCACAGTGGAATGAAAAACAGAAAATAACTTTTTAGGTCATATAGTCTACACCTTGCTAGTACAGTGTTTCAAATTTACAGGTTTAGGGTGTTTTCTGTGAATTTTGCTAACTCCAAAATCCCTGGTGTTGATGTCATGTTGCTTATTTAATATGTTTAAATATATAGTGTATATACAAACACATTTAAACAAACATATGGGGGATTTCAGCACGATGAATTCCTGCCTGCGTATTTGGCAGATCTCTTCTCCTCCTACATTCAGGCTGTTCTATATAAGGGCCTTAAATCTCTTCTCAGTACAGTAAATTATACCAACATCATCTTGCATTACTGCGATTTAAATTCCTCTTCCAGTTTCTCTTTCAGGTGTGTATGGTTTCTCCTTTTAAGGCACATATAAAGTACCTCAGATTCTCTCCCGTGCTTTGTCCCACCTCTTGCCCAACACACAGAGAAACACTGGCTCATCTAACAGATTATTCTTTTGCCTGAGATTTTTCAAAGCTCTGTTGCCACAGAAAGGCTCCTTCATTCACCCCAAGTTTTGTGGGTTAATTTAGTGCCAGCTTAACCTACTTTTCATCTAAAGAAATGGTCAGAAACTGAGGTGCCTAGACATTAAGTGAGTAGCCAGAGAAAGCTCTCAGAGGAAGGAGAAGAAATGGAGTGTACTTTCAGGTGCACAGCTTTGAAGAGCCAGAAAACTGGTTTTGGATATTGACTGTTTTCCTAAGAGATATTCGTTCCAAATTAGGATTAGCATCAAGATATTGTCTCCATCACAAAAATTGCAAGAAGTCTCTAGATATCATATTAAATGAACGTTTTCAAGTTCTGTTTAAAACAGAGTGCTGCAATTCAGACACAAATTTCTGAAAGGAGCAGATACTGGGATCAGCTGATCATCATGAATGGCAACTAATGAGCAAACAGAGACATCTCCTGTGAGACATCTTCCACTGGTATTTATATCAATACAGAGAAAAAATCATGACAGTTACTCTACAGTCTTATAATTTTTAAAAAAAGACAGTTTGTTCATCTTTGCTTATTTAAATTGCCTTAATCAGAGTCAATATGATAAGCAAATGCATTCCATTATGAGAAAGGGTCGCACATTCTGAATTGTGATCAGATAAGAACATCAGCAATTTCTGAAGTACTAAGAAAATACACATGGATTCCAGTTTGGCCCTGACAATACTCAACAATAATATTTTTATTGCTCATAGTGCCCATCAATTAAAATATACCTGTTCCCTAGCTGGACTTCGAAAACTTTAGTCTTATGAAAAGAGCATACCAAAGATTTTTGCAGTTTAATGTAAGTCATACATAACTGATTAGCAAAAATTTGTCCTGAATTATAGTTGTGGACCAGGAAATACATTTTCTAATAATTTAATTCACTGGAAATATAAGCATTCAGGTAAAATTAGACCCCCTTGAAATTTTCCCTATTGCATTACTTGGGACTCAAAAGTGGTTTTTTATCCTTTCTTATTCAAACAAATATTGCAATCATTGTTCACATTTAAATATAGATGTAAACTGTAAAACATGTAAAACCCAATTTAATTCTTATTCTAATACCACAGACTGAGAGTTAAGTTTAAAATATCTTTATATGTATGCACATGAATGTGTGTTCTTGAATATATATGTATAGTGTGTGTATATAGTGTAAAATTACAAACTGAATAAATGAGAAACTGAAAATTGCCAATATTATATTCAGTTGCTGCCTGCTTCCTGAAGATAGTCACCTTGCAATAGAAGGCTAACCAGGCTCCTCTGCTGTAAACATCTGCTTTTATTAGTTAAGCTCATCAACAGAAGTTAGGTGCAATTAATGTATGCAGCTTTAATGAAACATACAAAACAGTAATTATAGCCATAATTATAATATAATTAAATTGCAATCATATAATCAAAGTTAGCTACATAAAAACTTTGCCTTTGAAACAACTCAAAAGAACATTGTACCTTTTTTTAGAATCTTCTGTCTAGCTCTGTACCTTTTTCTCTCAAGTATATAGACAGACAATAGTATAAATTTAATAGGAAAGAACTACAACGTACAAAACTTGCATACTTTACTTGACAGCCTTGCATGGGTTTTCAGTGCATTTAATTTTTACTGAGCAAAAACCTACCCAAGTGCAGATACACTTGTATCTGTGGCCTTGTCAAATTTCATTAGGAAAGCAAGTTTGGGTCTGGTCAACACAGAGACAACAGAGCTCCAAGGATACCTCATGTGTTGCAGGAAATGGTATTAGAGGTTCCATAAATATTGTCTTCTAAGTAGATCTCACAACAATGTTAAGTAACACTGTGATATCTAGGTGCTGTCCTCGGAGGATATGATGGGATATCTACTGTCATTTATGGATACCAAACAAGGTATAACAGTATTTTTTAAAAGACAAGAAAGAAAAACATCTAAAACTCAAAGGTCAGTATGCCTATAAGGAAAACTGGTTTTTTGATTCCAAGTGTTTGGGTGATAATCTATTCTCCTTCCTGCCTAGTGACCTGTCCACCCATTTGTGTCTTTGTTCCTGAAGATGAAGACAAATATGACATCAATATGGCCCATTCCTTTTGAGAACAAAAATGGGCATTTGTTTTTTGTTTTGTTTTTACCTCCTCCAACCCTGTACAAGGAAAACAATATTTAAATGGTGATGTCATCATGTGAGTATCTCTCTCATGTACACTGTTTTGGATCTTTTTCATTTGCTAACTAGATGCAGTTAGAAAATGCCTGACAAAGTTTTTACTTCTTCAGATCATGTTTTTTTTTAAAAGCAAGACACAATAAAGTTAGACATCTTTGATTCCAGGCCTGTTTGGTTATTACTAAGTCATATTTTCTGTATAGGTCTACTTTGGCTATAGAGTGGAAATAAAATCTAAACCGTTTTGTCTGGTTTATTTATCTTTTGAATCTTTTCCTTTTTTTTTTTTTTTTGTTCGCTCAACTTACTGCTAGGAGTCACAGAGTCTAGTTTTGAAGGCAATTTTTATTTTAGTTAAACAAGAAAATAAAATAAATATTAGATTTTTTATGGCTTTGCAGTTTTACTTGAATGAAAGCTATGAGCTGAAACAGGAAGAAAAATAAGCTTTGCATAATAAATGTGCGGTTTATATCAGGTTTGAAAGCCATAAAATCACCAAGTCTTCTTTTACTGTCAAGAATTTAAGTAAGAAGACATTTGCAGAAAGTTACAATCCAAGAGCAAATTTCAGGAAAATGTGGTTTCACAGAACCCCTCAAACTTTTTTCTCAAGTATTCATGTCATAGAGAGCTTTGGTCAAAATACAAGACTAGTCACAGAGTTAAAACACCAGGATGGGATTCGTGATGCCCATCTTCTACATTTATTTTTTCGCGCTATCCCATTTAACTTTAAAACTACACTCATAAAATTTCTAGTTCTTGAAGTTCCTTCCATGTATTAGATTTATATGTGTACAGTTTATAAACCAGGAGCAGCTGCAAATCATTTGCAATTAAACATGCTAAAGATGGGTGTAGGGGTGAGACAGTGAATTAATTTGCAGGTTAAAGATCCTTATAAATTTTGTTTTGGCTGTGGAGTTTTTTTGGATACCCAAAAGCCCAAAGCCCAGAGCGATACCCATGCTGGAAGAGTTTGTTCCTGAAAGACTGCGGCCTTTTGAAGGGACCCACACTGCAGCAGTTCACGAAGAGCTGCAACCATGGGAAGGACTCACACTGGAGAAGCTCATAGAGCGTTGCCTCCTGTGGGAGAAACCCCACACTGGAGCAGGTGAAAAGTGTGAGAACTCCTCCCCCTGAGGAGGAAGGAGCAGCAGAGAAAAGTGATGAAGTGACCAGAGTCCCTATTACCCATCCCCCTATACCACTATGCTGCAAAGTGGTAGAGAAAATCCTGAGTGATGTTGAGCCTGGGAATGAGGAAGAGCTGGGTGGAAGGTTGTAGGATTTGTTTTTATTTCTCACAATCCTCCTCTGATTTGATTGACAATAAATTAAACTAATTTTCCGAAGTCGATACTCTTTTGCCTGGGATGGTAATTGTTGAATGATCTCTCCTGGTCCTTTTCCCATGAGACTCTTGGGTTTTTTTCTTCCCCTGTCTGGTTGAGGAGGGGAGTAGCTTTAGTGGGCACTTGGCAAATAGCCACGGTCATCTCACAGCTATAGTTTTTATTTACTCTCTATAACACTATCTTTTTTTGGTCTCTTTACATGCAAATCTGTATTACTGACAAAAAACTTGTTATTCTGACCAAAACTTGTTATTCTGATACAAATCTCCATGTAGCAAATGTTTTCTCTGTGGTATGTCAAAATTGTAAAGATATTCTCCTTGTAAATGGATCATCTAAATACTACAGTGAAACATTAAAGAAGCATGAAGCAGTGAGCTAACGATGATTTGCTGATTTTTCCCTAAACAGAATCTTACTATTGTAGTTCCATTTTGCCTTTTTATTTATTCATAACTGAATTACCAAAAATATTAAACTAAAGTGAGAAGTAAAATGGATATCTAGTCACATGAGGCATCACCTCTAACTACCAGTGACTCCTGTGATTTTGGCATCATTGATTCATGGATCTTACTTACCGGTGAGAATTACGAGATACCCTCATCCCAAAGCTGTCCTTTAAATAATGCAGAAAATATTTTCAAACTCATAGTTTCACTTAAGAACATCCTGTATTTGGAGTACTAAGTAGGTGTTCTGTAATAAACAAAAACATCATATTCTTCTTCAGTCTGCAAATGGGAAACTAAAGCAATGAGGTTTTGACTGGTTTTTTTCAAAGTAGTACATACCAACCACGTTTAAGGTGTCTTGATACCCCATATGATCTGCTAGATCTCTTGTTCTCTTAGAGCTGGCAGATTGTGGGAAAAAAATCAGATTTTTGAAGTTGTCTAAATATAAAATTTAATTGATTTTAAGACAAATTATTATAAAAGGAAACTGAAAATGAGTAGTTTTAGATTAGATGTTAGAAATAAATTCTTTACTGTGAAGTTGGTGAAGCACTGGAACAGGTTGCTCAGAGCTGTCCATGCCCCACCCCTGGAAGTGCTCAAGGCCAGGTTGGATGGTCTCGTGAAAGGTGTCCCTGAACATGTCAGGAAGGTTAGAACTAGATAATCTTTAAGATCATTTCCAACTTAAGTCATTCTAAGATTCTATAATTCTACAATCCTATTAAATTTATTTACAAGAAGAAATGATATGTGATGCACAGTTTGCACTAGCATGACTTTTGCAAAACAGTCATAAATGACCCTCACAAATGCTTTGTATGTGAAGGCAAAAGGAATAATTTCAAAAGACACAGCAGTGAGTTTGTGCATGCCATTTCTTACAGGACCTGATATATGAAGAGTTTTTTTGGGAAAGAGCCTTTCTGTTATCATCTGCTGATATAACCAACTATTAATAGAGACCAACCACAAAAGCAAAAATTCATAAATGTGCACAGGATGTTGCTGACTGTCCAATAAAATCAGCATTTCACATGTGGTGAAATATAATATAAGTCATTGCTAATCCAAAATGTTTTGTGAAGCAATCATTTTAAAAGCAGAGTATAAATACCAATGAAGTCATGAAAGCAAATGCTGAATAATTCTGGTTTCAGACTAAAAGAAATTAGCAGAAGAAAGTGGTGTTAGAGTAAAATTGCATTAAGTTTAGTTTCTGCTTAGTTTCATAGTTTTCATGGCTAGATAGTTCTAATGATACCTTTTAATTCTTCAAACATACTGCAAAAATGCAAGATTCCTTGCCAATTTCAAGATACTAGTTCATAAAGAAAATCTGATATCCTAAAACTTTTCTGCTAGGAGTCATTGAGTAGGTCTACTCTTGTTCTGGAAGACAATAATGTGAACTGTTCCCAAAAATAGGAACATAGAAGGAGAAAAAAGGCATTAAAATAGAAACAGCAGAAAACAAATGATCAAACAAAAATTTGCACTGCTATACGCCTAATTAGATTAAAAAACATTTTTTCTGCATACAGTGTGCAAAGGCACAGAGATCAGGTTTGATATTGATTTCTGCTCTTGAAAATGTAGGCTATGATGTACTCCTAAAATAGACCTTGGGATGACTTTTATAAAATAAACTTTTCTCAAGTCTTGCAAAATTCTTATTTGATGTTTTTTTCCCTCAGCTTGTCAGCTGTTGAACCTTTGTTCAACACAAACAACCACTCATTTTCCTGAACATTAATATGAAGTACTATCCAGTAGGCCCCAGAGTATCCCTTGTGGTTTCTTCTGTGACTTGAGAAGGACACAGCAGTACCAATGTCTCACGTCACACCTGGCAGCTCTATGTGAATTCTTTTAATATCCTAGAGCATCTCATGCAGCACTAGATGCCTGCATTTGGAGAAGTGCATCCCCTTTTAATGTCTTTCACAGTTTTCTTTCAGTGACAATTCAACTTATGTTGGTTACTCATGGGTTGGTGGAGTAGGGTGATTTTTTTCAGTCTCTATCAATTTCTGCACTGGATAGATGGCAGAGAGGATGCGCTGAGTACCATAGAGACATGAAGACTGAATTACCTCACATTTTCAGAGGAAGTTGCCCTTCTTAGTTTGATTTTTGTTTCCTTACTTGATGGTTTGTTTTTTTTTTTTTTTTTTATTTTGTTAATCTAATTTTCCAGAATCAAAAACAACAGAGTTCTGGAGCAATATTTGCTTTTCCTGGCAATATTACCATGTGTTCCAGTATGGGGTGAAATTTCCCCAGTATATTTCACCTAGCTATCTGTGCTTTCTGAACACCCTTTTTCTACCTGATGTTCTATTTTAATGCAATATTTTCCTTTTAATATAAAGAAAATTATAAGCAAAAACAGGCTCAAATGAATCCATCTGAGCGCTGTAATAGCCTCACAGCAGATTCTGACCTCTCTTCCCTGCAAGGCCTAGGTCAGGTAAGTATCTGGTGTTACGTAATATTTGTTTAGGATGCAGGGTTCCTTTCTCTGTTGCTTAAAATTTCATACCCTTCTATATGAAACTTCTCATTTTCTCTGCACAAGGGCAAACCTCAGAAAATCAAATAAAATTGAATAGGTAACAGGAAAAAAATACAAGGCTATTTTCCCTAAAATTTGAAGTCTGCATTGTCCAGATTTTTAACTCAGATTCTTTAACTGAAATGGTATAAATGAGCCTTTGTCTTCAGATTTAAAGCACGCTTGTGGAAAGAAGCACTCAGAAATCTACTTAATTTATAGACACATGTGGCAATGATTTAGTTTTCACTGTGGGCTATTGGTAGAAAAGTAATAAAATAACATATCCTTAATCTCTACCACAACACACAAATTCAATAATAAAGAGATTAATTTTGTGATGTTGTTTTTCAAGCGTTACATAGTCTTTATAGCTAATAAGCAGCAACCTTTTTCCCCATGCAAGAAACTCCAGTATTAGTATAACATATATGTTCATCTAGAAAAATAATAATAATTTTTAAAAATAGAAGAAAGAGGTGAGGAGGTATTCCAGGTACTAGAGCAGAAAGTCTCTTTGCAGTTTTTTGGCAAGGTCATGTTAAAGCAGGTTTTTGCTTTTGCGGTATATGAGCTGTGAAGGAGTAGACTGCAGCCGGTTGAGGCCCCCATGTCAGAGCTGGTGGATAGGTCCTAGAGGAAGATAAAGCCCATGGAGACCCCACATCAGACCAGAGAGAAAGTCTGAGGAAGAGGGAGCTGCAGAGAGGAGCTGTTATGGAGTAATCACAAACCCCACTCCCCATCTGCCTGCACGGCTCTCTGCGGGAGTAAAGGGCTAAAGCTGAGCTTCAGTAAAAGTGCAAGGAGTAGTGCTTTTCTTTTGATTTCATCTTTGTTTCTCACCATAGTACTATGTTTCATGGCAATGAATTAATTTTCTCTAAGTCATAGGATGATAGAATCATAGGATAGTTTTGGTTGAAAGACACCTTAAAATCATCTAGTTCCAAACCCCATGCTGTGGGCAGGGCACCTTCCTCTAAAGCTGCTCAGAGGCCCATCCAGCCTGGCATTGAACACTTCCAGGGAACAACTCCTCTTGGCAATCTGTTCCACTGCCTCATCATCCTCACAGTAACGAATTTCTTCCAAATATCTCATCTAAACCTATTCTCTTTCAGTTTATGCCATTCTCCCTAGTCCTACCACTCCACGCCCTTGTAAAAAGTCCCTCTCCAGTGCCTTGTAGGCCTCCTTTAGGCAATGGAAGGCTGCTTAAAGGTCTGTCTGGAGTCTTCTGCTCCCCAGGCTGAACTCCACCTCTCTTTACAGAGGTTCTCCAGCCTTCTGATCATCTTTGTGATTCTCCTCTGGATGTGCTCCAGCAGATCCACACCCTTCTTATATCAGGAGCGCCAGGGATGGAGGCAGCATTCCAGGTGGGGTCACACAAAGGCAGAGCAGAGGGGCAAAATCACCTCCCTCCACCTGCTGGCCACACTGATTTTGATGGATCTTTTTGGTGGTTGGCTTTCTGGGCTGTGAGCATACATTGCTGGATGATACAAAATTTATTCAGTCAAGTCTGTTTTGCCTGCAATGATAACTGGTGAATGATTTTCCTTTCTTTAGGTTTCTTTATGTTCACAAAATTATTAATCTTATTTTCTCCCCCGCCCTGTGTGGGAGGGGCAGTGAGAGAACAGTTCTGTGTGCCTGGCAGCCAGCCAAGGTCAACCTACAATGCAGATGGTGAGAACTGGATGAGGATGTTAAGGGTTTTAAGAGCAGCCACCTCCTCCAGCAGGACTCCTGCCCAGTGCCCTGTGGTCTGTGCTCAGGCAGAGGGATGCAGCTGCCACTTTGCTGTTTGCAGCTTCAACCAGCAGCAAAACTGAGCACACATCTCAGTGACACAGACACACAGAGGACACAGACAAGTGTAGAGAAGGTGCTGCCCCAGCAGCCCCCCCATTCAGGACTCACACCGGGCACAGACAGACAGGGACACGTCCCCTCCTCCTTCTTCACTACAGAGGCAGAGGGTGACAAGTGCAGCACACACCCCACACTCCCTGGGTTCACAATCAGACACACACTGGCAGATCCCCTGAGCACCAGCATGGTCCCCCTGCCCACCCTGCAGCCCTGCTTGTATCCTGTCATCTTGAAATGATGTGCTGTTATTTTGAAGTGTCTTTTTTGTCCATACTTATATAATCTTTGTTCCTTGACACGTAGCCTTAATCCTCAAACTGTCCAAAATGGTTGTTTGGTCTAAACTTGCCTACAGATCTCCTATTAGCTTTATCTTCATTATTACTATGGACATAACTCTCCGGATGAGTGCTAATTATGTTTCAGGACCTAATCCTGGTCTTGTTATTAACAGGAATGATAAACGAGAGATAGAGAGATATATTTCTGGCACCTTGATGTACAAATCTTAAATGTTTCCTGCACCACAATTGTGTATTTTTTTGACTCAGATATTAATAACTTCTATTATTCTGTTATCACATTTTCAAGGCTAAAAATAATTCAAAAAATGAATTTTAAATCCAAATTATTTTCTTCTGAACTTCAAGGAATTTGGGTTATTTCAGAACTGTTACAAGCCAATGTAGGCCCAGAAACACGTTCATGACTTATAGGTCACGTGATAAATTTCATTGAAAATTGCTGTTTGAGGCATCCCACTTGGTCCAGTTTTAATAGTTTCGATATAGTCTTTATTGCTCATAAATCCATGATCACAAAGACTGGCTTTATGACATTACTCAGCCTTAACCTCAGTCATGCAAGTACAGTTATCCATGTGTAAAGAACAGTCCAAATCTCTTAAATCTGTACCTCTCATCACACTGCTATCAGCTGCAGCCATCTGCACTGGGGTGCCCAAGTAATTCAAACATAGAAAGATTCAGGTCTTTGTTGAAAAAATGTTGACATTAATATATTTTATTAAAATTAAATTTGAATAAACTAAGACGTGAAGGAACTTCAATACTTTTAAGCATTCGGTAGGAAATCTATCACAAAATAGGCAAAATTTATGTCATTTTCAATGAACTGTAGAGAACAAGTTATTGGAGACAAACAGAGCAACATTGCAATGAACCCTCAACTCTTTAATTCTATCATCAGAATAATGAAATGTGCTTCCATTTTTCCTTAAGCTGACAAGAACTCCGACTTATGATAGAAAAATGCCTACAGCAAGCAGTACAGGAATACTATGTCTTTAAGAATGATAAAGCATTGGGGTAGTCTGACATTCAAAAAATCCCTCAGAAATTTAGCAGAAAGTATTAGTAAAAATCCTAAATTTCAATTCTTGCAGGAAATGAGTAATCCTCAAAGAATTCAGATAGTCATTTCAAATAACCACAGGCCTGAGAGGTTAAATGTATATAAACGCTTCTCTGGTCTTGGGACTTCCCCCTCTTAGCTCTACATCATTATAATCTTCTTCATTACCTAATCATAAACCTATAACATTATACCTATTCTGTATCTCTGTGAACTATCAGTGACAATTTATTTTTCCTGCCTGATAGTGAATTCCCATCATACTTAAGTCTGCAGGTAAGAGGCACATGCTAAAAATGAAATATTTATTCAATTGTAGTAAATATCTCACCGTGCTCTTATAGTCTAGGAATAAAACAAAATTATTGCAACTTGTTAAAAAATAATATAGCAATAAATATTGCTTTTAAAATATTTACAACTATATGCACCCTTCTGCATCAGAGAAGTAAGGCAGGCTGCGTAGACTGTACAATCTACTTAGTAATTTTTTCAGCTTTGCTTAATAAAATAATAACGCAATTTATTCTCATTTAAAATTTGAGGTCTAGACCCACAAATACATTTAGAAAATTTTTCATCTAAATCAATGTAAAGCAGATCCCTAAAATAGTTACCAGTATAGTTATAATTGCCATTTATGTCAAACACTGTGCAACGTTAATATGCAAGATCAATATATTTTTACATTTTCTACTCCTGATGAAATTTTAACTGAAGACCTAATTTTTCTCTGAAAAAATAGATTTGACCAAAAGGAGTTGGCAATGTATGAAAAAATATACCTTTTGCAATTAAATGAATAGAATACTATTAAAAAATCCCTAACCTAAATTTAAAAAGCAAGCAAACAAACAACTATTTCTTATTAAATAAAATAATAAAAGAAATTTCCTGAATGAAGAATTTTGGGATAGCTTCTGAAGCCTTAGGAAGTCAGATTCTAAAAAGAATGAAAGAGGAACAAGACACATTATTTTAAAGTTGTTTTTTATTTCTAAGCTATTAAAAATCCCCATATATATGCAGATAAATAAAACCTGGCAAATGTTACTTTCACCTTCACATTGATTATGATATTTAGAACTATTTGTGGTACAGGAAGGAGATTTGGTAATAGTCTTTCAACAATTCTGCTTAACCCCTAGTTTGTAATGCTAATCAGGATGGATAAATATTAAATGAAGCAAACATCTAAATTCCTTTGAAGGCATTGTCTCTCTGTAACTCAAAAGCAAAACAATAAAAGAGGAAGCAATAGGAATGTGACTAAAATTACTATTAAGCGATGACCTAAAGCATGATCTCATTGTTCTGCCAGGAGCAGTGGAATTAAAAAGACTTTGTCACATTCTCTAGACACATTGACTGTGAATAAAACACATACCTTAGGTAACTGAGGACCTGGTCAAGGATTAGTCCTGACATAACATAATTGACTTTGAAGGCTTGAAGAGGAATTTAGATCATTGTATCTTAACAGGAAAAATGTCTAAGGAAATCAGATTAATAAAAGCCTGTCTTAAATAAAAGCTCACTGTTGATAAAGGATAGGTTCACAACTATTATCTTAACATTAATCATTGTAAGTGAATCCATAAACTTTCAAAACTCTTAACAATATGTAGTCAGTTGAATTTGAGTTTATTAGAAAAAAAAACAACAAGCCTTTGTAGTCTATTCGGAAATTCTGAATGGTCTAAATAGGTATTATGGACTATGTAGTGCTTGGAATTTTTTGGAGGACTAAAAATACAATTGTGCTGAAGGAGATATTTTATTCTTTGACAGTGTCAGTTTCTGTGCAATGACTATACAAATATTCCAAAAAAGAATTTTAGACAGACTTCTCATTACAAATGCTTTTTAGGTTTTAAATAGACTTGGGGTGGATGTATAAATAATAGCTATGTATGGCTTCCAAGTTTTCTGTTTTCTACAGTTAACCATGCAAATCTTTTTGTTGTTTATTTGTTTGGGGTTTTTTGTTTTCAGCTGCCTTTTCAGAAGTTTAATACCTTCCCTTAAATACTGCAATAGTTAGCCTGAAAGGTCCTTGGATTTCACTGGAAACAAATCTATAGACCCTGAAAACTTGAAATGAGATGACCTTCTGGACAGAATACACAATCCCTCATGCATCTGCAACACTTACAAACAACCATGAAGACATGTGTACTGCTTCACACACATCCAGTGAATGAAAGGGCTGGATACAGGTTCCTGTACAAGAGAATAGTTTCAGAACTCTAGCACAGAATATCAATGGAGGGAAATGCAGCATTAAGCAGAATGAAAAAGATTGTATAAGAATCAGGATGAACTTTCATAAAAAGACCTTGAAATTAAATAGATTTTGATTTTCTAGGTCTGAAAAAACCCCATTCTTTTCTTTATTGCTGTCCAGAATAAATATTGGTCTAGGCCATCAGTGTTTGCAGAAATAGAAGAGAAGGATAAAAAAAAAATAAAAAAGCAAGCCAAAATTAATCAGACTTTCCTCATAATTTCCCCAAAACTTCAAAACTTAATTCTGAAGGTGTGTGAATATATTTTTCCCTCATGAACGATTCTTTACATAGAAAGCAATATTAATCTTACTCCTCGGAAGGAGTGAGACTGGATTAATGCACAAAAGCTCTTTGCTATAGCTTTCTTGTTGCTCCATAAGGGTCCTTTCACTCTACTTGCTTCTCTCTATTTTTCCTTTATGTATCTCATTTTTCTTTTTTTCACAGGATGATGCCTTTCTTTCGTGCTATAGCACAATGGTTAGAGCACTCAGGATGTGGGAGAACAGGTAAAGAACAAAATGTATTATGTGGCTGTGCTACATGATAATTTATTTGAATGACGCTTGCCAGAGATGATTTTTATTTAGCTTAAAACCAGTTCCTGTGCCATGAATTAAAACAAAAATAAGATTGTCTTTATCGAAAGAAGGAATGTATTTCAGGAGCAGAACCAACAAGAAATGTGACTTAGAATCAAATATATTGCTTGGAGACTGTCTGTTTTGCAAATCTGTTAGGACTCAGATTTTTATTGAATTTGCTTTGAAAGTTGCATGAGAAGTCATTAATACTTAAACATTAACATGGTCTAAAATTGCTAAGGTCAAGTCCAAGCAGGTAGGAACTCATTTCTAGCCTCTTGCAGTCATATTGTAAGGGTTAAAAAAACCCCCACCATTTTCTTAAAATTTTTAGCTATGTTGAATTACATAAATTATCCACATCATCCTAAGAAAAGATTGCTTTTTAAACTCAATAAATGCACCACAGCATTTTCCAAATAATCAGCAATTTTCCCTCTTGAGTTGTCTGAAAACGACTGTGAATTCAGAGACCATCTAGCAAAATCTTGCTTAGCTGTGAAAATAAGCCTGAAGATGCTCTGCCAAGCATTGTAACAAACTAACTAAATCATTGGCTATAGCCCACAACAGAAAGGCTTCTAAATGGAAGATGATATGTGCTAGAAACCTTTCCCTCAGTATCAAAAATAGCAGCAGGACAGGGACAAATACATAAAAGAAAAGATTTTCAACAGCCATATTCTATCCCACAGAAGAATGAGGGCATCATGTTATTCACTATCTAGTGACATTTTTCAACACACCACTTGAGTTTTATTTCTGAATATTTAACTTCTATTGAAATATTGCTTGAAAATAAAGAAATATAATCTAAAATAATTCTGCTGTTCTTCAATCCAATAACATTAATTAATATGTAAAAAAAAATCAGATATTTAAGGTTATGTGTCAGACCTGGCATGTTTTTTTAGATTAATCTAGAATGTAATGTATAACAACAGAAACAGGTCGGAATCTTTAAATTGGCTCTTTTGTCTTCCTCCCAGCAGTCAAATGTTTTCCCGTGGGCATCTTTATCCTGTTCCTGTTGCACTGAAAAAAAAAATTAGATGTGACCAAAAAAGCAGGAAATGCAGGTGGACACGCTTTTTTTTTTGTGTCTGATTCTTCTTTCTCTTCATGCTAAGATTTTCAGAAGAATATTTACAGACAGTTTACAGAGCAATGAAATCTTTATTTATGTATTTATTAGTATTATTTTTGTATATAGAGCTATGCAAAATAACCTGGGGATGAAAAAAATCTAATCTCTAAGCTCACTAAATTAATTAAATTAAAATGCTTAATTTTAAATATTTCTAACAGGTGTTTTTATTTAATTATACTACATAATGCATCTAAATGTAAGACTTATGGTTGTAGGCTCTTGATCTAAACACCTAAATATACTTAAATGTTCCTCAGTTCTAATACTCAGTTTTAGGACTTATGTAAGAGAATATAAATAATAATGAAAAATAGTTTGCTAATATGTGTGTTGTATAGTGCTGTATGAAGATTTAAAAAAATATCAATGAAAACCTGTAAGTTCTGGTTTTCTTCTGATCCTATTAGTCATACAGAGATTTTAACTTCTGGTCCTATTAGTCATACAGAGATTTGAGAAAAATCATGATGCAGCCAAAATGATAAGTCTTCTTTCAGGACATTCTGTTGTAAAGGGAAGAATATCAGTGTTTTTAGCAGATCAGAAGCAATTGCATTGAAAGCTCTAAAGTAAAATGCTTAGAGGCTAGGGAACGTGACAATACTTAAGATGCAGCAGGCTTCATGACATTTACAGCCACTTTCCAATTAACAGTAGGACCCTAACACTTCTCCTACCCTCTTTTCTCCCCAAAGATGAAATCTGAACATACCACCTCCACATTTGTGGTTTTGCCTGTCTTTGGGGAAACAAACATAGCTTATCAAGTCTCTCTTTCTTTTCTTTTCTTTTCTTTTCTTTTCTTTTCTTTTCTTTTCTTTTCTTTTCTTTTCTTTTCTTTTCTTTTCTTTTCTTTTCTTTTCTTTTCTTTTCTTTTCTTTTCTTTTCTTTTCTTTTTCTTTTCTTTTCTTTTCCTTTTCTTTTCTTTCTTTTCTTTTCTTTTCTTTTCTTTTCTTTTCTTTTCTTTTCTTTTCTTTCTTTTCTTTTCTTTTCTTTTCTTTTCTTTCTTTTCTTTTCTTTTCTTTTCTTTTCTTTTCTTTTCTTTTCTTTTCTTTTCTTTTCTTTTCTTTTCTTTTCTTTCTTTTCTTTCTTTCTTTCTTTTCTTTCTTTCTTTTCTTTTCTTTTCTTTTCCTTTTCTTTCCTTTTCTTTTCTTTTTCTTTTCTTTTCTTTTCTTCCTTTCTTTCTTTTTTCCTTTCCTTTCTTCCTTTCTTCCTTTCTTCCTTTCTTCCTTTCTTCCTTTCTTCACTTCCGCCACTTCCGCCACTTCCGCCACTTCCTCTCTCATGGAAAAATTAACTGGTTTAGTCTTAGAAAACTATTTGAAGTTTATGTTGCATGTGTTTGGTGCTTCCTTCCTTTTTAAACTCTCCTAATTATTAAAGACACCTGTAAAAATCTTATGCCAGCCTCAGAGAAATGAAGGGAATTTTTAAGGCCTCCCATTAATTTTGGAGCTGGAACTTGTTATTCTTCTATTTTTTTCTGATTGCTGTTTTTTCTAGGTTAAAAAAATATGGAAACTGCAATGCATAAAACTCTTGATAAAATTATACATGAAAAGAAATTATAAGACTGAATTATATAATCAATACCTCCAATAAACTCAAGTATTATCTCAAACTTGTAACAGCATGATTTGGATTGATAGCATCAGCATTACTCAAGAGGTTTGTTTGTATGTTGTGGATTCTTGCAAAAACCATTTAAAGTCTTTTTTTATTTTTAGAGATGTTGTATATAATTTTTTATAAACTACACTTCTTTTTCTAACTGTTACATAGAAGTGGGACAGAGGTGCCTTGTATTTAAGGAAAAATGTATTTGAGCAGGAGTAACAATTCTATGGGCAGTGTGCTAACCAGCTGCTAACAACCTAGGAAGGAAATCAACAAATAAAAGAAAGAAAACCAAAAAAGTTCAGGCAGCAAAGCAGATTATTCGGGACAGAAAGAGAGGAGAAAATCATTCCTGCATTGCATTATGCTAGAGGTCCCTGGTGGCAAAGACCTTGGAAAGGTACCATGTGAAAAACAGTAAGGTGCAAAGAAATTTCATGCTTACTATTTCATAAACTGCTTCTTGCAGGGAATTACACTGTGTCCCCCTGCACAGAGGGAGGATTGGCAACACATGAGGAGAAACAACTGTCATCAAGCAAATGAGTGATGCAAAATGGGACAATGTTATTAGTGTTCCAGTATGAAGTATGCCCATGTTTTCACCATTTCCCCTGAGTCACCCACTGTTTCTTGCTGCAGGGTAAAAAGAAGGAACATCGTGTCTCTTCCTCTGAAGCTACTTTCCCTCACTGGGAAATGTATCTCTCCTATTCAATCTTTCCAGCCACAAATTCTTTATTGAGTGACTCCGGAAAAAACAAACCTATATGAACAATTCCAGAAGGGCAGGAACTTCTCTTGAGTGTAAATTTAATGCATACTACTGTAAAAGCATCCCACTACACCACGGCACACATGCACCAAATAAATGCATTCAGCGCAGAAAACAGAAACTATCAGTATGAATTTCATGGGGAAAAAAAAAGAGCAAGATCTCATTTTCTTTCTTTGTTTTGATACTATGATGCTACATGCTGCCAGATCCTTCTCTTAAATTGCTCTCTAACAGCTAGATGCCCTCCACAAAGCTGTCACCAAAGAAGAATAGCACATACCAAGGTTGTTTTCGTTTGTTTAAGCTCCTGCTGTGCTGCTTGTCTCCAGTATCAAAGCATTCTTTTTTCAGAACAAATTTCTTTTAACATATTGTTCTCCCTTTTTAAGATTCTGCTTGGTTCGCATAACAAAATCTCCACCGAACACTCATTGATTTATTGAAAGAAGTTACATTTTCCAATGGTAGAAAAATAAAAGCTGCTGAGGTATAGATTTTCACATATTTAATCAGAAAGCATGTGCTGATGTATTGGTAAAATATGATCCAAAATCATTATTATTAGTTTTGCTGGACCTCGCTGTCATGAAATGATATTATTGTCTATTTCTGTTGCTTTCATAGCAGAATTATAACTTTAAGTCTTCTGGTACCACACCTTGAAGCATGTCCTTTCTGTCACCTACACAGCTTAATGTGATAAGATCAATCTTTGCAGATATTTCTGGGAATATAGATACATATATATACTGTTTATAGACATATATATGTGTACACATAAAAAGTAATGTCAGTATTTAAAAGCAGGCAATATCTTGTAAACATTCATTGTCTGAGTTAATGGCATTCAAGGTGTCAATCCCTATGGACCTTCTGAGGTTTTTTTAAGTTTTGCATTTTATGGAATATTAATAAGCATGTAACAAGATACAGTAAACTAAAGTTACTACTAAAGAGTGAGAGCATCATTGTTAAAAAGCCCAAGAAAGAATAGGCAATTATTTAATAAATATTTAATTTTTATGTTTATTAATGTACACTTTTGAATATCAGATATATTAATAAAATAAATGGAACCATAAGGAGAGATATTCCAGAAAGGAAGCATCATCCCACTGCAGTTTATTTTTCATCTCCCAAATGATAGTCACAAATCTGTACTATTTATTAGCACTGTAATGAGAACACACTGCTTGTTTTAGTCAACAGTGTCCTCCCTCCCAGAAGCTTTAGGATAGTCTCTGCCATTGTGTTCTTCTAGCACTATTTTTAGTGCTAGGAGAACTTTTAGTCTTCCTTTTTTTTTGTCACGTCTTTCCTTGTGACTGGCTCAGCAAGTCAACATGATGAAAACAAATGTTATTAGACCTTCATTTTCACACTAAAATCCCGGAAGGGGAGCTATCCTGCTTACAGCTCTAATTGCTTTAACAGCACTTCTTTCAAGGCTTGTTCTTGTGGGTTTGATTCTGCAGCCCTTACTCAGCTTGAGCAGTACAGCTCTTCTGAGTAGTTTCATTCATACCCAGGAGCCTCCTCTCACTATTAAGTGCTTCTCAGCAGGCATAAGGATTGTAGAACTGAGCAGTGTGAGCTTATTTCAAAAGGGTGAAGAAACTAGGCACAGATTCCAGTGAAAGGGAACACAAGCTTTGCTTATCTCACATTTGCCTTCCACACACAGGCCATCCCCCCAACCCCATTTGCCCCCACCACCCTTCAGTTCCCAAGTCTCTCAAGCACAAAATAAACAGAATTCTAGCAAGGTAGAAACAGCCAATTCAGCTGATGATGTAGTTCATTTTTAAGCCAATGCATATTATTTAGGATATTTCTATACAGTGGAAAAAGTACAACTGCAAGTGTTTGCAGAGCTCCTGGTTTGCTCTCTGAAGATAATTTTGTTGAGACAGTCTCCGCTAAAGTTTTAAAATATAGATGGAAAAATCTGTTAATTAATCTATGAGGTTAAGCATACAATTACAATATAGCATAATTTAATAAAGGTCATAAATACTTTTGTCAAACATATATACCTTAAAACCTCATTTTAATTATTCATTATTTTGAAGAAGACAACATAAATAAAATTTTTTTAAGTTAATGTCTCCTGAAATTGAAGGTAAGATGTAGTGTAGGTTGTGAAGATATATATTGGCATATATAAGGTAGTATTATTATTATTGTTATTATTATTACTATTATTACTATTCCCATTATTATTATTTAGCTCTCTGAAAATTTGGCATATTTTATGTCTCCTTCTTTGACCTCAGATCAGAGGATAACCGTCTAATACCATCCAGAGTCTAATTCTTGTCTTCAAAATGTCAAAACTCAAACTACTTTGCCCAACAGGTGTTTGGCTTCATTTCTGAAATTCCCCAAGAGATTTTGAACTGCCAATGTTCTCTAAATTTGCACAGCACAGACTATGTAGCCTACTAGTTTGAGTTGATCACAGTTTCTTTTTACATTGATTTTGTGATGACAATCTAGGCATATTTTGTACATATTTGATGATCAATCACAAAAACTAGCCCCTGATTATCTCTTATCCAAAGTGGATAATCTTTTTCCTTCTACAGGAAAAGTCTGTGCAGAAGTCAGCATTTCCCCTCCTCCCCAGTATTTGTGGCCTGACTCATTTCCAAGACCTCATATGTATTTACCTGCTGCAAGAACGAACTTTCATATATAGAGCTTGGGTTTGTGGGTATTTTGGTTTGTTTGTTGGTTTTGGATTGGGTTGGGTTTTTTCAGATACAGATATCTGAAGCAGTCCTATCTCAACTAAGGTTTCTAGGAGTCTGTTGTCATTTTCATATTCATGTCATTCTGGACTACTGGCATTTTGATCTTTGAATTACCCCAATTACTAACAATTATGTTTAGTATTTTCTCCTTTTGTTTCTGTCTTCTTTCCTCTGTAGTGATGTAAATGTTTAGCAGAATCACACTTCTGTACAGGATTTCTATTAAGGCTTCCTTGATTATTTTTTTCATGATCCTGTGTGTCTTTTGATACTGTAAAACCAAAGTTTTCCAGAATGTATTTCATTTATTATCTTTTTATGTTTCACTCAACTTAAGTTCCTCCTACATAGTTGAACCTTTAAAAATGTTTCTGGAATTACTCCGTTGAATTACAATATGAGCCATTCTTCTCTTATTCTGCTGCAGTTTCAGCTTATTCAGCAGCAGAATATGAAACTGCTATATAAAACTGCAACCTTTATTTAGTTTTCTTATTTGACTTATAATCAAAAATCAGGTAGTATATTTCTAATTCTGTTCTTAGCAAAGCAATCCCTGTGAATTAATTTCTCAAAACTCACAGCAGCCAGATTTCTCTTTCAAAGTAAGATAGTAAGCCTTTATCATATTGGATATTCAGCACAGATAAATTTAAACTGAAATCTGCAGCAGTGTCCAGCTTTAGATTCCCACTGGAAGTTGTGGAAAGTCTGATCGTAGGCTCCAATTTTAAGTGAATGTTGAAGCTGCTACCTGAAATGTTTCACCCGGTTGTTTAATACAGCCTTTCAAGTGCAATTTATGACTTTGTTCACTATCTACTAAGTATATTAATTAATCAGTGCTTTATGAACCTAACACTTTATGGGTTTTGTTGCTTAGCAACAGAACTTGCTCCAATAAGGGGCTATATCCAGAGTCCTTTAACCAGCTTTCATCTTCCATGACATTTTTAAATTCAGTTGTTTCATTACTTTTACAAAACAAAGCATTTCTAATTTCAAAGGAAAAATTCTTTTATTTAAATTTTTACTTCTATTTCAAATACTAAGATGACACTTAGGAATGGCTATAGCTGCACTAACATATTATTCACTGTAAATATGTATAGTGAAATCCAAACACCAGTAATCACATCAGCCAAATGTTAGCAGTTCTTCTCATTGCTGTGGGAAAAACACTCTCACTCATTCCAAAATCCCTATTAAATCTGTATTAATGCCCTCCATCTCTGGAAACAAGCAATAGACTAGTAAATCGTACTTCTGTGTAAACTGAATTCTGAAATTGAGAACAGGACCTTTGCAATTTACAGACATTTTAAGTTCTAATGCTGTTAAAAGAGATGTTTCTCAGTCCATGAGCTCTTATGTGGCACAAATAACAGCTCTGCTTGTGCATCAAGGGTTCAGTTTTTAATTCTACTGTTATGCATAACAATATCAGAATTAATATTAGTTTCTCTATTTTAAAGGACTCATTTGCTGAAAGCTAAATTTATCCCCGTCCATGAAGACATCAGCTGCAGAAGGTACTCACTAAATTTTCATCCTCTACAAGAAGTGTAAACATTTAACAAATACTTAATCTGATTCTTAGAAATGTCATATAACCACTTTATTCCTATGTCAGAGGTTCAGTACTAGAATTATGCCTGTGTCTAATTTAGGAGTAGTTATAAAATCAATGGTATTAACTCTTTACAGTAAGGCAAATACCCCATATAGTAGATCAGAATAAAAAAAAATAGTAATTTTACCTGCATTTAGCTTAGACTGTACAGTTTTACCGCTTTTTGACACTTGATCCATAACACCAAATACGTCAATTTACCCCCTTTGATATACATATAGACCACCATCTATGGAAGGAGGATTTGTTTGGAGAGAAAATATAAAATGCATAATGAACTAATTTGGGCACTAAGCCTACGAACTTAGGCTTTGACAGGTGCTAAATAGGCAAATATACTTTATGTGTCCTTTTATAAATTATGCTTTTTTGGTTTTTCAATATAACTATCATTTCAGAATGGTGGAAGCAATGTTTTCCAATGTACATGCCCCACTACTGCTCACTGGTTTGTTACTGCAGCGCAGATATTTGGATACAAATGTGATCCTGCCCTTTCTCTTTTTGCATTATGTGATATAAGTTCTTAGACATAATCTTTCACATCTGTGGAGTGCCAACTTACAAAAAAATCTAACGAGAATATTGTGTGATGCAACTGGTTCCAGGAAAGTACTCCATCTGACAAGCATTCCCTTAAAATCTATGTGGGACATGAAATAATATATTTAAAATGATAATATCTTTTCTAGAATTGTGCATGCTTGGTATATCCTGCATAGTCTGTTACATGAGCACTAACCAAAAGTTTGGATTACAACAGTTATTTTACAGACAGCTTTTGAGAAACATTTTTTTTTCTTTGGATTTTTTTCTTTTGGAGTCCCTGGATTCTGTTATTATCTTAGCTACAGATGAAAAGATGGAATACAGAGAGAATAAAGTTATATTGAAATGAAAGATGCCTCAAAAATCCTTTGTAATTCTTGCTTTAAATATTGTTCCTCCTTCAGATGCTCATTGTCTCTGATTCACACATTTTGTCTTCATTAAAAACCTTGTGAAAGACTGAGAAAACAAAGGATAAGTCTTAATTTTTTACCCTTTTTTCACCTGGGCAAAACTTGTTCCTCTCAGCTATTTAGCTATCATCACAGGAAAAAGTCCTGAGGGCTACTGTTCACTTACCTGACATTAATAAGGCAAAAACTTCTTGCTACCACAATGTATTCCATAAACATAATAAAGACAAAGGGCTTGCTTTTTTTTTTCACATTTCTCTGTGCAATCACTGCTCAGGAGAAAGAAATTGTGAATGTAGTTTTGTTCTACTTTTGACAAAACAGTTGTGCCATTTTTCAAATATATTTATTTTCCATGTAACATAATCAGGGCATAGTATTTCTTAAAATGTAATAAAGCATAAATAAATTTGTGCAAACTTTTTTTTTTAAAATAACTGCAAATATTTAAAACTTCTAATCTCTGCAATGCAGTGGTCTGTTGAAAAAACGGTTCTCAGACAGAAAAAAAAAAGAAAAAAAATCAAGATCTCATTCACTATTCATGGCTGGGAATGGATGTCTCAAAATTTTGATTACATTTGTGGAGAAAGGCAAGAAGTTGTGCAAGGGTGGAAGTTTGGTTCAGACTAACCTATAGAAATAGTGTCAAGTAGACATTATTAATGGACCAAGACATGATAACCATTGAGGTTTCTGCCTCCTCTGAAATAGACTTTATTAATCTCCTACTGCCAACACAGTGACTTTCGACACCATTCTATAGACCTACTAACTTCAGTTACCCAGTCTGGGACCAGGCAAGAATTTTTCTTGAGGCTCAGAGAAAAAAGTCTATTTGCCTGCAAAATGGCATGTAGATTTTCCTAAAGAAATGTCAGTGTTCAGATGTAATTAGCAGAATATTTGGAAAAGGAAGAATTTTTAAGGATTACCCATTAAGGTATTTAAGAAAAAAATTACTGATTCACCTGAGGAAATTAAAATAATATTCTTTATATACTACCAAAATGCAGCTGAGAATTATTAAGATAATTATTAACGGAGCTTATCCTCATCATTCTGCTAAGTTTTTTTCTAGTGTTCATAAATACTGAACTTTAAGTTGTAACAACTGAAGCTGTGGGAGTATTTAAACAAAGTTCTTAAATCTGAATTAATATTTGAAGGCATCTTAGAGTGGTGTGTGTTATGAAAGACTCTACTCAACTGACTGAATTAGGACTTCAACAGTGCTAGGATATACAAGATACCCAAAGAACCTAGTAACGGCAAGTGAAACATCCACGCACCTAGAGGACAGTAGGAATACCACTGGGCATTTCAAATGGCAATAGATACCCCTGTAAAAGTAACTGAATAAAGGGCTATGTATTGTTTGTGGATCCTTTGACTACAGAAGGAGCTCAGAAATACCAGAAGCTGCCTGTAATCTGGAGTTTAATCCCTCTCTAAAAGTTAATATTCTATAACCCTAGGAGCCCAAAGTCATTTGAGTTGATCTAATATATATCAGCTGGCTTTCATCAGCCTCTGCAAAAAGGTGCCTCTCAAAGTTCTCCTTCTGTTCCTCTGTGAATATTTTGGCTTATCCAGCAGATTTCACATGTCACCTGACTCCAATGTTTAGGTAACTAATGTCCATCATGGGTAGACAGTCAATAGTAAAGAGAAGAGTAAAGCAGAGAGATATTTTAGAGTGACTCATTTCATAATCTGACCCCTTTCAAAACCGTAAATCATCCCACTGATGTTAAACACTTGTGTTTCATCAGTGACTACAGACATCTTCCCTTTAGGAGGTCAGAGCTAGATGTGATTAGTCCAGCTACAGGCTGATTTCTGAGTACCTTTCATCCAATCCATTGATGGCTAAGTGGGCAGACCTTTTTGGAAAGTTCATGACACACTCGTCTGCTTTTGCAATCATCTGTCTACTTTGAAATATCTGGCAATTAGCTGGTTGATTCTATTTTTAAGAGCCTTAGTTAATAAGAACACACTGTCCAAAAGAGAAAATAGATCTCAAAAGCAAGTTTACATGCATGAAAAACAACAGAGGGTATAAAAACTGTAATGAATGTAATGAATGTTTTAAAGTGCTATTTCAAATTATTGTGATATTCATGGGAGCTGGAAGATAAGAAAAAACTGCCTGCATATTGAAGATACCTCATTTTTTCTTGTTTATAAAGTTCATATTTCATTCTCTAGCAAGTTCTGAATTATTGATTTGCATGTTGATAAAATTCACCCTAAAGTTAAAAAATGATGAAAAGAGAAATTTGAATTGTAAATATTTCTATTAAAGTAATTGTTTAAAAATGAATAAAAAGCTCAACAAAACCCACAGAAATTTAGCATATAGGTAAATCATGCATATTGTACAAGATAATAGCCTTTCATCTCAACAGATTGTCTAACACTGATGCATAAGATGAATACAGAATCCACAGTTTTTGTGAAGTTATTTGTTTGGGACTGTTCCTCTGAGATGTATGGAGAACTGTGAACTATTCCTTTGATTTTGCCGTATTGACTTACCTATAATTGCTTTCAGACATCCCTGAAACATTATTATTTAATCGAAAATTTTTTGGTGAATTTACTGGATACTAAACCTGACTGGACTTCGTCCATTATATTGTATTTCTGAAAAAAGATTTGATAATATGGCCTTTGAATTTATCTTTTTTACCTTTTCTCTTTCTGTGGTGCTCCCAAACACAAAAAATTATCTCTCTTTACTCTATCCTTACCATATAAATATGCTACATTATTTTCTTTCACCTTTTATTTAATAAATGGTCAAATGGGTAGTGTTTTTAATTTTAATAGCTTCATTCATGAAAAACCTGCTGAAAGATATATCCAAGGACACCTCCTCTGGCCCAGGAAATATCTGAAGCGTAAACCACTTTAAGCTTGAGGAAAATGCTTATTATACTAATGTAGTGGATTCTCTGGGATTCTCCACTCATGGTTTCTGTGAATTGGACACCAGATAGGTCATTGATCTAGTATAGTTTTGAAGACATTAACAAAATCATATAAAGATATCCTTCAGCTCTTTTCTGCAAAATTTCACAATTCTAAGGCAGGGAAGAAATTCTGATATCCATAGAAACACTAGGATGTTCTGTCTTAAATAGTAGTCTATTAAAAAGAAAAAGTTTTAAAACATGTTAAGATTTTACACATTATTTTACCCAAATGCATGTCACTAGATAAAATAAGAATTACAGTTTATCACGATAACCAGTGGGTTTTTTCTATGGTTTGGTTAACAAGACTATAGTAAAACATTTTTTTGCTTCCCTCTTAGATTTTAATTTTTTCTCCTTTCCTTTCATTAGAGGAAAGTTTATATAACAAGGTAAATGCCCAATAAAGAAGCTATAAAGAAACAATAGTCTTTCCTCAAAAGGATGATGAGGTGTCATTTGTAATTCATGCAAGACATAAATAAATGAACAAAAGTATAAATCAAGTGATTTTGGATGATGGAGTAGTACATCTAATCTTGTGACATTTTCTTTGCTAAAGTCAAAAAAAGTATTCAGTATTTAAGCAATGACCACAACTTTCAACCTCCCAGTATTCTAAAAAATAATTTTAAAAAATTTAAAGGGGAAAAGTCAGCACATTGAAGTAGGCTGATTGGAGGATCAGTAAACACAAGAATATTTAAAGCCATTATTAAACAAATTGAGAAATTCATTGAATATTTTTTATTATAAAGGCCTTATTAAAAATGCTATTAAGAAATTGGACAAAATTCATAGAACTGTGAAGACCAGTAAATGTATGGCTATGCACAAACAGAGACATAAAAACCCAGACACAAATATTCATTTATGAACTGCCTGTAATGCAGTCCATATTATATTCAGTGGCTTCTTGGGCTTTCTTGGTGACTCTTCCATCCACCAATGTCAACCAAAACAACAAAACCAATATAAAAAAAAAATCTAAAAGGCTTTGATACTTTAAAAATGTTTTAGCTTTGTCAACAAGCCACAAATAACATATTCATCTAGCCAGGATGATCCCCTTATGCATCTTCCGAAGAACTGCTGTAACTCCTCTCTTTGTCTTAAAGCTGGCAAAACTGAAGTTATTAATCTGATTCAGGATGTGATACTTAGCAAAATTTTAACATTACCATATTTTCTTTAATGTTCAAACAAATTGAACTAAAATATAAAGACTTTACAGGTTATTTTCAGAGAGAGAGTGAGAGTGAACCCTCAGTCCTTTCCTTTTGTACATTTAGGTGCCCTTCTTAACACTCAGCTCTATTCTTCATCTAGAAGACACTATTAAAACCTGATTATGGAAAAAAAAGAGAAAGCTTTGTTAGACCAAGACCACTTCTTATTGACACAAAAATAAAGTAAAAAAGAGAGTTAAAAGATCTTCACACTTTTTTTATCACCATTATAAATAAAATTATTAGAAACTGTCATTCCTAAAACAGTACCAGATACTGCATTTTTTTTTTGCTGTTCTTAATATGAGTAGTTAAGTTTTGTTTAGAAGCATCATTTAATTTAGGAAGTTTTCCCTTTTCTTCTTTACAATTCTAGCAGATTTTCCTTTTTCAGATTCATGTATTAATGTAATAAGCTACTGGATTTACAACATAAAGACACAGAGGTACAAGTTTTGCCTAAGTGCTCCTAGTTTCCTATGACATCATGAAAAAAGGACTATTACTTTTGGCCTCCATATTGGTTCATTACCATATTGCTCAGAGCAATTTTTTGAAGAGAGAGTGATGCAGTTTTTTACGTTGAAGCATTTACAGAATAAATGTCTAAGTTTGTCCTTTTTTATTTATTATTATTCAGGAATATGAATTCCTTTTAATTTCTGCAAATCACTGACTTGTCTTCCCATGAAAAGACTGCATGAATATTTTATAAGGCAATCTATTTTTCTTAATTTGTTATTTCAAGATGTTTATAGGTGTTCTTATTTCTTGATACAAAAAAGAGAACACAAGTTCCCCTGTATTTTATGGTGGGACTCTCATTGCAATATATCTAGTGGCTTCAGTCGTATAAAGTTGTGAAAATGTGATTGAGCTTCTCTGCCTCAGTAGAGCGTGCTGGGACTACCAAGGAAAACAACTTTCCGAAAATTATTCAACAGCCATATCTGGGAAAATGCAGACTAAATAACCCGTCACTTCAGCACTTTGCCAAACTGAAATAAAATAATATATTCTTTTAGATATCTGTTCTCAAGGGAGGCTGACTTTTCAATGACAAATCTGGTGCTGCGTCAGCACCTGAAACATGTTTGCACTAGTGTTGTTTGACAACATTCATAGGTTTTATATTGGTAATTTATTTTGTGTCTGGTACATGCAAGTCAGAACTAGCAGCACACTACTTGCTTCAACCTCTTCAACTTGCAATGCGGTTACATGTCCTTCATGGAAGGATGAATAATCAGTTCTCCATTGTTCTGCATTATCAGAGCAGTCCACACATGTTGGTGTGTTAGGCTCAAATTTCAGTCTCTGCTCAATGGGTGAGAAAGAGGTCATGAGTAGAGTCCTGACCCATAATTCTGTAGCCATATAATATCGTATTTCTGTTTCCAGTTTGACAAGTCCATAAGCTCTTTACTGAGTTTGCAAGGGATCAGGACTACAACTTGTCAGGCCCATTCCATTTGGACTTGTCTTGATCAAGAATGATTTTTAATCAAAAGTAATTATGACAGAAAGAAGATATTTATCTAGGAAAAGTTTAATATTAATAATGATGCCAGTAAAGTTGTCATACTGCACTCATTAGTTTTTATCCCTTTTCTTGGATCACAATCCAGGCGGGAAGATCCCAGAATCATAGAAGCCAGAATCATGGAACCATAGAATCATAGAATCATCAAGGATGGAAGAGACCTTCAAGATCATCTAGTCCAGTGATCCACTGTAACACCTAAACCACCATTCCATGTCACCCATCCACATGCCTCTTGAACACCTCCAGAAGGGCATGTTTGCTAAAAGTCCTGATATCACATTCTAGGTATTCTCATGTCTTGGTTAGCATTTCAAGTGATGGAGCGCTATCTTCAGACAACCATATCTTGCCCACAAAATCATTTTTAGGCATTGTAGGCACCAAAATAGAGTGTTTTCCTCAACTTCACTATCCAGTGCAACAGCTGCCCAGAGAAGCTGTGGATGCCTCATCCCTGGAAATGTTCAAGACCAGGTTGGATGGGGAGGTCCTGAGGAACCCGATCTAGTTGAAGGTGTCCCTGCTTTTTTCCCTACTTTTTTGGAAAAAAAAAATTAGATATCTTCAATTAAGATATGGAAAGCCTCAAATATAATCCATTTTCTGAACCATACTGGATAACACAACTGTCTGTGTTTCTTATTTCCTAGAAACCAAACATTTTAAGCATGTGCCTAACAAGTAAAAGCGTGAATTTTCCTCTTTTTTAAGATGAAGGTATTAGTCAAATTCAGCATAGATTTTTCAGTGAAACTAGATTTATTCACTGATTTATAATTTGGGAGCCATTCATCAAATTATGTGTTAAAATAGAATAGATGGCTACCTGTCCCTGTCTTAATTAACTTTACCAGAGTTCCTTTTAGTATTAGTTCTCTAGGTGCTATTTTGTGAAATACTAGGGTATCTTAACACTCTCAGTGATATTTGCACCGTGTTAGCTGTCATCTTATATTTTAAATCAAATCCCACTTGCCACAGCTTTAACCCTTAGCTTTGCTACCAGGTATGCTGCATCCAGTTTGAAAGGGGGAAATAATATTTTTCTTTAAAATTTCTTCTTTCTCCCCACAGTTGTCCTTTTTTTTCCTCTTTATTTATTTGAAAAAGAAATTATAAACATTTTTGGTAAACAATGCTTTCTGTTTCATTATGACAGAGGATTTATGTAGAGAAGAAAATAAGTGTCATACATGCAATCTGTAGCATATAACATGTCGGACCAAACTATTTCACACTATGTAGCATATCATATGCCAAATAGGGCCAGGATATTTATTTATAATCAGCTTAATTGCTTATTACTCAGAAAATTCAAGTGAGCCACAGTTTAATCTTTTAATTTTCATTTTCACAAAATATTCACAATACATACCTAACTAATCACATTGCCTACAAAGGTAGCAATTTACAGTTTTGCCACGTATTTCATTACTGTGTGCTTGCCCAGATATTTTTTTGCTACTCTGCTGTTGTCACCTGTCACTCAATGAAAACACTTGGCTGGCATTATACAGCATCATTGATCTTTTCCTAATGTGAAGTAGGTGACATAGCTTACGGCTTCTTCAATCATCTCTTGAATGTGAAAACTTTGCCAAGTCCCTTTAGATGTGTAGGGCATCAGATTGTAGATCATGACTCTTATTTGGAAAATAAGGATATTAATTCCTAACAAGAAATTAACAGCAAAAGAAGGAAGGATTGTCCTATTATAATAAACCTGTGATTTTCCTAAGATGAACAATTAATAATGCTTTAAAAGAAGAAGGAATATTCCAAAACAAGACGTCTTCTTGAAAGGTGTATTATGCAAATCTATTCTTATTAAAGGTTGTAGAACTGAACACAGTCTTAAGGAATACCATGAAATACTTCATTTAAATCATCATTCACTCAAATTCTGCTTTTAGGCACAAAAAGAACCTTTATATGTTTGGGATTTATTGAGAATATACTCAAAATAGTACTAAGATTTGTATAACTTCACTAAGTTCTCACAGTTTGATTTAGAAATTGAGTACTTTGGAGATACAATTTTTTTCTGTACCTAAATATGTCAAGATAGGTTGAAAAACCTTGCACCACATATTTCTTTTAATTGAATTGCTTTATCTTAGCATAAAATCTGTCACACTTGAACTTTTATATTATTATAGTAGATATGAAGTGGGTTTATAGCACTATGAAGTCAAGAGCTGAGTTAAAATAAGAGCAGGAGAATAAAAGCTCAGTTTTCAAATATCTAGAAAGTGTGGAAGATGATGTATTTGATGAACTTCCCCACTGTTGCTATGATTTCTAACACTCATTTTATATTTAAAAATGCAAATATTTTAAAATTTTGTTTTATATTTCATTGATAAAGAAGCTTTTGATGTCTAGATATTCAGTAAGTCAAGAAAAACTCTATCAGTACCTCCAAAACCAGCAGTTTTTGCAACCTACTTGAAAGGATTCTCCACATGGTATCTGAATAGCACACTGACTCACTAACACTGGTTTTTAGTTAGTGTTACAGCACTGGGGAAACCACAGAATGAGAAGAAAGCTAATACTGGATTAACACTTTAAAAACAGGATGACTTGTGTCAGCCAATAAGATATCAGCCCCGGCTAATATTTAACTAATAAAGAATTAAAGCCATATAATTTATGCTACTGAATATTGGTAACCAATTTCTTGTCTTTCTTCAAAGGACTTCAGATGTGGTATGCAAAATGTCATTCATTTTGGATTCTGCAAGGAATATTACTCATTAACAAGTGAATATGATCACTATGATCTTATCCCTGTGTGGCATGTTAAATGGATTAAGAACTTGCCAACCCATAGATCTTAGCCTGATGATATTTGACAATGACAAGCAGAGGGAAATGGGAGAGGAGTGGGATTTCACATGGGTTGGTGTTGGTGTGACTGTCTCAGAAGTTTCTGTTCATTCCCTAATCAAAAAAAGGGGATGTGGTAGTGAGCTTGTCTACAGATATGAAGAATCAAAGAGGTACCATCTATGAAGAGATCCCTAGTGCTCTGATTTAAGAAGAAAACTACAGACATAACTGACCAAAAACTTTTTTTTTTTTTGGTCAGAGGAATACTTTAATTCAGACAGCAAAAGATTATGCGAAATTCTATTCTGAAGCTTATAACATCATATTGATAAATCATTCGACATATAATGGATATTGGACATAAAAAATACTAATTTCAAAAAGTCAAAGGGTTTAAAGTCTACAGTAATAGCTATAGGAGATGGTTTTCACACAAAACAATATCATGTTAGCCACAGATTCAGATACAAAAGACAAAATACAGAAAAGAAAAAGGAGAATAAATTTCTAACATGACCACGAAAAATACAATGAAGGAAGAGGAAACATGTACAGAGATGTTATAAAAATTGGTGTGAGAGATGGAAAAAATTATTACTGGCTTAAAACAACTGAAGTGTGTGAGTATGGAGGGGTGTGCCATGACAAGCTCTGCAAAGAGTGGATGGTGCACTGCTCCACAACCTGTCCTTGGACGCTAGTCCAGCCCAGAATGGCTATCAGCAATGGCACACCAGAAGGTCCACTTGGAGGGCCCCAGGAGACCAAAAAAGATAAAAGCACTTGCACTAAGGCATATTGTTTTTATTTTATTTGTGCTGCTTACACAGCACATCGTTTTTATTTTCTAGTAGCTAAGATAATGCTGGAATTCAAGCAGTGAATGAATCTTTCTCTGCCCCCTTTCTTTTCTCTCTCTCTCTCTCTCTCTCTCATTCTTTCTTCTCCTAATTTCCATTACTCAAAATCTGGGTAACCTAAAGTTGTGTGGATTAGAGTTTGCTAAGTCAGTGAAATGCTTTATTTCAACTGAATGTTGCTTTAAAATTTGCCAAGTACCATTATTTTCTAAAGTTTGCCAGTGAAAGTTCATTGTTTAACCTCCTGAGAATGTTGTCACATTCCTCCTGTGCACCTGCCTCAGGATATTAAAAAACCTAAGCCCGTGTAAGGAACTTGTTGAGGGAGTCCACAGCTTTACAGATGACAGAAAGAATTAGTGCACCAGACTATCCAAGAATATGCCACTTTCTCTAGTGAAGAAGAGTGGCCATGAGCCTAAGGAGCCATTGAAACCAGATTCATGTGTTTTTGAGGCATGCATGAGGTGTAGAACACTCAGGGGAGATGTAGCAGCTGCGTGTCTGAATGTAGCTTTATTTAATTGTGAGTTATTTATTCTTTATTATCATATTTATCAGAGACATAAGTAGTGACAAAGCTACCTCAGCTTATGCCTACATTTTAATAATATTTCTCTTCTAACTGACCTTATGTAACTGCCTTCTGACCATATATTTCGTACAGGTATCACACAAACTTTACTGTCATTCATTGAGTCTCATTTACACATCAGTGCCAGGTAAATGGCACACCTCTTTCAGTAGTGTACAGAAGGATCTTGCTATTTTGAACTAAAGACTGCATTTAACAAAATGTAAAAAAGCTCTGTGATAAGTCTAACCAAGTAAAACTACTTAAAATGCGTCTGCTTGAAGGAAATGGTCAGTAAAAAAGACCTAGATAATTTTGGAAGCCATTTTTCAAGATGTGCTACTATTACAGAGAGAACAGTGTTCTCTCCCATAATATTTATGCAAGGCAAGCTATGTGCTTTACATTCACTCTTTAACTATGTTTAAATTCCTTCCTTTTCATCTTCACTATAAGCTCCAGAATGATTGATTTGATAAGGTGCAAAGTGCATTTTTCAATATATGATTGCTAAAATATCAAAAGAACGATCTGCTTTTCCTTCAATGAAGCAGTTATGTGCTGGGATTTGTTCTCCAAATCATGAGGTAGTTTGAAGTCTAATATCATTGAGGAGTGTATTTCATATGCTACATGTACTTTGTTCAACTACAACCATTTGGCAAAGGAAAAAGTAATAAAAATTCTTTATTGAAATTGTACTTCATATTTGTCTGTAAATTCTAGCTACTCTGATAGTGAACACAGCTTTATGTAAAGAAATAATCAAATGTCTTTTCTGATGTTTTATACTAACCAGAAAATAAAGTTAAAGTTATATGATGAAGTCAGTAACTCCAGAGACAATATGCAATAAAACCAGGCATAGACATTCACCCTATTCCAAGTACATATAGAATCAAAGAAAAAATTATAGATTCCTGAGAAGCTGAAACCATATATCCTTAGCCACATTACCTAAAGTTACTGGAGTTTCCAAAAGAACTCAAGTTCTCTCCTAATGTAAATAGACATCTGAAGTTGAAACCACTTTTGGTAGGGCAGTCTTTACTCACCAACAGTGCTAGGTTCTCCCTTGTATTACAGTTCCAGAATGTGCATGTAAATTATTTCTCTCCTCTGAGGCAAGATAAAAGTTTCCTCAAATAGAGTAATTTTCTCATCTGAAATAATGATGCTTCAATGAAGTAATAAGCATCAAAAACAAGAGAAGACCCAAATCAGAGCACTGGAGAAGGCACAAGGCAGGGCAGTGGGATGTAAAAATAGATTTCCAATGCTGCAGGTTCTCTTGAGTAGCCTCCATTTATGGTTCCAGAGGCTGTAAATTATTTACACCATGTTCAATCAGCTATCACCACGTAAAAGTTTTGGATGTCTTCAGGCTTAAGAAATTCATCCCATATGCTGGATAACAGTTGGATATATGTGTGTATATATACATACATACATATATACGTATATATATATAACCTTAGAAATGTGATGGGCTTTGTATTCCAGGACATCTTGACCTGGTTCTGAGTGTAATTTGATAAAATGTCTGGGGCTGTGTCATCTGTAAGTTTTTCATTAAGTTATTCTAAGATAGATGCTGGGGAAGAAAGAGAAGTCATACAAGGTTATAACATGTCACAAACATTGCAGAACTACTGTCTGTACATATACATACTGTTAAGATCTAAAATGTGAAGCCAGAAAATTGTAATTAGTACTAAAATGCTGGATATACAGCTCTCTGGAATTTTAAAAAGCTCTTCTAGCTTTCATTGTCTTTTATAATTGCATAGTACTTTCTCATTCTATTGTGCTTTTCACAACTAACTGTTGATGGCTATATGTATTAAATATGTTGAATATGACCAAACTATCAAAATTGGGGGTTATATTTTTAATGAGGTTTAAAAATATAATCCAAACAGCAAAAGTCTAGAAAATAGATGTTGCTATATCACAAAAAAACCCCACAAAAAACAACAACAAGAACAACAAAAAAACCCCTAATTAAGACTCTTAGCTCTTCCATTACTTTCTTTATCAAATTAAAGAGTAGAAATCCATGTACACCAAGATGTTCTAGAGAAAATATATTTTCACTAGCTGTAATCTCTGTAATTTAACAGGTCTGTTCCATAACACAAAAACACCATTCTCCTTCATGCTGGCTTTTTAATGGACAAATGTGTCAGGAATGTGGAGCAATAGATGTTTTGCTCCATTCTGACCTTTTGTAGTAGCAGTGATGCGATTAAACCCAATGAAAGCATGCTGTCCTAATAGTGCAGCTTCAGAGTGGAAATTCTTGCCAAATAGTATATAATTATCTGCTAAATGTATTTCTGTACTAAAATGTGCTAAAACCTTAAAATTTATGGGTTTCTCAGAATAGGAAAGATTAAGCTGCTAGAGAGAACAATGGTTCTTCATATAATAGCCTTGAAAGTGTGGTACAGGGCCCATGACTAGGTATTCATTTGTTCTCTGGCAGTACCTAAATCTATGTAACTCAACCATACTGAAGGCCCACAGACCTTTTCCATAACAGCTTACAGTCTATTCACCTAGAACCTGCAAACACACAGAAAAAAATCACTAAGCTAAAAAATGTCAGGTTTGTGTGTTACATAAATGTCCAAGTTCATGTTTTTTCCTCAAGATATGTCAAAATGACAGATAAATACCATCTGCAGAAGACCCCAAATCACTATTTTTTTTCAACAAGAGAGTTCTAATCCACATGAAAGGAGACAGTGCAAGGCGTTTTGTTCTGAACTGCTCTTTTTTTCTGAACAGATTTCTCTGAATCTGTTACACATCATCAAAAGTAATTAAGTACTTATTGATACCAAGATAAACAGTAAGACAAACAAGGACACTTGTTCAGAAGCTATACATCTAATATAGGTTTTTACCTCAATACCTGTAGAGAACCAAAGGATAATTATCTGGTTTACGCTCACTCGTGGTTAAAGTATCAATACAGGCACTAGTTGAAGATGACTCAAGAGTCTCTCTAAAAATGGATTATTGCAACCTCCTACTGGTCTGTTTCTTTCCATTAATATGAAGGGATTTTTTGTTTAACTACATTACAGACTGTTTCAGATGTCTAAGTTAATTGGAATGAAACTGACTTAAAGACATGCATCTCTGGTGTAAACTGTCTTTATTAACAGCCAATCAAAAAATATCATTCTGAGGATCCCTTATTCATGGATATGTCTTCGGGGGGATGCTCTATCTCATAGCAGGAAAAGGGGTTTGAGACTCTCCTCAGTGTCAGGCAGAACACAGAAACAACCACAAAAACCACAAATTAAATGCAAGGAGTAAATTTATCTTTGTTACCTTGACAACCATTAGATACCAAGCACCTGTGCAGAAGCACAAAAATACAATGCAGGCGCTGCAGAACTCAGTCCATGCTAGAGGATCACCAGACCTGCTGTCTCCATCTGTACATCAGGGATTCACCCAGGAGTGGTTTACCACTGCACTTTAATATTTCACCTGAAAGGACAGGAATCTCAAGCATGTTCAGTGGGGTCCCTCTAAGTTTATCACAGACCTATGTTATCAAAACATGTATGTTCCTGTCAAACACAAGACTAAACAATAATTATTATGATACTTGTGCAATATTTAAATGGCTTGATTTACCTTTTATTTCCTCATTTTCATGAAGAAAATCATAAACCTCTATTTAAATCAAACTTTGATGGGGAGTAAGGTCTTCCACCAACTTCCTCTTCATTGTACTGAGTGCTTGATTGCTTGTGTATGGCATGACGAGGACTACTCCCCTAAGTCTGGAGATGTGGACTTCCTTTCCTTTTTTGCATTTTGGGTCTCCTTTAGCTTGTATGGATAAAATGCAAAAGGGCAGTATTGCATGCAATGCAGATGATGTCTCAGACATTATGAGTGCATGATCTGCAAATCATAATTATGTTGCTCTTAATATATAACAACCCAATAATTGGGCTTGAAGACAAAATTGTGTCAGTATTATTGATTTTTTTTTCTTAAGCCATTTACCTGAAGTCCAGTAAGTCAAATGATAGTCTGTCTCTACGCTATGGGAAACTATTTCATGCTTTCATATGTATGAGATTTTTTCATATCTATGGGAAATGAAAATCTCACCAATGAAAATCCAAGCTCAAAAATTAAGAAATGTTACAATTTAAAAAGTAAAGAAATTACCTTGCATGGTCCAAAATCTTGTGAGATTTTAAGCTGTTTTCAACATTTGTAGCCACCATTCAGATACTTAATTTTGAATACATTTTTTATAAAGCCTATGTTACAATATAAGTATAATTGTTCTTTCACATTAAGAAAAGAAAAAAAAAGGTTTACAGCCTTAGGTTGTTTGAATATTTTAGAGTCAGGAGAGTGACTTTAGCTTTTCCTTGGGATATTCCCTATTGCTTCTTTCCAATGACTTCTACAATAAAATTCAAAGTCAAGCACAAACACAAATGTGAAAATCACATTCAAGTCTGCCTTTGATTTTAAGCCTATAATCAAGCTGTTGAACATAAATAAGGTAAAACATAATTCAATTCTTCTGCTTCATTCTGTCAGTTAAGGAATCTCTTTTTAAAGATATCCAAATCACAAAGATGACTAAGATCATCACTCTTTTTAGGATCAATTTATCTATTAAAGGTTATAAAACATAGCCTGATACTTTACAGTACAAAGTTGAAATCAATGTCATGACATTTAATAAATGTTATAATAAATAGCGTTAATATATTAAAATCAATAAATATATTCATGGACAGTATCTTATGAATTCTCAGATAGATGCACCATAGTGGCAAGATCAATAACATGATTGAAATTTTCCTAGATAATTTTAGATATCGAAAATAGTGTTGGTAAATCATGTACATCCCCTACAGTCAGTGAAGATAAAGGACATGCACTTGGTAGAAAAATTAATATAATATGTTATAGACACCTGTGTAGGGTGAAGGAAAATTTCTAGGAAAATGAGACAAAATAAACCTAGCTTTTCTTTCTTCCTGAAAAAGAAGGCCAAGATTAGATATAATGAAGGGGGTAAGAGAAAGAGATATTTTTTAATGGAGAGAATCCATTCCTGGAGAAAGAGTGATTTGCCAGGTCAATTGAAAAAGGAATTTCATCTCTGAAGTCAATATTGTTCCTTGTTAATGTCTGTGCAGCAGTATTACCCCAAAAGATTATGGGTATGTACAGGTGGAGCATATCAAGCTTCCATTATGTAGTGCAGCAATAGGCACATTTTATTTGACCAAACACTACATACTTAGTTACTGCTGTTGGACAAATAACAGTAAATGCAGACAGAGTTTAGTCAATCCTTTTGAGGAAAACAGTGGTAGATGCAATCTGACTATCTTATACAACAATTACTTTTTCTAAGTACAATTAAAGTTGTAGTTGTATATTTCTTTTTCTTTAGGTGGCCTAAAGAAGCCTACTATTGTAAATACAGGTTATGAAATTCAGGTACAGAAATTAGCCAATTTGACCTTGCTTTCAGCAAGAGCATAATACTGTCCATGAAATTGGAGCATGAGATACACTGCCACAAAAAGCAGTTCATTTAACAGTGCCCATTAAATTTAAAAACACTGATGAGGGGTCCTCAAGATGTTTGCCAAGTTCTCAAAGTCAAAAATCTCACAAAGATGGCAAATCATGCCACATAATTTATATAGAAAATGAGCTGTGTCAAAATATCATTAATTTTAGATCATGGCTGGAGTAACTTTACATAAAGAAATATTCCTAAATATAATTATTGTATATACCAATAATTAGAACTATTATGAACATATTCTTGAATAGATAGGGGGTTGTAAATCTATAAAAATAAACACTAATATAAAAGTTACTAAAGATTACCCTTAAATTTTCAGAAGTGCCACCAGTAATAGAAAATTAAGATATTATAGACATAAATAAAACCACATACAAGAGTTTCATGGATAAAAATATTTGCCAGCTTAAAATAGCAAAATGAAATTAATATTAAGGTATCAAATTGATAATACATTATATAGGGCGCTGAAAACCACAAAGCCCAAGGCTCCAAGCACACTGTAGCCGCAAAAGGCATGCCAAGGGGAACACAGAACTGCCACAACATTCCTTGCTCCACACATTTCTGTGTTCAGCCAGCCTTAGCCCAAGGCTGCATTTAGTGCTCTGCCTAGGGTTAGGGTTCTGCCTAGGGTTAGCGTTCTGCCTAGGGTTAGGGTTCCTAAAACCACAAAGCCCAGGGCTCCAAGCACACTGCTGCTGGAAAAGGCATGCCAAGAGGAACACAGAACTGCCACAACATGGCTATTTTTGCTCCTTTGTCCTTTGTACTCGCCTCATTGCCATGCTCTACTTTCCCCCTCACATGGTTCCAGCCCTACTAAGCCTATGTTTCAGTTATACTGCTGTTACGGATGGTATTCCTTGGGAACACAATTGTTTTACGTATAATTTACTGCCTGATAATCTCTGCTTTGCAGAGTATGATTTTTGTTTCTCTTTTTTGAAGATATTAGATTTCAGGTGAAAATAAAATTCTTCCTTTGATTCTTGAAATACTGAATGTAGATACCTAAAATATTTCTATATAAATATGTGTATATTTTTTTGAAAGCCAGCTCTACCTACATTCCTTTTTAGACCTTGTGTCTTTTTACTAGTTTCAAGTGATTGACCTGTTTTAATAAAAGCTGGCAGAAGTAGCACCATTCAGTATATCATAAAGCTTAACAGGTGGTTGTAATAGACTGTGAGGTTGTGTTTGCTAGAGCTTTATTTAAAGATTCACAGAAAGTTGGCAGACACACAAGAGGACTATTCATCTGTTTCAAAAGTTCTATAATATGGAAAGATATATGTATGTCAATACTTGCATGCATACTTAGCTCAATTACAGATACTTCTAGAAGGTTTGAAGACAGAATGATTTTGATGCTTTGCAGTCACAGCAAAAAGGGACTTAAAATAGAGCCTGTTATTGTACTATTCATAGTGTTACCTGATAAAAGCTAAAAGCATCTGATCCCACATGTAGAGAATCAGCCAAATGTCTATTAACCCATACAGTGTACCTCCAAAATTAGGGGAAACACCTCAGCTGTAACTAATGAATATTAATTTCTTGAAGTGATACGAATATCTGAAAAGATGATTTTTCTAGAAGACAAGGGTTCAGTTCATGATTGGAGCAGCAGTTCAGGTTCACATTTTCTGAAGTTTACTAGAGTTAGCCAGTGAAAAGCTTTTAACAAATAACTCTCTTGGTTAATTCAATATTTTCCCTTTTCATGGATTATATGCTATGATCTCAATTGCCTTCCATTTAGCAATAAAAATGCAAGCCTGTATGTCTGCTATTTTGCTACAATTAAGGAATAATTAAAACAAACTCTTTTTTTCCTTTTTTAACAACAAAAATAAACACTAATATAAAAGAAACTATACTTACCATATGAACATTTTAGATTCTGGCTCTTGTGTGATTGTGTGAATTGTGTATTGTGGCAGTTATTCTTGCAGACTCCTTGTACCATCTAAAGCTGCCTGAGCATTACCATCAGTCCATATGTGGCTTAGAGTGACAACGAGACTGTTCCATATGATTTTGTTCCACAGAGGCCATCTTCTAACTGGGCTAACTGGAACACCAGAGATGTAAATACAGAAAGTTTCTACATGGTGTCATCTGTACGGCAGGAAGATTTCCTAAGGCTGGGAAATATTCATCAATATATTATCTTTTCTGACTCTTTTTGTATAGAAGACTGTAATGAGAGTGCTCAAAAAAACCCATCAAACTATAGTGTTTTGGGAGTAGTCTGTGTACATTTCAGATGTGTAGTCAGAGGCCTAAGACAAACGTTTTTGATAGATGCATTTCCAGTGGATATCTGCTCAATATTTTGCAGATTTTCAGATTTTCTTTTTGGATGGTCTTTTCTTTTTTTTTTTTCCCCAGGATGGCAAGTTATATTCTCATATTTTGCAGAAAACATGTAAAATCTGTTCTTAAGTTGCACTGTAATTCATCAATCTACTCAAGCACTAGAAAAGCTTCCTGCTCTGAGGAACATAAAGCTGTATACAAAAAAAAAGTAAACTGGAAAAGATTGCACCAATAGCACAAGAATTCTCTACTATATCTGGAAAATAGAATGCAGAAGGAAAGACCTATAGATGATTCCTTAATCTTGTTCTTTGTTAAAGCTAATATGAACTTCATTTTACCTGAAATGGCAAATATAATGTAAATAAAGAAAAATGCAATGTCGGGAGAAGTCAATATTGTTAAAAAAAAAGGAACAGCCAATTTTTATATTGTTCAAGCTCATGAAATCAAGTCATTACTGGACAAGTTCATAAACTATAAAATATTTAATGACAATATGTATTTCTTTACTACGAGGGTTTTTTTGGCAACTATTCACTTTTCAGGGATGTGGTAACTTTGAATCATTTAGAAACCTCATCCTTCCCTATGAAAATGTTGCTCCGAGCAGTGAACTGTGAAAGCTCTGTGTCTTATCGTGGCTTGGCACCCATGGAGCCTAATGCTGGTTCAAGAACAGCAGCAATATTTTTGCAGTGTTATTCATACAGGATATCTCATGATACTTTAAAATAAAGTAACAAAACCAAGAGTCTACAGACTGGCAAAAGCCCATCAGAAAGTATTGGATTTCTATCTATCCATATCATAAAGCAGAGGCTCAGGTTTTTTGTTGATAAAAGACTTTGATTCTGTAAGTGTGGAAGTGAATAATGGGGAGGAAGATGTTCTTCCTCTCAACTTATTTTAAAAATAAGAAATTGGACATTCCACACGCTTTGTGCTCTATGGCGTCTGAGAAAGACAATGGAGAATTATAAATTCATAGATACTGAAACAATATGAGGCCCTTAGACAATACAGGGGAGAGGTGTATAAACTGGAAATGCTTCAGGCAGCCGTGGAGGAAATTCCAGTCCTAAAGCGATATGCTGAACATTTTCAGTCTTAGTCAAAACTTCATAATAGCAGTTTGTATTCAGTGAAAATAACGGATTGATCTTCTTGTAAGTATAGAAGAGGGAGAAAAAAACCTGCCCAATATCACTGAGCCTGGTGTTTTATACTTGAAAATATAAAAGAAAGAATAGGAATGGGAAGCAGTGAAGAGGGAAGCCTGTTTTTGAAGGTACTTAAAGGAGGACTATTGGGCCAACTCACCTTCAATCCTTTAAAAATGATAGAAAAAATTCTGCTAGAATCAACTAAATTGTAAGTTAAAAAAAATATTTACAGTGGCTTAAGATTTGTGCTATACTAAAAGTAGAAAAAATATAATCCTGTAAACTCACCACAAAATGAATTGCTGAATCTGTAAAGGTTAGACACAAAGGACATATTTATTGTATAAGTGACCGCATACTTCAGTTAAATTGAAAATTTTCACTGGTGCTGAATTTGTGGAATCAGATTTTCTGCTGTTGTCAGTGATTGCAATTTTACTGAAAACAAGATTGTTTTGGACATCAGATTAACTCAGAAGACTTTCCTAGTAGCTTTGGCTTTTCTTTAGCATAGCATACACATATTTTCCTGTTGTGCAATGTGATCAGGTTGTTTGCAAGCTGGAGGTGGAATGAGATTTGTTTGGGTAATTCCCAGCTAAAGTGTGATCCCCTGGGGAATCACAGCCTAGAGTCATAATTTAGAGCAATACATAAATTGTGCAAATTCATTCAAGTGCAAGAACACTTAGAGTTTTAAATAGCAAAAACTGTAATCAGTCTCTTGGTATATATGTTTCCAACACACCACAAACATACAGAACCATGAAGAAAATTCTCCCAATTGCTTTAGTTTTGTAAAACACAATCATCAATACCTTATTTTTCTTCATAGAAAATAAAGACTAGATCCCTTTTTATTTTGAAAGAACAGAATTTGTTTAATATACTGTGATGTAGATAACCTTCATTGACCTTGGATCTGTTAAATGCATGCCTAATAAGTAAACATCTAATTGATTAATGAGATTAAATTTAGCAAGTAAAAACAAAATCACCTTTTGAAAGGTAGCAAAAAAAACCATAACAGTATAAGACAAGGTTATCTTATTCTTATTTTGTCTTCTACATTGTTCATTGTTTTAAGTCAATGCATCTGTTAGAAGGACATGTAATTCCTAGTGTGTCCACCTCCCAGTGACCTATTCTTACTCTACAATCCTTGTTCCTCATTCCATTCTGCTGGAATTCTCTCATGCATCATTGTCCCAATAAAACCCACAAAAGCTAGGTCAGGAACAGTTTTAAATTATTTTAGATTCTAATGAAGAAGAGAATAAACAACACTCTGGGGACTGAGAAACACTGTAACAAAAAATTGAGGTCAATGAGTTCCTGAATTTCTATGGACCTAGACAACAATACTAAGTGACAAAGTATCACATTACACAAATTTTGTAAAGGAAGAATTTCTTTCTCTCTTTTTTCATAACACATTTCATAAGGACATTAGTAGCTTTTTGTGGTCAGCAAATAAGATTAGGAGAAGAAATTGGTGCCCATTAAACAATTTCTAGAGATCATGGATTTTGTGGGTGAAGATACTGTATACCTAAATGAAGCATGAAACTGAAGATGCAAATTTATATATGGATTTTTTTATATTTGGACTACTATACAGAAAGGACACAATAGTTCAACCTATTTTAAAGCTTGAGCAACCAAAAATAGGTTAGGCTTTTTAGGATGATGCTGATTTTTGGTTATTATTTTAATGATGTTGTTTAGACATAACATACAGCAGTGATCAAAATTTCATCAGTGTCACTACCTCTTGAGTGACAATTTTACTTCTAAACAGGCTACACAGAGTCTAGTGAGTTGTTAATGAGCAAATTAATTCAGTGGTTGTGGTTTAAAATTGACAGAGAAATACAGAGAGATTATTGGCTCACGTGATATCTGTCAAATATTATTTCTGAAAACAGCAGTATCTACTTCTTGAACATGATTGTTCTGCTAGTTGGCACCACATATTATAGAATAATAGAATCATCAAGGTTGGAAGAGACTTTTAAGATCCTCAAGTCTAGCCACTGATGAGCTCTGTTCTTCTCACATAGGGAGATATCAGGCGTTGCTTTTCTAGCAGACACTCTCCTACAGCCCATGCAGAAGACCACTGTGAAGCAGCTGGTCCCCTGCAGCCCATGGAGGCCTACAGTGGAGCAGAGATCCCCCACTCAGCCCATAAGAAACCTGAAGCAAGAGCAGGTGGAAATGTGCTAAAAGAAGCTGCAACCTGCGGAAAGCTCATGCTAGGGCAGGCTCTTGTCAGGAGAAGCATCCCATAAGGATACTAGGACACCTCAGGGATTAGGACATCTTTTCCTCCATTGTGTTTCTATGCTTAGCAAAGGAGTCCAACTTCAGTATTTTTTATATTTTAGATATCAATATTTAAAATATATATACATTAAATTAATCAGTCATTCAATATCATCTGCTGTTTCTCTGTATAAAAAAGAAGATAAATAACAACTTGTGCTATCATATTATACATGGGATGAAACAATAGATCAGACCACTTTCTACTCAGTGTATCATATATTTCTGAAGACATAGCATTTTTAAGGCAGTTACTCCTGAATTTCTTCACACTGACATTGTAACCTTTATGAATGGTTGGCTTTTTGTGTTAATGATATAGGAAATTAACAGATACAGTACAGTGGTGATGAGGGGTGCTACTTTGGATGGCTGCTCTTTTTATGGTTTGATCCAAAATCCATTAGTGTCAGTGGAACTTCTTTCATGCTCGAAGGTCAACATGTTCCAAGGAGTTTGCAAGAGTAGACTGAATTGCTAAGATAGGTCTACCTTTCAGGATATTATGAAGAATTTTAGGAATTCCTAGTAGAAAAATCTATAAAATTTTATCAAAAGCCTTAGATGATATTGATAACTATTATCTACAAAAACACACCTAAGGTTTCTGAATTTCTGCTTCAAAATAATACAAAAGAATATTGAAGAAAAAGTGACTTTAAATTTTTTTTCCCCAAAACAATACAGCAATATTTTTAAAATTAATAAAATTGCAATAAAAAAGCATGAATATGTACAATAAAGGTATCAACAAACTGAAATAAAGTATCACATTATAAGTTTATTTTCTAAATCTTAACTTATGAATTTTACTTCAATTTGTTCTATAGATTTATTCCTATGAACAATAAAACCAGGGCTAGATAAATGAAGGCAAATAGAATAAGTGCCATTTGCTGTAAATGATATATTTGCAATATTTCTGTCCCTCCCCCATGTGGTTTGTTGCTTTGTTTAGTTATTTATGTATGCATTTATTTATGTATTTATTTGAAACTGTAGTTTCTGACATCCAAATATGCAAACTAACTTATACAATTTGCCATTGGAACTGCAAGGAGCATGTGTCATATGTGTGTTTGTCTGTGACCACAGAGGGATACACAAGAGTGTCTAGATAAATTACTAATTGTAGAAGCCTAAACTGAGTTTTTAAAATCCCTTTGGTTAGGTTTGATTGGACACACAAATCACATGTTATGTGATTTGCTCTTCACTGGCTGACTGCAATTTTTTATGATTAAGTTTTCAGTGTGTATGCTTTTTTAAATAAGCTTGTCATGACTATGCTTAATGTTCATTTAAAAATGGGTGTTTCTGGGAAAATTCCACTTGTAAATTTCCTTGTTAGAACGAGCATTAGAAGAAAGGAAATTGGTGGTAGTGGGGGGGGGGGGTGGGGCTGAATCTTAAGAAGGAGAATAAAATTCTGGTTTTATGGTTTTCCCTTGGATATTCATAGTCCATGTTTTTGAAGTATTTATCTATCACTACCTCAAATCCTTATTTGTTTGAATAGAGCAAGTGAATAGAGCATGATACTGGGAATCTGTGAAAGCACAGGAAATATACTCAATTCATCAGAGTCTGTTTAGGACTAGAAAGCTTCTCAGACTGTATTATAAAAACAAAACTTGCCAGAAAAGCACAGAAATTGATCTGAAATCCTTTTGGCTTTAACAGACTAAATGTGCTCATTGAAGTAATTTCAGTGTTCAAAAGGAACACAGTTTATGGAAAATGATATTTTTTCTGAAAGATTGTTTAAGATCATTTCTTTACATTTTCTGGCTTAGTAAAACTGTCTGGATACTAAATGTGTTAATGATCTTCCTTAAGTTGATATAAATACATAAATCAAAGTATAACTATACTTTTTGCTTTACCATTAAGTATTTTTTTTAGCTAAAGCCAATTATATTTGTGGTGGCTTATCACAGCAATTATATGAAGCAGCAGGCCAGTTAGTAATGACTTTTTTGTTAGGGGAGTGCTAAGAACACTTCCAGCAGAGCTCCATTGCCAGGATTACAATCACAGTTTTAAATTAGGTACCAATGCAAGTAATTTAGTTTTGTTTTTGTACTTAATTGGTCATTAACTTGTTCATGCCAATAATTCTATTTCTATGCCACTCAGTCATTAAATACTCCCTGCATCTACCCAGAAGCATTCCCTCCTGCAGAAGAAACAGGAGACTGCTATGAGACCTTTCTATGTCTGCATGCCACCTTTATCTCTTCATGAAAAAATTTGAATGATAAAACCTTTTTTTTGTACCATAGTACCCATAAGGTCATGAGGTCAATAACATAAGTCAATAGGAGCCTGGTAATTGCTATTTTGGATGAAGCAGTCTTTGTGTGTAGTCCAGTATCTTGTTGCCACCAGGGACTAGAACCACACGCTCATAAAGAAGATGAAATGAACAATTCTGCAATAATTTTACTGAGAGGGGAGATTTCTTCATATTCTTGATGACTACGTTTTGTTTTATGTCCTGAAATAAGATAGTTTGTAACTTTTTGTTTCAAAGAAATAACTCTAATTCCATGCAAATGTAAATGCTCTCATTATCCATATAAATGTTTAATCCTTTTTAAAATTCTGCTAATCTTTTAGGCCTCAGTGATATTTTTGTGGCAATGAGCTCTCTAGGTTAATTATGCATGTGCAACAAAGTATATCCTTTTATCAGTTTTAAATTTAAATCCTGCCTATTTACTGCTACACATAGGAACTGTATAAATCTATATTGTGCAATTTTCTGCTCCAGGCATTTTCCTCAAGTGAGTGTATGCATGATTATAATGCCTGGAGGACGCCTTAATAGACTCTTCCCATCTCTAACTCCTCTCATCAGTGTGTTTCTCCATGAAACTAATTTTTGGATCAGTGGATTTGGTTTAGAGCTGTGTCCAAGGCAGAAAGTGAAGTGCAGACTTCTCCAAACATCTTAGGAAGCAAGTTAAAATGAGTAAACTTTCTGTAGTAAAAATGAAACAGGTTTTTAAAGCCATACTCAGACTAGGCAATAACCAAGGATAAATAAATGAGGAAAAACAGTATGTGAATATGCACATAACCCACAAATTAGTGTGGTTTTCTTGCCCTCCATAGTGACTGGACTACAAATCATTTTTTAATCTAATCTAGCCTTTGAGCTAGGAAAGCTAGGTCAATTAGTTCAGGCAGTAAGTTCTAACAGCAGTTACATCCAGAGGTCCAGCTGCTCCACCCCAAGAGACATCTATCACATTTGTTAAGTTTTAAATATTTTATTTCAGTAATATTCAGATATATCCTGTGTCCAAAGACCAACGGGATTTGTGCAAACAGGTTTTATATAATAGACACTGTTTCGGAAGATTATTAAACAGCTGATTAACATTAATGTTATGAGCTCCTCCTGCTGACTTTTTAACATCAGCCAAATAATATTTGAATGATTAAGTAATTCTTTATTTCTGCAGAATTCTCATTGATTTAAGAGTTTCTTACAGAGTGACTTTTCAAGGTTATTTTCATTCACCCTAGCTCAAAGGAAAAGCTGAGGAAGATGAAAAAGGTGATGGGAGATTATTCTTAAGAATAGAGCAGCCAACTCTTGAGATAACAGAAAGATGGAAGCAAGATATTCAGATACTGGAGTCTGAGAAGCAAGAACGATAACAGTTAACAGGCCCATTCCATTAATGGGCCACACAAAAGCATTTGACCCAGTTTCTTGGAAGATAGAACCAGAAGTACAAGCCTGGAATCAATCAAATGTCTTTGTCCTGAGAAGCAAATGGACTTCTACACAACTGTGGTGGGTTGACCTGGATGCCAGGTGGCCACCAAGACACTAGATAGTTTCCCTCTTCAGTAGTATGATGGAGAGAGAAAACAAGATGGGGGAAAAAAGCCTTATGAGTCAGGATACCGGCAGTTTAATGAAGCAAAACCAAAGTATCTGCAAATAATACAAAAAAAACCAGAAGTTTCATTCTCTATTTCCCAGGAATTTAGTATATATAGTGGCTGCTCTGGAAGACAGAGTAGTAGTTAATTTCCTTCCCTGGTTCCTTCTCCTTTCTCTGAGGTTTTTTTTTTGGTTGTTTTTGGTTAGTTTTTGGGGTTTTTTTTCTTGAACAGACATCACAGGGTGGGGAATATCCCTTTGGTCACTTTGGGTCAGCTGTCCTGATTATGTCCCCTCCTAAGATATTGCCCACCCTCAGCCTGCTGGTGAGGGTGGAATGATGGAGAGATGGTGCTGATGCTGTGCCAGCCCTGCTCAGCAGCAGCCAAACACTGGTGTATTGTCAACAGCTTTCCACCTACCAGAAAAAAGCACAACACTCTGAGGGCTGCTCTGGGGAAAATGGACTCCATCTCAGACACACCCAATAGAGCAACATTTCAAGTCTGGATATAGAAGGAGTAGGATTTTGTCAAGTGAAGAGGTGCTTGTGTTCTGCATTTCAAATACCTGAAATGCTCATTTATATTGGTCTAGGGGTGTAAGTTTAAGGTTTATTTTTGTTTGGTTGTTTGTTGTTTTTTTTTTAATTTTAGTAACATACAAAGATTTATAGATTTTTAATCAGTATGATTAAACAAATAATTGCCAATCTCATGACTTAGAAATACCCAAAGACTGTTTCAGACAAAGTGGTCTGGACATAAATGGAGCATAGAAGGCTGGAATTGGTAGGGACCACTAAGGACTGTGTAACTGTTAACTTATACTAAGGAAAGAAAACCCAAACCACAAAAACTGGTCCTGTATCTGCAGTGAATCTGGAGATCCAAAAAGTGTGTTTACATAATTAAGGAGTGCTGGGAAGACCTGAGAAATCATGAACAAGACTTTTAGCTAGGAAACATTACACTGAGAAACTCCTCTAAGAATTTATGTGGAGTCTGAGAGATGGTGAAGAAAATAGAGGTTTGGATGATAGAATCATAGAAAAGTAGAGATTGGAAAGGACCACTGCACTGTCTTCAGTCTTCAAGGTTAGGACAGGATAATGAAGTTCAGCAAACAGGAGAACAAGAGGAGATGAGAAAGTGGTGAAAGCAACTTCTAATGCTGCTATTAATACTTGCGATGTGAGAAAAATTGCTGTATAAGGGAATAAGGGAACAGCAGCAGACAGAGAGTAACAGAAAATGGAAAAGTAGAGAAGTACCTGAGGGTTTTGGTCAACAGTGTGTTCAGGTGACAAAGACCAATGGCATCATGGCTTGCATCAGAAATAGTCTGGCCAGGAGAATTATGGCAGACATTTTCTCTCTGTGCTCAGCGCTGGTGAGGCCACACCCCAAGTCCTGTGTCCCATTCTGGGCCCCTCAATACAAAAAGGAAATTGAGGTGCTGGAGCAAGTCCAGAGAAAGGCAATAAAGTTAATGAAGCACTGATGAGTAGTAGCTGAGAGAACTGGGATTGTTTAGTCTGGAGAAAAGGAGACTTGGGAGAGACCTTATCACTCTCCACTGCTGCCTGAGAAGAGGTTGTCGTGAGGCGGTTGTTGATCTCTTCTTCAGAGTAAGAAGCAAATGGACAAGCAGAAATGACCTCAAGTTGTGCCATTTTAGGAGGTTTAGATTGGATAGAAGAAAAAATTTCATCACTGTAAGGGTGGTCAGGCACTGGAATGGGCTCTCCATGAAAGTGTTGGATCTGCCAGCCCTGGAGGTGTTTAAATGATACATAGATGTAGCACTTAGGGACATGGTTTAATGGTGGACTTGGAAGTGCTGGGTTAACAGTCACAGTTGACGGTCTTAGAGGTCTTTCCCAACCTGTGTTCTGTGCTTTTATATGAGGCACTTAGGGACATTAAGTAGCAGACTTGGCAGTGTTCATTTAGTATTTGGACTCCATGATCTTGAAGATCTTTTCCAACACAAATGGTTCTATCATTCATAGATATGAATATGATATACTCATAGATTTTATGAAATGGTCAGTGAGAAGAAAGACAATACTACCATTGCCAAGATCCTCAAGTGTGATAATAAGACAGAGAAGGTGGTTGACAAGAAAGCTTCATTTTTTGTTAATGTAAGAAGTTCAGAAAAGTGTAAGGAAGAACTCTATATCCTTTATATACTCTATACTCTATAAAGGGATAGCGGAATGGCAACAGAAGCCTAAAAAAACAGTCAGGACTGCATGTATGAAATGCATTATGACATCAGTCAGACAAACAAAAGAAAAATAATGAGAAATATCACCCCATAAATGACATCACCAAATAGTTATACAAAGAAAGCAAAGGTACCACTAAAACTTAAGGAGTCAAAGATAATGTTAGGAGAAATACCATAAAAACTGTTCTGCTGGAGAGAGAAAATTAGTTGTGTGTAAATGTTTCCTATAATGCCCTTGTGAATGCATAAAAAAAAAAAAGAAAATCCATTAAATATCAATGATAAGACCCAGACCACAAAACTGTGCATGCTCCAGAAAAATGTCATTCAAAACTTATATATGTATTATCTATTAAGTGACCTATTAAAGTATTGAAGGAATTAATAGTATATGATATGCTGAAAAGGTAGAAAACTGTAGTTTTATTTCACCAATATTTGATGGAGAAACGGGGCAGTTGTCAATAAGTATATGGAGATAAACTGAGGGAAATACCAATTAGTCTCCAAGAAAATTCTAGAATAATAATTAAATGGGATAGAATGTCAATTGATATAATTAATATAAAAATAATATTATATCATAAAGACATGTCACCAGTGACATCCCAGAGTAAGCAATGATTGTTATTATTATAATGCAAAATAAACCATTCGACTTGGCTTAAATATTTGGGAGTTTGATTATGTTAGGTGATTTCTCCTTAAGAATGTGGAGGTTTAATGACATGGGAGGTGTAAGAAATATTATTTGTTCAGAGTCCAAGTTGGTGAGAAAATAAAAGCACAAAAACAGCCAAGCTGACAACAAACAAAATCAGTAGCTTAAAAACCTGTTGTCAGTCATCAGAAATTATATTCAAAGTAATAGAAGAAAGATCAAGAATACAGAAATAAATGTAGTTTTAAGCAGGAAACATGTAAAATAGTTTTAGTAAGTAATTTACATGATTGTGTGCAGGCAATTGACTCCAGTTAATGACTCCATTCCAATTCACCAACTGCACTTGGTTTACTTTAATGCCTAGAAGTGCTTCAGAGAAGACTCAATCACAACCAAGGAGGGGAATTGCATGAGTAAGGGGAAAAAAACAGAAAATTTTTTAAAATCATTAATCCAAATATTGCAAGACTCTTCAAAATGTATGTGTTGGACATGCAATTTCATCTGAAAAACTCCAGGTATCTCAAGAAAAAGCATCCAAGACTTATTTGTATGGGTTTTAGTTCTTCTTACTTAAGCTAACATTTTGCTATTTTTAACTCATGGTGCAGAGTTTACACTTGAAAAATAATGCATGTAAGGACACATGTTTCAGTTAGAGACAAAAAAGGCAAGGGAAAAAACAAACAGCATTGTCCTTGCCCTTGAGGTTAGCTGGAAAAGGACTTTGTATGTGGTGAGCCATACTTATTGGTTTTGTTGAATGGATGTTGCCTGGCATTCCAAAATAATGGTGGCGCTTTTATTCTGCCAAAAGATGAAAGTACAAGTAAAGAGGGAGTATATTTCTGACAGGAAGTTAGTCAGTTGTCTCAGAGCCACAGCTCTGGGTTCCAGGGACACACTAACCATTTCAGGACAGAGACCATTGTGCAATAGCTACCTACCTTCCCTTATCCAGATGCTACAGTAGGTGAGGTTACATGGGCAGAAAAAGGACTGTCCACCTTTGAAGTGGTGAGATGACAGACAGTGGGCATGCTGCAGAACATATGTGAAAGAGAAGACAGGTAGATAAATATCTTATTTTCCAGTTCTGCTGAGGGAAAAGAAGGTAAGAACATGGAGCAAGAGGGGGCTGAGGAGCTAAACATTAGCATGATGAACTGCCACTATCTTTCCACCACTATCAAGAGCTGACTACATCTCATTAGTTTATTGTTATTTTTTAAGTGTCAGTTTATTTTAGGATGCAATATCCAAATTTTTACCTATCTTCAAATACTGAATTATTTTTTCTCAAATTTAACAGGATCATCAAAAGTGATCCAGGCATAGTATAAACTATTTATTGAACACTTTTAAATCAAAATCAATTAATTGCAGCAACCACTGCCCTTAAATTTACAGTATTTTCGACTTTACCAAGAAAGGGCTAAAGAGTAAGTCAAATAACTGAAGTTTATTTTTTTTTTTTTTTTTACTTGAAAAACTGAATAATAGATGCTCTTCTGGGTACCATTCTTCATAACTAGCAGCTTACAAGAAAAAAAACCAGCTTTTTTAAGCTACCCTCAAGGGAAAATTGAATTCTGCGGACAGACTTGTATATTTTGTGAAAGTTGCAGTCCATCCAGTGGTTTTAGAAGCTTCCTTAATATTTGTGAACTCCTGTAAACACTAAATAGCATTAGTGTCAAATAATCAAAGAATAGTGTTTAACTGTCAGAGAAACATGGAAAGAGTAAATTTAAAGTAAAAGGCTCAAGACAGAACACTGCAAAATATTCTTGATAAGATTTTGCTGTTCTTACAAAAATGTGTGATTCCTAGACTAGGATTTTGCTGTCATTTTATTGCAAAAGTCCCACACCTTCTCACATAGGCATCTCCTCATAGCACAGACTCCTTCTTCTTCACAACACAACTAACAGACTCCATCTACCTTCTCACCCAGCTAACCCATTCTTTTGTAGCACTCATCCTTATTAGGCACAGCTGTGGCCTGTTAAGGGCAGGCCTGTTCCTAATCTTTGGGGATTAGTACAGCTGCAACTCCTCAGGTGTGAGATTGCCTTCTGCACTATCTTTATTTTCTTACATTCTATTCCCCCACAGGGTTTGATACTGCTTTTTCGAATTCCTCTTCTGGCACAATCAGAGATGTCTCCAGCAGTGTGACAGGACTTAGACATTAAATGTCTAAAGATGTTTGTGCAAACGTGAATCAGCTGAAAGGAGGACATAATACTTCACCTCAATCCCCTAAACACGTTGAACCTATTTGCACATGTATAAACTAAGGAAACTGGTCATGTCATTTGAATGTCTACTTTTTTTTTTCTTATCTCATAGTATGTTTTCCCTAAAAAACTTATTATAAACTTTAAATGTCAGTAGCTATCATTATGTTAATTCTCTGGGAGCACAGCATCATTGTTTCAGCTGGTGTGAATCTGCTGAAGCCAGTAGAGCTTTTATTATTGTTTATCGCTGTCAGTGCACAACAGCTGAAGCTACGTAAGAGGTGGACTAATTGCCACTTAGGGGTATGTCAGGAGAGAACTGGGACCATACAGCCAATTCATCTGTCACAGAGCACTTGAGTAAGGGTTAAACTTATGGTTCAACAACCTCTAGTTTTTACTAGCAGAAATCTGTACTGGCATAGATGTTAAATTATATTTTTATGTGTGTGTAAGTTAATAATACAGAATCAAAGTACACCTCAGATAGGTCACACAGTTTATTTAGGATCTCCAAAAAGAAGCACACATCTTCATATGAAAAATGAAATTATTTAACTCAATGAACAAAATCAAAGACTGAGTTCTTGAAAGTAGGCTATATGCCAAAAAACACTTTAGGGTGATCTGCCACATCATAGTTCAAAGAACATAAAGAAGTATGCATGTTGCAACATCTAGACTATTAATAAAAACAGTGACCGATTATCTTGATGACATTGGTTTTCCTTTTTATTATTTTTCCATCATTGTATGTTATTCTAACTTACTTTCTCCCAGTTTTGAACCCAATCAGATTAAGTTTTTAGACAAAATATGCTATCCATTACAGAAAATAAAAATACCTGACAATATTTGTCTTTGTGAATATTGCATTTTTCATGTGGTCTGTATGTATAATTAGAGTTTTGAAAAGCTAAACTTTTTAATAACAAAGATAATATGTCAAGAAAATGACGTATAATTCAGCTTAAAGATAATGAATCTATGGTTAGGCAAAACCCTGACCCTAGGCAGAACCCTAGCCCTAGGCTGAGCAATATAAGCAGCCTTGGACTAAGGCTGATTCAAAGGAGAAAGCTGTGGAGGAAGCCATATTGTGGCATTTCTGCATTCCCCTTGGCATGTCTTTTGTTGCTTCAGTGTGTCTGGAGCTCTGGGCTTTGTGGTTTTTGGAACCCTAACTCTAGGTGTAACCCTAACCCTAGACATAATCCTAACCCTAGGTAAGTGACTAAAAGGTGCATGGGGGTGAGGCTGGTGCCAAGCAGAAAGGTGTGGAAGGAGTCGTGTTGTGGCAGTTTTATGTTCCCCTTGGAATGCCTTGAATCTATTTGATAATTTAGGGAAACAGGTTTTGAATTGATGGGTGAAGGTAGGAAGCATATCTCTTAATTGGAAATCATGAAATTGGAATCATGCAAAGTTGGGCATTGTGTGCACCACAGATGCCTTTAACTGTAATTTTAAAAACTAGGTTCAAATAAACTTATCTTTTTTTTTTTTTCACTTCAAGCAAATATCCCTACTAGGGTTGATGCTTACAGCTTTAAGATTGATTTCGATAAGGTAGATAAATCATTCTCCAGATGTGTGAACTTCTCATTATTGATTACAAAGAGAAGTGATTGCCTCAGACTTATGTTTTTGATTGCCAGATACAAATCAGTTCAAATGAATTCTATCCAAAGGAAAGAAATTCAAGATCTTTTATTCCGAAAACCTAACCAACTTATCCTCATGTGGCAAAAGCAAATTCTTCTCTTATATTCTTGTTGCACATCTACACATTTGTAAGGTCAGTCTAAATGACAGATTGGGCTAAATTTCCATCAGCAGTATATTGCTGGACACAAACACAGCATCCCTTCTCTGCAAGTTATATTACCATAGGAAATTCAGGCATTACTTCTCCATATATTATTTGTCTTTTCCTTCTTCCTGACAGATATTTTATTTTAACTGTCTTTAGGGTAAGATTCTCGAACAGTGTACCTCTGTAGTGTTTGAAGAAAGAAGAGGATTGTAATCTGACTGAAAATTGAAACTCTTTCCATTCTGATTTGTGTGGTTTTTCTTTTGGGGTTCTAGAAATGTGGAGACTTTGACAAATCTGTAACTCCACCAAAAGAAAGAGAATTTTTAATATTTGCACTTTAAGTTATGGCAAGTGTTCCCAGAGTAAAAAGAGTGGATATGAAATCTAAGCAAATTAATTAAAGTTCCTTTGGGAAAATGATATACATTCTCTAGAAAGATATTTTGATATTGTTTATACAAACCCATCCTGCAATTTTAAAATAAACAATTCCATTTTGATGGTAATTTAAAATTTATTAGCATATTTTCAGAGTAAATACTTTGCTGGAAACAATGTTCAGTAGCAAAATACATGACTAGGTTTGCCATGTGCTAACCTGGAAACTCCTCACATGAGACACCTTTTCTCATCATTAAAGGAGAAATTAACAAGTCAGTAATTGGCACCTTGAACTTCATTAGTGGATAGCTCACCAACAACATACCTCAGTATCTGTGGGTCAGCAAACAGCCACTGCAGAACAACATCCTCTTCTTAAGACCATTTTAAGTGAAAATGTATGCGTCCTTGTAACAACATTCACCTTCTCTATTTACATACGCAAGGTTAGTTCCCAAGACTATTTCCATCTGGTCAGAGAGCACAGATCTGTCTTTTGTAGAGGCGGAAAACAAAAATGATTATTGGAGGAACTCCTGGGACAAATACTGCATATTCTTCAAACTAATTCAAAGAATGACTAAGTTGCAGTAGAGTGGAGACTGGGGGGAGTAGGGCAAGAAAATAAAAATAGTAAGTGAAATAGGGAGAGAAAATGGTGGAGAGAAAATGGTGTTAAGAAATGGAGAGAAAGTAGAAATGAAAAAAAAAGAAGGAGAGAAAGTAGAAATGAAAAAAGAAAGAAGGAGAGAAAGAGAAAGATGTAAGAGAAGAAGGAAGAAAAAAAAAGAAGAAAAGGAAAAAAAAAAAAAAAAAGGAAAAAGAAAAAAGAAGAAGAAGAAAAGGAGGAAGAGGAGGAAGAAGGAAGGAAGGAAGAAGGAAGAGAGGAAGGAAGGAAGACGGAGAAGGAAGGAAGTGGCGGAAGGAAGGAAAAGAAGAAGAAAAAAGAAAAAGGGGAGAAAGGAAAAAGGAAGGAAGGAAGGAAGGAAGGAAGTAAGGAAGTGGGGAAGGAAGGAAGGAAGGAAGGAAGGAAGGAAGGAAGGAAGGAAGGAAGGAAGGAAGGAAGGAAGGAAGGAAGGAAGGAAGGAAGGAAGGAAGGAAGGAAGGAAGGAAGTGGCGGAAGGAAGGAAGGAAGTGGCGGAAGGAAGGAAGGAAGGGCGGAAGGAAGTGGCGGAAGGAAGGAAGGAAGGAAGAAGGAGAAGAAGAAGGAAGAGAAAAAAGAAAGGAAGAAGGAAGGAAGAAGGAAGGAAGTGGCGGAAGGAAGGAAGGAAGTGGCGGAAGGAAGGAAGGAAGTGAAGGAAGGAAGTGGCGGAAGGAAGGAAGTGGCGGAAGGAAGGAAGGAAGGAAGGAAGGAAGGAAGGAAGGAAGGAAGGAAGGAAGGAAGGAAGGAAGGAAGGAAGGAAGGAAGGAAGGAAGGAAGGAAGGAAGGAAGGAAGGAAGGAAGGAAGGAAGGAAGGAAATGTTAAGATGAAGGTTGAGGAAGAGGAATAAGAAAAAGAAGAAGAAGAAAATAAAGAAAAGCAGATCATACAATGCCTTGTAAGGTTTGTTTAGAGGTTGAATTGTTTTCCTTTTGCTGATAATCATGAAAGAATAATTTCTATATTGTACTATTTAATTACGTTTTTCAGATTTAAGCTCTTTTTCTTGTTTAATTTATTTCTATTAGTGAAGTCCATAGCAAGTGAACCTTGTCAATTAAGTGAACACATATTCTAGTCTTAATTTTAAAAAATTTTAATTATTGTGTGATGCACTGTATGAAGGACAATGGCATTTTACTTAAGGCAATTCAAGGAAGTTTTGAGGAGTTGCTTATTCTGGTTTGTTCAAGTTTTTTCTATCTGATCATGGTGTTTGGTGTAATTTTTATTCAAAAAGAAATCTATTCTATTTGTACAAGACAATGGCATGAAACTTGGGTTTCCAATTTCTTAATAAGGACATAATTCTCAAAAGACCTCCATAGCCATGTATAATTCTGTAACCAAATATCTGGTAAGGTCCATTAAGAAGTATAAGATTTTTCTCATGATAGTTTTATTAAAAGTTGTAAATATTTATTTTTATTTCAGATGAGAAAAAGGGAGAAAGATCTGTTACTAAAAACAGTCTGTAGAAAATTACAACTGCAAATTCCATTACTAAGACTCTGGCTATGTTAATAAATAAAATAGTCCAGGGACTTGTTGGACCTCAGGCTAATTGGCACAGCAGAGTAGTTTTCTTTGCAACTAAATTCTCTTTCCTTCCTAAATAGACCAGTTATGTTCAAACTGCTATGGGGAATGATCCTTGGCTCAGTTTTGACTGGGAGATGGTTGCTGATCTTAGGGACTCTGCTGGCAATTTTGCGGTATAGGTAACTGCATGCCAGTGATGAGGCCCTCAACATATCCTGTTAGATAAACTCTAAAGAGGGCACAGGTTGCTTGGGGCTCACAGTACTTGGAGCAGATTTTTACCCACAGTGACATCTATCTATAAGTCTGAATAGGGTGGGTCTGGACCTATGGCAGAGTTGACAAGTCTACTAGGACACTTAGATGCACTTAAGTATTTTATTAATATTTAAAATAAAGTTATGAGTGCATTTACCCTATTTCTTTATGCAGACATAAGGAACAATTTTTTTCTCCTGAGAGCAGTGTAAATATACCTGGGTTAAATAGTGTTTTGATGTCCAAGTTTGTTAAAAACCTGAGCCAGATTTTTCACTAATTGTTATGCCTCAGTGACTAAAGCAAATGGGACAAATCTGTTCCCTTGATCTTACAAGAATCTACCTGTTAAATAGTCCATAATCCTACTTCAGATTTTCTATTTAATAAATGGTGTAAAAAAAGGAAAAAAATTAAAGAAGATGCATTTGTGTATGTTACCTTGCAACTACCTCTGTGTGGTTTCCACTCCATTACATTTCTTCATGCAATTCAGAAATTCTTCTCATTTCTTCAAAGTAATCAGGGTGCAACTTTGACATTAATGAAGACATCTGTTCTGCTTCAGCCCAGTTTTCCTACATGGTGTCTAGAAAAGTACAAAAGGATTTTTAATCTTCTAAAAGACTTCTTAGAGTGACAAATATAAGAAAATATTCAGCTTATTCAGAAACAGGTTTAGAGATTGATGAAGTTACCTTTGGCAATAATGTTTGATGAATTCAACAGAAATAAAAGATGGAAAAAAATTTGAAAGGCTGAAAACAGAAGTTAAGAAATTCACACAATAGTTTCAGTAACAATTTGTTAATAACAAGATAATGAAAACATTGCAATAACTTGCTAAGGAATATGGGAAAATACTTACTGTTTAAAATGCGTTTTCAAAACCTTATGTTGTGAACCTTTCTCTGGATGAGGTTGCAGCAGCCAGCATGGGTTAGGCCTGGTTTAGTATAGTGTTAGTGAATTAACACAGGAAAGGGGAGTAGTCTTGTTTTAAGAATAGAGGAGCATCTCTGATCTGCACAACCCGTCAGTCACTGAGAAAGCAGCAAACATATAGAGAACCTCCCAGGCGTGCAGAGTTAGGGCGCCAGTGATTGCAACAGCCAGGTCTTACGCACAGCTGGCTGATCAGGCATCTCGTTTTCTCTACTTTATCAGAGCAGTGTTGGTATCCAGTAAGAGAATATAAAAGAGGCCTGAGCACACTATGGCCCAGCTCCAGGATCACACAATGCTTCCCAGGGACTTCAATGTCAACTTGCCAAACCTTCATTTTGGACTGTTCTCTAATTCACACACGAGTCCTAAAAGTGTGCATTTATTTGTGGTTAAAATGTATTAGTATTCAAGTTTCTGCACCGTCCTTTAGTGTCAGAAGTAAGGTAGTGATTGCATGAATCACAGATGGCTTTGGGAAAGGGAGCAAGAAAGACTAATATCTGGTCCCTTCACAGGAGGATGAAAAATACTCTTAACACAGCATTTGACCCAAATACATGCCCCTGTTGGAAGGGGAATGCAGAAGATTCTGGATTATGGAGAAAATTATGTTCAGGAAAGTTTCAGACTTTATAAAGGAAACAGGAAAAATTGTGAAACATTAGTGTGGATTTGTATTTTTGCATACAAGATTTAAGTGGAAAAAATACAAATCCTGAAAGAATAGAAGAATGGTCCAGAAAAAAAGGAAGTTCATTAAAAAAAGGTTATAACCTGATAAAGAGAAATTGATGTCTGTGCATCAAGGAAAAAATAATATAGATATAGAGCAGAAAAATGCACAGAGAGCAGTGGTGGATCTGGCTTGCCCCAAAATAAGAGGGGCTGCCAAGTGAAAAAGGCTGTGTTCTTGTTTTCCTGACATTGACGCAGGCATTTGCTCCTGTTTGAGACCTGGAACATTTGAATGGAGATATCTGATCTTGCTTTTTCTTCTCCTCCTCCTCCTCCAAGCACAAGGCGGTTTGCTGGCCCTATAGAAAGGGAAGTAACCAACACAAAGGGGACTTTGTGTGGGACAGTCCCCATTAAACAAAGGTAGGAATGACCCAGATGTATTTGCACCATCAACTGGCTGAGGCACATGACTCTGGGGACAGGGCAAGGTGTCCAGGCTGCTACAATGCAGCCTAGGGTGGCCACAATGGCATGTCACCATCTGGGCCTGCATCCTAGCAGGTTGTGAGAGCCAAAGGGGGAATGATCACATGGTTACTGAAGTGCTGGGGAGTCATCTAATTTATAAAACTGCATGATTAAATGCTTTGGTGTTCAGGTCTATTTAGTCTCTACACTCTCATGGGTCCTGAACTATGACAGATGTGTCAGGGGTGTACATCTAATTTTTTTAGCAGTTCATTTTGATGCTGTAGCAGAGCATAGCTGTAAAGCTCTTACCACTTTCAACCATTATAAGGATTTTTGGCTTTAGCTACAGATTAAAAACAAATCATTATGTTCATGACATCACTGTCTTTTCTGAAGAGCTGGTGAAGCAGAATGGCCATTTTACTCACTTCTACCCTTTGGTAAAAATTTATTCCAGTGCACTGAACTTTCTCAGATAAGCAGCAATTTGAATTGGGATCTCTCCAAAGGCAAATGTCAGAAATAAAACTCTCACAGAACTATGGAAACAGATCTAAAGTCACAAACAGACTGATTGAACTAGGCACACAGCTTTTGCCTGAGGTGAGATAAGGTAAATCCATCTCAATATTTTTTGCTCAGTTGCCTTAGCTGCATAAAAGTTGCCTTCAGGTGTATGAAACCTGGAACTCAATATTAATGAGCCTCTTTATTTCAAATGAGACTTATTTTCAATAACCTAGTGTTATTGAAATCATAAGATTATTCACTCATTGCAGAGCGTTCATCTTCCTATGTCTGTATGCTGAATTTGGAACAGACAGCCAACAACTCTGACAGGAAATCCCAAGTTGCTCTTAGGAATGCAGAATTTAGGTCAGATCATGGTTTGGGCCCAAATCAGTAGAGCCCACCTCAAGGCAGGTCAGGGCTGTGGTGGATCTGGAGTCTGGCACGCCTACAACATCACTAAGGAATGGTACATCTGAACCTGGGCTGAGCTGAAATGGAGCTCCTGGGCCAATGGACAGGGATTGGGAAGAGGCCCACAGGGAGCACAGGATTAGGCAGCACAAGGGCCCATAATAGCATCCAGAGAAAGCCCTCAAATTTTCATTAATGAAAGTTGTGTATGCAGAACAAATATGGAATGATAGACATTTAGAGGAAACTCAAACTCTTTCAGGGTGGGATCTAGGATTCATAGAATCATTAAAGCTGGAAAAGATCCCTAAGAGCATTAAGTCCAACCATTAGGCTATCTCTGCCACACCCATCACTAAACCATGTTCCTACGCACATATACAAGCATCAAATCATCATTGCACTAATTTTGTCTTATGTTTATGTTTTCCCAGATGTATTTCATTATCTCATACAGATGTTTTTACTTTTTTTTTTTTTCTGTTTTTTTCTTCCTCAGAGAATTACAGTAGAGTTAGTAGTGGAGGAGTTTTGTTTGTTTTTTTTTTTTTTTTTTTTTTTTTTGGTGTTTGTTTGTTTTTGTTTTATTTTTCAGGTTGATTTTGCTGCTTTTATTATTTTTCCATAGCACTTCATTCACTGACAGTCATGCTCCTATTTGTTCTTCAGCAGAAATCAGGAGCATGTTTCGTAGCGCCATAGTCATAAAAACAAAGGTTAGTACTTCAGTGGAAACATGGCAAAAACATGGACAATGTGGATATGAACCTCACAACACTGAAAGAGTTAAACACTGATTGCAATGGCATGCCAATATGAAGTATAAATGGCTCACAGTTTTCTGCTGAGTGCCTACTTATCAAGGAAGTCTGTTGGTAGAGGTAAGGATATTTGTGTCCACAGAACCTCTACTTTCCAATTTAATTCTATTGATTAATAGGTTTATCTACTTCCTTATTACCTGTAGGCATTAGATAATGTGAATTTAAAAAACAGAGCAGAGTAGGACTCTGTAGCCACATTCGCGTATTGTGCAATTTATAGTATCTTCAAGGAAGACCACGTGTCAGAATCAATACAGGAAGAACAACTCTGCCAGAAAAACTCTGGGAGTAATTGTGGTTGAAGGAAGAGTAATTCCTTCTGTGACTTTGAAGATTAGAGAGGAAATATGGATATAATTCCCTAAATTATAATTTTAACCTTTTCCCAACAAGCTTTGAAAAGCTTTGAAATCTGACAGAGACAAGATGGGTTGATAAGAGATATCACTTCGCAGAAACCAGTGACAATTCCATGGCACACTTGGGATTTAAAAACCTCTTGCACAAGAAAAAACAAATATTCACATTTTGCCTGATCTTCATTTGATGAAACAAGATGCTCGGAAAAGCCCTTTTCTCTCTCACAGTCAAAGCAAGTGCTTTTGTACAAAATTTTAAGGGATGCACAAAACTACAAAATCTTTGTCTGTAAATGATATATCAGGTGTTCCATAATGTCAGCTGCTTTAAAATTAGACCTTTTATTTCTATTTGAAGCTAAATGAACCACAGAAAATAATTCAATTGAAAACACATCAAAATCAAATACAGAATGGATTTTGCCTGCAAGCAGCACATAGCTCATTCCATATTCTAAATTTTGTCCACAAAGGAAATTAGTAACCATCATATTCTATAGCCATGACAACAGTCATACTGTCCTTTTTGATTTATTAATTTATCTAATTATGTTAAAAAGTACTAGAAGTTAATCCATGTTGTAACTGAGTACCAGACCTTCCTAATCCCATTGCTCTGATGGCCAAAGTTTTAAGACATTCATACCAGGTGCATAGATTTCTCAAATAGGTAAGAACATGTGAATTCTGAATTCATGTTTTATGGTGTTGAAAAGTTGCTGCTTTAGATATTACTGAGATTATTTAATAACAATTACTCAATGGAGTAATTTTAGAGATTACTTGATAGAGATTATTTAATAACAATTAATAATAGAGATTATTAAATAATAGAGATTAATAACAGACATTATTTAATAACAATTAGTATCTTCAGAGAAGATTTTTAAGACTTCCAAGAAATTTTGGTTATGGCAAAATTAGCCCAAGCAAACAAAAAACTCTTCACCCACTAAAATAGCCTGTGGTATTTGACCTTCACTTGAACAGTAAATCTTCAGTCATTTAGGAAATTCAAGGCCATTTTAAGGTGTAGTTCTGCCTAAAACAGAATCTGAAATACAGCTGATGAATGACACTCTGGTAGCGCTTATTTCTCCTCTTAGACTATAAAAGGGCAACTGCTGGTGACCTTGACAGTAAACTTTAGATCTTTACAGTGAATTTAATCCCACCCACGAAAATTCACTCTTTTACTGATGAGACACATAATCATGGCTGTGCCACATGCATCCTTTTTGGTTAAACAACGTAGACTTAAAATGCTGAGGCACGAAATGAGAACAGCAGTCAGGTAACCCAGCATCCATTTTACACATTATAGGTCATATAACACTGGCACCAGGAAAAAGTAGGGTAAAAAAGCAAAACAATAGAGTTGTTCTGTATTCCTCCTTAGTATTGTTTTTGAGACTTTTTGGGACCATGCAAAGAACAAAATATATGAAATATCTTATTAACTAGTAATGAAAGCATTCACTTGAAAAGGGAACTGTTGTCTGTTCCAGGTAGATCTTAAGCATTTACATTAAATATTCACTGTATAAAATCCTAACAGACATTACAGTAAGCTGTCTTCCATAAGATACTGATTCATTATAGCCTTTAATATTAATTTTTAATTTTTGTGGTAGTTTTCTTTGAACATCTATATTTTTCCAGAGTCCCTTTTAAAATCTGGACTTCATCACTATGAAATATCCTAACATATGTCTCAGAGTATTCGCTTTCAATATAAAATATTGTAGTTTGTGATGAGTTACCCAGGAAATATGCATCTTCCTAATTAATCCCAATCCAAATTTTCCACTTTTTCTTACCACTTTCTGTCTCCTGCAGCATCATTGATGCACCATAGACCACCTGATCTCTCTTGGCCTTCCCACAAAAAACTGCCCTTTCTCTGATTCATCACTGCCAGAATTCCTTCAGTGTTGCTAATTTACACATATGCCATTTGGCACTCAGCAAGACCTATCAGAATTTCTAATTTATTGGATGCCCTCTATTCTTCCCTTGGCTCCCTCTCCTCAAATAATAACATGTTCTCTGTTATTATCTTACAGCCACAATGCAGTACATACTGACAAGAGCTTACGAAAAAATAAAGAGAGGAAATGGAATAAAGAACCTTGTTGTGTTGTGTACTAATCTGCTACTTTTCATCTCTCCTCCCAGACCTCCTATTCTGTTTAATCAAGTCTCTTATGCCCGTGTTCTCTGTTTTTATGACTCTGGCTTACTTTAATAATTGTCTGAGTTTTCAGTGTATTTTCCTCAAATAATACACTATTTTCAGTTTTCAGATGAATAAAAGGCTAGTTTAAATATATTAAGCTCTTGATGTTCTCTTCCACATCAGGAACATGTGTCCTCCAGGTCCTAAGCTTTCACACCTGCCAAAGGCTCATTTACCAGCAGTATACTTTGCATCTTTCTTATACATTAACATGTGGTCTCAGTTGTGGCAATACCAGTTGGGGGAATGTCTTTTACTGTCCCTGGCAAAGATACAATCATCAGGGTCAGTGATTTCTTATGTCCTGGTAAAACATACACTCGTGTTCACAAACAGGACTTTATTATTAGAGACAAAGGCTAAATGTCTCATAATCTATTTTTAAGATAAGCTGCCATAACCAGCCCTTTAAATGGAAGGAAGTCCATGAATAATGGCTTGTCATCTGAACAGGAGCCAATAGTTATGTACTCAGGAATGACCTTAGTATGTTAATCCATTCTCAAGTAAAGCTGAACAGTCACCTATCTGGGCTGCCTCCAAGGCTGAGCCATTTAATTTTCTACCTGGGAGACGTATCCACATTCCGCCTTCTCCTCCAGACCAGAGTGAATAGTTACTTGCCTGGGAGGCACTGTACCAAGTTTGATGAATTACCTCACAGGCTGACCCAAACCTATTCCTGTCTGGAAGGCACTGTCTTTCTATTGACCTAATTATTAAACAGACTGTAACTGTTACATATCCTAAGATGTGTAATGTAAATTATATCTAAAACTGACTGTCTGTAGCTTTAGATTAATAATTCATGTTTAAAGTCATCTTGATTTTAAAAAGCAGCAGCGACTTATCCTTCTGAAAAAATATTAGAACATTCACTTAACTCTTGTGAATCTTTTTTTTTTTTTTTTAATTGATCGGTTTTCTGGTCTTTATACTTAAAAATAGGAATTTATATTTCAGGTTTTGAAGGTTATTGTGAAGCCTAATTTATGATCTTAAATTCCATTGTAATCTTCATTTAAAAGGTGTTCTAAATGCAAAATAGTAGTGGTAGTATTTATGAAATCTCTTCTGGAGTTCACAAAGCTTTTAAAAAATGAGCCATGTACATGAAATCTAAGATTTATAGGTGAACATTGTCAATGACTACAGAACAACACACAGGTGAATTTGATAGTGGATGAATAATATGATTTAATAACAAATTATATGTTAAAAAAAAGACAAGTAATGCATTATCTTGGTAGTAAGACTAGAGGAATAATAGACAGTATGGATAAAACTGAAACTGGAAAAATCATGAGTTGAGAAACTTTTAATGATTATAAATTAACATCAAAATGCTAAAATCCCTTACTTAAGAAATGTTATCTCCACCATTATCATAGTAAGATAAATTTGTTTTGTCTGCACAATTTTTCGGAAGTAAAATCAGCAGAGAAAACACAGCAAGAAATAGATTGCTAAATCAACACCTACATTATTGATAAAGCATTATTTAAATTGCTGTGATGACCCCAGTTTCATTTCACATAGAAGTTGAATGCTCCTTCCAAGATAAAAAAGGAAAATTTTCTCATTTGGGCGTATTTGGAGTTCTCTGTTTCTGCAGAGATGTGTGTCAGAGCAGTTGGTCAAGCAAATTAAAAAGTTCAGAATAATGTAGTCCAACCAATTAAAACATGTACTGCTATTTTTTAATGGGTTTTAGATTCATCTGACCTTTTCCTTGCAGTACTCAGAGATATCTGCTTAACTATTTTCTTCCAGTTTTTATTTAGAAAGGGTATGCTTTTGAAATAAGTGTTTAAGGGATATGATTTCCCAATGTGGTCAATCAGACATAAGTACTTGCACATGTGCAGTAGGAAGAGTTGTAGAGGGATTTAGAGACATGAAAACACAGCCAACCTTCAAAGTAAATAATTCATTTTCAAGGTTATGGCTGTGAATAGCATTACAGAATACAACAGAGAGATCAGAGAAGGCCTCTGAATGCAAGAAATAAAAGAGAGGAGGCCCAAGTCACACAAGACTGTCTATGACAGAGCTGCAGGCTGTCTGTCTGAGATCCATAAATAAGATACATTCTGCACCATGGACAGTCTCAAGGAAAACTGCTCCATCCTCTTTCTGCATACTCTAACTTGGTTTGAAGAGTGCTCAGTAATCATTGTGACAGAAATTAGGTGCAAAATCTATCCAAATGACTTTTTGCCCTTTTGCCCTGGCTGACAACCTGACAACTAGATTTCTCCTTTTTTTTTTTTTTTTTGACCCTCCCAAATCTAAAGGCTCATGTGAATCTGGGTAATCTGGGTGAAAATCCTTGTGGTGTTTTCCACTACCTCATCATGCTATCTCAAACTGTGAAAATATATCACAAATTAGCATTCATTTTCAGTCATTCCCACATTGAAAGAGGTAGGAACACCCTGTTTCTCTGGTTAAAGTAAAAATTAAGGCATTTCATACATTGTGAATTATGCTTTATCCTTACTATTGCTGCCAGTGCTGTTACCACTAGAATTCTTTGTTAAACTGTGCCAGTGGTTTTATAAACTTCCAGAACATCAAATGAAACACATCAAACCGTTTTCCCAGTCATATAAACTTAGTTAAAAGGCAAACCAGCTTGAGTCTTTTGCTCTTAACAAAGTTTACAAGGAAAGAAAAAGGGAAAAAAAGAAACAAAAAACCAAAATAAACAAAAAATAGCAGAATGTCCAGACTGCTTTGTCTATGGAATCAAAGGTCTAAAGATTGAGATCTCTGTTTTCTAATGAACAGAACTGCTGAATAATTAGAATTTCCATCCCACAAAATTCTTTATATTTAACAGGCATCATTTTACTTTGAGTCAGCATATATAGCTGAAAATGTAGCTGTTTCCCTGGAAGCAAAATTTTCAGAAATAATTAAGTTACTTATTGTATTCCCCCATTCTTCTTCTATGGAGTACAGATCAGAAGGGGTTTTCTATTTTTTTTTTCCCTTTCTTTCCTTTTTTTTTAAGCATAGGAAGAAAAAAATTTTAAAATTTTTTAAAATATCAGAGTTGTAGATTTTCAGAAAATATATTTAAATATGAAAAATATTCCATATATTAAACTTACTCTTACTACTTAAATTAAATGCCCTTATTTGCTGTGTATCATGGATTTCATGCTCTTTCCTTCTTAAAAATTTTTCATTTTCCAACTGAAAAATGTCAGAGAGGATCTTGGTTTTTTGAGTAGTGAAAAAGTGAGTTCCATAATTTTGCACATATGCGTGTGTTTAAAAATATTTTTTGTATATTTGTTATACTATAATTAAAGAAATAACATAAATGCATAAGGAAAATGATAGAATGAGCAAAAAGACCATCCCAAAATCTCAAGTCAGCTTGAAAGATCTGTGTTAAAAATGTGCTTCTTTTAAGATGTTGCTAAAAAGCAAACAGCCTGGAGAATGAAAAACTTCTTTAACTTGTGCTTTTAAGCCCTAAGGGCTCTGCTTACAATGTGTCACCTTATCACTCATTCTTGAAGTGCTTTACTGCTTAATCATGTAATACTCACATCTTGAACAATATCTGAGGGAATGAAGAACTTCTGTCTCACTAGAGCATTGTGTGTGATAGAATAGAAGATTTGGTCAATATGCTTTTGCTTTTTTACTCCTTGATAAATTCTGTAAAACTTACTGCAAAATTCTGAAAGCGGTAGTTAGAAAACTCTCCTCCACTAGGATTTTTCTCAGCCCACTTTTAAACATGATCCATAATTTGATCAAATGCTCTTGGGCACTATTAAATAGTAATAATGAACTTCACCTAAAGCCCTTAGTAATTTTCTTCCACATTTCCTTCTCTAATTATCCACTATTCCCTATTTATTATTGCTTCATTCCCTGCCTTGAGGCCTTCTAAAAATACTAAGAATGATAAATTAAACAATACATTTTGGCACCAAGTTAACCAGTGGGGAGGGTTATAATTTAATGGGATGTCTTCTAAATTAATTATTTTTGAATTATTTAATTGCAGCTTCTAAACAAAATTTCTTACTCAAAGTGTGATACTGAAAGCCAAATTATCTTCCTATATTCTTTAGCAAAAGGAAAAGTAAAATATTAAATACCATACATGTTTAAAACAAATTCACAGGGTGTCACAGATTGATCGATAACTTCTATTTTCTTTTATATTTATATTTTTGGCAATCAGCAGTGACTTGTCCCCAGAGTCATGACAGTATTTTTCAAGGTAATCTCACAAGTGTAATCACTAAGCAAATGCCACACTGGAGTTAATGTGGGTTTTTTTCCCCATCTTTATGTTAAAGTGAAAATAGTCATTGGCTTTTATATTACATCCTTATACTTTTCATTCAGAATCAAATTTAAATAAAGCTCTGATTTTATTTTTAATCTTAGAACTCTCTGTTCACTCCCAGTTTTTTACAGATTTGTTATTAATTCTTGATATAATTTCACTTTTTCTTAGTTTCTAAAATAAACATTTTTATTCTTTTGAGAAATATGACATTTCGGAGAATGCTAAGTAAGTAGTAGCATTTGTGTGTGTTATCTCAACAAGTTTATCTGGATTAATACATATAAAGATTTTGCTGAGACACAGCAAAGAAAATTTGTCAGTATCTATATGCATACTCTACACACTTTTCTACATTGATACTGAAAATTCTTATTTGGGAAATAATTAAGCATGCAATGCAGCTCGTCACTTCTCTGTGATTGACAAAAGGAAAAGAAAATCAGGTCGTGTGATCCATTTAACATGATGCCCTACATTTTGCAGGATGGTGTGCTTTCCTAAATAATAGTTGTTGCACTCAGTAGGTATGTGGAAATTGGAGTTTTATTCCTCATCTCACTAATTATTTTCTCTGATCCAACATAAAATTTTTAATACCATTGTGTACACAGTTTCCATGGATACACTGTTCTATTTCAGACTTGTTTGTTTTCCTGCTATTTTTGGTGCAATGGCTATAAAGTTCCAGAGTGATACTTCAGTATTTATCATCCTATCAAAAACCGGTGCAGAGAAAAAAAAGAAAACATCCCAGTCACTCAGAAATTCCAAATAAGTTTAGTGTAAATTTATTAATTCCCAATTAGCCACAACAAAGAAGAATATACTCTGCTTTCACCATGTAAACAGAAATTTGCTGAAGCTTTTGCTGGCATATTTTTTTGACATCTATTAAGCAGGGTTGTTCCTTCAAATCCATCTTATATCTGTTTCTCCATACTAGCCTTTGGCATATCTGCAGAAGCATCCAGATTTACTTTAAGACATTAACTATCTTTAAATTAAGAAGGCATAATTTATGGAATATATTTAATGAGTGATAGAACAAAAAAAACTCCAAAAAAGCGTGGAAGATCATATAAGCTAAAATTCAGCATCTAACCATTTTATTTATGTCTTCATCGCTCCCATATTTGTCCCCTTTTAATTTACCAGGATACTTCAGGATACATTGCTTCCAGTCACTCACTCACGTACTGGACGTGAGGCAGAGAAACCCTCTGACCCAGGTTTTGTCATGTAATATGCCACTTTTCTAACTCAAGACTAAGCTTTGAGCAGTGGTGTCTGTAGCACCTGTCTTCCTGGCACAAGAGAAAGATGATGATAAAGTGACATGAGCTATACTGGCCTAGAGGATCCCAAGCTGTAAGGCGAGGCAGAAAATTAAAGCATCTGAATCTTCACTATCCTGGAATTTTTCCATGTATTATCTGAAGCAAGGTAAGAGTCCATGGACCAGAGTTTTCCCTACTTTTCTGGCAATTCTGCTCCAGCCTACTCTGAATTGCTGTCTTAATCTCTTAGAGGAATTCGGGTCCAAGAAGGACAGTCAAAAGCCTAACAATCTGTTGATAAAAAAAATGTCCATGTATTTGTGCTGCTCCTTGGTGCAAGACCTCACCATTACACAGTGTTTAGTCTTGGGGCTAAAATGGAAAGTGTGATAGATCGCATAGGTGTTTAGGGTACAAAGACTAAGTATTGCATGATTGTTGGATAGGCAGCAGTAAAGATGACTGGATATTTGCATTATCTCAGTTTCTGATTTTAAATTAACTATGGACAACATCCATGTCCTGTTGGAACAGTTTTCTGAAGAGTGGAACAGAGGCAGTGAAAGGAATAGAGTGACCTGTGATCTTTTGGCTCATGATGAGGTTAGGAAATTCCTGAGACCAGTGTACTTTCTTGCATTAAAAAGGTTCCAAGCCTTAGAAATGAGGAAATTTTACAAAGAACCCAAAGATGATCTGTGATTCACAGATTCATAGACTGAAGTAGAAGATCTGCCTTGTGAAAATGCAAAGGCATAAGTTTATTTTTATTTAATTCGACTCATAAATACACCTGCACTTCTCTCTGTTTGAAAAATTGTTCTGTTCTAGAATCTTATTTTCTGTTTCAAGCACATCATTGATCTAAATTCTGGAAGCAAATGGGAAGGCAGGCTTACTGGAACAACTTCATAAACCAACCATTTGCTTGTGTTTCTCTGATCTCTGTGAGCCACTTAGAGGCAGTGGGTTGATGAGTATCTTTTCTTCTGTTGTTAAACTTGATCATCCAGGACATAATTAGCAATAAAGATGTTCCAAATTGCAGATCTTCCACATCCAGCTGATAAAATTTAGACATAATGGCCTCAATCTCTTTAATAAGCCTCCTTAATGTATCTACCTTATTTTAAAATCTGGAAGCTGTTAATCATATAGGTGTATGACATATGCAGGTGATTTTGTTTTCCTTTAGCCATCTTTTTCTATAAATACTTAGCACATATATAGCAATGAAATAATATGCTTGATGAAAGTATGCAGTCATGTATACCGACAGTGGCATGAAATCTTGACTACTGCCAATAAAAATATCTCATTTTCAGAAGACCAATAAAATTTATCTAAAGACAAAATTACAAGAATTATAGTGGATGAAATTAATATATTAATAAGTTGAGAAAATAAACTAGGAAAAAGTGGTTTATATTTCACCCTTTTGTATTAGACAAAACTGTGGGAAAAATGTTTTAAAGCTTATTTATCCATTTACTAGTAAGCTGGATAAACAAGCATGAACAAGGATATGTTTATTAGGGAAATATCTTGTTTCCACAAAATGAACATGATAATCCCCAGATATTCACTAAATTATACAAAATCTGAAATAGCCATGTAAGTTTTGAACATGAAAACATAATATAGTTTTAAACAGCTCCATGGAAGAGCAACCATTAGGTACTTACAGATAGCTATGACTGAGCAGCTCTGTTAATTTTGAAAATATATTTATAATTTTCTTAGTTAATTGTTTTGAAATAGTATCCACAAAAACACTGGGTTCTCTTCTATTTATTTTGCAAACATCATAAAATATTTTTGTTCAAGTAATCTGTCCTTTTTTTCCCAGTGGACCTTTTTGCAAGGGCATGTACTGACAGGACAATGAGGAATGGCTTCAGACTGAAAGAGAGTAAGTTTACATTAGATATTGGGAAAAATCCTTTACTGTGAGGGCGGTGAGGCACTAGCATAAGTTGCCCAGAGAACCTGTGGATGCCCCATCCCTGGCATTGGTCAAGGCCAGGTTGGATGGGGCTCTGAGCAAACTGATCTACTGGAAAGTGTCCCTATCCATTGTAGATTCCCTACAATCAAAACTATTTGATTATTATATCATTTAGTATCAAAATATCCTGGAGTTCTTAAATAGAAATGCAAAATATATTGAAAGTATTTTCCCTACTTCTATGAAGGTTTGTGTCTGTAAGTAAAATCACTTTCTCTTCCTTCAATCCATACCATCATGTTTCTGATTAATTATCTAAATAAAAATTTTAAACTGTATTTTGATGATTTTTCACACTGATTTAAGAGAATACATATGTAATTGTTTTTGCTAATGTGCTAACCGGTCAAATGACCTAATAGTACTAAAATAAATATATGGGATTTGTCTTTAATAGAAGAAGATGAAAAAGTACTGCCATTCATAGCTGAATTTTGAAATAAAGATCAGAGTGATTCTAGTACAATCTATATTCACAAATTTTTCTTACAGTGTGCACATATTTTACTAGTAGCTCTATCAGCGCAAATTTGATTTTTTCCTTTAATTTCAGTGTGAGGTTCATGAGTAGAAGCCTGCTACATTTTCTGTTCTATTTCTGCATTTTTCATTATCCCACTGTCATGTACCTGACATCCTGAAGCAAATGTACAGAGTGATCTGTTCTACTCACAGTTATTCAGAGCTAAGTACTCTAGTTATTTCAGGTGAATGCAAAGACTGAAGTAGCATTTTGAGCCTCAATGTGAATTTTTCAACTAAATATAACAATCACTTAATGTATATTCTTCATTGAGTTTAACACTTATTTTGTACAAAATTGGTATTAAAGTCCTTTGATCACTTTAAAAATCTCTATGTTAAGTTCATAAAAATGTTAAAGTTTATAAAAATGTTAAAAGCATTGCGAGGAATTAGGTAATTTTTTTTTTTTGTGTACTGGTGAAAAGTAAATCAGTTGGATGCTTTTTCAGAATATATAATGTAATCAATTTTGGCTTAAGTGTCATATGCACAAAAACAGATGCTTATAAACTAGTATTAGCAAATATTTCTTTGACGGAGAAAGAGCCAGATCTTCATACATTTTCTGCCTTTTCTGTCTTGACAAAGCTATAGAAGAATTCTCATTAGAATGCCTGTTATTCCAGCAATATAAAATCTGCACACAGAAAATTCTGGTATGTATAATTACCCTGGAGTTCTTAAGCAAGAATATGCATTTAAGCATTTAAGGCCCAAAAAGTACATGTATGTAAAGTGATTCTAACATATCTGCTTAGTGAATTCCACAGTCCAAACTTGCTGTAGACTTTAGGCATAAAGTGGGGGACAAAATAAATCATACTGAAAATGCGTTTGGTTCCTACACAATAGCTACAGCAAAAAATAGTAGCTCCTTGTAGAATATTTCTATCCCAAATATTTCTATTTCATTGAGTATTTGTGTTAATCAAAATCAAATTCTGTAACCTGATTTTTTCAGAGAACCCCTGGTACTTTTTTAGAATTAAGAATAAGAAAGATGTTAAGTTAGGAAACTGAATCAAAATTCCAAATTCTTGGAAATATTCTTCTTAGAGAATATATTTCTTAGATCAACTTGCAGATCAGGGGGAAAGGATCAAATTTGTTTTCCATCTGTACTTTCTAGCTGGTAAGGTGACTCCCTTCAATGCTATGACCAATGAATAAGGAAGTCCTGAGTTTTTTAAAGCCTAGAAAGCACAGGCTTCTCACAGTACTGCACCTCTGGCTCAGATTAACAGCAGCCAACCTTATCCAAACCCTGAACCCGAAGCCAGAGAGCTGGCTGGTACAGTAGGAATTGTGCTGAAGGCCTCTATCAGAAAAGCTAGCATATTTTGTCTCTTTCATTATTGTTGAAAATCTTAATAGCACTCTGCTCTGCAGGCTGCCCTAGAGACACTTCTTTTCTATCTGAACTTGTACCAGGATTACCCTATGGTGTTTTCTTCAGCCTTTGTACTGTGACATGTAAGGCAGTTGAGGTGTAGGGAAAAAGCAAAGTTAAATTGTTTCTTTGCCCTCCTTTCTGCCATAAGGACCTTGGGAAGTCATAGCTGGTCTCTGAAGTTTAATTTCTTCATCAGTAAATTGGAATGAGCTCTAGTTCTTCCTTGGCAAAGAGTTTTTTTGTTCCCTGGCTGAAAAAGAAGCAACAGACAGTAATTAGGTATTATGGAAATATTAAAGAGCTTAATAGCAAGCACTCGTATGTGTACTAGACAGAGAGTTCTCTTGTACATATTTGTAAAAAAGGTATAGTGTTATGATTTCTAGAATCACCAAGTGAACCTGTTATTGACATATTTCTATCTCCATTGTATGATTTGAAAGCATCTTTTTCCTTTAGTGCTGTTACCTTGAGGGAGATAGAGAAAAAAAGCAATAGAATGAGATTGATTGTAAATCACTTATTACTCAGAGTCAGATCTCTTGCAGGGCTCTGCTGTGGAGAAGACCACAGTAGTATTGTTTTATTACCTCTGCTTTCAAGACAACATCCTACGAATACTAATGTTAAAAGGAAAGAATAAACAAGAGATGGGGTGCAGGTATACAATAGCCAAAAATAGAATGCGGTTGTCAGCTGTTATTTCCATCTTTTCTAGAATAACTAGGTCTAATCTATAAGCTATTAATTTTGTTTAAAATGGTGTACATTCACATTGTGGTGCATTGATTCCAACTTTCTGAGCTGCTTCTAAACTAGATAATTTTTTCATTAGGCATGTATAGTGTCTTGAAACTAGAAAATTCATAAGTTCATTTTTAGAGGATACTTAAACAACAATGTAGAAACATTATACTTCAAAAATTCCTAGAACACCCTCAAAAAAACCCAAACTTAAAATTTCACCATATGTCGCACAATGGTAGCCATGGCTAGCTGGCTATGTGGCAGGACAAGATATATTATCATAAAAAGTAGGCAACAAAACAAAATATTAAAGGAAAGCAAAATATTTCACTATGAACATACAGTACCTTAGACTGGACAGTAATCTGATCTCATTTCCTCCTATATGTTAGGTGAGGGTGCTCAGGACTTTCTACTGCTGAGTTTTTAACACCTCCAAGAATTAAGATTCTCCAACCTCTTTGGAGAACCTCTTCCAGTGTTTGACTGTCCTCACTGTGAACTCATATATACAAGTTCGATTACGGCAACTGTCAATTTCCCTGGTCTGTAAACTTTGTATTTTGCAGCGTGGACAATATTCTGGCAGTCTACTTTCTCTAAAATGTAAAAGGTACATGAATGCAGCAAACAAATTGTCTCTCAAAATTCTCTTTTCCATGTTGAATAAACCAAACTTCTTCGGCCTTTCTGTATTTCTTATGTTCCTCCTGCCGCTTTATTGTTCAGTTTTTCAATCCTTCTCCTGAAACCCCAAACCAGAAATATTTCTTCAAGTGCAGTCTCAGAAATGCCCTGCAGGGGGGCACAGCTGCTTCCAATTGTCTGCAGGCTATGCTTGTCCTAATTCAACCCAGTAAAACTTTAGCCTTCACTAAAACAGAGTGCTGATTCATGCTCAACTAGTGGACAGCTAGGCCCACCAGATCCATTAATACAAAATTACTTCCCATCCAGTCAGTATCCACCCACACTGTGGCACGGTCTTATTGCATCCCAAGCACAACAGATTTTGTTTGTATAGGATGAATTTCATGATGTTTCTGCCAGTCAATTTCTCCATCTCCTGGAGTTCTCTCTGAATGACTGTATATTAACTGCTTCCCAAACTTGCTTTCTTCTGCAAATTCACTAAGTTGTTGTGGATGGATGACATACTTCACTTTTAAGAGAGAAATGGTGGTATGTTTATTGATACAGAACAGCAATTTAACTAAGCTTGATAGTAAATGCAACAGTGATTCAACAAGTTTCAATGGCGAGGTACTTATTTACTGCATTGAGTACAGTGTCAGATAAAACCCTCAGGAAGACATTTGTGATGATGAGGCATGAGATTCAAAAAGGATCTCCTTGGGTTCTAAACTCCATTCTGAGAGGAGTTTAGGTGTGACTGGATCCACATAAACAAGACAATATGGATCACCAGTCTTGGTCAGTGGTTTGTGCCTAAAGGACTACATGTGCACAAGCAATCCCTTCTATCACTCAGCTGAGATTTCAGTTTGAGTGCACTTATTCCAATCCACTTACCGAGTGTCTGATGAGATAAGGATTCCCTCAGGCTCCAGGAGTAACCTTGTGAGGTGTTGCTGTGCAAGGGGAGATCCTGGTGCACAGAACACTGCTGTGCAGGAGAACGCTGTGGGCCCTGAACTGTCCACTATTTATGGAGTAAAATGACTGGCTTACAGCCCTTTTTGCAAAGCAGACATTTTTTGAGTTGGCACAAGCTTGATTACCCCTCAGCTGTTGAGCAAGACTTATGTCCCTTAGGTGCTGAGCAAGATTTATGGCCCTTAAATATTGGATTACCTGTATGCCAGATGCAGCCATCATTACAAACATTGGGGGCTACTGCTCAAGAAGAAAAAGTGAGAGTGGGGAGCACACTATCACAGTCATTAAGAAAGATCTCAAACAGGATGAACTCTAGCAATAATCCTGAACAAACAACATTTAAAAATATGCTTTTGAACAGCTGATGATTTATAAGCAAGTTTTTTATTGGTCCAGTGAGCCTTACCTACCTTTTGTCTATCTTTTTAGGCCACTTCTTTTCAGTTATACTGTAGAGATTTTACAGCTGACCCTGCTGCTCTTGCCCACTCAGCCACTTAACTTGGTGTAGAAGACAATCATACCGAACAGGCGTGATTTGCCCATAGTGACTCCATGCTAGCTATTTCCAACCACTTTCTTCCTTGGAAATATCTTCCAAAAAGATTTGCTGCATTTTCTTCACAGATAGCCTATATTACCTTGGCTCTTCATTCCAGTTTAGAAGATGGGCATAATAATTGTCTTTTTCCGTGCTACAGGGAACTCCTTTGACAAATACAACCCTTTGAAGATGACAGACAGGGACCTCGAAATGGCATCTGACAGGTCTCTCAGAAGTCTTGAATGTTTGTACAGCTTTTTAACATGGTCCCTAACTTGATATTTTCCTGCTGTTAAGTTGTACTTCATTTAGTAGACATGGGAAGCCTGACAGCAGACATTGCAAGTACAAACTGATACAAATGAGAAAATTAGTATCTCTGCCTTTTAATTTTCCATCACCAGCAATTCACTAGCTCAGTAATAGCAAGCCTACATCATTGGTTTCTGTTCTGGGTGTTGCCAATGTACTTACAAAACCCTTCTTGTTGACTTCCACATTCCCAGTTTCAACTATAAGCTTTAGTTAACTTAATTGCCTAATTCTGTCCATGCATCTCATGTCGAATTCCTATTTTTTTTTCCTCCTGGTAGGAAATCTCTATTTCCTCCTTCCATACTCTTTCTATTTGCATTTGAGTACAATCAGGATATTTTATCCATGGCCTTATGTCAAGCCAATCTAATTTCACGGACTATCCTTGTGCTTTGAAGTTTCTCCTCTGCAATAACCACCTATCTTGAGATTTGGGTTGCTTGGGTAGGAAGTTTCTTTTTTTTTTTTTTTTCCTTTTTTTTCCCATTTGAAACCACATCCAAGGGATTATTTTTATCAGTTACCTGAACAAGCAAAAGTCTCATCTTCTAGATCCCATGCCTTGACTATACCTTCTCTTTTTCTCATTTTCCTGAGGACACTTAACTAAATCATCTGACAGCACCTGGAATGAAGGTTGTTGTTTAACAATCACACTACTCATGTTTATTCAGAAGCAGCAGTTCTGGCAGATGACTCCTCACCTTCTGTCCATACAGCATTGGAAATCAAAACACCAGAATTCTCCTGGTTTGCTTGTGTTCAGCCATATCCAGAAGATGTTGGAGTAGTTGAAGTCCTCCGCAATAACTTTGTATTGCAACCATGAGACTTCCTCATCTGTTTTGAAGCATTAATGAAAAACTGTTTGTTCAGGACATGAGTAGCCAACACCTGCATCATATTCTGTCTGTTTCTCAAATGCAGTTTCAAACACAACTAATTAGCCTTTTGTATCTTCTATAACACAGCTCTATATATTTAGTTAATTTATTGACACAAAGCACAATATCCCTTTGTTTCCTTCTCTGACTCCTTTTCCAATATGAACCCATGACAACATGCCCCACATTCCACTAGCACCTGACTGCAAATTTAGCAAGATTTGTAATAACATTAGAACTAACTTTGTTGCTAAATTATCCATCTGCCACAAAATCTGTCTGTCTCTCCTGTTTTCCCTTTTACTACTTGTTGTGGGTTTACAGGAAGCAGGTTTTCTGGGAATGGAGTGGCCAGAGGCCAATAGGTGTTCAGATTTTAAATTGACACCAGGCTTGGCCACTGAGGGTGGATGCGCCTCTGAGAACACAGGGGTTAGAAGCAGAGAACTCCCTTGGGCTCTCTCTCTCTTTGATTTCCGGCCAGCAAAGAGGCAAGGCCTCCCCTGCCCGGCTTCGAGCTGGGAGGGGGAGGGGAAACCTGCGGCCTGGCAGAGGTAGGCCTGACCGCTCAGGATGGAAGGGTGGTGGGGGCACCAGGAGGCGTTGGGCAGCCCCCCCAGGAGAGACAGAGGGAGAGAGGCCCCGAGAAGATTTGGGCAGCCCCCCCCCAGCTAGAAGATGAGAGAGAGAAAGCCAGTACGGGCCTGTGGCCTTGAAGTGATATCGGCCTGTGAAGAAGGAGGGGGAAGGGGGGAGTGCAGCAGGGAAGGAGCCTGGCCGCGTGCAGAAGTTTGTTAACCCCTTTCTGGACAATGAAGACCTCACAGAGCATTTGGACCTTTCCGGGAGGGGAGATGGAGTGGATGATAAAGAGGAAATGGGCAAGTGAATGACAGTCAGAGCAGTGAGTGAGGCTGGGAGAGTAAAGAAGAGGCTGGAAAGAGATGATGGAGTAGCTGGTTGCTGGACTCTTTTTGGTACAGCCATGGACAGAACCATGCTTCCTCGCGACACAGAGGCTGCATGCAGGGGGGAGGCGATGGCTCAGAACTGAGAGGGTTCAGTTTTGGAGACCCCCCGGCCCCAGGGGGTAGACAAGTATGGGGGGGACAAGAGGTCCCGAGAGTGATGAGAGAAAACTGTGCTTTTTTTGGAACTGGTCAAAGCACCCTTAAAAGGATAACCCTTGAAGCAGCTCTGTTCCATGTCCAGTGGTGAGAGCACTGGGCATGCAAGGAAGAGGTCACCATGGCCCCAAGAAGGACTCCTCTCCTCTTGATGGACTGAAATTGAGTATTTACAGGGTGATGGATGGAGACTTGAAATTTGGAAGATGTATTGGAAATGTGGTGGGGGGGAGGAGGAAATCTTTTTGTGGAGTTTTCATTTTCCAGGTGTGTGTGTGCGTGTGTGTGTGTTTTTTTTCTTTTGTAGTTTAGTTAGTAAATTTTTTTCCTAAGGTAGAAGCCTGCTTTGCTTATTTCCTGGTCACATCTCACAGCAAACACCAGGGAAGTATATTTTCATGGTGCACTGGCATTGTGCCAGTGTCAAACCATGACACTACTGTAATTTCCATTACCATTCTGCATTTGCTGGGAGTAAGTCAGGTTTTCTCTCTGAAGATGAATCCAACACAGCTCCATCATGTACTTCCTGAGAATAAGAATATAATTAATATATTTACTGTAATTTGTCCAGAGTTCTAGGGTTTTGGTTTGGCTTATTTTTGTGTGTGTGTGTGTTTGTTTGTTTAGGTTTTTTTTTGTGGGGTTTTTTTTCTTTTTTTATTTTTTCTTGTTCACATATTCACATCCTGACAATCATGCCTCAATAGCATAGTATGTTTACAATACTAAGCAGTCTTTTTCCTACAATTTATGAACAAAAATGCATTAAATTTCCAATATTTCTGTGTTCAGGCTTGTATTTCAACTATTCTTTAAATAAGAATTGTATATTTTAATTTATATTTGTGCATAAAGTGAAGAATAAGCTGTTACACCATGACTTCATGAATTTAAATTATGCAAAAATTACATGCTTATTATCTGAAAGAAAAATAATGTGAAAATACCACTCCTCCTGAGTCTTTGAAAACTTCTAACTGAAGACCCTTTAAAAATATATGTCTTTCCTGTTTTCATTATATTCCTGTAGTGATCCCTGCATTTTTTGATACATCCAACTTGACTTTCCAAGGTAATTTGTATGTGTGATGCATCGGTTAACACAGCTAGGAGACCATTCCCAATCAAGAGGTTGGATGTTAACATTTTTTAGAGGATAAAAGAGTTTAAAAGTATCAACACAGTCTAGTCTGTACCAGTTGGCCTCAGGGACAAATATGGACTATGTACATTTTCTCTCTTGATATATTTACATATAGTGGACAGTTCATTTTTACATATCACAGGTACTGAGTCTTAATTTCAAAAATTCTTTATCATGTATTGTAAAAAGTCTAAAGATCATATACTTTATAAATACAGTGTAGGGATTCAGTTTTTCTTGTGAGAGGAATCACTCATAAGTAGAAACACAACATAAATACAAATAAATTACGATGGCACTGCAGATAAATAATTGTTCTCACTACTTTTCTGTCACATTGATTTACAAGGCTTCTTCTTCTAGCCTTAGGTTTAAGGACATCCCAATAGTCAGTTTAGAACAATAACTTGATTTTGAGACTTAATTGCAACTATCTTCTTAAATGCTTTTTAAAATCACGTGTATTATGATGTAGAGTACTGATTGGTGTCATGGAGAGGTTTTATTGCCTTGATTGAAAGATGATTAACTGGATCTGGGATACTTTTCAGTCATTCAGATCACAGCTTTCTTCCAAGTCATTACATATTTTCCTTTTGTCAATTCAAAGTTTCCATTCAATTTATGAAATCGTACAGGCTGTCACACATTATAAATTTAATATATTCACAATCTATTCTGTCCTTAAATTCAAATGTTTTAAGCTAGACTGGTGGTTAACAAGACTGAAATGAATTAAAAGATGTCAGGATTTGCGTGTTATGCTTTTATTTTAATTAGAAACCTATTGGAATGGCTACAAAGAAGAGATCCACAAATGAGGGAAATTAGGTCCTAGCTTCTCTGATCTAAGATATATGGACATGAAACTATACATTAAATTGTACCTACCTAAAACAGTACCTTCCTATTCCTATTCTCATGTCTGCCTAACTCTTAAACTGTTTTTATACTTTATACAGCTGTATAGACTAGACTGATGAATTCTCAAACTAGACTATGTCTAGTTTGAGAATTCATTAATGGTCCATGTAGCTGCATTGCCTGGCTCATTGAAGAGAGAGTATAAATTTTCCTTTCATTATTTTTTTTGTTCCTCTCTAGTCTTAAGGTAGAGATAAAAAAACATGTTTTTTTTCCATATACATATATTGTGTGATGTGGGTCAGCAGTGTAAGATTATAGGGTCCCCTTAGACTTCCTGAAAATAACACAGGACACAGACAAATTTTATCTTGAAAAATTAAAGTTCACACTCTGACTTACCCTAACTTCATCATCTAACAGCTCAATGTCTAACAGATGTATGTCACATGATATTTTTGTAGTTAGTAAGACACAATTAGCCACCTCCAGAAGGTATTTCGTGTCATGTTAAGGTGGGCATTAAAAATTACATTAATAGACCTCTGTAGGTTCCTACATTTTTTACTAGGATATGAAAGAAGACAGAAGATGACTACAGTATAGATATCTAACTTTTAGACATACAAAATAAGGCTAAATTAATTTTACCTTATATTTAACACATGGTAAAATTATATTATATGTGGTAAAAATTATGTTTAGACAAATTACTATACATTCAGACAAATCCTACCCTTGAAACACAAGTCCTGGACTACAGCTTTATATCAAAGTTTCTGGGATTATTTTTAGAACAAATTTGAAAGCCAGATTTTTTGACAAAAATAATATATAACGTTATTTGTATTGGTTAGTTTTTTCTAGTAGAATGAAATTTTAATCCAGTCTCATTACTCTTCTAAAAAATCTCTGTTTGGCAATATTAATAGTTTTTAATAAAATATTTGGTTATTTCTTAATTACAGAGGGTCAGAAATAGGTAAAGATCTTGACCTTCAGCATGAATCCTGTTAAAGCACTCTTTATAACCAGTCAGGCACTTAACATAGATGAAATACCAGCAGATTGTATCACAACTACTACTGCTATCTATGACATTTTGCTGGGCAAGTTTCTGATTGCCAAATGAAGGAACAGTGGAACTCATAGTGCTGCAGAAGGTACAGTACTAGACATATCAACTCAGGGCAGAAAAAAAAGAGAGATAAAAATCAGAGGTAGATAATACTATCTGACTAATTGGTGTGTTACAGGAAGATCTGGGAGGCAGTCCATGCTCCCTGAACAGTTTGCTAAAACTTGAATGGTTTTATAAAACACAGGCTGCTGAAGCAGGTTTTAACTGGAGTTTGATACGACACCATTTGTAATTCCACCAGCATACACATATAAACACTTACATACTTTTAAGATGCAAGCATTCAGCAATTCAGAGTAGATTTAACACAAGTGTACATGATGGCATTTTATCCGCGGTAGTGTCAGTGTGGACTTCTATCTTTAATAGAAAGGTTATATATGTTCAAACCCCATCAAAAAGTGTCATTTGGCAGAATATGATAAATATATGGTATATGTTAACTCAAAATCATATCCTTATTCTTTTAAGCATAAAACTGGAGGCTACATAAAACTCTGCCAGTGCTGTTCCATGTTCTCACCCTCTCTGCTTCTTCTACCCTGAGCCACTTAAGTGCTCTCCAATTTGCATTTTTATTCCAGATCCGGAGCTTCCCTTAACAAACATCTATGGCCTGTGTACATATGCAAAAATGAGTGTTAAAAATCATCTTGTCTATTTTGAATGAGTGCCTGCATGTATTTAAAGAAAATGCAAAGATCGCAACAATGGCACCAGGGTTCTTTTGGTCAGAAAATCTGTTTATGGCTATCTAACCCTGAACAAGGTGCTTTAAACCTCCATCGCAGGAGACGAAGAGGTTAAGTATTAAAACCCAATCTCTTAAACTTTGACATCCATATTGGCAAAAAACATTATCACACAAAGATCTAAGATTATTTCTTTACCTCTGTAAAATGCAGATAAATATACTTAGCTGCTCTGTGAAAGCGTGGTAAAATATCTGGACAGACATACAAAAAACTTATGGAGTATTTTTGTGCTATAACTTTCTATAAATGATATCTTAGTATATGTTGAACCTGTCCAAGAGTATAATAATTTCTAGCAATACAGCTAGAAGTGTATTTTTCATGTTTAATGTAAGGAAAATTAACACTGTAAAGAGTGTTTTATCATTGAAAGATAAGCTTCCACTTCCTTAAAAAAAGGACCTTAAACCTCAACACATGTCAGAAACACTCAGAATCAGGAAAATTAACTCTATTATTCTTACTCACGTAGTCTGTGACCTGAAAGGATATTTTCATTGCTTTAACAAGCAAAGAAATAGCCTGACTTTTGGTTTATGCTTCCACCTGAATTTTTCACTTCATCCTTCACCTGTATGTCTACAGAATAGAAAGGAAACTGATAGCATTTCAGATTAGAACAGAAAAATACCAAATGCACAAGAAATTCTTTAGATAGATATGTCAAAATATGATAACCATAAGAAAGAATAACATGGGCTTCATATTTCTGTACCTTTCCTTATGTTTCATCACATTTTATTCAAGTAGTTTCACATTTGAAAATTCCTACATGGCAGAGGAATGGACTGAAGATTTTACCTCCAGAGTTTGAAATAACTTTAGAATATACACATACAGTTCTCGACGTTATAACAGAAAATCTAGTCAGAAATATCTATGGTAATGAAATCAGTAGTCATTATAAGGTGTTGTCTGTCTATATTTTGACACTGCTTTCTTAACTTTGGCCTTTTATAGATGTTGAATCACTATTCCTAAGTGCATAAACTCTCTGACAAATCAGTGGAGAAGGTGGTCCACTTGTGAACATTTTGCTTAGTTCGTCTTTGGATTCCGAGTTATATGGTGATGAGTTTCCTCCTTAAAAAATTATTTATTCCTGGGACAGAAACTTTAACAATAGGGCTCTTACTTTGAAAAAAAAACCAAAACATCCACATTTGCTATCTCTCCAGTCCAGTAAGACTAGAATCATTTACAGAAACTACTGGAAAGACTATGAGAAACCTCTTGCTCCACGTAGGACTGGGATAATTCCTTCTTTTTGTAGGTTGCCTGCTGAGTTGCTTCCTTGGTCTTTCCTCTCTGGGCATGCGATTTGCATGCTAGTATTAATAACAGCAGCCTTATTTTGAACAATTTTGTCATCTACAGCTACTGGAGTTAATGGGACTGTTTTTATGCCCAAAAGCATTACAGTGCTGAATCAGGGTCTTTATGATGAATTCTATTGATTAAGTGAGAAATGATGACATATATCATTGCAGAGGAATTTCTCATGATTGTTCTCCCAATGCAAACTGTCATCTCCAAATGTTACAGTAATACCTGCTCACTGGAAAAAGACTGACTCTTTACCTAGAATTTTTTAACATCAATTATTTGCTGAAATTATGATAGGAAAATTATGTTTCTTTTCTCTTCAAAACAGAAACTCATACAAATACTTCCCCTTCAAAATCAAAATTTTTCCCAAAAGGAAAAATTCCTGTATTCTACAAAGATTTGTCTCAAAACTAATTATCAATGAGGCTTATGCACATAAACCCCTCCAAAGTATCATGGTAAAGAAATAAGGACATTCACACTTGCATGGCATTAGAAGTTTAGCAAGCAAGCTTAAAGCAGAATGTTTTCCTCTGGGAAGAGGTTGTACAGCAAAGGAAAGGCTAATATTTACTTTTTCTAAAATATATTACATCAGAATTTTATTGCAAGACAATTTTAGTTGTGGACTGTTTCATTTCCTAATTTTTTGTCTTTTTTTTTCCTATCTTTGTAGTTTGGAAAGACTAATCTTCATCTCTCAGCAGCTGGCTATTGAGACTGAAAAATTAACCAGAATGAGAATAGTGGCTGGAGCAGATAATCTAGCTAAAAATGTTATGTATACTAGCTTGGATTGTACACAATGTGTTGCATTCATTTTATTTTCTGGACTGAGAGAACAATAAGATTCTTCAATGAACAGTGCAAAATTGTGATGCATAATGTAAATAGGTCAGCAAGTTGGATACAGCTGGCAATAAAAAAACCCAAACAAATAAAAAGAAAAATTCAGTCTGAGTTCCTTGTTAAAATTTGGATTGCAAGCTTTTAAATTAACAAACACAATTTTTTTTTTCTCCAGGAGTCAAAAGGAACAAAAAACAACTCAAAACTTAGTGGAAGCTTTACAGAAAGAATCAGTGTTAAATTGCTTTATCTGAATTACAAACAAGCAAATTGCTTTTTAAGAGTCTTTCCAATGTGTATTTCTTACATAATATTGACTGTATGATAATTTTTAGAAAACATTTACTGTATATTTGTTAGAACTGAGCCAAATTCTCATAATCTTACAGTGAAGTCAAAGGTCCCCAGCAAAGGAAGGATATCAACCTGTTGGAATAAGTCCAAAGAAGGGCCACTGCTTTAATCAGAGGTATGGAGCAACTTTTCTATGAGCAAAGGCTGAGGGAATTGAGATTGTTCACCCTGGAAAAGAGAAGGCTTCAAAGTGGCCTAATTGCAGCCTTTCAGTACTTGAGGGAGCCAGAAGAAAGATGGAGAGAGACTTTTTACAAGGACATATAGTGACAGAAGTAGTGGAAATAGCTTCAGACTGAGCAGAATAGTTTTAAGCTAGATGCTAGGAAAAAATTCTTTACTATGAGGTTTAATGAGACACAGTAACATGTTACCTATATAAGCTGTGCCTACCACATCCCTGAGAGTGTTCAAAGTCAGGTTGGATGAGGCTTTGACCAACCTGGTCTAGTCGAAGGTATCCCTGCCCACTCCAGGTTGGAACTAGACAATCTTTAAGGGCCCTTCCAACTCAAGCCATTCCATAAATCTTTGATTCTGATATTTAAATTATATTCATGGAATAAAGAATATTCACTGTTTAAACAAAGAGCTGGAGAAAGTAACATTTTCCAGCCTCAGTGACTCTGTGATTCTGAAACTGTTATCTGGCAAATCTTGCTTGCAACACTTCTTGTCCAACTCAGTGCCTCTTGTTCTGTTTATTTGTTTGTTTGCTTGCTTATTGCAAACATTTAGAAGACAGATTTTGTTCTGTACAAACATTTTAAAAAGAGCTTTAATTAATAGAAGTGCATAGACTGATGTGCAAATGAGTGTTCTTGTGTTTGATTACACATTCTTGAGTGCAATTATGGGTATTCACTTCAAAAGTGCTATCATAGCCCTCCATAATGTATATTCATGTCCACTGGTACAACTGTTATTTCAAACCTTTGAGCTGATCTAATCAGCCCAAATTTAAAAACAATTTTTTCTTCCTACACATGAAGCCCATTATCATTACCAGAATTCAATCCATAAACCTATAATTCTATAAATTATACAACAAACTGCAGTCTAGTCATGTTTTCCACCAGCTTGCCTTCACTTTAAAAGATTGCTTATACTGTGGTGTAAACACTGGCTGTTGACTATCACCTTTCTCTGTTAATATGAATGAATGACCCTTAATAAATCACAATAAGTTACAATAAATCTCACAAGTCCAAAAGAAACTAAACACCAAAAAAAAATTTTTCCAGATAAATATTAAGCCATGGAGTTAGAGATTAAATCCCAATTTCAATTAGAGAGAAATGAAAGAAGCAAAAAAGGAATCCAGTCCACCTAATACAAACATGTAATTAATAATTGTATTTTGTGCCCTCTTTAAGCCAGTGTGCCTAAAAGTCGTGTATTTCATGAGCACAATAAATGAAGGTTCCTCCCAAATAGCCATGGGACAGTGTGTTGTGTGAGGGTGAAAACTGTGTCTGACCCCACTAATTTTAACCTTTAAATCAGAAAAAGTTATGGAAAATTTTTGAAAACCTAAGGTAAGATGAAATTCACTTCTTCTTAAAAAAAAAAAAAAAGAAGATTTCTGAGTTTGTCTCTATAAGCTTCCTTCACAGTCAGTAGAAAGAAGTAGTTCCTTTTATAGAGCAATTAATCTAATTCTGAGAAAAGAAACTGTAATAGGTCAGGTGGGACACCTTTAAGGATTCATGGGACTGCTCTGTTGTACAGTTCTATGGCTGTAAAGAGAAACTGGGAAGCCAGATTAGATGGCTAGATGGCAAAAATTAGGTAAGAATAATCTTACCCTTAGTACTTATTGTTTTATTTGCTTCCCACATAATTCCAAATCCTGATACAACAAATACAGCCTGAAATTGGTGGCTACAGTCTATATTTTTTCCAATACTGATTTAAATTTTAGATGATGTTTACGCTATTTTTTAAAGCAAGAGCAGGTCATTAAAATTATTGAAGGAGAAAACAATAAGAGTTGCAAACTGCAAAGATTTATCCCCACACCTCTCTAGAGTGCACCATACATTAGAGAGGCATAAAATTGCTGAGTTGCAGCTCTGACCTATGCTGGTAAGAGCAATGTACAACTCTCATGCTGTTTAATTCACTTTAGTTAGAGACTTGCTCCTCTTGGTCTGAGAATTTTGATAAGGAGACTATGGGATGGAAATACAGAAATAATTTTAAAATAAAAGGGAGCAGTTAATAAAGTCTGAATTGATAGACAAGAGAGTACTGGTGAATCTGTGACTTTGTTTTTAATGACTTGCTGCAAAATTTAAATAACAATTTAACATATACCATTCAAATAAGATGCCTGGTGAATAAGATGACAAGAGACTTTTCTTACCCTTGTGTTTAATTTTTATTTTATTTCTCATCCTGATTAGAACAAATTCTTTAATAATCAAGGCATCACAATGAGCAAAGGGTATGCTGTAATACTGATGGTTTGAGAACATTGCTAAAAAAACTTCTGCAAGAAGCAGGCATAATTCCCTTTTAAAATGCAAGACTCCGATTTGCTGACCATAAGGGGTATTACTAGAAGTCACCATGTTGCATGAAGTATGTCAAAGGATTGTCCCTATGCATACTGAATAAATAGAACACTTATTGGACATTTTCCTTGGGTGGATGTAGATTAAAAATTTATGATAATACCGTTCTCTAAAAAACAAAAACAAGTGTTTTACTGAGCTTTTTGAGACATTTGGAAATTCATTCCATTTATGGAAGTCTGACGCCGAATTTACTATGAAAAGTACTTGATTTTCATTAATCAAACGATGAAAAGTGGCACTGCTTCCTGAAAACTGAGAAACTTGTATGTAATGGTTATTCTATTTCTTACAGAATATAATGCATTCCCTATTTAGATCTCTTGACTCTAAATATCTCTGTATATGTCAGGACCATAAAGGAGCAATAGGTTTTATTGCCTCTGCCCAGCCTCACCAAGGACCTCTCTACACCCTACCCACAGACTCAGGAGCTCCAGCTCAGCTTAGCCCAGGGTTACTTGCCCCAGCACCAGCAGTGTCGCAGGAGTGTTGGTCTCCAGCTGTGCCACAGCCTTGCACTGTCTCATCATGGAATCCCTTGACCTGAACTTCAACTCCTGGGCTGAGTTCCCGGCCTGATCCCAGCCACCACTGTCACTATAGACCTGCCTGGCCACTACAAGAGCTGGTCTCAACTCTGACCTATGGATTGGCTTTCCAACTTGACCTCAGACCTGCCTCCTCGCTGTGACACACCCCTATGATCCAGACTTCTTTGGCTCTGACCATCCTCTCTCAGTCTACCCTACTCACCTCACTGGGTCCCGTGAGACAGTGTCTGCTGACCTTGGGATTTTCCCCTGGGTGCCTGGTTAAGCTTTTCTGGCATCATATCAGCAGTGTTGATCATATTAGGATGAAGGAATTTTGTGTTGGCTTTCAAGAAGCATTAAAAAAAAAAAGGATTGCCTTACATCCTTGTAGGGACACCACCTGGAATTCCAGAGTAACATATCCCCAAGAGTTGCAGGGGAGCATTCAAAAGAAAGTATGCAAATTACATGAAATAAAAGACCTTACAGTCCAGTTACACTATTTTTTTTCTGATAAATGGATAAATGAATGGCAATTCGATGGTCAAATCCTCTTTGCAAATAATATTGTCCCAATGTCAAAAAATAACACATCCATAAGTGTTGTTTATAGCCTAAAAGAAAATCCCTAAATATCCCTAAACAAATACAAGATGAAAACAAAAAATGCTAAAGTGGACATATTGATTTTATTCAAAATTCAGAGAAAAATCAGACTGAAAATATGACCTTGTATTTTTCTGAATGTTTTCTACATTAGTATATGAGCAATACAAGATCTGAAAATTTTCACCAAGTGGATTTCCAGAAAACCACAGACCAAAGAAATACATTTTAAACTTTTTTCATATTGAATTAGCATTCACTTCCTCCGAGATCTACTGTATGCATCGTCTTTATGGCAAAATAGACCTTAAAGATAGTTTCTGTTTTCTGTTACCCTGGAAAAAGCACATCTATATCTACAATCCAGCCATTAAGTAGTCATAACATATAAAAAGTAGTTTCCACCTATAAAAGATATAAAATTTAGGATTGTGGCACAATAAAATGTTCTAGACAAGTAGATTTTTGGGGTTTGTGTTATTTTTTATCTACTTTGACAAGCTCATCTAGGGAAATATAAACTTCCTGCACTTTCTACTTTTAGAATATACAGAGAGAATTGATTCAGGTCGTAAAAGTCAGCACATTAAGAACATTAACCAAGAAAAGAACTCTGGGAGATTTATAAATTAATGTCTGCCCTACTGACCATTAAAAACCATGAACCTTGCTTTTATCCTGTTTATAAGGTTGCTGTGAGGTTGAACAGAACAAAGTTGACATATCTGTAATCTCCACTGGTCTACTAATCTCTCACCCTACTTCTGTCCGAGCATTAACCTGTGACATGACTTGAGATGAGGCTCTCATCAATGCCAAATGTCTGGCAGGTACAGGACATCTATTGCATAAAAGTGAATAAAGGTTTATAATTTTTAATACAAATCCTGCAACTTTTGTATTTATATTCCATATGTTAATGTGGGCAATCTTTTGACTCATAATGTTGAGCTCAAATACATTTTCTTCTGAGCTCCTGAATTCCTAAAAGATTAAACCAAAAGGGATTTGTCCATCACAGCAAATTACATATTTTATATGATAGACAAAGAGAATTTACTAGGATATACTGACTTTTAAAAGCTTTTGCCTCTGTAAATCAGGTTTTCTGGTTTTGAGAATAATGTAATATAGGATAAGTGATAAAATATTGCCATTTGTTCCTATTAGTATATAAAGCAAAATGTAATTGCCATAAACCATAAAATACAATTATAATTTTAAAGCCCTAGTGGCTTCTTTCACCATTCCTTTGACTTTATTGCTTTTATTATTCAACAAAGTTTGGAGTGGAATGGAAATCCTGGATGAAATGCTGTAAACCAGTGCCCTTCAAATCCCAGGGACAGTGGAGTTGAAAATGAGAGGCGGGGGGACACAGGGCTGGGGGACATGGGACAACACAGATAACAAAACTTTACCTCCCAAATATGTGTTCACTTATTAAAGGCCTGCATTCAGTGGGGGAAACTCCTCTCCAGATCATGACCCCCACTGGTAGGTGCAGTGAACCACCTAAAGAAAAGCAGTTACTTTAGATAAACTAATGTAGCATAAAACTCAAGAGAGGGATATTGAAGGCAATGAAGGAATAGGTGTTGGTGAGCTGTAAATGAAGATGTAAAATAGAATTGCATAGGAAAGGGTGTGATCTATTTTCTTCATGACCTGTGCTAGGAAGCAAGTCTGAAAGATGCCAGTAATTGTATTTTTGTACGTGGAGTTAGACTTGTTTTATTATCAGAGGGTGAAATTAATCAGGAAGGAAAAAAAAGTGAGTCCAGAACAATGACAACAAAATTGAGTTTTACTCTTCTCCCTGCCAATTTTATCATTGACTTTGTAATTAAAGCTTGAAGATTTTCCTGTTTTATTTCTCTAGATTTCTTTAGAAGAGAGTAAAAAAAAAAAAGGTGGACTTAAAATGCAAAGCTTATTCTCTTCTGCTACATGCACTAGAACTGTATATTGAGGACAAAATGTTTTGCTTGAGTTATCTCAGGCTTCACTGAACTTCAGTAAATCCAAGGCCCAGTACAGCAAAAGTCTGCAGCTGGACCTTAAAACCTTCTATCTGTAACGTTCTTTTCATTCTATTTCTGTAAAAGCAAAATATGAGTGATGTGTTTCATAATTTCCAGGAGTTTTATCAAAGAAAGTCCTTGCTGGTTGATCCTTCCTATGTGAACTTACTGGTTTATGTGATTTGGTCTCTTCATTTTTCCTTGATAAAGCTAATAAGATGCCAGTGTATGTCTACACGAAGGGCCTGTGAAGGCCACAGGTACCAGGGCTGCACGGTTGTCCATTGGATATGTATTTCTTACATAAAGTACCTCTGAACAGAAAACAACCTCACTAAAACAAATAGTTAAACTAAGAAATACTATATTTAATAATGTTGAGGTTTTTAATATTTGATGAAGTTTAGATTTATTTTTCATTTTAGAGAAGGGGCTATTTAACAAAGTAAAATATCCTCCACTATTTTTTACTTGGTCCTGCTTTCAGAATTGAATTATCCATAACTTGAGTTTTCTGTTACCCTTAAATTGTAGATTTTCATAGTTGGCATTAAAATTTGAACCTGTCCAAACAAGAAAGCAAAGAAAAGCATTGAAGAGTAGCAGTAAGAGTACACCAGAATATGGGTGATAATTACTACAAATCAGAAAAAAAAGAGTAGAGGAAGAAAAGCTCACAGAGGCCCAGAAACAGCACTATTTTCTGGACTCATTTTCAATAGCTTATATTCAATCTTGATGAGATAAGATTTCCTGTCGTATTCTAAAACAGAAGTAGTTCTAACCCCAAAAATAAATCAGTTCTTTAAAATGGAGGTTCAGAAGAGTGGAAAAGGTTGTGATGCCTAAAGCATTGTATTTTTGCATTTTTATGTGTATTTTTGTAGTTTTTAAGTCAGTGATACTGTTCAGTCAACAGATTTAAGGGAAAAAACCAACACTAGAGTTTTGCACATTAAGCAGTTTTGGCTTAAGTCAGTACCAGCTGTCCTTGGAGAAGATGAATCTTCTGCAGAATGGGATGAGATGAAGTGCTGTTTCAAGGTCTTTGAAATAAAAGGAAAAATTTCTCCTTTTTTTTTAGAAAAAAAACACTGCAATGATCTTAACGTCCCTTCACCTTCATGTTTTAACATAGGAAAAACTGTAATTTCCCTAATAATAGTGCTACTTCCAGAGTCCATTATAGATATTATAAAAAAGGTAATCATTCCATAGTACAGGGACTTTGCACTTATTTCTTAAGACCTCCTGTACAATTAGTCTCAAGACTATTATATATTATATATTTTATTATAAATTTTGATGTCTCTTCTGACAGTGAAGGGAAAGCTTCATTTTATCTCACAGGTTTGATGCTCACTTCTGGTTTTAGTTTGTTAATTTTGCCTCATAAACCCCATAGTTATCTAACTGTCCAAATGCCTTTGAGTGCATCAGGAGTGGTCTCAAATATAAGAAAACAGGAATACATCACTGTTCTTGGATTGTCATGGTTACCTACAAGGACCTGCACTTCACAGACACACTGTCCCATGAGACTTGGCAAATCAGTTCAGAAACTCACAGCTGAAATTGATGGCAAGTATCTGATTCAAAGTAGGTTTTCTTCTAAGTTGCAGCCATCATAATAAATTAAATCACATGTTGTGTCACGTTGATATACTAGATGCCACTTAAGTCCAGGTAGACAACAATCACAGCCTTTCCCTCATCCACCAAATTGGTCACACTGTCATGGAAGAAGATCAGGTTAGTCAAGCAGAACCTGCCTTTCAAAAACCCTTGCTGGTTGGGTCTGATCCCTTGGTTGTTCTGCATGTGTTACATGATGTCCTTAGGTAGGTCTGCTCCATGATGTTTCCTGGCACTGAGGTCAGACGGACAGGCCTGCAGTTCCCTGGATCCTCTTTCTAGTTTTTCCTGTGGGTGGGTTTGCTAACTTCCGGTCAGTTGTGAGCTGGTTGGCTATCCATGACAGCTGATTAATAATAAAAAGTGGCTTGTCGAGCTCTTCTGACAGCTCCCTCAGTACCCAGATGGTGGCTCCCATCCAGCCTGGCAGATCTGTGTCTCTCATTGCAGTAGCAGATCCCTGACCATTTGCCTTTGGATTCACCTTCTGCCTTTAATTTCCCAGAAAGAAAGACGAAGTAGCAAAACACCATCTGCAGATTGTTTCTACTGTCATCACTGAAGTTATCACGTCCTTACAACTCCCTAAAAATTCTCACAAGCCACTGTGAGAAACGCTTGCCGTTTCTCTCTCTCTGTCCCATGGCATCCACACCTAATCTGTCCCTCCTTTACCTAAAACACATATTTTTAAAGAAGAGACAGCTAATCTTACTTGAGAAATTACTAATGATATAAAATTCATTATAGCCATTGATCAGTAAAGTTTTCATTCACATTTAATAAATCACTAACTCAAATGTTAAAAATTATATATTTTTTCTATGAGTCTACACTGTTACTTCATTGTCTATTTTTATGTAAAAACTGTAGTGACAGAGCCCAAGATCAGAAAGGAAATTTCTGATTCTGAATTATTCTCTATCAATGAGATTAAGTTTAAAAATTATGTTGAATCCTGTTGACTAGAGTTTCAAATATTTGAACAACTTGGGTACTTCAAAGCAATTTTGTGATTCCAAGATTGAAGAAAAAATGGTTTATTATTTAACCTTTCTTGACTTCAAGAAGAGTTGGATATCCAGATCCTTGTTCACCTGCAACAAGATTCTAGTCTTCTGTGAGAAAAGAATTAAGCTAAAGAGCCAGTAAGATATGAAAAAAAAATGTAGCTGTGTAAAACTTATTTTCAACATTCTAAAAGTAAGATATGTGTAGAAATCATTAAAAGAGTAAGGCCCTTATGAAATTTATACAAAAATACAACTATTAGCAATAAGTATATTAAGAACATGTGCATGCATTTCCTGAAGCAGGGTTATATATTTATAGATATTAAAATTTCTTCACATCAATTTTCAAATAAAATAAAAATCTCCTCTCATGCCCTTCATGCATTACTCCAATTATACTGATGCCTAGTGAAGGCTGACCTTGGTCAGAGGCTAGGCGGACTCAAAGTAGGTATTTATTAAAAGGCCTCAATGGATACACCTTGGGCAGCACAAGAGCCAAGCCAGGGCCGCGCCCAAGATGAACCCAAAATGGTCACAAAATGGATGACTGGTCATGGGCGTCTCTCACTTTTATAAGTTCTAGCCCATTAGCATATTGGTGTTAATTGCCCAATTATAGATTTAGGTTATGAAATCCATCCTTCTTGTTTTTCTCTCCTCATTCCACCATTGTTTATGCTCTTGGGCTTGAAATTCAGATCAGTTGTCCTTGGTCCCCAGCTAGAGAAGGAATTGTTTTGTCTAGTTACTCTGTGAAGAGAGCTTACTATCCCCTAATATGAAGCTCAGAAGTACACAATAAAGCAGTACAGAATCTGAAAAATATAAAAGCTAAAACCAGAGGCATCAATACTCTGTCCATCTACCAAGTCTTCATTTTGCCTTCACTTATATACATACAAACCCAAAATTCTATATGCCTATAGGTAAGTATTTTTAACAACTAATCTGTAACTAGTAAATTTGAGAAAAAGAAAAATATCAGAAAATAAATGCAGTAGGAATTTTTTAGTTGAATAAAGAAGAAAAATTCAAATTAGTAACTCCTATTCCTTATAAATCTACACTGGAAGAGACACTAAGAGATCTAAGCTATAATGTAATACATTTGGCAGAGTTCAGATATCCAGCAGACATGCATACTATTACAGACATGGTGCAGACATGGCATATTTTATTGTTGAAAGTGACATATGTGAAAGTAGTAAGGGAAAGGCTTAGAGTTATTTACAGTGGAAGATGGATGTGAAGGACACAGATGTGTAGAAAACCAGGTTTCATTAACTCTATTCTTTGCAGAACAAACCCTGCAATTGAAGAACTACTCCCATGAAACAAATAGGAATAATAGATAGTACTAATCACATGAAAAAACCCACCAAAATCCTTTTCTACTTCTGAGTTTTCCTGTGATGAAAAAGACAGCTGTGTGTTGAAGTACCTTAGACATAAAGTCAAAGAGCATTTTGATCGCTGCAGTCACTTGAAATACAATTCTCATAATAAGCGGACTTTTTTTCAGGATACAGAGACCTCAAAAGAAAGAATATAATCAGGCAGAAGTAGAGAAGCATCAGAAGGAGAAAGATCAAGCAGCTACATAAAGTAAGCTGAAGTTGCTTATTTGATTGTAGTTCTCCGATCTGCAAATTCAGCTGTTCTCATAATAAAATACTTCAAAAGAAATAAATAAATTGTCTATTTTTTATTAAAGAAAATTAACAAGCTAATGGAATTTGTATTAGATAATATTTGAAAAACAGTTGATTTATTTTCTAGCAGAGTATAGGAGGAGCTTGATCCAGAATGCAAATCAAAACAGGTGATAAAGACCAATTACGTAATGAGATCATCAATTGCTATTATCTGTACTACCACTGGGATCAGATTAAGAATATAGAATTACTGTCACTTCTTATTTACCTTTCTTTTAAATTAGAAATATCTTCTGTATTCAAGTGATTCTACTGTTGATAATATTAATGAAATGATTAATTTTTCTCAGTGCATAGAATTTTAAAGTGACAAAGAGGATCAGAATTTGTCTGTCACTGAACATCACATCATCTGTCAGCCACGTGTTGCCCAAGGAAATAGGCAAGCTGTTAGCCTGTTACTAATTTTAGTTTGTCTTTATTCAGCTTGGATTGTTCTCTTGGGTCACTAATTAAAGTTTATGTGCTATGATTCAAAATAAAAAGTTCTCTTTCTTCCTGAAAATATCTTCTATAATGAAAAGTGACCTCATTTTCCACTCTAAATAATAAATGCTTTGATAAGAATATGTTGCATTTTTGCCTTTACAGAAACAGAGAAAAGCACAATATTTTGGAATTTTGATTGATCTAACATTTCCCATCATAATTACTGTTGTAAAATAGCAGTTCCTGATAAGATTGTATTTATGTGCTCCCAAAAACTTTGGAAAAATTATCAGCTGTGGGGGCGAATTTTTCACTAAGAGCAAAATGAAGAAAAACACAATGTTGAATTCCATGAAGAATAAATCACAGCTTCACACTGTTTACAAACTGCTATTCAAAAAGCCATTCTGAGACACAGTGGCAAATTGACCAACATACAATTGAACACAGACTGGACATTGAATGCAAATATTTTCAACTCTTTTCTTGGTTGTACTACTTTTTGTTCTGGTAACCAATAGCATAATTTGGGAAGTTCATATGAATTTTAATGAAAAGCTATTGCTAGCTTTTTTCTCCTTCTTTTAAGCCCTGATTGCAAATCACAGGATAATTTAAGTCTGAAGGAACCTCAGGAGGTCATGTGATCCAACCTCAATACGACTTGTCACCTTCAACTGTTCAAATAGAATGGATGATCAGGTGTAGTATTCTATACAGAATGCCATGTAAAAACATTGCTAACACAAACCCTGCAACTCCAAATGTAATAAAAAATCTATGCATAATGATCAAACCCCAAATATTCTCAGTCAGAAACATGGTGATACATATTTGCTACCAATTGGCATTTATTTGACTCTTTTCCAGTATACAGACTTAGACAGACCTTTTCACATGAAGTTACAGCATTGTTTAAGTCTTCTATCCAAACTATCTATCTGGAGTAATAGCCTAAAAGCAAAGATTGCCATAAGGTTTATTAATCTGACCTCTTGGTGAGCCTAGGTCCTGGCTCATCAAGTTTATTAAAACTACCTCAAGGTACTGCTATTCTCTGAGGTGACTACAAAGAAGAACTTGACTGAAGTTCCCAGGAGGTTCAAAACCAAACTTTACTAGCAAACTTTAGAACATCAAGAATTTGGCAAAATTGATTGAACAAGTATTCAATCAAAATAAAGAATTACACAGAGCTTTGATTTAGCAAACTCTACCCATTTGACCTTAAATTATCCATATTTCAAGAAGAGGAAATTAGGAGTAGAAAATAAGAAAGAAATAATAAGAGAGAAAGGCAAGATACAGCTACTGCCTTTAATCCTAGAGTAGTCTCAGCTGTCACACAAACCAAGCATAAGAAGGACATGACCACTTGCATCTCAGGGCAATGAGCTTTCCCTGCACTGACCTCCTGTGGCCACATCCACCACTCTTATTACCCTCAGTTGGGGCTTCTGGTCATCCAGCTACTCTGGGGCTGGACCGGGGCTCAAGGGAAAGGGTATGGCATGGCTTCTACTGTGCCAGGTGTGACTGACAACCATTCTGGGCTGGACTAGAGGCTCCAGAGGAGTGGGGTGTGGAGGACTGCAAGTCCCACTTTCCGTAGAATTTGCCTTGCCCCTCCTTATCCCATTTCATTTTTTTTTTTCTGAGCTGGTAATAATTTTCTCTAGTCTCACACCTCTACTTCATACTCTCATTCTTACTTATCTTCTCATACATGGTAACTGGAGAAGGAGGAGGAGTTAGGGTTGTTACTTGTGTACTAATCTGTACTACCATTAAGAGACCGGAGTTGTTGATGGGATGGGAAGGTCAGCATTTTTTACTCTGTCTACAAAAATGGATAACTTTTGTTCCAGTCAATAACTCTGTCTAGAACAAGACAGTTTTCCTAATGTCTCTGAAGACCCTAAAATAGAAAATAATAAAAAGAATAACCATGGAATCATAGAATACATTGGGTTGGAAGGGACTCTCAAGGATTATGGAGTCCAATTCCTGGTCCTACACAACATCATTCCCAAGTGTGCCTTGGGAATGTGCCTGAGAGCTTTGTCCAAATGCTTCTTGAGCTCTGTTAGGCTGGTGCTGTGACCACTTCCCTGGGAGGCTGTTCCAGTGCCCAGCCCCCATCAGGTGAAGAACCTTTTCCTGATATCCAACCAGAATCTCTGACACAGCTACAGGTCATTCCCTGTCACTGTCACCACAGAGCAGAGATCAGTGCCTGCACCTCCTCCTCACCAGGAAACTGTAACTGCAAAAGGAGGGCTCTCCCCAGTCTCCTCCAGGCTGAACAGACCAAGTGACCTCAGCTGCTTCTCATGCAGCTTTCCCTCAAGGCCCTTCACCAGCCTCACCAATATCAACACAAATAATATTACTCAATTTTAGACCCAAAGAGCATTTTGCCTTTATAAAGCTGATGGTTGGGTTTTTTTTTTTTTTTAATACTGTGGAATTAAAATGCTATATATATGACCAAGACTGCTTTAGAGTTTAAACACTAAGAAGATAACAATATGAGACAAAATCATCAATTACATTAATTTCAGGAAAACCACATGACTAAATACTTTACTGGAACTTAGTTATGTCCAGCCAGTAAAACAGGAAGGAATTAACCTGGCTAATTTACTTTTTTTTGGAGATTTTGATAATATTTTTCTGGAGTTTTTAATCATGTTTGTTCACTTGTGTAGACTTGACTCCAATCCATGATTCAGAAAAATGTTTTTTTCACACTGTCCCATATGATATGCTTGAACTCCAGCTTAAATGGGGATTTACTTGTGCATATCCCTTCATGACTTCTTAGTCTTTTATTAGACTCATTAGCATCATATCCTAAGTTAATACTACCGCGTGAGGGTTTTTCCTGGTTTTTTTGGGTTTTTTCCTGACACATATTTTTAATGTAATTGATCAGACGCACAGATAATATTTAATGAAATATATGGAATTTCAACAAAATAACTTGCATTCCTTTTTAAGAGATATGACTTGAATTTACTTAACAACATACATGAAATTTGTAATAGTGTGACCACTGGAAACTAATGCTAATCTTTTGGCAGAAGTAGCATTTTTAATAGGCCACTATTAAAGAGAAAAGAAAGGAATAAAATTGTATTGATTATAGACAAACAGTGAACACAAATTAATATTACTTTCTGCTGAATTTCAAAAACATATTATATAGATATTAGTTTTGGGGTTTCAGTGGATTTGCATTTAAGAAAATATGTAGCATGACTAAGAAATATCCAGAAATTTGCACCCCCTAAATACATAAAATATATTTTAAAAGCTGAAACAAAAACAAAAAAAACATCCACTATTCTCTCTGGACTCTTCAGTCATCTTTCTGGTTCCTATTTTACCAATTCCAACCATTCCCGTCCAAAAACTCTGAGAACCATAGTTCTGCAAAATGAAATTTACTGAGATGTAGCAAAAACTTCTATGGGCGCTAATTTTCACACAGAGAATATTCTTCATATTTTTACCAAATTTCGTGTCACTTTTTATCAAAATATTCTTTGGACAATCATATAGGAAGAAAGTACAAGCTTTACTCTAGAGAACCATTTTCTAAGGATAAAGAAATGGTATGCATGATTCCTACGCATAAGGACAAAGTAGGTGATTTTCTCTGATTAATTTTTATGTGATTCTACAAAGTGAGAAAAAGAGAAATACCCAAGAATGAGTTTATTTTGTTTCTCTCCATAAACAGATTTATTTTTCTTTGCTTTGTTTAACATGTTTCTTTGACAGATCTCCACTGGGAATTAAGGAGACAATCACATTAGTGTGATCTTTGATTAGTCAGGCTTTATTTTTTTTTTTCTTCTGCAGTCATAAAATCACAAAACATAAGAGAATCTGAAGATAATGATTTTTAATCAATTCTAGAGGGAAGGATGGAATGCATAAAGGAAGGGAGCACACCTCCAAAAATATCTTTACAAAGGTTTGTCATCCTTAAGTTGATATCCTGTGAAATAAAGTATTTTATTAACTCTCTTGTAAGTATGGGTCTTAGTTTTGCTAGGAGGAGTATTGCAACTGTTTTACAAAGTCATAAATTAGTGATTATAGCTGGAAATTTCTGAAAAACTGGTGTTTTGACCAATTTTCTGACTATTTAAAATTTTACTTGGCCAAGGAATATCTTTCAGGGAAGACTTGCATATTTTAAAATATGTTTTCTCTATGGATTGCTGTTAAAAAAAAGGGAAAAGTGAGCAACTTAATATTTTTTTCTAATTATATTTATGTTCATGCAGTTTTCTCTAAGAGATTCAGATGAATGAAAAGCCAAGAATTTGAAAGAATCCTAGAATATACATAAATGTGCAGGAATCTTTGCTATATCTTCTTGAGCTGATGTACTTGAATTCTGAGCAAAGCTGAGGATTATTTTTTTCTGATTCATGATTGCAGCTAGAACCCATAGATTAAATCATGAATGGAGTAGATCCCTAAGGCAAAAAGAACTAATTGTGAGAATGGCCCAGATTAGATTTTACATAAGTACTAATTGAAAACAAGTTAGGAGACTAATGGAATCTCATAATTCATGCAGATATCTTTCAGAATCCAAAAAATCATTAGCTTATTTTCTTAAACTTGCTGAATATCCTTGATACTGTTGTAAAAAGGTATAGTATTATTTCAGGTCCTACAGAAGTTCCCTAAAAGACAACAAAAATCTTTAAGCCTGAAGTCAATGACTGCACCTCTATGTGACATTGGTCTTGTACACACAAATAAGAAGAAGACTGGTTTTCTGGGGGAGAATTTTTTTTTAGTAATTGGAAATCAAGGAGAAATGGAAATTATGTCTGTTATTAACCTCTACTTGTTATTATTGCGTAGTGTCTCCTCACTTTTGCTTTAACAAGATCAGTCACTTAAATGAGTAAAGATAAAACCCCAAGAACACAAGAACACAAGTAAAATATCTCTCCCAGATATACTCCTGAATACTGAAAAGTGAGTAAATAAGATGTGAAACCTACTAATTCTATTGCTTTATGCTTTAATGGAAGTGTTTAAAGGAACAGCAAATGCAGTAAATACGCTATAGATAAAGTAACATACAAAAAGAAACTAAATGCTGAAAGTACATGATAGAATATGGTTGTTCAAGATAAGTCAAAGTTAAAAAGTGAATTATTTAGGTTACTTACTGAAAGCTTTATTTGTAAAGCTTAGTAGTTCACAAAACAGTCTACATAAGTGTCTGTTTTCAGTGCAGACTTGTACCGAAAGGTTTTCCTTCAGCTTTTTTGCACGTGTCACCCCTAGCAGTTACACTACCACCTTGTTTGTTATAAGACCTGTGTCATTTATCTAGTATATTTACTGCTCTGGAAAGATCTTGTCTCTTTCCAGGCTATGTTTTTGTATTAATCAGCTGCTCTCAAAAAGAATACTGGTTTTTTTGGTCTCCATCTAGACTTCTACAAACTACTACTTCAAAGGGAATAAGAAGCAAAAGAGACATCAAGGATCAAATTTAACAGAGTAAATCAAAGGAGAGAAAAGATAGGAAGAAGGGCTCAAGATTGTACCTAAGAGTTCTTCAGAACTGCTGCCAGGTCAGCTGTAGGAAAAAATTATTTTCATAATACAAAGTCCGAATAAATTACTTATAAACACAGAACATAATTTAAAAAAAAGGAACTGATATACTTGTTTGGCAAATATTAAATGTAAACTACATCTAACCAAAAAGAGTTTGTTATTTTCATGTTTTATTATTTTTTCACAAGACTAAGCTTTGCAGTAACATCATTTTCTAAATATTTAAGCAGTAAAGAAACCTAGGATAAATTATGGAATTTAGCTGGGTATTTGCCTCTTGAAAAAAAGAGTTCTGCACATAATGTGTAATCTTGATGCAGTATAAGCAGGAGTGTAATTGGGTTTTGTTTATCCAATATGTATGCCAATACATGGACAGCACAACAGTCTATTGTATTTGCTGGCAGGTAAATTTCTCATTTAGTGAGAAGATAGCTCTTCTAAGAAAGCAAACACAGAACTTAATTGATAGTGAATGTTTAATTCATTTTCATAAAAATCAATAGTGTTTCTCAAGGGGATAAAGGTGAATTAATTCATTTATCTAGATCTTTAAAGCTGATGCATAGTAAATATGAGGCGTTTAACAAAGGTTAAAGAGTGCTTGTTGATAGGCCTTCAAAATAGCAACATTATTTTGATTTGTTTGGTTTCTTAACACCAGGAGGATTATTTATATTAAATTATCACTATATCATTCCACAGTAAAATGGGTGCTTCTTCATGTCATATTCCTATTATAAGTAAATTCATAACACATGAAGCACAATCAAAACAGGAAAAAAATCACATTTTTAATGAATGTGAGTGAACTCAATTGTTTTGATATGACAACCATTTTAAAATATATATACATATATATAGGGTACTAAATGCCAGTAAAATCTCAGCAATGTAAAAAAACAAACTACACTTTTACAAGCTTATTATACTTCCTGTGCCTTGAGCATTTTAGAGTCGCAGTAATAATAAAAAGAATGAAGGATGGGGAAAAGGGTAGATGTCTGATAATTGCAGGGCTTTCATACTAGTCCATTATTATTTATTCTATTTTCTATTCCCTCCTTTGATGATTCCATCGCATGGGGCTTGGGGTGGGCTGTTTTGGTTTGCTTTTTCTCCACAAGCTCTACTGTCTGCCACAAATCTCAAAATTTAAAGATTCACAAATCAGCCAAACAAATAAAGAAACAAACTTTGGAAAGAAATAAGCCTCTTTTGGTGGATTTAAATTTTGTTTAAAATATGTACTAAATTTAAATGCATTGAGACCTATATTTTACAAATTTGTTTGCGCAAGAATTAATCTCCCCCGCGGGACATTTCTGGAGTTCCCTGTTGATAAAATTGGTGCTGAAAAATCGTAAAATTATCACCAGGAGAGGAGATGACCTTGTTGAGAGTGAAGAGTTGAAGATATAACAATAAAGATACAATTTCTCTTCATATTTATAATAAAATAAAACAAATGCCTCAGTCACTGGCATTTCTTTTATTACAAAACATTGTTTGATCTGCTTTCCTTTGAGATAAGAATCTTACAACTTATTAACAATGGTAATGTAAATCCTAGTTTTGAACAACAATAAGTGCCCACTGCTTTTCTTACTTCACTCTGCTTCCTCCAAAACTGGCAAAAAGGAAACAGAGCAATTGGTTCAGATAGGTTCAGCTGCATAATTAAAAGACACACAAATTCAACCTCCCCATGTATAAGGACTTAGTCACTCAGTCACACTGGGATTTATCTGCTGATGGACAATGGCAACTACAAAGGAGTTGCTGTAAAGGCTATTGATTATAACAAGGCTTGTGTCTTATTTTTATCAAGAATTGCCAGGAATCTTAGAGTATGAGAAGACTAAATTTCATCAGCTGAAAATCCACTGAGAAGTGGCATAGCTACCAGACCTCAATGGAACTCAGTAATCAAGAAAAAAACTGTATACCCCAGTTCTGTCCTTCTGTCCAACACTGCAAACTAGGGAAACCTTGGAGTGTTTTACATTCAGCCTGATAAATTGGGTATGATGCCATTTAGTCAGGTTTATGATGATTGATCCAAACATAATGGCCAGTCAATAAGATATCCAGGAATAGATTGCAAGTTGTATATGAAGGTCTAGTCAAGGTCTCACTTTTAGCATGCAGCTACTATAATAGCATGAGGTAAGCAAAAGTCTGAATCAATTGCAAATTAACTATGTGCTATATCTAATACAAATAAAGGAAGCTATAGGCAAATCCAACCAAAGCACAAATGTGATAGAGTTCAATTATCTATGCTCATGTATCAGCTACATTAAAGAGGGTAAAAAAGTGCAGCTGGATGCTGTTAAAGAGTAGTTAGCTATCTGACATGTTATCTTATCTTTTGCTATTAACTACACAGACAGCTTCAAGATATCTTGTTTATATGCCCATACTTTTATTCACAATATGTAGCCTTGGCTGGTGTTTTTTTTTATCACTGCAGTAAAATGGTCTGCATGTAGTTTTACTTAGAAAATTTTTCCCCCTAAGGAATGCTATTATTGCAGCTGTTCTAGGGGGAGAAAAAAGAAGTCAACAGTTTTAATCAGCTTCCACCCCAAATAATAAACAAAAAAGCATGCAATAGTTAACAGATACAGCCATAGATTACAAAAAGTGCTTTCCTTATTTTGTTTTAATTTTTAAAGCAAATGAGAAATTAACTCACCTTCATTTGGTGAGTGTTGATTCATTCTGATAAATCTTTCTAATGAAGTTGATGTTTGGGTGAAACATCAGCCACCACATAATAAATCATTTCAGTTTCTATAAGTAAATATGTTAAAACCAGTTGCAGTATAATAGCAAAACTGCTACATCACTTAAAAAGCTGCACTTACATATACAAGAAATCAAGAGTGGGCTCATGATGTATACAGATCTTCACTGCGTCACTCAGTCCCATACAGAGATATTCAAGCTAGCCCAGCACAAGACAGATCTGGAACAAGAAGCAGCACTGTTGTGCCAACATTGTGCTGTGCCAGAGCCAAATAATCCTGTTAGGAAACTGTGCTGCTGCCAAGACCCAAGTGTATATCTCTATCTGATACTGCACAGTTTGTTATATACATACTAGGCTGTTTGGACATTCATTACATGGAACTGCATTGCATGGTGCAGAAATACACAGATATCCTTATTTACCATGCAAAACACAATGGGCCTTGATATGCAGCATTCAGCATTTATTCCCCTACTGTTATGAAAACAACTTACATTTTCAAAACTCATTATCTGGCAACAGGATTTCACAGTGTCTAAAATTAAGATTGTTCTAACTCTACTCAAAGAAGGGCTGGCACTATTCCAGGCTAGAGGGGTTTTTTTGCACTTCAAAAGTGCAACAGAGGTTCATGTAAATCTATGGAAGGAAAAAGTCAAACCAGGTAACCTTCTAAACCTTGGAACTTCTGGCAGCCTATCCATGACAGCATAGATGGCAGAGTAAGTGCGCTATGAAATACGGGATAAGTATTCAGAGGATAATGTCTGATGCATTATAGTCTTAAGGTGAAAAAGTTACATTTGTTCAAGGAAATTAGGAGGCTAATGCAGCTGTTCTTGTATACTGCTATTAGTTTCTAAGCTGACTATTTTCAAGAGACCTCATGTTTGCCTACACAAGCTGTAGTTGCACATTTAAACACCAATGTGTTTGTACAGTGGCGTGAATTATGTCCATGCCCTAATTATAAAATTAGCCCTGTCCTTGTTAATATGGAAACATTTGTTTCTCTGCATCAGAAAACAAGAACAAAAGTAATTTAATGGAGATCTTGTCTGCTCTGAATGTCTTCTACTCTGAATGTTTTTTTTCCATAGGATGTTGATTCTGTGTGTTGTTGATCCCTCAAGCTGTGTACTACTGTTGTCTCTAGATATGTATATTAGAATACATTATACATGTACACTTAAAAAAGATCATGTTAGACAGGAGACCAAGCACCATTAAGCTAAAATATCATCAGACACATTGTAGAGTATGAATGCCTTGGGTTTGAATTCGGCCCATTTCTTGCTAATATTGAAAATACACCAGAAACTTCCATGCTTGATGGAAGGAAATAAGATACAGTTTTTCTTTGCACTTCATCCACACCGTAGAAAGAAAATAGTTTCACACCTGTACCACCGCAATAGTAACTGTAGAGGCGTGACATCAGTTAAAGGAAACTAAGGCAATAACAAGGTAGATGCTGAGTGTCAAAAAGGATCCAGATCACTTTCATGGTGGAGCCATCTGCGGCTTTGTTTAATATTTTTCCAGCTGTTTCATTATGGTCTGCAATATTTAAAAGTTCAAAAAGCAAATTTTGCCCAATTCTATAGACTGACGAAATACCATTACTTGCTCAAATTACAATAAGACAGAACATCTCTTTATGTATGCACCAAGTTTTATGACCCTGTGCCTGAGTATCTTGTTAAGCAACTTTGCCTACTCACAGTGTGACACATGCGATGTATTTTTACAGTTATAAGAATAGTGGTGTAAATAGTGCAATTAGGTACATTACAAAGACTGATACCTGATTGAGTCACCTTAGAAAGTGACTAAATTCTAATTGAAGATAATGTTTACATTAAAAATCTTGGTAAACCATTTATTGTAAATTTTTAATTTGTTTGTTCTCTGACTATCATTTCTTATTTCATTTCAGAAAAGTAACAGGAAAAGTAGATTTCACTGCACTTTAGTCTTTTCTTAAGAAATTATTTCCACTTGTCAGACTTTTACCTCACTTTTATGATTTCTCTAAGGTAAGGAATATAAATAAAAGAGCTAGTACATTATCAAATGTGGTTAATTGGAGAAAAAACTAATTTTTTCTGTGTTTGGTAGTATAGGGGAAATATAGACTAGGGAACCAGAAAATAAGCTTGGAAAATTTTTTTAATGTTTCGACCCTTCATTTCCAAGTGTCTGTTCTATCTCAGTTTGCTTCTCCATAGGTTTTAAATCAATATTGATCTTGGAGCTTTGTAGAAACCCATGCTGATAACACTGCAATTACTGTCTTTTCTCCTTAATTTCTTCAAGCAAGTGGAACTTTAACATTTTCAAACTGTATGTGAGTAGCCCCATCACAGCAAGCAGATGTTTAGAACATGTTGACATTTCTGGAGGAGCACCTTAGATTCTCCAACTAATCAGGGATGCAGTAGCTATTACATATGTCAGTGCCTATTTTACATCATAGAGAAAATGTGGCTGTCTAGGGCAAAGGAAAGAAGCCAGTTATTTTAAAAAATGAAAGAAAGCCAGGTATAAAACAATATATAAATCAAATATACTTCAGTACAGAGAGATATATCGAGTAATGACTTATTTGTTTGCAGCATATACTGTATTCCTAAGCAAATGTTTTTTCAGGATTTATTTGTAGTCAATAACCATTCAAAATATCCCAATAATCTGGGGCAAAGAAAGGGTAGATGTTGCAGACTACCTTGCTCAAATGTGTGATTTTCTTGGTGGAGGAGTGGACAGAGTGGGAAATGGAGCTAGAATTTAATAGATAATTGTTTTCTTATTCCAAAGTATTATGGAGATGTGAGCATTTAGGCTTCCCATTAAATGTATAGGAACCTTGAAAATCATAAATGGTGATTCTCTCTTTGGAAATGACAGAGTTAGGCAAGCTAATGTTTTGATCTTTTTTAATTCATTAATTATAATCAATATGTTAAAAGATGGTTTTCTTAAGATGAACAGTTTTCTTTTATCTTTACCAAGACGTTAAAATATGCTGCTTCAATAATTTTAAAGCTGTCTTTAAAAACGCTTTTGAAATGGAAAATTCATTTAAGCAATCTTTTCTTCATCAGTTGTTACAATTTCGATACAGAAATATATACAGGAAGAGAGAAGGTGGAAAGAATTTTTTAAAAACATGACGAATTTTGTGATCTGATTTCTAAAATCATTGCTAGTCTGCATCTCTGCAGTGCGTGAGGGGCATTTTCAGAGGCAGGTGAAAGATGACATTATGATTAAGGCATGAGTCTGTGACTCAGAAGACTAGTAAACATGGGAGTTTAGCTGCAAGGTTCCACTGTGATATTTGGTAATTTAGTTCCTCTCTATTGCAGTCAGCTCTTCTCTTTGAAACAGGTGTACCTTGCAGAGGTATTGTAAGAGTAAAGGTATTAACATCAAGCTGCTCAGGTGATAAACGTTCTGTAAGTGCCCACATAAAAATAGTGAATGTACTTGGACTGCAGTTCATTCAACAATTAATGAAAAGGTGTATTTCCTTGAAGATGACTATGGTGGAACTATTCTATGCAGCGACTCATTATTATAATATATTATTTATTAAAGAATTGTTTTCATCTTTAAAGTGAAACAGTCCCTGCAAATTTGTCCTTGTGTCCTTAGCTCTCCTGTTAAGGATTATTTGGAGAAGTATTTTAAACATCCCAATACTTGAGCTTCTTTAGAATTTAGAAAAAATATAGAGATCCTGCAAAATCTTTCAAAGTACTGCAATTATATGCACAATCAATATCATTGTGTGATTTGGATGGGTATATAGATCAGCAGTATTCCACCTCCCTTAGAATTCAAGGTTCTCAAAAGATCGATTTTATATTTCCCTTTCCATATAGATAAAAAATACCTGTGATGTATAAATACAAGTTAAATATATAATTAGACATTTAAAGCATCAAAGAGGTGATTTGAAAAAAAAATACATTCTAAGTATCTTATGCTAAATATTGTCAATTCTAAACAATTCTGCATTTAACTGACTGAAGATAGGAGTAGTATTGACCAGGTCTTGTCCCATCACAACATAGGTTATTTTATTTTGAAAACTCTTCTGCTGCTTCCAGATATGATATTGAGATACAAAACCAAAAGTAGCTACCTCATATTTTGGTCCTCATATTAGATATCTACATAATAAAAGTAGGCATCTAATATGAGGACCAAAAAAAAAAGTAGATTTTTTGCACCAAGATTTGAAAATTAATATGCTTACTGCAATAAGGTTTAAGAAGATGGCTTAGGAGTAGTGTCACAACTGCAGTCTCCTTATTAAGTAAACTAGAAATTTGAAATATGCCATTGAAATCTAGGTCCTATATCTTGCAAAGAAATATGAATAAAATACACATCTGTAGACCTCTCTTTGTTAAAACAGAATGTAGAACCATATCTTTTCTAAATTTGTTTTCCTAAAGTACTCCGTATTTCCTAACAAAGCTATATAGAGGAGAAAGCAAAAAGCAAGAATGTAAACCAGTAGGAAAACAAACAAGCAAGAGAAAGCAAGAAAATTGTACAAGAAAGCAAAAAATTACTTGCTCGTGTCCACAGAAATTTATTTTCAAAGCAACACAAATTTTAAAATTTGAATTCCAAAAAATGTCCTGAATTTTACTTTGCTCCATTTTTCATGTTAAGAATGATCTGTCCATGGCTTATATAAAATAGTCACAATATTTAATAATTATATTGTAGAACATTTAATAATGCTTTTAAAATATACTTTGGAACATTTCTACTTTAAAAAAGGGAAAAATTAGATGAAGAAAATTTTAAAAAATCAAATTTTCAATATAAGAAAATATTATTGGTAAAGTCCTGGAAACAATCCTTTTTTAACATTTAAAATATGTGGTTTATTTAAAGAGATTTCTTTGAAAACTATACTGTTAAGCATTTTAAGTCTAGTGTAGCTGAAAAGTATATTTTTCACATTCCAATCAACAAACTTTGTTCCTGTTAGCATTTGTTACTGTACAGTCTGCATACATTACTGACTTAAATTCTCCATTTCCTAGCTTTTTTCCTATTTTCAAAATTTTTCATTAAGGTATTTTTTAAAGTAATTGGTAATATTCCTCTTCTCAAAGCTGCTATAAACTTATTTTCTTGTTACTATTGCTTTATTCTAATCGTGCTTGATTTGATTTGTTTCCCCTGATAAGAAATATTTTTCTGCCTTCAGAACAGGCATTAAGACAGACACATATGATTAGCAGTACACCATAGAAATTAAAATGCCATTTTTTAAACAAAAGCAACTTGACTCACTCACTAAGTCAGAAGCATTTTTTCTACTCCCCCTCAGTCCTATGCTGTTGAATTCTAATTTGTCACAATTGCCATAAACAGCATTTAGGAATTCAGCCAGTGTCTAGGGTGGAAACCAGACTGCTATGTCTCCTTTAGATCATGCCCTGTTAGATGCCCTCTTAATAGGCATTTATGTATGGCTGTTACCTTGAGCTTTGAAAATGATGAGGCAGAGAAAGGATTATTTTTTTTTTTGTAGAAGCAAATTTAGTTTCTCTGTTCCAACATTTGTGGTGTACATCAGCATTGGAAGTTACAGATAGTGCCAGCAAAATTCACCATCAAGGGCTGAGCATAGCCCATGGGTACACCACCAGTCAAAAGTATAAACTCTTTTGCCTGCTAAAATAGTCATGCATTGTTTCTTACATTCAGACTTACTTATTTGTTCTGCTTACCCTTCACTGTCATCTTTTGTGTGTAACATTCAGTATGATCTGAAAGTTAAGACTTATTGCCACACTTTGAACTTCGATCTACTTATTCTAATTCATTTTATGATGTTATAGTGTGAATAAAAATACTTTGGAGTCAGTACAAATAAAAATGTTTTCCCCACAATTTTCCAATTATTAAAAGAGATGGTAGTAATTTTTAATTTCTGCATGTAAGCATTTCTTAATTCTACAAGGCTGGGAGAACATAGAATTTTATGATCATTAGAAGTCCCTTCTGTCCCTAACCATTCTGTGATTCTGTGATTCTCTAATTCCTTCTCACAGAAACAAGCTTCTTTTTGGGTCACAATATTTCCCCTAATCCTTGGGCTCGCTGCCTTCCCCAGTTCCACGGGGGAGCACTCTGCAGAAAGTGCGACTGGGTTAATTTGTATATTATCAAGAATTCTCTTGCTTTAGAGACGCTAGATGTGACCCGGAGATCACATGAATATCAGATAGATTGCAAAACTTGAACCACGTAAATGGTGACATTTATGGCTGTGTTTAATGCATTTCATGAGGCAGAAACATTAAACTCATTCCTGTATCTCAGCACTTTTCTCTTTCCATAGATTCCAAAGTGAAACCTGCCATCAAATATTAAATAAATAAATTTTTCTTGCAAATGTAGCAAATTACCCTTAACTGGAATGATCAAAGCCAGGTACATTCGCATGGTTTCTCTGCTGAAATTATTTATTCAATAAAATCCACAAACTCATAACCAAGGGCTCTGGAACTTAAATTCTCTTCATTAACCATTGCATTTTATGGCCTAAAAATGTTTTCAGCTGAATTTGTATAAAATGACTATACGTATGTGGCTAGTCAAGTAGATCTAGTTTGAAAAAACAACAAAAACTACAACATTCCCTGTGGTGATCAGCAAATAGTTATTAAAGGCTTGTCTGCTGCTAGAAAAAGACATTCTTTAATGGAATTTAATATCATATTTCATCAAAGTTTAAAAAATTCCAAAATACATTGGTTTTAAGTTTACATTTTTCTCTCAATTGCATAAATCTTGATTTTTCTCCCACTCCCTTCATTGTCTACTGCCTTGAAAAATTAGTTTTGGGGTTTTTTTTGGATAGTTCCTCCAGGTTCTAACTTCCTTATTCTGTCCTCTGACCATTAACTTCAGACTCTTCTCAAACCAGTTCCCTTTCTCAAACTGATATCCTAGCCAACTGCTTCAGCCTTACACTTCATGTTTTTTTCTCTCATTTTCTGAGAGAAAGCATGACCTTGTAGTAGTCAACGATATTTTTTCACTTATTGCTCTCTATGAGAATATGGTCCAAGTTTGTGTCATTGAATTAGACAAAAATGGTTACTTTCACAGGTAACAGTTTTGGGGATTTATCCAAAATGCTATTATTTAGATTAGAAACAGAGAATAATGAAGATTGTAAAATAACTCCAAGGTCATCAAGTCAAACCTTTGGCTGAATACCACCTTGTCATCTAGAACATAGCACAAAGACAAAACTAAGCATTAACCATGGCACTTCCAATCATTTCTTGAATGCTTCCAAATGACTCAGTCATTTCCCTGGGCATTATTCCAATGCTTAATCACTCTTTCAGTGATTTTTTTTTCTAATATTGAATCTGTATCTTCCCTGGCGTAACTTGAGTCAATTTCATCTTGTCACTTGGTATCTTAGAGAAGAGGCTGACCTTAACCTTCCAACAAACTCCTTCCAGGTAGTTGTAGAGAGCAATAATGTCACTTCTGAGCCTCCTCTTCTCCAGGCTAAACAACCCCAGTTCCCTCAGGCGCTCTTTGTAAGGCTTGCGCTTGTGCAAGCCCTTGACCAGTTTTGTTGGCCTTCTCTGGACCAGCTCCAGCATCTCCATATTTTTCTTGTGGTGAGAGGCCCAAAACTTAACACATGACCTGAGGTGTGGCCTCACCAGTGCCCAGTACAGCAGGACAATGACTTTCCTAGTCCTGCTGGACACACCATTGCTGATGGAGGCCAGGGTGCCATTGGCCTTCTATCTCTCCTGGCTTATATTCAACCACAGTTAACCAGTGCCACCAGGTTCTATTCTTCCAGGCAGCATTCCAGCCGCTCTTCCCCAAGTCTGGAGCCTTGTATGGGGTTGTTGTCACTCGAGTTTAAGACCCAGCTGCTCACCTTATTGAACTTGATACTTGTTGGCCTTGACCTGTTAATCCAGAGTGTCCAGATCCCTCTGCAGAGACTTCCTACTCCCCAGCAGACCAACACTGTCACCCAACCAGGTGTTGTCTGCAAAAAACTGAGGGTTAACTTCAAACAGTTGACCATTCAATGATTTTGAGTCAAATGCTAATCAGGAAGTACCTCATCTCTGCTGTGTTCCCAGGGATCTGTTTCTATGCATGTAATCACCACGCATAAATTTCTCATTTGTAATTGGGGATTGCAATGCCCCATATTTCACAAATGTGTTGTTATGGTAACTGAATTAAAAGGAAAACTTAGATGGGTAAAAGGAGAGTCAAGTAGGTATCCTAAATTAAAAAAAAAATTAAAGCAGATTTATTTCTCCAGATAAAGACATGGGGTCAACCAATGGGAATGGCAAGGAGAGGAGAGAAACAGATACCTCATCATGTGAACAAAAGAAATGCTGATTCAGGAAAGAAATGGTTTCAGAAAACTAGGTGGGCATCTTAGGCTAGCCCCTACAGCAAAACTAATTTGCCTGAGTGATACTTGCACAGCAGAAAATGCAACCTGACGTTGACCTTGTCAGTATTGCAGTCACAATGTTTTTGCAAGGAAAAAAATCCTTGAAATATGGATTTCAATAGAATGAAAACACATGGTATCCTTCCACATAGTGCAATTTTCTTCTTTTTCTGCACAAACTAGGCATGAGAAACAAAGGGGATTTCCATTTTTCAGTTTTCTGCCTTCTTGATAAGAGTGGAGAATCGATGAATACATTTTTACCATGTTTTTTCAAGGTTTTTATATAGCAGAGGCTTAGTCAGCTTTTATCAGAGCAAAGTAACCTCCCACACCTATTTTTTAGTCTTGTAAAGTAGGGATGCAAATTTTTGCCTTTTCTTATTGCTGCACTATAATTTTAAAATAGAAGAAACAGAAAAAAACAAACAACAAAAATAGCATCAACAAAACAAATAAAACCCCCCAAACCCACAAATAAAACAACAAAAAAGTCCCCAGAATTCTCAAGAATCTTGAGGATAAAGTTGCAGTACTCTGACAGCATTACTACTATGGCGAAACTGACTGCAAAGCAAAACATTGTTCCTGCACAGGATACTGAAAAAGATAAGAATTCTTCTTGCAAATGAGGTGGAGATAGTAAAAGATAGTAAGTCCTATTCAACTGCAGTCCCTTTGTTCTTCCTGTCTTTGCTTCCCCATCAGAAACCTTTTCAAAATTTCTCATTATCAGAATATATATTTCAGATCACAACACTAAGAGCATGGCTCCTTGTGTAAGCTCTTGAGGAAATTTACAAATACATCAAGTGCAGATTTGCTCCCATTGCTCACACATCCATGCTTTGAGGGTCAAGAAGAATTGCAAATGGGAAATAGCTGAAGAAACCTATCTTTGTACTCCAAATAGGATGGTATTGTCACTAGATATTTGATGTGACAAGACAGATCCTTGTATCCACATCAGCTTATAGTGTTGAAAGAGAGAAACACAACGCTTTTCTGCATGATTATGCCTAGAAGCAGAATTATTCTTCTGAAGTTTTTTATACTGGTCTACAAAACTGGTAGTCACACAACTTTTACGCTATTAGGCATTAGGTTTGTGTTGCAAGGAATGCAGGGGACGTTTCTGTGAAAAGTCGTCAGAAGCTTCCCCTGTGTCTGAAAGAGCCAGAATGCCATCTGGCTTCAAGGCTGAGCCCATCAGTAATGGTGGCAGCACCTCTGCAATGATAGAGTTAGAAAAACAGATGTGTTAATAATTGAAGAAAAAAGAACAGCCTGAAGAGAGTGTGAGTATAACAACCCTGCAGACACCAAGGTTAGTGAAATAGGAGGGAGAGAAAGTGCTCCAGGTGCCTGATGAGAGATTCCCCTGGTGTGGTAAAGACCATGGTTAAACAGACTGTCCCTCTGCAGCCCATGGAAGACCATGAGGGAGCAGATATGCATCTGCAGCCCATGGAGGATCCCATGTTAGAGCAAATGGATGCCTGAAGAAAACTGTGACCTGACGGGAAGCCCACACTGGAGTAGATTCCCGGCAGAACCTCTGGCCCTGTGGAGGGAGGAGGGCACACTGGAATAGGTTTACGGGAAGTTCCCTGAGAGGGACCCATGGTAGAACAGTTAATGGAGAAGGGAAGGACACAGGTTCGAGAACTTCAGGGAGGACTCCCATGGGAGGGACCCAAAGTGGGGTAGAAGAAGATTTGAGGAGTCCTCCCCTGGAGGAGAAAGGAGTGGAAGAGACTGATGATGAACTGACTGATGACTGCAACTGTGATGAACAGATTGCAACCTCCATTTCCCATCCCCCTGTACCACCACTGGGACAGATAGGGAAATCGGGAGTGAAGTTGAATTCAAGAGCAAAGGAGGGTTGGGAGAAAGTGATCTAATATTTACCTTTCATTTTGCATCACTTTTATTTTGTTTGGTGATAAAATTAAACTAATTTCCCCAAGGCAAGGGTGTTTTGCCTGTGACAGTGATTGATGAGGGATCTCTTCTTGTCCTTAGTCCATGAGCCTTTTGTTATGTTTTCTGTCCTCTGTCCAGCTGAAGAGGGGAGTCACAGAGTGGCTTTGATAGGCATCAGATTGAGTCAAGGTTAATTCAGCACACTTTGTCAACATGTTCAGGGTCAATGAACAGAAAAATCACTCTGAAACCAGTATTCCTTATAGAAATGAAATTAAAACTGCCCATACTTACATAAACTTCTACGCTTGCCTCTGAGCCCCTTTAGATTGGTCATCTGGGTTTATTTATGGTTTCGTATTTAAAGCTTTAAGTTTACAGCAGAATGAAAACACAGCATGATACAAATGTCTTTCTGCGGAAAGAATTATTTGTCCACATCTCAGATTAAGTAGTATATGTTGATCACCAAAGAGGTACAACAACTCTTACTTTTAGCTTTAAAGGAGTTGATTTGACCCAATTTTATTTAGTTACTTACTAAATTATCCACATCATTTACCTGTTTAAAGAGTTTGTTTCCTTGGATAAAATTCCTCTGGCCTAATTTTGCATTTAAAAAAGCTTAAGACTTCCAAAAGGTGACTTGTATCATTCTACGATAACTATTCAAAATAGAACATCTACATCATGCTTCAGTCATGATTACTTTTCTTCATTGACTTAAAGTGGACATTTGATGACTTAGTGACACTTTAATGGCTAACTTTAAGCCTTCTGAAACTAGGTAAGATGAATAGCATGTACAGTATATAACCAATGCATTTTGCAATGTATGCATACTAAATATGTGTGTTATCAATCCAATCCAATCCAAATTGCAATAACATAGGTGATATGTCTTATAGTACCATGGTTCTCTGTATCCACTTTTAAATTCTGTCTATGACTGTTACCCTCTTCTAGCCAGTGGTAGTTATCTTGTTCATTTAAATAGCTCCTGTGAACTAGCATCTTCCTCTTTCCCAACTTTCCCTGCATCTTCAACCATCACATTACTGAACATCTACAGGCTACGTTTGATCCTTATACAACTTCCATGACCTGTCTGTCAGTCTATAGGTGCTCTAACTTAACCAAATTCCTTGTTCTTTTTACCTTTCCCCAGGGTTCCTCCTTACTTCTTTTCCCTTAATCTGTGTCTCTCAGTCATAAGGCTCAAGTTGAGAGCAAGACAGGTGACTTGAGAGACATCTTCCTTATTTTACCAAGTGCCCTGTTGTAGGGGGTAGCTTCAGGCACTATATGAAATAGGCTTCCCAATGGGAGGTGGAAAAAACCTATTGTTGCATTTGAACCTTCAAACAACTGAGTGGTGCTGCAATCTTGAGCAAGGTTTAAGTCTGCAGTCATTTACTGGTGTCTGTGTCTGGGAGTTAACTCAAACAACTGTCCAAGAATAAGAGTGTTCAAGAGTAGATTTTGCTTAAACATACAGGCTTTTATCTCAATGACTAATGTCACTACTTATTTAAATTGTGTGCACAAATTTCAATTTTATTACATGAGACATAAAACAAAAAAACAAAAGCAACAAAAGACCAAACCTGTATCAAACTTTTATGTTTTAAATAGTATTGAAGGATACCTTGGGTTTGTTCAGCTGCCATCTTGTAAAGCAACAAATATCCAAAGCAGAAAGTTTCTACTGAAGGGCAAACCACATAAAAAAGTCCGTCATTGTTGCTGGAGCGTTTGCCTTGCGTATGCCAAAAACATTCATCTGGTACTTGAAAAAGAATTCAACTGCTGATAACTACTGGATTATGGAGGAAAAAGGAGTGCCCAAAACCCACAAAAGTAGCAATATTTGAATTCAAACGTCTGATAGTTTTGTAATAGGCAAAACAGATATATCAGTCACAATATTTAGTAAATATGATGCTTTGATGAGAGAGGCAACAGACCCATTTTATTGACTTAATGGTGGATGACAGTAGTGTTAAATCGGGCATTTGACCATTTAAAAATTTAACTAACATTAACCCAATATTTTCACTGCTAATATGACTTATTTTTTCACACAGAACTTCCTCCTAACAAAAACCCAACCCCAAACAAAAAAGCCTAAACATCACTAACTTATTTTTTAAGAAATTTTGAAGGGCATTTTCATTATTTGTTTATAAAGTAGGAATATTTATTGAGTCTACTTCTAGGAACATTATGTAAAAATATATATTTCCTTTTTTATTGACTTGTTTATTTCTTTGTTTCCATTTATGTATATGAAACTCAGGATTTTCTATTCCTACATCTATTGCATCCTTTCTGTATTAAATTACTTCTTCCATTCACCATTTCCAGCCTAAATTCTTAGTTATTACAATGGGTTTATCCATGGGTTTTTCAATACATTGCTTCCTCTGTTTGATCTGAGAAGAGTGAAACTTTCTCTAGTTCTTTCTATTGCTCTTGAATATGTGGGTTACATCCATGAATTTCTATATTCCTAAAAGCTCATTATGCTGAATGGTTTTCGTACTTTATTTGAATGCAGCCAGGTTATTGATCATTCTCATAGGCAAATATTTATAAAGCACTAATTCTAAGACTTGAAATAAGAAAATAACTTATAGTTACATTTTAAAGAATCAACTATTTTATTCCAGTATTTTTCTTCAATCTCAGATGATTTCAGATTACATTTGAGAAAGTTTTTGTTATATTCTCAGACAATTTAATTTAATAGCTACATCTCTGCACACCTGGTTTAGCTAAATTACACCTTAAACCCAGAATAAAATTTAAAGGCTTAAATAAATGAATTTTAAACCACACAAGAAATAAAAAATGAAAGGTGTGAGGAAAATTAAGAATCTTGTCATTCTTCTTCTTCCTTCTTGTAAAGCTAGCAAATTTGTTAAGTTAATGGTAGTTCTCAGCCAGAAAAAATCAATCTGCCAATCATAGAAACAAAATAGTTTAAGGGCTTTCTTTATAGAATCTAACATTATTCTTGAAACTCTCCAATGATCCTTGTTAACTTGTTTTACTTTTAAGATTTTTCCCCTTTTTATTTTCATTAGATTTGTCTCTGAGTTTGAACTTCATCTTAGCAAAGCAAAATTTCAGAGTAACACTGTAATTCAAAAGGATAAGGAGAAGAATAGTTTTGCTGGGTTTTTTTGTTTGTTTTTTTCCCCCTTGTTATCGTAATTGTATTTCATATTACGAGTTCTTATTTTGGTGCCTTTTTACCTATACTGATATTTCCCAGGGTCAAAGGCAGAATATCAGCTATTTAGAGTGATCATCTGAACTGACATGTTGAAATATATTTTCATGAAAAATCACTTATCATAAAAACAGTGGCAGATCTTAAAATCAGAATCCTGTCATTAACCTTCCTGCTGCCCTTGTCCCCAAATATTCTTCCAAGTGTTTTTACAATTCATTTTAAATCATTCAATGATTTAAGCTCTTTTTTCACTAAAATTTCAGATGCCAGAAAAGCTTTTTATCTACATCTTTAAGCTGTCCCAAATTTATTTTCTTTGTTCATAGGCAGTCTCACACTTTATAGGTTAAATCTGTAACTAGTGCTATATCCAGAAGAGAAGGCAGGCATAGGAAGATTTTGATTCCCCCACCTGCAATTCTTTCCTCATCTTAGTCTCATGTTTTGATAAACTTCAGTATTCAGACAAAAGGGCTGTTAAATATCTGCTTTATATTAGTAATTTTGATTTTCTTTGTTCTTTCGTTTCTCAAAGTTCTATTGTAATTTTTCTTTTAACATATCTCTGAAGTATCTCTTTCTTCTGAGGATTATGGCAAACACTAATCCAACTTGGGTATTGAAAATTACCTAATATATCAGTTCGGAATTCTTCCAGCTGAAGAAAATCTTATTCTTCTACTGTCTATGTATTTCTTTTCAGAATGTTATCTGTCACAAAAGAGGCCTTTGATCCAGCTGCATTTTTGTTTTGCTTGCTGATTTTTTGCAGATAATTTTATAATTTATTCTGTTATTTGTAATTTTTCCCATGTAGTATACCATAACCAGTAGGTGTATATAAAAACACCTAGCTATCCTCTCTGTGTTAGAGCTGTGCGTTTGTAGCTGGTCAGATTCAATGGAAATGAGTTTTGTTATAAAGAACCCAAATATTTTCAAAGCAAAGGAACTTTTCAGAGGCTTGATAGCAAACAAACCAAACCCACTAACCAAACAAACCAAAAATTGCCTGAAGTTTTGTAGAATCACAGTAAGAATCATAGAATTGTTTGGGTTGGAAGGGACCTTAAAGGTCCCTATCCCATCTGCCAGGGATAGGGATATCTTCCAAAAGATCAGGTTTCTCAAAGCCCCATTCAATATGGCCTTCAACAACTCCAGAGGTGGGGCATCCACAACTTCTCTTGGCAATCCGTTCCAGCACCTCACAACTCTCATCATAAAAATGTCTTCCCTATGTCCACTATAAATCTACCCAGTTTCCTACTAAAACCACTGAAAGATAGGTGTTCTGCCATCTGGTTTTCATGTGACTACAAAACCCAATGTTATAAACTTGAATTTTCTGTTTGTATCTATGCTCGTCTTCATGCATATAAATTTTTGTGTCATAAGCAGTTAAGCAGGAAAGCAGATATCTGTCTCACCACCAAGATTTTGCTTTAGGTGGTAGTCACGAGATTTGATACTGCTTAACCAACTTAGATCAGCAATTTTCAGGCAACATCACCTCTCTAACAATTCATTACTTTCATACATGGTCTCATATGATTCCTCAAGGTAGAGTTAACTTGGATGCATGAGGCCTTAGGCTGCTTCTGCAGAACCTCAAATTTAGGTGCATTCATCACATGCATTATCTCTTTTATTCTTGAGGCAAAATTATTATTTTTTTATTATTATTTTTATTTTTATTTATTACTACTCACAGGTACATTACAATAATAAATTGGGTGGAGGGGAGATGGCTATTTTTGGTTTGGTCTTTTTCTTGTCTTATTCCACAAGGCAGCTGCTGACCCTTTACAGGTACCATGTTTGAATCACCCGAAGATCCCATACCAGTAATGGCTAGAATCCCCAGGTTTCAGATAGACATGGAGAGACATGGATATTTCTATTTTCAGATAGAAAGTTCTTCATGTCTAGACTACTGTAGGACAGTTTGTCCATGAGAATGGTTTGTCCATTGATGATGAAAGATTTAAGCCCTAATTCACCTTTTGTTTGTTTAGCTCTTCACTGACTTTGGTGTCTGCAAAACTGTTTCTCTCTCCTATTCTCACTCTACGAGCTTTTGAAAGACAGATTTTACCCTTTCTTAAGTATTTTGTCACAGAGGCACTGAGTGATTCAGCTTTGGCCAGTGGCAAGTTCATCTTAGAGTTAGTTGGAACTGGTTTTCTCCAAGATAGGGGCAGCTTCTCTTCTCATAGGTGCCACCTCTGCAGGACCTTCACTACTAACACTTTGATATATAAACATCATATCTACCTCCCCATGTGCCAATAAACCTCACCTCTGCCCCTGGGAAGGTGATGGAGCAAATGTAAAAGCTATTACCTGGCACCTGAAAAAGAGAAAGGTGATTCCAAACAGTCACCCTAGATTTACCGATAAAAAATTGGGCTTCAGTAACAGCATAGTCTTTTGTGATGAGGCTTCAGTGACATGCATAAGCATGGCCTGGCAATCAGAATTCAGAGGCAGTAATCAGCAGGTACAAAGTCCAGCTGGAGGCCAGTTAGGTGTTTTCACTCAAGTATCAATAATGGGGCCAAACTTCTTATTAATCCTGTATGTCATGAGATAAGTGTATTCCAGGGAGGAAACACCAAATTTTGCAGAGTAGTCAATATGGGAGGGCATGAAAGGGACCTGAGCAGGCTAGAAAATGGATTTACAGAAACCTTGTGAAATTTAATAAGGATAGACGTTAAGACATGCATTTGGGATGTACTAACTCTATGCACTTGTACAGCAAGTGGGTGACATGTTTTCAGTGAGGACAAATACAATATATTTGACAAATGCAATTTTCTACAGGCTGATGAAGTTCAAAGAAGGTATTAGAGAATAAAAAATGGAAATACAATGAGAAAATCTGAGAAATACTAAGTCATTACTCATAAAGGGAAAATATCAGAAGTAATTCCCTTAAATATTTTGTCCATTTAGTTTTTGAGGTTAAATGGTGAGGCATTTAATTAAATCAATTAAAAGAAAAAAGGTTTTTCTTTTTTATTGATTCTAAGCAGTAAGAAAACATCCTAAATTATCTCATTCATAAAGATGTTAAATTGGCTGTCCAATTAGTTATAGAGCAAATATCTAGACAGAAGAACATCAGCATGGCTTTGGCCAGGGATAATGTTATTTAGCTGTGCATTTGATATATGGTTACTGATACTGCTTTTTTCTTTCCCTGGAGTATCAAGAGTGATTAACAAAGGAGACAGGATGCAGATTCCTTTATTGATTACATTGTCTCCAACTCTGCACACAGATTTCTTTTTCCCAGTTTATAATAGCAATAATTACCTTATTAAAAGAATTTAAGAAGGATTAATGTAATTGAATGGCTACGCTTGATAAGCCTTTTCAACTAAGATTTTGGTTGCCAACTCATCTCCAAGAAATGCTCTTTCTTTTTCGTGAATATTTAGGTTCATCTTCTAGATTGGTTAAAAAGTGGCCTTACAACTTCTGCCAGCACCTTCATTTAAACAGGGCAAAAAATTACAGAGACTGATCTCAAACACATTTTACCACTAGCCCCTGTTTCCTGACTATTCATGAAAATGCTATTTTCGCAAGGCAATATCACTTCTCAAATAAGTAACTTTCTGTTTAAATACAACTGAAAGCAACGTTGGACTAATACTATTGAAAGAAAAAAGGATTGTTACATTTTCTGGAAAATAAGGGCTCATTCATGCAGAATCCAGCTCAAACTTTCAAAGAGGAAGCAAGGGGAAGATGGATATATTTCCTTAAGGATATTATTTATAGGAACCAGTGCTGAGCAAGAGGAAGCTTCCCAAGGATGAAATTCTAGAAGAACATGTCTTACTCTGCTACTCTGCTTTAAACCTGCAGGTATTGTTCTATAAATACATATAGAATCATAGAGTATCCTAAGCTAGAAGGGAGCCATAAGGATCATCAAAACCCAACTCCTGACTGCAGGAGTGCACTGACCAATTTTACCAGGCATAGTTTGTTGGGTTTTTTTTTGCCTTAGCTACAAAAGATCCCTGCCTAGCCAAGCCAGCCTTCTCCCTCAGCTGCTTGACTTCTGGTGTTTTGGAATTGCCTATTCCTGTGTCCTTTGCAGGTGGTGCTTAAAATGACTGGCACTGATGGATGCCAGAACCTTCAAAAGAACTTTCCCAGGGGTCTTCCCTGAGCAGCCCAAAGTCCATTTTCTTCATATCCAGGCTTGAAGCTTTGCTGGCACTTTTCCTCCTGTCAACAGAGATTTTAAATTCATTTGCTTCATAGTCACTGTGCTCAAGACAGCCAGGAAACGCCTCTTCACTCATGAGATCCCCCCCTCTGTTACGAAGCAACAAATCAAGGAGGCTATTTTCCCTTGTCAGCTTCCTGTACAAAGTTTTCATACAAGCGTTTTCAGAACCTTCTGGACCTGTTTGTGTGAGCTGTGGTAATAGCTGTTAACATTCAGCAAATTGAAGACCCCTGTAAGGACAAGGGCTGTTGATTTTGATGTGTCTCTTAGTCCTTCAAAGACTAACTCATTGCCATCATTGTCCTGGCTCAGTTATCTGTAGGAGGCTCCTGTATAGATAGAATTTGTGATTTCATGGAAAAATATACCTTCAACCTCAGATTTAGGTTATTTATTTTTAACAGAGCACGTCTTTTGTTCTTTTTATACATGAAACCTCAGATCTCAGAAAAAAAAATACAGAAACAATGCATATGAATACATTCCATTATGAATATCAATGAGTTTTGGATTATTCTAGTTTATTCATCATTAAAACAGCATAACATTTTTCAACTAATATATTTAGATTAGAAAAAAAAAAAGAAAGGTCAGAAACACTTAGTCTATTTCATTCCAGGGGCAGATAAGAAAGCAATATAGTTCTGTAGTTGCCTCGAAAGAAAGCTGCAATATTTACTGTTCCTAAACAAATAAAGACTGGGTATAACATAATTACTGACTTGTATGACAGCTACATGGCATGAGGGGTCTGAGTATTAGCTGCAAGCAGTGAATATAGACAAAATTTCAAAACTGAAAAAAAAAATTCTTGGAAGGATATACACATTGGAAGGATATACACATCTCCTTGTTCTGTTTGTTAGCTGGCCGCACAAATTGCTGAAATAGGAAATTCTGAGTTGTAGACTGAACTCTTTGAAGAGTGCAGAGGCTTCCACCATGCTTTCTTTTCCATGAAAACTAGGGCAGGGTAGAAAATATTGTCCTGTGTTCAGATCTCATTCTGTATACAATCAAGAGTCAGTAAACCAAAGAGTGAAATAGCCAAGCATGAAAATGTCCATCCAGTAAGCAGGTGGATCTGAGCACTGGGAAAGAAACTTGAAGTGAAAGGAAGGAGAAAGAAACATGAAAATTAAATAGAAGTGATCTTTAAAATAAATAAATAAATAAATTGAAAGACAAAGCTCAGAAAAGTAGGCTATCATTTTATGAACTCTTTGACACAGTCTTCCGAAATTTTGCAATTTTTCTAGGTCCGCTTAGCTTTTTTCATCAATAACTTACTTTGAACTTAGATATTGACTAAGTAGTACTGTTTAGTAACTTTTTAACCCCATATGGAAAGTTCTGCCAGAGATCTTCCTCTGAATAGTTAGCAAATTGTAAAAGTTGCCACATTATTTGACTAAATGTGCTGCTTGATACAGGTAGTACATCCTGCCTCAGCAATTCATTGTTGGCTCACTTCTCTCATGTTATTTGTAAATAGCTTTAAACAGCAGCTGGGCCAATGAAAAATAGATAATAAACAATGGTGTGTGTGTGTATGAGGAAAGGCACAAGAAAAAGTATTAAGCTATCTTGAAGACTTCAGTATAACTCTGTTCATGTCCCTGTTCAGGCTTTTTTTTTTCAGAGCTTCCTAGGAACAGCTGCAGCCTGAAGTGAAAGGGCATCACAGGCGGCCCCTCCTGCTGTGTCAGTCAGAGCAAGAGGCGACCACAACACCATTCCATCAATTGATGAGTAAAAATATGCAAGTAGAACTCCCCACAGGATAGGTACATTCTTCCCTGCTGTTTTGGGTTTTTTTAAAATGGGATTTGCTCTTAATATAGATTTTGGCATGTGACTTCTGGGAACGAGAGCTAAGAAAGATAATGGGGAGTTGGGTGAAGGAGAGATAATCCTTCATTATCTCCTCCATGAATACCTGCAGCTGGGAGTTTAGTCTATTTGTATTAATTGTAACTTATAATGTCATGTTGTCTTTGAGCTCCAATAACTTACATTTTACTTTGAGAGGTTTGTTCACTTGACTAAATATGGAATTATATTGCTATACTTTGTCCCTTTGCAAATTTGTTATATTTCTGGTAATAAGGTGAAAGCTTAAGCATTAACATGACTGTTAATGCAAGGAATATTTTTGCACAGATAGATATTCTTTTCATGAAGAAAAGTCAGATAAGTATGGATAAGTACTTTCATACACAAAATTCCCAAAGATATAAATCACAGAAAAAAGAAGGAATTAATTTGGCTAAACATACACATTAAGACTGCACCTGAGCTAATCACTTCAGGCTCCCTAGAAGTCAAAGAAGAGAAACAGGCACTTCTAGGTCACAATTCTTCTTATCCTAAAATAGGCATCTGAAGTAGGTCAGATGAACTGCGCCCTGAGAGTGCCTATTATTCTCTACCAACTATAAAGAGAGCCCTGGCTTATTAATTCAGGTTCAATGTAGATGTTTAAGGAAGATGAGATGAGTCCCATTCAGGGAATCCAGAACAACTATTCAGAGACCAATAGCGAGAAGTGATAATTCTTGTTTTCCAGATCTATATAGGATTCAAGATAATAGCATACATCTAAACACTGATTTTAGGTTCCTAAGTCATTTAGGTATTTTGGAATAGTTAATCTTATTTCATGCCTTATTTTCTTTTGGCTTAGAGAAACTACTATCAACTTTTTATTACTGTATTTCAGTCTAATGATCCATGACTCATATTCTCTATCACTAAGAAAGATGAAAGCCTTCCTCAACCTTAACAGACTTTTATGAACAAAAACTTAACAAAGCAAAGAAATTCACCTTTTCATCTATTAGAAAAGTCCTGTACTACCAATAGCTTGGGAAATATAACAATAAGGACAGATCTGCTACTAGGCTCACTAGTATAGCTTGATTTCAGCAGGAGTGCTATGAACATTTTGTCAAATGAATATCCAAGTTTTAAATCAAGCCAAAATGCCTTGGATTTTCTCTTCCAAATTTATGTGGAGAAATAATGGAGTCCAAATATATTTCTTCTCCATAACTGTGACTCTGTTTCAGCAGTGAAAATACTACCTTATTTAAGAAGTTTTTGGTTCAAATGAGAGAATAAAACAGTAGCTAACATAAAAGGATTTTTAACGAAAGATATTTTCAAGCTGATATACAAATATCCTAACTATTAATTCAGACCATTATCCACTTAAAGTATATATGGATAGTTTATAATGCCTCTAATCAGTAAATAAGTAAATTTTACAGTGTCATTGAAAAATTTCTGATCTAAAAGGTTATTTCTGAGTCTCTATTTATCATAGCAAAGAAAGTATTCCATTACATTTTATCACTGTCAATGTGGGTATATTATGTTCATCTTAAAAAGAAAATCTAAATGAAAAAGAAACCTAACTCATAAATTTTATCATTTTTCAAGTTATTTGTTGGAGAGGAACTGAAATAGTAGTTTCAGATAACATTTTTTCCCAGTCTTTGGTATCCCAAATAAGAAAAAAAGCAATGAGGATAATAGAGGAAATATTAATAGGATTTATAGCCCATTGAATTATCAGGATGCCTTCAACTGACTTTGGGCTTTTGATCAGATTCTAAAGTAAAGAAATACATTGAATTACTTTGAGTGCTTGGAGCTTGCTTACAAAAGGGGTTTGAAAAAAAGGAAGGAATGCTGTAACTTTTGAGATTTCTTCTAGTTCTGTCATTCTACATAAGGATACTTGTAACAAGCAAGTTACCTCTAAGCAGAAAGTAATAATGAGATAAATGTTATTTAACTTCTATCATCTTAAAATCTTACTACCATCTAAAACTTAAGCATTCAAGTAGTTTATAAAGGCTTCTTCTACACAAAATAAGAACCTCTAGAAATTATTGTGAATGCAGAACTTCTACACCTATTTTAGGTTAATTTCACTCTGGTTGGTGGCTCTATTTACTGACCATAAATGAAATTTAGACATTTAGCAAATAAAAATTACTAGCTTTTAAACTGGTAGAGTTTTTTGTACCTCACCCTTCCTGAAGCCCTTGAAACCTTGAACAAATCTAATATTAACACTTGTGTGTGTGTATTCTGGTGGGAGAAACCACCAGCAAGAAATCATTTTTGTCAAGAGGACAGAAAAAATATTTTCTTCACTTCATTTAGAGAATACAATAAGTACTACAGCTATTTAAGCTACTTAAAAATACATTTGTTTAGCAATGTATTTCAAGTATTTCATACTTGAATCCTTTGGAATTTTGGTTTGATTGGGTTTTGGTGGTTTTTTTTTAAGATATCCCTACAGTAAGAGTTTTCCTAATGTTGAACTTTGTTGTGTGGATTACTTTGGTTCTGAGTAGATTAAAGCCCAGATTTCAACCTTTGCCTCCATGGAGTCAGAATGGAGATTTAACAGCCTTTGTTTCATAACTGAGAGCTGATTTTTATGAACATATTAATCTCATACCTTAATCTTTCACCACTTATCTTAACTGAAATATTACAGGAGCATTGTGGTCCTTAATACAGGAGTATTAAGTGGTTTACTAGAAACAGACATACAACAAGAAAACATGTATGTAATGGAACGCATGGATGCAGAGTAGCACCCACATGGAAGTTTTATCCTCATTCCAAGTGCTTGAAATAATGCAAGGATGTATTCTGTTCCATGATGCTGGTGTTTTAATGAAGTTGGGGTATATAAGTCATACCATGACACCTTGTCTGTGCATATTCAGGGCTGCTGAGGCCGCACATATGTCCAGTTCTGAGCTCCTTAGTCCAAGAGGAGCATGGATATACTGGAGAAAGGAGAGCAAAGGGCTGCCAAAAACATGAAGGGACTGGAGCACCTGACATATGAAGAAAGACTGAGAGAAGCTGTGACTCTCTAATCTGAAGAAAAGAAGGCTTGGGGGTAATCTTATCAACGTGCATAAGTGCTTGAAGGGATGGCGTGAAGATAGAGCCAGGATCTCTTCAGTGATGCCCAGTGAGAGGACCTGAGGCAATAGATTGTCACTGAAATACAGGAAGTTCCATCTGAACATCAGGAAACACCTTTCACAGGAAACACCTGTGAAAAAATAACTGAGGTCACGGTGGTTGAGCATTGGCACAGATTGCCCCAGGAGGCTGTGGACATGTTCCAAAGCCCATCTGGACATTGCTCTGGGCAACCTCATCTAGGTGGTCCTACTTGAGCAGGGTGGCTGGACCTGCCAACCTCCAGAGGTCCTTTCCAACCTCAGCCTTTCTGTGATACTGATATCAAAACCAATGCATTGTAATGATGTGCTGAACCAATATAATGAGACTCAAACTCAGGAAAGCTAGTTTATTTGTACTGCTCTAATTATACAGCACTGTGGTCCCTTACTCTGCAAATAGTATAATAGGAGCTATCTGAGCTATATTAGCACAGGAAAATGCTTTTTTTTTTCTTAATTCAAACATAGGTTATCAGGACCACAGATTTATATCCAAGTATTTTAATATGACACAACACACCCAGAGAGAAAATTACAGAATGAAATTGGATACTGTTAGCTAGACAGCAGATTGTTACTTTTAGGTGTTATTAAAAGAAGTGAATAAGCAGTTGGCAGAGTTATCAGATCATCTGTTTGCATGTCTGTTTCTCCTTCTCTCCTTCTGCTTAACTAAAGTGTCTGTACAGTCTAGCATAGCAGTCACTGAAAATTTTGCTATTTGTCCAACAAAAATATTTTTATATGAATATGGAACATTTTTAATTCCCTATTTTACTTAGTCTCAAGTGTCCCTCCTTTTTCCATACCTGAAAAAATAGATTGAAATTTAATCCCAACAGTGTATTAAACTTCGAAAAATTCTATTTTATAAGAAGAAGTAGACATCTGTAAATTCCTGAAAGATTTCATATAATCTCTTGAAGGGATGTAAGTGGAATTCAAAGGTTTCTTGCAGTCTTTTGGAAAAGCTGAATTTAGGACATGCTTGTGGAATACATACTTTCAATTATTTTACTTGTGCTCAGCCAACAACACAAATTACAAATGCTAAGCTGTCAAAGACTCTCCCATCTAAGGCACCTCTCCAGATCAGTCTAAATCTATGTCCATGAGGAACCACAGTGCGTGGAGACAAGGCTGGATTAGAAAACAGATTGAGAAGTAAATTTGATTAACACATCTAAGGCTTAAATTTTAGGGGGTTGATCTTATCCTCCCATTGTTACAGTTTTAGTCTGGGAAAGTTTACCTTCTAAATAACCAAGATTGTGATGCTCTGTCTTTAATATTTCAGTCTTGGGTTTAGTACCAGCCTTCATTTGGAAGTGGATTACAGTTTCAGAAATTTCAGGTACCAGTTGCCAGATCCTTAATCTGTAAAATGAGTTTGTATTACTAGCAGGAACCTAGGGGGAAAAAATGAAGTCATTGACTCACCAGTAATCTTAAAATATAGAAAAATAAAAATATTATTTCATTTTTTTTCCAAATTAATTTTAGAGAATAATTCCATAGATATTAAAGCTCAAGAAGTTATCTTTATTTTTATTTTGCTTTGTTTTATTCCTTAGTCTTCTATTGCTCCCCCACTGTTAAAACAAAAAGTATGTAATTTGTTTGAAAGGTAGCAAGAATTTCTAGCACACTTAAGCAAACTGCTTGGGGGAGAAATACCAAGGTTACCCAATAATTTGAACAAAAATAAGCTACCAGCTAGTGGGGAGGGTAGGAAATATGAGAATTCTTCAAAGGAAGCAGATAATGAATCTTCATATTTTGAACAAAATGAATAAAGCATATATTCACATCTTCAGAGTATCCTGTTCACAGGCTATTGAAAATTTCTCTTTCTTTTAAACCTGTCCAACTCCTCTCCACAGGATATAATTTAATCCTAGTACATACGTATATATTGTGCCTTCCCATCTGTGTGGGCTGGAATATCACACTATGCATTCTGAAATAGAAATGTGCTTTCTTTTTTTGGACAATCACATCACTTATATTACTGACAGTGCAAAGAATGTACCTCAGTCACTGAATATTTAAGTTCTTCAAAATCTATAGATTAATGAAGACAGTATGTCCATCCAAGTGAAAAATTGCTTCATGGGGAGCCTGTGAGTCTCAAATTAGTTAATTTCTGGATTTTAAACTGGCCCCTGTTCCTGTTGTTTAAAGCCAGCAAAGAGTAGCACTGGCAGGAAAACTGTCTGTCAGAAAAGGGCATTTTCAAAGTCACACAGCATGAACATCTTCTTGTCAAGACCCATTACAAGAAAGAAGTAAGTGGCATTTCAATGGAATCGCGAGGAGGGGTATGGGGGTGAGGTTGATGTTTTTTGCTTTTTTTTTTTTTTTTTTTTTTTTTTGTTTTTGTTTTGTTTTGTTTTGTTTTTTTTTAATAGTATTTGTAACCATCTGGATATGAAGTATCTGCTACCTACTCTGAGACTATAGGGGCATCTGTCTGTGACAAGAAAATAGAGGTATGTTTGGAATAAGGAAATCTAAGTATTATATTTCTTACTTTCTTTCACGTCTTTTAAATTTTGTTTTAAATTACTCCTTTAAATTTTGATGCAGACATTTCACTTATATTGCATTACATTAGGTTAAACATATTCTGTGATGTGACATAATTTGATGTGACTTGACCAAACCAGATGAAAATGTCTTGTTGTATCGCTTATTCAAAGAGAAAAAACTGTCTGTATTTTAATTTGCCTTTAAAGCTATTGAAAATTATTTATGAAAAGTTAAATAGGTCCTCTTATATGTCAATTTCTTATAGTCCTGTGACAGACAAAGTAGCAAGTCTACTCTAAGGTCCAGATGTAGACATTAAAAACAATCAAAATCACTAACAATATTTATAAACTTCAAATTTCCACTTAGTTCATAGGCATTCTATAGGATATTGCATTATTTCTACTTGTGAAACTATTATTTAAGTTAATAATCAGTGCCCATTTTAAGAAGGCTTATTAGCTGACAAAAAATTTTGGAAATACAAATTCCAAGTTGGAATTTTTGTGGCAATATCAACTCCTATATAAAGATCTTTGCACATATTTTGCCTGCTCATTTTATGTAAGTGCAGAGTTAGGATTGTAATCTTTCTTCTAGCTCTGGAAAACTCTGTTGTGAGTCTGCTGTTAGAGTTTTTGCTCATAGATCTTCTTAGCAAGTAGGAAGGTGTTTTACAAATTCCCACAAGCCATGTACTTTTCTCTCTAACATTTTAAATCATCCATCAATACATTTGAGAAGAAAAATGCTGAAAAAATGAGGAAAGGAATCAGTAGCTGACACCTTACTGGCAATTAGAAGTATTGTTTCCTGGTCTTTTAATATGTGGGTCCTTGAGCATCAAAACAATTGTAGTTTCAATCCTTGTGGCTGTCCAGAGACCAGGACTGCAGTTGCTAGTATTTCTTCAGACAGCTTGATGGAAACACAGGGTTTTTATGAGGCATGCTGGCAATAAATAGTGAATTATAAATGCCCAGTTATTCCATCTACTGCCCAGATATGGACATGGTCCTTCAGCTGCTCACTTTGAAAGGTAATTTGGAAGAAAAACACATCCTAGTGGTGTGTATCTGCAGACCCACATCTGTCTACATGAATAGGTAAAAACAGATGGCTGTCTGATAAAGGCATGTTGTTCAGCTCTAGTAATGGAGATTTACACCTTTGTAGTGAAGTTCTTTGGATTTCCTTGGTATTCATATATTCTGAATTAGCTGCCATTAACTACAGCACTGCACTGAGGAAGACACAAATCTTTGAATCTTCAAGTTATGTACAAGCAGAGGAACTCATGTTTGTCTTCACCCATCCATGCAGATCTGTTTTCCAAAGGCCAAAATGCAGGAGGGAATATGGCCTTTACAGTGCATGGGGAAGTTTATAAAGCATGAGGATATAGGGGGAAAAGTCAACATCCAGGAGATTTCAGGAATTCTTTGTATATCACAAAGCAGTGCTCTGAGAGTCCCTAGGCTGGAAAGTCATGAATAGTTGGTTACCCGGTTAGAAGTTTTTCCAGAGTGTATATCCAAAGGGGTATTACTGAGTGATGTGGACTGAAAGATTTGGTTTGAGTGACTGGATCCCCATGTTCCTGATTACTTTACTGTGATGGAGTTCAACCATGTAGCCTCATAATACAGTATTGCAGGTGTTAGTAACAGGCCATAAACTTTGTCTGGAGTCTACCCAGGCTCAGGAAAAAGGCTTGTCAAGTCTGTTCTGAGTGTGTTTCTCTTGACCTGTCTCCAGGCCTTACCGGATTTCACTGCGGAAGCATCTCTTTAACCATGGATTATCCAATTATATTCTGGTTTACTGTTGTTTATATTTGTGTGGTACTGTAGTTTGATATATAGGTAACAAGCTTTTTTTCCAGGTAGAAAGAGATATTTCTGCCTGGAAGGACAGTAGAGGTTTTCAGAATCAGAGGCACAGGATGCAACACAGACAGTGCAACTGTGTGGTGATAAGGAATGGGTCACAAGATGGTAAGATTGTGTAGAAAAAGCTCATCTGCACCCACAAAGGAGGACAGAGACAACAGTGGATTGGTGAACTAAAATTCTGGTCTAGTTTCTTCGAGGCCCACCACAGGAATCATCACCCTGTTAGAGGCCTACCTCCACAGGATCAGAGGATCACAGGGACACAGGGAGGCAGGAATCCAAATTACATACTCCTAAGGAACACCCTGCCCTGGCTCATCCCACTCAGCCTCACTACTGTTGGAGCTGGGGATGTGAAGTGGGGGAAATCAGCTCCAACAGCCTTACCTCTTTTGAGCTGCCAAATCTGAGTGTCCCCTAGTACTGGAGACCCCACATCTATAGCCAGCTCAGTAATGATCACTTAAAAAGTAACACAGGTCTAGAGCTGGACAAACTTGTTTTAGGGGTAACAAAAGACACAAAGAAACATTATCTGACATATATAAAAGGCATCACACAAAGTAAACTTAGATGCAGTCTGGAGCTTCAGATCATTGAAGAAAAGAAAGTTGCAAAATCCCTAAATGTGGAAAAGAATACAAAAATGAATTGTGGAAGAGAAAATCATCAGCATGAGCACCATGTTCCTTCCAACAAAGAGACTTCAGATGTTGGCAACATGATAATGCCCTCACCACCATGAATACCATGGTGAAACCACTGACCATAAAGTCAGTGTGTTTACTTGAATTTCAGAGAACATGAGTGATTGGTAAAAAAAGAAAAACTGGTTAAAGTGTTTCTGGTTGAAGAAGGCGTTTGAACACATCCAAGGAGGGAGCGTCCATGACAATCTGTGCCAACGCTCAGTCAACCTGGCCTTACTTTTTTTCCCAGTGGAAAATGTTTCCTGATATTCAGATAGAACTTCCTGTATTACAGTGAAAGTCCATTGTCTCTGGTCCTCTCAGTGGGCATCACTGAAAGCTGTGTTGCCCTTCCACCTAATGGTAGACTTTACCTACCTTAGATTATCATGAAGGGCCACCTCTGCAGCCCACACCTCAAAGACCTTGCCACCTAAAGGTAATACAAGTATTCATGTGATTGAGGATTCGTGGCTTTTTCTTGATGCCAACAGAAGTTGACTTATTAGTTAAAGCAGTAATTTACAAACCCCCAAAGAGGAGAAGCTAAAGGCACACACATTCAAAAAATAACCTCTTGAGTAGAGAGAATATGATATTTTTTAATTTCACTATGTTTAACTATCACAAGAGTGGTATGATTATAAGTGGGTACCAACTTACACTCCTTTTGTCCCTGTAGAGTTGTGATTCTATTGGGCTCCATGTAGACACAGGACTATAAACTTTGGACTTACATGGGTTTCAATCTGAAAATTTGCTGACCTAGGATGAAATACGTCAATTTGTGTTTCATTTCATTTCAAAGTTCATATGTGCAACTCAGTGGCGCAGCAAGCCCTCTGATACCATTGAATATAACAATTTGATCTTTAGAAATTAGTGTTTAACTGACCAAGAGATCTTTCCATGACAAAAAAGAATTTACAGTTATATCAAAGACACAACAAAAATCACCCATGTTAACTGTATGTAGAAGAGAAACAATAATTTGAATGAATGTGTCTAAAATTCTTCAATAAAGCCTTTTTCTGATAGTAGAAACTCAGATGTGTTAAAACTTGAGAAGCAGGTGTGCAAAGTGCCTTTTTTCATCCTAATGGTGGGAAACTCTGGTAACTGCTGACCCATGTAGAGCATTAAGAATTATTTTACTGTAGGCTGCAGGTAGCTGCTTCTGAAATACAGCATTTCTTTAAGGTGAATCTGACAGAATTTGACATGCATAAAAAATGAGTAAACAGTATGTATGTAGCATGCATCACTGTGACATTCATACAGTCTGGGTTTGGCAACAGTTTGGTTTTGTAGGCTACTTTTGACATTTAAACAGAAGCAAAGAATCTTTCTGGAAGAAGCTGTGTTTTCTTGCCAGGTATGAATATAGAGATATATTTATATTGTAGCAAAGGCCATCCTCAGGCAAAAAATTCTGTAAAATTTTTGTTGGAGGTGACATGTTGCAGTTGAGATATTTTGAGGAAAAATAGCTTGAACACCACCTGAGAAAAATATATTTTGGTCTAATGGTGAATGTTTCAATTATATGAACATGACTTTCACTTGGCATAAACCATCTGAAGCTCCTCTGACTCTGTTTTATCATTTTCATTTCACTTTTTTTATTATGTTTATTTATCAGGATATTACACCTTCTGCTTTGTATTGAGGGATCTGGTGATTTTTTTGTGTTATGGGAATTTTCTGCTTCTGGAAATGGTGTTCAAATTTACTTTTATAATGCATTATACTGGGAGATAAGCCTCTCCACACACACACAAAAAAAAGCTATTCTACTCTAACCACTTTTTTTATTTTTCCTTAAGTTGAGATGAGGCATGGGTTGTTTGTTTTCTATTTCTTTTTTTTTCTCTAGTAATATAGTACTGTGTGTAACCTCGTGGAAACGGACTTCGAGGACCTAAAGCTTTTTACAACTGTGTAATAGATATAAAGATCAGACTCTCAAGAATTTAAAATATTCATAATTCAATAAACCAGCTCTGCATGCATTAGCATGTTGCTGCATTCATATTAATCACCTCCACATGTGCAATGAACGCTAAGATCCATATTGCATTTAGGTAGCAAGGTTTTTGTGGCATGGACTGCAGAGGTGGCCCTTCATGATTATCTAAGATAGATAAAGTCCATCATTGCTTGGAAGGTCAGCACAGCTTCTAGCACCTGGGGAATTTTGGGTCTTGCTCATTAAGGCATTCACTGTATGTGCTGGCTGAGCGTGCCTAGTTTTCTTGATGAAAGAAGTTTAGGAGGACTGTTGGCCTCTACATCTTTTCTGTTTTCCAGCCTTGAAGGTAGAAGAAGTGGTCCTTTTTGTGTGTGCATATGGATGGATGGATGGATGGATGGATGGATGGATGGATGGATGGATGGATGGATGGATGGATGGATGGATGGGTGTTCTTTGGGGTTCTGTTCAAATTGTTTTACTTTGTTTAGTTTTGCCTATAATGATTAGTGGGTTTAGATATTCTATTTATACTTTTCCTCATTCTATCACTCCAAAAACTACCAAGGTTTTCTTTTTTCTTCTTCCTAAATGTAAGAAAACATTTCCCAGAGGCTTAAAGCATATGTCTGTAAGGTACTTCTAGTTCTTTTTTGTGGTCTTTTGAGAGATTTCATCACATGCTTCCTCAAGTCCTCTGCTGCTCCTATGGGTAGCACACCTTATGAGAGCAAAATTTTGGAAGAGTTTTGGCTCGATAATGGATAATTTTTTTCCCCCTTGTTTTTTTCAGATGCAACATACATCTAATTTATCTGGTTCTTCTAGGAATACAGCTTAATATATTGAGTTATAATTATTCCTCCTAATTCTTCTTCACTTTTTTATCAATGTGCTCACTAATAGCATCTTTTCTTGGTTCCCAGTAGCCAGCCTGGTAACCAGTTCCAAGGAAATCACTTGCCATTTGGGGATTTCTGTGGTGACCACAGTGAATGTTCACAGGATAATGATACTTCAGAGAAGTGTCAGACCTAACACTTATGCCCAGAGCAAGTTGTGCATCTTTCAAAAACCATCAGTTCACTAGCATCTGTGCTATGTATTTGTAGATCATGTGTGAAACTCTGTTTTCAGCTTACTTCTGTATTGTCTTGAAAAGAGATGTGTGATTTACAGGTTTCATTTTGCTCTGAAATAGCGTACTTCTGAATTTTCTGCAGAATAGTTAGAGGATTCACAGGAGTCTGAATAAACAATCTGAGTTAAAGAAAAACTGCATAGAACTCAAGCATTGTAAATAGGGTAATTCAAGCAAGAAAGTTTTCTGAGACAGCTTTATTTTGGAGTGTGAATTTTAAATTCAGAGTGAAAGTGTGTCCAAATCTCCTTTGTTTTTCTTCCACATTTTTTTTACTTGGGTTCTAAACAACCAGCTCCCTATTCAGATGTGTGAGTTGCTTTTCTGAATTTTGGTCATCAGTGAAAGCTGAGAAGAGTGAGAGAGGTTTTCTGTGCTCTGTGGCTGGAGTCGATCAGCACTGTATAATTGTTGGTGCTGCATTGGGCAGCAGCAACACAAACAAGCCTGTTTAGCTGTTGCAGCTTCATTCTTTGTCAGCTCACCTACAAGAAGATATAACCATGCACATGACTGGGCTTATACACTAGCTCCAAGCCAGAATTCATCCTGAAGGATTCTTTGTGTGGAAGAAACATATGTGTAATCAGGTATATGCTTCTCTCTTTAGCTTTTTATATGCAATTGTGTGTGTAAATACAATATTTTTACCCCTGTTTTACTCCTAATTCAGGCAGTCTTTGCTCAGTGGGCTCTGTGTGGGAACCTGGATGCCTCAATTTGAGTGATGACTTCCTCAGCAGTTGGCTAGTGATGATTTGACTCTACAAAATCTCTGCAACTCCACAGATTCAGACCAGAGGTATTGTTGACGTCCTGTGATGTCCTGTCATTCAGGTGAGTCAGAGAAGAATGTATTTGAGAAAGTATTGGTAAATATTATAGGGAACATCTACATATGTTCAGGAGCTAGTAGGCATTGAGTTTGCAATGGGTTTGCAAATGTTCTTGCAACCAGGTGAGTAAAACAAAAGATTTTTTAAAATAAACACATACTAACATACATGCGTGAGTATTTCTTATCTGTCCATTGTAAGTATATGTTTTAGTTCAGCATCCGAAAACATGCATATATTCAATGAGCAGCATCATCTAACTCTCACACATTATTGGAATCAGAATAACTATATCAATATTAGAAAGCATTGTGGTACTAATTAAAGTGTTGTTTGAAAGAGAAGTATAATCTGAGTTCTGCATCTTCTGGCTGCCTCTTTCTCTGCAAGTTATCTGATCTCATAAGGGAGCTGGAGTTCTTGCTGGAGGCCTCCATCCTGTGTTGGAGGTTGCCTCACACATTGCCACTGATGTACTGAAATTCCCTTTCCTTTTCCTGTCAGCATCTGGGATATAAAAGGAGATAGTCCCAGCATAGACGCTACCACTACTTAAGCCCAACAATTAGGCTCTGGTCTGCTGCTTTGAAACAGAAACAAACAAACAAACTAACAAACCAGCTTTAGGGACAGGGGAAGGTTTCCTCAGTTTATTCTTTTAACAGCACTAGAGTAAAAAGAAACACAGCTCTACCAAATGGGTTTAGAAAGCCAGAGGCTATACAGAGCATAGCAGGTGATGGTAAAATTCAGAATCAATCATTTTTTGTGTTGCATTTAGCATTGAATTTCATACATTTATAATCATCCTCTCTTCAGTACTAGCATCTTGCCCAGTATTGATATACTGACAGGTATTATAAATTAAGCATGATAACCCCACTATTCAATGTCTACAGAAAATACAAAATTGTTAAAAATTGACATATAATTTATGTGATTTTCTTTCTTTACTGAGTTCATGGGGTTTCATTTTTTCTTATTTTCATTGTCACTTTATATGTTTGACAATAAACTTTGTGTTATAGAACACATGATTTTATTTACTTCTAGGAAATTACATTAAAGATTTTACTCAGCATAAGCTAGTGAAAATAATGAGGAACAGAATATTGTTGTATATTATTTGTTCATTTCAGATCAAGCGGCCTTTAATATGTGCTTGTGTTTATATAATAAATTCTACCACCTCAAAAAATAAAGGGGATTATTTTACTTCAAATTTTTAGACTATTGCTAACAGTACAAACAGACCCAATTCAAATCTTTTTCAAATGTTTTTCCCAGCAGATCAAATTTTTAGATACAATCCATAAATAAAAAACTTCACTGTGAAATTGTTCAGAATATGTACTGAGTGATACCCACAATTTTAGTGGTTTAACACCGAGAAAAAATTATTTCATTTAACATTTACGCTTATGTGCTTATTTGGCTCTATTTTATTGTGAGACATTTAATGGTATATGTTTATTGTAAAATACACTTGCATGTTGCTTCAGGTAAAAGGATTATATAAAACATGTATGTGTGTGGACCTACTGCCCCCACCAGACTCTTATATGTTGAAACAAGATGGAACATCTTCAGGTATAGTATTGGTGAGGGTGGAGATATTAATCCCACGATTTAAGTTTATAGAATATTTACTAGAGATGCCTTTCAAAAGATGAATAATTTGACACTGTTAGCTTGTGCTCTTTCTAAACTGGTGTTTACATTTCTGTGCTGGAGTGTGCTGTAGAATTGCATTCCCTGGTACTCAGGGATGTCAGTAAAAGTCATGAAAGGTAAATGTCTGTAAATTACTTTCAGAGTCATGTCTAACATATGCTTTATCTCTCCTTCAACTGTTTTTTTTTATTTTGCCTTCCTTCTCAGTTAAGCTGAAGTACCTACTCTTTGGAATATTTCAGTCAAAGGCATAACCTTTACTCATCTCTATTTTCCCCCCTTCTTTCAGGCAGGCAACTGCAAGGCATAATTGTTAGAGAAGCAGAAATTTCAAATCCTCACATGGTTCATTAAATAGCTAACATTCTGTTCTTATGTATGAAGAACAATGTTTTAAAATAATTTAATTGTCTAAGCCAGATAAAATTTATTCAGCATAACAGCTGCATCATACAATTTTACAGACATGGCAAGATATAACAATGCTATTGAAAGTAAGTGAAACCCTTTGTCATATATATATATATATATTTTTTTTTACTATTTTTAAAACAGGAATATAAGGCTTCCCATTAAATTCTGCTTATCTTGATATGCAGAAGCTTAACATAGGGGCTAAGACACAGATAACTAGGCCTGCTACAATGTTAATCTTCATTCAGTGGACATTGCCACATATTTTCGACCTTTTATCTCTCACTCAATATATACATTTGATGTTTAATGATACCCTTAATTGTCAACAGCTGCTAAAGAACTAGAAAATGAGTATTAAAGCCTTCTTTAAAAAAAAAAAAAGAATATTGAACGGAGTTCTGTAATATTATGTCCATCCTGTGCAACACAAGTTGAAAGCAAACATGGATTCCAATGAGCTATGTACTTAACAACAGCCTTTTAAATTTTAATACGTATTTTTTTGTGTCAAACTCTCTAAAGGGTGTAAATATGAACTATCTGTTTTTCCACACCTAACCAATACTGCTCAGTACTCAGGAGTTCTTAATGCACATCAGCAGTGACAAGAGTTATTGACTGAATATTCATGGGATTCCTTTCATTTTAATAGACTTTCTCATTCTGTGTCACTGTAATCTTTTCCCTTTCATAAGACTTTTTACAATGCAGAATCCCTCGACATATGTTATTCCTCCTTGATTTTCAAACATATGTTGGGCAAAGTTGTAAGGCTCATAAAACAATAGTTGTTCCTGTCCTGAGCAATTGCTAGATTGCAGATTTCCTATGAATAAAATATTACATTTTTAAGTACTGAAAGAATACAAAACCAACCTCACTATAGAAGAATCCCACAACAGACAGATAGCAAGTATGCAGCTCACTCAGATGTGGTTATTACAGAGCAGTCACCTAAAATTATCATGCTTTTACTGCTGCTTTCTGATTTAATCCAATTGCTATTCCAGAACAAGTGGAAGCCCTAGAACTCTGTGCACATGAGAGAAGCTGCCAATAACCTTAAATATCAGTAAGAAAAGCTGAAACACGGACCTCTATATTCCCAGGTGCTTCAGAATGTAATTAGGGGTGAAATCTTGCGCACAGGATCCTGTTGCAAAACTGTTGCTCACCTCACGGGTGCTGCGTTTGATTCAAAGCTACAAGTTGTGCCTTCCCTTCTTTGTACATATTCATTTTATAATAGAACCTGAATATGTATAGTTTCCTTTTAATTTTCTTCATAATTAATCTGAAACTCTGCCATCCTTACCCTGCCTTGACATGTCTTTCCTCAGAAACTCCATACTCCTGTTCATCGGAACACTGAGATGGGTGCTGTGAATCCCTGTCAGTGCCATGAGACATCACAGATAGCAGAGTTGACATCGGCACACTCTTTTAAAGCAGTTTTCTATTTATAAACTACACATCAGTGGCTACTAAGCTCACTCAAAACCCCTGTGAGCTCCAGGCAGAGAACTTTTCTTTTTACAAACAGCACTGTGTTCTGCTCAGAAAACTGATGGTGTCAAAAGCAAATGCAGAAATCATCCTGCATCTTCCACCTGACATCAGTATTCCTCACAGCTAAATTCAGTTTTAGTTCCAAAAGATTACATTTTGCTATTGTCCCTCTTTGTTAGGTACAAGCACAGAGCAATTATCTGGCTTCCTATCTGTCTGTTTTACTGAAAGAGACAAGGATTTCTTCTTTTTTACCATCAGAATGGAAATGTAAATATTATTATTGAAAGCAACAAATGAAAACTTTGAGGATGAAAATTGAGTTTTATCCACTAACATTTCAGTGATTCCAATTATAGGATTGTGACCTTTCCAAATTACAGGTTTTACATTATAATGCAAGGCTTTTTCAAAAAGAAAATAATTTTAATACTATTAGGCTAAAATAAATGTGTGCCTTCATATAATCAAAGGAAAAAGTGGCTGTGTTTTGCCCCGCTCTATACATCAGAAAAAAAGTGTGGGCATACACATCAAAAGCTGGAGATATCCTTTAGCTTCATGAAACCTGTACATTTGTAGTGTTTTACACATATTCCTGTAGTGTCTTAGAACAGACCTGCTTCTCTACAGCTGCAGTAACTGCATTTACAGGGGCTTATTTTTATTCATAGCTAGATAGAAAATAAATATATATACATTCCCTGAATCAAAGTGAATTAAAAGGAAATGACATGCAAGGGGAAGGTAGCTCAGATTTCTCATCAGCAGTCCAATCATGAGTGACCCACAGGCAACTTGAAAGCTGCCCACACAATTACTCATGGAGTCTGCTTAGAAAAAGGCATTGCTGCCAGGAAAGTCTTTGTTACCTTGAATCCAAGTTTAGTGATGACCACCTATTATAGGAATTGGAGGGAGGAATGCAAAGTGCAAAGCATTGCATTAAACTGACACTATATATCACTTTTGGGCAGGCTGTACATTTTTATGTGATGCATTTTACAGACATAGAAAAATTTATACAAATAAGTATGAGCAACAGGGTAATTCCTAGTCTGGTTTCTCTTTTCAGTTGTGCCAGTCTCACTGAAGTTAACAGAGCTGCCTCAGTATGAGAGACAAAACTTTTTGAATGTGCTGGATGAGAGTGGTACTTTCTCTCCTGTACCATGCTAGAGGCACACTAAACACTGTGAACTTCCAAGTAATGAAAAGCTGTGAGATCAAAGCACAACTGCTTCTGTAGCCACCATGGCTAAAACCTGATCACGGTTTAAGTGACTTCAAAAGCATTAGGTGAGGGATGACTTCAGCATTTGAACTTAACCTAGAATGATACTTCAGCAACGTACAAAGGAGGTTTTTCTGCTGACTATCCTTCTGCTAGGGACAGATGTAATCAGTGTTCAACCATTAGAAGGGAAGTATTTATTAGTATTTTTTCACTGGAATAAATCCATGTTGGGATATGTGTAAGGTAGGATTCAAGTAATTTCCAAAATCATATAAAGTTCTTTCAACGATTTCAACAAAAGAAGTTTGTGTGTGAAGAAAACTTGAATGTTTTTATTGTTTAGTAGTTGGCTTTTAATGAAGTAAATACAAAATAACAACATGAACAGCATAAAAAGGATTAAAAATAATACAGAATAAATAAAATCTTCTCAGCCTAAAAAATGTCTCTGTACCTGAAATAAACTTTTACTTCTAGTTATTTTCCTGAGAAAAAATCACATTAGCTAACTCTGCCAGCACTGTTTTATGATGAAATGAAATGAAATTATTCTTTCCACTTATTTGACAGCTGATCTGAAATAATTGATTCACTTATTCATTTGCACATACAGAGAGTGCTGTTTTTGGATAGACTATCTTAATGCATTTTAATAAAACATTGTTACATATCCACATGTGATATTCAGCATGAACACAGACTAATGTTACTGTACAATATATTACATATTAAAAACACAACATTCCAGGTTGGTAGGAAAATCCAGAAGAAAGGACCCAGGCTGATTAAAGGATTGAGCTGGAAGATGGCCACATCATTTTTTTCAATTTTTTGCTATCTAATTATTTCCTTCAAGTGGCAGACAGATATTTTTCTGTTATTTATTCCACCACCAAACAACTTTTAAAAAAACAGCAGTTCATATATGGCAAATCAGTGCTAAAAGAATCTTTTTTAAATTAATCTCAAAAATGTGGGATGCTTATGTATTGCTGTTTATAATACTAATTGAGTTTCATGTTATATTAAGAGTTTTCTACTAATTATTTCAATTATTACTGAACATACTCAGGGTTATCTCTCTAAAGAATCTGTGAAGTCACCTTTTTTGCTATTCTGCCATAATACTGAAAGATGTTACTTTTAAAGGTATGCACTTGAAGAAGGACATTACAACATCAGTGCTTTTTAATAGCCAACGATTTTATAAAAGCTGAGATCCTTAGCTGGATGGATTTGAAAACTCTGAGAATTTCCACTAAAATTAACTTTTACCTTTCAATTGACAAACCTCTCTTGATTATTTTCCAGCAGCCTTGGGAAACCAGAGAGATCCCAGCTGACTGGAGGCTGGCAAATATCGTTCTGATTGGCAAGAAGGGCAAGAAGGAGGATCCTGGAAACTACAGGCCTGTCAGTCTCTCACTTCAGTGCCTGGCAAAGTTATGGAGAAGATTATCCTGAGAGATGTTGAAAAACACCTGCAAGACAACAGAGTCATTGGTAATAACCAGCACAGCTTCATGAGAGAAAGGTTCTGCTTACCAAAACTAATTTCCTTTTATGACAATGAAATTTGCCTGATTGATTAAGGGAAGAAAGTTGTTGTGATATTTTTGGGTTTCAGTAAAGTTTTTGATGAAGTCTCTCACAGGATCCTGCTGGGCTAACTGTCCAGCTCACATCAGGATAAACACATCATGCAAAGGGCACAAAGGGTTGTAGTGAATGGGGTGACATCAGAGTGGTGACCTGTCACTGGTGGGGTTCCACAAGGCTCCATCCTTGGCCCTGTGCTCTTCAACATCTTCATAAATGACTTGGACACAGGACTGGAAGGGATGCTAAGCAAGCTCCCAGATAATACAAAACTGGGAGGAGCTGTTGACTCCCTTGAGGGCAGGGAGGCCCTGCAGAGAGACCTGGACAAATCAGAGGCTGGGCAACCATCACCCATATGAAGTCCAACAAGGGCAAGTTCTGGATTCTGCACCTGGGATGGGGCAACCCTGGATGTACAGACAGACTGGGGAATGAGAGGCTGGAGAGCAGTGCCATGGAAAGGGATCTGGGGGTCTTGGTCCATGGTAAGTTGAACATGAGTCAGCAGTGCCCTGCAGCCAGGAGGGCCAGCCTTGTCCTGGGGGCATCAGGCACAGCAGCACCAGTGGGCAAGGGAGGGGATTGTCCTGCTCTGCTGCCTCTGCTGGAGCAGCCTCAGCTTGAACACAACTTCTTTGTGAGGGAAAAAGGAGGGAGAGACACTTATCTCTTCTCTGTTGTGCCCAGGGACAGGACCTGGGAGAATGGCCTGAAGTAGCGGTAGTGGAGGTTTAGTTTGGATCTCAGGAAAAGGTTTTCCATCCAGAGGGTGCTTGGGCACTGGAACAGGCTCCCCAGGGAAGTGGTCACAGCACCAGCCTGACAGAGCTTAAGAAGCATTTGGACAATGCTCTCAGGCACATGATGTGACTCTTGGGGATGGTGCTGTGCAGGACCAGGAGCTAGAATGGACGATTCTTGAGGGTCCCTTCCAATCCTTCTGTGATTTTTTGATTCCCAAACACATGATCCCCAGAAAGAAATTGGCTAAAAATAAGTTTCCTTAAAGGATGCACTTCTGCAAAGGCAAATATATAAGGCCCTGCATATTAGAGTATTATATGTAGAGGAAAGAGAAGGGATTGTTATGTGGGCATTCTTCTCTGTTCAAGTGAAATCATGTGTTGGGCTGAGATAGTAAAGTTATCCCAAATTGGTGAGACAAAGCAAAGTATTCATTAAAAATAATATCATACTCCTATAGACTCAGACTCACTATTGTGTTTAAGAAAGGGAACTCAGAAAACTCACAATATTGTCAGAGAAAAATGTGTAGGCTTGGGCTATTTCTTTGAGAACTGTAGGTAATGATATGAGAGCTCCGGTATGAGAGCTCCGGTAATAAGTGAAAGGAAAAGGAGACATAAAAATGATGATCTACTGTCTAATTTAGATGTATGGAGACTTTGCAGCTTATTTTTCAAGACTGACTCATTTACCCGTTCTGAACACGTAGAAGAGGTTTCAATAAAAAGTAAATGTAGCCATTTGATTTTGAACTCTGGTCTCCTTTGCCCTTATTGCAAAGAGTTTCTTCCAGCTTTCTTAAGCAAATTGCCGCTAAATCCAAAAGGTTTTCAGTAATATTGAAAGAGTGGTGGTCATTTTTCAAGCTCAAGTTTGTCATTATTGCTTTGAGTGTGAAATTTTTCAGAATCTTACACACAGCATGAATTATAATTTCGGAAAATCATAAAAAAAAGAAAATTCTCAGTGTTACTGAGAAAACCTCTGGGATCTCAGATGTCAGTTTGAGGAGAGAGATTGCTCTACCTATAAATTCATCTCTCCCAGAACTGACATCCAAGGTCCCAGTTCCTTTTCCATATTGCTAAAGAATTTTTTCATGCAATTCCAGCAATGCAGTGCATTCAATTCTTCACAAGAAATGTTCAGCTATTTATATTGCAGACAGTCAGATATCTTGCTGACTGTCTAATAATATTAGAGCTATTGGGAGCAGAGGTACCAAAATACCACATTGTTATAAGTTTTCAATAAGATTTCATAAATTAAAATCCACTATATATTTTGAAAGAAAAATATCATCTGGGAAAAGCAAACAAAATAATCGTAACAATATCAAAAATAAAAGTGAATGAAGTATAATCTGTTAAAAATGCTGGATGTTCATAGTTTAATATTGTGTGTGTGTGTATGTGTGTGTGTGTACTTCGTGAGCATAAGGTAGGGAAGTGCAAACATATCTATTCTGGGCTATCAGTCCCACTTTGGTGTTACAGCAACTTCGTCTATGTACTGAAAACACTCTATGATTTCAGGGGAAGGGAAGGGAGAGGAGAGGAGGGGAGAAAGAAAAAAAAAGAAAAAAAATTAAAAAGAAAATAAAAAATAAAAAGGAAAAAAGAAAAAAGAAAAAAGAAAAAAGAAAAGAAAAGAAAAGAAAAGAAAAGAAAAGAAAAGAAAAGAAAAGAAAAGAAAAGAAAAGAAAAGAAAAGAAAAGAAAAGAAAAGAAAAGAAAAGAAAAGAAAAGAAAAGAAAAGAAAAGAAAAGAAAAAAGAAAAGAGAAATAGTAAGGAAGGAAATTGGAGGATAGGAGGGAGGGAAAAGCCTTAATTTGCTTCATTTTCAGATGCTCTTCTGAAAAGCTGTACAAATGGCCCTAAGGACATGAATCTGTGCAGCACAGCAAATCCCAGCTGAGGTCAGGGAACTTCATGGAGACTAAAACATCTGTTGTTGTGTAGTCAGGTGGGTAACTAGGATTTCAATGGAGAGGAATTCTAAAGGCAGCTGAGGTTTTGATAACTATTATTTTTATACATTTCCAGCTGAAATTTTGGAAGCTTAAGGGATCCAAATAATCATTATCAATATATATTCTAGGATCAGAATTTTTGAAGGATAGGCTTGCCTGACTAAGGTAGTTTTGTTCTGAAATTATGGTTTTTGGGACATTTTTTCTTTTGCCTGCCTTTCAGAATCACATGGCCTTATTTCAGTCATTGTCATGACTGCAGCACAATAGCTGCATTAGCCATCATTTTGGAGCAGATGCATGGTTTCTGGCTGAACTGCAAAAATACTTGTTATTGTTGACAACCACTTAGCATCCAGAACAAATAGCTTTTCACACTGAAAACAAAAATATTAATTGATTTTAGATACAGTTATGTTTTTAACAGCAGATTGGACAGCTCCACAGTCTGGGAAGCAGCTAAATTGTCTTTTGTTTTCTTTGTACCAGACATGCATAAAAATTTGGGAAGTGTATTTTATCTGTCACTTATGCTAGCAGCAGACTAAATATGCCCATATCTGGCTTCATGCCCTATAAAGAAAGTTTCTCTCCCTTTAAGCTCTGTCTTGTTTGGATTGTAATTACACAAAGGATAAAAGGTGAAGGAGTCTGTGGGGTTCTTATTTAGGTGTAAATTGGGTGCATTCCCTCCTTCACCCCTCTAAAATCCCAGAAAGAAAGAAGAGGAAACATATTGCACCTGCACAGTGCAATATTTCCCTGACAGGATTTCCCTGAGTACCACAGAGGTCCCAGCAGTGGGCAAGTGGCAATCTGAGCTCAGCAAAAAAGGGACACAGAACCATAGAATTATTTGGGTTGGAAGGGACCTTGAAGATCATCTAGTTCCAACCGTAGGCAGAGAAGCCACCCAATAAATCAGGTTGCTCAGGGGCCCATCCAACCTGGCCTTGAACACTTCCAAGTTTGAAACATCCACAACGTTCTGGGTAGTCTGTTCCAGTGCCTCATCACCTTCAGAGCAAAGAATCTCTCTTTTAATTTAAAACTGTTTCTGCTTTTCCTATCACTATCTGCTGTGTAAAAAGTTACTCTCCCTCCTTTTTGAAGTACTGGAAGGCTGCAATGAGATCACTCTAGAGTTTTCTTCATGCTGAGCATTTCCTTCCTGTCGTAGCCTATCTTCATAGCCCTCTGGTCAACTTCCACCCCTCTGACCGACTTGGTGGCCCTCAAGAAGTAGTAGATCCTCATCTTTATTTTGCTGACAACCTCAGAACAGGACATATTACTTCCTGGTAGACTCTCACCAGAGCAGAGAGACAGAATCGCCTCTCTCAACCTGCTGGTCACTCCCTCTTCTGATGCAGCCCAGCATGCAGTTTTCCTTCTTGGCTGCAAGCACACACTGCTGGCCCATGTCCAGTTTTTCATTCAGAAACCGTGAGTTCTTCTTCACAGGACTGTTTTTTAATGAGTTCATCTGCCAGTCTATACTCATATCTAAAATTGCTCTGACCCAGGTGCAGCACCATGCTCTTGGACTTGTTGAACTTCATGAGGTTTCTCTGAGCCCGGTTCTCATGGTAGTCCAGTTCTTCCTGGATGGCATCACATCCTGTTTTTCCAACTTCACTGCTCTCTGTTTTGTGACTCTGCAAACTTGCTGAGGGTTCACTTGATGCCGCTGTCTATGTCATTGATGAAGACACTGAAGAGCTCCAGTCCCAAGACCAAGATCTGGTAGACTTGAGCACTCAATGAGGGACACCACTCATCATCAGCTTCCACATGGACAAAGCCATTGACAACAATTCTTTTGCTCCATCAATCCATCCATCCATCCATCCATCCATCCATCCATCCATCCATCCATCCATCCATCCATCCATCCATCCATCCATCCATCCATCCCCTTAGCCACAGAATAGTCCACCTTTCAAACCCATATCTCTCCAATTTAGAGAGAAGGATGTTATGTGGGACTGTGTTAAAATCCTTACAGAAGTCCATGTAGCTGACATCACTCTGTCTTCCCTTGTCAACTGCTGCAGACACTCCCTCACAGAAGGTCACCGGAGTGGTCAAGCGTGATTTGCTCTTACTTAAGCCAGGCTGGCTGTCTCTGATCACCTTCTTCTCTTGCATATGCTCCAGCATTGCTTCCATGAGGATCCTATCCTAACACAGAAAGAGTTTCAAAAGTGTCATACAAAGATGGCCATTTATTTAACATTTAACATTTAAATGTTCTCTGCTCTCATCAAGCTAGTATCTCCTTGTTGATGATTATCCATTCTTCCTTGTATCATAGTCCTGTAGGCAGAATAGAATTACTTTTTTGCCTGATCCAAGATCTTACCCGAGCCACAGCCTCATACATCTGCTTCATCTGGTTTTGGGCTCTTTGTAGCGTATGCACGCTGTACATAGGCATCCCTTGAAACTTTTCACATGATGGTTAAGTAGTGGTGATACAAATGAAATGCTTTGTTTGTGACACCATATGGTGGAGGGGATGGCTGTAAAATAGCTACATGGAAAGAGAAATTCATCCATTTCATAGAGACCTACTCACAGCCTAAAAATATCTTACTTAGGCAAGGCATATAGCCTCTGTTCTGCCACCCTTCTGCCTAGAGATTTGAAAAACCCCTCAAAGAGTAATGAAGTTGGTTAAAAAGTAAGTAATTAATATTTTATAGGAGTGACACCGTTGGCTTTAACTGTTCCTTTTCCTCCTCTGTAGAGGACTGCTTGTTTTGGCTTTTCTCAAAATTCTCTAAAACTTTTTGAAATTTCTTCAGCCAAAGATCAACTCCTCTGTATCAGTTTTCCCTAAGCAGAAGTCTCAGAGTCTGAATGCAGCTGTGGAGACACCCATTAAAGAATAAAGAAGAAAATGCAAGGGAAAATCCCAACAAACCAAAGCCAATTTAGACCTAATTTATATGTTACTTTCAGTGTTCACAGAAATGTAGCAAACTAGAGGAAAATAATTATTTTTTCATTTTGTTTGTTTAGCCATGAGTGTAGGTGTGTAGGGGAATGCCATATCAAAGTTTTGCTTTTCCAACTTAAAGGTGTACAAAAGGTTAACAAGCAGAGATAAAGAAAAAAATAAAAAGCAAAAAAAGAAAACAAAACCAAAAGGAACAGAGAAGCATAGACAGGGGGGAAAAAATTTTAAATCAGGAGAAAATGAAAAGTTACAAGGCATCTGCTTTCAAAGACATAAAGGAGGAGTAGCAGAGATACAACTGAGAGAAGTAGAATCCAAAGGCCCATGAAGACAAAGGCAATAACAATGGTCATGGCTTCAGGCTCATCCCTTTTCCACGGTTTTAATAATCTAACATCTCTGGAGTATATATCCATCATCTTTCAGTACCTCCAAGACAGTCCACCAGTGAACATTGAGGGAACTAGTGTTTTACTGAGGAAATAAAAGCAGTATATAAAAGTTTAAACCTACATTTTGCTATTTAGGATATACAGTAAATGATTAGAGTTTATTAATTAATCTGGGCTTTCATAAACGACCAATGTATTTGAGCAGGTTTTTTTCACTCTTTTTTAGAAGAATAAGTAGCATGCAGACATTTTAATAACCTCATGTCTCAAGTGTATGTATTTCTAGTAGCTGCAAGAGGCATGATTCATCTGTCGACCACTCAATTTTTTAACTTGAAGGATAGTAAGCTATTTAAACAGAAGGCGAGAAATGTATGATGAGAAATAAAGAGGTCGTCCTATTTTTAAGAACTTAGCCTGCATCTCCTGGTTTTACTTGTTAAATGTTCTCATCCTTGATAAAATTATAGGCTACCTGCTGTCAAGCAGAAATTAAGATCATATGAGTAAGTATAACCAGGTAATATGTAACCAGGCAGCTGGTCTCATTCTTGCATCTTCATGGCTTATAGGATTAAAGCATAACAAGCAGAAAAGTACAGGGATCACAGTTACACAGATCAATCTTCACTTAGGATTGTTACTTTGACATGATCCAAGTAAATTCTTTTTAAGATGTAAGGATGTGGTTGCCACTTATAGTGATTAAGTGTAATCTAATTTCATTCAATATATTACAATATAACTTTCTTTCCAGGTTCTTTTCTGAAGATTCAGGAAATTTTACACTTACGTGTTTCTGCTCACTGGGAACCTCTTTCTAGAAACTTATTAAAGCAGTAAATTGAGTAGGGGAGAAAGGTTACCAGTTTTCTTTCTTCAAAATTATCAGACAAATGCTATTATAAATAAATTTAAATATTCTGCATCTCTTACATCTGCCCTACCGAGAAAGTTAATAAAGTCCTACACTCAGTTTGTCTTTCTGAAGGCTTGAAATCTTGTCTTGACTAGACTCCCATATACACGGCTAGTAGGTCAATATGAAATAGACCCAAACCCAGACAGCATCAAAGCAGATCTCTTTGAGCTTTTCCTCTGAGGTAAGAACATTAAAATGACTGACAAAGTTTAGTATTTAAAATTTAGTTTAAAAATGAAATTAACTAATACCGTATTTTTTTTAAATAAAGGAACCACAAGATGATATATAAATAGAAAATAGAAACAATAATATAAATGTAAATAATTTAAGAAATCTTTCTCAGAGAAACCTTTATCAAAGCTCGCTACCTGGAACTAGTGAAGCTTATATAAATATCCAAATTTCTCAGCGAAGGATAAATTAGAATATAAAGATTAGACAATCTGTTAGGAAGTGGGGTGTTGCTGTTATGTCATGACTTTTCCGTTTTTCCAGTAGAAAAAATAGTGTGCTCTTTTCTCTAAGGCTCTGATGGCCATACTGCTCAGTTTGTACTGATGAAAACTGTCTATAAAGAAGAAAAAATTAAAGATCCCATATTATTGTATTTAGCATGATTAATCAAATAAGCTACATGAATTTACCCTTTGCAAATTGCACTGCACATATAAATTCGATTGATGACTGTGGTGAACAGTTTGTGAATTATATCATGATTAATGGAAACTGGGAAATTTCAATCCATGCTCTTGCCAGAGATATGAAATAGTGTGTGCAGTTGTATATGGCTTCCTGGCTGAAGGCTTGACACTCAGGCAAATAAATGAGTCTGGCAAGCATCTGGCCACTGCCTTTACAAAGGAGCCTGCACATGTCTTTGCAAGTGAAATTACCTGTAAGAAAAGCACGTAAAATCTGTTGATTAGCTCATAAATTTGTACTCTCCCTTTATCTCCCACCTAAGTCAGGGAGATAGACTTAAGCTGGGGAGGCTTACATCCTTCTCTTTAATTTCTGAGTTTTCTAAGTCTGTCTAGTAGGAAGTACTGTCCAGGCTGCTCCCTATTTCAGTCTGCTACTTAATCATATTACTTTGTTGAGAAAATGATAATATTTAGTGCATCTCCTTGCACTGAAAATTCCCACTCTAACATTTGAGTGTTTTCCCAATAATATCAGCAATGTAAGCTCACACACCCCATGAAATCTCTGTCTCTCATTTTAAGACAAATTTCTGCTTGGGGTAAGTGAGTAGAGAGCATAAAAGACAGAGCATGCAAAAGAAAAAGGAGTACTGTCAATGCTTTTTCTCAATTAAATAAAAGTCCAGCTGTATCTCACTTCCCCTATTGTTAATCTTTGGTCAGTCTCTGAGTCCTTTCTCCCCCTGCAGACTTATTCTTTCTTAACTCTCACATCTTTGCCTCCATTAAGTCTTAACACTTTATAGCTAGAAGCTTTTTCTTCATGGCCTCTCCCCATGATATCACTCCATTACCTGAGTCCCACACTGGCTTCTGACTTCCTTCCACAATCACTCTCAAAATCCTTTTTCTTGTCTTCAAGGCCCTATTCCTGCCTATTTCTCTCCCATGTCTCTCTTATTTTGATGCCTGTGTGTATCTTATATTCTTTCAACCCAGAAGCATGACTTTCTCTAGCTCAGCTGTGCAATCTGTGCTGAAATATCATACACACAGCCCCCATATTTCAGCTTCCGGGATTTGGTAAAGAACATTAAAAAAAAAAAAGGAAAAAGACATGCAATCCTCAACATTGCTGTAATCAAACTTCAGATAAAAACATGTAGTAATTGGCTTTATCATAATAAAATTGAATAGAGCTCCTGGCAGTATTTTAACTTCAAGATAACAAACCACATAAAAGTAGTGATGGCAAAGACTAGGAGACTGAAAGCTACTATTGTTTGTCAGCATGTAGACCTTCCTCTCAAGCAAGCTTAATGATGTATCACATCTCCCACATCAGTTGTTTTCTGAAATTGTTTCCTAAAATTGATGAAAATAGGACTAATACCGTGCTCATCATTTACACTGGATCTTTAAAGAAGCAAAAGTCTTCCCCTATCTTTGAGACCTGCTGAGGTGGTCTTTGGCCTAGATTAGATATTTATTGTCCTGCCAGACCAGAAAGACACCCACAAAACCCCTCAGTAAAGCTGTAGAAAAATCACATATCTTTACAAAAATAGGAGAACCCCCAGAATTAAAGCAAAAGGGCATGAAAAATATTAAATAGAAAATATGGGGTTTCAAAAATATTTTTAAAGAGGACACATTACTAAAAGTAGTTCCTCTAAAACAAATAAATAATTTTAATTCCCTGTAAAAATCTGTGAAAAGAAGGTGGAGCTCATAAAACTTCAGTTTTTGAAATTCCAGCCTGTAAACAATCTAATCTGAAATTCAAGTGCCCCATAAAAACCTTTCCAAAAACCCCATGGACGTCAGGACAGTAAGGATGTAATGTCAGCCAGTGATGGAAATTCCACTGAAAACAAATGTTTTGTCCAAGATATTGAAGATACAAACCTTGACTGTTGAAGTCAGCAACAAAGTAACCATAAATTTCTCAAGGGCCACAATTTCAAACTGAATTTTTGTAAGAAAAGTGACCGTGAAGATAAACAAATTGTCAGAATTTTCCACTGAACATGCTATATATATTTCATATATATATATTCTCCAGTAAGTGCATACACAAATTTCTTTTAGCATTTGAAGAGCTAAAAATATATACAAGGGAAGTAGAAAGATGTTACATAAAAAACAATCTAAAAGTCTCATATCTCTATGTCTGTCCTACTATATTCTTTCAAAGCTCAATAATAAGCTATGGAAAAACAACTCACACATTTAAAATTAATATTTTCCATTTATTATTTTTTCACTGTTTATCCCCTTAAAGCTGCCTTGCTTTGGAAAGGACATTGAGGCCTTGCTGACAAGCACTGTGTTCTATTTTACTTTTTTCAGCAAAAACTTGAAAAAACATATACAGATAAATCTTAAAAGCCTTCTTCGGAGAAAGGTTAACCCTGGAGACAAAGGCCATTTTAAATGGAATAGAAGGTTTTTAAACAAGCCCATGAATATTGATCAACTCTCTTTATAAACCCCTTGTAGTGAAGAAGGGCCAGTATGCTGCCTTGTTTGGCACTAATACAGCTCTGTCCAAATGCAGGAGTAATGCAGAAAGGTGATAAGGGATTGCACAGTCTAATAGACAGGGTGATGATGTCCCCTTTCTTATATTTCCATCATTTCATCTCTATCCAAGAAATGGATGACTGAATAAGAGCCTTCAGCATGCTGGCGTCCTGGCAAGGGAAGCTTTCTTTCCAGGGCAGTAGGAAGGCACACCTCACTCTGACAATCTGACTTTGCTCAGATCTTTCTGCGTGTGTCTGCTGCTGTGTGCTTCCTCAGGCACCTGGAGAAGGAAGCAGACCAGACCTTCCATAAACATTGCTGTCCTCATTGCCCAACCCGTGAAGCAGAAAGCAACACTCAGGAAAAAGCCTGGTCCCAAGTTGTCCCTGGAATGTTCAGCTCTCATGTGGCTGGTACAGGCAGCTGAACCTGGGAGCTGAGACAGCTCTGGGGTCCCACACTGTGTACACAGGTCCATTCCTTCTACCAACACTTCCCTTAAAAATGGGAAATATTTATATGTGGTGAGGACATTACTCTTCATGGACAGACTCAGAGATCTGCTTTCTTGAAATTAAAGTACCTGTAGTAATTAACAACCTTTGCTGCTACTGAACTCTAGTGGGATGGAATTGTGAGCCTGAGAAGATTTTAGATGTCATTACCCCTCCCTTGTGTCATCATTCTTTCAGTTACTCATTGGCACACTCTTTCAAGAAAACATACTTGCAGGAGTAATTGAACTGTGCCTTACACTCAAATTCAACACAACTTTTCCTTTAGCTGCTTTTTGTGATTCATGGCAAGGAAAGATTCAAAAAAGTTAAGAATACAGAAAATTTCTTTTTGTTTCAGAATTGAAGAGACTAATACCTTGAAATGATCTGCTGCAGCACTTCATGAAAATCAGATTTCAGTTGTCCTTGAGAGGAAGACAGAATTGGAAATGTCCAGAGTAGCAATTTATAATAAACTGCTTTGGAAACAAATGTGACAGTCACAATTTTAATGAAAAAGAGTGAGGCTAGAAAACTCAGGTTATGTTTTCAAAGTCTCTGAAGCCTCCAAATGAGATATTTGCTGCCTCAATAATAAATGCAAGACCTACACTTTGCAAAGAAAATGAAACAAGTAAAAAAATTATGATTGCCCTGACAGGAATCAAAAGGCAAAATCGTGAACTGCTTATGCAGAGAACTTATCCCACTGTCTGATGCAAGTTTTTTTGCCACCACGTTTCTTTTTCTAGTGCTATTTTTGTATATTGATGTTGTTTTATTTTTCTTATTTCCCCCTTGAACTTTAGATCTTGTGGACAGAGACTTTAATTTCCATTCCTGTATAATCAGTGTCTTGCTCATTAGGGACATGATATAACATTGCAGATTTTAAATGTTCGTGACAGAACAAGAGAGAACCTATAAAAATTACACAGCCTGATAGTTATTGTGTTGTTTTTTTCATGCAATGAAGAGACTCTTTGCTGATTGCATTATAATTGCTGCAAACCTTTCAAACTGTATGAGATATGTGTTCATTTTGTATTACTGCTATTATTGCCAATATTCTTGTTTTACTACCTTGCAGTCATTGCTACTGCTGTTTCTGCTACTACTGTCATTATTATTCATGTATTTAATATTATTGATGATATTTGTCCCAAATCAATGATCAAAACAGTGAGCATTAGCTTTAGACTCTGCTTGAAAAAGGTAGTAGAAAAAATTCCAAAAATTAATTTTAAAAAAGCCAAACAATCCATAAAAACATCAAAAATTCAGTTAATGCCTCAGTCCTATGAATGTCTTTATTTATAGGATTGTTATTCTTTGGACGAAAGATATGGTACTATATTTGGGTCTCAGTGGTCCAGAAAATAGAGAAGAAAATGAGGGGAAGGATTAAATATAAGCGAGAGAACCATACATGAAATGATAAAAAGCCAACCAAATCTTACATATTTATGGCTGACCTTGTTTTACCTCTGATATTCTCTCAAAAGTAATGAAAACAAATCCTCTTCCATGAGATGCAGTTTCATAATTTGCAGAGGCCACACCCCTCTACTAAGGATAGATACTGCTAAGGATCTTCTCAAAACATAACTCAGGTTTTGTCCAGTTGAACATTTAATTGTATAAACAGTAAGTAAAAGACCTCCTATCTGACCTGATATTGTTAGCATTTTCATTTCACAGTATGAAGAAACATGAATTCAAAACATTAATGAAGTTAAGAAAAAGAAATAAAAACAGTAACTTCAATGGTTTTTGAGAAAGTAAATATTTATCTGAGTGATTCCTCTTTGTATGATCTCTGTAATTACACAGTTATTGCTTAAAAAAGCAGTAACAAGTGTCTTAAAAAAAATTAAATTGACAATGCATAAATACTTTAGTAACCGCTTCCACATTACAAAACTGAGTAGAATCAGAGAAGAGCATATGCAAAACATTGCATCAAGATATCTCTAGTGGGTTGATCATCACTGGACATCAAGTGCCCACCAAAACTGTTCTATCAGTCCCCTCCTCAGCTGGGCAGGAGAGAGAAATTACAATGAAAGGCTCATGGATGGAGTTGAGGACAGAGAGAGGTCACTCAGCAATTACCATCACAGGCAAAACAGACCTGACGTGAGGAAATTTGTTTAATTTATTAGCAATGAATTCAGAGTAGGGCAATGAGAAACAAAAATTAAATCTTAAAACACCTTCCCCCTATCATTCATTCCCTTCTTCTTGGGTTTCTTTCAACTTCACTCTCAATTTGTCTACCTTGTCTGTCCCGGTGGCACAGGGGGATGGAAAAGGGGATTGCAGTCAGTTCATCACACACTGCCTTTGCCGCTCCTTCTTCCTTGGGAGAGGGATCCTCACTCTCTTCCCCTGCTCCAGTGTGGGGTCCTTCCCATGGAAGACAGTTCTCCATGAATTTCCTCAGTGTGAGTGGTTCCCACTGGCTGCAGTTTTTCACAAATCACTTCAACATGGGTCCCTTCTACAGGGTCAGAATTCCTTCCAGCAAATCTGCTCCAGTGTGAACTCCTCTCTGCATAGGTCCACAGGTCCTGCCAGGAGCCTGCTCAAGCACAAGCTTCCATGAGGTCACAACATCCTTTGGGCATCTACCTGCTATGGTGTGGTGGATCCTCCACAAGCTGCAAGTGGATCCCTGCTTTCTGTGGACTTCCATGGGCTGCACGGGAACAACCAGACTCACCAAGGCCTGCAAGGGAATCTCAGCTCCAGCACCTGGAACACCTCCTCTCTGCCCTTCCTCATTGACTTTGGTGAATGTAGAGCTATTTCTCTCATGTGTTCTCATTCCTCTTTTCTGGCTGCTCCATTTTGTCGCAAGATTTCCCCCCCTTTCTTATCTTTTTCTCATTTGTTCTTCTGAGGTGTTACCAACATTGGCCAGCAGTGAGTTTGTCTTGGAGTCAACTGGCATTGACTCTACTGGACATGAGGGAAGCTTCTGGCAGCTCCTCACAGAACCCATGTGTTAGCTCCCTGTGCTACCAAAACCTTGTCATGAAAAGCCAATGCAATATCTCTGAGATGAATGTATGAAAACACCATAGCCACAGATAGTTCTTGCTTGAAAAGTAGTGAGTTATTTTCCAAGAAGTAAAAGAAAAGCTAATAATTTCTTCTCAAGTGCTTGATTATATAGAGTTGGCAGAGACAGTACAAAGTCAAAAGTAATGTCTTTTTTGAAGAGTTGAAATTTTTCACATATTTATTCCTTATAACTTTGCCTGGCTGTATGTGCACACAACTGAGCTCACCTACACTATCTAAAAAAGTTCCCACCGTCAGTCCTCATCCTGTTCAGCTTTATGGGAAACTTGGCATTAAATCATATAAATAATGCATGAAGAAGTCATTGACACAAGTAAGAGTGGTTGTAAGGAAGCAAATAAAGGAATCCCACTCTGAGTATTTTATTAGCAAAACAAAAATCAGAGAAGATACCAAGAAAGAAAAACACTCCATCTCACACTTGCCATCAGAGAATTGTTACCTTTGATCTTAAATTTTAACATTTAATGTGTTTGAATTGCATTTTTAAAATAATTTTGCTAATGCACAGGGATCCTGAAATGCATGTGTAAGTCAAAATGCTCTTCATTGGCCTGAGTCTTGCTCAAGTAATTCATTGCCTATCCACAGATAGATCTTCTTTCTCCAGGCTTTGTCTGAACACTGCTGTCATGGTTTGACACTGGCACGATGCCAGTGCCCCATGAAAATATACTTCCCTGGTGTTTGCTGTGAGATGTGACCAGGAAATAAGCAAAGCAGGCCTCTACCTTAGAAAAAAAAGTTTATTAACTAAACTACAAAAGAAAAAACCACACAGACACACACGCACACACACACCTGGAAAATGAAAACTCTACAAAAAGCATGTCCTCCTCCCCCCACCACATTTCCAATACATCTTCCAAATTTCAAGTCTCCATCCATCACCCTGTAAATACTCAATTTCAGTCCATCAAGAGGAGAGGAGTCCTTCTTGGGGCCATGGTGACCTCTTCCTTGCATGCCCAGTGCTCTCACCACTGGACATGGAACAGAGCTGCTTCAAGGGTTGTCCTTTTAAGGGTGCTTTGACCAGTTCCAAAAAAAAAGCACAGTTTTCTCTCATCTCGGGACCTCTTGTCCCCCCCATACTTGTCTACCCCCTGGGGCCGGGGGGTCTCCAAAACTGAACCCTCTCAGTTCTGAGCCATCGCCTCCCCCCTGCATGCAGCCTCTGTGTCACGAGGAAGCATGGTTCTGTCCATGGCTGTACCAAAAAGAGTCCAGCAACCAGCTACTCCATCATCTCTTTCCGGCCTCTTCTTTACTCTCCCAGCCTCACTCACCGCTCCAACTGTCATTCTCTTGCCCATTTCCTCTTTATCATCCACTCCATCTCCCCTCCGGGAAAGGTCCAAATGCTCTGTGAGGTCTTCATTGTCCAGAAAAGGGTTAACAAACTCCTGCACTCGGCCAGGCTCCTTCCCTGCTGCACTCCCCCCTTCCCCCTCCTTCTTCACAGGCCGATATCACTTCAAGGCCACAGGCCCGTACTGGCTTTCTCTCTCTCATCTTCTAGCTGGGGTGGGGGGGCGGGTTGCCCAAATCTTCTCGGGGCCTCTCTCCCTCTGTCTCTCCTGGGGGGGGGGCTGCCCAACGCCTCCTGGTGCCCCCACCACCCTTCCATCCTGAGGGGTCAGGCCTACCTCTGCCGGGCGCAGGTTTCCCCTCCCCCGCCCAGCTCGAAGCCGGGTAGGGGAGGCCTTGGCTCTTCGCTGGCCGGAAATCAAAGAGAGAGAGAGCCCAAGGGAGTGCTCTGCTTCTAACCCCTGTGTTCTCAGAGGCGCATCCACCCTCAGTGGCCAAGCCTGGTGTCAATTTAGAATCTGAACACCTATTGGCCTCTGGCCACTCCATTCCCAGAAAACCTGCTTCCTGTAAACCCACGACAACTGCCCTTCTGCTTTCCTGCTCTGTCAACACACATTTTTTGTCTATAGTGACTGGTCTCCATCCTGTCGAGTATCACTCACCAAACTCTAGACCTTTGCCAGCATGAGGTAATGCTACTTGCCACACTCCCTCACATATTGTTCCTTTGTCACTTTTGAAGCACACTGCCAACAACACAGTATGAGTAATAAACATCAGAGCGTACTCTTGCATGTCTCAGTTACCACCTCTTGGTTCATTTCACAGCCACCTTACAAAACCAATAAATTAAAACCAACAAAAACAAAACAAATCCCTAAAACCTAGAACTAAACATAATCTTTTTTTCTTTTTTTTCTGAGTCTTCTGAAATAGAAAAACAATTGATCAACACTTGAAGTAATTCCTATGGGTCAGAAAAACATCAATGAAAACTGTGTCCACCAGAGGAAGTCATATGTGTCATATATATACTCCTATGAACCATTGTTTCTGCACAAATTAAAGATAAATGAACAGTGGGTTATCCCATAATATTTTTTTCACTGAGTTACTGTAATTCATGTTAATATTTAATGATAATTTCCCTCATGTCTGGTAAGCAAAGGAAACCATCTTGGGCTGCCCACAATTTGCCTGTGCTTCCAGGGTAGAGTGAAAAAGATAATGCAGTGATGCTGAATTCCTATATCAGTAGATGATCTAACTAAAAGGATTAACACAAAATTAAAAGTTCTGAAGAAGGCAAGCATTATGACAACTCAAACCTTTCCACTTAGAAATACACAGGTGGGGGAAAAGCATCTCTTGTTCTAGGAAATACAGAAACAATAAAAGAAACACCATCTATTCCCAAGCTCTATCAGTATTTCCAAAAAGACGTTGCATCTGTCTACCTATCCATGCCAATGTAATTTTGCAGGAATAACTCAAGTTAGAGATAAAAGCTTTGAGAATGTCCAGTAAAGGAGCTTTTAATCAAGATGTTTAATATTTTAGAGAAGGTTGGTTTTTTTTAATGAAAATAACTTTCATTTTCTAACCAAACAAGAAAAAAGGAGTATAGTAAAAAAAGTTATCAAAACTGTTCTAAATTTGCTATAAATACAACTGTATAATGTAGAAAGTAAGAAAATATGAAGTAATTTTTAACCATCCTGTGTACTCCATATTTCTAACACTACCAATCTTTATGAGGAATATCTTTTTTTCTTCCAAGTGATAAAGAAATTATGTGTGCTCAGTATTTAAAATGCACTATAGCCTTGCACGCTAAATTTATCGCATATTCACCACTAATATCACCATGAAGCTGAATAGTTGACAATCAATGAAGGACCTTATGTTATATAATCCCTAATTTGGTAATAATGAATATCTGTGACAAAATCTGAAAGCGAAATTCACTGTTAGTGAATTATTGAGAGCCTCTACTTCAATGTATAGTTAAAGATGCATTCACAGCAGTCAGTGTGTGAAACTGAAAGCCATCAAATATGGGCAAGAAAACTACTAGGCTTCATCAAGGGTTTCAGAGAGGTCGATTTTTTGTTCAATGGAGATTGAAGAAGCAAATCTCACATCTTCCTGTTTATTCTGTGATATAGCCAAATTTTAAAACTTCTACAAGGAAAATATTTCTTTCCTATTTGCTGCACCCTAATTTTTGACAATTTCAGGACTTAAACTTCTCATCAAATACTACCAATCATTTGTAGTGCATAAAAATGCTGAGCAGTGGATGACATTATCCCTTGAATTTTGTGCTGCAGAAGTGCAGCTAATCAGACAAGATATTTCTATTATTTAGATGAAGTTTGTGTACTGAGTCCAGCTGGGAAGGCCTGCCAGTTAAGGTGGAGGAATATAAAAGTGCACTAACATATATCATGTTTCATGGTGAGATGAAATGCAACTTTGGAAACAGGTTTGACATTTGAGATATCCCTGTGTTGGAAAGGTAGAATTTGTTGCAGACACGAAAATGCTCAGTATGTGCATCTGGAGGAAGCTGTGCACAGCTCTCTGAAGCACCCCTGGCAGCTGATAATGGAGAGCTGTTGGCAGTGTTTAGAGAGGCAGATGCTTACCTGTGCTCCTACAGTGTGCAGTCTTGGCTTGATGACAAGGTGAGAAGAAGGACAAGCCATCACAGAGTGGGGGCAATTGGCAGCTGGTACCCTGTTGGGGAAGGGTAAACGGGTCACCTAGGGCTTCTTACTCATCTGTAGCAGAGTCATCAATCTGTGCCAGAAATATGTGCTTTTCAGGAGATAAAGCAATTCCTTATACAGGACAATGGACAGAAATTAAAAAGTTGATAAATTTAATGAGAATTAAACAAATTGTTTAATGCAGTTTAGCATGTGATATATTGCAGACTGAAAAATATAATCTCTACCATAAAATTGCATCCAGGCAATGTGTACTAATGTGTACTAAATAAATGCAGGGCTTGTTGAGACAAGAAGCAGGTGTTGCACTGGCAGTGTTCAATGTCAACTGGATGCTGTTGAAACTCTGTAGAGGGCACATCCCTAAAACGTGCTTCCTCATACCTTTCTCTTGTTCAAGCTGCAGGGCAGGTTGTCTTATTTCCCCATCTTATGAAAAGAGATTATAGTTCATGAGTTGTTTATCATGACTCACTGATAGTGTGGAAGGTCAAAACCAGGAATGTGTTCAGTAAGCCAGAAAACAAAGAATACCTTTACGCACAAAAAACTCCCTCAAACAGACATCAAGAAAAAATAAATAGGCCACCTGAACCCTTTTCTCTTAGCAGTGTTATTTTATGTTATCTTGCTGTGGTTGGGTGTATTTCCATCAAAGGTAATACAGCAGACCATGATACTCTGAAGTTGAAAGATCAGTGGCGAAGAACATACAAGGCATACAAGCATGTTTAGTTCATGCTTAGTCACCGATTTATTCAGGAGTTCATTGTCAATTTTAATAGTGGCAAAAAGGTTTTTTTAAAACATTTTTAAAAACTTGGAGTACTAAATACTGAAGTATCTTATGATTTACATTTATTTAAAACTCAATGATAGTGGAAACTTTAGGCAAGAAGGACACATGAGGTATAACTTTTCTTGTCCTTGGTTAAAGATGAAACCACCTAAGGCACTGGTATTCAATATGTCTTTAAATTTGAGAATGGCCAATCATGGATAGTGAGACAGATGTCATTTGAATAAATTAACAAAGAGCCAGTGATGCACGAGTTGCATAATGTGACAGTACAAAGACCATTCCTTTGCCATATCCATAGGATTGTTTCCTACTGTCCTCACTGGAAAAAGGGGTCCAGGTGTTTTGATCAAAAGACTAGAGTATTTAGGCACATCATAAACAATTGTTGAGTCAAAAAATTTGATTTGTCTGTTAAGTTTTGCTGAAAATAATTTTCATCAAAAGGCATTTACTAATTTGTTTTCAGTAAGCAAACTTTTATTGAAATTCAGTGTACTTTCCAGGCTAAGCAGTGTTTTCAATCAAATTCACTGAGAATTATGTATTCTGGTATCTTAAAACATTCTGAGGTCGTTCATATTGTCCAATGGATCAACAAATTATAGAGGTTTTTCTCCTAGTAAAATTAAAACATGGCATCTGATGAAGCATTCAGTGAACTGACTCATATTTTGTGTCATCATCTGCATGAAGTGTCTACAAATAGGTGAAATTTAACCCCTGGAGAGATGAAGAACGTTGTCATTAATGAAAATAGGAGCAAAACTTACAGATGTCAAATCCAATGATTCCCCTCTCTATAATGGTTGTGGACATCCCAAAGCAGAACTATAGCCATTATAATCATTCACATAAACTTATGACTGGACTGGTGTGGGCAGCATTTACTCCTGTCAGTTAACGTATGAAAGCTTATTCAGACTTACAGTCAGAATAACCCAGGTCTGTACAACTTTACAAAACCTGTTCCAATGAAAAACACAGTCCATTACAGTCAATGTTAATGATAATCAAAAATTATAGGTTGGACATCTGCTCTAGATTTTCCAAGTGATCCTTAGAGGTTTTCTTTCCATTTAGCCAGTGTCTTTCTATAACCATTATTTTTAATTTTTTTACCTTTGCATGGTAATAACTCACTGAATGAGTCAAAATTAGCTTTGATCAAAATGATGAGGTATTCATCACTTGTGAAGATGACTTAACCCCATAATAAAACCTAATACAGAACCAAAAAAGTAATAAATATGAGAAAGTTTATCTACAGACTTCTGCCTCATTTTCCCTTAATCAATTTTGATCAGCTTCTTCATCTTACACCACTTTGAAGGAAAGCTTAGACTGTAATGTTGCCAAGGCTGCATCTAGAAATGTACCTAAGACTGTCTAATCGAATTGCATCAAACAGACAAACTTGTGGAGGGGTGTCATTCTCGTTTATATTCCAGAGCAACCCATGACATTATAAGAAAAAGGTTAGCAGGGAAATATATATATTTTCTCACTTTGGATAAGTGCAAAAATAGGTTCCTATGTTTGGGAAGATCAACCTGGACATTCAACCTGGACATTCATACCAAAGAAGAAATAAAAAAATATTTCAATGCATTATATGTTTAATGTATTCTTTAAAGGGAGATATTTGCACTCTATCCATTATATTATTTTTTATTTGGCATAGCTGTTCTTGTATATTAATTTTCTCCACCTCTCAATGCTCAGTCCACATCATGTAAATGTTTTCTGGACAGTTCTGGAATTTTAAAAGTGGGAACAATGATGTCAATCATCTCTTCTAAAAATGCAGTCATTTTTAGTAACTTCAAGAATCTGCCATTTCTTCATTAAACATATTCATTATAAGGACCAATACTTCTCTATATTGCATTCTCCTATCATAAGTTTTTGAAGAGGAAAAAGAAAAAAAGGAAAATAAACCCACATATTGTTAACAATCATGGAAAAGGAGCATCAAGTTTCACTGAAGAATTGTTCCTCATCATAGTTACAGTAATATCTCATCTGTAATATTTCATATTAGTTCTTTCAAGCTCATAGAGGTCAGGTAGCTTCTACACTATAGGTATATGTCATAATCATCTCAGATTCCTGATGCCCCTAAACCTCTTGTTGAGATTCAGCACAAGTCTGGGTATAAGACAACCATGATTTTTAAAGTGAGAGAGCTATTCGATATCTTTAGTATTTTGCACAAATTTCACATTCTGTTTCAAGCTACCTTCTAATATGCAAAGTGAAATGTGTCAGTATTTTTGAGGGTCATTCATGTGTCCAAAACATAAGGGTAGATATGTATGCAGTGCCTTGACATAAGCTGGCCTTTCTTGCTAATTACTGCACTATGTTTGATCTCAAAATCACATATTTCTTGTCTTACACCACTGGTTATGACATAAAACAGGGCTACTGTGGCTTGGCTTTTCACTGCCACACATGAAATCCCTCTATAATTAATTAGTGTTGTTATAGCAACACCTTTTATGACATTGCTTGACACTCAAGGGAGGGAGTGACACAGGGGTGAACTGTATGAGAAATCATGTAGTAAATTTCATTCTTGAACTCCCTGACTAAATTTTTTTCTTTTTTTTTTTTTTTTTTTTTTTTTTGAATCCTGGGATTCAAAACCTGGGATGCTAAAACCTGCTGTCAAAAAGTCAAAAAGTACAAACATAGAATGTCTTTTTATTTCAAAGTAGTTGCTTTTTATATTATTTTTGTTTCCAGAGATTACAATCAAGGATAGAAAGTTCTTGCTCTGTTTTGCTGTCAGTAATGGATATCGCTCACTTAAATAGACAGTATTAAAGAGGTTTTCAGAGGTTTTCTTTGAAAATAGAGCTTCTGTCTTAGAAAAAGCTCTCCACAATGCATCACTTTCTGCTATGGAAAGCTTTTTGACCCCCATTAATTATTAGAAATCACTAAAACATTGAATCAAAAAAAAAAAGAAAAAAGGAAAAAGAGTCGAAGGACAAGTGTCATACCAGTTTTGCCAAAGGAGTTCCCATCCCTTTATTGAGGAATTATACACAACACTGAGCTTTGCTTTTAGGTGTCAAATAGAGCTTTGTGTGAGGGAACATTCTCCAGCTACCATGACTCTGCATGTTTATTACTGATGTGAAAAAAAACCCCATATATGTGTGAATGATCTCTCCCAATGTTGTAAAAGCCTCAGCAGTGACTCAGCTGTAGGTGCAGTTCTGTTGGGACACAACAGGCTCCTGTCACCACAACTCAGGTGAATTGCCCAAAAGTTTGCTGCTATCACAGCAGTTTATAAACTGCTAGAACAGGCAGATCCTGTACTGCCCCATTCCCTGTCTCTTCCCCACATCCCACCACAAACACACAGTTTATCAATTTGTTCTTTCTTTCCTCTTGGAGCCAGCACACTCAGGCAGCAGACATTGCCAGTTGTTTGATCAAGATGAGTAATTTGAATTTTTGCTCATCTTCTCTGAAAAGGAGTGGTTAGGATCTCCTGCTGCTACATCTGCAGCATGGAGCCCTCTGGGCTTCATTCTGTGATGCTCTTGTGCCATTAGTGAGACAATACAGCAAAATGAGAGATGAAAAACATCCTAAAACAAATGGTCATTAAGAATCAAAAAAAGATCCAGTGTTTTGCAGTACATTTATTACGCACATTATAAATAATTAACACTGTTGCTGTGTTGTTTGTTATTATTCTTATTATTATTAAATTTTATATTTATTACAAAAATATCTTATTTCATAAGGGATAAGGTAAAAGAAGTATATATCCCATAGTTCACAGTGTAGAAGCAAGCACTCATAAGTTCTTAAGTGATTTTTGAAACTAATTCCCAATGTCATTAAAATCTTTAAAAAAAGAAGGTGCCACTTCAATGCTTGAGAGCAAAAATAGGCATGTTTCTTTAGAGAAATCAACTGTGAAACCAGGAAAGTCTAATCCAGAATGTTAAATAATTTCTTAAAAACAGAGATTCATACTCACAGTAACTGTTAGTCTGTAGATTCTTTTATTCCTTCTTCCTGGCCAAATGAATCCAAGTCTGAATTTTGGCACAGCTTCTACATAGAAATGGATAAGGTGATCTTCCCGCCTGCTGTGCTATCTAGTGGTGTAAGTCTGCTTCACTAAGCTGAGAAATGGAAATACAAAGCCTGTCAGGGACAATGGGGAACAAAGCAGCCTGTTGAAATTTCTGATCAGTATATAAAAACTAAGAGTTTCTTTCTCTTACACCAGTGATTCAAAAGGAAAGTGGAAAGTGTTAAATAACAAGACAGTTGGAAAGATGTCAGTTCCATGTCTTCTGTATTATGCGCATTCTGAGATTGTCTCCAAAAATCAGCTCCAGTGGGATTTAGGCAGAGGAATATCTAATTTCTCAAGATCTCAAGAAAACTCAAATGCTGAACTAAAATGTGTGAGGATTTAGGAACCTCTGGGTATGTATTTCTTGTCTCCAGAAAACTTTGCATTTGATTGACAACAGGCCTATGGAGATCGTTCAGGGCTTTTCTGTACCATACTCTTCCTTACAGGTATCTGCAGAGTAAGTCCCACTTCACATTACTCAGTCCTTCTTTTAATATGGCCGTTAGGCATTTTGAAAATTTTATGTTACATGCCAAAAGCTGACAAGAAAAGAAAAAAGAAAAAAAGAATTGAATGGAAGTGGAAAAGCAAACTAACAAAACTGTTTAGCAAAAATGTCTCATTCCTCTTTTGTTCTACCTTCCAGAGTTTTGCTGGAAAGGAAATTTCTATAAGCAGGACTGAGATCCTGATTACATTTGATATTCAAATGGGCATCAGACAGTTATCTTTCTGTACCAATATTGCATTCACCAGTGTGTTGTCACCCTAAGTGCTGACAAAATGTGTGCTGGAAACCTCAATTAGCAAACTACAGATCTATTACAATAATACCATAAAAATAAATTCCTGTTCTAGTCTGAACTTCCTTTCTCCAGTGGGAAAAAAAGTATACAGTGATACAAGCAGCCATTTTCTGGCTGTGTAGTTCATAAAAGGAACAAGATCCACTATTTGTTTCCTTAGGTTGTATTACAATGTCTCAATTAAAATTAGCTTTATTTAATATTCTGTAAATATTACATAACATTTGTCAATGGTAAATATTCTTTTGAATGCCACTAAATACTAAAAAGGAGAGTTACTGCCATGTCTGTGATCCCTTGAAATGTGAGAATAAGTATGTAGGGGAGCACCACAGATAAGAAGAAATGGTAAACATGATGATAGGAGTTGTAGCTTAGCAGGGCAATTTTCTTACTTCTCCAAAAATTGATATAAATTGTTATAAATTATTATGTATTTAACAAAAATTGTAAGCTTGGCAAATCATTATGACACAGAAATATGTGTATCAATGTTTTAAGTTAAGAGAAAAACCCACAAACAAACAAACTAAAACAAAAAAAAAAGCAAGCAAAAAAAAACCCAACAACAAAATAAATTTAAAAATAACAAATAACATGAAAACTGAAGTACTTCTGAGTTTGAACTCTGTTAATAAAGCACACACTGATTCTAGGCAGTGGAGGTAGAGTTTTATGCCTGAGATGAAAAATCTGTATTTTCCTTTAAAGCGCATTTTAAGCTATATTTTAACTCTTAATTTTGATGTTTTTCTTCAAGAGGCTTCATGTGTACATTACCAAAAAAAGCAGACTGGAAGGATATTTTGTACAGTTTTTTCCTTGAGCTTATCTACTTCAACAAAACAAATAAAGCATCAGGAGTTAAAGACTTCTACATAAAGATGAGTTTGTCTGAAATTATTCATAACAACAAGCAGTATAGAAACAAGACACTATGTGACATAGGCATTTCAAGGTTGAAAATGAGTGATGTTGGTTTTAATGAGATAAAGAAAGATCTTCCATTGCTTCTCTTGATTTACAGGGATTAAGGTCACCTGCAGATGACTGGTTCCATCCCCATGACTTCCTACAAAGCCAAGAGAAAATGGTCACCTCTGTAGAGAACATTGTTCTCACCTAAACCTTTTTGTCCTTGGTCTCCATAACATTAGTGTGGTCCACCTCTCTTATGACTCACTGTGGGAAGGATGCTTTCAAAATTTCTCAAATGTTCCTACTCTTTTCCATTTGGGGCCTTTTTACACTTTAGATTCTGAAGCTGAAACAATATTCTTATCCAAATTCAGCAAGTCCTCTGCTGTTCTGTTCCTGTTCTCTCTATAACATCTTCCAAATTTCTTGGAAGGACAGTATCCTTTCTTCATTCCTTATAATTTCTTTGGTGGAAAAGAAGGAAATTAATGGTTGAATAAACATTCAACTAAATTATCTTTAAACATTTGGAAAGAGAAATCCTACTTCATATGTAGGGTTACTAAAAAGTACTGAAAATAGTATGTGAATTTTGATATTATTGTTTTCTTCTCACAAGTCAGAAAGAAAGCTTTTCAATCTTCAAGAAGGATTAGATGAGGTGTATGCTCAAAAAAAATAATTTCAAGGATTTGGTTTCATTGTGAATATCTGAGAGATTTTGAAAGGGCCAAATTCACACAATGAATAATCCTATTAAATTAATACCTGAAACCAAGTGGAAATATACCTGGCTATTACTATGCTACTATATTCCCATAGTATTCTGTTACTAGCCCAAACTGAACAGAAGACTTCATCAGGTATTTAAACTTGGGACTACTCTCTGAGGCAGTTGCCTGCCAAGTGGGATATGTGCACTCCCTGAGGTGTGCAAGACAATCCATTGGGGCGTGGGAACAAAGGGGATTTTGTACCATTAATAAGTCAAATTAATTAAAAATTTTAAAACCAATATTTATTCCATTTGCATGTTTATTGTAACTGATTTTAATGTATATTTTTCCATATGTTTTATAATGTATATAAGATGTTGGTGATGGGTTCATTTTGGAACCTGCTAGAATCAGATGTGTGATACAAGGGGAGGGACCCATGCTTCACCTCAGAGAAGCCACTTCTGAGGCTCACTCTCCTGCTGCCAGAACCTTACTGGGTAAACATAAGACATTTGTGTATAATTTATAAATAAGTAAATATATATACATATTCTGAGGATGAATACTAAGGGTTTTCTTACTGTTAGACATGTGCAATCAAAAAATTGAGAGACCACTGCTCTACAGTTGTTAGTTATATTGTTTTCACACACTGCCTGGTCATCTTGAAGCTTGAGCTGATCATTCTTACCTCTGCGTAGGTGATGTAGGTGCCACTCTGAAACCTTCATCTATTTCTCAGTCAGGCAAATTAAGCTAAAAAGTGTTCAAAAAGGACCCTCTTTTTTTTCATTGACTACCAATGCACCTGCAGGATGATTAGTTCAGATGTTGACCGCTGAGCAGTAGAAATATAAAGCTATGTTAGAGGAGCCCTCCTGCTTGAATCTACCTGGAGCATATTCTCTGTGGAGAAACTCTGATTCTTCTACACATGTTAAGAGAGATAAGCATTTTCTGATGTTTTCATTTGTGACATACAGTATTCAGGCCAACTTTAAAGAATTTGTAATGAATAAAATTTCTCTGATGGAAGTCTTACTAGTTCCTTCCTTTAGATTAATTGAGTTTGATTAAATTAATCCCCTAACAAAGCTGGTCCTTATTGGGTCACTGCTTTTTCTACTTTTTTTCATTACAAACATTTTAGTAGTAAGAAAAGGAGTGGTGCACTGAGTAAAACTGGAAGGAAATAATTATTTTTTTTATTATTTTAGTAATTTTAAATGCCTTATTCACAAAGGACTAATCAACATACTCTCTGTCATGACCAGACATCTGTAGTAAAGAAATTAATGAAACACCTACCAGGATTTAGTGAACATTATTGATTTAGTACAATTCTAAAATTGTTTACATATTATCAGAGAGGTAGCAGTGCAAGGGCAGAGTTACATGATTATTGCTGATATTTTTCTCTACATACTAAATGGGCACAGGCAGGCGTGCAAGTAGAATACATTTCAGTTCACCATAACATCATGTTTCCTTTTCATAAAAATATATATCTTTAATATTAGCTCTGCAAAACACTTCATATTTATTTGATTTTTTTTTATTTTTATAGTGGCTGATCTCTGGCTTCTGAAAAGACTTGTTAGGAGCTGTAAGTTGTTCTGTAAAGGAAATTAATATAATTTGTTTCTTTGGTTTTATTTGCTTAGCACTTGTATTTCCTACACCTTTTCTCTCTTTGAGGAATGAAAAGAATATAACTGAAGAATTTTATATACAGCCTTTTTTTTCATTGTCTTTCAAACTGGAATTAGAAATATAAGATATTCTAGGGATTTGGGGAACAGCATGCTGAACTGATCTAGCATGCTGAGCTGATTTAGCATTCATGGCAAACACTTGATGTCTTACATTTAAAATAGCTTTTTTGTTTTAGCAGTTGGATGTAAGAAGCTGTCTCAGTCACCACTGGCTGTTCACTAGCATGTCTATGTCCAATGAGCCAAACCATCAAAACTATAAATGCTCTGTCATATAAAGAGTAACTAGTTTTAAGGGAAATCATGATAAAATATTGTCCTAAAGGTAGACCATTTACTGAGATACGGATAAAATGCCTGAAGCCTGAGACTGAAGACTATTATTACACAATAAAAGTAACAACTCTCTCCAGGGGAAATAATTTTATACAGCTATAGCTCAGAAAAGTCACCACCTCATTTATTACAATTTTCTCTTTCTTTCTTTTAAAATGAATGGTGTAAATCTTTCCTGGACAATTCTCTTAAACAGGCTTGGTTGAATTATTCATTCTGAGTAATATTTGTTGTCAATTTAGACTTTATTTTATTCACCAGTTTCTGCAAGCTGATCTGGAAATGAAAGCTTGGCCTGAGTGAAGTCAGTGAGAAATTTGCTATGTACTTCAAAAAAGGCTAAACTTCATCTTTTTTATTTATGATATGCTCAAATTTTAAAATCCTGTTGATGTATATGAGACTTTGAGAAGGTACAGAGTTTGAGTCTAACCCTTAATTAGAGGGGGTTTTAGTGTGTTTTCTCTTTTAAAAAATTCTAAAATTATATGTTTGTTTACTCTAAAGTAATGAAAATATTAGGGGATGACTCACACAGACAAGTCTTCAGTCCACTATCACGCAAACACATTCAAGACAAAGGTGATAAAATGCTAGAGAAAAAAATGTTAAAAGCTTTGTGCACGTTAAAATCAACTCTCCAGATTTTATGTTGATGCCTAAATTGGTATTGTAAATTTGTCACAATTCTCTAAATTTTAGCAGACAGCAAAAAAAGGTCAAATTTAAAAGCAAAGATCATCAGTAAAAGGAATGTAATCATTAACAGCAAACAAAAGCTAGTGATTTTAATGCACCATTATATAGCATGAAAAAAACCCTAACACCTAAGCCACACAATTGATTAGGAAGAAACATCGCAGCCCAAACCAGAGGGGATTACCAAACACTATTGGTAATTACCATTAGAGAACTTGATGTAAGCTAGGCTATGCTTGAGATACAGTTTTAACCTCATGTCCCCTGAGACAAGAAAAGGCAAAGAGGACAGAAGGCAGGAGACCATCTCAGGGCGTCAGAGAAGAGCAGTGGTAATTCTTCTCCTTAACAAGACCATGATGGTATGAATACAAACTTAAAGTCATCTGGAATCTGTTGTCATAGAGGATACTTCTAGTAATAATAATAGCAATCCTCTCCTCCACCCCCTAAAGAAAACCCAAACAACTTCTTTTTAAGGGGATATGCAAAATTTCAGTTGGTGAATAGTACACTGTAAAAAGTCAATTTTAATTTTCTAAAAGATCTCTAACTTAATCCTTAATCAGTTTTCTTAGGATATTATGTGTCAGCAACAGTCATATGAGCCATCTCAAGTATTGTTTCACCAATTTATTATTTAAAAAGCATACCAAGCTCTTGCGGTTTTGTGTTTCTTTTCATGATGCAGTGAAAATGTATGTTCTGAACTATCACACTGAATAAATGTAAATGGAAGAACTATGCCTCAACATCTGCTTATCATAAGCAATATTTGTAATTAGATATATTAGTAAAATTTATAGGATTATTTTTAATTTTGTAAGCATTCATTTTCAGATTGATTTTTATTTTTCAAAACTCCAAAACAACAGCATAAAAATCCATCTGCAACTAGTGTTATTTTTTATAAAGATAAATAAATCCACAAAAGTAGATAATTTCTTGTATGAAATTCTTTCTTTGATGTTAAAGGCCGTGTTAAAAGGACTTCTGAATGGTGAGTTTAAAACTAAAGAAACCAGAGAAAAGATTTTTTTTTCTTTTCCTTTAAATGATGAGATATTACTGAAGCAAATAAAATACTACTGACATTTAATTTTTTAAGGAATGGATGATTAGTGGATCTGTTCTTCCCTTTAGATTGTTTCAGATAAGGGCAGATTCAGTACCACAGTATTTGGCAAAGCAATGATGTTTGTAAAAGGGAAGTCCACCTTTGGACTTCAGAGCATAACTGGTTGTGTGATCCAACTGAAGATCACTTGAACCTGAACATCTTGACTGCTGGTGCAGTGACATTTTTCCAGCATTCAGCATAAGGAGAAACCTATTAATGATAGAAATCTTAAGAGAAATCTGGTGGTTGCTCAAAATAAATCTCAGTATGATCTTGAAAACCTCATATTTGATGATGGAAGCATTTGGGGCATGCTGCTTAAATGAGCATAAGTTCATTCAGCCTGTTTAGCTGCCACTTTTCAATTTAGCCATATGGGAGGTTTCCAGTTGAGACATTTAATAGACCTAACAACTTGCTGTTATGGAGAAATTTGATTACAGTGAATACAGCTCTGGCATGCCTCTTACATAGCTGGCAAGGATATGAAACATAGGAAAGCTGTCAGAGGCTGAACTTTTCATCTTGGCTTATCACCTCACAACCATCAGGATTACATAAGCGAATACTGTTTTACTTCTATGGTCCTACTTCACTCAGTCAAGTTGCTATTATAGACACAAAATACTCTACATTCTGAAGCGAAAAATTAAGTTCTTGTCTTCGAAGATAATGGTTTATTTACCACTGTCATATGAAAAATAATATGGTATATATCATGACATGATACACACTTATGTAAAAGCTGGAGGAAATACTTTGGACTAAAAAACACCCAAAAAATAAAACAAACTTGGCTTCACACAGCAATTTTCAAGAAGATCTGAGTATTTTGTTTAATTATTTTGCATATCATAATATACTTTTTAAATTATTCTGGCTTTGTGTTTCTTCATATGTTCATTAGTGACTACCCAATTATCTCATACAGTATCTAAAAAGGGTCGGTATTTTACAGGTAGGAACAAATTATTTGATCTTCCTTTGGTAAGCTTATTCATAAAGTGAGAAAAGTAGGTATCCTTTCTGTCTTTAAGGTGTAAAGTAAGGTATTTACTAAGTTATTTTAATTTTCACATTAATAGTTTTCAATTAATTCTTTCAATTGACCTTTTGCTACTTTATCAGCTTCAGTCCTACATTGTTTGCAATATTTTGGCATTATTTATGGTTCTAACAGTCAAACTCAGTTAAGAAAAATCAGAAGTAAACAGGGAAATACAAAGACATAAAGCTTAGGCTTAATCTGTAGAACTCTAGCAATTTATCAAGTAACAGTTCTAAAAGAATTGACAGCAGGATCAGTTCTAATACTGACAGCACCACTGTCATCAAACAGCCACCTTCTTCTCCATTGTCATTTTTAATTATTATTTGGATATTACAAAGAGAAAGTGACAAAGTTCTGTGGCATTTTAGGAGCAGCTGCTCCTGGCATCCTTCTCTCTTCACTTTTGTGTTGGGTTTTTTTGCCCTTTTTTTCTTTCGTTCTTTTTTTTTTTTTTTTTTTTTTTTCTTACATTGCCTATTTATTTCTCCATAATACTTTGTCATATTTTTTCAACTGTAAGATCAAATATTTTCTTCCTGGGGTCAAAAAAATTTTTATTCATTATCCACTTAAAAAAATCCCACCAAAACAACAATACCCAATTCAAAATCAGAAGTGTACTTCTTATTTTAGGACAAAGAATGATCCAGAAATAACTTTAAAATTGAAATTCATGTCATACAACTTTAGCTGAGAACTAGCTGGTGTGAGGCTAAGTTGGCTGGGTAAGGCTTCTAAGTAGTCAGCAATAAATAGGCATCTCTAGAGGGCAATTCATCCCATTACCTGAAATGTCTTGTAATGTCTGTTAATTGCTCTATCCTAGAGGCTTTTTCCCAAAGACTAAAGAAGCTCCTGTCAATGGTCCATTCACTAATTTTACTCAAGGTATGATACCTTCAAAAAATTATTGACAAGCTAAGAGAAGAAGAAATAAAAGACAGACAAGATGAAATGCATTTTTAAGGCAGACTAGGGGAGAAGTTTTCTGTTGATTTTTAAATACACTCTAACTTTTTGATTATTATTGTGAGAGAAAAAGTTCAGAGTATACTGGCACTTAATTAATACTTTAAGAAAGTGAATTTATAAGGTATCTTCACACCATTACTGCTGCTGAAAAAAAAAAAGTTTTCTGCAAACAAATCATGTGAGAAAATGAGCTGCATTCTTGATTGGGTTATATTTTTATTTATTTACATCCTCTTGTCCCCTTATGACACCTACATACATTTAACCTCACAGAGACACTCAGGGCAAGAAAGGAAAGATTTAGGCATTTCCAGTGTTTAATTAAAATGGAAAAACACTTCCAGCATAGAGGGCAGAACATCTAATATACTTGTATATGCATCTGGCCTGAGGATATGTAGCTAAACATAAATTATTCCATTGTATCAAAGAGGTTTTCATTTAGATGCAAGAGAGGACCATGAGGGGCTATATTATTGCTGCAGTTCCTAAGACATCAGTAAAAGCAGAAGAAAATTATGTTGGCAAACTGCGGATTAAGGATGGGTGAGCCAATTTCAGAAAACAATTTGCGTCTACCCTGGAGAGAGAAACCCTAGAGGAAGTTTATTAAGGCTGAAGCATCTAGAGGACTTAAATATACATTTTTCTCCTTATTTAGTATGCTTTCCAGCATGATAGAAAAAAATCTTTTCTTCTCTCATGAGGGGAAGAAACAAATTTTGTCTAATTAATTTGTTAATTAACGCTTCTTATTGACAACATCATATTCCTGGTCATGCATCATTTTATATCATTATTTTTATCTAAGACAAAAAGAGAAAGGAATTCTACAGGGGCCAAAAGTATGAAATGTTAATAAATATTTTTGTTTGAGAACATCATTTATAAAGAAAGGAGGAAAGTGAAATAGGTTGTTCTGTCTTGTTATGTGTAAAAAAGGCCCAGTAATTACATTAACTACTGTAATTCAGACATTTCTTTTTGTGACTGCATGCATTAATTTCTGAAAAAACAGTGGAATCCTATGATATAGTGAAAGATAGTAAAGGCAAGTAGGGAATCTTGAGATATTTTCTGCATACTTTTGCAGCACCATCACTGTCATATAATATTTAGGCAGTATTGAAATTTTGGGGAATGCCTTGTTTCTGTCCATACCACAGCCTCAGAAAAACACAGCTGTCTAGACCATTGTAGTCATGACCATCTAAATTACTCTCCTCCCCCTTAAAAAACCCAGTAGCAAATTAAGTCAGAAGTCCTGGGCAATGGAATTTCATTGGCCCTTAATTAGAACCCTACACTGTCCGAAATTTTTATATATTTTAAATTACTTTGAAAGTAAAAATTAAATCTATGTTTTCCAAAGCTTGAAAGTGCCGGAATGCATAGGTGTGGTCTACTCAAACATTCTGAAAAAACCTGCTCACACCTGAAATTGTATAAGAACCTAGAGAAGAAAGAATGAGTGCTGTAATTGTGGAAGGTCCAATGAATGAGGTAAGTGAGAAGTAAGAGGATTGTGTTGAAAACATCTGTGGCAAAAGCCAGAGGGACATTTACATGCAAAACTCTTCAGGGCCATGCCAGGACTGGTACCATTTATCTATGACCTATTGCAGGTAAAACTTATAGACACTGAAACAATTATAGGGCTATGAAGAGTCCATGATTAAGGATGTAAATTTTAAAGGGCTTTACAGACCATAGCAGCAGGCTTTTGCAACAGAAACAGGAAAAAGCACAATGTACATTTTCTGAAGGCAGAGCTTGATCAATCTACACAATAAGCTATGTGATGCTGTTACCTGTTTTATCAGAGCCCTGGGGCTGATGACTCATATTGACTTTTCTAGACATTTACTTAGTCTTACTTAGAAAATACACTCGCTCACTCTGTTCCTCTTTGTGATTTACTGGAGGACTGGACACTCCGTGAGTATTTATCTTCTTTGATTGTTCACTATATCACAGCAAAAGGATTTTAAAGTGTCAGCTTTTTAGTTGATGCAGAAAGATAAAAAAATCCATTGCACCCCTTTTAAGTGTCAATTAAGTAAAGGCCTAAGAAGAGGTTGACAGGATAATATTGCAAAAGTTAAACAAATCTTGAAATAACAACTTGAATACATAATATCACAAAAAAAAATTATAGAGTCTTAAAGCTTTCATTGTACAAGAAGTCTAGGATAAGCATTAATCTTATTGCTGCATGCATCTTCCAAATACACTCTTTATCTTCTTTTACACACCTCTGTTAACTTACAGCTCAAATAGCCATTAGCAGTAAGTTAAGGGTTAGGAAGGTCCAAGTGACACCAAGGAATTCCTCCAGGAATTAAAGTACCAAGAGATTCGTGAAAGACCTTTCCTCACAAGACACTCACCACTGCAGATCACACTTCACCTACTGACAACAAGGTGTAGTTGCTGTGGCATATGAACTCTGTTTTGTAAGACGTGCAGTATGGAAAAATGTAAAATGAAAAATAAAACGAAAAAAACCCAAACCAACCAACCAACAAACAAACACAAAAACCACCAAAAAACCAAAACCAACCAAGAAAAAAAAATTCACCACAAAACAAAGAAAAAAAAAGAGAACAAAGATGAAATAGACAAAACCATCAAAACCCTCCACCACAAAACAAGCAAAACCAACCAAAAAACAACAAAAAAGACAACAAAAAACAAACCCTAAAAAACAAAGAACAAGCAACCAGAGAAAGATGGAACATAAGTTTTGTGAATCTGTGCAGTATTCTACTGTGGCTAGAATCTCTCACCTTACCATCTGTTTTTAGGGGTTTTTTTTCATTTCCTACCTTCTTGTATTATGGCACTTTTTTCATACAACAGCACAGTTGTAGAGAAGTGGCAAAATATTCCCAAAATATTGCTGCAGATAGGCAAAAGAGATTAATTTAGTTTTCCTTTGAGATATAGTAAGAGTGAGAAAAAATAAGCACTGTACTACACACTATTACACTGTACTACTGTGTAGTATGAACATTTATTTTAAAGGCTCACATGAATTCCCTAGAGAGACCTGGGAGGAAGAAATCTGAGATATGTCTGTGGAGATGTCTGAGGTGTGTAGAAATTACAGTGAAATCAAGCAGATGTATTATAAATCTTCTGAAGTTAGAAACTGTTCTGGTAATATATTTATTTCTTTAAATTTATTTCTAAACATCTGCATCTTCTTTCTGTTTTGTATACCTCCGCCTTCTTCAGACATGCAAAAATTTTCTTCTACAAGAAGAAAAGCTTGAAGTCAAACACAGAATGTAGAAAGAAGAGATTTTGGTTGGTGAAACAGTAATTTTGAATTTAGCTTTCCTCTCATTAGAAATTGAAACAAACAGGAAAATGTTGAAATCTACCATTGCAGGATGACAACTGCATCAGGCTGCTTGGCTGTTGAATATGGATGCAGTAGTCCTTGAGATCCAGACAGGACATAACTGCTCCTATGCTTCAGGAGTACAATGCCAACAACAGAATAATATTCACAATAACTTCTATGGGCTTCATGAGAATAGCCTGTGTGACTGGCTGATTTGGAAGCTGAGTTATGCTGGACTTGGCAAGCTGGTGATGAATGACAGAAATTTGCTTGGCAGGAACTGCTTGTAGATGTACGTTTATTGGATATTTGGCTTTAGCCGTTTGGTCACTGTCTAATGCTCTGATTTCCTTAAACTGTGGCAAAACCATACTTGTCCCTTTAACAGCACTTCAAATACTTCATGATTATTTATTTGCAAAGTCTTTCTTCTTCTTGAGGGTAGAGGATTCTACTTCTCATGCCCGCCCCCAAAGACATGTCAGGATAAATCCAGGAGGGCTGGGGACAGCTGAGGCCCAGTCTGTTACAATTGGATTTATCCCAGATGTCTCTCACTTTGAATGAATGAGACTAATGGGTTCATGAATAAAGCCAGCTCCATTGTGACAATTCTCCAACAGCCACAAACAAACAGAGAAAAGAGGAAAAAGTTTCTGCAGTTTCTGGAAATGGGAGACTCTCCCCTGTGAAAGCAGGAACTGCCATTCACTCTTCCATAATTACCATCTCCACTGTAGTGTTTTTGGCATTAGGAAAACTGTTGTTTGCCCCTGAAATCTGAAGGAACTGCAGTATAAAACTGCTGAATATCTGTTATGTAACTTGTTAAAATAAAGAAAAAATAAAAAGGATATAATAAAAAAATAATCTAGCAAATTTCAGATTAGTCTATTTAACCTTCATAAATGTCAAATATGTAGAAATTATAGATAACTGTATAATTAGTAGAGGAATATAAAATAAAGCAGAAGTATGGACATGAGGAGAAGTGAACAAAAGAGCTATCGTTCAGGAGGAAATTATTTTTCAGAAATTTATTAGAATTATTTTAAAGTACTCAAGAAGCATGATGAGGGTATTCATGTGGATTTAGTGCACTTGGATTTTCAAAAGCTTTCTAGAGATCTTTTATAATAAGCTTTTAAAGAAATTAAGCTGTCTCAAAATAAAAGGAAAAATCCTCTCAAGCACTAAGCAATGGTTAAGGGAGAGAAAATAAATTATAAGAACAAGCTGTTATTTCATCAACGAAGGGTGACAGCCAGTGTCAGGTACCTGGGCTGCTATTTGCATTGTTCAGAGTATTCTAAACGGTTGGGATAATAAAGGAACAGACTTTGCTGATAATAAAAAAATTACATTAAGGAAAATGTATTTCTGATTGAAAAGTTACGACTGGACATCACAACACTCACTGACTAGGTTGTTAGAAGGCAAAATAAATTGCATATCTATAAAATTAAGGTAACAGTTATGAAGAAGAGACCACCACTCACATAAATTTGATGCTAATTATTTGCCATTTGAAATCAGAAGTTGCCAAAGAGCAGACACAAATAACATGGTATAAAAAAATGTGAAGATAAGACATGAGAAAATAATAAGGCGCACATAGATAAAAGAAGAATTAGGAAGTCTATTAAAAGTGAGAGATTCTAGAGGAAATTCCTGCTATGTGAGGACAAGAGAAAACAAATACTGTGGCCCTCAGTACTTATTTATTTGTCACCAGAAAAGGTTGTGAAATCTGACAGTAAAAATGAATTTTAAAAGGGATTAGACAAATTAATGAGGCAGAGGACAATAAATGTCTTTTGAAGACAACAATTTGAATACAATTCTCAAACTAGGCAGACCTTAACAGATAATTGTTGGAAGCTGAGAAGGTATGCCAGGGAGAGATTATATAATATCTAGGTTTTAGTTTAAGGCAAAAATGAAACTGCCAGCTAATTAAGCAAAATGAGATCTATATTCTAATGTAATAAGGCGTCTAAACGATCTCTCCCTTTCTAGTTTTGCACCCAGAAAATCACTGCAAAAATTGCACTATATAAATCATATCTGTCCCTCTGTTTGCAATAATAAATATGAATGCCTGACCAAAAACAAGTTTTAAAATCTGTGGTTTATAGACAAAATAAGTAGATAAAATGTAACACATTAAGCTGAGACCTAGAGATACACACTTTGGTTATGTTTTGTTCGTAGTCAGAAAACTACTGCTGTCATTAATTTTTTATAAAATGTGTTAAAAATATATGGTTGAGATATACATGAGTCATAGTGTTTATGGGACCTCAGTACTTACAGAATTTTTATTTGATTTACACCATTGCTCCATTTTGAGTTGATAGCTTAAAATTACCTTTCACAAAAAGGAAAATTTCAAGTTAATTCCTTGCAGCAATGCAAAATTTTTAGGCTTTACTTAGGTCCAAATATTTTTTACAAATTCTATAATTAATGTGAAGAACCTTCTATAGTAAAAATCCCCATAATATTTATTTTCTATTTGGAAAAAATATTAAAATAATATAATATGTGCATTACTTTCTGAAATATTATTTTCTTAGGTTTCAAGAACTGTCAACATATTGAAAAGTGTTTTTTATCACAGTCTTCCAGTAAAAATTCTCTTTTTCTCTAAGTTTATTTCTAAATTTAAAAATTCCCAGTTGTTAATCTTAGTAATTTGATTAATTATATACAAATAATCCCATAATATAATAATTATATTTCAAGCTCTATGTATAATTATACTTGTACATATGTATTACAATAATTATATATTTTAATAACTACATATGTGATTACATGTTATATATTATAAATGTACTAAAGAAATCTCTTCCCTTCCAAGAAAATTTGAAAAGTGGACTTGGGATCACACTGATTTTTATTTTTCTTTGCTTAACATATATAGCAGGTTTAGGGGTTTGATATTAAATAGTTCTGCTCCTCTTAAAAAATTCTGAAAACTATAATACCAGCAGAAGCACTGTTTTAATTTATGTTCTCTGCAGGATGATACTGAACTTTGAGGTAATTTTGATATGTCAGTGCTTTTCAGATACTTACTGAAAATGTGCCATTATCTAAAGCATTTGCATTTACTTGAAAAATATTATGTTCTTAGAGAACTAATTTAGAGAGAGGCTCACTTTTCCAACAGAGATCTGCCTAAAATGGGTTTCTTGAAAATTCATATTTAGAAGACATAAAGGATGTCTTCTAAAAAGACATGAGGATAAAACAAGTAATTATTTGTGGTGTGATACAATACTCAGGATATATGCATACTCTTTTACACAGAACATTTATATAATTAGTCAAAACAGCTCCTAAAACTTAGGCAACGTGATTCTCTTTTAGATGGCTTCAGAGGAAGATGTCTGAACATCACTACACTCTGATGTGTGTGGAATGAATTTTTCTGGGATATCTGAGACCTGTCTGCTATGTTCCAACATAGGGCAGAACTCATGTTCCTCAAAGTAGGAGACCTGTTTCTCAGAGAAGACTTGAAAGCTGATGTGGGGCTGGGACAGGTCTACCTTAGGAAATTCCAGTGAAGATCGTTCAAACCATGAACACTAATATACCTGGAAAATCAGGTCATTTCTTCCTGCCTTTAAAATAGAAAGCTTGTAGATAGCAAAATGAAAACATGGTGGAATTTGGCCTAACACCTTGCTTCTTCAGAGACAAGAGATAGCAAGAGGGAATATGATCAGCAGTACATCTCTACCTGGCCTTAAATGGGCTCTCCTTGCCTTGAGAGAGCCCATGAAGACCATCATCCTTGCCTATTGTGTTTTTTCAAGACATCATCCCTTGTCTCTTTGTCTTCCTGATGAGTAAGCATTTTGGTTTTGCTTTAGTCAATAGATATTTCCATTTATGAGGATGCAAATTTTTCACAGATTTTGCAATATATAGTAAAAAAATGTGTTTTGTACATCAAGAGTGGCTGTTACTCCTTTCAGTGCATACCTACATTTTCAACTGCAACTTGATATAAGTAACATGGCAATTTTTACAGGACCGATTTTAATTTAAGGAAAAGCACTTTTGACAATGAAATTGTTATTTTAAGCTCATTTTTAATGAGGAACTAAATAAATTTTCTTATCAGCACTTGCCAACAAACACACTCACACACATGCATGTATAAACATACAGACCTATCAACATGCATATAGCTATGTGGAAGTAAAAGCTGGTAAAAGTTATATATAAAATATGTAACCTGTTCCCTATATGATTGTACTGTTCCAAATGAAATATTTCTTCCTTCACATTATACTTTTTATAATGCAAGGATATCAGTATTTTTCACTGCGGCTTGATGTCATAGAACTTGTCATTGTGATGAACTTTCCTGCTGAGTGAAATAACATTTTCCAAAATACACTTTAATTATTGTTTTGTGAGTGATGGAAACATAAGCCAAACACACCTTATTATCTTTTTGCTTCCCCTGATGTAACAAATAGATTAAATGAAATAATTTCACTGTATTTTAAGTGCAATCATCTCCTCTGGTAATTAAAAAGACTTGCTTAACCCATATTGTCATGTACCACAGCTGAGAAAATCATTAGGAATTCAAGATGAAGGCCATGACTTTCACCTCAGTTTCAGCTTGGAAGTTATAGAATGAGAGAAAAAGTGACTTAAAAATACAGGTATGCTAAATATCTTACACCTCACAAGCTCAGATACAAAACCTGTTTAAGGATTGTAGGAGAACTATTTTCACATTTAATTTTTTTTGTTTTTCTAAACACTCATTTGCTTTTTGTTTGCAGTTTCTGTCAAACCTTTCTGATATCTATATATTGCATTTAATATTGTTTCCTTTTTATCTACATGCATTCATGACGTGTTTAAAGGGTAGATATTTTTATGGCTATGTGAAATGTGCCTAAATGTTTTGAAAAACCATAAATAAGCCATTTCTAAAGGATGCATTTTTCTTTTTTAATTACTCATTAATTGTCTCATAATATTTGATGATCTTGCAGCTTAAGAGACACTGTGTAAACAGTTGAGCCCAGAGACTATAAAAACTCTATTAGTGTTCATTACCACAGTGCATCTCCTAGAAGTCTAAAGAAGACATCTGGATTAAAGCTAGGAAATGACTCAATGCAGATCACAAATCAGACCAGCAGAGCAGTGTTTATGAATTCTCATGTACACAGAATATCTATTATGTTAATACTGAAATACATTTAAGGCAACACAACTTCAAATCCATCCTTCAATGACTCATTTAGGAAAGAAAAAGGAAAGTGAATGAAACATAAATTTTTAAAATCACTTTAATATAACCTGAGACAACAAACTATTATGCTATAGCCAGGACTGCCACTATGGAGCAGAATTAGTGATGTTTGTCTTCCCTAGTTGTTCATTGTCATACTTAAAACCATTTCTAATTCTCTTAAATTTAACTTTAAAATTATATGGTTTGCAATGATTGGTGATGAGGGATTACTGTTTAATTCCTTTTTTTTTAGTCTTAGAAAATGAATACATAGGAAATCTGATCATCTTTTTTTTTTTTTTTAGCTAGAAAAATTACTGTTATAGCACCTTGCATACACCAGAGAGGCATATTTGTTTCTCAAGCTGACTATAAAAATTTACTCTAAAAGATATTAAAAACCTGTAAATTTTTAGGCCCTTCTGGTCCCAAAAAGCCTCACTATCCGGGTGATTAAAAAGATAAGAATACAAAAATAAACCCTTATTAGGCTTTTTTTGTGTCACAGTGGTTGGTGGTGGAGGGCACTTTTTCATAGGAAAATAACTAGTTTCACAACAATAAAAACACCTTTTATCACTTAAGTCTGGAAAACGCTAATTCTGATAAAATCTATCCATTTTACAGAAAAACTACATTAGCAGTACAATTACTAAGTGCTTGGGCTTCTGAGAGCATGATTAGAACAACTGAAGATATTAAGTAAAGAAATCCAAACTGTGAACCACTGAAGCATAGACTGCAAAATAAAAGTACTTACTTTTTTCCCTCTTTTTCTCACTGCATGTGTATTTCCCAGTGTACTACACACTTCCTTAAGGCACTGTTAAAGCTGCTTCAGGGATAATGTTTGTGGGCCACCAGGACCTATGTTAAATTTACTATGCAAACTCAGTTTGAAAGGCATGAGGCACCTTCACCACAGATTTCAAAGTGAATTAGCATAATAAATACAGTATAGGCTTTAAATCTTCCTTTTAGGTGAAATGACAGATGTGTAAGTCATTTCTACAGTAAGTCTACTCTGAATAATTTGAAGTGCTCAGGAGATAAAATTTGAGGTCATAGAAGGACATATAATAGCTAAAGGAAATGTATAAAGAAAATCTGTCTATATCCTTTAGTCATTTTAGACATCAAAATTTTAATAATACATTGTTTATGATTTAGGCTTACACTTGCTATAAGTCCCTTGGAAGTCAGTAAAAACTTTACCACTGACTTACATACTGCCAAGTTTTCACTCTAAGCAGTCTATCTTATGACATTTTGTTTGGAACTCTTCCCACTGTTTGGAACATCCAGCTGGTAATTACATAGAGGGATCAAATTTTAATCCGATATTCTTCTATGATTCTTCATAAGAAACAATGTGAGATACACAGAAATAACATCATGGGTCATCTTGATGTTTAGTTTCCTAAGTTCAGTTTCTTGTATTATCATCCAGGTTGTCCCAACTCAGAATCTTTTCATTATTATGCAATTTCAAAAATCCCAACCAAACAAAAAACCACAAAACCACATAAAACCCACAAACAAACAATCAGAATCTTAAACATCCAAACACACAACTATAACAGGTTTATAAGGAGCTAAATGAAAATCAGCAGGCAAATACAGGTAAGTTAAGATCTTGAATATTGGTTGTGTTAGAAAAACTAACACAGTATGAGGATATACACAGATATCAACATTCATGTTATTTCAAACTTCACATATAAGTAGGAAAACATCTTTACAGTTTCATTTGCTTTAACTATTGTTTGGATTGAACACATTGAGAATTTTCACTGTGAAAAGTTATATTTGCATTTTCATTCTGTAACTAATAAACCTATGAGATTCTGTGTTTTTTCAGACTACTTCATCTTATGATTCTACTAAAATATATGAGAGGATTTGTAAAATGCAACTTTTGCCTGCCTAGTGTAGGCCAGTCTTGACACAAAGTTAATGCAAGAAGAAGAGGGATCGTCACATTTAACCTAGAAGCATTAAAGAGACAGGGTAAATTTCCCTTTGGTAATGTCCAGCCCCCTATTACTATAAATAATTCTGAGATTAATTCCATCTTGAGTACATAATGATGAAGATAGATGTTCATTACAAGTTTTCAAATTTGTAAAATGATTTGATGTCCAAACCTCCAGTGAAAACAATAAAACAAATAATTTAATCTGATAATATAAACCATAAACCTGATCTGTGTCTTTAAATACCCAAATATCTTCTGATCTCTACATTCTAACTTTTCCAGTACTGTCTTTTCTTGATCTCCATTAAATTTTTATTTACAGACAATGAATTGTCTTTGTCTTACCCCTCACTAGAGAACTAAATTTTATTTTGTTTGAATATTAAATTACATGCTGAGGTACATTTTTCAAATGCAATATTGACTGAGATATTTGAAATTCACACCACCGATTAGTTATGCAATTCAGATTTTGCTTTTGGCAACTGAGCATTCAGGCTGAAGGTATCTTTCATGAATTTTATCACTAGTAAAGCTTGAGCACTGCAATATTGACAGGAAGTAAGCACAAAGCAGGCACGAAAACAATTGAAGTGAACCCACTCAAGAAGAGGAATTCATATTCGTGTAAATGCTTTACAGTGTTCTCCCACCTTTGTTTGGTACAAATAAAAGGGAGTATCTGAAGATGAGTTATACATTTTTATTGGATTAAGAATGAAGCACAAAGTACCTGAAGTGTGCTACAGGAAATTTTCAGTGACACAGGGGAAGTCACACCCCCACCTTTCTTATTTTCAGTGGCAATCTGGAGCTAAAAATCAGTGACAGGCTTTTGGAAAGCTTCCCTAAAACACATAAGCTGTTCATGTTTCTGAAGTAGGAAAAAAACCACATTAAATAGCTATATTTGTAAGATAAAGTTTTTGTTTGCTTCTTTGACAGTGATTGATAATACTGAGCCATTTTGTCCTATTCAGTGTCATCAGCATTATTTATATTGCAGTTGACAGTATTATGCCTTTCTAGGTACACAACAAAATATCATTTTCTCAAAGCACACAGGGCCTTACAAGCTGGAAAAAACCTGACACTTGAACAGCTTGAACTCAGATGGAGAATGAAAATGCTGGAAAAGATTTTTGGTCCAATATGGATTAAATTTGGGACCTCAGCAGTGGAAAATCCTGGTTCTTTTTCCTTAGCTACAGGAGCCAGCCAACTAAGGAGAAAACAATCTATTACTTGCCCTAACACAATATGTTTCAACAGAACAGCAATTTTCTTGCTACCTTTTCCTACCTCAAGATAATAGACAAGTCTTATGTTTTCTTCAGCTCCCAATTTGAAAGAAGTTTAAAAAATGCCTTTCAGTATCTTTCAATCAGGTCTCAGCCTTCTTGTCATTCAGCTCCTGCTTTATGTAACCTTCTGAAATACTTTTGTAGCAATCTCTAGAGAGACGTCATGTTAAGGACTATTATCAATGGAGTTGACAATTCCTCCTCAAGTGTGAACACTTGAATGGTGATAGAAGGGAGGCCTGTTTTAGTTTACCTTGTGACTTTAATACAATCTAACTGTTTTCTTGTTGTATGTCAGCCACAAAATTTCATGCAATGACACCTCTAGCAGTGTCAACTTCACCATTTCATGTTGACAAGTCATGTGTGTCAAGAGATACTCTTCTGATTCAGTTTGAATGACTTATAAAGTCCCACTGACACAGAATGGAAATCCCCATTCTCCCAGTGAGTTGTGATATTTGACTAAATCAGCTCTGTGAGCTGTTTTAGTGAAAATTGAAATAATTTATCTGATGTAATGTGCTTTACACTGGAGAACTGCAGAGGCACTCAAGGTCCACTGGGGAAGTGGTGACTTGTGAATGAAGTATTAATTTCATGAAAGACTCAAGTTTGAATGGAAGATCTCATCTAATTATGTCTTTGCTCATCTGTTCAACATAAGGGCTTAACACATTTAGGGAAAGGAAAAATAGCACATTTGCCATAGGCAAAAAAGGACATAAATATACATATAGCACAGGTTCTGCAACGTATAAGATATGTACTATGTGTCATAATGTTACAAAATTCAAAAGCTTTTTTTTCACCCCTTAAAATAATTAGATTTCTGACATAATGAAAATAATGCTTCTAAATTACTTGAAGTTATAGCCCAAGTGTGGAAAGAAAGGAGAGTAATTTTGTGGTTGGCACGGATAGATGAAAGTGGGTGGTATGAAACAACATGTACATTCTGCTTTGGAGAACAATGCAAACACATCAGCAATTTCAAAGAACACCAAAGGAAGTAAAAAGGTGAGAAGCAACATAAAGATGCAGTTCCAGCAAAGAAATAGAGAAATTACCTAAAACTTTGGAGGAGAAACTTGCTAAGTATATATTATGATAGTCTAGTAACAGTCCAAGTGCAATTTTTGTGGGGAAGTAGACATTAGTGAAACCAATTGGAAAATAAAACAAGACAGTTCTGAAGTTCACACACATTGCCAAAGAACTACAGGTAAATAAGTATCACATATCATATAAATCATGACAGTTCTTCATATGTGAGCATTTTTAGTCCTTGAAAAACATAATGTATTTTTATGTAATTTTTATTCTTCCAATTATGCTACAGCTAATTGAATTACATTGCATTTGTTTCAGGCTTGCAACATACACATAAGCAATTCCTGCGCTGCAGCTGGTGATCAGTAACTTCAAAAACCAAAACAATGTGACTATGGATCCACAGTCTATAAAGACAGGAAAGAAAATCAGTAAAGGGAAGGAAAAGTAAAAGAATTATGGAAGAAAAAAAAAGGTGTGCTTTCTTTTATTAACCTATTCTTTTTTTTTTTAATTCTGTTAGTGATAAATTAAAGCCACTGACATAGCCATTGACCTTGTTAAAATTTTCTGGTACATGGATCTGAAGAGGAAGGCTGATTCCACTTTCACCTTAGGGCTTCAGCATAGGAAGATACTCCTTTATTTGCTCAGGGGTGTTCGTCATATAAAATAACTTTGCAAGACTGAAGCACAGATGTGTTATATATTCAGACATACATTTTTCTTGCTTTAAAGAAGATATACCATTGTTTATCTTGAATCTGATGACATGAGACCTACTGGGAACCTATGGGGCACTTTATATTGTTTTTTGCTTGTAAAGGGTTGTAAACTGACGAAGTCAACTATAGAAGTTTACCAAAGACCAGTAAGAAGAAGGTGACAGAAAAAGATTTTGTATTAAAGAGAAGAGCTGACATGTCTCATGGAGTTTGAAAATAACTTGTGTAAGTTTTTCAAAGCATTTATAATGTTTAGAACATTATTCTGAGCTGTGGTATTTTTTCTGTTAGCTAACACGAGATGTCTCATTGAACTATAGCATTTAAAGGTGAGGCTTTGGTTGGTATTCTTCTTTTGTTGTTGTTGTGGTGTTGGTTTTTTGTATGTTTGTTGATTTTTCTGAAAACCCTAGAAGCTTTTGCATTTCAACAAAGTGCTGTTAACTTACAGAGGAACAAAAGAAGGCAGGCATTATGCATAGCATTAAACAAGGTTGAGTCAGTTCATTTTATTTGCAGAAAAGTATAAGAAAACATTTTTCTTTGTTACTTAGATGGCAGAAAGTTGTGCAGTTGCAAGTGCAGTGTTGTGCACAGAGGTACAGCCCAATTATTTAGGTTGGCTCTTCATTATATGAATGGACAGCTGTTGCTAAATGGACACTGCACAACTGATGAGAACAGATTAATTATGGCCTAGACTTACTTTTTCCCCCACTGACTACAAAAAACATCTAGGCAATTTGTTCATGTGTTTGCTCTGCAGTGTGAGTTTTTAAAGTGAGCATAGAAATTATTTAGTTGTTTAAGATGAGTATGCACCACTCATTCCTTTCATAGACCAGTCCTAGCATCAACAGACACCTGCAATGACTACAATACATTACACAGAATCACAGAGGTGGTCATGGACAGCTTGCTGTTCACCAGGATCCCCAGGTCCCTCTCTGCAGAGCTGCTTTCCAACAGGTCAGACGCCACCTGTGCTGGTGCATGGGGCTGTTCCTCCACAGGTGCAAGACCCTGCACTTGCCTTTGTCGAAGTTCAGACAGCTCTTCTCTGCCCATCTCTCCAGCCTGTCCAGGTCCTCCTGAAGGGCGTTCTGGGGTGTCAGCCATTCCTCCCAGCCTTGTGCCATCAACAAACCGGATAACATGGCATCTGTAAGAGCTTGATACTAAGAGAAAGGCTTCAAAAAGTGTTTCGTTATTGTGTCTGCTTATCATAATCACTCTTGAACACCTAAAAGCTGTGTGCGGGATGGGCTGTGAGCAGCCCGCCTTGAGGCACACAAAAAGGACGGCGAAACTGGTGCAAAACGCGGAGGGGAAAGCGAGGGGCAGAATCCCCGCAGCCCCGGGCACCGCGCCTGCATCCCGGGGCAGGGGCTGCTGCATCCCTGCCAAAACCGCTCCCGGCATCGGAGAAGGCACGTAAGACACTCCAAACAGCAGGAAAAAAAGGGCAAAACCTGCTCCGCTCCCCCCACCCCATCTCAGCAGTAACAAAAGTAGCACAGTGTGGTGGTGGCCTATCCTATGCTTTTTAAAGTAACCTTATCTTTTCTAACTTTTCTCTATTTTTCTCTTTCTTTGCCTCTCTTACTATTAAATAAAAATATATAATTTTTTTGACGTTAACATTTAATATCGTTTGGATTTATCTCGGTTTTTTGGGGGAATATTTCAAACCTTCAAATTTCATTCTGTTTTATTCACTTTTGTTAGTTCTTTTTACTCCTTTGTGATTAAACCAGTTCCCAACAGCATCTACCCCTTCATCCAAATAACTGATGGATAAGTTAAACAGTACTGGACCCGATGTTGAAACTTGGGGTACACCATTAGTAACAGGCATTTTAGATCCTGCACCACTGACTACAACCATCTGGGACTGCTGCTCAGACAGTTCTTGATTGGTTGAGAATGTTTTGTGTGAATCTAATATTTTGGAGAAATTGAGCTACTTAAAATGTTTTCTCCTTCAGATTTTTTGGCTGCATGCTGACAACCAATCTTTTAAAACCTTCCATTTAATAACTACTGACTAGAAAGAAAAGCATCTATGACAAGGAACTAAAAAAAAAATACAATACAATAAAGTGTTTTGACATAAGCTGGAGAAAAGAGCATTTAGTATAAGGATGCAAGGTAAAGGTTCATTTTTGATTTCCAACCGTCACAGAAGATAAACAAGATGATGTCGTATGGGGCCAGTGGAACTGTTTCCAAGGTCAAATCCACAGAGACAATGATGAAGTTGCTTGAATTCCTTCATCAGCTCTTTTCTGCTTGTTCTGAAACATCCAAAAGTTATTTCCCTCCAACTGTTCTCCACTGATGTAACATCTGTTAGATTCTGGTCGAATTTGCAGGTCACTACTGTTATTATACAAAAGCAATGCATGTCCATATATCTTCCCAGAAAATGATTTTAAAACTGAAGGACCTGTTTTGTTTTGGGTTTTTTGGGTTTTGTTTGTTTGTTTTGGGTTTTTTTGGTTTTGGTTTTTTCTTTTATTTTAATATTAACTTTTTTTTTTTGCTTTAAGGTTTCATAGAATCACAGAAGCATCCAGCTTGGAAGAGGCCTTCAAGATCATCTAGTCCACTGTACTCCTAGCACCACCATGACCACCCCTGAACCATATCCACATCCAGTGCCACATCCAGATGCCTCTTGGACACTTTCAGAGGCAGTGACTCCATCATCTTTCTAGGTAACATATTCAAATGCCTAAACACTCTTTTAGTGATGTTTTATTCTCTAGTATTTAATCTGAACTTTGTCTGGTCCTCTTCTTCTTTAAACTTAACAACCCCAGTTCTCTCAGCCACTCATCATAAGACTCGTGCTCCAGCTCCTTCACCAGATTCATGGGCCTTCTCTGAACTTGTTCCAGCACCTCACTGTTCTTTTTGAGCTGAAGAGTCCAAAACTGAACACAGTGCTCTCTGCATGTGGCCTCACCAGCGCTGAGCAGAGGGACAATAACTTTCCTCATCCTGCTGGCCACTCTCTTCTTGATACAAGACAAGGTATCGCTGACTCTCCTGGCCACCTGGGCACACTGCAGATTCATGTACAGCTAGCTGCCAACCAGAAACACCAAGCTCCTTTCTGCTGAGCAGTTCTCAAGCTACTCTTCCTCAAGTCTGGAGTCTTGCATGGGGTTGTTGAAATGCAAGTGCAGGACCTGACACTTGATCTAACTGAACATCATGCTGTTGTCCTCAGCCCATTGATATGGTCTGTCTGGATCTCTCTGTAGAGCCTTCCCATTCTCAAGCAGATCAACACTTTGTTCGCATTAACAAACTAAATTTAAATTATGCCAGATTGTCTTTAGCACCTGCTTTTACTTTTCACTGTACTCACTGTGACCCACAGCTGGTGTCATCCTTTCTTCAAACTCAGAATGTCTTGGCATCTGCCTGTAAAACATGTGTACAATGATCATTATTGAAATGTCACTTTGTATAATTGCTATATTTATATAATTGTTCCTTATAAGCAAAATGTGGGGTTTGGGTAGCATTTTTTTTTTCCAAAGAAAAATACAACTGCAGTATAAGAAGTACTCTGCTGGCAAATTTTGACATTTTTCTTTCCTACACTGCGCAGGACAGGGACAGTTCAATATCTCAGTAATTCCAGAACAGGTTGCTTGCTCAGCTCACAGACCTCAAGAGTCCTGATCCCTAAGACCAGACTTTTGCACAGTGATATGCACAGACCTTCCTTTCCTCACAACATCATTTGGAATTGTGCATGTTTTATTTCTCTAAATAACAATCTCAAAGCCTCAGAAGCTGTATACATAAAATATCAGCATTGTCTCAGTTGGCTAGACATTGGACACACTTGACTTTTCATGTCTACAAATGAATTTTCCCTTTTTTTTCCCTTTCACCCTCCATTGTCTTTCAAATATGTTGAGTCAGCTTAGCCATGGGATGCTTATAGATCTATTTGGAAGTTAATAATATAAACATTAAAAAGTTGTAATTCCCTAAAAGTTTTGGGGTGTTTTTCTCATTAATTATGTTCCAGGATACCTTTATTAATTTTATGTAAGTAACCATATATTTAAAGGAGAGATCAATTTGTTCAAGTCAAATAAATATGTTACATATTTGTTTTTTGTACCTTGGAATACACTACTAAATCCTCTATGGGACAAGGGGAAAATACAGATGTCCAGAAGGACTCCCAGCAGATATCTGCTGGTCACATGTATTGTGAGGATAAATACTCACAAGTCTAAAGGAAAGAATTGTTAATTAAGAAGTAAAAGTAACATTTTGAAGGTTATATCCTTGAGGATTTATCAGCCCTCTAACATTCTTGCATATTTTGAGAAAGTGAAACTTTAATTTGTCTGTCCTTCCATTTAAATTAAAGTATCATTTGAGTGCTACTGACCTGAGCTTCTGGCTAAAGCTGATGGCCTCATGTTCCTGAAGTTTAGTGAATAAACTATAAAAAAGTAATGTTAGACAATGGATTACAATAGTACACTTTATCTGGGAAGCTATTCAAAAATTTCTGAAAACAGCTCTTTTCTGCTTGTTATCCTGACATACAAGATAATTCATCTGACCTTTCCTAAAGAAGCCCAGAGTAATTCAAATATTGAATTGGGCTGTAGATGAATTGTTCAGCTGACTAGGGACCTCATCTCAGGCGCTAGCAAGAAGTAGGGAAAGTCAAGCAAACATATATGTTATATGTTATAACATATAACATATGTTAACATATAACACATGTTATATAACATATAACATATTACACATATGTTATATGTTCTTGCTGTAGTAAATGCCCTTGTACTTCTGGTAAATGTTTGGCTTACAACACATGGGTCTATCTGCTGTAGGCATGTGTGGCAGGTTACCCCCAACCAGCAGCCAAACACCTACCATGCATTTTGCTTATGTAGGTCTCTCAGAGGACAGAAAGAAAGTAGAAGGATGGTGAGAAGATTTGAGGAGCAGAATAATAAGAGCATAGCAGGGAAAGCAAAGCAAAAGGAGAAATTTATTCACTTCTCCCCATCCGCAGACAGATGTCCAAGTACTTCCTGGGAAGCAGGGCCTCAGCATGTGTAATAGTTACTTGAGAAGACAAATGGCACAACCATGAACATTTCCCCTCCTTCGTCATTTCTCTGAGCTTTTATTGTTAGACATAAAGGTCATATAATATGTGGCTGTGGCTTTTTTGGATCAGCTGTCACTATATCACTTTCTAGCCTCTTGGGCTCACCAGCATATTAGGATTTAGCAAGGTAACAGGGTAGAAAGATGAAAATCTTGATTCTGTGAAAAGGCAGTTTAGCAATAACCAAAGTACTGTTGTAATTTAGCCACAAATGCAAAAAAACCCAGCACCATATGGGCTGGTTTAGAAAAAAAGCCCCATTTCAACTGGACTCTGTAAAATATGCAATCCTTTGAAAATGTAGAAGAGAAGGTACCCTAGCCAAAATTTCTCAGTTGCCTGCGAAAGGGATAATGAGATCTGCTAAAACAGAAACTCTGGTCAGGGGAAGTCTATCTTACAGCATGACAAAACCTTCTACAGAATAACTCAGTACATTACAGTTACGAACATTTCAGCTACTACTATGGGAACAATAATGAGAATATCTGGCTATGCTTTAGTTTGTGGAAACATATGACAGGGTGCTTAATGTCTCTTATTCACACTTCCAGGAGTCTGGGTTTCAATGTCACTCTTTTCTCTTTTTGAGGACTGCTCTTGCCTGATCCATTCATAAGTGGATACTCAACCATTTCATCATGAAGTTAAAGGAAACATCATGTTAACCATCCAGTCACCTTTTGTGCAGCTGCCTACAGAACTGGAGGTGTTGCACACAAGATTCAGTGCCTTAGTACCTGCCCTGCTAGCAATAAAAAATGTCTGACCTGGTTTTCACCCTTTTACATTTTAAATATGTTTTTATGCCTTATGGTGTTTCCCTTGAGATCATGGTCTGGTGGATTAACTTTAGAGGAGGGTAAGGCTCAGAACAGTCTCAGCAGAACTGTTGAAGGGAGGAGGAATGTGGGAATAGGATGAGAAAGGAACAAGGAGATTGCTTATCAGCTACTGTCTGGGACAAAACTCAATTCAGAGAAAATAAATTCAATTTATTGTCATGTAAAATAGATTTGGATAGTAAGGAGAAAAAATACAAACATTTAAATGACACTTTTCATCCCCCTTTTCCCAAGCTCAGCTTCACTCCTTCTCTTCCTATATCTCCAATCCCCCCACTTAGTGGTTCAGAAGGGGGTGGGGCTGTAATAATTAGGTGATGCTTCTTCTCCAGTGCTCCTTTATGCTCAGACCTCCTTTCTGCTCCCATCTCTATGAGCTGGACTTCCTCAGAAAATATTCACCTTCATGTCCTCAATGAGCTGCAGGGGAATCTCTGCTCCAGTGGCTGGTACATTTTCTTCTCTCGCCTTGGTGTTCCCTCTGCTGTTTCTCACTCCTTTTTGTTCTCCCCACCTTCCTCCACCTTGCATTTTTTGCCCTTTCTTTAGTATGTTTTCCACAAGAAACCATCATCTTGGCTGAGGGGCTGAGATGTGTCCTGCAACACATTAGCTTGAGCTGGCAGGAGCCTGCAGGACAGAGCGCAAACCTGCAGCTTCTGCTGTTAACATCTGGGCACCTGAGCGCAATACAAGGTGAAAAACTGAAGTTATGGTCTCCAGAAGTAGGTGTGGTAATTTAGTCCTCCTGCCTGTGCAAGATCAGGGAAAGAATCAGTCACATTTAGTTTGTCTGTGGAGCACTTCTGGATAGCAACAATCTCTGCTAGTTGTTTCTACTTCATACCGTAGGCCTTCACTTCTACTTCCAGTTTTTGCTTATATTGTTTTGATATTATGTATTTTCATAGGTATGATATGACAAATAATATTTCAGTGTTAAAATTGAATCTTCAAAACAAGCTCGTAACATAAGGTTCAGAATTCAGTACTAGTGTTCTCCTGTGGTCTCCCTTCTTTTTCTGAGGTGGCATCAAGAAGTGGATGGAATGCCAACCATCTAACTGTAAGTTTGTGTAAAGTCACTGTCTAACAAACAGACATTCAATAGTACTATTGCTCTTTCAGTCTTAAATGCAAAACAAATCTCATTAACAATGCAACACATAAAAGCCATTATACAAGAAAAACTTATATTTGTATTGTTTCCAGGGTCCTCTGGGTCCTGATGTTTAGTTTTAGATAAGCATGAGAAACATTATGAAAGTTGTCAGCACTTGGAGGAATATGATGACAATGACTGGGTGTCTCATGTTGATGGTGATAGTTCCTTCTTCCTCCAAAGTTTTATGGGTCCATTATTATATTTTCTACCATGCTTTACTCCTTGATCTTTTTTTCACTGATCTGAAACTCCACAAAGTACATATAAGACACTTATTATTTATACTTATTTTTATCCCCCAAAATTTTGCATAGCTACCATTAACTTTCTGCTGTTCAGTTGCTGATAGCCTTGGAGCTTTTAGAATTATCCTGAATCAACACCTTAATGCAACATACTCAAGGAGTCTGCTGCTACCCCAACACATTCTTCCTTTACATTGCATCTCACTGACAATTCAGAAATAATTTGCTCTTACACAGAATGAAAACTTTGTAGTTTTATACTCATAATTTTAGCATGAAAACTTTGTAGTTTTATATTCATAATTCATAATATACACCACACTTGTATATAAGACTTAGTAAAAGTAAAACAAACTAGGTAATAGTTTGAGAGAAATTAAGAAATTCCTGTTGTGGCTAACCAAGCTAAGTTAAAGGTCTAATGCAGACAAGACAAATCTGGATAAAGTCAGACAATACGTGATCTGAGATCTGTGTTGTAGTTTACTAAAAAATCTGTAGTTCATTACTAGCAAAGGTGATCTTATATTTACTTGGAAACAGAGCTATGTTTAAGAGATTTAACTTGTGCATCACATCAATACTTATGGAAGAAAATAAAGCCAGACCAGATTTTCTCTCTAAAGGCTGCTGAATTGATAGATCTTTGTAGTAACAGGAATATAAAGATATGGAAATTATTTTAGTAAGAAGAAAAAATTATTTGCACATCAAAAGCCTAAGAGTAGGAGATGACTTCAGTACTAGAAATTTTGCACGTTCCTCGTAAATAAACTGAGGACAAAGATAGTTAGCAATCATACACATGCTTCTATGATTGCTGCAAAAATATCGTCTGATCTGTCAGCCTTAGATATTGCAGTAGCGTGATCAATGCCAACAACATATGCATATGAGAGCTTTAATAAGGTTTTAGGGAGCAAAAGATAAGCATCTCTTTCACTGTGAGATGTTAAAATTGTTTGTGGAGAAGATATGAATTTTCTCATATTTCTAATGGAATGTATATAAATCTCCACTCAGCTTAAAATAAAAACTTGAAACTGTGACCTATAGAAATCAACAAGACAGATTTATTTCCAGGGAGAAAGGTTGGTATTGACCATTTCATAACACATAGCACAGACGAAGTAAACCTGAAGTAATATTTTTAGGGTATAGAATTTACCAATATGACAAGAAAAAGAAAAAGAGTTAAGGTTTTGTCTGCTTCATAAATGAATGATATACATGAGGAAATATATCAAGGATGCTGTGGACTGGTTAGCCTATAGCTGGTATGAGCAACCATTAATATAAATAATTCACAATTGAACATTTTTAACAAAATAAAAAGAAAACTAGCCATTCTTTTATTTGAAACTCCCTATGTATTATGGAGGAAGATGAGGAAACCTGAGAAAAATGTCCTTAGATATAGCAATGAAATCTTACCCAGGGGCAGCAGCTTGGTAACAACAGGTAGAGATAATGAAGTCACACATAAAGAACTGGGAAACTGACAAAACTTGAAAAAAACAAAAAGTGGACAAAAATTTGGATGTGTGAACAACGTGTACTTTGTACTTGAAGATACTGAAACTACCAATAAGCATTGCAGTACAGTGTCTCCAAGCTCTCATCTCCAATCAAGATTCCCAGGATGCTTGGTGAGTAGACTAGGTTATCTTAGGCATCTCTCCCTGTTTTTCCATAAATTGTAGATATATAAAGCAAAGCTTTTTGTTAGACAGTTGTTTTCTTGCATTTTGACTGTTCATCTAACTGATTCAGAGATGCTTCAAGAAAAATACATTATGCATGAAAGATAAATAATCCAACAGTAATGATCTACAGGTATTAAAGCCACAGAAGGAAAACTAGAGAAGAATTATGGGAATATGTTCAGAGCTAAAATAAAAATCAGAGGTACTCAGACAAAGGAATTACAGGCAAGCTGAGTGAAAATGTGGGAAAATATGATCTAGACATACATGTTATCAACTCAACATTACTATTATTATTTTAATTAGAAATTAAACTATATATTGCTTCAATTAAGTCCCTTTTAGGTCAGTCTGCCAATCAATTGGTATAACTATATATCTAATTATTTCAGTAGGCTTTATTTTGTCTACCAAATTATGTAAATAGTCACACTACATAAAGCCCAAGAAAGAACTTAACTCTTTGGGCTCCCTGCATTAAAGAAGAGTGATCACAGTAGTGCTCAGCTACTGTCTGTAACAAATAAAAATCAAGCTTCAGTGAGACTGGATAATAATGTAAAGGACACTCACTGATTTTAAGCAATAGCCAGAAAACTTGGCAGCTGAGTAATATCTGATAATGCATTTTTTATGTTATTAAAATAACTGTCTTGGGACTTATTTTTCCTAAATTTGGCTTCTAAAAGATAGTCACTCTTCATTTCATTTGCAATCATTGAAATAGCTCAGATGAGACATTCTTTGAAGCAATTTGTTTTTGTTTGTTAGCTATAAACAAAGCCTAGAATTATTAGATGAGATTGGACATCAGATTTTGAGACATCCACAGTTCATTTCACTCACACACTGGAAGCAGGTATATAACACAACTTTATTTAGCAAATCTGCTCTGCAGTAACAAAATGCAATCAGGCTATCTTTATACAGAATTGGACAAAAGGCAGAATGGAAATCAGTCCATTTCCTTGTCCATTTCATATTCAATGATATTCAATTTGACATAATCTTTTAATGAATAATGTCCTTAGCATTCAGGATGATATTCATGTCACCTAACTTGCTATATCTGAGCTTATCATACTAGGCCTCTGGACTGTATCCACCCTAGTCGCTGTATCCACCTCTTAGGATAATAACAGAATGGTACATTTAATAAAAATGCATATATATTCACTTATGATTATGCGCTTAAAAATTTCTATTACTCTCTATGAGCTATTAAATGAGACCATAGTAGCAACTTGGAAATGTGTTATCTGCATGCATCAAAATCTGTTTTAAGAATTCCAAACCTAGCTCCAATTAGATTATTTTTACTTATTAATTACTGAATTAATTTTGTAAGATTTGGCCAAACATGAAGAAACTACTCTTATTTAAAAATCTCCTAAATAGCATTAAAAACCCCTACAACCTGCCACAACCCACAACAAAAGTCTTTGTCATATATCTCTACTTGTCTTTAATCATTTGAAAATGTTCCCATTGAAGATATGGAGAAATCTCTCTTGGCTTTAGGAGGATTATTTGGCCCAAGTTATTATAGACAGATTGAAAAGTCTTCAATGAGAAAAGAAGAAACCATAAATCCAAGCGAAAGATCTGTGTACAGAATAAAATGACACAAAAGTGGCTCATTAAGACTGACTTTGCTCCTAGTTTTCATGCTGTATGTCAAGTGAAATGTAAGGCAAAAATCACTCAGTTCTGTTTGCAGTTGCTTGCCAAAAAGTAGATAGTTAGTTAAAGGAACAGCTGTTGTTGCTGCAGACAACCTGGTCTGTAGAAATTAATTATGATTCTTAAGAATATTCCTGACCTGGGTCACAGATGCAGTGACATAAGTTCCATTGTAGACAGTGATCAGAAAAGTAATTTCTTCTTGGAAAATCAAGAAGCCTCCTCAGTTTGATGAAAACTTCAGAGATGTTTTTTTTTCATGATAAAGATGTTTGAGATGTTTGTTTATAGTTAATGTGGTAGCTGGTGGGTTTTGACCTGTATCATCAATGTGGGAGGGAGTTCAAATGTTTTTCAAAGCCGAATGAAATTGCAAATTGCTTAAGGACACATTCGAGGTGTAGCCCAGTATACTTCCAATTATATATAGCAAAATAATTTTGTTTTGACAAAACATCTTTTGAAAGTGATGAATATTGCAGACAAAAATTATACATTCTCAGGCATTTTCTTATTTGGTTGAGGGGTACAGGTAACAATTTTGTTGCTATATTCAAGTTAATTGCTAAATATGATATATATGTGTGTGTGTGTTGATATATATGTGTGTGTGTGTTGATATATATGTGTGTGTGTGTGTGTGTGTGTAGATTTGTGTAGATTTGGGCAGCTTGTATAAATTTTGACACAGAAAATATTTCTAAGGTTTAAGAAGATAGAACCACTTCAAGCTTCAATACTCATATTAACATAGAGATATCAAGAGAATTTCTTTGTGAACTGCTAACTGAATAAATGCCAACATCAGTTTTAACACATTTTCTGGCCTGTGACAGTTTGGACATTAATTTCTGTAAGACTGGTTCCATCATGATTTGATTTTGTTTTATTTCTTCTTTCTTCAGAGTCATCACCATTAACCTAAGAGGTCAAGTCTTGACACAAAATTTGAAAAGACAGAACATTGGTTTTATTCTTATAAAATTACCAGGTATACACACACAAAAAAAAAGAAAATAAAGTGACTTCAGCTGGAATTTACTAGTGGGATCATTTCAAGACATTAGAGTAGGAGAAAATATCCTTTATGTTAGACAAAAGAGAAAAAGTGTGAAACATTTCTCTTTAACTTTACATTTCCCTCTCAGATTTCAGGTTTCCTGAGTGCCGCTTTCTTTACTGTTCTTTCTTTTTTCCTTTCTCTCTAGTTTTCCTATTCTTTTGATTTGTCATCTTGGAGTAGACTCTTATAAGTTTTTCCCATGGATTCAATTTTTAAAAATAAACTACAATTAATAAACCTTGCTAAATAAGAATCAATTAAAATAGGAAACCCTGTGAAAGATTCTCTTGTAACCTTTAAGGTGATGGAAATGTCTAGTGCTCTCAAATTTCTCTGTTTTAATGATCAGGCAGTTCTACGTATTTTCTCAAGCCAGCTTCAGTTGCATAGTTTCTGAGCACTTTTCAGAAATGCTTTTTAAAATCTGATGGGCATATGTGGATACTTTTTCCTTTGGCCTCTTACTCAGATGACTCCTTCTGTACACATTTGGTAGAATTTCTGCCTCACAGACAGCTGTATTACTCTTCTTAACCTTCTTAACCTCAAAAAACTTTTTTTTTTTTTTAATTTTGGGTTGAGGTTGTTTTTTTTCCCAGCAAATGTAGAATCAAGTTAAAGAAGTCACAGCTTAGTGGTCAGAGAGCTGATTCATTTGAATATTTGCTTCCATTGACTGGCTATCTAAAACTGTCTGTACTGGACATGTTCTTACCTGGTACAGAAACATGTTAATTTCTTTTGGGCTATAGAATAAACAGCTACAACTCTTTCAGAAATGTCTGTGTGTTTCTAAACAAAAGAGTGTTTCCAGATTTTATGAGCTTTAAAATTGCTCCAGATACCTTAACAGTGATAAAAAGTATAATTCAACACTGCATTGTACAGTGGAACACAAAAAAAATCAGTTTTAAGTTGTATATTCACAAGCAAAGAGAAATTTGCATTCAAATAGACTGACAGGAAGCTAAAACTTCATTTTAGTTTTTTGGCCACAAGATATCACCCTCCTCTGTTATGACCACTGTCTTTCAACTTACTTGTACAGTGTGCATTATATTTGGGTTTGTTGGTTTGTGGTTTGATGAGAAGTGGAAAATAACTTTTAGTTTAACACATAATGCACATGTCTAATTTTAAATAAACCACTGTAAAATTAGATGTCATTAAGATCTTGCTGTGAGCAGGCAGATAATGCACAGTACTCATCCAAGAAATATTCTCTAACAGACTGACACCTTTATTGAAGGACACAAACAAGAAAGGTAAAAATATTTGCTTGAATATAATTCCACATCAGTTCTCAAGGTTAAGCAAGAAATGGTTTCACCTAGATTTGGACAAAGGAATATGAGAACAGTGATAGAGCAATAATGCATTTCAGCTTAACATTAAAAAAATATGCTAAAATGACTAGTTATTCTGGCAAAGCAGACTCACTTATCCATGGATATAATTGGAAATCATTGACTAAACTATTCAAATATTCACAGGTGTTTCTAAACTGTGGACTGGATGACTGCACAAATAACAGTCATACTTCGCAATTCTGTGACATTTCCTCTGTGTCTTTAAATCCCCCTGAAGTAGTCACAAACCTTCTCTGTACATTTTAGACAGTTACAAGTTAATTCAACCTTCCTTAAGTGAAATAAAGGAAATTGTTTGACTGACAATGCCAGCAGAAAGTGAGAATAGCAACAGAAAAGGGCTTTACCTATGTCTATATATCTGCATCTATCTATCTATCTATCTATCTATCTATCTATCTATCTATCTATCTTATCTATCTATCTATCTATCTATCTATCTATCTATCTATCTATCTATCTATAGCTGTTACACCTAAGGGTGCATCAGGGTGTTTCAGGTAATGGCTCAAGATCCAAGTGGGAACCAGTAATGAGTGGTGTCCCTCAAGGGTCTGTTCTGGGACCAGTACTATTTAGCGTCTTCAGTAATGACATAGATGCGATTGAGTGCACCCTCAGCAAGTTTGAGGGTAAAACCAAACTAAGTGGTGCAGATGATTTGTGGGAGGGAAGGGATGCCATCCAGATCAGACCTTGACAGTCTTGAGGATTGAGTGCATGTAAACCTCATGATGTTTTCTAAAGCCAAGTGAAAAATCTCACTCCTGGATGAGGACAACCAGCAATATTGACACCGACTGGGAATCGGGTGGATGGGGAGCAGTCCTGAGAAGGACTGGGGAATATTGGTGCACAAAAAATTAATTCTAAGTTGGTTGTGTGTGCTTGTAGCCCAGAAATGCAACCATGATGACTGCATCAAAAGAGGGGTGGACAGCAGGTTGATAGAGGTGATTCTGTCCCTCTGCTCTGGTGAGATCCCACTTGGTATGCTGTGTTCAGCTCTGGGGCTCCAAGCATAAGAAAGACATGAAGCCTTTAGAATATGTCTAGAGGAGGTCTAGGAAAATGGTCAGGGGCCTGGAGTATCTCTCCTGTGAAGGCAGACTGAGAGAGTTGGGGTTCTCCAGCCCAAAGAAGTACCCAGGGAGACTGTTTTGCAGTCTTTCAACATATAAAGTATGCTTATAAAAAAGTAAACCCACATGGTAGTAACAGGAGAACTACCATTAGTCAGTTGAGAAGGATACAACAGTGTAGCATCTTTGTTTCCCCCCTCTTTTTATAGTTTCATTCCACTAACAGCTTTCTGGAGAGGACAGCAAGACTAGTCAAGAGTATATTATTGGAAGAGAAATGGATGTCAGGATGTCATATTAAATGCATAGAGAAAGACCAAGCACATTAGACAGTCTCAGGGGCACATTTTAGTTAAGCATACAGTCCCTCAGATTAAGGCCATGATTATGATCTGACTGAGAAATTTGTATCATTTGCAGGTGGAAGGGGAATTAGGACCACTCAATTCAGTGAAGTTGTTCTTGACTTACAACGGTGCAACTCTACAACAGAAGTTCTAAGTTTGTATTAGAAATGTGCTTTTTTGTTGTTGTTGTTATTTTTTGTTTGGTTGTTTTTTTTTAATTCTCAATCCTCATTAACACAGTTTTCATATGAAGTTTCATAACATAAATGGATTAATCAGGGGCAGAAAGGAGTCTCATTCTCCTGCACTGAAAGGGGAGTTACAGGGACAAGCTGAAAGCAAGTACATAAGATTCCAATTAACCTACTTTAAGAAATAAAGTTTTTAAACCTCAGTTGTACATCAGTTTTTGCTATCACCTAATCAGAGATCTATGTCACTTGACAGAAAAGGTCATTGGTGTAACACAGTTCCTGTATCCAAATTCCAACAGGATCTCCCACCCCTGACTGATTCCATGCACTTCTTTGTATTTCAGCTGCTCCATCAGTAGACACATTTCATGGGTGTATGTTAACCTGTAAAATATCTTCACTTAGCAATTATTTAAAGTGTCTTATTAATTGGCCACTCTGTGTATGCAGAATCACTACTATCAGAAAGAACTGCAAAGCTGTTAACTATGGACATTAAAAACTGCTGCTTTGTTGCTGACTGGAAAAACATTGAACATACAAATCATAAATACTTCAAATTTCAAAAGTCTTAAGAAAAAAGTTCTAAATAATAATTAGAATTCCAGCTTCACACTTGAAAATTAAAGTAGCCATCTTAAAAAGAACTGTGATGGTTGTAAAATAAAAACTATGTATTGAGACCAATAAAAAAATTAAACAAATCTATTACGTTCGTAAAATCATAGAATCACAGAATGTGCTGACTTGGGAGGATGAATCAGGATCACTAAGTCCAACCCCTGGTCCTGCACAGGATACCCCAAGGGTCAGACTGTGTGCCTGAGAGCATTGAGCAAAGAGTTTTGGATCCAGACAGGCTGGTGCTGTGACTGCTTCCCTGGGGAGCTTGTTCCAGTGTTCAACCACCCTCTGGGTGAAAAACTGACAGCCTGATATCAGCCTGATCACCAGCCTGAACCTCCCCTGTCTCAACTTTATTCTGTTTCCTTGACTCCTATCACTAATCACAAGAGTGAAGAGGTGGGTACCCGCCTCACCACTTCCCATCATGAGGGTGTTGAAGACAGTGAGGAGATGTCCCTTCAGACTCCTGTAGGCTGTGATCTGTCAAACACTGCCAAACACCACACAGAGATCATTTCCAAAACAGAGGAATCTAGCATGAACATCTGGAAATCCATATAGAAGCAAACACATGCTGGGTGAATTTCCTAAAAATGTTACTATGTGCACAACTTCAGTCACTGGACTTCTTTGTAGAGAAGTTCTCAAGTACTCTATATTTGCCTAGGTAGATATGAAAGAATGATGTTACACAGATTTTCAGTGCTCCAAATCCAATTAATCTTATTAGGTTCCACAGAATTTGCCATCCTTGGCTTGTTGCCTCAGAACACTTAATTAATTTGGCCCCTATTTGTGATTTTCAAGGGAAAGATGCCTAACTTGCCAACTATCTCTATAAATTTGTGAACATGATACCTAAATATGGGGACAGAATCTTGCATTTTCTCCTAGGCACTGTTGTGACAATGTAAAAGTGATAAAAAGAGACTCTTTAATCCTTTATCGTGATTTATCCAGAAACATATAAGAGGAAGCACAAAAAGCAATTGGATTGACTTTTCCACTTTTTAGTTTTGGTTTTGTATCCTTCTTATCCCTACCCGATACACAATTCTTTGAGGAGTTCATGTGCTTGATATTGATTAGAGCGACACTAATCTGCTTAGAGGATCACAAAGTCAGAAGACAACCTGAGCACAAGGAGGCAATCCTGGCATGACTGGAAAAGTGTGTGCAACTAAAACTGGGACAGATGAGGGAATGAACAGAACAAGAATTTTGTATATCTTTTGGGCCCCCCTCTACAAATTCTTCATAATTTATGTCAATGCCGTGATATTTTATGTTCTTGTTGATTGTTGTTGAAATAACTAAATACCATTAGCATCCTACATTTTTTAATTTTTAATTGAATGTATTATAATTATTAACTATTAAATAAAATAGCTTTAATAATATTTGGCCTATATTTGTCATCAGGAGACAATTAACATATATTTTCCGTTGGATGATCCATATCCAGAAAAGTTAGGCACAGTTCTTCTCTGGAATACAGGAAATCCAAAGCATGAAATCGTTTTTTGTGAAACTTGCCTTTCTTATATCCAGACATGATATGAAACTCTTGCAAACAATGTAAATGCCAAATGTCAATATTCTTATCATCATGGGAATATCCAATAATGTTGTCCATTAGGTTATCTATGGCCTGGGAAGGAAGGAAATGAAAAGCTCTTAATCCCTCTTGCAACCATAGCACTGAAAAAATAGGAGCCCTGTGATAGGAAACCAATCAAGCATAAGTAAATATAAACCTGTAACTCTGCAATTACAGTATTTTCTTAGTCATGCTTGACCCCAGTAGCAACCTTGTGGGACTACCTGTTTACTTTTTTTTTCTTAATACAATGAAAATTATACTAAAATGATTCTGAAAATGAAGAAGGGGAAATCCAATCTGTTTCAACCCCAGTTTCCTCCTAGGCATGCTAGAGAAATGGTTGCCTATTCATGTTCCTTTTGGCTCCATGACTGTTGAATCCCTGGTTACTTAGGGGTAACAAAAGAAAACAGAACAACATTTGTGTTTTCACCTCATTACATTTCTCACAGTTTCTGCTTTATACAGAATCACAAGCATTTCTGCTTCACTTCTGCTTCTGCTTCACACAGCAGGCTGTTACCAAACTATCAAATCCATTCAACTCCCTTTCTTTTCAATGTCAGGGTAGAAATACTTTCCTTCTATAACTTTCCTCTTTGACATTCCTAATGTATGCTTGTGTCCATCTTCAGTCCATCTAGTGTCTGTAGTATGATTCAGCACAGGAGCTGAAGCTGACTCAGACTGACAGCACTTGATTGATGATACATTGCTAAGTACACAGAAGCAGCTTGATGGAAATTACTTTAATGAGTGATTTGAATATGCCTGATGCTTGTGGACTACATAAATGTGAGATACTGAACTCCTTGAATCAAAACAAATTAAACAGAGTTGGCTGAGGTACTATACAGAAAAGTAGCTGATTTAGCTTGTACTGAACCATGTGCTTTTATTATTTGTAGCTGTTCTAGTAATATTTTTGCTCCACCTCGTGCATAGCACAAATTAAGAGACAGATAAGGAAAAATTATCAATATATCTATATATGGATATAGAGACTGACTTCTCTACTCTCTGGCTGCCCTTTTTCATCAGTTTTGTCTTCAGATCTCCTGTGCTCTTTATCATAATTCACCTTAAAGCCTTCCAACCAGTAAAAAAACAAAAGAACAATACTTCCAGAAGCAATTTACCTTGTAAATAAATTCAAATTAAAACCCCTACCCTCAAATTGGCAGCACGTTGTGAGCTAATGAACCAACACAGAGCCCCACTGTTTTGAGATAGAATAACATTCAGGCCCCAGTTTTAAATAGTCTGCCTGTGGGCAAACTGTTACAACCATATGGAGCTCCACTGACTTCACAAGGGTAAAGCTGAGAGCCTAATCCTGCACAGTGTTGTCGCATAATACTGACAATCCCAATTGCCAAATCCAAGGTCCAGATTTGTCCCACCAAGCTTTAGGGGTCTGAAGCATTGGATTCATGAGTAGCCTCCCCTTAGGCTACAAAGACTCTCCAAAAGAAATAAGACCTGAGGTCCCCACTGGTTATAGGAGAAGACAACAGCCCCACAGATCCTGAATCAAAAGCATAAATTTAAATTAAACAAATTTAGACTCTGCTCTATAAACTTATTCTGGGGAGCAACTACAAATTGATTTGTTTGTGTGATGCATTTGATGAACTTTTAAATGGAATAAATGCATATGGATACAAATGTATGGATTTCCAGAACATTCAGAGCAGCCACTCTGACTAGTGTTATTCTTTTATCCAAAAGTTTCTCCACAACCTATTTCTGTGAGCATAGGTGTAAACATTTCATTGATGTTGTTCATTGTATCACCATAACTTATAGATATATATAGGTATAGAAATATAGAAATATAGAAAGCCCACTGAAATCTAAACTCTGTTTATGCAAGCCACTATGGTGCCATAATTGTAAAACACACAAAAATAAAAATTTATTGTGATCTAAATAACACAATCTAAATAGATAATATTGCAACATAAGAAAACTGTAAAGCATCCATAACTCCTTCTTTCCTCCTTTTGACAACACATAAAACCCTGCTGTGGTGAGAAAATTTTCACAGAAAAATGCAGCATTTTCTGATTAGAAAGCATCATTTTTTTAGGCAAAACTCTGCCAACAACAATAGTTTTCAAGAGGGTCTTTTGTTCATTCGTTTGAAAACAAGATGGAGAAACAAAATGCAAATAATTTGCCTATAATGAAAAGATAGTGTGGATCAAATGATGGGATGAAATAACCAACTGGATGAGACATATTCAGGAGTACACTTCAGCCATTAAAAAAAAAAATTAAGAAAGATTCCTTTCCTGCCCTACATAGCATGTGAAATAGTCATCCTGATTCAGAAGATATAATTTCTTTCACATAAATACATAACTGAGATGAGGAGAATCTTTTAAAAGTGAGGGATATATGCTGAAATTATTTCATTTGATTCTTGTCACTGAATAGCTAGCATGGAAAGAGGAAAAGTTATATTTTTAATAGAGCACATATGTTGTTCACAATCTATCTTGAGCCCAAACTTTAAAGTAATAAAAAACATTCAAACTGTACTATTTTGTCAGCACCCACAGTCCTACACAATAGAAATACTTGTTATGGTAGCATAGTTTTTGGAATAAAACTGCCAGGAAACAGTGTTGCTGGATGGGGGCCAATGGAGAGGAGAAACACCTCCAGATGGATAGACCAGTCTTTCATCTGATTCCTGGATACCTCCTTGGGTGTCAAGGGATGCATAAACTCTTTCAAAAGTCTTTCAGTCAAAACCTAATAAACACAGAGTGACAAATTTATACAGTATAGGCAGAGACAACCCCACAGAATGCATCATGGGCGTGTAAGCACAATAACATCAGCCTTTCACCCCTAAACTCTGGTGAGCAACAGCTAGAAGAAAAGAGGCAGATTCTGAAATCTGTGGGTTTGAGTTGGGGTACATACATTAATTCTTCTGAAAGCCAAACTCTTTCTGGATGTTATTGTTGGTGGTCCATATGTACACAGTGTCATGAAGCCCCAGAAGGATCTGTCGTTCTCAGTGTGGACAGTCTTCAGGAAGTTACAAACATCAGTGCATTAGTTCAGATTCACAACAACACAAATATCTCTTTACAGCAGTTTTACTACTTAAAAAATCTTTAAGGGAAATTAATGTAATTAACTGCAACTTGATTGCCCTTCTCTACTGCCAAGAATTTGCAAAATACACACACACACAAAAAGATATCTGAAATAATTCATCATATCAATAAACAGAGGAAGTATAATGAAATCCAGACTTAAAAAGAAAAAAATGTCTGATCATTTTTAGACCAGATGAAGGAAAGACTTTTTCCTGTCCTATTTCTGTTCACATGAAATTGGCACAGTATTAAGAATTATAAATAGAACAGAATCTACACCAACCATTTGTTTTTACTCTTAACTTTGTTTTTCTTTAATTTAAGTTATCTATATCGTATAATTAGAGATTGCTGTAAGGAAGCAATTTATCTCACAAACGTGACATTTCTAAATTTTCATGAGTTGTGCTGATCACTGAACCCCTTAAATGAATGCCTTAAAACCATCTCTCTATTTAAAGGAACAATCTTACAAATGCTGAAACCTGCTTATTGGCAACTGTAGTATCATTTGAAATGTCTGTGTCTCTGGGCACTTTAAACTAATATTTCATTAGCTGTTAAAACAGGGTAAGGTCTATGATCTCTATCGATTGCCAAATGAGTTGTTGTGAGACCTTATTTTTCCCCTCTAGTACATCACTTTTTCTTGTTTGCTTGTTTTCTGCCTCTCATTCTGGAACATGTACAAGGGGTTTGCTTTATCAGAGATTAATAATACTACTGCTATATATATATTTTTTTTATTTGAAGTTTCTTTTTACATGTATTGAAATCTGAATTTTAATGCTACCTTTAGTTGGGTCATTAGCTATTCTTGACTCTCCTTGACAATAAAACTAAAAGTAAGAATTTTGGAAATAAATACAATTGCTATATTAAAATTCATAAATAGTTTGTTGAATTACAAGTTAGTAGAAAGAGCATGTTAAAGAGTTGTGGAAACATCCCAAATTCTCATTGCATCCTGATGTTCATAACCTTTCTTCCCAGATAAAGGTTGTTCATGATACTACATCAGTCATTCGCATGGTAAATGAGATGGACTTCCAAGGGTGAACAAAACTCTGGGCAGTAAAAACTGGATCTGCAGCACTTTTTTTTTCTTCTATTCTTCAGCTCAGTTTCATTAACTATTGCAGAGATCAATCTCCTTTACGTAGTGCATTTCTAATCACATTTGTGCTAGATGAGAATTCATTAGGATCTGTAAATTGCACAGAAAAAGCACTGAGACCTAGCCACTGCTACTTTTCTATTAAGCAACTTTAAAAGGAAGTCATGCACATTATTTCTGCTATCCTTTAGATTTTGGCAACCCAAGACAGAGAAATAAATGGTGATTTCATCTTTCTAAAACTCAGGGGGTGTTCACAGAGACGGGAACACATTTGATGAATTTAGCTTTCATTTTGCTAAAGAGTTACTTACTAATAGCTCTCATTTTGAAATATATGAACAATTTCTAAAAATGTAATGTGCATATATTTTAGTATGAGAGCAGTCTTGAACCATTCCATTTACTGACATCCATAACAATGTGTTATATATTATTGATTTGATGGACACCACTTTCATAGTTATGGATATAGAAGGAAGATAAATTCAATTCACTGAGGTAAGTGCTTATTCTTGCAGAGACACATTATTATGATTTTTTATTTCTAACAAGTATTCTTACAAGCATATAAATGCTCATAAACATAAGATGTTCTTTATATAAAGAATATCTCATAAACTATTCTGAATTCCAGTGAAAAAATACCCCGAATTGTTTGAGTTCCCACATATATCACAAATTTTTTTCTATTATATCAACTTGACCACTTTTTAAAGTACACACTTCTTGATATACATACATATGTAAATGGATATACGTACATGTGTATGTAGTTATATCTGGCTGGAATGGAGTTAATTTTTTTCTTGAAAGTTGATTGTCGTGGCATTTTGCATGAAAGTTTCACTGATCAGAAAACAAATTGTGAGAAATTTCCTAAGTTTATTCTGACTGACTGAAGAATAATTATTCCTGTCTCTGCTTTTAGGACTGGTGTGTTTTTTATTGCATCGGGGATAATCTCATATCAGAAGAATACTTTCAAGCGGGTAATAGTAGTGGGAGACTTGGCTATTAGATATAGACAAGTGGGTTTGTAATGTCTCAGAAAATTGGATGGTAATTTGCCTGCTGAATGCAAATGTAGTGAACTTCACAAGATGTTCAGAAAAGCAGGTGGGGGTCATGGGCCTTATTATTAATGATATAGAGGGGCATAGGAAAAAACATTCTAGAGGCTAAACTTGGACTCCAACCCAGGAGATCAACATCCTTGAGCTCCACCATAAGTTTCTGTGAAATAATTCTAGGCCCACATGTGAGGCCCAGGAGGCAGAGAGGAGGAATCAAATGTCCCAATGAATGAATGAATGATATTGTGATAGGGAGATGAGGCGTTTAGGAAGGGAAACAAAATAACCTACACAGGAAGAAAAACTTTCCCCTTAATCAAAGTGGAACAAAGTTGCTGGCACTAACAACTAAAAGATAACAAAGGAATATTTGAAATAAAACCCAGGCAGACAGCTAGGTGTTGGGGAATTTCCAGGCCTAATACTTGTTAATGTGTAACCAGGACTGCCTGACATTCACCACAGAGTTTTGAAGGAACCCAAGTGTGAAGTTGTAGAAGCAGAAGCCAAAATGTGTAAACATCATCACAAACTGCAGCTGTGCCAGAGGACTGGCAGGTCACCAATGTAACTCACAGGTAGGACAGGGCTCTGAAGGGAATCCTAGGAACTGCAGACATATGAACCTGGCCTCTTTCCTGAGTATCCATCTGGCAGACTCAGTAATAAAAGTTACAACCACTGAAATAACAAAAATGTGGAAAAACATAGTCTGATAGGAAAGACAGGAAGGATTCTTTTCTGTTAGGAAAGAATCTGAAGTCGAAAATCACCCCCAAAGCCCCTGTTGTTATTTGAGGAAGTTTGGAAGAGCAAACAGATAAGAAAGATAGGATGGTAACAAAATATTTGGAATTTGAAAAATTCTCTGAATAAAATTTAGTAACAAAAATAAGTTGTAACACGAAAAGTTGATTTTCTGGTTTGAAATGAGATTAAAGACAGTAAAGCAAGTTCACTTTCTGGGTGGAAAAGGTTCATCAATAGATTCTCCATAAATCACTGTGAAGATTAGTTTCATTCAACATTTTCATCAACGACTTGGAGTAGAAGTCTGCAGTGAAACCTTCACGTTTTCAGGTGACAACAAATCCTCGAGTTTAAATGTAAATAAATGTAGGATGATATGTCATGGGAAAAGATTTCTAAATCACATCTGCTGAATCCTGAATTGGAGCTCACAACCTGGAATAGAAATGTTGAAGTCAAAGTCACTGTTTTCTAGAAACATCAGCTCATTATGCAACTAAAGCATTAAAAACAAAATTCTTGAGCACCATCACAAAGGGATAGAAGATGTTATCTTAGAAAATAATAGAATCATTTAGGTTAAAAAACTGCTAAGATCACCGACTCAAATCATTAACCCAGGACTTCCAAGACCTCCACTAATCCATGTCTTTAAGCATCACATATACATCTTTAAATACCTCCAAAACTGAAAACAGTTCTCAAGGTGCAGCCTCATCAGTGCTGAGAACAACCACAGTGCTGAGGGGCACTGTGTCTAGACTTGCTGTCCTTTTCTGATCCAGGCCAGGATGCCGCTAGCCCTCTTGATCCCCTGGGCACAGCTGGCTCATGTCCAGCTGCTGTTGACCAGCACCCCCAGGTCCTTTTCTGCTGGGCACCTTTCCTGCCACTCTGCCCCCAGCCTGCAGCTCAGTCTGGGGCTGTTGTGACTTAGCCTTATTCACCCTTGTACCACTGACCTCAGCCTATCAGTACAGACTGTCCAGGGCCCTGTGTAGAGACTTTCTGACCTTCAGCAGATTAACACTGCTGCCCAACTTGTTGTCATCTGTGAACTTACTGAGAGTACACTCAATCGCCTCATCCAAAGAACGGATAAAAGTATTTAACAGACCTGACTCTAATACTGAGCCCTGGAGAACACCACTTGTGACTGGGCACCAAATGGATTTAATTCCATTCACCACCACTCCTTTGACAGACCATGCAGGCAGTTTTCATGCAGTGAGCAGTCACCTTCCCAAACCATGAACAGCCAGTTTCCCCAGGAGGAGGTGTCAAAGGCTGTACTGAAGTGTAGAGAGACAACATTCACAGCCTTTCCCTGATCCACTAAAAGTGTTACCCCGTCATAGAAGGAGATCAGGCTGGCCAAGCAGGACTCGCCTTTCATAAACCCATTCTGGCTGTGCCTGATCCTCTCATTGTCCTTTGCATGCCACATGATGGCACTGAAGATGATCTGCTCCTGTAGAATATCTTGGAGTGTATGCGTCTTGCCTATTGTGCAGCTGGGTTTTCTCTACATTTCAAAGACAGAGTGGAGTTAGAAAGGGCACAGAAAAGGGCAACTGCAGCAATTATGGAGCTTGAATAGAAGCAATCCTGCCTTTTAAAATACCTTTTTTCAATAAAAAGAGTAAGACTGAGTGTATCCTAGGTGGGTACATCCCTAGAAGGCTGACCCCTTAGTCATTTGCTGAAGAGAGATATTTAAGTCAAAGGCATTTTTTAGACATGTAGTATTTCAGAGAAATTTTAGGATATCTTGATTGGGAATTTAAATTTAATTCAGGGCCATGTCTTTTGGGCCAGGAACCTGAAAACTGAGTATTATCTTCAGCAAAACTGAGTTAATTTTCAGATTCAGAAACCAAGGGCTTGAATTACTTGCCTAATCAAGAGCAAAGTAAGGTCCTTGCACCACTAACATTTTTAGAATATCTGATACATCTGCACAGGTACTGTGCATGTAACACCATGTCCTCTGGAGCAGCAGATGGAGGCCAAAACAGAAAAATCGGTGCATTTTACAGTTATGTACAGGAAATAAAACTGCACACACTATATCCTATCTGCAATCAAAAAACAAAACAAAACAAGACAACAAATACAAAAAACAAACAAACAAAACCCCAAATAACCCCCCCTAAAAAAACACACAAAAACCCCCAAACCCCTCCACACAAAAAACCCAGACAAAAGAACAATCACCTGAAAAATACAGGAGCAAATAATATCAGGAGGCTAAATATTCTGTCTGTAGTTTCACTCATGTAATAGCAAATAGCAGCTTTCTCAGTTCTTATTGATGAGAAAATGATGATGGATTTGAAACAGATAAATGCAAGTTCTGCTCAGCCCAAATATGTAGATTATTATCTACGTGTTCTGCTATAGCATCTAAACTTCACACAATATCCACTTTTACCCTTGGAATTTCTTACTGGCTGCAAGTCTAAAGCTTTATACAATGAAGTATAATTTACCTGACAGTTAGCTGACAAATAAAAATAGATAATATCTTGAGCAGTATCAAACTTACTTTAAATTTGCAGTTCACCAATTTCTACTGAAGAAATTAAAATGCAATATCTCAGTTTACTCTAGTAACATGGCTTTTAGTGAGTATGATTTCACTTTAAAATGTTACTTTTTCTCCCTTAAAAAACAAGACAACTTAATGTGCTTTAAAATTGAATTTAAAATTATGATAGTAATGAAAGTAAGGGACAGCTGAAAAAGAAACTTCTCTTGACTACCAAATAGTTGAGTTCTCATTGGAGTTTCTGTTGTGCAACATTGTTCCACAAATTTTTCTTAAATGTTGGCAGACTGCATCTGCATAATTCAGACTGAAAATTCATCTCCTCTCTAGGCAACTAAGGGGGAAAGGAAAAAGGGAAAGAAAAGAAAATAAAAAAGGCAAGACTTTGGGACAATGCCTGCAGCTTTGTAAAATGCTGTGGATTGTGTTATGTTTTCTTTCTAAAAAAATGAACACAAGAAAAGAAAGGTGGAAACCTTCATCACTGACTGAATGTCATGTTTTGGTATTGCTTGGGCTGAATGTTTTGATTTTTATTTCTAATTTTCTTTTCAGTTAGACTACTCTGTTAAAGTAAAATAAAACAAACTGTAAACACTGAGAGAGTCATGTTGACATGAAATGTTTTCACTAGGATTTTAATCTTTTATTTCATGGAATATTCAAGTTTATTTCAAATTTAGAATGAAACCAAACAATGATATACTTCAGTAACAGAATCCATACAACTCTTCCCCAATTCAAACAGTACAGCTAAGTAGATTTCAATAAGGATGTGAGGAAAGGTAAACTTACAAAAACATTGATGAAAAAAAATCTCCTCAAAAATATTTATCAAACCAGTGGTAGTATAAATATGTTTAATAGTTCTCATGCATTTCATAAATTGCATTTAGTGTTTTGATGATAAGTGGTCTCACAATTTTACATGTTTTTTTGATATCGTCTAGATAGCTGTATTCTATGTATATTTTAGACTTCACTTCAGTGGACTGTAACTGACTTCATTTGGGGGACTAAAAGATCTGACCAAAAATTTAGATAGCAAGCCGGATTCACTTATCAGTTTGGGACGCCTGTTCCATACAAGTAATAAAATTTATTTTTGCATTAATATTTAGTAGTAATATTTAGTAGTAATCGATTATCTGAATGATAATGATTATTATTGTATAAGAATAATAAAATGTTTCTTAAATGAAACTATAACACATTTAACAATAAACCCCGCTGTTTTGATTGCTCATTTCCTAATTAAGTTATTTAATTGACTATCAGAAAACACTATTAAAGAAGGGAAATTGACGATTTAAAAAAAAATTGATACATCTCTACATATTCAGACAGAGAAAGAGAAGAATAGTGTTTATATGGATGTATACTGATCTCACCCATAGTTTGCCTACAGAAAATTTAAAATGTTTTGTTTGTTTAGAAATTTATAAAGTGACAAAGTAAGAGATAACCTTTAAATGAACATGGAGAATGAATGAATGAATAAATGAACTTCTGGGTAGAACACTTTGTAATTGGTGGATTGCTTGTCTCCCACTAAAGGTTTTGATATTGCCTGCGGAAGAAAAATAAAACACACAGTAGTTCCCATGTTACTGCAACCAATAGCACTAAACCTGAGTGCTATAATTCTTGAAGAAGAGGTAAAAGAGGTTCTTAGATTAACAGAGACAAATTTTGATCTTGAATGGGAAAATGACACCCATAAAATTTTCACAAAACTTAATGTGTTCCTCCCAGATATTTCTATCACATGTTTAATCTTTCTCTGCTTTTTCAGCCTTATTTAATTTTTAAACCAGTTGTGATCAGTTCTACAACTAGACCAGAAGATACCAAGCCAACATTTCCATCTTTCTCTTATAAATATTATATCAAAAATGATTGACCTGTTGTTTATCGGTTTCAACTACAGTTGGACTGAAGAAAAACACAAAGGACTATTAGGGTTTTGCTACTCTAGGAACTTGTGCTGAGACAGGGAATGCTGAATCATTTTCCAATTTCTCTTTTCTCTTCTTTGTAATGTTTATTTTCCACAAATAATAGTTGAGAATTTCTGCAAACAAAGAGAAATGAGAAATTCCAGATATATTACAAAAACCTTTTTAGGGGAAAAGGATTGTTCTTCAGTTTTGTTATTTCTTAGACTTTTGGAACTATGATTCTTAAGTTTCCTTGCTTTTCACTTTGTAAGTGTGTATTTTGTGTTGATAATAGATGCATTGTAGTTTCTGCAAAGCATTCAGGGAAAAAGAATTATTTTTATGTATTTTGTAACTACTTTGGGTTTTCTTTATGAACTTTTCAAGAGGCACACCATTTTTAGAAAGAAGAATTTTGCCCTCTAAAACACTGTCAGAGTGTGAACTTCTGTATTACACGTCATTTTTGAAAAGTAAATTATGGACTCTCCTTAAGACTATATGGCATTTAATATAAAACCAACGGTGATTGTTACTAATTAGCTGAAGTTCTGAATATGAGTGACTGCTTCTCACTTTAGGATATTCTAGGTACAGAAGAGTGAATCAGGCATAAATAAAGGGAGATGTAAAGCAAAGTGACAGAAAATTGCAACATAGATCGTGTATTGTATGGTCAGTTATTTGTTAATTGTGATAAAATATGCAGCTCCACACAAGGCAAAAGGCCACATCTAAATGTCAAAAGGACATCTTACCTAACCTAACCTAATAATATCCAAGGCCACTTAGAGTGATTGCATAGGCCTGATTAATTTTGCCATTGAATAATGTATTGAAATAGCCATGCAAGATTTTAATTAATTGATGAGTATGTGGTTTCCTTATCCATATTTTAGCATTAGACGACCAATCATAGTCTTTCAGTCAATTAGTCAAAAAATCTTTCCATAATTCTTGTTTCTCAGTGCTAGCAATTTCCTACTGTAAGATGTGACTCAATGTAAAGAATTTTACAACATTTGCAATATTTGTATTTCAGCCACTAATCTGATGAAAATATCCAGTAAATAATTCACTAGTTTATGTAAAAATCAAGTGATATTTGAAATGAAGGGGAAAAGAAAGATACAGGGATAAAGTTTCATTATTTTTTAAGGCTTACTTTGGTGTTTTTTGCTTATAGCTGGAAACAGTCAAACATCATGACATAGGGATTATTTAGAAAAGCTCTATCTCCGCAATAGAGTGAACAGTAGTTCAGTCTCACTTTCCTCAATAAATTCTGGATTTCAGGAGCCTACAAAGTCTTTTTTTTTATAATAAACCACACAAATTTTGGTAAAAGGAGTTTGAAAATGGTTTATTGTGGTTGTTCAACAAGACACAGTGGCCTTAAATGAGAAAGATATACAGTTATATATGTCTGGAAAGACTGAAAAGACATTTGACTTTACAATGCAGGCAAACACACAACTTTATGCAATGACTGAAAACTGTGCAGAGAGGTGTTTAAAACATGGAGACTATGTGAGAACTGATTTTTATGCACTAAAAATATAACACAAAATATTACACATTTTTTATTTTTGTAAAAAACCTACCCACATGGTAGGCCATAACCGTTTTTCCCACAAGGAAGAAAAAGCTATCACATCATTAAAAGAAGAAAACTATCTGTTTTATTTAAGCATCAACTCTTTTCTCTCATCTCAGAAAGCTACTCAACAATAAATTTCAGTTCTATTTCTTACCCTGATTGTCTCACCTTTCTGAAACATAGATTATAGATGTCCTCCTTCCAGCTAGGTCAGACAATTGCTATTCTTTCAGACAGTGGTTTTGGTATGGAGGAAAGGGTACAATCATGCTGTACCAGACACTAGAATTTCAATCACTTTTTCCTGGTTTCCTTAAACACTTCTCCTAACTTTGCTTAGAATGTCAGTGTTTTGAGGCGTTTCCTCCCACTCTGATAACAGATTCTGCAGAGGGCAACTGCCACATGAAATCAGCAGCAACTAATTTACTTAACTTTTCCCCATTATTTTTTCTGTAGTTTATTAGTTAAAAAATGTCTCGTGAATCAGTATGGACAAAAAATACCTTTTTCCTTGGCAAAGAAATTGAACACTACTGCCTATAAATAATCTTATTTCTCAAAAATTATATTTTCTATAAATTTTTTATACTCATAAAAACTTTATCAGCCAAGCAGACAGTAGAAGTGGCACCGAAATAATTGTTATAGTAAATTTATTACCATCTGTCTTAATTACATTTATATATAGAACTAGCTGGTGGTGTGCCAGTTTCTTTCTGAGGTTGTTCCAGTATTCTTCCTTATTCAAATTATGCAAAATTTTGTTTTGAATATAGGTGTAAGTACTTAATTTTTACTTGCATATGATTGATATTGCTGGACAAACATGCCTTGTTACTCATAGCTGAAATATTTTTGTACATTACTTGGGCACAGAGGAAGAAACATTTTTCCATGCTTTGCTAGGTAGAGGTGACACATATGCTTCAGTTGTTACTGTCTTGATGATTCACTTTATTCCAAAGGTTAATACAGTTTCTGAATGTCATTGACTCTATAGTATGCATGAATTTATGATAAAATTACAGGTCAATATATAATGCCTTTCCATTTTTCACTTTATCCAGAATTTAGTGATAATACAGATTAACTACTTAGATACTAATTAATAGAAGGTATTATATTAAAAAAATTAATGGAAAATCTTTTCTTGAGCCTAATTTTTGTTGAAAAAAATATTGTTCAAATATCATGAAAGTGTGTCAGCTGTTAACAGAGGAAAACTCTTTGAAGACCCTGCCCTGAAGAGACTCTCATAAAACAAATCCCGATAAAACCCCTAAACTTCACAAGCTGTCTTGCAATTAGCTGAGTGACAGACTCTCACATTCCCCCCCCTTCACTGGCCACTAAATTTTTAGTATTCATCCATATTTACTTATGCCAGCCTCTATTTTCCCCCACATTTCTGTAAGAAAAAGAAACAGCGTGAATCAAACCTACACATCTCCTGCCTTCCTTTCCTCTGAGTTTATCTCACTTGTGTTATTCTCAGTACTCAGTCTAAGCAATACTAAATGAGTGGCAGAAGGAGGATTATTACAGTATTATTCCAAATGTTCTTATTTAAAATTTTTCTGCTTCCCTTCTTCTTGCTGTATTGGATTGTCCCAAGAATATATATAGCATCCTGTTACACATTCAAAATGCAATTGAAACAATTTTTAAATTAGAGGCAATATACCCAAAAATGTAGGAAAGACCTGTATGTCTTCAGGGCAGAAATCAGAGTATATGATAGTATGCAACCAAATACAAAAAATTCTTTATGGTACAAGGACTTAGGACATTATCATTACTCAGGCAATTAAGATTTTGAGGAAAGAACTAAGTGTGATATCTACTTGATTCTGTTCTTAGAGCACCAAATTTGAATCATCCTATAGGACATTCCCTTTGCTCTTGACTATGGATACAATTCTGAGTGTTTCTTGTGCTGTGGCTTATTTGTTCTACTGAATTACTATACTCTTTTCACATGGTGACAATAAGCTAACAGGAATTCTGTCTATGGCTAAACTCTAAAATTAATATTTCAATATTGAGAATAATACATACTAAACATTTCTAATAATACAGGTCTAAGATCACCTGGGCTGAGTTTATTACATGAAATGATCAACTGAATAACGAAACTGTCAAGAATTCTACTACTCTTCTTCAATGATTAAGAACGGTTGATTAATACTAGCATGATTTTACAAATAATCCTGTTCAATTTCTTTTCAGTTTGCTGTTATATCATGATGGGACTTGATTATTACAGTAAGTAGTAATTTTGCTTCCCATCATGATTTAGCATTAATCTTATGATTACATACTTGGTTTCAATTATTAGCCACAAAGGAAACCAACAATATATTATTTATGGTAATGGACATCAATTTGGATTTCAGGTGTATTTTGGTTTTGGTAACTTTACTGTGCTAGAAATTAAAAATATATCTTCTTCGGTCAAGTATTTAAATTCATGGAACGACTAAATTTGTCCTAAATAATTGAATGCCAGCTACTACAATTGAAAAAATACACCAGGAAAACAATTCTTACTTTTCTTTGGTAGAGTGGGAAAACTATCGACAAATAAGAAGAGCAAGGTCTCATTTTGAAATTTTTAATGTATGTAAAACAAGACTATACCAAATCATATTGGATAGCTGTTACATACTCTGTTACTGATTTTACTTGTCTGAGTAAGACAAAAAGAAATTCCGGGGCAGTAAAATATAAATATGTAGAATAATGATTTTCAGTGACAAGTCTACTAGACACTGGTGAGTGAAACATAAAAGACACTCAGCAAGACCAAGAAAGAAATCAGTTTAAGAGACATGAGAAAGTGTGAGGGTTTGTAGGATGATTGTGTTCATACTTCTCTTTATCCCAGTTCACAGAACAATATGAAAATTTGCATAACAGAGTGAATGCAGGAACTTGAACACAGTAATGAATATGCTAACTGTATTGGATCATTATAGGTGTAGGAAGGTTATGCCCATTTGAAACCTACTGAATAAAACATTGTACAGAAGTTACTAATCAAAATATTCTAACAGTATTATACACCTTCTATTTTTAGTTTGTTTAAGTGCAGATGGATCATGTATGCTCTGATTATACTCGGTGATAGCTGCACAATTTCAGTGTGACCCTGACCTTGTTGTACACACAAGTTATCCACAACCAAATTTACTCTGGATGGAAGATTTGTGACGTAGGGAGATAAACATTACTCAAGACTTGATCTTCTCTGCTAAAAAATGTCACTAGCAGAGGAATTGTCACAAAAAAAATTTAAAAAAATCCAACATAACATTTGCTATGACTGGAGAAAGGAAGAATTTTAAAGTAAATGGAGTTTAGGTGATACAAGTGAAACATCTACAGCAAGGTACTCCTATGAAATCCAGGCAAACACACATCTGGGACCCTAAATACTGCATTATCTCGATTGGCACTAGAGCCAGAACTGGTGATCTCTCTTTATTACTTCCTTTATTCCTTTCTTTCTCTCTCCCTTTCTAATTTCCTTCTCTATCTTACCTTTCACCTTGCCCATTATTCAAAACCCACTACCACAGGGTGCTTATGCTAGAAGATAAGAGACTACCAATACCAATTTCCATGCAATAATGAAAGTCTTTAAGCTTCTTTTGTGGACCCTTTGACTTTTTTCATTCTTTTTCAAACACAAGCATCTGTGAATCTTGAGTGCTCCCTTCCTCTTGAGTGCATCTGTATTAATAGGAGCTTTGAAGCATTATTGCTTCTCTCCTACCACTTCCATAACACATACCTTAGTTTCTTTCTCTCTTTCAAAACTGATTTGTATGTTTTCGTTTTGTTTTTTCTCTGCCAATCACTCTGCCCTTTATTATCCTAGTAGTACAAAACTGAACACAGTAGCCTTATTGAGATTTCATTATGGTTTAAATGTCATTTCATAAAAACATAATTAAATGCTTTGAAAACATCAAAAAAATAACCTCAACCCAAAATACAGTATCACCTGAAAGAATTAAGTGGAAGAGCAAGTCAGTTTTCTCTCTTGTAAAGTGTTAAGAGATCATGACGGCTAACAGCTTCGCTCATGAAGGCTCAGCAATATGGATGTGGAAGGAGAGAATTGGAACACAGCAACATTTTGGAAGATGGTAATGCAGATGAGTAGGAAAAAAAATCACACACCACCTCATCATTTTTATTTACTAGTTAACCAGTGACAGAGAAAGGCAAAAGACAACTTTATTAGAGGGGGGAAAACAAAGAACAAGTTGCTAGTTTCACTGGAATGAGAAGGCAAGCAGTACACTTTTCAGTCACTGACATAATTTATCTTTGTGCATGCAGGTGTTGGAAAAGTTGCATAATTATTTGAAGTATACATATCATTATACTTTTAAGCTATTTTGAAAAGCAACTCCAGTGTAAATTTTCACCAGTTTTACTCAGTATTGTTCAGCCCACTTGTTTCCATTTAAAAGAGAACAAGAGCTTTTTCCAACTTGTTTATGAAGATGAGAAAGGACAAGAACAATATTATTCCATGGGAAAACCACAAAGTTTTCACTCCTCTGTCCCTTCCACCCCCAACAGAAAGTAGAAGGACACTGTAGCAAGGAGTGGAGGGCAAGATCATAGCTCTTAGCAACATCAGTGGCTTGTTATTGTTTTGCATTTATGTCCCAGTACCATCTAATTAGCTTGCTTTGTGATTTACTGACCTAGCTTCATTTGGCATCTTACATCGCAGAGAAACAGAGGCCCCAGTGCTATTCTGCAACTGGGCACAGAAGTCTGCCATCTACACGTAGTTAGATGTTAGGCAGAACATTCCATGCATCAGATGACATTATTAGAGAGGGCTGGTTATTTGGAAGCCATCTCCATTGTAACAGATATTATCACCCCTGAGGAAAAAAATAAAAGAGAGGAAGAATTAAAAAACTAAATCAGCCAGTACTGCTAGTGGGGAAGCTTAGCTAATACACTGTCCATACACTCTTCTGGTTCATAGGTTACAGCCCAGACTTTGCCCATTTGCTTAAACAATGAAATCATAGCAATGAAATCATAACAGTGAGCTATAAATCCATGGATGTTTCCACATGAAAATGAGAAATGTAAGGAAATATGCGAGGAGGATATAAACTATACAGCAACCATACTTTTTGTTTCTTTCCTTTGCATCAGCTGTGGTCTCATCCTAACAAAACCAATCATCACAGAATCACAGAGTCAATTGGGTCAGAAGGGGACCTTGATAAGCAACTAGTTCCAACTCCCTGCCATGGCAAGGGGCACCTTCAACTAGACCAGGCTGCTCAGAGCCCCATCCAACCTGCCTTAAATGCTTCCAAGGATAGGGAACCCAAAACTTCTTTGGACAACCTGTTCCTGTGTCTCACCATCCTCACAATAAAGAATTTTTCCCTAATATCTAAACTAAACATATTCTCATTCAGTTTGAACCCATTCCCCTTGCCTTGTCATTACATGTTTTTGCAAACAGTCTTTCTTCATCTTCCTGTTATTTCCCTTCAGGTACTGGAAAACTGCAATTAGGTCATCCCAAAGCCTCATCTTTAACAGTTTTACAATCCCAATTCTCTCAGCCTGTCCTAATACGAGAGGTGTTCCACCTGTCTTTCTGCACACAAAAACACTGTCTTTAATTTTGCCTAGACTAACTACATCTTCCAAGTCTCTTCAAAAGTGCTTCTTTAAAAATATTAGATGTACAATAATATGAACAAAGATATATTTAATAGATAATATTACATAAATCTTTAAATGTTGGTATTCCAGCTGTACATGACTTCTTGTCATGGTATAGGAATGGTGTTCTCCAATTTAGTGTTTCCACTGAAACCACTCCAAACCATGCACCCTTCAGTCACTCTCCCCTGTCCTTCCCCTGGCAGCAAGTCAGAAAGGAGAATTGAAGGCACAATAGGGAAAGGTCATGGGGTGAGATAAAAAAATTAACTGGAAAGAGCAGTAAGATAATAAAATGAACAGTAACAACAACAATATTAATGACAGAGTGTAAAAGAAAAGAAATCCTGTTGCTCACCCTGTGTAAATATCCAACAATACCCCACCACTCCCTCCACCACTCTACTCCAAATGGAAAGCGAGCCCTCCCACTGTCCCTAGGAAATAATGACAGGTGATACAGAATAACCTCTGTGTCCTGGCCAGAGGTGTCCTGCCCCTCCTGGCTACTACAAAATTTAACTCTGGAACTGCGACACCACTTAAAAAAAAGTTCCAGGGAAAGTGTTCTGAACAAGGTACTTCTCTGTAACAGGCCTTTAATTCTCTAATATAAGCTGTAAGAATTTACAAAAAAAAAAAAAAGGAAGCTGGGTCATCACAATGGGATAGCTATTGAGAGTATAAGCAAAGTATAAGCAAAAAAAAAAGTATAAGCAAAAATGACAGACTGCTAGGGGTAAATTTTTGACCTTATTGAAGTCAGTGAAAAGGTTCTCATTAACTTCTCCAGACTGAGGATTTCCCTCCAGCTGTTTAACCATTACAGTGTTTTGTAGTCATCATCATATCAATGTAATCATTTCCAAAATAAGCCTTTTCCAAGCTCTACTAACTTTGGATGATTGGATCTGTAGAATTTAAAGGATTTTGTTTTAATTAAGGTGCAAACTGTATAAGAAAAATGCAGCAAGTGACATGCTAGTTTACAATTTTTTGAGACTTATAAGAATGGAGAAAATAGACATGCACTGAAGGAAAAAGAAGATTCTTTGTTACTCTGTATTATATCCCTCTGGGAGAGAAGAAAACCCAAACCTGTTTTCCTCCTTTCTTACATGGTGGTAGTTCTCCATCCTTTCCATTTTCACTGGTATTGATGTCAGATGTCCTGATTTCCAGATAGTCCTAACTGGGAGCCACATCTATGGTCAATTGCAGCATATGGTCCTAGATTTCTTTATTCTGGAGTGCAATAGAGAGGAGTTTTTCTACATCCTGGCCTTGCTTGCATGTGGGGTCATGTTCCATTTAAGTACATGTGCAGGCCTTCTTCCTATTAAAATTAAGGCATTAGAAAAAATGTCAGGCTCATAATCAAGTGTTGGCCAATGTCAGCTTAATAGAGGGTCATCAAATGGCTCAGAGATGCTCTATTCAACCAAGGCACAGTCTTTTTCATTTTGTTACACAGAAAATAAACTGTTTATATGAACTGCCATGCTGGTAAATTATAACCTTAGAAATTTTTATTCCTAAACCATTCTTCTAAGGAAATTAGTAGTATTTTCTTTCTGTATCCTCTCATTTGCAAAAACCTTTATTATAATAGGGCAGTTCCCAGAAAATTTCATAAAGGAATAAAGATCTGAAAGAGATCATGTTCCAATGAATTTTTGAGAAAAAAATCAGAGATGGATAAAGATAGAGAATCTATTAATGTCTTCCCTAAGGGGCAGCTGGGAATTGACCAGCTGCTCTCTTTGCTCGCCTGACACAACAGCTGTAGCTCCTAAGCAGATGTGAATGTGCTTTCATTTGCCCAATTAGCAGCAGGCACAAAAAGAAACTCAGGATACTGTTTGAAGGCTTATGAGGCCTCATATGAAAAGTGATTGGACTATTGTAATGCATGACAGAGACATGAAATGGAAAGGAAAACATTTTGGGGTTTGTGCAGCTAAGGAAGCCAGTGGAGACCACAATAAGTTTTCTTTCAAGTTAATTTACAAGGGGTATGTCAGTAGTGGAGTAAAAATCTTTACAGAGGCAGGACACAGATACTCGAGGAAAAAGGTTTCATTGGTCATTATGAGGAAACCACTTTGAATGATGGTAGCTACCAAACGGTTTGAAATGGAATATTAGCAGAATATTTGCAAATTTTTCCTACATCTGTTTTCTGGCAAATGTTATTGATAGATTTACAAGTGATTATCTCAAGTGATAATTTGTCGCAATTATGTGATTGAGCACTGACCACTTAGCCCTTATTGCAGGAAAGGGAAAGACATGGTTCAGTGTTTGTACATCCTCATTCCATGGAATTTTTAATCAATGATTCATTTTAGTGTGACCAGATATCTCAGTTATTACCTGATAGTTCACTTTATCAGTGGGATGAGATGTCTGTTTTGCTGATGCTTTAGAATGACTCTTAATAGGTTACAAGCTATTAGATATGAAGATGACAGGGTAGGAATGAAGACACAAGAAAAGTGAGGACAATGTTTACAAATAGTTGTAGTGAGGCAAAATGAATCTTTAATGATCGATTTCAAATGGAATTGCTAAATGGCTGATTGTTAAATAGTATGAAATATTCAAGTAACTTTGTCTGTAGACTACTAAAATGCAGTTTTTAGAAAATCATATTGATTTTATGACGAAAAAAACACTTAGTGTGTTGGATAATTTATATGAATATAAAATCATGCTTAAATTGGAAATCTATTGAATGCTGGTCATAACAAATCCAGCTTTTTTTGATTACAACTGTTACTATTTATGCTAGCTAAAAACCGATTTCAGAAATATATTGTATACATATTTTTGATTTTTCCTGTCTACAGGAGGAACTATACCTGCTGAAATTCTTAACTTATGAAGATATTTAACAATGTTTCTATTTTATCAACCAATATTTTTCAGACTTCATAAAAAGTCAGTCTCTGTCCCTTTACAATAAAAGGTTTAGTGGAAATACATGCAAATCAAAATGTAGTAGCCATCTCCTTTGTACCACAGAGCATATTAAGGCATTTTCACATTGTTCACAAGATGTTCAGAAGATATATATTTTTTGTAGTACAGACCATTTAACTCCTAGGGATAACCCCCCCATGAGGCTTTTTCAACTCAGACTGACAACATTCTATGCACACCTAAATCTTTTAATTACCAGATGTCATTTTATTCAACATAATGGTAAATTTATATCAGGTAGTTTAAAATCCAATGCAAAGGTAAGGGTTGTTCCAATATATATAACAAAAATCTATCTTCAAGGAGAATGATCATGCTATTTTCAAGGCCACTTGCAGAGCACAGTTTGGAAAAAGATGTTTTAACAATGCATTTACTCTTAAAACAATTTTAAACAGACAACCACAATAGGGCAAAGAATGTACAAATATGCAAAGAAATTAATTCAAACATAAAGTAAAATATTCAGGAGAGTATGCTGATTCTTGTAGAAATTTATTTCTATGAATAAATTAAAGGGAATGTTTAAGCAATCTTCATGCCTCTCTTATGTGTATACAAGCATGTAAACAAATCTAAAACATGTAGGAGGCACTTTGAACTAAACTGAAGCACAGTGGGAAAATAAACTGAGGATGTTTAAAACAGATGAGAATAAAACAGAAGAGGGCTGTGTAGCTTTCTAAGAAAAAAAGAAATTTACAGGAAAACAAACATCAAGTCTTGAAATACGATAACTAAGAGTATAATCCTTCAGGGCTCATCATACTATATTTCAAAACTCAGGCCTTCAGAAGTACAGTTCTTCATAGCAAATATAGTGTGACCCCCCTCTAATATTCTAAGAATGGAGCAGTCCTTTTATCAGGTTGAGGGTCTAGTGGGAGGATAAAATTCTCTATTAGATGCTGTCCCTGCAAAGGGGTAGAATTGTCTAAAGGGATATGAATACCCCAGGTTCAAATTGACTTTCAGCACCTCTAAATGTCTTCCCCTGCTCTCTTCTCAAATGTAGGTGTTGGAAGTTTGTCCAGAATGGCCTGAGATCCTTCAGAGAGGACAGCAAGAAGCAAGAAAATTATTATCCTCAGTAGTGTGCTTCCCTTTTGGGATTACAGTAACAAAAGGAATTTTAAAGGACGATTTCAGGTTGGTAAATAAATGGCAGCTTATTCTCTGTCTCCGTTAGGAGTATTCCACACAGATGCCTCTGAGACAAGTCAGTGTTAAAGGGGCTAGTCTTAAGGACAAATCATAAAACAGTGCCATTTTTCTCCTAGGCCAGGGATCAGTTTCTCTTTCTTATTTAGCAGCTAGAGGCATTTAATATTAGAAGCATGACTGAATCAACAGTCTTATGCAACGCACTATGAATTGTTGCCTGGAATCACCACATGCATGCCAACTAACCCATATGCACAGATGTCCCAGAAGAAAGCAAAAGAGTTGATCTTGCTCTAAAAATCCTATAGAGAAGCCTGCTTAAAGCTTGATCACAAGCTTGTGGAAGCCAAAGGTAAAACTTTTCAACTGTGTATCGAGTAAAATGTATTAGGTGCTTCAGTAGGTGGAGAAATAGAAATTCCTTGATACCTAAAGAACAGGATCATTATGCAGCAACATGAGTATAAGCAGCAGCTGCAGACTCTTTAAAAGTAAACCAAGAAAGGAACGTGCTTGAGGAGTAATGCAGAAATAAGTGAGTGCAAACTGAAAAGGAAGCTCAAGAAAAGCCCAGATGTCACATCTGTGTGACTGAACCCCCAGGGCAGGTGAGCAATCAAGATATTTGCTCAAAATGGCTCCTTCCTGGAAACACCTACTGCCAAGGTGAAGATGACACTTAGGCAAAGTTTTGCCTACTGTTGCCAAATCTCTCAATATCTTATGAGTAGTCCTGGAGTCTATAATTGAAAAGAGCTTTGTTACACAAGCAAAGTGACCATACAGTATTGGGACTCAAGGATACTACTGAATTCCAGACATAGTTAAGAGTCCAGGGAATGTAAGAAAGCTGCCTAGGAAAAACAGATGGACAAAATAATAAACAACCCCTGTAATAAGTATTTTCTTTTAATTTAAAGTCTGAAGTGATAAATAAATAAATAAATAAATCACAGCATTCTTTAGAGAAAACATAGTGAGTTTAATTAAATAAGCTACATCTTATTAATCTGTAGCTATAGAAGTAGTTTACAAGAAAAATATATTTATACTCATATATTTTTTTAATTTTAAAGAACATTAAAAAGTGAGCAACATAGGGCTGAAACCTTGTCTAATTTCCTTAATTCAAAGACTGTATTCCAGTGATGTTCTCAGGATATCTCCAGATGGGTACTTTGGCATAAATACAAGTTCTGCAACAGGGGAACAAAATTTTGGTATAAATTTCAATGGGTATCATATCGGTAATGTAAAGTCACATTATCTAAAAAAATAGGACATTCTAATTATGAAGTTATTCTTATTTGTGTATGGGAAAGATCTACTCTTCAGTCATGTTTTTCTATTACAGTTAAGCTGTGTGATGTATAACTAAGCTGGTCTGTTGACTTCTGTCTGGCTCATTTCTCATTTGTGACTCTTGTAACATGTCCCAGTTACTTAACCGTAACTAAAGTCAATCTGTTCTTATATTTTCTATCATTTTTATTATGCTTTGCTATCTGTATTGATGTAAAGTTATTTTTAAGGTTACCTTGCGCTAGGTGATATGCTCATACCTACCAAATGAGCTATAGCTATATGATAGATCTTTAGGGTATCAGGGACTGTGGTCCATCTAAGGATAGCAGCTGAACACAAGAATCAAGAGGAAAAGAGTAAAACTTTACCATTCCTGCCTGTCACATGAAAGGGAGGTTTCCTTGAACCCTTTTTGTTTGATCCGTCTGTCAACACCCCAGGAAATCTGACACCCTTATGCCCAACCAGTCTGTCACTGTCCCATTACTGGGACTCCACTGATCAGTCTGCTTTATTGGAGTGCAGTTCAACGAACTTGTTCTGGGACATGTGCCAATAGCATATCAGAGTCAAACCCTTTAAAGAGGGACCCCCTCCTGGAACTCTTCAATTCTAGTTGAGTATGTCATCTGCTGCTGATGAGTGCTGTCACCCTTGAAACACTCAGACTTAATAGTTTAGGGAATAATACACTTTATTAATAAACACACTGATAATAGAAAATTGTGACAGGTTAAGGTTCAAAGACTGCTGATCATTAAATCTGACTGCAAAAATGTAATTGAAATAATATACAGACAAGCTCTAATCACCAATGAAATCTATTTAAAGACAATCATTCAACACACAGAGTTTTTAATTAATAGGCATCACTATGGGGGAGAAGACAAGTTCAGTCCATTAACCTGATGCCTTAAGTTTTTATCTTTCTATTTTTCAGATTCTCTACTGCATTAGTGTATAACTGAACTCCATTGACTGCCCAAGGTGTATCTACTGAAGGTCTTTAATGAATACCCACTCTCTTTGTCTAGCCTGTGTTCTTGGCAGCCATTCCAAGGCACCAAACCAATCCCAGAAGTTACAATGGAGTCTTCCCCAAATTTTCCCCATCTCTAACTCATTTTTGTACTATTTCTTTACATTTAAATAGAGCTTGAGTGACTTTAGCCATACATACTTTTATTACTGATTGGTGTAAAATTCTCTTGCTCCTCTCTTAAGGTGTAGTTGATAAAATATATAGCTCTTGCTCCGTGAGGAGTGGTTGTACCTTGGAGGCTGGTAGCTTTGGGTTGGAGGTGTGTGTTAATATTACATCAGATTATAGTGAACCAAATTCATCAACAGTCGCTGACTGGCAGCAAGACATTTTCTCCTATCTCCCTTAGCTGGCAGCTGCTGTGAGGTGTATCAGCTACAGGATATCATTGACTTCCCATCTCTGCAAAGATTTCAACATAGCCTGGCCATAGTGTGTTCACTCTGCTCTACCCTCCATTTAGCCCTACTCAACATGTACTTAGGGTTGCAGGCTGTGTGTGGAGAATCATCATGAAATAGATTCTGTGTATGCCAACCGTGTTCCATCCAGGAAGCAGCAACTGCATTTCACCCTGTATTTTCTGTACTGTCATAATCTCTGTTATAATGTGAATAAAACTTTCCAATTTTCTCTAATTTTACTGCAGGTCATCTTCCAACACTGTGGCAGTCTTGCAGAAAAAGATGTACCAAGGATGCTGAAAGATACCTCATTCCCTGACATTTGGCTGAAGACATCTGACAAATGCATGTTGGGATCAAGTATTCACAAACAGCCATGGAGAAGAAAATACTAAATGAAATCTAGAAGGAATAAGACCATTCCTTTGCCGGTGCAAAATTGGCAGGACAAATATTTCTCTAGAGGACAAGGAGCTACAAGGCCACAGTCCAGAGTGAGGATCCTTAAACCAAATCTCTTTTCAAGTAAAGAGGCAGTACATATTTTCTACAAAAACAGCTCCAGCACATTGCCAAGCAAAGGAAATCAGCCTCTTCAAAAATTTGGCAAGAGTAGTTTCCTTTAGCTATTAGTTTGTTAGCCAAGAGGAGAGACAAATGCTGAGATTCCTCTCCGAATGTCTTATAGTCTGAGGGAAATTTCATAACCTCCCTTTTCCTCCCCACAGTCACTCCTTCTCCCCTGGATGCAGCTGTGTGATCAAAGAAAGCCTCACAAAAAGTGACCTTATCCTTCACCAACACTGCTGGGTGCAAGGCCCTTGGTGGCACTGGCTCACACAACACAACAGGCAGTAAAGTAACTGCCAGTCCCAAACTCAGAACATAAATCTTGTTTAAACACTCTGGGAAAAGCTTGGCTTTGGGCAGCTCAGAAGCTAAATGCTGGGGTGTTGGCTGAAATCACAGCATACCCTCCCACATGAAAGGACAAGAACAGCCTGCACTATACACCCACTCAACACTAGCTCCAGAAATGATGCCAGAAGAAAACCAATTATCAGAGACACACGCTGGTTAAAGGCAGTGAACTGCAAGGCATAAGACTGCAGATGAGGCTGTGAGGGGAAATGTAATCATCAGTTATGTATTTATAAAACCCGGCTCAGTGATTTTGCTCAATATATGCCTGATCACTGAGTAGCATAGCAAAAAAAATCTGTCACAACCAAAGGGTGCAGTGCTGCAGTACAATGTATGTGAAACCATTGCCTGCAACAGCATTGCTTAATGTTAACAATAAGAGTCTTGGCTGTAATGTTGTAAATCAAATGCTACTGAAGCCTTGTAATATATCAAGTTCAAGCAGCATAACAAAATAAAAAAAAAAAACAACCAGCATTTTTTCAGCTTAGCAAAAGGCATTCTTTGTTATGAAATAATGTTACAGTTTAGCTATTTAGTGCATGGGTTAATGGAGAAAGGGGCAAGTGTATACCACATCCAGTAGGTGAGAACACTATCAGTTATCAGCCTTGATCACAGAAGAGTTTTAACACACTCCCAGGACTGTAGTGATAACGCAGTGAATGCAGACTTTAGCAGCTAAGGGTCAGCATTCACCCTGCATATGTCATAACAATTACTTAGGGTTCAGGGGCAGAAAAGTCAAACAGCAAATATGAAGCAGAACACTAAGAGATACTTAGTAATTCAGGGTTAAAGCGCAGGCAATGGGTTAATGAGCTGTTATTTCTTTCTATCACTGCTTCCATAATCTCCAATTGCCAAAAGTGTGATCTCTCTCAAGTAGTAGGAGGAAAACTACGGTCCTGTAAGCCCCTCTCCTGTCTGCTTTTCCTAAGTCTACATCCAGTCCTGCTCTGTCAGTCAGTTTATGGATGAGTTCCTATACACGGTCCACATACTCCCTCTGGGGAAGCAACTAAAAAACACACCACCACCACTCTCCCCAACACTTAGAATATTTTGTGATGAATCAATGAGAGGAGGTTTTCATAACTATAAAGCAGAATGCAGGAGGATTCTCTCATTTCACTAAGCACAAAATATATCAACAGGGAATAAAAACATGTGACTCCAGCCAGCATAATGGGTAGCATCAATAAAATTGAACACCTCAAGCACTACCACATGGTAGCAAAGTGGATGTCCTTCAAGATTCTCCCATGCAAACTGGGATTTCAAGTTTTTAAAAAATTCCTGAGAGAGGATTTTGATGCTATTTTTTTCCACTCTGTGGATAAAATATCACAAGCGTGCTACCACATGCTCTAACCACATCTTCTGGCAGCTGTGTTGGCAAATTTTTAAAGACACAGAAAATAACATCTTTCTCCAAATTACATGCTGTGGGAAGTAATATCAGGGCAGCATGTGAAATATGAAGCACAGAAATGAAGCCATCCACACTGGTGTTCAGTGTCAAATACCTAAAGGTATGCTGAGTGTCTCACAGCAGAAATAAAATATGTTGTGTGTTCCCAAGAGGTTGCAATCCAAATTATAAATGAGTTACTGGGCTAAAAGAATAAAAAATAAGAGTGAAGCATAACAGACATCTGTATTTCTGTGACTATTGCTATGTATGTGTATAAATATTTCTGTAAAAAATAATTTCACTTATTAGCCTCCTCTCCACCTCCCTCACTTGTTTCATTTTTTTTACTTATCTTCTGTAAATGTTGGCATTCTGCAGAAATGAATTTTCAGAATGGATTTATAGAACCATTTAGGTTTTATCTGCTGATATATAAATATATAGAAGTTATGTGCATATGCTTTTTATGAGCTTACATATAATACAAGGTTAAAACAGGGAATGACTTTAGTTTAGGGACAATTATTAGATATGAAAATATATAGAAAAAGTAGGGACATGCAAGTATTTCAGTATCTGATTTATTTAGAGATATGAATATTAATAGGTATGAATATTTAGTCTTCAAAATATGAATAGACAGATCAGGAAAGAAAGAAAGAAAACAGCTATAGGTAAAGCTAAGTAGAATAAATCTTTATATTATACTGGAAAGAGTGATAGAACTGGGGAGGAAAAAAGTGGGTGTTGGGAAAATTAGGAAGTGTTTGGATACTAAACTGATGAATTCACTAGAATTACATAACGATCTGTGCCTAAAGTGTGCCTCTATCAATATTTTCAATTAAGCCATTTTATTTGTTTCAATAAAGAAAGCATCTTTCCTTTATTTATTCTGGAAATTTTCTAAGTCCTAGAAGTGAAATTAAAGGCCTTTCATCAACATTATATGGTGTTTTGCTATAATTAAAACTGTAAAGAATAATTATATGACAGCTTTGGATATAGACAAAAATAGAATGAGATGTTAATAGATGATATGCAGAAATAGACTATATGCCTAATCATTACCAGCCAGGGGAAAAAATCTTAATATCAACTGGTCATTTAGAAATGCTATTGAAAGCATTTTTTATACCACTGCGAGCAAAGGACTCAAAAAAGAAAAAGAGCAAAAGTGCTTTCATTTGCCTGTTTCCAGCAGTGAAGACAAGCTGCAGTATAAAAATGCCTCTTGTTACCAGCTGCATGGAAATGCTGTGTCATCCTGGATTCAGACATACTTGATTATACTAGTTAGGTGTTGAAAACTCATTGGATTTCAATATCCACTGACAAAGTCAAATAACATCACCTGCTCCTTCAGCTCTAGCAATTTCAGTGTGCTCTCAACTGAGTCTAGAACTTCAGTTTAACCTCCTTTGCTATTTGGAGTGATCAGAAAACATATATATTTGAAACAATGGGTCATTTAAATGTAAGGATAGATTTCACTCATCCTTTCAGCCTGAAGGGGAAAAAACTGTAGGCAAATAGAAGGCCAATTGAGATGTCCTGCATTTTATGTTGGGTAAACCAAGTTGGTTTCTTAATTGGAAAGGAAGAAAAGTCTTTCTAAATTCTGAAGTAGGAACCTGCCTACTGTTGCTAAGATTTTAATTGCTGATGACTGGTGCTTTCTACTGATCCCATTACCTGATTAATGGTTATTATTATTATTTCTTACTTGCAAAGAGCCTGAGGTGCTGAAGGTGCTTCAAAAAGAAAATAAATGATGTGGTCCCTTCCCCAAGGAGCCTACAGTCTAGCAATATGAAAGATGACACAATGAGGGAGAGAAATAAAGAGCAGCAGCAATAGAGTGAGAATAATTACATGGTTACTTAGGTTCATTTTATACACAACTTGATGGTACTGCTGTTTGCTTGATTTGTTTCTGCTTTTTTGAGTGGAAAGGAGTATATGGGTATAAGAGTATAGGGGAAATAAAACAAACTAGAGAAGCAAGGTCTTTTAATTCTTTGTGTGTGCCTTATATGCATGAACATGTGTGTATATCTGTGTGTGTAGAGGGTGAGGGGTACAGAAATGAGATTAGATTGTAGCAGCTAAGAAGACAGAGAAAATAGGTGAGATAGATTGTGAGACTGAAGAAATGAAAGAAGGTGAAGAAATAACAAAATGGAGATCATTGTCTTCTCAAGGTATCTTCAATGAGTGCTCATATTACATGGTCAAATGAATTCAACAGAAAGTCAGGATGGATCTGGATACGTCTGATCTGGAAAAGAGGCTTTTGGGTAATGCGAAAGGTAGGTATTGTTATGAGTAGAACAGCTGCCCATTTTTTTTAAAAGGTTGCAGAGTTAACAGGTTGGGCCAGTTGCTGCCAGAGTGGAGTTCTAACTGTTTGTGATTGTAATCACCTGTCATTTTCGTTAACTACCTGTCCTTGATGGTTAAGAATTCCCCCTTTTGTCGAGTGACACCCTGCTGCTTCCTGGAGGATGGCACACGGACGGTGAAGGGGAAGGGACATGGAGCCGGCATGCAAATGACATTGGATCCAGCATGCCCCTCACCAAACCTAGCCAAAAACCCCTAAAACAATGAGCCAACACAAAATTGATGAATCAAAGTGATGACTAGACGTGAGGAACAGAATCTAGTATCTGCCAAGGCCTTTTTACCCCTCACCCTAACCTAAAAAGATGTCAGCTAGACAGAGGACCTCAAATGTTGAACCAAAAAGTGAGGGATTTCTTAATGCTCTCGTGAGGATGGAACCCCCAGCTCTTTCCATCGACCAGTGGACAATGCTGCACACTTCCTTCTTCTCCAAGTCACTCCTGGGAGCAGTGGTGGTGTGAGCACAGACCCATTGGTCTTCCCCACCCGAGTTGATCACTTTTAATAAAGGCATTAAAAAGGAGAACGGTCTCCTGCTTGTTTTTATTTCAGTTATAACATCCATTAGGAGATTTAAGGCTGGTTTAAGATGCAAGTAACAGTTCCTCTAAAGAACAATGGTGAAGGAGCACCAGAATTCATAACCTTCTGCTTACAGCTCTTTCCTTTTTTTGCAGAACTTCAGCATGCTGTTAGTTACTATAGGGCAGGTAGCTTATCCAGCTGGACACTGTATCTACTCCATTACACTTACTGATTTTCAAGTGTATTTCTTTCTTGAATTTTTCAGTCAGTTTTGGCTTCTTGCCTCCTATAGCAGTAAATTTCACATTGCGTTGAAAAGAAAATTTTATTTTTAAACATTGCTGATGTAGTAAGCTTTGAGTCCATCACAGTGTTTCTCTCAGGCCCACTTCTGCTGCTCCAGCTAGGTATAGAATCCCAGAATCCTAAAGTTCGGAAAAGAGCCCTAATATAATTGAGTACAAGCATTAACCAACACAAGAAAGTTCTCCACTAAATCATATCCCCAAATGCCACTTCCACACACCTTTAAATACTTCCATCTAATGCTATTTGAAATGACTCAGCTTATTCCACATAGCTGCTGCTCCACATCTTGTGTCAGATGTCCTAGAGTTTCTTAAATTGCACTGCTCTTATGTGTGGGTTAGGAGCGGCATTTCTAAAAGCTTTGGTCTTAAAACCTCTCTAAGATCCATTCACTGTACTGGATAAATCTCTACAGATCTCCAGGGCAACTTAGACAACTAGTTTATGTACAGAAATTTATATATAAACACCTAAGTGTAGGTGTTCTGAACTTGAAGCCTATCTTGAAAGGTTCCTTTACTGCCTAAATTTAAGTCTTCAAAGTATGGCACAAGATCCCACTTTGCATAGCTTGCTTTTAAAAGGCAATTTTCAGTAAAGCAAATTTTAGCCTGTTGTACCAGTTCTCAATATTATTAATTTTTGTGTATAATTTATGTTTGTAATTAAATTATGTATGAAATAAAAAGCTATTAAAACATAACTCGAATATCCTACTTATTAGCAAGCATGTTCAATATTTACTAATTAGTATTTTAACTTAGGGTAAAATATAATTAAACAATTAATGTGAAAATAGTTTTCCATTATAAAAGATAACAGTCATGTTTTTTAATTAGGGATGGGACTTGATCATAAAGCTTCTCTTCCACCTTTCTTTTAGAATGTGAATGTTCCCAAAATTTGATAACATTTTAGGTTTTATGTAATTTTTAGCTAAGTTTGTAAAATTTTCTCTACTTGTTCTTGAGGCACTAATGTTTGCAAAACTATTTTTACACCTTGTCTCAACAGGCACCGATTTCTACTTGCTGAAATACTTTACAAAACAATACCTTCCTTTATACAATATCAGAGACTTTAACAGGATTGGATTTCTTGGACTATAAAGTCAATTATACATACTATTATCCATTTCATGAACTGAAAAAGCTTCACAAATGAATTTGTCCTGATCCAACTATTCTTCTGGTCATGGATATCCTGTTCAGAGTATTTCAGATAAAATCTCATCTATGTATTTGATAAACTCAATATTACTCTTTCTACTGCCTTATTCAATACTTCCTAAGTTTTCATTTGCCATTTTCACTGTCACATCTGATGGCATGCTGTAGTTAACTAAGGTAGTACTCTCCTGACTGCAAGAAGACTGCATTTTTTTTCCTAAGCTTACTTAGAAGTGTATTCTTCTTCCACAGGCAGAAAGTCTTAGGGTGCAATTCATCTCATGCCAAGGCAGATGCTTAAAACTGGTTAAAGTCTTCACTTCCTAAAAGTGCCTATTTCTCTTTGCTGACTGCAAAAGGAGTTTGGGATTATCAATTCTGGTATAAATATCTAAAATGTGCTATCCAAGTGTTGAAGTAAATTTCACTCTGTAATAAGAGACGGGTAGCTTGAGTCTTTTCTCCTCTTCACCTTTTTCAACTGAAAATCTCATAATTTGTATGTGAAATCAAATTTTCAGATAATTTTGAGTTCACACTCTTAAATTTAATCTGATTTACTCCTCAAGATTATTCATATTTTTCTGGTGCATTTATTTAGTCCTTTGTTTTCACAATGGTTTCTTAACTTCCGGTCGTCAAGTGATGTAATTCAATAAAAGGTAAAAATTTTAAAAATTAAACCCCCCACATATAAAAGCATTGAATAGCTGTCTTCCTCGTGTCAACTCTTCCAGCCTCTTTCAATTCTGTTAGCTTCCTCTATGTCATTACACATGGAGAAAAACATCTTAAACTGTTCTTTAAATAATCAATTATCTTAGTAAAAATCTTAATTTTGTTCGCATAGGCTGATAATTTCCATCTGGTACTGCTCCTATTGAAGTCCAGATACATGAATTCTAATACAATTCTCTTGTCTAGGAAATAACTTATCAAGAAGAATGAGCTATCTTATTCTATTGCTTTAACATTTTTCAACAAACTTTTGCAAATCCATGCTGCATTCAATCCCATTTTTAGTCTTCTTTTTTATTTCAAAGACTACAGAAACATAAAATTGGTAAGAACCCTAGCAGGCTTAAGTGGAACTAGGCAATATAATGACAGTTTTAAAATCAGAGTTACATAATTTTTCTTTAAATTTCCGAATAGTTAGGGTTATTCCCTTTGGAGCTTAACACTACTTTTACCTGGTATTTTTACCTAGAAATATAGTGTCATTACTTTTCAGTATTAAAGAGAAAAGGAAATAAAGTTTCAATTTTTCATACTTTTTTCTTGGTGTTATTATTCTATCAGCTTTGATATTTTTCTAACGTTTGTATTATTTTTGACCATGCATTAGTTCATGGATGTATCTCTGTCATCACTACATGGTTTATCTTCTATTTTCATGACTATACACCTGCTGGAAACTTAAACAGAACCTTTATCTCTAATCCTTTTTAACTTTGCAGCTGCTTTCTTTATAGTCTTCCATAATTTCACAACATCTAAAACACAGACATACTTACATGAGCATTATGGTCAACTCTGTGGGTTGCCCATTTGTTTCAAAATCAATTGAAATGTTTCCTTTTTTCAATCCTGTACATGAGATTCCTAACAGATCTGAATTTAGTGTCACACGCTCCTGTGGGGGGATAGAATGTAAGAAAATAAAGACAGTGCAAAAGGTAATCTCACCCCTGAGGAGTTGCAGCTGTACTAATTACCAAAGATTAGGAACAAGCCTGCCCTTAACAGGCCACAGCTGTGTCCAACTAGGATGAGTGCTATAAGAGAGTGGGCTAGCTGGCGTTTGTTGGTTGTGCTGTGAAGGAGGAGTCAGTGCTATGAGGAGCTGCCTATGAGAAATCACCAAGAAGGTATGGAACTTTTGCAATAAGGTGACAACACGCTCCCTCACTTATTCTTCAGGATTTATTTACCTTTTTCGTAGTACTTGTTAAGTCTAGCTCTATTTTATTCAATAAAATAACTTAGTCTTGAAATAAATCTGTTCCGTAATCAAATGCTGTTCTGACCTTGATCAGCAAAGAGTAGCCACAACTTTTTCTACCCCTCAGTATTTTACTGGCAAGGTACAGTTTGAAGTCTGGGTTTGGATCAGAAGAACCCACATCTCAGTCTTTCTTAGCTGCCACTATGATTGCTGACAGAGACTCCTTTGATGTGTTAGTAGTTAACGCTCATATTTTCAGACTACTACTTTCAGTAAGAGTTCAAATTATTTCCTGTAATCTCCTTACTCCTTATCCACCAATAAGGATTGCTTTATTTTTGCCTTCATTAGATTACAAGTGATAAAAATTAAATGACTTAGACATCACAAACCCAGTCCTATATGCATTAGGTTTTCTAGAGCAGAAAATATTTTTAATAATTTTATCTATGTCCCATTTGGCTGACTGCTGTATTAATATAATGCCATTGGGTGTCATTAATCTACCCTACCTTAGGAATCCACGACATGTCTAAACACCACTGCAGATGAGGCACATGCATTTAGTCAGAGTTCAATAGTCTAGCACCAGATAGCTGACTGTCTATCATCACTGTAGATTGCATGAATCTTTTCCTGAGGAATACACACTCTTGAATAGTATCCTTATTGAGAAACCAGCTCATAACATATACTCCTGGAAGAGGCTGCAATATGTTCTTTGAGCACAACCCAGATAAGGCTAATGTCTATATCATCCCTTGACTACTCTCACAGTTTTCTGTTATCTGCATTGTGAGGAGATGATCACATGCAGAGAGAGTTTGACAGAGATTTTACCTCTGACTGAGGAAAACAGGCATCAGGGAAGAATTGATTGTAAAGGCCGGAACTGGGACAGAATTACATATCCTACACACAGAACCTAGCATCTCCTCTCCAAATTTGATCTGCAAAATAAAACAATCACTCCAGATGGCCAACATTGTCATGGCATATGTGCGAAATGTACTATGGTATATTTAGGAAATTCTGAAGGATGTGCTTATATGACCTACAGTATCCTGTGATATTCAAGTCCTTAGGAGAATGTGTGCGAACGCCAACTTCCAGTGGCCTGGTATGTGGGCAAGATGATAAACTAACAGCAGTATTTGCCAAAGATGTTGCTGAATCTCATGGCACTCCTCAAGGTTAAGAATTATCTGATAGTAATGAAGAATTACCCCCGTACCACTGGCCAATGATCTGACTAAGGGGATAACATGCATCTCCAGACATGCACCAAGGAGTGAGTACAGGATAGAGAATATCACATAGCTGGTACATCTCCCAGGTGAGACTCTCATGTCAGACCTCATTGAATAAAGCTTTGGAAGTCAGGCAAAAATGTGAATTTCATCTATGTGACATCTTGTCTCTGTCCTCTTGAAACTGTTTCTGTAGCTTCTAATAAGATTGAATTGTAAGCCCTGAGTGAGTATTGGCAGAAGTCTGGTAAACAAGCAGGTAAGCAAGAGGAACTGAAGAGAATAACTTAGCTTCTGAAAATACTTGGATGATCGCCTCAGGACAGATTTGTATTCATTTTTTCTTCAATAGGTGAAAATAATCTTAAATCCACTGATAAGTAGAGAAACCTTTTGAAAAGTTTGAACTCTTCTGACCGCAGATGTTTAATATTTCATAATTTTACCTAGTGTAGCTCTAAAATTTGGTCTTTGTCTAACTGAGTTCCATTTAGATGCATGAAAATATTTGAAAACCACAAGAAACCTGAACATTAGGAGGAAACATGCAGTTAGTCTGGCCAATGTATTTTTTTGTATTTTTGGACTATAGAGAAATGTTCTGATGTGTTTAGTTGGCCAAAATCTGGAGTAGTTTGTAGTGGTAGGTGTTTCATTTCATTGCCATTCTCCAATTCTGTCATTCTTACATTATTTAATTCCAAACATATATGCTGTTAGTGGTTTAGAGTTCTGGCTGTTACCACCAATTAAAAGTTAGTTGCCTCAAATCAAAAGAAAATTAATTGGATTTTGTTGCTACAAAATTTATCAACTTTCTTCTATCCCACTGAGGCTGACTTTGTACAATCAGTGACTTCAACATGATAGTTAAAAAATTCCAACGACAGTCTGTGGCATTTTAGTTAATTTCTCTATTAAAGAAATTTCTTTTTTTTCCAGTCCCAAATGATTAGTTGACATTCAGTTATGATGTGACTACCTGTACCAGGAGAATTATTAATGAACATTTCATAAGAGTTGCTTGGTATAATTTTGTTGGTGTTTAATTAGTCCAAAGTTAAATTATAGAATGAAGTTTAGAAGTTGAAGACTCTTTCTGAATTTGTAGTATGTCTATATAATCTATAATTATAAATAAAATGGTTTTTTTTCTATATTTGTGTTTTTATGTGTGACAACTTAAGTCTGACAGAGTCTACAATGATTTTGGCACCTAAATCCTTCTTTCCTCCTAGAAAATCTTCCTTGTTGATGCTCATGCTATGTATTGTTTATAAATTAACAGCAAATAGCACTTTCATCTGGTGTTCAATACTTCTGCAACATAATGGCTGCATGCTAATAGGAGGCTGTGGTTGTCAATGGCAACAACACAGCTTCTGCATTGGAAAACAAGTACCCTTTAGTGAGAACAGGCACACAGATCCCAGTTTGCTGGACTCCACCATAAATTTTACTACGGCAGGAGCTGAATAAACAATACCTCTTCTGCTGGATGCCATAAGCAGACAGTAGTCAAACAGATCACATATAAAACTGAAATGTCAGAGGCTTTGCTCCTTGGAACTAAGCAGAGGGCTGAGGAGGGGTCATCAGGACAGTCTGTCTCAGAATTAGCTACCACAGCATTGACACAGGCACCTGGAATCCTTGATGTAGTAAGAGAAAAAAAGAGGGTCATTCAGTTAATATTCACAGACAAAAAAAACAGCAAATGAAAAAACCCTTGTCAAATCACCATTTTTTTCTGAAGCCCATATAATTTCATTCATTTCTCCTTTGCTAGGAAACCATAGCAACTTTAGGGTCTGGTTTTGTTCTGCAGTGCAAATGCACAATTGGATTTTAAGTGTTGGGATTGAATGTTGTTCAATGAAGAAGTAAGAAAATATTTCAGTCCAGAGTCTAGTGTATTGCAAGTTCAGCTCCATTTTGTGATACACTGATATGATTTATTAATTTATTTGGTTTAAGCTATGTTTGCAAGGACATTGACTCCACTCGGGATTCACACATAAAAGTCAAAGGAGCTGGCTGATGTCATTGCAAGGCCACTCTCAGTTATTTAAGAAAGGCCATGGTGATTGGGTGAGATTCCTAAGGACTAGGAGAAAGCAAATATAATTCCTATTTTCACGAAGGGGAAGAAGGAAGATGTGGGGAACCACAAGCAAGTTGGCTTCACGTAAGTCCTTGGGTGGTTAGAGCAAGTAAACATGAAAAACCTTTCTAGACACACAAGGGACATGACAGTGATTGGAAACAATAAACATGGGTTTACAAAGAGGCAATCATACCTGAGCAGCTTGATAATATTCCATGATGAAATTACAAGCTTGGTGGATGAATGCAGTGCAATGCAAGGCAATGCAGATGGGCTGTCCTGTCCCAGGCTTGTGGAGCTCTGGGACAGGATGGGATGGGCCAGCCAGGGCACGAAAGGTTCTGGGATGGGTGGGGACAGCACAGGTGTACCCAGGGTGGAGGCCTCATTGCACAGTTCAGTGGGATTGTTTCTGCCCTGGCTCCTGAGCGCTGCCTGGCAATGCAAGGGAAACAGCCCTGGGAGAGACCAGGAGGGAGACCTGGGCCTGCTGCTTTCCCTGCTGGAGCCAGCAAGGCCCTGGCTGGAGGATAAGGACATCTGAATGGGCAGTGAGGTGCCCTGGCCTTGGGGGAACCATGCCTGGGCTGTGCAGTGTGAGGGGCTCAGGCTCTGGGGCTCCCATGGGAAGGGTAGGGTGGGAACACACTTGATTCTGGTGCACAATAATTTTGCTCCCATAAAAATTCAAAATAAATAAAATCAAAATACTAGATATAGAAGTAATTTACTTTGGAGAATAAAATTGATCTAACTGTGTGATCCTTGCCATCTAATTTTCCCATCAAAAACCTGTTCCATCATGTAATGGAAAGCACAATTAACCAGACCCATTGTGGCAATGGTCTCCAGACCAATCTATGTTAGTTGAACAGGCTGGTGACAGTGTCTGTCCTGTTTTCAGCTGGAAAAAAGTTAATTTCTTCTCAGTTCTTTTACAACATTGTATTTTGGATCTGGAATGAGAAGATGGCACCCTAATGTTTTTGGGTTTTGCTATGTTGTATTTATCTTAATTCAAGGATGTTTTTCTGTTGTCTCATGCTCTGCCAGTGAGAATGGATGAAAAAGAAACTGGGAGGGACCACAGCTGGGACAGGTGACCTGCAGTGACCAAAGGGATATTCCACACCACAGAACATCCTGCCTAGTATGTAAACTGTGGGGAGTTAGTCAGAAGGGTTCAGGAAAGGGGTTCTGATATTGGTCAACAGGTGGTGAGCAATTGCTTTCTGCATCCACTTGGTTTTCCCTTTTTATTAAGATTTACCATAATTACTGTATTTTATTTAATTTTGAATTATTAATCTGTTCTTATCTCAACATACAATTTTTACTTTGATTCTCAACCCTTTTCCCCTGGGGTAGAGGGGGAGACAGTGAAGAGTTGAGCAAGCAGCTATGCTTAATTCTCAGCTGGGTTTAAAACCATGATAGTGTCACGGAGGGTTCAGTGGTTTAGTGGCCAACTAATTTACAGTTTATAGGGAATTGCTTTTAGGTCCAAGTCTGGGTAGGTCTGTCAGCCAGGGAAAAGTAAAAAAAGGGTACTCAGATGGATTACAAGGGTTTCAGAGACCACAACAAGGCTGTACAAAGACTACATTTATAGGATAGCTATGGAATATACTTACAGATATATTATATTTTTTGTGTGTTACCCATGAAAATTTATATTCAAACACCGTTGCTTCTCTAGGTTATTGTAGAAAATTCAATTGTAGGGAAGAATATACAGCTTTTGAAATATACCTTGTCTTTCAAATAATGGATTTTTTTTTCAGAACTTGAAGATACTCTATATTCAAACTGGTAAATTTTTAGTATTTGTGAGAATAACAAGCTTTTGACTTTTGAATATCAAATCTGATTTCAGGTGTTTATTTTTAAATTTGTGAAGCGATTTCATAAACTGTGGTCCTATTTTACTATACTTTCTATGAAAGACCAGATCAGATGGGTTCTTACCACCTGGCATTCCAATAATATGAAAGTCAATTTGTCTGTTTAAGCATGTCAGGATTAACAGAGATCAAGAGAGAATGACTCTGTTCTATATTAGTTTAATAAGCATTTAAAAAGAGCAGGTTAAAACATCAAATGTTAGAAACTGCTCCAATGTGAAGACCTTGACTGCAGGTGATAATGCTATAAACCTTTGTACACTGCACAGTAGAGGTGCCAAAGCTGATTCTCACATTTATTCAGAGGCATAAGATTTGATATAGAAATCAAATTTTACAGTTTAATTGAGTAAAAAGAAAGTGTGACTTTTTCTGTAAGGAAGAAAATTAAAATCTGAGTAGCAAGATGAAAATCTGGAAAATATTTTTTCTTAAATGTAAGTCAAAGGATGAAGTTTATGTTACTTTATACACAAGAAGATACAAAAAAATAATGAAGTTGCATCTGTACACTGACTTTTGACTATATATTGGATTCATCGTGGCAGACATTTAGAAATGTGATTTTTTGGGAACTTTGAGTACAAATTAGCTGACTTTTCAATAAAGCTGCTGCATAACATTCATACTATTTCTTTAAGAAATAAATGGTTACCATACTTTCCACAATATTCACAGATTTATTTCCATTAGTTTTGCTTATTGCTATTAATAAGAGACAGTTCCTTATTTATAACTGTAACAAAACTACTTATCTATATTATATGCAGGACTAAAAACAACATCATAAAGACCTGTTTCCTTCTCAAAACCATGTCCAGTATCCATGTCCAGAAATTAATATAAATCTGTTAATCTTTTCACATCTAAGGAAAATTTTGATTTTTTTTTTCCTCATGGAGGGTCATGGTCCAAAATATCCTTTTTAATCTGTATAGAGAGAAAAAAAAATAGAAACAAATATATGTATATAGATATATACAGATTCAAGTATGCATGAATTCTGTAAAATTTCTGGTTTTTTAGTTACTTCGTGAAAAGTCTTCTTCACTGTCACTTTGTGGAACAGAAAAAAACCTGTCAGTAATTTATTTATATAATTGGTATTATAAACATTCCATTTGACTACCTTTTTCATTTGGTTGTTACAAGAGATGTCTGAATTTTCATAATGAAGAGGACAGCAAAGTTCCCAGAGGAAAGAGCCCTCAGTCCATCCCTCTCATACCAGGGCCAAGAAGAGATGAGGAGAGACTGGGGAGAAGTTGCAAGTCAGCAGGAGAGCATCTGAAGAGAAGCACAAAGGAATTCCAGCCACTCTAGCCAGCAGGAAGAGGCCCAGCTTGCCTCTAGGAAAACGTCATGGGGAATAAACATGAGGAATTAGAGCTACATGTATGCATGTAGGGCTATGATCTTATTGACATCAGAGAGATATGGTGGAATGATCTAGCTGTTGGAACAAAAGAATACAGGCTCTTTAAAAAAGACAGACAGGGAAGATACGATGAGGGTGATATCTCCAAATAAATTGCATCACCAGCAACATCTTGCTGAACTTAATTACTTCCCTTTGCAAGCAGATCTTGACAAAAATTCTCCTATTTCAAAGCACCTTCAAAAGAACAGTGGTGTCCTAATATACCCTCAATCAATAATCAAAGCTTCAATTTAAACTTTTTCAATATTTGTTTTTTCTGACTGTACTTATCACATTCCTTAATAAAACCAGAACTCAGTGGACTAAGGATGGATGCAGATTGTTAGCCTCATCTTTCCCTGGGTCATGGAATATCAAAACACTCATGACAAAAGGCAATTGAAACGTATCTGTAGGTTCACAAAGGATCTACTTCCAGTGGCCAGGCAATAACACATTAGATTAATCTGATCTTTTTTTTATCTGATTCATGGAGCAAATGCATTTGCATGTCATTTATATATAATGGTTCATTTAAAAATATTTTTTGTCTGTCTATCTATCTATCTATCTATCATCATTGTAATTCAACCAGTTTGCTGTTATTGGATATTATTCTAGTAAGGAAAAAAAAAAGCCTCAAAAACCCCCACATGAACACAACTCAGCATTTTCAAGATTGATTGCAGAAGCACTAAGATTAGCTAGTTGACACTATAACCTCAAAAGGGAGGCACAATGAATATTACAAACATTTGTAATGTCAAGCCAATAGACTTTTTTCTTAAAATGCAAGAGCAACAATATAATGAGTATTTAGAGAGTTTGCCCTTGACTGAATCTTTGCCTGAGTGTTTACTTGGAGTACTGTTGCATTTGGGAAATATAATTTTTTCAATTAATTTCTTGAGGTATCTAACAGTAAGTTAGAAAAGTAAGAAATAGACTATTCAATACAGTCTATAATTTATCTTTAGTGCTCATCTTTTTGACTACACTCATTAAACATCATTGAGTTTGTATGTGTCATCTTGAAAAATCAGGTAGCATAAAGTAGGCACTCAAAAAGTGATTGTTGTATCATGAATCAGACAGACCATGAATGCATTTAGGATCATTATTAGAAGAATGCTTTTAACATTAAACTAGTAAGGTTCTGGAATTGTCTTTTAACTAGAATGTTGACAACAAGAAACCTAAAAAACTCATGTGAGCACAAGTCTCATGTCAGTTTAAGACTGCTACATGCTGTAGCACAAGGGGTGGCACATCCTGCATACTGAGGAGCAATTTTGCCATATGGTTTAATGACACGCAAATACCAGGCATAACAATGTATCCCTTTTTGACTTCCAGTTCAGCTCTGTTACTTACATATACACCCTTCTAAAACCTCTAAAAGTCTTTGCAATTGATTTTATGCGCAAGATTTTGGTAGCAGGGCAGCTTCAGGGGTGGTTTCTGTGAAAACATGTCAGAAGTTGCCACTATGTCTGACAGACCAAGTGCAGGCCAGATCCAAAACAGACCCACTGACACCCAAAGCTGACCCTCCCCTGGTGGTGTAGTAAAAACTTTTGTGTAACAGAAAATGTGAGAGAAGACTGAGAAAATGTGACAGAAACAGCCCTGCAGAACGAAGATCAGGAAGAAGGCAGGGAAGGAGGTGCTCCAGGCACTACAGAAGGTGTCCATCTGCAGTCCATGGAGGGCCCCTTGTCAGAGCAGGAGGATGTGCCTTGAAGGAAGTTGCGACCCTATGGAGATCCGAGACCAGAACGAGCTCCTATGTAATGGTTTGACCGTACAGCTAAATAGAAGAGGACCAGTCTGAGTTCAATAACTGGCTCCCTGATCATTCATTGTCTCACTGGGAGTTTACTACTCACCTCATGTTCTGATGGCTCCAGAGTGTTCTGTCTGAAACAAATGCACCAAAGGGAATGGGATCTAAGTAATGACGAGAATTGATCTGTGCTGCTTGGTTTGGAAGCAAGGTGTTCTCCCTGCACCTCTTTAAGCAATGTAGACATATCAAGCAATTATTTACACCATTGGCAGGAACTAAGATACGCCTATACTATTTACTATCCTTAGTTACTAAGACTTATAAGGTTTCTTACCCTGTTGATTAAAAATGAGGCTGTTGATATGGTACTACGTGATGCAATTCTCTGTTCCTACTTTGCTATCAATAAATACAAAGTAAAAGCATGAAATAGTTAGAAAATTACAAAATTGAGGTTGTTTCCATTGGTTGGAAGTGTTAGAAGATAGGCAAGATCTGAGATAAAGAATTTTCAAATAGCAATGCTATTTCTAAGATTTTTTTTTCCTAACAGATTGATAGTTAAGATAGTGAATATTGATTTGATATTCCTGCTTTTACAGAATAATGTATAATGTGAAATTAATCACTTACAAAAACTTTTCACAATTGCTTTTTAATCTCTTGGTGAATGCCTGACTTCAAACTACGGCAAGTACACATGAAAGGTTCTGTAGAGAAAAGAACAAAAAAGCAATGCACAGAACAACATTCTGAGCTTTCAGAGTAAAGCTGGAAAATGTTGTCCATCAAATGCTTAAGTCAATCTGAACTGAACTAATATTTTTAGTCTTGTTTTTCTACCTGAATGCCCCCTCCCCCCCAAAAAAATGTTCCTTATAGATTAAAGAAAGGAAGGATATGAAAATATTTGAATGTTTAATACTTGTGCCAAATCTGCTTCTTGTCATGGCCAACACCTGGTCCATATACCAGACAAAGTACCTTGTAGATTGTTTTAGTGTATCTCTTTTCCTTTCCTTCTTTCAGCGAGAAGAGACAGAACAAATATTTTGTAAGCCATTGATTCTCTCTTTTCAACTGGAAAAATATAGTTCATTAAGTATCCAGTCTGTTTAATTTAATTTCCTTGTGCTTCTGTTAGAACACTTGAGCTTAATTTTTAGTAATTGAATGTAAGTCTTTACGCTGCCAGTCAAGGCCCGGCAGAGATATTACTCATGCTACTGTATTAAGATTAACAGTTTTATCAGTTCTGGGATCCCTTTGTGGTCATTTTTAGGTACAGTGGTTTTGCCTTCTCACTCATATTTTATCATTTGAGGCTTGGCAAACTTATTCAATTTTGTATCACAGCTGAAATGGGGTGCTCCTGTAACTTCTGAGTTGTGGGACAGAGTTTGTCCACTTCTCTTTATTTGAGTGTTTTCCTCTACATTTATCTCTATCTAGGCAGAGAGAATTCCATACACATTTCTTCATTTCTATTTTCCTTGTTTTGGTTTATTTCTTTAGCAGAAAATTAGAAGCAAATTATAGGAGCAAATTATAGGTTCAGGATTTAAGACACAATACATTTGTTTAGCCTCATTCCAGTTTTCACAAGAGATAGGTTCCACCTTTACTTTCCTTTTTCAGTTTAAATGTCTGAAGAAAATTAGCAGTTTCTTTTAATTTAATTAGCAATGTTTAGTACTGGAATTTTTATTTTTCTTACTTAATTCCTTTACATTCTGATCTGACTTAACCTTCAGGAAGGTTAGCTTCCTAAGCAAGTGAGAGGATTTTCCATTTTTTCATTACCTATTTACCAATGCTACTTTTAAAAAGTATTAGCATCTCTTGGATGTTTTATTTTACATTTTCCAGAGATTTAAAAAACTGTGAAATTCCTATATCTTTCAAGGATACAAATTTTTAATGTCCTTATGTCAGGTAACTTGGCAACATAAACCCACAATTTATTCAAATAAAGAATACGTATGGATAATTTAATTTATGTCAAAAATACAACCCAAAACTTCCTTACTGGTACTTTTACTTCTGTGGTTCTCTTCTGCTGTCTGATCTCATGTTTAAAGTGTATAGTCGGAAAGCTGATGTGCACCCCTACCTTTTAAATACTTTGTCAGGGCTAAAAAATACCAGATCATTTTTCACTTCTTTTAATTAAAAGCATTCCAAGATTTTTCTACGTATCCTTTCATTGTTTGCAGTGTCATTGGATTAACAGATTGCTTCCTTTGCTTTCCAAAGTATGCCCTTTGTCAAATGGATATTTGTTTATTCTTTAATTAAAACTGGTGAACCTTGATTACTGGCATCATTTTATTTTATGCACCAGACTATGCCTTCACAGCTTTGACAAACCAACACCAAAATAATTTAATTTCTCATTGGTAAGGTGAGTATCTGGTGGGGAGCCAGTGTAGCTATCACATCCAGAACATAAGCTGTTATATTTGGCGTCTTCCACTTTTAATAATTTCTTCTCAGAATTCAGTAACCGCGCACACATCTCTACATAAGGGACCTGCACCTGAAATGACCATATGTTCCAGCAATTTAATCTCTCCCTGAGCAGCCATGACAGTGAATGAAAATATGGCCTATGTTTTGTGCCACATGCAATGAATTAAGCCCTTGATCTTCCAGTGGTAGCAGTTCTGCCCTGGCCTGCTCTACCACCACAAGTCTCCAGTCTATCACATTCACTCACTTTGACATCATATACAGCTTCTTCCTCAGTGTTTATGCTGCATATACACATCCAGAGGTGATTTTTTCCTACTTGTCCAGTTATTAAGCCTCTGCAATTTTAAGATGTTTTATATTACTTTTATGTTTTCATCTGAACTGCATCATCATTTGCACTTGTGTTTGAAATTGTCCCATAAATTTCAAAAAGCAGAAATTCACACTGCTTCTTTCCAAAACTTGTCTGAGACTAAGATGCAGCCAGGGGTTGCACATCTCTCTGGTTTTTCGCTTCTTCTATTCTGGAGAACAAATGACTGAAATCTTCCTATAAATTTTAACTCATTCTCTTTCTGTGTTATTTCCATTATAGTATGCTGGTTGTTTATATTTTAAACTCCCTTTTTTTAATGCAACCAAATGAATGGGAAGTACTCCTGAATTATGGGTCCCTCAGAGACAGTTTTGCCAAGTTATGAGCAAATAACTACAGAACCCTCAAATCTATGCAACTTTCTGCCTTTTACCATTTCAAGATGTCATGTTTTAGGAGTGCTGCTCTTTGTTGTAGTAGTCCAACTAAAACCATGTGCAGCGCTCACCTCACTCTCCAGACAGAGACAAAACCACAAAGATCATGCATTGACATAAGAAAAATTTATTGGAAACAGCAATGAAACGAGAAAAAGAGTAACAACAATATTCATATCAAAAGGTATAAGAAAAGGAAACTATTTACATAAGGAAATAATTTACACAAAATCCCCTACATCAAACAAATATTGGACTTCTCTGTCCACCATGTTTTTTTGACCCTTCTTCCCACCAGCACTGTCATGAAGTGGTACAGAATTACATCCAGACTGTGGCCTAAATCCATCCCAGCTACTGCAAAAAATTAACCCTGCCCTGGCCAAAGCCATGACATGAGGTAATGGTATATTTTTATCTTTTTGGTTTTTAGATTAAGAAAAAAAATCTCCAGAAAGTGAGATAGTTTTACCCTTTTAAAAGAAATAACCTAAACTTGTTCATTCAAAAATATTTTCCAATTTACTTAAATTTATGAATGATATGGAGTGTGAATTCTACCTTGTTGAAACCTATTTTGCCCACACAAAATATAAATATAAAACCTGCACATGTGAAATATATTTGTGAATACTATTACAAGAAGTTAGACACTATTTGACTAATTATAGTGTGATCAAAAATAAATACTTTGTACTGTACTGTTAATACTGGTGTTTTGTACATGAAATTGTATTCTTCCATTATCTGGGATATATCTTCTGTACTTAAATTGTTATTTATCTTATGGAACATTTTTTCCTGAGGTTTATTAAAAACTTATCTTTCCAATTAGGATGTTCAGCACATTCTAGCCATTCAATTTTTAGCATGCAATATGTACTGATACTTCAACCCAGCCTATCTGCCTCCTTACTAATGTGTGCCAATAATTACTAGTGACCATTTATAGCTCTGAATAATCTGGCTTTCCAAGACTGTTAATCATTTGTCATTGATATTCATTTCTTTGTCTCATTTTTTGCTTTCAACACATCACATGTTGAAGTCAAATATTATCACACTCCAAAAAAGGTAGTCAGTTATGATCTGTTTTTCTAAGTCTTTCTATTTAAACTGGTTGGTAAGCCTTCACAAGGTCATCTGCAGAACAGCAATGCCATGGTTGCTCAAAAGCAACCCACAGTCTCACAATTTCTTCCTAAGCACATGACTGGAAGGGCTAATTTTGATGTACTCAAAAGGAAGTAGAAGCCATAAAGATAACACTTATCCATAAGATAAATATATGAAAGCTGCTTGGTTCATGCATGTACAGTGGTTCACTCAGACTGCAGATACAGGACAGCTAGCATGGCTTCAGCAAGGGAAAATCCTGTCTGACCAACCTGGTGGCTTTTTATGATGGAGCAACTACATCAGTTGATGGCCTAAGAGCTACAGATTTAATTTCCCTGGGCTTCTGGATAGCCTTTGATGAAGAAAAAAGTCTTTACAGTGAGGGTGGTAAGGCACTGGAGCAGGTTGTCCAGAGCAGCTGTGAATGCTCAACTCTGAAATTGTTCAAGGCCAGGTTCAACGGGGCCCTGAGCAACCTCGTTGGGTGGAAGATGTCCCTGCCCATGGCAGGGGGATTGGAATTAGATGATCTTCAAGGTCCCTGCCAATCCAAATTATTCTATGTTTGCATGATTATTGGCGTGAAAAAGTTGTTTTCATTATTACACTTCATTAGACTGACACCCTTAACTGGTATGCAATTGCTTTTCTTTCTCAAAAAAATTAAAATCTTCCAAATTTCATCATTTTAATAAGATATTTAACAACTCTTAATTTCTCATTTATTTTTGGAACAGAAGCCTACACATTTGCTGAAAACAGAGCTTAGGATTGAAGCCCTCATTAGTCTTAGGTAAATATTTCAAAAATGCTGTTGTTTTTAGGCAAGAGTGTGTTAGAAGCTGATGAGTAAGCCAGTCATAAAATCATTTTTAAAGAGCTGTGATCATGAATACATTAGTAACAGGCTGGGGATAATAAAATTATCATAAGATCGAATTTATGGTTCCTTTTAAGGAAGGTGTGATTCTTCAAAATGTAATTGAGTGCTTAGCTGAACTTGTGTTTGATATCAGGGTTTTTTTCAATCTGAAGATTTGAGTGTTTCCTAAAGGAAGATTTTGGAACATGTCAAGAGTGGGGGGGTGAAAAACCCCAAACCAATCAGAAAACAAAGAGTTAGTAGTAGAATTCAGAAATTATGCCCCATAAATTTTAGTTTGTATTCCTCAGACAGCTTTTCTCGTATAGTTTGAGCTGCGTCTCTGAATCAATATCACAATATCATCTCTTTGTGATGAAAATAATGTATCATGCAATATTTGGCTAGCTGTGCAAGATAAAAACCAGTTTGGGTGAATGTCCTAATCTATGGAAGAGACTGGTGCATGATCTCCAATTATGCTTTTCCAAATAATGGTATCTTCCCTTACATAAATTTGGTTTTTTCTATATAAACTGGGATTATCAAACTAGGAAAAATAGGTATTTTTAATAAAAATACTATATTGTAAGGAGATTGTTCCAGGATTGAAAAATGGTTTCGGCAGAATTTTTTCATCTAGATATAATCATTACTTCAAGGACAGGGCATATCACAGAAAAATATTAATAAGAATGTTTATGAAATTACATTTTAACATATATTTTATGCAAGAAATGCACTCATTTCCTAAAAACATCAGATTTTAGGCACTTAAGTGAAAAGGAGTTCATTAAGTTTTTTCAGAAGCTGCATAAGATTAGTAGCCTGTATACCTGCCACGGTAGGGTTTTGTGCAAATATAAACAGCACATTTGCCTATTTACAAATGCATATTAGGTCTTGTGTTGTACATTATAACTAAAGTTAACCAGAATTATTTCCCTTAAAAAATCTCAGATTTATGAGAAAAAAAAAACAACTCATATCCCAAATAATTTTGGATCTGAAGTGCAATCAGAGTGCTTTATGGAACTGGTACCTCACAGGTAAATCATTCTTAAAAAAAAAAGAAAAAACAAATTATATCTGACAAAAGCGAATATTGCTAATATGGTTACAAACCAACCAACCAAAACCCACCCAATGCTTTCATTTAACCTAAACATATACTGACCCCACCTGAGCTTATGGAAATAGTCACAGGACTTAAATGATAACTAATATGGACAAAACACAGGTTCATTCTTTAGTTCAAATTAGAGAGTAGCATAGTATCAGGGCTGCAACTATGTGCACATGCAGCACACTCCAGTTACTAATTCTCTATATGATCCAGCAACTCTGCAGTCATTTACACAGCAGGTGCAACTATCTTGAAGTACGAGGACTTTCACTGAATCTTCACAATTAAATATTTGACTATCATAGGAAGCTCCTGGTTAAGAATTCTAGACAGTTCCATTGTTGTACATATTCGTGCTTATATTTGTGGATGAACATCCTCAGCAAAGCATCCAAGAGGATTCCTATCTGATTCCTGTTGCAGAGTTGACCAAATTGCACACAGATATAAGTGGCCACTTTTGCAAGCGGTCAATAGAAACTGTAGAAAAAGCCACTTAGAATGTCAGTAAGATATTAAAGAGATGTTTCATATCTAACAAGATATAAAGCCAGCAGAACAATAGCATTAAATGCTGCATATGTTGAAATGGTCATCTGGGAACTGAGTAAAACAGTGGTTTTGAAGACCTTCCCCAGCTTACCTAAATATTATCATTGTAGTGACTCTTACACCTGTGACTCCAACTGCTGCCAGCCAGTGAATGACCACCCACTTTAGAGGTTTGATTCCCTTTATGAACATGACTCTCTGCTAAAATCCTAATCCATAAGTGTTTGTTTGATTCTTTTTTCTCTTCCCCCTTTCAGCAAACATTCTGTCCTGAGTAAGTGCACAATAACCTTAAACGTCAGGGTTAAGAAGCATATTGCTATGTACATGCATATGGAAAAAGGTAATTTGAGGACAAGCTCATCTTGCAGAGTTCTCACAAAAATATCATTGTTTAACCATTAGGATGCTGGTTGCAATTTTTGTGTTCTTCAGATGCATTGTCTCAAGACCTGCAAGGTTTTGCAAATATAAAGCAGGAGAAACGCCCCCACCATGGTGACACGTAAGGCTTGCTCAAAGTCGCCATTTGCTTTCATTGTTTGTCTTTCAGTTTTTGTCCATCCTGACCATATGTGTCCATATTTTATCCAGGTTAATTTGTATTCTTACCTAAATTTTCATGCTCTTTCCTTAAAACTGTTTCTCAAAAGCCTTGTTTCTTAGCTTTACCACATGTAACGTCTTATTTTGGTTTCCTGCCATCTTTCTTTGATCTTTCATCTCTGCCAAAAGTTTGGCACATTCTTCCTACCCACATGCAAAGGCTTTGAGACACAAAAAATGTTTTGAATCCTCATCTCTTTCCTGAATGGCTCCCATCTTATTTTCAAGTTTAAATAATTTATGATCCTTAGTTGATTAATAATAATATATAAAAACTTTTTCTCTTGAACTTCAGATGATATTCAGCCTGAACTACATGACTCATGGTAATTGCATTCATTATGTGTGGCAGTTTATATATCAGACTACTTGGCTTATTTGCATTTAGTGAGAAGACAGAGAAAAGAGATGGAGTCATCTATCCCCACAATTTTTAAAATTTCACAATTGCAAGTTTTATTTGTTTGTTTGTTTGTTTGTTTTCATTAATATTAGTGGAAAGAAAGACTTACTATTATGACAATCTGATGATCATTTAGTTTTCAATGCAGTAAAAATCCAGGTTAGAACAGGCAGGTAAAGTGGTGGTGGTAGTGCTGCTGCTGCTACACTTGCCACCTGTGAGCCTGCATCTGAAGAACTGTCCTCCACACATGGATGGTGCTAGAAAACTGGAATGAGTCCATCCCATGGAGAGTGACCAGGATGGGATAATTGGCTGGAGCAGCTGATGTTCAAGGCTAGAAGAACTTGGTTTGATTAGCATAGAGACAAGAAATCTAGGGGAAAATTTTAATTTCTGTCTTCAGCCTTCTGCACAGACAGAGGAAGATTCTTCCCAAAGGTTGCACTAAGGGCAGTTCCAGCTAAATATGAGAGAAGAAATATTTCTCAGTGAGAGTAACTAAGCATGGGAACAAGCTGCCCAGACAGGCTGCCCAGTCTCAGAACACAGAAATTTCAAAAACATGCTTTGACAAGGCCCTGAGCAACATGACCTAACTATGAGACTAGTTCTGCTTTGAACATGCGATTGGATTACATCATTTCTAAAGGTCGTTCCCAACCGAAATTATTCCATGCTTCACTAGACAGAAACAATTCATTCTGAAAATTACAAACTGCCTATCTAATTTTTCCTTTAGTCATGGAGTTAATTGACCATTCAAGTACAGATGGTTTCAAAAAGCAGTATATGCATCTCCAAAGAAATGAAATTATCAATTTATATTTTGAAAACAAATTAATTTAATTAGTTTATTAATGTTAAATAAGTGGTGGAATGAGAGATGGATGTAAGGGGGAGATGTAAACAAGTTAAAAGTTTAAGGAGAGAAGATGAATTATCCTGGGGAAAAAAATAGCTCCAAATGAAATATGTAATAGCAAAAATAAAAAGGAAAAAATATCTGGAAGGAAAGTGAGTTCTACAAGTCACTCACTGCGGGAAGTGAACTTTTCAGTTTAAATTAATTACAGATTACAGTATAAATAGATCAAGAACTTGTTTTCCCTTTCTGTTTTTTTTTTCTTTTTTTTTAACATAAATAATACAGCTGCTCTGTCAATGTAGGATTAATGTCTTTTTTTTTTTGGTTTGCCTAGTAATGTTTAGAATAATTCTAAACAACCAGTTAACCAGATGCCTTTACCTCAAAGAAGTACCCCCAGCCAAGAATTAGTTTGTAAAGAGACCTTGATAAGCATCAAAAAAGCTCCAAATTGTTATTTATAATAAGTATAACGAGATTCAACTTCCACTTGCGAAGGCTATCTTGAGAGCTAGTACGATATTGTCAACAGAGAAAGAATCTCTCAATAACTGGTGACTGACAAGGAGAGTTATCCAGAATATCTTAAGAGAAGACCTGAAATTTGAAACCTTTGAGACACCTGAGGTATGAATATCCTGGTGAAATTTATGAAGGGATTTTTATACATCAGATACTGTATGCACAGCCTTTGCCAGATAAATTCCTCACCTGTGTACCATTATTGAGATGTTTGCTTCTGGCAAATTAATTTCAAATGACTGGAAATACCCACAGACACAGGCTGTACTTTCTTTAAAGTTCAGATTAATAATGCCAGGCTATGAAGCTTAAAATAAGCATTAACTGCTAAAAGCTATGGCAAAAATGAAGAGTGTGGAAATTACACCATGTACTCAGATGTAATGAGTTTTAAAAACCAGTTGATCTTGGGAGAAGAAAATTTAGTCTAAAACCAGTATACTCTATATAGGGCGTCCATCCACTGAGGTTAAAATACATAGTGGTTCACCAAACAACATAGCATAGAATTATCAAATTACTTAACTATATTTTGTCTCTTTAGCTACAAAGAGTTTCATATAATATGTGTACACAAATGCATAAGTATGCCTACATGAAAATGTGATATATGTGTATAAATATGTTTGTATCTTTGCTTTTAGTTGCTGGTGCTTTCTCTAGGTTTCTATTTGTTTATTTTTTCTTTTCTGTTTCATGTGCAACACCAGCATACTGCCAGTTCCTGGATGGTCTAGGCCTTGTGTGAGGTTCTTAGGTGCCAACTGGAAATCCATACTGTTAAATTTGATATTTAATGCTATATATTACAGGTGCTTTCTGAAGCTATAAACAAAACACAGTGGGTAAGATCACAGCTTTAGCACCTGGTTTATTGTTGGCACTCAATAGAATAACTGTATTTAAAGACAGCTGTATTTGTTACACAATATGTTTTGCAATCATTAGTAAATAACAGTTTATAATGCTTAGAGATGAAAACCTAAACACCTGAAAAGTTTATGTTATGTTTTCAACCCAAACAACAAGACTGAAAATATCAGTCTGAACTATTCTAAAATGCCAAGTTTGTGACTAATAGAATAAGCTATGAAGACAACTGTTACTTATTAATATGTTGTAACACATTTAGAATAAATGTTCCTGAATAAAATCTTGATAAATCTGGAAACCCTTTTCTAGTCAGAAGAGGCAATCTGTTAACAACCATTCAAAAAGTGAAGACATATTCAGAATTCTTACTTTGCATAGGATAAAAAAGTTAGAGATATAGATATGGACATAGATTATATAAATATAGATACACATATAGATTATAGTTATAGATATGGATAGATAACTCATATGGAAATAATGAAATATTTCTGGTTTTAAGGGAATCATTAAATAACATCTTTGAACAAACAACACTAAGATAGAAAACATCAAATACATTTCACCTTATCCTCAGTTCAGGAGTGGGATCAGGGGATTGTAAGATATTAGTTTCAATATTTGAAAATGACATATATTCTAGAAAAATATTAGTGCTATTCTAGTGTTTAGAAAGAAAAAGTGACATGATCAAAAATTTTGAGCAAGTAATAGAAAAAGTCTGAGATGGTGTTCATATTTATAGTACTAGAGTTTAGAAAGATAATGAATCTGACAATTTATGTGGTTTTTATAGGAAAATACAATTGCTCTGATTCCATTATTAAGATTTTTGTGAGCAATTTTTCAATGTATTGTATGTTAAAAATGTCATATACTGTTTGACAAAATGCATTTGTTCTATTTTCTACATGCTAAGTATATTAAAAAGATTACTAACTCCTGGATAAGCCCTAGTTTAACTTCACATATTCCAACAAAATTAAAGATTCTCCATCTACAGGGGAGCCTGGGTGATATGGTCTACATCCATATTAGTGAGCAATGAAGTCTAATGTGAATGTATTTGTATAGTGAAAACATCAGGGCCGAGGACTGCCTGACCACACACTTTGGGGGAAAGGATAACTTTTTGAAATATTTTATTTCTTCCATGGTTAAACAATTCTGGATAGAAAGCACATTCAGAATAAATCAGAAATGGAAGTGTAGTTCTCCAAACTTAGAAGGCTCAAATTAAAGGCTAGAAACTTTGTGATGTAAAAATTACACCCTGGCACTCCAAAGTATGGGTTAAAAATATTTGTATCTGGGTAGAATGTGTCATCATCATATACAGCAAATTATGTTGGTTGACAAAAAATGCTCATTGATCTGGATCTCCATGAAGAATAAGACCCCATTTTCATTAGTTCCTGCACAAAATAATAATTTGAAAATCTAATAGAAATTTCAGTTGAGATTTATAATAAGATGCTGCAGGTGGAGAAGTGCGGACAATAAGCGCAGTAAATCAAGATAAGTTTATTTTGTATATGAAATCATTATCACAGTATTGCAATGCTGGATTGCAAATATCTTTCTCAGACAATAAACTTTATATCTCGTATAGTATGAATAATAAAAAGCATGCCACTATTATATAGATTTTCAAACACTTGTCATGTCTGAAAATAAATGAATTAGTATGATTGAGTACTGACTTACTTCTCCGGAGGAGGATGGAACAGTCAAAAATAATCTTTTCTGAAGAACAGTATCATTTTTTGAAAGACAGCTTAATATTCAAGGGTCTTGACACTCAACTAACTAAAAAAATTATTATAAAAGATGAAGGTTGAAAATCCAGTAATCCTTAATGAGTATTAATCTTTTAACTACTTTAAAAAAGAGTGTTTTATATCCATGGGGAAATCCTGCATAAGAAATCATGTCCTGAGCATGTGCTTTTCAACATTAAAGTATCACTGGAATTAGTTTCAATTAAGAAAATTAATCTGAAATTGATTAGTGAGTATTCTGACACTGCTGAAATTTTATTTTAATATACTAAATAGTTCATATAATTTTTATATACAAACATTGAAGATGTGTTTCTATTCTTATCTAATATGGATGATTATTTTCATCAGAGTTGGGAAATTGTTTTTTCCTCATTTTTATGCTGACATGAAAATAAGAATCATGTTTTTTCTCCATTTGTAAAATTACTGCCCTTCTTTATTTTAGGATTTTTTTCCCCACTGAGAACAAAAAAGATCTACAGTCTTTTTAATAGATTTCATTTCTATGCAGATCAGAGAAATTATTTTAAAACATGTACTTGAGAATCCTCCTTGTTCCATCAAAATTACACAAAATCTTCTTCACCTGCATGGCCAGTAGTAAAATAAGGACAATGAATAGGAGATGTCTTACTGCTTTAGGATCAATAAATTATGCAAATGGACAATGCCACAGTTTAAACTCTGTAAAGTTTTTCTTGTAGAACAAGTAGCATCAAAGATAACATCAGAGGAGCCTTTGTGACTTTGTTTTTCAATATTAGGATGGATGCCTGAATAAAATAAGTAAAGTATTTAAAATAGGATCTAAAAACATATTAATATCAATTTGAATAAAAATGTGAAGATGTATATATAAAGAGTGTGTGTACTTGTGCAGATTTGTGTGTATTGGTGTATATAACATGCCATTGATGTCACAAATACAGTTGATATAAGTCATTGCAATGCTTATAGTAAATGACCATGTCATTCCTGGCTCATCCCTTAAAGTCTCATGGTCTTTAAGAAATTTGACCAAGCTGACATGTCTGTGCTGGGTTTGCATGGCAAAGTTATGAAAATGGAAGGGCTACAGGGGCAGCTTCTGTGAAAAGCTGCCAAAGGCTTCCCCATGTCCCACAGACACACCTCCAGCTGGTTCCAAGAGGGACCCTCCTCCCCCCAGGTCTGAGCCCATCACTGACAGTAGCAGCATCCATGTGATAGCAACATTAGGATGGAAAAAAGTTATTGTGCAGGAACAAATTGAAGCCAGAGGAGAGAGGTCTGAAAATATGTAAAAAATAACTTGAAAGTATGCCCTGCAGGCATAAAGATCAGTGCAGAAGGAAAGAGTGTAGGTCTCCAGGAGACAGAGACGTTCTCCTGCAGCCTGTGGTCTCTACCATGGTGAAGGCAGGCTGTCCCCACTGCAGCCCGTGGAGTTCCACAGTGGAGCGTATCCACATGCAGTCCCTAGATGGCCTGATGCCAGAGAAAGTGATATGCCTGATGGAAGTTATGACCCTGTGGGAAACCCATGCTGGATAAGGCTCCAGACAAGGACCTGTGGCCTTGTGGGGGACTCACACTGAAGCAATCTGTTCCTGAAGTACTGCACCTCATGGAAGTTACCCAGATTGAAGTGGTTCATGAAGAAATGCAGTCTGTGGGAAAGACTGATATTGGAGAAGTTCACAGAGGACTGTCTCCCATGGGAGAGAACTCCTTTGCTGGGGCAGAGAGAGAGTGAGGGAAGTCCTCTCCTGAGGATGAAGGAGCAGCAGAGAAAATGTGTGACGAACTGACCACAACCGCCATTTCAGTCCCCCTGTGCCACTGGGAGGCAGGAGATAGAGAGTCAGGAAGAAAGTCGAGCCTGGGAAGTATGGAGGGGTGGGGGAAAGGCGCTTTGATATTTGAAATCACTTCTCTTTAATCTGTTCTGATTTGATTGGCAATAGATTCAATTATTTTTTCCCAGGCTGACTCAGTTTTACTCACGAGGGTAATCTCTGAAGCATCTCTCCATGGCCTTACTTTAACCCATGAGCCTTTAGCCGTATTTTTTTTTCTCCTTTGTCTTGCTGAAGAGGGGAGTAATGGAGTTTTAGTGGGAACCTGGCATCAAATCAGGATCAACCCACCACAATATCTTTTTGATTTTTTCCCGTGTTCCTGATTTAGTAATTGTAAACCCCGTGGCAGACTGAAAGCAGATGGTTTTGAGCTAATGAGCAGCTTTTGGGTGTATTGGGAGTGTAGAAAGAAGAAGATAAAGATTAACATATATTCTAGGAGTCTCACACATTTGGACTCAATGTCCTATTTCTGGCAGCTTATGCTTATGAAGTATTCTAGAAAAACAAGACAAATTCCTGTAGCTTAGTCACACAGAAGGAAAATTGAAAAAAAAGAAAAGAAATATATAAAGAAGTAGGTCCAGACATTATGATGGCTGTCCTGGCTATTCCAAAATTTTGTGAAGTTGTTTCCTAGGAGATTCTAGCCTTGATTTTCTGAAGTAAAGATTTTGCTTGTTTCAAGGGCAAAAATTACCTAAAGATCAGAGTAAATATTCTGATCTTCTCTGTTCTGTTCCTGTATCTCAATATCTAAGAAACTAATGAGAAAAAAAATCTGATTTATTATTTGTGCAATTCATTTCACTTGAGCCATGGTCTTTCATAGCAGTTTAAACCTTTATGCATGCTCCTAATGTAGGAGTACTCATGTTAAGTAATAGAGCACCCCTGTAAACCTTTTAATGTGATAACTGGCAAACGTGACCTCCAAGTACTTCAGTCAACATCTTGGGAACCACAACATTTGTATTGGTTTGTATTCTAATTTTACTGATTAATTTGATTCCCCTCAGCTGTTAAAACCAGATAATTTGATCTGAAAATGATGTGACACTTCCATTAAGACCTGAGCGTTACTCACATACTGTACAGTACAACATAAAAAATAGACCTGTCTTGCACAGGTTTGCAATAAACAATGACAATGGAAAAATCAAATAGGAAATAAACTTGCTGTAATGCAATGAGCATGTAATGAACATAGAAGAGCAATATTATAGAAGTGTTAATAACTGTTTATTAACTATGAATGCTTACAATTTCCATCAGACAAATCTATTTCATTTATCACAGTGTACTTTGGTGACAATGAAGGCACAAAGATGAAGACAATTTATTTGACTTCATTATCTAAACTACTGTGCTTTAATACCCCTGCTGTTCTAGCTTTCCTAACGTATCCTCTCAAGGATATTGTTATGTGCCTGCTATTTTTCTGGGGATTTTATTTTTTTGTTACTCTTTTTATTGTTGTGTTTGTGTAGTAATAAACCACGGGCAACACCCAAACAATTTCTTAATTTATATTCCACATGTTCATCTCAACACTTACAATTATATATCTTTGCAAGGACAAAGTAGGTCTGTTCTTTACAGATATTCACTTCTACTTTTATTGTTATATTTATTTATTAAGCAAAAGTCACAAAATATATTTGGATTTAGAGAATGAGACATGAAGGTTCATATAAAGTTAAAAAATAGCCATGTAGAAGAGGTATAATATTTCTGTGGATATGAGGACAGTGATGCATTATGGAAAAAACTATGAATAGGAGGTGGTAAGAAAACCTTAGATAAAATGCAGAAGTCTTATTCTGTTTATTCTAGGTCTTTCAGATTCTTTTATACTCATTTCTTTTCCCTGTACAATGTCATCCTACTGTCCCCTGATAAATGCTATCATTTACAGAAATTATTTTCATTCCCTTAGAATGGCTCTACTCCATGCTTGTCAGGATGCACCTGGAATACTGTGTCCAGTTCCTGGTTGCCATCATTAAAGAAGAATCTGCATAGACTGAAAATAGTCCAAAGAAGGGACACTAGGAAAGGCTGAGGGAGCCAGTTCATTTCTCCCTGGAGAAGAGAGTGCTCAGGGGGAACATCATCACAGTATTCCAGTGATCAAAGGGTGTCCATACAGAGGATTGAGGCTCTCTATTAGAAGGAGCAACCGGAGAAGACAAGGGAGAAACACTGCAAGTTGCGCTGGGAGAGGTTTCATTTCAATGTAAGAAAGAAATTTTTTACAGTGAATTCAATCATTTGCTGGAACAAATTATTGTTTGTGGGGTGTGGTAGGGTGATCATTGTTGGATATTTTCAAGATGAGATTGGACAAGGGGCTACTTAATCTCATCTGCCTTCCTTTCTCCATGAAAAGTTGAACCAGATTTTGAGGTCCCTTCAACTTTGGCTGCTCTATGTTTCTGTGAAATGACCAACCTACTTTACAGGTTTTCACCTTTCTTTGTGGTCCCATTCATGAAATAAATTCTTGATACTATTTGTTTTTGTATTTGTTGTTACTGAGTTTTTTCAGAGTCAACTGTTCCCTACAGGAACACACAAAGTTAAATGCATTTTTAACTCGACAAATTATTATAGGAAGACTTAGCCAGAAAGTTTTTGCTTTTTATCTCTTACAATCATTGGACTTGATGAAAATATTTCCCCCAAAAAAATTTTTTTGGTGATTTTTCCACAAAATACCCCTGTGTTGTCTCATATTTTATAGGCATCATAGTAGTGTTCCCTTATGTTTCTTTTGCCTCCAGGCTCTATTGAGGGAATTAGCCTGCAATATAGTCTCTTAGTTATATTTTTCTTTCCTTTGTTTTTTTTTTTAAATAAGTGATTTTCTTTGGGTACAGGGAAACAACACTGTAAATCTTGACAGGTATCCATAAGATAGGATAGAATAGAAAACATGAGTACATCAAACAGACATCAAAAGACAACAGCTTATCTTTATGATACTTGTGTTCCTCTGAAAAAAATTAAACTGTAACTGCAAGTACCATACATTCATTCTGGCCAAAAATTACAGTGTCCTAGAGAAGGGAAATGCCTTCTTATAAAACTCAATTTATGGCTTGTCGGAACTCAGTACATCCCTCCGGGTTGCCAAGGACAGTGTCTGGGGGCTCAGAGACCTTGGCATGCTGCCCAAAACACCTGGGGATTTGATTTTGACCCCTGGAGCAAGTTGCCAACTTTGTATGAGGACATGAAAGTCACGCAGGTTTGAATAGTGTAATAACAAAATGATCATGGGGTGAAAATGTAGATTTTAGGATTTTTGGTATGGGGGTTATGGGGACAAAATGGAGGAACTTGGGCGTGTCCAGTCTTTCTCCTTCTTCTTGTTCTCCATTTTCTGCAGTGACGTTGGCACTTTGGGATTGGTTTAGAGTAGAAGTGCACTGTCTAACATAGGTGATAGGCATTGGGAATTAAGAGTAAATATGATATACGTAGTTTGTAGTATAAAAGGACAGCACCGCCTCGGGGGCAGTCAGAGTGCTCATGGATGCCCTGCAGAGCAGACCTCCACTGGGCAGAAAGAAAATTTTATAGATAAGAATTAATAAACAACCTCAAGACCGAAAAGTGAAGAGTCCAGACTTGTTCTTCAGTTACGCGGGCTGAAGCAGAGACATCCTACGCATTTCGGGGCAGCAATTGTCAACAGCAACGGGAGAATGGCTGATAAGCAATTAGAATATTTTATCAACCTTACTTGTGGTCAGAGCCTGTCATACTGATGCTCTTCTTAGAGACTGGTTAAATTGCAAGTCAGAAATATGTTTAACAAATGAGAATTTTAGATTAGGACTAGAAGCACAAAAGTGCTTGTAGGTAGAGGTTTGTGTACGTTGCCGGCAAGAGAACGCAGATCTCCAAACAAACCTCCAAGGAATGCACTGGATATTTTTGCGTTTGGAATAAGAACAACTGTTGGAACTACAGTTAATACACCTAATATCAGAAAGCTTTGAATAGAAAGGGGGCCAAAGGGATGCCTGAAGAAGGTTTAAGGGGAATGAGGTGTGGATGTCTGCACACAGACAGAGGAATGACAAGATTTTTCCTGCATGAGGTGTGAGGCTCAGACTTGCTTCCAGAAACAGTCCTATTAAGGTACTATTAATCAGGGGAAGAAGAGTGAGTTCAAAAATACTGACATAAAACATAACTTGGAGAATAAATATTGAGGAGCTGACAATGAAAGGGAGAAAGGAAATGTTTAAAGAGTAAAAGGTACAAAAAAAAAAAGCTCAGAACAAAAATGAAACAATGGGGTAGATACTGCAACTAGAGAAGTATTGAGGTGACTAAGCCAGGGTTCAGCGAACAATGCTAGAAGAAAGAAGGGAAAGCTTTCCTCTTAAATAGTTTATCTAACCAGCAGGATAATTAGCAGCATGGTGGCAAGAATCATGAGGCAGAAACTGGACTTTTTTTTTAATATTTTCAAGCAGCAAGAAATTTACAGACACTTTCTGCTTATTTCTGTACATTTATCTCAAGGAATACAGCCACCTAGCCCAAACCCCACATTTTAGACAAAATTATATCATTTACTTAATTTTAATTCACACATATTTGTTCCTCAGAAAGCTCCACTGCTTGTATGACTGATGAGTTAAGGAAACTTCCCAGTCTGACCATCCATGAGACTCCCTGGCAGTCACATCCCAAGCCCACAGACTGCCACTGCTGGGTCAAAGCCCCTTCACAGTGGGTGGCTCCCATGACCGACGTGTGCCTCTTGGCTCCCCACACACCCATCCACAGCCAGACCAGGTTTCCTTGCCTGTTCAGCCCTGGGTTTCCCACAGCAGAGTCTCAGATGTCTCACTCCATAAAGCCATTTATTCACAGCACAGTAACACAGGAACAGCCTGAGCTGCTGCCCCCAAGGTACACCCCACTCAAGGAAGCCCTGGGGTTTTATACCCTCATAGTTCACTCATGGGAAAGGTTCCCTCTTCCTCATGAGTCTTCAGATCCTGTCCCCTCTCTTTGTCCCTCCACCTGGTTGGCATCACCCATCTCATCTCCTTTATCCAAATGTCGGTGATTCCCAGTTCCTGCTGTCCATTCCTCTGACTGATGTCACTCACCTTGGTGCCCTTTGTTATCCCAAAGGCTGGCAGTTCACAGCCTCTTGCCTCTGGCTCCCACCCAGAGCTTAATCTGGATCTCACTCTGCAGCTTGCCAGCAGAGCTACCCAGACCAGGCATATTCTTCAATAGATGAGTGGCTGCATCTTATACATGAATAAATGACTCATGAGCATTCGGGACCTGCCTAGTGAATCTATCTCAGCCAGTGTAACAGGTCCCATGGTTCTCTCTGTGAACATAGACCTTTCAGTGTGATCATGAAAGTTAGAAGTAAGCATTTCCAAGGTAAGGTGAGTGGAATTGTTTTAAATGAGAACATGTGCAAAACTTTTCTCAAGTCACAAAATTAATTTTTCAACAAAACTCAAAACTCTCAAATGTGTGATTATTTTTACAGAAGTGATTATGTTTATACAATTTTCACAGTGAGGAATTAATTTTTCCTGTAGGAGTTTTTTTGCCCATGTGTGCTTACACTGCATGTGCTAATATAATTTAGAAATTAAAACAGTGAAAAAGCCCACAGTAAATAGTGATATTGACCCCTTAAAATAAGCAAACTTCAGAAACATTAGAGAAGCTAACATACAGTTTGATTTACAAATATCTAACTTCCCCTGAATGTTCAATTTTATCTACATAACCTTGTCATTGCTGGCAAAAAAAAGTGGAAGCAGTTTCCAAGGAAGTTGAAATTATCTGAGACTACCAGCTTCAAGCTCTTTTATTAACTAGTTAATAAGTTAATTATTTAGGTGTAATTAGGATTTTTTTTAATCTTTCTTTTTAACTTTTTCAACTTCTTAAACTTTAAATGCTAGATCAGTTGCCAGAGACCTTTCTGGTGAAATCATATTACTCTTGTGAATAGCTGTGAATGGTTTCCTTGGCTTTTCAAAATGCTGTAGAGAACTTTGAGGGGGAATTCCAGAGCTATTATATATACAAGCGTGATAGGCGAGTTCCCCTTCAACAGAGACAGCTGAGTATTCACTCAAGGTATGAGTTTCTTGTATGATAGTGGTGAATGGGGAAAGAAAAATTACCTCTCTAACTGATTTATAGAGGAGTAGAAAAATAGTCAAAATCTCTGCCTTGTAAACAGAACTTTCTTATTACAAATCTCTACAGAACTTTGAAAATTTAAATTCCATTTCCCCTACCAAGTGCACTAATAAACATCACTGTCTAATTCCTGTTGTGACACTTTGTATCTAGGATAGTTCCACAGGGCCAGACAATGTGACTGACTTTGCAGAGAGTCACATCTAAAATTAGATATGATGCCCTACAGAGTCTGAAATTATTCTAAATGGCAGTGCTCAGGCAACCAGATCTTCTCCACTTTGTCTAATGAGTTTTCTGAACGGATTATTTTGAGACTTTGTCCATGGTCCTGTTGAAAACCCAATTTAAACACATCACACGACATTAATTTTTCTGCTACTATCTTGGTGTGTAGAAATAATACAGAGGAAACATGGTAATATTTTTCTTTTCTTCAAATGTTTTAGTATTGGGAGGGGTATTTTTTGTTTGATTGTCTTGTTCTGTTTATTGTTGTTGTGTTGTGTTTTTGGGGAGATTTTTTGGGGCCTTTTTTGACATGTTCATATTTGACCTGGAAGCAAAAGCATTCTCAACCATTACTGACAAAATCTGAAACCAATCAATTTTGTCTTGGATATTGTCTTGGAGAAAATGCTCAAGAACTGCACTTGAATCTGGAGGTGAAATTCATTGCTCAAGCCCACCTCTGGTTTAGACTCCTTCTCCCCCTCTGTGAGACGCAAGCTCTGGGTGAAATACTGGTCATGTGGGGTGCTGATTGCTTCATATATCCTAGTTCCTCTGAATGTAATTTGTGGAAACAAAGTTTCACAAACTTACCATAAGGATGTCCTGGCTTGGAATCAGTGGCCAGAACTTCTTTTTGGAGTGTGAATATGAAAGAGAAAGGGAAGAAATTTACAAACAGAATTGAGACAATGAAACCATCAACAATAATCTGTCTGATCTTAAAAGGAGGGAAAAAAAAGCCAGATAAACTTGTTCATTCTTCCGACTGGAACTACAAAGCTAATGAACAAAGAGAATACACCAGATGTAATAAAGCTTTAATTTGTGAAAATATTTTAGATCATATTTTACATCAAAATCTTTCCAGAAAAGTCATTTAAGTTGGTGTGGATAGAGAAGCCCATACAGTGTCCTCCATAATGTGTTATTATGCCACCAGGCAGAAGGACAGGACCTAAAATATGGAGGGGGCATGGAAAGAAGTGCCTTCTTGGGGTAGCAGGAGAACTCCCTGCTGGCCTCCCTGACCTTCCCAGATGCCCTTACACAATTAGTAAGAGGCTCTGGAATTCGAGAGTCAGGCAAATGCTGTAAATAAAAAAATCTCAGTCATGTATAGGTAATCTTATACAATTCCTCATATATAGTCCTTTCCTTAACTATTTTACCTGCTTAGTCAAAGCTGCTTAAAACCAGTACTGCTGTGTGTCCAATAAAGTATTCTCTATGAAAATATAAACACAGGTATGTATGCATATATAAATATACATATAATGGGACTGTTCTCACCTTCTTCGCTTTGACCATCATGTACTGATATCTAAAAGGAAAATTCGAATTTTTCTGTTTCCCTTTTTTATATACTGATACAACTACTCACATACAAAAGTATACAACTTACAGCACAATAGTTAGTCATCAATATCATTGAATCATGGTTTCACCTCCTTATGAGTGAAACCTGTCTAACTTTGGGTTTTTTTGCCCCTTCCAGACCTGAGATATTTGTTATTAGAGAGGAAATTCTTTTATGAGTCTTTTCAAACACTTGAGGCAAAAATCTTAAACAAGTGAATAGAAATATATTTTTGGTTTTTCTAAACTAAGTAATTTAAAACTTCTAAGAAATTAATGTAATCACAGATGAAGAATGACTGTAACATTTAGGGAAGACAAAATAATTTTATTCTCTTTTTTATGTCCTAAAATTTATCTGATTATTTTAAACCTGATGTTGATAATTGCTGGCCTTCAAAATTACAAATTTCTATCCTATATTAAGAAAAGCAAACCAACAAACCATGTAGGCATGTGTAGCATTTGCCATACCTACCTCCCGGTATTTTGAGCCCTGTCAGCTCTCCTTATGCCTATAGACACTTTGAAATTGGTGTGCCTTGTCTAGAATCTGGACTTCAAAGTGAAATTGGTGTCATAAAAAACCTCACTGCTTCAGATCAGGTAAAGTTTTAAACTCTGCTCTGAAAGGGGGAAAAAAACCCCTTTATTTTTTAACTTGCTTTCCTCTTTGAAGTCTGGCTTCAATCCAATTTTAAAGAATCTGTCAGCAAAGTCAGCAAGGTTTGTGCTGGAATTTTGATTTCTGCAGGGGAGTCTGTCCTCATCTCAGCCCATAGAGATTTACTTGGATGTGGCCCATAAACAGTAGATCACTGCTATTCCTCCTCCTCAGGAGCACGCTCAGGGAGTCTGCTGCATAGGATGGATGGGGAGAAATAGGAAAGAATAGAACTAAACCTGATGATTTTGTTGTAGAGACTTCGGGCATTCTTTTGGCCTTGCTTCACTCTCCTTCATCCATATTAAAAGGCAGGAGGAAAGAAAGAGAAAAAGGAAATATCTTTGAAATCTGAACAAGGGTCTTGTCTTCAAGATACGTTTGTAACAAGCACTTTGTGATAGTTCCTTGCTCTCTGCATTACCTCCCACTGCTGAGTGATTCCCAGCTCCTGGAGTTCTAGTCTGAGCACATGAGAAAATTCACTGAAAGATCTACAGCTAAAGCCTGTGATGTGAGATTGCAAAGCTCTTACTCCTGCACCTATAAAAAAAAAATTCAATGCTACAGGATAGCTGCAGCAGAAATGTTTCAGATTATTTTGGTCAGAGAAAGAAAGCAAAATGGGGTGGGTGGTTTTTTTGTGGATTATTTTTTTCCTTTTTTCTGTTGTTAACAAAGCAAGCTTGAAGCATAAGCATTAAGAAACAGCAGAACATTTTATTTTACACTGGCCTCACCCCCATACTCTGCATATTATTCCTCTTATGAGCTGAAGTTCAAATGCCTTAGTTTTTAATTGCTTTTGGTAAACCAGACTTTCTCCATCATGTCACAGTGGACTGCCACAGTGGCATGATGGTAGCTGAGGGAGATGGAAGGCTGCAACATATGAGGGAGGATGCAACCACTCCATAGGAGAATGGAAGTGTGATGGAGGGACTGGACTCTCATAGGATACCAGATATGTCAACATTGACCTGAACAGTGTAGTAATTCAAAATGCTTTGGAACTGGATGGAAGCAAAGATTACAGCAATTTTTATAATATACTTTCCCATTATCCTTTTCTGAAGAAAAAGAAAATAATTTTAAAAAGTTTCTAAGACAAGACTTTTGTTCAGAAATTACTATTTCTACCAAATTAAAAAATGAAAAGAAGCAACAGCAGCATCAAGGAATAGGAAAAATCAGAGTTCTTTGATAACACTGAAATGTAAAATATTCAAGGACTCCATGTAATATCTTTTAAAAACCCCAACTTAAATATATGTTTTCTGCTTTATCCACATAATAGAGAGCTTATTTACCACATATAAGACCTTGTTAAGGTTATAAAGATAATAATATATGTATATTATATATGTTAAGGTATAAGGCTATAAAGTGTAATAAAACCAGTAGAACTTTGGAGTGAAATGCAAACAGAACATGCTTCAAATGCTCTTGGCTGTAGAAGCAATGGATTTTAATTTTTTAATTTTTACAATTCCTGACTAGATTAAGGGTAAATAAGCATTAATCAAATAAAATTTTTCGGTCAGTAGCAAAAAAGTTTTCTGAAGCTTCTTGCAATTTTCAAGGAGCCCCAACAAAATTAAACACAGATTTTTAATATTCTTTACCTGATATTAGCTGAATATTCAGAGAGAATGACATTTGAAAAATATTACTTATGAGACAAGGAATTCAAAAGAAGATGATCAGTAGTCAGGACTCATTAGTCCAAAGAGTCATAGATTTTCCCTTGTTCTTAAATAACCAATCTTATTTGTTTGGACTTTTTTTAATCTTATGATGATAAATTTGGATAATCAGCTTGGAGGAACTAGATGTGGCATCTCATTTAAAAGTTTGGAATTAGTGCCAGTACTTCTCGTTTCTATGAAAAAAGATCCTTGTTTAATTGTTGCAGAACACAACATGCATAAATGTTGCTTTTGCTCCTTCTACTACAGGATTCACATATATGTTTGCATTTTTTTTTTAATCTGAATTCTTACTTTAATTTAAATTGTAGGGAAAATATATTATCCTCCAAATTTGAAAAACAGAAGATCTCACATAACTTGCTAATATTTTCTGTAAATAAATTTTAAAAAATGCGGGCTTTGAATATATCTATTTTTTCTTGGCTGGACATAAGTATTACATAAAAATCCAAAGTATTTCTGGAATTTGCTGATAAATTTTGTGATTAAGACCTTTTCACAATTCTAATGCCTAAGCAGCAGTTGAATTCACTGGGTTTTAGAGAGCAAGTAATTTTAAGATTCTTTTTGATTGTTCTGAGATTTTACAGCATGCCTAAATTTAAGTACATTCAGAATGCCTGTTCTGCACTTATCTTCCACCTAAAGCCATCCTCAATCCAGATCCAAGAGTCCTCTTGCTCACATTCCACATAAATGCCATTTAAAGGAGCAACCAAGGATACCCTGAACCTGATAGAAAACTTGAACCTCTATCCTTAGATGAATCTTGAAGGTCTGAGTCTGAAGTGTAAACTCCAAGATTTCTCTTCAGTGCCCTCTGGAATTAATGATAACAATCTTAAAGGAAGCACCCTGGAATGCTTCTGTGGAGGGCTCCTGGACTGTGTTGGTGATAAAGGTGATTTCTTAAATTTAAGCCAAATGCAGTGGGTACCTAAGTTACAGGAACACACTTCCACCTTTGGAAGTTTAGGGGATTTTTAATACATCATAATTTTTATGCAGAAATCAATGGACATAAAAACGTTAGCAAAGTTTCATAAACAGTGTAAAACTAATAACAAGTCTTAAATTTCTTCAAGTGGTTATGGAGATTAAGCATTCAAGAAGGTTAAAAAGTAACACTGCTGGTAACTTGTACAAATCTTGCAAAAAAATAAAAGATAATTGTGTAGTAAGTTCTGTCCCAGCATGCCCCTTCCTGCTCATACCACACCTTTCTGAAGGCTGCTTGCCAGGTTCAGACTGTGCTGGGCTCCTGATTTAGCTGAGGGTGCATCTACAGTTCAAGTGCACAGTGCTGGGAGGCAAACCAGCTATCCTAAAGTACCTACTTCTTACTCATCTAATTCTTTTACACTCTTCCTCCTCCACTCTCTCAGGAAAGAGCAGTGTTCTGAACCTTCCCAGAGGGGTGAGTCAGTCTGTCTTAATTAGGTTCCTACATTCATTGTGTTGGTTATGAGCTGAAGCCTTCATCTATATCATGCAGAAAAAAGAATGTGACATACAGCTAAAAGAGATTTTAGGGTTTTTAAAGGGAATGAACTACAGTTAGATTATACAGTAACCCGAAGTGCAAACAGTACATTCCAGTGTTTTAGCTCAGTTTCTTGTGATTTTTTTGTTTTACATAGACCCCTTAGTGTTAATTCAACAAAGTGCTTTTGTATGCAATTGTATAACACAATTCTGTTCTCATAGAGTACAAAATTATTATTGTAGTAATAAGTGAGTCCAGTGCCTGCCAAAAAAGGAAAATGGAAGGTGCAATTTTTGAATTCTCTATTCAGCATAAAATGCAGAGGTTTTGTATCTCACAGTGGTCCAAAAGGGTAATGATAGCATAAGTTGATTTTTAAAAACTGTTAATCTGTTCCCACTTATTTTAGTGTCAGTTTGATATGTAAATGGCTCTAAAACTTTTGTCAGTTATAGCTGTTCATCTTTTACTTACAAGATTGGTTGCGTAACTAGTTACAAAAAAAAAAAAAAAAGAAAGCATAACAACAAACGAGAGGATTAAAGTTTTGACCTTCAGTGAGTTTCTAAGTATTTGCTCGTCTCTAAACATGTGAATAATCACATGCTGTTCTTAGGACTCTGGATGAAGCATAAAATAACATTTATTTAACACCTCACTATATGAGAATTTCTTTGCTACTACATATACATATAGTTTAGTTCTGAACCTATTTACTAATGATATGGTTTATCACTGTAATACTGTTTTCATAGATATATATTCCTAGTATATTATGAGAACATTTATCCTTTTGCATTAATGAAATGCTGTGAGTGAGGAGTTCAGTGATAAATGTGAGGGGCGCTTTTTAGTGCAAAAAAAAGAGGTTTTAAGGATTGAGGTTTTGTGATACTTTATAAGTTTATAGAATTTAAAGATATTTTCTTTTCCATGTTAGAATTTAGAAATCCAAGACACTGAAAGGAAAATGACAAGAAACAGTCCTTATCCTGTAATGTCCCAGTGGGTTTGAATTTTTACTGTCTCTGTTCTCAGTGCCTTACCTCAGGAGGAGGAGAATGCGATAGCCAGAAAATCAGAGTACTAGTGCATAAATTTTATCTATGGCACTACAGTAAGAATAAATGCACTTTAATAATGTCTATACTTTTAACTTCACATATTCTTTGACATCATTGGTGGAAGTTTTCATCCTATTATGAACTGATAACACTAACATTTCAGCTCTTGGAAAAAGTGAAGCCAGAGAGGGATGATACAGCTGAAGAAAATGATCATTAACATCCACATGATTCCATCTTCTCTTCCTTTTACTTAAGTTAACAGTGAGGTGCTTAGTATATCACTAAACTAGTGATATATGAGAATTTGCCAGAAAACTCCATAAAAAAGGAAACATCTCTAAGAATTTTTATAACTAACAGTAAAGGGTACCTCAATGTCTATTTCAAAGCTGATTTGATGAATATAGAAAAGGTCAAACTAAAAATAACTAGACTGAATCAGTTATAAGTGTAGTAACATATGCCTCATTTAATAATGAACTCTAAATTTGCTCTGCAGTTTAAGTAGTATCATGAATGCTAATTCTGACAGTAAAGGGTTATGAACTACCTGTCTGCTTGAGTCTGGCACAAGGTCAGGCAGTTATAGAACTAATGAAAACCCTGATGTATCAAAAGGTGGATGATTGACACGAGTGTGCTAGCTGAAGAAAGTGCTGAGGAACTCTGGTGCATTCAAAATGACAGCATCCTGAAACACAATTTACAGCACTCCATTTGTTTAGCCCAAGTGTAGCATTAAGCCCAGGTACTTATTGCCTACATAACCATGGCAGAACTCAGCGCGTATTATATTGAACTTTTACACTTCAATCACCAGAGGAATTTTTCTGGTATGGTTTGTGATGGTCAAACTAAGCCCATTATTCTCTGAATGTGTGATTATGCATAGAAAGGCCTTTTCATATGTAATTCAGAGCATCCTGAAAATATGAAAAGGAATTATTGTTAAATCTTTGTAAGTGAAATAAAGCACAAAACTGTAAAATTTTCAGCTAATAATTTTACAATTGATTATTTAAAATTATTTGAAAACCCTGTATTCTTCTATATACTAGAAAATCCTTTGTTCCTTTCACCTTCTAGCTGTGCACTTCTCTTCCAGATCATTGCATACCATAGGATTAATTTTCATCCATTTATTTCCTTCTTAGCCAAATCTACAATGCTATGATTATTTTAAGTTAATTCCCAGATTTCTGTAAGTAATGAACTGGTTTCAGGACATGGAAATACTGGACAACAAAGCAGATAATGGATATCAGAATGGAAAGTGTCAGAAAATAATTAAACAGCAAAAGATTATTCTGAAATTTTGAGAATGTCTAATAGGTAAAACAAACACCTTTCTCCCTGGAGTGCTTTTCTGAGAGGATTCATTCAGCCATGTAGGAATTTGGCCATACAGAAAATTTTTAAAGGATGAATCTCAGCTACAAAGTTGAGATGATAAACTGGAATATAAAGATTGCATTATTTAGAGCTAATCTGAACTAACTTGCAGATGTGCAGCAGCTCAGAAAAAAAATGATTCAGTTCACTTAGGATTCTGATTTTAAGAGATGTTAACAGCTATAGTAGGTAAATGGAAATAATTTTTTTCTCTATTTTCATCTATTATCTCCATGTTTTGTCTCCTATCCCTCCTTACATCATCTTTCTTCCAGGTTTCTCAAATAATTTCTACAAAACTTTAAGTAAACACATATTTTCTTTAGAGCTGTAAAGCTCATGTTGGACAAAGCAGACCTTTCTGGACCTCCAGAAATCATCTTCAGTTACTGCATATAGAATAATGTATCTAGTTTTGAATCTCCCAATTCATCAAGTGAATAACACGAAAAAGAGGTAACTCACCAAATTAGGTGTCTGGAACACAGGATGCACATGGAGAGGCTGAGGGAACTGAGCTTGTCTAGACTCAGAAAGAAGGTCTATGGAGGGATGTGATGGCAGTCTTCCTCCTCTGCCTAATGGAGTTTAAAAAGAACATGGAGGCAGGTTCTCAGAGTGTCACAGAGAAATTTCAAAAGGCAATGGCCACCATTTACAGCGATGGGAATTCCAGATACAGGCACTATCAAGAACCATTAAATCAATAACAAGTAGCTTGGCCAAAGGCTGGACAAAAGCTGAAGTAACCTGATATAATTTCACAGCTAATACTTGGGCAGGAGGTCAGACTAAATAAACTCCATGGGTCCCTGGTGACCAATTAATTTCAGAAATCTTAGTGCTAATCTTCTAGACACCTAATATGGTGAGTTACCCCTTTTTCATGTTGCTCACTTGATGAATTGGGAGATTCAAAACTAGATACATTATTCTATATGCAGTAACTGAAGCTGATATTGTAATGGAGTTATTGGTCTATAATGCTGGATAAATCATCTGTATGACCTTTTTAGTGGGATAAAGATATAACTGAAGGTTAAGAAATGAAAATAAAAGAAGTAATAGAAAAGTTTAAGAAAGCAAGTAAAGCATTCTTTGTATTTTGTCTCTGTGTGGCCTGTGAGATACAATGCATGTAATGCCTACAGTCTCCTATGGTTTTCAAATATGAATCTGTTGCTGCTGCATGTCACTATAGTAAATCTGTTATGGCAACAGGCTTTGATCTTTAAATAGAAAAAGGAATATGGATTTTTACACAAAGGTTAGACACCACCATCATGGTGGTCATGCAATCTCACAAAAGCTGAAACAGAAAAACAACACTCATTACTGTTTCAGCACGTGCAAGAATCAGACATGTACAAAGCTGCTGAATAGAGCAATTTTCACAGTGATTCAAGGCAAAGTCATTTAGCACAGATGTTTCTGTAATTGTGATAGACTCAGAAAATTCAGTGCTCAGTGGTCCTTGAACACGCATTTCCCAGCTATATGGTGTATCTTGAGTAATTAATATAGTAAAATGGAAGAAGCCTAGTCTAGGTAAAGTATATCTCCCTGAAAGTTATGAGGAGCAGGGAAGAGGACGACAAGGCTTTATCTGGTGTATTGTTACTCTTATATGATTGGCTCACTATTAGCTTTATTCTGTGGTTTGGGATTTTGTTTTTGGTTTTTTGCTTGATTGATTTTTAGGATAGGGATTATTTAGCACATGGTGCTTCATTCCAGCCTAAATGAATCAAAACAGCTGTGATCAACCATGTTGGAATTTTGTTTCATGCCATCACTCAGCAATATGAAGAACACCTCAGATCTGCTCAAAAAAATAGGCATTGCTCACCAGTCATGTGGATATTTGCAGCAAACTGAATGGCAGAGCTGGCTTTCCATTAAAGTTTGACAGTTCGTCTAGTCTTCCTTTGAAATCACAAACACTGGATTATGACAGAATGAGGAATATATGGAGTATTCTTAGAAGAAGAGGAGGAAAAGAAGAGAGACTGTAGACGATCACATAAAACCTGCAGCCCATAAAAACATAATACAGGGCTTTGGACAGGACTTTAACCATCCTGGTGGTGGGGAAGGTGTTCCTGCCCATGGCAGGGGAGGATGGAGGTAGGTGATTTTTAAGGTCTCTTCCAATCAAAACCATTCTATGATTCTATGATCTATTCTACAGGGATGAATTATATTAAGTAGCATCATATGACATAAAGACAATATGGGGTGACCCTGCATATCAACTGGGATTATGAAACTAAGTATTCAGTTTAGAACAAATAGACTGAAATGGAAGCCAGTGGAGGAATTAGCCATTGTTGCACTATGCTAGTTGTTGTAACCAAGTGAAACAAGAAAATACAAGACATTGCGTGACGAAGTACTAGAAGAGAAAAGGTTATGCACAGAATCTACATTAATTCAATTCATGATCCCCTTTCACCATTGTGTACAGATAATCTTGTTCTGTTTATACCTCCAGGTACAGTAGCAGGCTCCCATAGTAGAAATAGCACTGGTCTCACTCTCTGCAGAAGTGGGAATTGCAATGTGCCATCATATCTGGCTTCTTGTCTTAAAAAATCAAATTGTCTTACTTTTTCCATTTCTTTATCTGCCAAAGAGTATTTTTCTGAGGATGTGTCAGTCTTCAGTCATATACATAGCTGATACTGAAAAGGACTACAGAAAAGAGAGCTCCTAAAGCTTCCTATTCTTTTCCTTTTTAGCTGTTAACAATAAAACTGAGAACAGTGATGTTGGAAGTGGAAAATCACAGATCATTTATCTTTTCCCTTTCCCAATCTGAACTTTCCTTGTGACTAAGAAGAGCAGAATCCTCATTCATGATCCAGAGAAAGCTTTCCATAAATATATCTATTGATAAAGGTATATGAAAGGGGGCTGTTCCTTCTTCATCACATACACTGAGGCTTGTCATGAGGTCAGAGTGGCACACTCTTGTGCTGCCTCAGGGACCATTTACTCCGTAATCACTCACATGAAGTGGAACTACTCCAGCAATAGAAATGGAGACTGACCTACTGCAGACGTCCCAGAGACTGATCTTCAAACCTCTGCTGTGGGATGTATAGATATTACACATGAAGATGCTGAAGCCCCCTAGTACTAGATAAAAGGTACAGGCCTCTCTTTTCCACAGCCTATTGTGAGATGAGGAATATATAAGTATCACAGTCTAAAACAGACTTCAAAGTTCTGAACCCTGCTCAGGTGCTCCCAGTAGTGCAGACTATTCCTGTGTACCTAATTAATCTTTAAACATATATGGCACAGGGAAAAGGCTGTTAGGGTATAAGTGAAGAGTTTCTCCTCATTCATACTCATGTCATTTCCAGGTAGTACTTTAAGGCTTTTCTGAAAAATAGACTTTGTGGCGTTTGATTCCTCCGAGCCAAAAACAAAATTTAGGGCAACGGTGACTCATGTTCTGCGCGAATGTTCACATTCAGCTGTAAAGTAGCCAGGAACTACTGGATAAAGAAAAGTAACTTTTTTTAAAGTTACTTTCAAAGTACTGACCACAATCCTGTCTTGAAAGAGAAAGCTTAGTCACTTCTTTTGTGAAAAATTTCGTGGTTGAGAAGTTATTCAGAGGTAAAATATATCAATTTTTCCAGTACTATCATAACCCACTGAAGCAAATAGATTATCCATTGGGTAGTCTTTTCTACAGCACTTGGCCCTCCTGAAGTGTAAGGAATTTTTGCACAGAAATCTCCACTGAAAACCCTTCTTGCCAAACTCAGGGCATTTTCAGGGCAAGACAGTGTATCAGATGCTTTGCTCTGCGTAACAGAGCATCTGTTATCACCCTGCAATATTTACAGATGTTATCCAAACTTACCCTTTGATGGTTTGCAGGGTGAAATTGTATGAGATGAAGGACAGTGTTTTACAGCTCACTATAATGTCACAGTAGAATAATCCCAATGATTTGGATGGGATTTGGACGAAGTTTCATAAGTACATGGCTGTTGTAGCTGAAAGGATACTCAGACCAGTAGCATCAAGGGTTGAATGGTGGAGCTGAGCTCAGTTTGAGCTACCAGATGGGTGGAGTGACCTGACTACCTGCATATAATAGCAAGAGAGGTTGGAGAGGTCAGTCTCACTTCCAGCATGATACATGTTATGTCAAAATGGTTTGTGACAGCTCCCACTGGCTCAAGAATGACTCCTGCTGACTGAGAAATACTTATGACAGCTCCTACTGACCCAGCCAGTGGGAAACACCTCTTTAACTCAACTGGGATAGAGGTACTGACAAAATACAAGAGGTCCAGGTCAGATATTAAATCTTTGTCAGTACATTGCAGTCAGAAAATGAAGTCACATAGTCTGCTCCTCTTCCAAGCAGTTAATCCAAACTGGACTATCATAGCTTGCCTAATATGCTTAATAATGTATTGGGTAAAGATCCTAAGTGATTCATCTTCTTTTTGCTTTCTCTCTTGCTCATCTTTCATTGATTATAGCCCTCATTATTCATTATATGTATATATTTTCTATTTTACATAGTTATTTATATAAATACATACAGTTTTATACATTTTTATAAATGTGTTACTGAGAAAAGCACAGAAAAAATATTGGTATAAGAAAATACTCAACCATGAGTATTAAAATAAACCTGTGTACAGCCAAATTTGAACTATATAATCTAGGTGCTACATGAGTGTATTTTAAAAGAATGCCATGGTTCTGTTCTGCCTTAAAGAATGTTGGGTCTCTACCCCATCATTCTTTGCAAAAACTCTAAACATAGAGTAGCAGCCATAACATAGAGAAAAAAGTTCAAGCTGTTCAAACTGGTTGCCACTGAGACAGAGAGCTGGAAGTGAATGATGTGCTGAAACACAAAGCTGCAGGATGAGATCAATAGTTCTGCCTTCTAATTTTGCCTCCTCACTTTCCCTGCTTGCAAGCTTTAAAAATATGCTGCTCACAATGCTGACCAGTAATAATCACCATATTTATAATGGAATTCATCTCCTTTTCATCTGTTGGCATATGGCTTTCAAGATGCTCCAACCTTTTTTGTCAAGAATGTATAACTTCAGGGTCAATCAAGCACAATCATTTGTGTTTTACATCAGCAGAGTTCATTTATATATGGAAACAATACCTAATGAGTTATGGAGAATCATATATTAAGGATCTCTCCTGACTTATGCAAATTTCTCACATAATTTTGATCCAAATAAGATACAAAAGAGGCTTAAACTATAAAGTGAAGTCTCCTGTTGGTGACATATACTTGATCTTTGTGTGTCTTTATCAGTCATTTCTTATAGCACTCTGTGTTAATAATTTGCATTTATGCCTGAAAGTTTTTCTTTTGAGAAGCTTATAGTTGAACAGACATTAGTATTGAAAAATTTAAATCACTTTTCTGATAGAATGCCTTGCAAGAATGGCTTATTGAAGTAAAATATTATCTATTTGCTTAGTCCTAGTTGTTATATATAATTGATTATATAAACACAAATTCATCCTGCTAGGATTGCTGAACCATAACATAGCCAACACAGACACCTGCTTCCACCAAGAACCGAACAAACTTTTTAAAGCCAAAAATATTTTAACATCCTTATATTTCTGTTTTATCTTGTGTGCATAACAACCTAAGCAGCAAATTGACCGGTCTCCTATTTTCACGCAAATCGGGACCTGGAATCAAATCCATGAATAGGTTACCAGCTGGATCAGTCTTACCTGCATTGATCTTATGAATCATATGAAATGTCCTACCAGTCTCTGCTTCTTTCCACTCAGTGAAAAGCACAAAACATCTAGTGCAGAGAGAGCCATTTCTGATACCAGGTTTTTCGTCTCCACAAAAATCTGACCAATTTTCTGCCTCTGGGCTGAACCTGTCTGGCAGCTAAGCCCCCACTCTATCCCTGACTCCTCCCACGAGGATGCAGGAGAGACTTGGAAGGGAAGATTGAGACAAAACCAAACCAAACCAAACTAAAACATTTGTTGAGAAAATGATACTTTTATAAATGAAGAAAAAATAGAAACTAAGTAGCTGGCTCAAAGGCAGTCACTCATTACCACCTACCAACAGAACAATGAGCAATAACTACCTTGGAAAAAATCCTGTCTGTTTTATTGCTGAGGCCAGTGTTTATGGTATGGGATATCCCTTGGGTCAGTTGTCATTAGCTATCCTGGCTGTGCTGTATCTCCTCCAATCCTCTTGCTAAGCACAAGACTGTTTTTTGGGACAGCAGAGTAAGAAATAGAGAACAATTTAAAGCCGCAAGAGCTAAAATACTGATGAGTTTCAACACTGTTTTGGTCACAAAGCCAAACCACAGCACTATAAAGTCTACTAATTAGCAAATCAACTCCATAACAGCTGGACTCAGTACAACAATTATATCTACAAAGACATTCCTTAAATGTCATTTGGCTCTAGGTTTCATGGATCTTGCCTATATAAAAGAGTAAAAGGAGAGTTCCGCTCTATTTCAGCTGAAGCAGTACAGAAGCTGACAAAATAGGCATGTTGTATTTTCCAGTGGCACATATAACACCACAAAACTATCAGATGCAGACATCAGCAGGCAAGGGTTGCAGAGGTGGCATCTCCAAGGAGAGACGGGCTGGTTCCCCATCTGCCCAGCTGGTTCTAGCCATCTCCAGCAGACACACCACAGGACACAGCAGAGCCCCTCAGCAGAGATGGTGGCACTTCTAAAACACTTAGAAGCGTTTTCCCTTCTAAGGGAAGGCACCTTCCCTTCCCTTAGAAGGGAAAACGCTTCTAAGAAAGAGTAAAACAGTGTGTGAAAGTGGAGTGAGGGCGAAAATGTGAGAGAGAATCCTGTGGACACCAAGCTGAGAGAAGAAAGGGGGAGGAGTTGCTCCAGCAGCTAGAGCAGAGATTCCACTCAGCCTGTGAAGAAGACTAAGGTAAAGTAGATATTGCTATGCAGCCCATGGAGGACCCTATGATAAAACAGGTAAACATACTTTGAAGGAAGCTGAAGCCCATGCAGAAGAACACACTGAAACAGGGGAAAAGTGTGGAAGAGAAAGAAATGACAGCAAAGAGCTGTTATGGGTTGACCCCCAACCTAACATTCCTCATCCCTCTGTGCCACCTGAGAAGCAGGGTCATGTAAGTGGAGCAAAGTTGACCCTGGAAAAAAGTGGAGAGGGGTGGTTTAGTTTTCATTTTTCACCTAGATCTATTTTAATTGTCAATAAGTTAAATTTATTTTTCCCCATGTCGAGTCTGTTTTGCCTGTGATCATAACTTGTGAATGATCTCCCTATCCTTAATCTATGAGATTTTTCATTGCATTTTCTCGCCCCCATCCTGTGGGAGAAGGAGAGTGAGACAGCTGCTGGGTGGTACAAGTAAAACATTCATGTCCATCCTCTTTATTCAAACTTTAATTCATATCCCACAGGAAGGTCCTTGTGCTAGGGATGAATCTACTTCCTTTTTGAAATATTCAGAATTACTCAGGATTACAGCACACTACATCTCAGGTGAATTTATCTGTGCAACACATGCAATGAAAAGCGTATGTTATCACTGAGATGATTTTTGTCCAATGAAAGTAGAAATTGTGGTTATACAACATGGCTGCACCAGCAGTAGCCCTACATTTCAACACAACAGAACATAAGAAGTAAAACAATATTGCTAGCTTTTAATCAATCTTCTTCCTGGACAAATAAATACTAAAAAAATAGTCTGGATCACAAGGGATGCCTAACCCAGTAAAATGCAATATTTGGAAAATAAACCCAAAAAAATGTTATGTTTGTGTTTGAGATCTTGCTTCATGTAAGAAAGTGAACATGTCTTTATAACAATATGTACAAAATCTTGTCTTGGGAGTTATCCTTTTAGCTCAGCCTGAAGCACATAAGCCTACCCTCACATTCAGGCTTCAACACAGAAAATGTGAACAGAAGATAAGCTTAAACTCAACCGAAGGTTAGTGCCAGTACTTATAGGGTAGAAATTGCTATTGATTTTCCTTTTGCCATTTAATCAAAATCTTCTCAAATTTGGTTAGGTCACATAATTTTGAAAAATAAAATGTAGCCCACTCATATGATCAGAATATGCCTTTTCAGACCTTAACTAGATACACTGTAGAATACATTGTACAAACATATTTTTGTTCCTTTGTCCACACTGCCTGGCTTTACTTCGTGATTACACTTTCAAGACACAGAAGCAATTATAAGACTTTCTCTGAAGATTTTAATCTCTTAAAAGAATATTAAAAGATAAAAATGTCTCTAATGTTTAAGACCAATGTCTATCTAACTCAGCCTCCTGTCTCTGAAGTAGTCAGTAAGGGATGCTAGAGAAAATAATTTAAACACAAGCAACTAAAAGCAAGACAAAACAGAAATCCACGGTGTTAAAGTGGAATAAACTCTCTCTTTGTTATGTCCTTTCAGCTTCTGGCAATATATCCTTTAAAGATTTCCTGAGCTAGAGAATCACTTCATCATATTTAATAGCTCTTGATGCTTTTCTTTCATTAATTTGTATAATCACTTTCTAAAAGCCATTTATGCACATGGCCTCCACAATATTTCGTGGCAATCAGTTCCACAATGAAATTATGTGACCTGTGATTTTTTTTCCTGTCACTTGTAGACTTGTCACCTAATAATTTAATCATATGCATGTAATTCTGATTGCTGACATGGGATATATTCCCCCTTTTTGTGATGTTATTGCCTTTATATATTTTTATTGTTGTCTTCCTCAGTTATTCTTTGATTTTATTTTGCTTCTTTCTTTTTTTTCTTTTATTCTCCCTCCTAAGACTCTGAGTGCATTTAAATTGTCCTTGGACATAAGCTGTTCTCTACCTCTGATCATTGTTTTCAGCCTTCTCTGTACCTTTCTTAGTTCTCATATATCCTTTTGAAATGAGGGATTAGAAGTTTTTATTGTATTCCAGATGCAAGTACCATCATAAAGTGAATTTCTATGGATCTCTATGGTTATATAGTATTTCATATTTTCTTCTAAAATCCCTCCTTAATAATTGCTAACATTCTGCTTGCCTTTGCAACCACTGCAGGGTATTGATCTCATATTTTGTGAGAAATATCCAATGACTACAAAATCCTTTTCTTGGACTGGAGTAATGAATTTAGAGTCCATCGCAATGTTTGAGCATTTACTGCTGTTTTAACCATGCTGATTGCTTTATACTTGTTGACATGAAATTCCATACTACATTATATCACACAGTCAGTGAGTCTCATAAGTTTTTTTCTGAAGCTCTTTGCAGTCAGCTTTAGTTTAGTGTTTCTTGAATAATTAAACAAGTAATTAATAACTGTAGCATAACATATACACAAGAGGACTGAACAAAGATAGGACAGACATTTCTTAACATTTCACTGCTCAGCTTTGCATGTTTAATGTCCTTTTAGTATTTTAAATCTAAGGTTTAAAAATTTAGTTTTATTGTCTCAAGTGGACATCAGTAAATAATTATGTGTACACATACACGATACACAAGTATCATCACTACAATGAAAAAGACTAAAGTTTATCAAAGTATTCAAAATACCAATCAGACATATACAAACGCCTTAAAGAAAAGGAAAAAAGCACAACTTATCCATTAAAATGCTAATAAGGACCCAGAGAAGCACCCACTCAGTTTCAAAAGATCTTGTACTGCAATTTCTCCTAGACCTTGTAGCATACAAGGAAAATGTCTGAGTAGCAGTGACTATTCTTCCATTAAACACGAGTAACAGTTGTATTGTAGTCAACACATCTTCATTTCAAGGTACATTTTCAAAACCCCTGACCTTTACTGTAAAAAAAAAAATCAAAGAAAGGAAAAGTAAATTCTTTTATTCAGGTTTGGAGATTTGCAGTGTTGTATGATTGACGCAGAAAAAAAATTATGTTGTACAATTCTATGGCAGACAGGCCCAGGGCTATTCAGATGAGAGAACTAATAACCATGCTGGCAAAAGAAATTTCTTATTAAAACCTTGTTAAGGAACTACAATAATTCATTAAGGGTTATATCATTATAAAAATCCATCATTGTTATAGACTGTTTCTTGGGGCTTCAGTTTAGTAAAGTTTGACGTGCCCTTTATGCTCCAAAATTAGGTAAAGCTAAAAATGATTTATGCACGGAAAATGTTAAAGATTTTATAAAGCACAAAAATAACTACGCACAGCTTCCTAACCTTGGCATAGTACCTCAGGGGTTCATAGCATTAGAAAAAAATGTCTTTTAAAATGGACTGTTTAAAGCCTTGTGTATTCAATGGGTCAAAACCTGCTTACATTAAAAACAGTGGGACTGCAAATGTCTTCAGTGGGAATAAGCTATTTCACATGGAAAAAATAATTTGAGAATAACTAAAGGTAACATCAAAATGGTCTTATGAGATCAAATTAATATAAAAAAATGAAGAAAGTAAGAAAAATAAAGAAGAAAAAAAACCCCATCAAATATGAGCAACTGTGATTTAAAAAAATATCATGGGCTAAAGCTCAATTGGTATTTTTCAGGATAAGTTTCTGTCCTCATCCCATGCATATTTTCACTTCTAGCTAAAAATATGGAAATCATCTCCTCCAAGCAAAAAACCTGTTATATTACTTAAAATGAAATTAGGAAAACTGCATCAAATGAAAAGATTATTTAAGATTCCTTCTGAGAAGTAATGAGTAAACAACATTTAAATTTTTGCCTGAATAACAGTTTGAGGATAACACCATGTTATCCATTGAGGTCACCAGCAGTGCCATAGTGATGCTGGCTGCAGAGTTCAAATTCCATCCAGGACAAACTGCTCTGAACAGAGCTGCAGAAGAATGTCTGTCAGTGGCATTGGTTCATGATGAAATGGGTTGTTTGGACCTCATCTGATAGTGAGCAGTGTTACAAATGAACACTGGCCAGTCCCTCACCGGTCATCAGCCAGATGTTGATATCCAAAGTTATGCACTTTTTCATACGCATCATTAAGATCCATTTAGTTTAATTCAGTGCTCAGTTTTATTACATGCTCAAGTCACAGTTCTTCCACAATATCCAGACTAGCAATTTCTGCAGTTAATGCTGAAATTAATAGAAGTATATCACACTAATTGGCACGCTTCTTGGCTTTGATGCTGGCAGGCCAAGTGATGAATGGGTTGTGGAAACTGAAATAACCTCTCACTTTTGAGATGATCCTTGTCAACTGGAATTGAATCACACTGGAAAGAGACCACTGTTGTTGCTTTAGCTGCACTATCTTTTTGGAAGATGGCTGGATTTTTTCTCTCCACAGGCAGGACATTGAAAGATATCCTTTGTAAATTTACACATGGCCTCTTTTGCATGCTCTTGATGAAAACATAAAAGTGATGCCATGCATCTACATCTACATCTACAAAACCTTACTTTGAGCAAATGTGCACATATAAAGAGAATAATTTCTTGTTAAATTAACTGAAATTTTAACAATAAAATCATTATTAATCAGGGTCTAATTTTTATGGAAAAGGAAATAATAGACATATAGTTGAAATTTCTATACGAGCTCTTCCTATTTTCTAGCCCTTTTCCTGGTGGTGCAGTCACTTTCCCCCTGGTCTTGGAAATCCTAAAGCTGATTGTGTTATACCACTGAATCATTGACAGCTGGACTCCTTTTCCAGAAAAAAAATGTGATCTTCGTGCTGATTGTGTCTTTCTCCACATTCTAGAGTCCACTTGGGTAATTTTTCTATGTTTGGGAATATGCTTTAACACCTTTCCTCTTCCTTTATCATTCCATGGTTGGATTTACTATCTTTGCTACATCTAAACTCAGTTTTGCATGGCTTCAAGTCTATCTTTCTGTAACTGACTGAAGTGTTTATTCATTTGGGATCTCCAGTGCCAGCCTGCACTCAATGCCTTATCATCCCACTCCTGGGGTCCTCTACTCTGCATTCTGCATTCCCAGATTTCAGGGACTCTGCTCTAGTACCAGACCTGCATTTTTCTACACTACAATGTTGCATTAGAACATGTTACAGCTAAACTGAAATGTGAAGGACCAGAACTGAACCTAAACTGAAGGACCAGAAATCAGACTAAACTATGGTCTGGTTTCTTACAGTGCTCTGTTACAGGGCTACAGGGTAACCACAGGGTAACAGGGTAACAGGACATCCCGCCTGTATTCCATGCAAGGAGCCTTCAAACATAAAAATAATTCTCAGATGTTACTGTGCTTCCTCTGTGAGGGCAAAATACATCTATGAATGTTTCCATAAAGACACAGATCCCAGCCTTTTATAGTGTAATTTCAACCCCATGATTCTTTGTAATATGTGTTTAATTGGCACGAGGATATTTTTTTTTCATTTTAACCAGACAGCAAAACAGCTGACATTTCAGATTTAAAGAGAAGTAGGCAATAAAACTCTCCATGTAAAAAAAAAAAAATCTCCCTTCTTCCTCTGACATTTACTCTAGAAAAGATATTTGACATCAGGGTCAGGATGTATGGAAGGATGACACAGGGAACAAAAGGGAATAGGTTACTAGTCAGGTCTGAATGCAAATGAAATGTAGATACTGGGGTCTTTCTGGTTTCTTTGAAGATCCAAAATTGATACCCGATGTAATATTCCTAATAACCTATTCCTGACATCAGATTCTTCTTTTCCCTGGCAATATTTTTAAATGAAATAGGTAGTGCCACCTGCTGTGAGTGTTTAAGCCTTTCTCACTCAAACCTCTCTGAAAATGAATTGGCTCATTTATTTTAATGAAACTCCTTTTAGTATGCACTTCAGGTGTGTCATCTAAGCTACCCAACTCATCAGCAGAATTGTAGGTAAAACAATGTATAGAATTATCACACATATGGAAAATTTTTCCATTCAGTTTGAAAAATACAGACTTCCTGCTTTTTCATAATTGTATGGGAATAATTCTGATTTCTGCTTAACTGCTGTTTAGCTCTCTTTGCTGGTTGCCAGCTGGTGTGGACTCGGTTCAATGTATTCAGTGTTAAATGTTAAGGCCCTGTGTGGTTGCATCCTAGTTATTTAGTTCAGTTAAGTTTCCAGATGAATAAATGCAATAAGAAGGTTGTGGCACTTCAACCTCCACAGCATGTTTTGTCTCACCTGTGCAAAAGGAAGAAATAGTTAGGACATGCTCCAGTCTCTGAATTGCACTGGCTCTGTGGAATGGTGTGTAAACCTGAGCAAATACACATTTTATGCAGCTTTACAAGCAGGAGACAACAGCAAGCAAAAGTTAACAAAGTTTATGACTTTAGCCACTGTTATTCCAAAAAAGATCCACACCTTAATTCTGAGAAATGGAAAAATTGACACAGATATTTTTCAAAGGACTTAGATATGGCGGGAATGGGAAACAGATGTTTATTGTACTTTGCTATGCCTGAACTTAATATTGTATTGCTATAATATAGATATGGCAGATATGGTAACCACTTAAATGGTGCTATCTCATATTAAGATCTTCCTTAAAAGAGATAATTTTCTATTCTGTTGTAGGTATTTTGCTGTAAATATAGTGAACTATAACTCGGGTTGCTCAGCATAATCTGTATAAGATTATTTTTCTCTAACTGATCCTTGTGTTACATATCTTCCAAATAGGCTTGATGCTGCTCCCTTAAACTGCATTATACACCAAGAATATTTAGGCCAATATTTATTTTAAATAGGTTGGCTGCACCGATCTTTGTTTTCCATATTACTGTCTCAGCCAAATCCGTCCACAGCCTGAACCGGACTAGCTGCTCAGGCTTATGGCTGTCACCATTTCATGTAGCCTGCATCACACGTAGGCCATGATTCAGAGCTAAAAGGCCACAGGGCAGCATATCTCAGATGCATTAGCCATCCCAGTAAATCTGTGACTCACTAAGTTGTTTCACCTTCCTGTGTTATTGCTGGCATCTTGAGCTCTTCCTATGTGATTTGTTGCCGTTCATGACAGAAAACTGTCAAAATGAATATACAGTTAACCACCAAAGTCTAACTGACCTGAGTCTATCTTTGTCCTTATTAGCACCTCTTCTTTCCATCAATGGCTAAGTCTCTGCTTTCACTAGAGCCTGAGGAGCTCTCTTCCTTAAAGACCAAATTGTTTCCACAAACCATCTGTCACCAGCTGAATGCCTGTTTTTCCCCAGTTAACAGCAAGTAGTGCTTACTCCAGCTATAAATCCCTGATGTGGTTTCAGAGAATTTTGTCTTTAATTCTTTCTTCTGTTTCTATCATTTCATCATAGAAGCATATTTTTTTTGAAGTCAGGGGAAAATTCAGTGCACTGGGAGATTAACAGACCAGCTTCCCCTACTCCAATTTAAAACAAATTAACAACTTCTTACCTTCCTTTCCTCTTTGTGGTAATGATCTGAGCTGTGAGTGACTCTTGAAGAGTATCTGCAGCCATAGAATTGTCTAGTTCTACGATTCCCTTCATTTTCTTATTCCCTTTGGTCTTGTTTCCCTTGACTATTACCACAAGGGGTGTGTTTGGTATGGGCAGGAAAGAAAGAGAAACACAACATCCTCCAGCAACAACACCTTCCTGTACTTAAGTTCTTGATTGTTTCAAAACAAAAACCACCAAAACAAGTCCAGAGGAACAGAAAATGTTTGATTTGTTTGTTAGAGCCAGAAGCTATGCTTCTTTGCAAAACAAATACACATCTGTCTTGCTGAGCCAAAAGCAAACTCAGTAGGAGGAAAGTCCAGATTTACTGATAGGACCATAGCTGCTCTGCAAATATGAATTATCACAAAACCATTTAGAGCTGATTTGATATACTGACCTAATAATTGATTTGAATTCCAGGAATGGTATAAAATTCAGTCATGTGTCAAAGGGGATTCTGACTTCCTTTTATTTTCTGTGTTATCTTTAGGAACATGTTGTATGTATATCATACCAAAAGAAGAATGTTTGGGTTTTTTTCATGTCACAGGACAGAAAATAAGAAAGATAGAAAGATACGGAACAAAAAAACCCAACCCCCCCAATAAAAGAGAAAAGAAAAATTATAAAAAAAACAGAAACAAACAAAAAAAGAGATCCCAGACAGTGTTTATGGTTGCCTTCTTTTGTAAAACTGCCTCAAACAGGCAAAGTTGGACAAAAGCAAATGCTATGATCATAGATAGCTGCAGTTGCACAGCAGGCATGTAACGGTGGAGTTCACAGCTGCTTCTTTCTCTGGAGTAAGACATGCAGCACTAGAAACAGCAATGAGCTTTTAGCAAAGATGCCACAGATCAGCAGTTTTATCAAAGGGACAGACTAACTGCAGAGAATTTCCCATCCCACCATCCCATTTCAAAGAAGACACATAGAAGTATCTAGTGAATCAGAGACTACATTCCCATAGAGCTTCTTATGACAAGTGCTGTCAAAACCACATGGAAATATATCCTCTCTGATTTAACTTCATGCTAGTTTGCTGGTGTTTTTGAAAGGCCTTTTCTTATGGGATTTTTGGGTGTTTGGTTGGTGGGCTGCTTGTTTTTTTTTTGTTTTTGGCTTTATTTTTGTTTTTTTAATAAAGAACCCATTTACTGATAAGCTTCAGGTAAAAAACTGTGGGCATAAAGATATAGATTCCTGCAAATGTCAGCCTGTGTCTGGTGCAGAAATTGAATAAAATAAATTAGAACTAAAAAACAAATGCTTTAATTTAAATTATTTGTCCTCTGACATAAACACAGAAAAAATCCAGTTAGCTAAATCAGCTCTTGAAATTAAATTTAACATATAGTATTTTATGCAAAAAAAATTGTCCTTCCCCTTTTCCTAACAACAACAACAACAACAACAATTATCTCTTTGACCATAGCTAGTAAAATTTGTCAAAATTAAAATCCAGTGTTTATGGCATTTCCTGCCTGGGGATGCTGCAGCTAAAAAATCAGAAAACCCAAAACCAAATAAAACCCAAAGAAACCCACCCACCCCAAACAAAACAAAACAAAACAAAAACAAAACAAAACAAAACAAAACAAAACAAACAAACAAAAAAAAAGCAAGAAAACCAGAATAACCAAAACAAATGAAAGGAAGGAGGTTGTTTCTCACTTTTCTGTACTGAGAAACCAATCTCTAGAAAGACAATATTGACTTTGGAATTTTTAAAAAGAACAACAGACAGTTAATCAAAATGGCTGTCCCAGGCCTGAACTGTAAAAATGCTTTTTGTGGGTGCTGCTGGCATTTCCAGCCTGCAATGGGAAGGGAGCTTTGTGAATCCTGTTTCTATCATCTACCTTTACAGGGTTTTGATGGCTTGTCTTACCTGGACAACTGCTGGTGAACTAAAAAATACCTCTGGGTGTCCAAGTGCAGATGGGATGAAGTCCCACCAAAAAAAATCACCATTTTATTTGTTTCTTAATAATTTTTAATTTTGTTATTCATTTTTCTGTTTAAAGAAGTGCCCGTCCAATGCTTTAGGTAAATGTGCATAAAACTTGAAACAATCCCATCAGTGTTTTCTGAGGACTAACCAAGCAGCTGGTCTGAACAGAAAGAGCTTTCACTGGGATCCTGATTGCTCCCCAAGCATCTCCTTTCCTCCCACAAAGGTGCATTTCAGCAGACCTGCTGGAAGTCTTATGTGACATATAGACTCCCCTGGCAAGCCAGTCTTTAAATTCTGCTTTTAGTTCCTCTGGCAGCTCTGCTACTCCAGAGATTTCTGAACTTCTGTTTTTTGCTCTCATGCAGAAAGGGATGGTGGTCAGGATAAACACGTGGAAAAATAGAATAATGGCACATTTCAATGTAGAAGTGAAGATAAGCAGAAAGAGAGTTAAAAGGTGAATATTTTTAGGAGATAGGAGGGCACAGGTGTCCTTTTGTATTAAGTAAAAAAGTTATTTAAAACATGCCTTTACCTTCACTCTGCCAATCAGCATGCATGGGAATTAAACATCTGGAGCTATGGTGTTTCTGAAGTTTGAAGTTTATTTCAAAAGAAACCAACTTTTTTTAAGTCCATCCCCTTGTGTCTGATTTGAGTGCCTTCTGAAAAACAAGCAATAAGACAGCTGAGGACAAGTTGCCTTCTCTTTGCTGGAGAGGATTATCCATGTGTTTTGAGGCTCATACAGGGATAGAAACCATTTGTGTCTTCACATTATAAAAGCCAAGTCAGTCCTCATTGTAGTAGTGATTTAGCAGCAGGTTTCCTTATCATAATATTCAATACTTATATTGATATAAGCTTAGAAAGAATAGTTTGGTGGAATGGAATTTAGATCCAGATTTAATTTCCCTGAATGTAGGTGTCTAAAAGAAAGATAAATGTATACATTTCCTATGTACTTAACAGAGATTTAATCAATACAGCCAATGAAGCCTGGAGAGCAAATCAAAGGTCCAGCCTTTAAAAGTCTACCTAAGCTAAGAGGGAGTTGAATTACTCTCCACGATCTTCAGACTGTCCTGACCTACAGCCTCCTCCAAAACTGCTAGGGGATCACAGGATGCTCTTGACCCAATTTTCAGTAATACACTTGCATATGAGCACAAAATCCCTTGCTGTAAAGTCCTTTCTTTGTGCTCTTGGTGTAGTGAGAGGGTGACAAGGCTACTGATAAAATACAAAGTTAGAGGTAGCCTGGTTTCAGAGCAGCAGCCTTTTAGTTTAAGGGCTACCCTCTAAAACTCACCTCTGTATTTAGATTCCAAAACAAATTAGTGATATTTTCAGAAGCCCTGAGTGATGTCGGTTCTGGGTGAAGTCAGCATTCTCACAGGATAGAGGAAGTTTTGAGATTTGTTTGGGCGGAAAGTCTAAATTTTAAAATGTAGCCATATTTATTTTAAATTTAAAAGAATTGTATTTGTGAGTCACACTGACACCCAATGGTGTGAATTAGACAATGGGAAATTTTCAACACTACAAAACTGCATCAAATTTATAATCAGAGCAATATTTTAAAAAATGGGAAAAAATTCCTGTAAAAGAATCAATAACATATTTCAGGGATAAAAAGAGAAAATTAGAGTTTTACACAGATTGAAGGAAAGGTAATAGATGAGAAATTTCATGAGAGAACTTTAAAGCCCAAAGATTTAATTCCAGAAGCACCTAAAATTCAGCATGTTGATGTCAGGGCACTCAATGCTCTGCATAACCTCAGCAAGTGAACTTCAGGAAAGCCTTGGGATTTTTTCTGTGCTACGGCAAAGAGAAGACTGGAGAAACATTTTGTGTGTATCTAGGGCAAAGGAAACAGTAGTATACAAATGTGGACAGAGGGGAAGGGAATGCCTGGAAAAGAAAATGCATGGCTATGAGATTTTCCAAAATGATATTTGTGGCTCTACATGTAGATAAAGAATCACACCAGAAGCATCTCATTATTTAGTTAAAATACTCTGGAAATATATATCTGCCCACCTACCAAGACTGCTATTAATAGTGAACAAAAATGGTCTGGAGATTCTGTAATCATACTTACATACACATACAACATGTGCACACACACATGCAAGTATTAATTACAGTTAGAGGTGTATTTAATTTGGTTCTTCTCTTGTTCTGGTATAAGCCAGAATTACCTGGTAAAGTTAGTGGAGCTCTAAATGTCAATGGGATGGGAATAAATGGGGTCTTTGTGCTGCATAATATGAGATATGAATAAAGGGGGCTTTATTCCTCTTTAGGAGGGTCTTCCTTCCTTCCTTCCTTCCTTCCTTCCTTCCTTCCTTCCTTCCTTCCTTCCTTCCTTCCTTCCTTCCTTCCTTCCTTCCTTCCTTCCTTCCTTCCTGTGAAGCTGCACCTAAATGCTGCAAAAATTTGCGATTTGAGTAATGAAAATTAAGAAGAAATTCTAGCATATAATTGTTCTTTTCCTTTAACTATGAAGTAAATATTGCCAAATGCACTGTGATCTTAACTTCAGTATTCCTTATAATGGTACAATTTATTATTTATTTAATTCCATAAAAACAAGCGGAGTTAATAGGAACCACATTGGTATAAATAAGAGGAGAATCAGAGTTTGAAAGGTAACATCTTGCTGTCTGTTACATAGCTGTCAAAATGGATGAAAACACCCTGTTATATTCCTCCAGACCATGTACCTTTAAAAGCAGAACTGTCAGTGATTGATGGAGTTCCAATGAAAGATACAACAATTATAATGCTGCTACATATGTGAACATCTCTCTGTACATCAATGTCATTTAGGCACAAACGTTGTAACTTGACCCAAGCATGTTTCCTCTGTCAAAAAAAAAACCAAACCCAAAAACAGCCAAACAAAAGCCCCCTTGAATCCCCTCTGAAAACCACAAACAAAAAAAAAAACCAAAAAAGAATTGCATGTCAAATACATTTAAATATAAAATACAGTAGGTATCAGAGTAGTACAGAGGTTGTTCTGGTTTTAAAAACTCAGTGTTGAAATTAATACCACTCATACCACTCCAAAGGGTGTGGCTCAAGCCAAATAGGACTTTCAACAGTGCCTATTACTAGGACAGATATTTCACTTTGAATACACAAAAGAGTTTCTGGGAAAAACAGGGGGAATTTGTTTATTGCCTCAAGAAGTCCATTAAATAAATTTAAAAAAAAAAAGAAAACCAAAATACCCCACCCAAAACAAACAAAACCAGTGAGAAAAAAGTTTCTAAAATCTTTGAAAGAGATTTTATCTAGCAGTTTAGGAATTTACCCAGGATGACACAGACTGAAGTTGAATCTGCTCTCCTTCTAAGGTGCTTTGAGTCTACAACATTCAAAAGAAGGACCTGATGAATAGTCCTTCCTGAATACTTATATGACATAAGCTGGCACAAGACAAAGTCAGTACTTCTTGCCTTTAGAGAAGCCATAAAAATAGTCTTTGAAACTTAAGCTGGAAATTTTGTTGGAGCCAAACTTGTAACCAAAGTGAAAAAAACCCTAATTTTATAGCAATTTCTTTAAATTTTCACTCATTCCTTGTACTCTATGCAATATGACAAATGATGGAATGACTGCCTCTGAATATTTTCCATGTTGATGGCTAAGATATTCTTCAGTGCTAGAGCTCAGTGACAACATTGTCTCTAGCTTTTTGACCTTCAAGGGAATTAGTGAAGCATTTCTTATGGCATAACTTGCTATTCATTTTGTGCAAGTAAACAAGACTGGAGGAGAGTGAGCAGCATGGGAAACTAGTAAGGGCATCCAAAAAAAATTGAAGTTAAAAACAAAGGGAAAAAGATGGAATAGGAATTGAACAGAAAAGAAAAACTGATGTCCTGTTTTTCCTTTTTGCCTATTAACAGCAATTACCCCCATCCTTATTTGTCACAAAGCAAACAAGCAGACTTCTGGAAAGATGGAGCAAAAGGCAGGGTTGACAGTTCTGTAGCCAGCTCAACAGCAGTAGAGCCTTTACTGGGTGCCATCTGCAGCACAAAGACCGAGATGCATTTCCCTTTTAAGACCTTTTATGGAAACAACTTGAAACTAGTAATGATTGATGCATCTTTTATCAAACACACCTAGCTAATCCAGTTAACTGGATCTTTCATATTTATGTGGCATTTTCAGGCTAATGAACAACAATTAAAGCTGGACACTGGGACATTCCCCTTTTTATCATAATTCACTAAGGGATGGAGCTTCTTCTTGCATCTTCTAAAGTTTTACAGTTTTTTTCTATGACTATAAATGAGTTTTTTATTCTGCAGATTTTAAGACTTTGGTAGAAGTCTTTTTGTTGCTATTGTTCACAGCTGAAGGAGAAGGTTATTTGTTTTACTAAGATAAGGTTTCTAAAACATCCTGCTTAAAAAAATAGAGCAAAAACAGATGATGTTTTCTCTCTTTTTCTAGTTATCTATTATTTTCTAAAGAAACTGAAATGCCATCTTGCCTCCTGGATAAATTATCTCTTTGTTTAAAACACAGGCAAAAAGCCTCCAAGATATAAATAAAGGTCAGCTGAAGAGGTTCAGTTTAGCGCAGACATTGCTAAACACAAAGTTGTTTAGCTGGACTTTCAAAAACTTGTATATTTTCCTTTTCTCACAGTGAACACTCTCATTACCTTTACACTATGCTGGTTTGCAGTAAAATCACCCAGGCCAGAGCAGGGACGCAAGCGCTAGCACTACAGCTGTCCTTCTTGTTATTCCTCAGCACAGCTCTGTCCTCTGTGAGCTCAATCCATCTCAGACAATGCCCAATTACAGCCAGGGAGTTAGCTCAAACATCATTCTCAGAAATCAGTTTGTCTGCAGTTATATTATATGTTAGAGCATCTAACCATTGGCTATTAACTATACTGTGACAACTTAGTACAGATGTAATCTTATGCTCAGACCAAAATTTTACTCATTTCATCCACCATCTGATGTTTTTTGGAGCAACTTCAAAATTAATATTAAAATTGGAAATTATTTCATTTGTAGTCATACACTGTATTGGAGATGTGATTTCAAATTTCTTCAATGACAGATAATTATGGAGCAGCCCTGGATGTTTGTACAGATTAGGAAAGAGATGCTGGAGAGCAGTGCCATGGAAAGGGAGCTGGGGGTCCTGGTCAATGGCAAGTTAAACAGGAGTCAGCAGAGCCGTGGCAGCCATGAGGGACAGCCCTGTCCTGCGTTGCATCAGGCACAGCATGGCCAGCTGGGCATGGGAGGGGATTGTCCTGCTCTGCTCTGAGCTGGGGCAGCCTCACCTCCAGGCCTGAGGGGACTTTTGGGTGCCACAATATAAACAAGACATTAAGCTGTTAGAGAGTGTCCAAAGGATAGCAACAATGAGGCGAGGGTCTTTGAGAGGAAGCCATATGAGAGCAGCTGAGGTCACTTGGTCTGTTCAGCCTGGAGGAGACTGAGGGGAGACCTCACAGAATCTACAACTTCCTTGTGAGGGGAAGAGGAGGGGCAGTTGCTGATCTCTGCTCTGTGACAGGACCCCAGGGAATGGCCTGAAGTTGTGTCTGGGGAGGTTTAGGTCAGATATCAGGAAAAGGTTCTTCACCCAGAGGGTGGTCGGGCATTGGAACAGGTTCCCCAGGGAAGCGGTCGCAGAACCAGTCTGACAGAGCTCAAGAACTGTTTGGACAATGCTTGCAGGCACCTGGTGTGACTCTTGGGGATGGTGCTTTGCAGGGCCGGGAGTTGGATTCAATGCTCGTGGGTCCCTTCCAGCTCAGCATATTCTGGGATTCTGTATCTAAGCTTTCAACATTATAAGAACCATTTTTCTTGGGTTTAATGAACCCAATTGTTGTGTTTTAACCCCAGTCAGCAACCAAGCTCCACACAGCCGCTCACTCCCTCCCCACCAGAACAATCAGAGAGCTCTGGAAGGGTAAAAGCCAGAAAACTCATGGGTTGAGTTTAATAGGGAAAGCAAAAGCTGCACATACAAGGAAAGGAAAATGAGGAATGGGCAGGAAGGTGTTCAGCCATGCCAAGGAGAGCAGGGCCCCATCACATGTAATGGTTACTTGGAAGAACAAACGCCATCACCCCAAACGTCCCCTCCCCTTCTCCTTCTCTCCCCCATTTTATATACTCAGCATGAAGTCACATGGTCTGCAATACCTCTCTGGCCAGTTTGTGTCACCTGTCCCAGCTGTGTCTTCTCCCAACCTCCCATACACCCCCAACCTCCTTGGCAGTGTGGCAGTACGAAGAGAGAAAAAGACTTGGCTCTGTGCAAGCCCTGTTTAGCAATAACAAAAACACCTCTCTATTTTCAGCCCTGCATTCAAAACAAATCCAAAACACAGCCCCAGACCAGCCACTGTGAAGAAAATTCTCTACCCCAGCCAAAACCAGTACACCCATGAACAAAAAGGACCAGGAAGTTCCACCCAAACATAAAAAAGAACTTTCCTTTCCACCTGAACATAAAAAAGATCTTTGAGGATGATGGAGCACTTGTGCGGGTTTCCCAGAGATCCTGGCAATATTTCCTTCCCTGGAGAAATCCAAAGCCCAATCCTGAGTGATGTACTTTAGGGAGCTGTGCTTGAGCAGGGAGGTTGGACTAGACTGACCTGCAATGCTCCCTTCTAATCCTAAATATTATGTGATTCTGTCATCATCATCTCAGATGGAATTGATGCATATCACAAGTTTTAGCCTTTGAAGAGAGTTATTTTGAGAAACCAACCCAAAATCTTCTACCCTTTTTACATTATAATTCTAGTTTGAGCAGGATATGCCTTTGAATCAGCAGCATAACTAGCAGCTCTCAAGTTCATATTGAATTTTGTTCTAGGGTGAGGTATTATTATGCAACAGGACATGTCTTCTTCACCCTTTGCCTTCTTAATTGGGGTGATATAGAAAGCCTCTTATTGGTAGCTAAAAGTCTAATATATGTTATGACTTGACATAATAGTTTAGTGAATTAAACATAAACTTCATGTATAGAAAATAAAAAAATCTTTTTATTTATTAAGAAAGGAAAACTTTGAATTTCAGACAAAGAAAAATGTTAATTTAAGGAAATTAAAGAAATATAGGACACAAGTTTTTGCACAAGCACATGGAAACTGCTTGCAATCTACTGACGTAAACTAACTGTAACAGAATCAAAATTCTAACAGGTATCGTTAACATCTCTTTAGTTTGAGTAGAATAAAATAAGCTTACATTAATGGATTAATGCACTACATTATGTAAGTAAAATTAGATATTTAGATAAATAGTATGTTCTCCCTGGATTACACAATTATTTAAAAAGAAAAATCCAGATTACATGTAAACAAATATCCAAATGAAAGCTGAGTCTCTGAAATAATTTTCAGTGACACAGATTTCTAAGACTTATATGTCCAAAAAGAAGTGCTTTAATGGATGTTTGAAGACTTTGGCCTTACAAGTGTGATTTGAGAATAATGCTGCTTTAAAAAATTCTGTGTAGCTAGAAATGTGCATTATTTAGAAGCCTAAATATATAAAAATCCCAAATTATTTCACTATTTCCTGAACTTTGACATCTTCTTTATATGCACATATTGCTGCTGCTCATTTTACCCAACAAAGAAAATCACATAGTCAAGGTCACAGAATTGAAGAATGTAGTAGTTTTATTTGTCCAGGTGAGACTAAGACCCATCTTTTCTTTCTCTTTCCCTTTCATCCAGAAGGTAGAGGTCTCAAAGGACTGTAGTGCCAGGTCAAAAGTTAAGAGCAATAGCTTTAGATCCTTTCTTCTGCTAAGGCATCAGAAGTCCCTTTTGAGTACTCTCTTTTTTTTTTTTTTTTTCCCCTCTCTACATGAACTCTGGGTGAGAATTTCCCTTCCTTTGGGGCACTTTTAGTTTTGCTACTTTCTAGGCTTTGAGAAAACTTACTCACTGTTCTGCCTGCCTGGATCTAGTCCTTTGGTTTAAACTGAGTAGTATTGTAATTTTTCTGGTTGTACTTGGACTTGAGCTTTATAATTTTTAGACAAACTGAACCAAAAAAATGTTCCAGGAATAAGTCAGGGGCTTTAGAGGTTTTGTGAAACTTCATAAATAACAAGTCTTATATTGTCACCACAAAGTCACATATACTTGAACATAAGCTAAAATGTTCACAGTTTCCCTTTCTCCTTGCCTCTCAGAACACCTTCATCTCCTGGGCTTGACAAAGGTCCATCATAAACGGCCTCTGTCTCTGAAAATATTTTAGTATTTGTGGGTCTCCCACAAATACAAAGCCCTTCAACTTCACACCTTGTTATGGCTTTCTAATTCATTATCAGTGTTCATAAAATTGTTCTCATTTTAAAGGATGAGTTTTATCTGTCAGTATAAGCATATTTTTAAGAATAAACTGAAGTTAGATATTAATAAATATTATCCGATGATCTTTTGTCCTTTTAGGAGATCTGCAAGACATTTTATATTAATTCTGTCTGTTTCCTAGGAAATGATAAGAAAACATGTAATGTTTGCTTTCAATATTATGAGAAACCAGAAAGCACTCAAAAAATTCCAAGAAAGCCCCATGAGGTTTGCTGATTTCAGGTAAAAGCAAATGATTACATGAAATTTGAAATAACTTACAGTAAAACAGGGTCAGACAATGTGCATAATATATCAAGGTCAAAAGGCGGGTGATTCTTTGAGATAGTAACTCTGAGAGCTGGGAGTAACTTCATTTATTTTTTTTTTAACTGCAAAACCTTTGTGTGCTGTTTTCTATTTTTTACAAGCTTTAATTAAGACAGTTTGCTGGTGGGTGCCCAAAGTAAATACATGTGGACATAGCAGTCTGTCTCTTAAGAAATGTCTGAGGTACACAGTGTTTAAAATTTTTATGCCTTTGTGACTCTATGTATCCTTTATTTCATCACTCCCTTGGTAGTGTAGCTTATTTTCCAAGTTAAACAAAGGCATTGGCAAAGAAGCTACAAAGTGTTCTAATCTCCTGACCCTCACACTGACAGTTCAATATATTTTAGAACAACTAAAGATATGGAAGTGGAATTATGAAACAAGCAGGCACTTTAGAAGAATGTTCTATAAATTTATAGCTTTACTGCGTAGTGGAACTGCTGTAGTTTTAAAAGAGCAAGGACATACATCTGGAAAATAAAACATAATGGTAGGGACTCACTACCATTATGATAGTGATGAAAGAAGAAGAAAAAGATAAAAAAGATCTGTCAAATAAAATTGTACAGAAAATGTGAGATTATTGGTTTCATTGGGATTTATTAATTTGATAAATTTCAATTCATGTTTACTAAATGAGGGAGGGGAAACTGTAACACAGGCTGATGACTTGAAATCATTTTATACATGTTCTGGTTTTATTTTCCACGTATATCTAAAATTCATGCAGTTAGCTAGGGAAAGGTTCTCTCCCCTCAGCGGGCAGTAACTCAAAGAACACATATTCAAGCATCAAATGTCACCACATTGCCATCTTACTGTGAGTGACTGGAATTTACTTCCTATTGTTAGTGGGGCTGAAAATTTCCACTAGATACTACAGAGTTCATAATGTGTTGTCTAAACTGAAAACATTTTCAGGCACTGAACTGACCTTTTAGAAAACTGCACTTTCATCCTTAAAGTGCTGGACTATTGCAATATTTCATTTAAAAGGTTATTTAAACTTTTTTCATCTTTTTGTGGAAAAGGGTAAGGATTATTTTGTGAAAGAAGCATCTTCATATAACTCTTCTGTGTCAAAAACCAAGGAAGAATATCACTCATTAATCTAAAACTGCTTCAAGAAAACTAGGCAGAAAAGACCACGGCTGCTATTCTCCCTGACAAATGAGTAGATAATTGTAATTAATATTTAATACCTGATTTCTAGTTCTAACTAATAGTTATTAGAGATAAAGTGGCTTTTTTCTATGAACATTCTGAGAAAAGATGAGAAGAAAAAAATATTTTTCTTCTATCTTATTGACTTGGAACTGAGGTACAGAGAAATGATGAGCTGCTCACAGTCAGTCAGAAAAATCTGCAACTAAATGTGTACTTCTCCAACACCAGTTAAAAGTCCCGACAAAAAATATCTTCCCCTACCAATTTGGCTGAAAAGGGATTGATTGCTTGTAGAGCCTAACCATAATACAGCACCTGTGCATTTAAAAGAAGGAAAAAGAAATTGAACCAGATTGCAGAGTTGCCAGCCTGAGGAGTGCTGACCACAAACAGCCTTTTCCCCTACAATTTATCAGAGGAAGGGAAAAGAAGTATTAAAGATAGGATTAATCCTCTTTAGAGGGGAGAATGTGGGAAATGATTACTGCAAGAACTGGTTGGCTGTAGTGCTAAGGGATCAGATTTTAGAAAAAAAATAACAGCCTGCTTCCAAATGATAAATGAATATGTGAGCTTCACTGATGGCACACATGACTGTTTTTAGACTTAGAAGAAGTGACAGAGGAAGATGAGCAGTCATGTAAGTGGCAGGGTAAGTGTATTAAAGGCATAGCATAAGAGAAACGAGCTGACATAAAGACCAGTGACCGTAAGGAGAGGTGATAAAAAAAGAGAAGGGAATATATTAAGGAAATGAATTAACTCTTCTTGCTCTGAATCTTGTAAAACTCTTAGGTTAATGAGGAAAACAGCATTGTCCCAGGAAATAAGTGGAGAAATGTGGAATTAAGAACAGAAAGAAAAAAATACAGACTATTTAACTGCATGTTTTGCTGGCATCATCTTCTTAGAAAATTTGATATGCATTTGATACGTTTTTTCATCATCACAAACATGAACTTTAAATGGGTATTTGGCATTTCCAGAAGGCTCAAACACACATGATTAAATAAAGCAGACATAACAGAGTAAGGTACAGCCCAGCCAATTATTCTGGCCTAGCTAGGTTGCCAAATAGTGCAGATTACATGCACATTTTTACTTTGAAATTTACAATAAATTGTGTTGTCTAGCAGTAGGCTTGGTTAGAAGCGCACATACATTAATGGAGGATCAGCTGCTGAATGTAATTTATTAAGCTGGTATAGCTTATATATTTCAGACACAAATCTCAAACAAAAATGAACTAAATAAAATGAATTTAAGCTTTTAGGGACTACTGTAGAATTATTGGACCAACATAAAATATTTTCTTCTAAAGAAGTATCTATAGTATTTCAGAAGAGAGTATGAGACCAAGGACCACTTAAAAAGTGGGCCACCCTTTTATGGAGGCAAGAAGCCAATGCACAAAGATGCTCCATTGTTGCATGCTTCTAGAAGCAGCAAGCAGTGCAACTGAGGTTTCACTTATTTTTGTGACTTCTACAGAGGCTGAAACAGCTGCAAGTAGATCCTGAGGGAGGAAACAGAAGCTCAGTCCACATTTTAACCCAAGCACTGGCACAAACAGGAAGCTGCATCTGAAAGAGGATTCACCTACTAAATAAACAGCCACTCAGATCTTTGTTGAAGTTGGAGCTGTTCCCACTGCATAAACATGAGGTTTTCAGCAACAGAACACCATAGGGAAGTAATTCTTTGGGCTTCCTATTGCCTTGCAGTAGTTGTAGCTGCTTACATCTTCTGTCTAGGTGTAGAATATTTATAGGATCACAGAATGAATAGTGTGGGTTGAAAGGGACCTTTAAATGCCCTCTGGTCCAACCCCACTGCAATGCACAGGGGTGTCTTCAACTACACTGCATTGCTCAGAGCCCCGTGTAGCCTAGCCTTGCATGTTTACAGGGACGGGGCATCCACCATCTCTATGGGCACCCTATCATTCTTTTGCATCTCTTTTTAACCTGCTTTTCACAGAAATTAGGGACTGTGCATAACATAAACAAATGGAATAGTCAACCTAAAATACCCCTTTTTTTTGTTGATGAAATTGTATTAGAAATTATTAATTTTTTTTTGCTGAGAAAGTATTTGCCTCGGAAAAGGGTAGTATAGTGATGTTCAAGTAAAAAGCTGAAAAAGGTACCACTTTTCCAAGTTATTTTTATTTTTTTCCTAAGAGACCTTTAGTATAGAAGTATAAATAGCTGTGGAAAGTAAGATGCCATGCAGCAGTAACTATGGAGATAAATGTTTACATTTAATAGTCAGTAATATATTTATGTTGCTGCATCAGGAGCATGAATCTTACGGTTGCTGTTTTACTCCCCCAGGTCAAATACATTGCAGATCTTCAATGTATTAAATTATATGCGCCTCTATATTGAACAAAACCAAATGCAGCTATAAGAGATACTTCAAAATAATAATTAAAAATCCCCCTGAAGCTGCAATTACTTCCTATCCTGAGGAAGTATTCTGGCAGTATGTTACCAATACTCAGTGAAAAATTGAGGATGGCAATCTTTGCACACTAATTTGACACATTAAAAGAGATGTGAAATTAGATAAGAAAACCAATCTTTTTTGGAAAACAATCCATTTTTATTTAATATAGTAAAGCATTGCTCTTTTTTTACATACATACTGATTTTGCATTTTTTTTTTAATAAACCTATCTGGTTGGAAGTTTTACTCTCTCCTTTTAAGAACATTTTAATATATTGAGATTCTTAATAGAACTAGATAAATTTCCATCAAAATCTAGTGAATGCGGAATGTATGTTTTCCTTGATATTGACATTTTTCATGGGTAAATGTCTGATTGTTACACTTATTTTCTTCCTCTACTTTCCTTTTAGGGAATGTATATAGAACATTTTCTTTCAGGTCAACATCATGGCAATGCTTCCATCCACTGAAGCTCTTAATTTCCTCATAAGTACTGTAGATTGCAGGATTCTGGGGTCTTGTGATGATGAGACATTATTATCATGCTACAGTCAGCATGAGGGGTCCTCCTAGAAAGACACTGTCTACATGAGAGTCTAAAATACCAGAAGAAAATCTGTGATCAAATCAACAATACTATCTACTTATTCTACTATTATAGACCAAAATAACCATAGGATTTTGAAGGAACAGGTTCTTAACAATCCTACTCATTTCATAACTCATTGCAAATTCATGAGATGCTGAGTTTTGTTCACACATATTTAAATATCATAGAGAAACTTTTAGCTGTCCTATTGGTAGTTATTACAGCAGACAGGAACACCAAGCTATTTAGGGACAACTACTCTAATTTTCATTGATTTCACCAGAGACTCAGGCCCCAAAACCCTATTCAGCCAGGCACCACGGACAGTTGTGAAACCAGTGATCGTTACTCATATTGTTGAGCACACACCCATTAATCAGGGCAAAACTTGAGAATTGAGAATGACACATTTGTCAGTCCTCCTCACTTCCCATAAACACTTTTGTTGATTTTCACTTATATGTACAATACTAAATGAGTGGAACAGTGCACTTTACTGAATCAATACAGAGCATCATGATTTAAAGTGTCAGGATATAAGGCACAGATAAGAAAAAAACAGGAGGCAAGAATAGTAACATTGCTGAGAAATGAAATAGAATCTGCTGAGAAAAATGGCATAAATGCTTGGAATGACAGTAGAGAAAGTTTTGATAGAAATTTGGATAATAAAGGCAGTCAGGTAATTCACTGATGTAGCTACAGATCTCTTGGGCAGTTAGAGCAGATATGGCAGTACACTCAGCATGGTCTCTAAGAGCTTGGCTTTAATCTTTATCAAAGGAAAAGTAATTACCTCAATACAGATTTTGAAGGAAACTAAGCAAAAATGTAAGAGGATTTTTTTTTCCAAGGAACTATAAATTATTGGGAGGGAGGTGATGGGGAAAGAGTGTTTGTTTTTATTTAGTTATTTTGGTTTTGTTTTTCTGATAAATAGCCTACATGGTTAGAGGCAGTTCTGTATATAATGCAATGACTTGAGACAGGTATAAACACAGTTGATGTTGAGAACATGCACTATGCAGCAAATAAAAAAATCTTCAGATTTGGTGTACTTATAAGACTTCTTAGCAGAGAAAGAAGTGCACTAGGTTTGATGTCAGAAAGTCTGACTAGGAGGGAGTGTGAAATACTCAGTGAAACTTTGGCTGATATTTTATAGCACTGAGGAAAAATACTAGGGAGACTGAAATAATGGTAGAACTGACAATTAAAATTCACTCTGATATAATCCATCCAGGGAAATAGAGAGCAAAGTAAGCTAACAATGAATGTGAGTAATATTGACATATGTAACAAAAAAGAAGGGAAAAAAAAAAACCTTTAAAGAAATATGAAAATTCTAGAAAGAACAGGGAGAAAGTAAGGTAAAAAGTGGAAGTAGTAAAAACCAGGAGATAGAGGATAACTCTTATTTTTAAATGGAAACCATTTAATTCTTACATTCAGAAGCTGCATAGATTATATTAGGAATAGTAATTGAATGCAGATTTGCAGTGCACATGCCATAAACACTTGGTTTAGACTGGGAAAGATACAATTCAGGGATTGATTCTTTTTTTGTAGTAGCTGCTACGGGTCTGTTTTCTGGATCCATACTGAAAACTGTTGATGATGCAGGTGTTTTCCTTACTGCTGAGCAGTGCTGACATAGGGCCAAGGCCTTTTCTGCCTCTCACCCTACCCCTCCAGTGAGGTGGTTGGGGGTGCGCAAGAAGCTGGAAAGGAGCACAGCCCAGACAAGTGATCCCAAATGACCAAAAGAATACCATATGACATCATTCCTACCATATGGCATCCTGCTCAGGAATAAAAATCATGATGTGAGGAGAAGTTTGTAAGGTCTACTGATACTTGGATATTGGCTGGGCATCAGTTGGCTGATGGGGAATAATTGTATTTTCTTCACTTGTTTTGTTTTTCTTGGCTTTGGTTGTTTGTGGGTTTTGTTGTTTTTTGGTTGGTTGTTTTTTTGTGTGCCGTTTTTTTATGTGTGTGTGTTTAAGGGTTTTTATGTTTTTTGTTTGTGGGGTTTTTTTTGGGTTTTGTATTTTTTGGGGGGGAGGATTGAGGGAGAAGTGACTTTTTTCTTTGGTTTTTTTGGTTGGTTTAGCAGGAGAAGGTTGTGAGCAAGTAGTTATGTGGTTCTTAGCTGCCTAACATGGTTGAACCATGACAGCTCTGAAGGTGTTGGATGGCAACAAGGAACAATGAGCCATGTGAATTACGGCACAATAAAAGGGGTTTTCTTACCTGCTTTTTTGGTCACAGTTTTCCCCATCTCTCCTATTTGCAAAAACACTCCAACAAACAACTTTGGATTTGCTTTAGACAGTTGAAAAAGAAAATTGGTGGGTTGAAAACACTACTGTCAAATTCTGGCCTACTTAAATCATATAAACCTCCTCAATTTAAAGCCACTTATGACCTAAATCTCCACAAATATGGGAATTTCCATTTCACAAATGTCACTGCAGATAAACTTTGGGCACCCAAAGCTTATCCTTTATATACTTTATAACGACAGTCAGCCTGACTTGATGTTAGAATCCATTGCCTAAAAGTACGTGGCTAGAAACAGGCTAGGAACCTTCTGTCATCCTTTCAGACTTCCAGCTGCATCTCTAGAAATACAGATTTCCTGCAGTTCTGTGTTGCCTCTGCCAAGATCATGCATGTCTCAAGTATCCTCGGGCATCTGGTACCATATTTGTGCACTCAAAGCACCCCTTGGTAAAACAGTTTATTTCAACAATTTTATTTAGAACATGCTGAAAGATACAACAGTTAAAGAAAGAAGAGAAATAATGAGGTGCATAATTAAACTGGGCTTTTTGATCAGTGCTTTCTAAAACCTAACTAGACATTTGTTATACTTGCAAGCTGTCTTGTTCCCAGTCTTCAGTTCATTTAATCAGATGTGGCTTAACTGCATCTAATACCAAGAGCTACACAGTGATTTTTAATATAAAAGATCTCAAATTCAGTTTAGAGTCTGCCTGTACACTTTGAAATCTGCTTATAATGAAAAGAAATTTGGCAAAACTGGTGTTTTTTGTTTGTGTTTTATTTAGCAAAGAAAAAATTTTCAGAATTTGATTGTCATTACTACATTCAGTAGTTATAGAAGCGTGTCAACAGAGGATGGAAAGGATGTGTAAAACCTTGTTTCCTACATTTCTCTGGGGTTTCTGACTCAGAATTGTAAAAACCCAGGAGTAAACTAGTAAACAGACAGTGACTCAGCCATGACCATTTGCTCTTCTTTTTGATCTGTTTTATTTCCTTTCAGAAAGCAGTTTATTCCCTCTTGTTCCTGGTCAAAGACGTGATCATTCCCTGCACTTCTCTAGACACTTTTCTTTTTTGCTTACAAGAGGGATTAGTATGTCAGTCTCCCTTGCTTTCTCTTTCATACACCATGTCATTGGCTGCTCTCCCCTGCATGGTAGAGAAATATAGCCTTAAATCAATTTCTAACAGTCGGCTTACTTGTTTATTGGGGTTACTTTTGCCAAATTTAAATCGTGTCCCATGTTTCCCTGTTGAATACTCCCTTTCACCAAACAGTCAGAGGCCACCCAGAAATGGGTACTAGTCCAGAAGAGATTGTTTAAGCAATGTGTCTATTTAAAGCATTGCCTTAGCAGGGCTAGCCTGTGGCTGCTTCTGAAGTCAGTGCTCAACTCTGGCCCCCAGGCAGAGGAAGGGACAAGACCTTGTTTCCCACAGCAATGCAAATGACAGATGCAACTGGCCACCCACTTGCCAATATGTACCAGAGCTAGAGTAGTCCAAGGGATTTCACAAAGAAATACATTCACACAGATGCTGCTTGAAAAACATTAAGGGATAATACTTCTTCATGGAAGGACAACTGTTAGAACATGAGATACCCATTCTAGGATTTACTGGCATTTACTCTATTTAACTTCTGTTGCAGATCGACTTGGCAGCTTTAGTTTAATCTCAGATATTTTACTGCTTTCCTAAATCTACCCAGTAAGGGTATAAGTATCCCTTACTAAAAAAGAATAAAGTCTGAAAATATCATAGGATTGGAGTAGATTACTGTGGAAACCAGATTTCTCATTTAAACTGAGGAAATGTTAAATGAGAAAAAGATAAATATAGAAGCAACTGAAAGGACATACCCTTGCTGTTATTCTAAAGATGACAACTAAAAGATTGTAAAAATGATTCCTATATCTTAAATACATTACAATTTTAATATTAAATCTTTGCAGACTTTTTTTTCTAAAAAGCATTAAAGAACTATTTTATATTCCTGAAAAAATCCATTTGCCTTTTTCCATTTGCCATTTTTTCATGAAGAATATCTGTTTCTTTCTTATCTTTTAAATACTGCAAAGCATTCAGCTAATAGCAAGAATGCAACAGTTTATTTCAAGCTAGTGAAGTCTCGGTCACACGAGTCCTGATATTTAAAGTATTTTAATCAATATGAAAGAATAACAGATGCTAAGCTCTCCAAATACAATTATATTTACTGTATAAATAGTCTTTGATAAAAACTAAAAAAAAAAATACAGGGCTCCTCTTTGCAAACTAAGATTTTGTCTTCAATGGCTTCGTTTATTTTCAAATCTCTCTTTTCTGTGAAACCTCTTGCAACACAGAACTTCCCTTCTTGTCCACTTTCTAGCACAACTGTTCAGTCACTGATTTGGCCTTTTATGAATTCCACATTGACTGTAAATGTATAAGAAAAATTTAAAAAAGAATAGGGAAATCTTTCAGTTATCTACACCATTTCTACACCACCATAAGGTTTTCCTTACAGTGTGTGCTGGTCAGTCTACTTTAAGTGAGCCATATCGTTCAATCTCCTGTGTTTTGATGGACTCAGTCCCTTAAACTATAAAATTTTGCTGTTAAGAAATATTGTTATGGAATATGTCTTCCAATGATCCTTTGTTTTCACCAAAATATTGTGTAGCAGCTTGAATTGCTGCTAGTAAAGTCCAAGGTAAAGACACAAAAAAGGGCCTTTGCATAATATCCACAGATGTTTTACTTAGCCACACACTGAGATGTTCAGGTCCCAGACCCACACACATTCAGGGTCCAGCTTTTTTTCTCACCAGGGCCCAACCCTGGTCTCAGGGCAGTACAAAGAAAAGGACCAATGAGGGAGTAGAGAAGGAGTGGCTCAGGAACATAGGAACAGACATAGGAACAGGGAAAGGAGCCAGCTTAGGGGATGCCCCCCAGGCCCTCCACAAAATTCTTTTGTATATATTGTACTGCAAATAAGTGACCATTAATGCCCTTAAAGAAAACCCAATTACATCACACATAAGATTTCTGAATGCACACCATGCTGGCTAAAATACAAATCATTGGAAAGCACTCTCTTCTGACTTTACCAGGGAAAGTTGGCCAGAAAGGATAAAGGAAAAGGAAAAGTTTGGGAGCTGAAATGAAAAGAAACAGAACCAGCCAGTACTGTTGGATTGATGAAAAAGCTGGATAGCTGTTAGTTTAAAATCGATAGTATGTTCAGTCATGTGGTAAGTAGAATTCCATGTGGTCGAATGAGTTATTGATATGGGAGTTTATTTGTTTTGCTGTATGCAAGGCATCACAAGCCAAACTTCAGTGGAGTGATTCATGTGGCTAAAAAATCTTGTAGCATCAACTGGGACTTCTGTTTCAGGATGTTGTCTCTGTCCACCTATGATGGTAATGAAATAGTGTTAACTCATGAGTTATGCCGGAGAATGCTTTCTGAGGCATCCAGGTGCCAGTTTGAAATAGTGAAGAGAGGCCTGTCTTAAGTCTGGACTCTCTCAGAACTCATGTGCACAGGAGACAGAGCCTTCTTTTGTGAGAGGCTGACAGTGCCCCTTTGTCAATACCATGGTTTGTACTTTCAATGGAGATGAAACAGAACTAATTCTGAGCCCTTGTTCCGAATCCAGCAAAGCAGACTGTATTTAAACTCAGCTGAGAGGTGATTGTTGTTGTCCTGCTCAGGTGACAGAGTGGTTTGCATTCCCATGGCTGAAGACCAGTCCACTACACAGTGCACTTGGTCTCTCCATGAGTGATGGTGCTCTCATGTCGCTTGAGCATACATAATTTTATTGTTAGCCAAAGATTAAAGATCATAAGCATAATGTGGAGAATGATCAGAATGATGTTTTGCAACATGCTTCCAACAATCTGTTTCATGTTTTTGGGTATTGTGCTCAGAAATGTCAATTTTCTAGAGGCACTGAACAGAAGGAGCTGATGATGTAGTTTCCAAGAAGAACTGAAAGAGTTGTTCTGACATAATTCACACTTCCTGTAGAGAGTAGATTCTTGGAGTTGCAGTCTGATTCACTTGGAAGACACTGCTTATTTTTCTCTAAAGAAGATCCCAAGAATGAATTAAGATAAGTTGTGTGGCTGCTCAGAGGACAGGGCTGATGTATATATCAAGGAGTCAAGTTATTTCACATTAATATACGTCCAAAGAATATTCTGCACCTCTACTCTTAGACCCCACTAAAGAATGATCAGCTATTTGCACTCTTTTTTTTTTTTTCAATATGAGACAGAGGCAAGACTCCATAATAGCTTTTATAACTGGGTTGGGGCACTCACCTGCAATGTAGAAGGCAAAGATTCAAGTCCCAGATTTGCACTAAGCAAAGCAGAAATTTGAATTAAATTGTCATGTTGCCTATTAAGTGTTCAACGCCCTACCCTCTGTGCTTGTTTTCCTGAAGTTGGTTCTCTACTTGGACTGGAAATTTTAGTTCTGCTTGTAAGGCAGACTTCTAATATGTGTTTCATTAAAACAGTATAAAAATCAGTTCCACAACAATGTGAAAGAAAAAATTATTTTGGAAAATACAGCATTTTTTACACATCAATTTTCCAACTTATTCTTTCAGATACACTTGAGTTATATGTGAAAAACTGAAATTAAAAAATAAAAAAACAAAGTTAATTTGATTTGGATTCTAATTTGAGTGAAATAATTGTCTTACCCACCTCCTTTACTGAGTGTATAAATAGCTAGGTCCACAGAAGCAGGAGCTTAAAGGAAAAGTTTGACTTCTGTAGCAGCCACACATTTTACAATCCATAAATAATTCTTTGTCTGTCTAGTGAACCACTATACACAAACTCACTAGAAAAAATAGGATCTCACGCATTTCTTCATTGCTGGATGGCATTAATTTATACTATCTCCTGTTCTATTATCAGAAAAGCATAACATAACAGGCAAATGTGACACCAGTTTCAGAACTTCATGGTTGTTATTTACAGCATATTCTAAACTTTTTTGACAATTTTAGGATACTGTCTAAACAGAGGTTGGAAAGAAATGTGATGGAAAGAGGTATTCTGAGCCAACTACGACCCATTTTAAACTTCAGTATATTTTCCATGTGTGCTAGCAGGAAAAAAAATTATTATTCCCACTCAAAACCAAATTCAACCAAGCCTTTTCTAGCCTAATTAGTTAATCAAGGGATTATTAATTCATTTAAGTCCTCATTTCTAGATAATTATAAGCAGCTTTATCTATTTCCTTGTTGTTTACACCATTTAAGGGCAGATTTTTGAGGAGAATGCTGTTACAGCCTCCAGAAATTTCAATACCTTTAACGAGGAAGGATAATGAAATCTATTTTTGGATGTTACTCTAAAATATTTCAGATTTCTGTCTCTCAAATTTTGAGAACATTTGCATGCCCTTTTCTCTTCACAGCTTGTGACAATTTTCTAATCAAATATTATAATGACAAACTCTATTATTGTTTAATCATTATTATATTATTTTTACCCTAATATAAAATAATTAGTATAGTGGGTTTTATCCTCATCCTGACTACAATTTATCAAGTATTTGCTTACAATAGGCCTTTTTTTGTAATGTGTAGTGTTTCTTCTGAATTAAGTTGATTAGATTTTAGTTCTTACCTGTCTGAGTTTTAATTTCGGCTATCTTTTATTTCTTTCCAATGAAAAATGCTCATCGGAATTTCAAAGTTGTCATGAGCACTCAACAGCCAAAAACAAAACAAAACCAAACCAAATCAGTCACTTACTGTGGTGACTATAAGTTGACTTCTTTTATTTCCCATAATAAATTGTTCCTCAAAGTTATGGGCACAATTTGTTATGAAAAATACATCTAGCAACTATGGTACTCGAGAAGGAGCTTTTATATAAAAATTTCCTAAAATACCAAGTTTTTATTCTGATACTTTTCCTATACTTGCTCTAGAGGAAGACTGACGCTGGCAGGGGGGCTATGTACAGATCACGAATGGGACGGGGCTGCTGTGGAACCTGCCTTGAGCTGTTTTATTTTTCAGCGTCAGTTTCATTACATTATTATGACAATGGGAAGATGCCAGCAGCTTACATCTCAGGCAGCAGACTAAGAAATTAATGTTACAACTTACTTTATAACTTTTTTGACCATCACACAAAGCAAAAGAATATTGACAGTAGTTCTATCCAATCACTATAAGCACACGTACCTTTGGTTAAAACAATGCTTGCTTAGTTCGAATACAATACGTACTTGTAAGCCTTAAAACACAATGCACAGAACTCCATTATTAAGCTTCAACCTTCCTAATATCTTGCTAGATAAACTTTTCTGTAGCTTAGACAGTTATTCTAGACAAGCGTTAATACACAGATCATTGTTCTATTTGTCCTTGCTTTTCTACAATTTAAATATTTTTTCTGCTGACCTATCTCATGGCTGCTGCTTAGCTCTCATCACAGTTCTGCTGCCTCTGGGGCCTGCTTTTTGCAGCTTTCCCAAAACCCTCTAATTTTGTGGATTCCCACTATTGAATACTTTGGAAAGTTGTTTTGCTTGGGTGTATTCATGGGTAAAAGAAATGCAATAGCTATAGGTGTTCTTGGTGGAATTTGCCTTTTGCAGCTTTCCCAAAACCCTCTAATTTTGTAGATTCCCACAGAAGACATGCTTAAAAACAGCAAAATTTTTCTCCAATTACTACACTAAAACCCAGGTGAAATTGAATGATTGTAGTGGTCCTTGATTTAAGGCCCATAAATATATTTTATCTATTCTTTACTGTCTACCACATATACCTCAAAGACAAGGAGAATACTAATTTAAGGATTTTCTGGGTTTGTTTGTTTTTGTTTGGTTGAGGTTTTGTTGTTGCTGTTATCATTGTTTCCCTAAAAATTTACATCCCCTAGCACTTTCAAATTAGGCAACAAGACTCTTCACAGAAATATATAATTCCCAATAACACTACGTACTCTTTCAATCCTTTCTATTTTCTTGATACTAGCAGATCTCCTTAGCAGAGTTTTCAACAATACTTGGACAAATGCAAGAATAATTTTTACTTGTTCCACTCTGAGTCTCAAGTGTTGCTAAGCACTACTAAGTGCTTTAATATTATATTTTAATTAGTCACTAACCACCCTCTTCCCACCACTGAAAGCATTTTGCAGAATTGCAACCTGTGCTATTCCCAACATTGACCCTCATACCCTGTGGGATGTCACTGTTTGGACAGGGAGTACCAAAGCAGCATTTCACATCCTTCTTAGACCACATATGTGTTGCCATCTTATCTCAAATCTTCCGTAACATCGCTGTGATTTCTCATGGGCAAGTCCTCACAGGACAGCCAACAAACTCCAACTCTCTTCTCTTCCACCTAACCTGCTCTTTTATAGCACTCATCCTGATTGGACACAGCTGTGGCCTATTAAGGGCAGGCCTGTTCCTGATCTTTGGTAATTAGTACAGCTGCGGCTCCTTAGGGGTGAGATTGCCTTCTGCACTATCTTTATTCTCTTACATTCTATGCCCCCACACATATGATATTTTCCAAAATTTAAACACTTCCTCTTAAAACTTCCTCCAATCACTCAGCAATGCTCTTATCAAATACTATCTCATTACTAAAGTAGTCGCACTCTAAACAAGAACACTATTGTAAACCAAATTAATAGAGCACAGACTCACAAAATGGTTGAGGTTGGAAGACAGCTCTGTTGGTCAGCAGGTCCAGCCTCTCTGCTCAAGCAGCCCCCCATTAATCCAGTTGCCTTCCAGAGGCTCATATCCAGATAGAATTTTTAATAATCCCAAGGATGGAGAAACCATAACTTCCCTGGGAACCTTGTACCTCAGTCAAAGTGCTTGGTTACCTTTTTTTCTTCACAGAAGAAAAAAACTCTTTCAGTACATTCAGACTGAACATCCTATGTTTCAGTTTGCGTCCAGTGTTTCTTGCTTTGTTAATGAGCACCCTGTGAAAAGCCTGGGTCTGCCTTATTTAGACTCTCCCCAGAGACTCTCCCTGAACCTTATCTGCTCCAGACCGAACAGTTCCAACTCTCCAACCTTTCTATGTCTCCTCTGTACTGGTGAGCCTAGTGCTGAACAGAGAACTCCAAGTGTGGCCTCAACAGCACTGAGGAGAGGGTTGGCAACTCTCCTTCTAATGAAGTCCGGAATCCCATCAGCATTCTTTGCATCCCAGGCACATGGCTGGCTTATGTTCAACACTAGGATCCCCAAACCTTTTTCTGACATGCTGTTTTCCAGCTTGGTGGCCAGCAGCATGGAATTATTTCTTCCCAAGATACAGGACCCTGCACTTCTTTTTGAACTCCATGAAGCCTGAGGACCTGTCCAGGACCCTCTGGGACAGCAGGAGAAGCCCCAGTCAGATCCACCACTCCCCTCAGTTTTATATTATGCTCATCCCCATCTCAAATTCCTATTACCAGGCATTTCACTGATATGTTATTAGCCGAGCATGCCTGGTACTTTTATCACCATGCTCATCAATATCAATATATCAACTACACGAAGTTACTTTAATCTCTGTTTGTCTCTTTGAATTTGATGAGAGTGTATACACCTGGCAGATGATACAGTTCTGAGGTTAGCAAATGCCTGTGTTTGTGTGGCTGCATATTCTGAATGCTGCACGGATCCTGTTAATTAAGTTTGGGTTTGTAACAGATTCCCTTTTCTGCAGGATTTACATTGCAGCTTGAGGCTCTCATAGTGTCTTCTTCAAATTTGACATAAGCGTATATTTTAAGGACTCTGACTAAACTTTTGCATTTTACATCATAAACAATAAACATCCCCACAACCCATTTACAGAATTGAAGAGGGAGTGAGACAAAGAGGAAAAGAAAGAGTAGTGCTGTCTTATTTTTAACTAATTCTAGCCTTTGGAGGGGAAAAAAAAACATATTCCAATTTATAGGTGTAACAAGGCAAAAAATAAATTTTTGTAATTATAGTACTAATACTTCAAACTATTCATGTGTTTGGGATCATATTTATAGATCAAGCAGAATTATCCATTGTAAATAAAAGAAATAGCTCCCAAGGTAGGAGAAGTGAAAGAAAAATAATAAATAAAAGAAGATCTTCCTAATTTATGATGCTTTGCTACTGATGCTAACTTGTTTACATGTCACAGTATAGGACTCTGAAATATTCAACACAAAAAGAAAAAGTAAATAATCTGTCATTGGGAAATCCTAAAGTATTTCAGTTAGGAAGGATTAGGGGACTTTGTACCTCAGTCCTCTGCAGTTCTTTCTTGACATCACTATGTTGTGCAGATTTTTCTGCCTAGGGACAATCTTTAAATTTGGTTTTTACCTCTTACCCCTTACTTGGGCTATCATTGACAAAAACATTCAAGTCACCTGTCATTCACTAGGAACTCTGACGTCCACTGTGTCAGCTGGCTGCAAATGCAGCTTAAGGCCTGGAACCAGGGAAAACCATAGGGATCTCAATTACAGGCTAGCAGAACAGACTCCGTAGGATGGAGATAATACTAAAATTAGTACTTTCTACACAGGGTTTCCAAAGAAATGCATAATCCCAAAGTTTGTTGTCAATGATTACTGAAATTGGTTGGATTTTTTTTTATTATTCTATTTTGTTACATTAAAACAATCTGAATAATTGAAATTTAGACAACTGTACAAATAATTGAACAAGCAAATAATCAGGAAACTTTAGTTTCAAGGATGCAAGATAAATTACAGCTGAGTTTGATTTTTAAACTTCTCCATATCTGAGTTAAGAAAACTGAACAAGAAATATTTTTGTGAGGCCAGAAGTTCAAAGTTTTTACAATGTATGTCCATATCCTCTTTCTCACTTTCATAAGGTCCTCACTAAGGCATCTTCAATAGCTACTTAAATTTTTGGTAACTTAATACCCTAGTCTTGAAATTGGTCCAGTAGCTATAGCTTCCAGGAAATGTGTTTTCCTCTTGGCAACATCTGGATTTTGTAAGGACAGATTTCACAGAAAGCCTTTCTGCTGAGACTTTATGGTCCTACATTCTCTTCCTGCTGCCCAAAAAGGCAAGCACTCATCCATACTCCAAATGCAATCACATGGTGGTGGGTCTCCAGGATTACATCTCTGCCACATTTATGTTGGTGGTTCTGTGTGGCAAAAGCAATGGGATGTCATTATGCTTGATAGGTCAGCTAATTTTATGTGCAGCTGGGACGCAAAGCAATGAATCCAGACTTTTAAAATAAGATGAACACTTTAGGACCTTATATAACCTGTGGGTGTGAATAAACATTTTTTCTGTGTAGTTCATTTTGTCTGAGGAATTATTTCTAAAGTTAGAAGACATCCACTTACTGTTCGATATTTCCTGAGGTAGACTCTGTGTTGGGGAAGATACCTGTTGCCATGGCCACTCTGGCATATTCTGTCATGCAAGATATGTCCTGAAGAAAAAACCAAACCAAAACAAAACAAAAAACAACGTAAAATTGATGGAACTTAGTTTGTGATAAGTACTTCTTACCTTGCAGGTGCCATGTTTTGTTGAAATTTCAAGTACCATACTTCCATAATATCACTTTAAGGACCATCTTTGAGTAATACAGGCTGTAATGCTACAGATTATGAAATATTTTCTCTCAGGTGTTACCAATTATCCATAACATGTCATATAAAATCTCCACCTACACAATCTTAAGAAATATGAACATGCACCCCTACAAATATGTGCATAATGTGTTTGCACATGTATGTATGTGTATGCACATATATGCTTACATCCTAAAGCCTATATAAAGCCTATATAAATACAAAATATTTGTTCATACTCAAAGCATAATTGATTAATTTTAAAACTGAAGCAAGCAAAAAAATTAAAAATCAATGTTATAAGACTATTTTATTTTTAATTGAATAATGTCAGCTAAATATTACATCATAGCTGTCACTCGAGGTTACAGCAGAACACTTTTTTTAATGTGTCTTATCTGATTGTTTATGTTTGCTTTTATTGCACATATCTCTTTGATCTCTAACCAGCTATAATTATGATGTTTTCAATATGTTTTATGTTTTTATAACTGCTGTGCTCCATCAGATTTGGTACTTACACTGTCAACTTCAGGCTTTTTATGTTCTTTCATCTTTGTTGTGGGTGGCCTTTGTTTATGGAATCTAATATTAACATTTAAGTGCATATTTCAAAGGAAATGGACCACAAGATGTCAAACAAGCATTCACTTTATAATTTATCCATATTAAGCATTTTTGCTACAGAAGTGCACACTAAGTACCTAATTGATATGTTCTGTTGTTTTCCTTTTTTTTTTTTTCTGCTAATGGCTGTTATTTACTGCTGTACTTAAATGGGGATGCAGTAATCATACAGGGGAGTCTTTGCACCTACAAACATGATCATAAATTCAGTTTTCCTTTTGGTGCTTTTGTTTTCTTTGTATCCTATTTGGTTGTTTGTATCTGGTGTTTGTTTTCTTTACAATATTCAAGAGGTAGACATCAAGAGGTAGAATTTAGAGCCCATGATGTTCCTTAGATTGGTCTTGAAAGGATGATTGACTTTTGCTCTCACTCTGTCCATTTGCCTTCTTTTTTTTCCCTATCTTTCAATGTGGAACATCTCAATAGTGAAAAAGAACTTTTAATGAAATATTGTTAACCCGATTTCAATAAAATTTGTGTAAAATATACTGTCCCCTAAAATATAGGCAGTAACCTAGAGACTCATAGGTGTGGAGTCTAATTAATGCTTGAAAGAAAATTCATCACCATGAGTAAGAAAATACATATTACTTGGTATGCATATTCAGTATGTATGTTATTTTCTAGCTAAATAAAACTGTTATTACAAGTAGACAAGTCTGATTCCAACTCAAATTGTCAGGAAGAAATGTATTTCACTCACCAAATATGAGGGTCAAGGAGTCATTTATGCCAAAATTAGTATGCGGGGTCAATGACAGTCATAATCATGCCTGCGCCTATTGAGGAATTCCATTAAATGTAGAGTAACAGCATGGGTGTTGTGAGGAAGAACTTGAAAAGAGACATATAAAATGGTAACTGCAATTATATATAGAACTTCAACATGACTGTGAGTGGTATTGAGTGAAAACTTCAGTGAGATGTGTTAAGAGAACAAATCTCAGAGGAAAAGAGAACAGTGTAAATACAGGGTCGATTCAGCAGCCCCTCCTGAAAGACCTTACTGATTCCCAGATGAACAAGTTTCACTTTTCCTGGTAATTAAAAGAGGAATCTATGTAGCATCTTTTTAGTCATACTTTTATCTCATAGAATCCTGTGATATTGGAGGTAAAGTGCAGAGGCTACAAGGAAGGCCCTGAATTCTTTATATATAAATTCAGGACTTCCTGCAAACACATATACTAATTTAAACACTCTCTTCTATACAACAAGGGAAGTGAAGAAAATTCAATTATAGTCCCTATTTTACAAACATATATATAATTTTTTAATTACTTATTTATATATTTACAGTTTTTAATCAAAACTCAGGAAGCTCCTTTTTCACTCAAGAGACAATATAAAACAATCATTAGAAATGATAATATATAAACGATACTGAGACAGTATAATGGACTAGAACAGTACTGTAGCTGGAGTATGCGGATGTTAACATCTCAAATTTAATTTGATCTTTTGTATGTAATTTTGGAAATTGATAAAATTCAGATACAAATCATTGCTTTTGAATTAACTTAGTTTTTAATACTTTTTGTTTGCTGGTATTTTTCTTCTCTCTCTTTATTTTTCCACACAAAACTGGTAGATCCCCCTTCAAAATAATTTAGCAGAACCTGGACATCTTTTTTTGTAGCTATTTTCTGCTTGCACGTAGTAAGGATTTTCTTAGTATATTCTTCCATTTTGCTGTTTTATTCAGCATCCAAACCTTTTCTTCAATATTTAAATGGTATCTTAGGAACCTCACATGGGTCAGTAAAAAGTGTAATGTTTCAAGCTCAGAGCATGCGGTGCAAGCAGAGAAATTGTATTTTTTCTAATATGGAAACTGAGGCAAGGAGAGGTCTGTTTAATAAAAAAAAATCATTACAAGAGTTACTCATATTCTTAACAGAAGTTGTGCATTTCTTTTCCCCATCACTTTCCTGTAAGTATCAGACTTTTTCCTAGAAGCTGTTCAACTCTGAAATGGCCTGTAAAGAACCAAAAATATGAACAGAGAAATCAGAAAATTATAAAGAAGGGATGTATTGGGTAATCAAACTTCAAACAGCTCTATTCATTTTTGGCATTGTTCTATCTCTGTTGTCTCTCACATGATGTAAAACATTTTATTATGCAGAATTAACACAGGGAAATGTCTTAATAGCCAATCAGATTGTATTTTGTGATCATCTCTAAATTTAACGAGGGTATCAGTCTGTAGATCTGAAAGTCTAGTTTAGTTCATTTTACTACTTTTATCATAGCAATTACATCAACCTAAACAACAATTAGGTGACTCAACACACAGTAGGCAAATTAGTAACCTCCGTTAAAGTTGGTTTATGGCCCTCTTGAGCAAGACTTTTGAGCAGCAAACTGTACAGAGACCAAATTCCGAGACTTCATTCTAGTAAAATTTTACACTCTCTCTGGTATTTCTCTCTATACTACAAACATAAATCAAAATAATTCAGTGATATTGTGTCATAATCCAGTTCATGGCATGGTTATTACTTTGAGGCCTGATTCCTTTCAACCGTTCCTTTTTATTAAGATTGCAATGTAGACTGACAGTTTACTCTGAGGATTTTTTTTCTTTCTTTTCAGGAATTGCTACTAGAGAATAAATTTTTTGTTTTGTTTTGTTTTCCAGTTTACAAATAGTAAACTGATTATATATGAATCTGTGTGCATTATATTGCAGAACATAAAGCAATCCCTTATGTACCAGAGCAAAGTGTTTGCATATGTTCTTTCAGAACCTTTCATTCAGCACCATGTTCTTTCATCCTAGGGGGAGTTTCAGTGATATATTTCCCCTCTGGGATTTTAGAGTCCCAATTTTGTCTCTTTCTGGCTGGTCACTTCCAGCTGAATATGCCAGTTGGCTGCTGCCTTAGTTGCACTGACACAACTGTTGGCAGTTGTTGCTGTAAATAAGCTCACTGAAATTATTTGGGTTAAAAAGGAAAAAAAACCAAACCCGAAAGTCAGATTTTATTTTAAAACTCTGATCATTTGGGGATTTTGTAACAAAGGTCTACTAATTTCAGCATAACAAGAGGCACTGAGCTACTTTGGGGAGGAGAGAAGGCCTGAGGTAGAAGGGTAGGCAGAAATTTGTTATGTATTTTTTTCAGCTAAGAAACAATCAAATATTTGCTTGTGGCAAGGGAGGAGGAAGGCTGTAGGCCATTTTAGAAGATATTGAACAAGAGCATTTCCTTTACATCCTTATTTTTAGTGAAATGGATAATGCAATTTCCATTTGTTATGCTCAGAAACAAAACTCAGTGCAGCACTAGCACAAGACTTGCCAAGAGAATCACACCACATGCATAGACAAGTCATTTATCTGTTTCAGAATTAGTACAGTCTTCAAATATAATTTGATGAAGAGCATACTTTGAGCAAGTAAAATTCTTTCACTTTTTAGCTTTCAAGAAAGTCATCAGGAGTATCTAGAACAGGAATTACTCATCACTAGGGTTCTTTATTCTCTCTGTGGCCATGTCAAAGGGGGTCTGGAGCTTTAAAAGTAGTATAGCATCCCCCTACCACTTGTAGGCATCTTAATTCATAGCTGACAGTTTTCAAAACTGATGAGAGCATCCCAGCAGTGGAGTTATTAATCTTTGCAACAGATCAATTTAATAGCTTATTCAACTGAATTACATAGTACAGCTATAACACAAATAACAAATGTTTCAAGTTCCCTATTCTGAATCATGGTGTGCAATTGCTACATTTCCAAATAAAATGAAGCATAGTCTTCACTGGCCACGTTCATCATAGCTAGGTTCTTGCTTCCATGTCCATTTTGAGTCTGTCTGTTTATCTACTTAAAAAAGACCTTCAGCTAAGGGATCCAGGAGGTCTGGATCCCTTATCATCAACCCTGTTCTAATGTTTGCTTACTTAGTTCTTTAGGGTTACTCCTTTTTGCCCTCTCCAAGCCAAATGTCCTTTAGAAGAGAGTAGTACAAGGAAGTATAAATATAAGCTAATCTCATTAGGGTGCTCATTTTTTGTTATTTTGATTTTTCTTTTGTTTTAGCTGTTTGTTTTATTTAGTTTAGTTTAGTTTAGCTTAGTTTTGTTTAAAATGAAACAGCATAGGCAGAGACTGTTAGGCTTCTGTTTTCTGCCAATCCTTGCTTTAGGATGAAGACTGCTGTTCAGTGACTAAGGTATGACCTGCTGCAGTGAACAATTTACTCTCTATGCCTAACAGCAGGAAAGGATTCCCAGCCCAGGCTTGTTGGAAAGCTGTATTGCCTTGGGTCTGAATAAAGAACACTAGCTTAAATCCCTTCTGTCTTTCTGGGATTTTTGTGTCCTGCTCTGGTCCTAGCTAGCTTAGCTCTCTTCCTGGCTCTGCTGACAGTCTTCTAAAAACATAAACCCTTCATGAAAAGTCTGTGTGCTCATATTGAAAAAGAAGATTCTCTGGTGACTGAGACTGCTTAGAAAAGTAGAAATCACTCCGCAAAAAAAAATGTCTCCTGCAGACTCTAAAAGTAAATATCTCTTTTTGCATGACATCAGGTTTCCAGGCATCCTTAACATATTCTCTTCCATTTCTTGGATTTGATTTCTTTAATAAAAATTAGTCATTACAATTACAATGAGCCAGGCATAAATCAATCCTTTCACTATGTCTTACCCAAGAACTTATTTCTCAAGTAAAACAAAAGATATTAATCTCATATATTTTAAGGGCCAAATGAAAAACTGCATGGTAGAAAGGTAGTTTTCTTCAGATCTCTCTTTAGGAGTGTGAATTTGTGAGTCTCCTGTTCTGAACCTCCTTCTACTTTTCTCTTCAGAGATCATGTAAAATATAGAACTGCTCTTCACTTAGGCATGGTATTTGAAGACAGTACTGATGTTCCTCCTATTCCACAATTGTATTTCCAGATCTTTAAAAGAAATGAAACAAAATGTAATGAAGCATGAATTTTCTTCCACTTTAATACTTTTAATTCACAATAGTATGTCTGGCCTTGGAACTAATGAATAAGGAAAAGAAAAGCTTAAGGACACCTGGATTTATTTCAAAGAAGTAGAGAATTAAAAATACATGAAGAAATATGGGAAAAAATGTACAACCATCTGGACATCATCCTGGATAACTGGCTCTAGGTGGCCCTGCTTGAACAAAGGTGTTGGACAAGATGATCTCCAGAGGTCCCTTACAATCTCAACTGTTCTATGATTCTGTGCCATCAATTAAAAAATAAATTAGTGTGAGAGACAAATAGCCCAGTCCAAGGACATGGAGTCAAATTAACTCTCATACACAGTAAAAATATCTTGAAATGCAAATTAAGAGCGTGTTTAAACTGATTTAGGGGTGTCCTGCCCACCTCATCCCTACCTAATGTTAATATAAAATCCATAGAAAATGGTTTATGTAGAGATGGTTGTCAAATCTGAAATATAAAGCAAAACTATCTATTTGGGTAAAATCTCTTAGCTCAAGGATGAAATTTCTATTCAAAACCAAAGAGAAATATATCCCTCAACCACTTTGTCAGTTCAGAACATCTATTAATTGGTGGTCATTTACATACACCTGAGATAAAAGAAACTCAGGTTCAAGTCCCAGCTCTAATTAATAAGTAACTCAATCAAATAGAACACCTGCAAAGACAAAATTAAGAGAGATCACACAAAGAGTCTTACATCAGTATAATTTCACAGACTCCAAGAAAAGTAATTCTTCATTTTACTCATGCCTGATGAAAAGTAGCTTGTTGGTCATTTTAAAAAGTGTGTTAGCATGCACTAACTATTTACATGACATAGGCAGGGAATAGCAGGGAATAGCATCACCACAGATTGTAGTAATAAATAAATATATATATAAATATGTGCTCTGTTTCTGTTGAAAACATGATACTTTGTAAAAAATGCCCTTAAAAATTGCATCATCAAAAATAAAGGCCAATGTTCTTGTAATCTTTCAACTTGTGCATTTCAATCTCTGGCAGTGAATATTGTGTCATGTAGGCCCTATGACTGTGGCTAACCATCTACATAATTTTTTTTTCATTATTAACCATTTCACTAATGATCAGGTACTTCATGAGTTTAGAGGATGTTTCTCTGTGTGCTTCTCACTCACTTTGCATATGAATTTTTCAGAAAACCTTTATTTCATTTTAGTACAGAAAAAGAATAAAATATTCATAAGGCTGGAAAACTTTTTTGATGACTTATGACTATGTGGCAACAGTCTCTTTACAAGTTACCTGTAATAATTACTACTACTTTTATTGAAATGTTCTTTAAAAGCAATTTTCTATTCAACACCTTGGGTAATTACAGTGGGAAATGATTGATAACATCAGTTGATATTAAATATTGTACTGCTAATCACCATGCAATCTTGCATGCACTTATTCATTAGTTACTTCTTTAATTTGAATGGCTGACAATTTACATGGAATGCTTCAGTTATATGAATTATCATATTTTTATTCCCAAGAGAAGGCCTGCACTTCATTAGAACAGAATCATTCACATTGCTTTTCTTTCATTTTCAAGAGTGAAGTACTTTGATTTGAAAGTTCTGTAGCTGTAGTCAGGCAAGATATTAAGCTCTTCACCATCAAATAACACTATGCAATGCTTGTACAGTACAAAGGCACTTCTAGAATAAACAAAGTCACATTGTTATACACTGGCCTGACACTAATAAATGGCTGATTGTGGTCTCCAAGAGAACTTTGTGCTTCAGTGTCACATTCTGGGAAACAATGTCATGCCCCCAAATGTGTTCATACTATTAGCTGACTGCTAGAGTGGCTGTAGATGTCATTAACTTTGTAAACTGCTTCACTTTATCACCCAGGGCAGATCATAATGTTTTAACACTTAGTCTTATATGTGATTCAGACATTTAAATCTGATGAGTCTTCCAAAAAGAGCATAAATACTAAATCTAGTAAATCAGTTTTATTAATGGGAGTTAAAATTATTTTGGAAGTAACTCCTAGTAATTTGGTGGAGACAGTATATTCCTCATGAAATATGGAACCATCTGTTGTATGGAATCTCATTATGTGATAATGCAGTGATACACACTGTATAAAATCTGAGCTTAAAACTGTTTTTTTTTTTAATTCCAGGGTCAATGTGAAGGTACTTGCTCATGAACACAAGTAACCAGAAAACAGAGGAAATACTTACCGACTTGTGTTATACACTTTCTTACACAAAACTTGTCCTCTGGGAACATTAGTTTTATGGTCCCCTGAAATTCACCTTGTTAACCTCCCCCCACCTCCCCACAATGCCAACTGCTCTTTCTCTCTACACTCTCACTAATTAACAATATGAAGTCAGATTCAGAATATTTGTTCCCGACCTGGACTTAGCTTGAAGTTTTCTCCCCCTATTTTCTATCACCTTTGTTTCAAAGGCTTCTGTGTCAGACTCATTTTTCTGTTACCTGTTCATACAAACTTTACATGTCTTAGTAAGAGAAACTCATCAAGAGTTTCTGAGAGTAATGACATGGAAAGATATTTTGGAGAAATATGCTCTGTACAGCTATGACAATAACAGTTCTTATTAGGTCAACTTCAGACTCTTCACACTCAAATGGGAACCCATTTGTTAGTATTTTCATGTCACAGTTTATATTTGTGTGGTTTACACAATCAAAAGTTTAGAGTGATGAGGTAACTATTTCAGAGAAGTCAATATGAAGTATTGATTCAATGCCTTCTGAGAAATTCCAAGATTTTTTACATATTTATATAAGCATACCTATATCTGAGATGTAAAGTTTCAGAGGATACATTTAATTTCTTTTGTTATTCTGACCTATATTCTACCTATACACAATGAAACTATTATTGAGACTAAGCTCTCAGGGTAGTATTAAATATATCCCTCATTAATAATACTTAATTTATTTTATTATCTTCATTCAAATTTGGCAACAGAATTTTACTCTGTCACACAATGTGTCAGAAATGCCCTAACTATTAGCAAGTTCAGTGCTGTAAAATCACATGATCCATCAGAAATAAAAATGGAAACTTCATTTTAGTGAAAGGCTGAGATTTCTATTTTTATGGTAGAACATAAAATTCTCACTAGTTCTGTTACTTCATGGTACTTCATTTAAAAATCCATATTCTTATGTGCACAGATAGAACTTTATGGACTTTTTAATTAATTTTTACCGTTTCTCATTAATGTCTTCTCCTCCTATATATTTGGAATCACTAGCATTGAGACTAAAGAGACCACTGGAATAGCATCAGAAGGATCTGGTACTAAGTCTGCTTCTCCATACATATTAGCTCTAAGTAGCAATAGCTCCCCCAGGATCTCAGCAGAACCACAGCGATGTGCCCAGAGGCACATTCTGTGGCTCCATCCTACATCCCTTGCTTATCAGTCTCTGATGAACTCCTTTATAAGAAAACTTCAGCGCAGCTATATGAATTTTTGTTCTTAAGTTGCTTAGATTTGGGGTTTTTTGCTTCCTTGGTTCACACATTTCTCTAAATGCAAACTTTGGTGTTTGTGAGCTGGCACTCTCTTAGTTCTCAGTCTGCTCCGGTATCTCCTTCCACCTCTCTTAAAAGGATCTTCTTTTCTCAGTCCTCATTTCCTGTGTAGTTGTGCACAGGACAGCTTTTTCCAGATAGAAGCTACCCCTTTAGGACTTGAAAAAATGAAAATCTGTAAAAAAGTTGTTATGCAAACACTCCAGGTAAATTGCCTCATTTTATATTTTACAGTGAGCCTCCTGAAGAAAATTGTATTTCTTTCAACAGTTGAACTTCTGACCCTCAAGAGTTTGCATAAATCGTGAAAGTTCAATTTATGCACTTTTCCTGAAACAGGAGAGTGTAGACACTACTTTGAGTATCCTCAAATATGAAATACAATTTTCCAGAAATATCATTCCATTTTGGATTTAAATATATTTGTTTTTGTCTTAGAAGCACTGTGCAAAGAACTCTCCCTGGGAAAAAAATAGAAAGAAAAGTAACAGAAATAAAATAAATTAAAAGGCCAGTCTGAGTGATTACAATTGGTTTATCTGAGAAAAGTAACTTAACATTTCAGCACAATGAGAAGTTAAATTTGAAATATTTCACAGGCCATTTGACATTAAAAAAGATTTTATGTTACTAAAAGAATTTAATATTTTTAGGAACTCTTTTCAATATAAATAATTTTATTTTGTTCATAAATATTTTCCTATTTTTTAATCTGCTTTTAATAGCACTAGGAAGAAGAATAAATGAGGTGTTCAGGTCACTATGGTTCTGGAAAAATATATTTATCCCAAACTATATAGGGTTTTTTTCTTTCTGGTCACTTATCATTTATGCTTATTTAGATTGAAATAGGTACTTGAAGTAACGAGAAGTGAAAAATAACATAAACTTTACAAATCACACATTTAAATATTACTCTATGGTTTTGGGGGTTGCTTTTTGGTATTTTGTTTGTTTTGTTTGTTGTTTTTTTTCCTGGCAGTTGTTTGCTTGCTTCTGTTTGCAAAGTTCTTCACGACTCTCAACCGTAAGATCCACCAATATATATAATGAAAATAAAATTTCCTTTTATTAGTAACAAACAAGAAATTCAATATAGGACTTCCAGGACTTCTTTAATTTTTTTTTTTCTTCTCTGTCTTGTAGTGATTAAGTGCTATCAACAGGAACAGTCAAATTCTGTTATATTATAGCCAAGCCACATTTCCAAAATTCTGTTATATTATAGCCAAGCCACATTTTCAAAATTCCTATTCTTCCTCTAACCAGGTAGCTGCAACAGTATCTTCCAGGGGACTATTGTTTCTTTTATTCTATTGTTCTGTTTGGATTATATCACAAATCTGACAAATCAAACCTCATACTGTCCTCCCCATTTTAGGATTATTAAGAGAGAAGTATCCTAAAATTTAACTGCAGAATCCTCTCACAATCTTCTGGTGAATAAGTTCAATAGTAAAACATGACTGGGAAGGTTTTTTGAGAAATCATGGACCAAAATCACTACCTCAATACGAAAGAACAATTGAGTGTGGTTTGAAGAGTGTATGTGGTTTGTGACATGTCTGGTCTGTTCTATTCTGATGACTGAGTTGTATGATTTTCACATATTAAGCTTATTCACAAAACTTTAAACACTTTAGTTTCTGCTTGACCTGTACAGTGCTCTTTCTGTCCGTGTCCTTCTGTCCTTGTATCAGTCTATTGATCTTGATGGTGCTTGGGCTATTTTTTGGTTTTGTGTTTGCTTTGCACTTAAGAGTATTAAATGCTTCTGTAAAACATGCTCATAGGTATAAATACATAAAAAGAAGAAGACCTTTTTCTACTAGCAGCACTATCTGAAGAGAAAAAAATTGAGGATTACCATGGTGAAGTCTTTTATCATCATCTTTTTCTTCCCCCCAAGATAGAAATACAATCCTTTTTTTTTTCCCCCATGTGATAGGGAGCATTCAGTGAAAAATTGGCATCATCCAATTTATGTAGAATCATTAGTACTTTTTATGTGTTTTACTAGACAAAGTGAATGGCATACTGTCCCTGACATGTTTAAACTTTAAGATTATGAGATAAAATACTCTTTTTTTTCTAGATTTCAAACAGCTCATTGAGTTTACATTTCCTTCCAAAATTTTCATTAAATTACAGATATTTCTACAACTAAGTTCAACATTGGAGAGAAATAATAAAAGGGGGATAAAAAGGAAGAAAATTAAAGAACATCAGAAATCAGCAACAAATTCTTATGATCTGGAATTACATTACCTCAGAGGTATTTCAGCAAACCTTAGACTTGACCAAATATAACTTGTCACTGCTGCAAGCTTGGTATATGTTCTGATTCTCTACTTCTGAGGTCTTATAAATGTATTTTTTTGCTGCATCTTGACAGCTTTTTGAAAATTTATGTCTCATTTTTTAATTCTAAGTTGTTCTCTATGTTTTCAGGCAGTTCTTTGCTATTGCTAAGTAGCATGGAAGAGATTGAAACCCCTCTACATACTTGCATCTTTTCTTCTTTTTTCAATAATATATGAGTGATTACAGTGCTCAGGAAACAGAGATGCTAATAATCCTGCTTTGAACCAGACCTCACAGGACCAGGTGTGTACCTGTTTCCAGAGAACTGCTGGCAATCCACTTCTTACCTGCCCTGGCAGGTGTCTGTCTAGTCCTGAATTTCTTCTGAAGAAATTTGCTAATCCTTTCACAATGGCTGGTATGAAAAACAGAGGAAAAATATTAGGCTTGACCAGCTGAAAATTATGAATGTCATTTTCTCTTGTGATCCATTCATGATCTGAATTGAGTGTGAATTAAAGGGTAATATATTAACCTACAGCATGAGCAAGATCTTACTGCTTGCGTTTCTGAAGTTTTACAGCTAAACATTAAGTTATTCATTTGAATTCAGTCTTACAGCTCTAAAGCTTTCTTTATTTGGGCTCCAGACTTAGCATTGTTTGAGAATTTCTAAATGCTGAATAATTGATATCTATTGGCACATGAATAAAAACACATTCTTGGTTTTATCCCAAGATATTCTTCTATCTGGGTTAAACACAACCTTAGCTATACAAGCAACCCTATTGAAAAAAAACCTACTCTGCTTTCCTTTTCTTATCTATTCTATCTTATTTTAGTAAGCAGTAACTTCCTCTTCACTGAAAATCTCACAGCATCCACAAGCATAAATAGCAAAAAAGAAATTCCAATCTTTCTATGATATTTCTGTATACCATGATTTTCTTCATCTTCTTTTTTTTTAATTTCTTTCGATCAGAAAATGAATTAAGACTTAACGTACTTAAAATTATCTCCAGTGGCAGATTTTCTTCTCTCATGAAAGAGTTTGTCTTCTAGGAACAGGATTTGTGGGGCCTGATTTCCTATTGACAGAACTGTCCTTTTCATAATATAAAAACAGGTGAAAAAAGGAGGTAGAATTCTAAAAGTATTATTTTACACAACTACTCAAATACCAATTATCTAAATGTAATTCACATTGCTGGTAAATATTAAAGCTGACCAATAGAAATGCGTTCAATGAAAAGTAGGATGCAATCAAGCAAAAATCAAGCAGAAATATCAAATATCAAAAGCACTATCAATTGTCTTATTCTTGATAGATGCTGTTGATTAATGAAAATACAATTTCTTTTTGCTGAACTCCACTGACTGCCCCACTGATTTCAAAATCGCAGACTCAGAAAAGCACTTTAATACTAGGCTACACAAACTTGCTCTAAACATTCTAAAAAATGATTGTGGCTATGCAACTGTTCAGAGGGAGTCCAACTTCTCCAGCTGAATTACATCTAAATCAATTATTTTTCACTTCTGTCCATTCTTGATACTACACAAATTTTGGACTTTTGAGTACTTTACATAAAGAAAAACTGGAAAGTTTTACAAACTTGCCAAGGCAGATATTTGTAGCAGAAGACCTATAACCATTCAGAAAAGTAAAACCCAGAAAGGATTAAGGTTATAAGTGTAAAAAGTATGCCTCAGATTAGATTAATAATCTGATTTGATTCCTTTCATCATTCTTATTTAATAGTTTTTATCATTATCTTATATTCACTATTGATTTTTTAAACTAAACTTTTTGACCTTCATAGGTTAAATGAGCTCTTAGTGTGGACTTATAATTGGCATGTTAATGAGCGCTATTTCACAGTCTCTAACAGTAAAAAAGTAAAGGTAACTAGAAACTAATGAAAAAAATCTTGATTTTTGAAATAATCATGCCCCTAGTGTTAAAAATTATAATCCCTAAAATAAAAGAATGTTTGGCATATAGAAGCCATTGGCAAAAGTCTGAAATTACTCATTAAAATGATTGTCATCTTTGAAAAAATCACAATAATACAATTTGACTAATTAAAAAAACAGCAGGGTGGAACTATACAAGTTTAATCTTGACTGATTGGATGGGTCAGAATAGAAACAATTTCAGTCAAACTCTCCTGTGCTTTGAGATCCGTCCTTCAGGAAGAAATCATTCTTTGTAATAAGATCTGTGTACACCAGTGACACCATATCTGGTGACTCACTTTGCTCTGTACAGTTGGAAGAAGGAAACAGCATTTTTACTTTCAGACAAATCTGTGTTTGAATTATGCTGGCAAATTGAAGAAATCCCTTGTCCGCTCTAATTTCCATTGCAATGAATAGAACCTACTTGTCATGCTGTTGTGCATCCTCTCAACTTGAGCAACTGTTGGGTGGCTTGATACCACCTATAGTATAGCTGTTCCCCTTGTATCATAAGCTTTCCAAGGACTTTGCAAAATACCTCCCATATATTTGCAGTGAGCCCACAATAAGGTCTTCACATTATAGAAAACTTTGATGTAAACATAAAGTAACAGCTCGATCTCTATAAAAATCTAATTTGTTTCTGAGTAGTAAGTTTCATGTGAAAGTTTGTATTTGCTGAATATTTGCAAATTCTCTGGCTATGAAAACTAAACCACAGAGCTCTTCAAGAATCACACTATTGGAGCAGTTTGAGGAAGTGAAGTGATGGTTAAGCAGGATGGATGACTGGGAATCAAGTGCTTACACTTACTCCCTGGCTCCCTTCCTAGTTTAGGAAGCAGCCTAGACATACATTGACTTATGTAAAACCCTGGAAATACATTATTTAGTTTCTATATAATGATTAATTTTGGCTTCTTGAAAACAGTATAAAGATGTATAAATATTGTAGAGAGCTTGAGGAAACGTCATAACTTCCATATTCATACCCAGATGGTCATCAAGGTAGTGGGAGATGCTGTGGTCATCTATCAGCCCAGAGTCACTTGCTTTCTCAGACTTTTCAGCCTTGGACTGTGGGAAAAGGAACCTAGTTTTCTGCTAATTTCTCTGCTTCCTTGTTTGCTTTGAACTAATGTCCCGTCCTTGACCTGCTATGGGTAAAAGAAACCTCATTATTACAACCTTATGATTTTCATTCCTTCTGCAATGACTTTGTATGATGTTCTATGCCACTTACACCACTCTATGGCCAAACTTCTACCTTTCATTGCAAACACAAGGGAGGGATACTCAAGGAAGGAAGAGGAGCAGAAAAATTTAGTTACTGTTTTTTTAAAATAGCTTGAGTATCTATCAAAGCTACCAGAATACTCACTAGCATAGGTAAAAATTTGAAAATAATGGATCTCATCTGTGCACAAATTGCATCAAAATTTGTAGATAATATGCAGATGATGAATAAATAAGTTTTATTGAAGGTCATAATTCTGAAAGGATTGGATTTTATCAATTTTAATAAGTTCTGCAAAAAACTTCACTAAGAACATATCATGCAAGAGCAATGATGTTAATTTTAATTTTAATTCTCTTTAAAACTGAAAAAAAACCCCAAATATTCACAGTCTAGAAGAAGGAAGTAGAATAAAGGTTTCTTCAGGAAACTTCTTCAGCTCAATGAATCGTTTGATTTAATTACAAATTTGTTTCTACTGATTAGGAACAGTGATATTTTCCCTTGGTTTTTTTTTTAATTATTTTCTTGGGGAATTTATTTTCTCTAATAATTACTTGAAATAAGTACCATTTTTGTCTTAATTCAGCATAAAACTGTTAAGATATTTTTCAAAAGTTTGCATTAACTTCACAAAATATGTAATCTATCAGCATTACACAGGCTCAAAAGTTCCAACACTGGTTAGTAGGGATGTGGGTTTTTTGCGCTTCTGGGTCTTTTCATGTGAAAAAAATTAATCATTTCCCTAAAAATTATCTTAAGCTCCCTCATAATTTCAGACATTTCTTGGACTTTCTTTACTTCTCTGTTACTCTCTGTTTCCTATGATATAGCACCGTACTAAAATGTATGTCTTAAAAAATTGAGGAGGCTAGAAAAAAGTTAATTATGGTCAAAGATTATTCTGGGAAGGTGTACTGGCAAACACAGTGGAGTCCTAGGCAAGAAAGCACGTGGCATTCCTATCTATTTTGATCCACAAGTAAAACTGTGTCTCTTAATATGATTCTATGGGCTTCTACAGAAATCTTAAAAAATGTGCGTTTAGAGAAGATTTAGAGGTAAGGATATCATAAATCATGCCAATTCCTGTTTGTATATGTCTGTACTCTGTTGTGACCAACCCACAACTTTTCTAAAGACAAATTGCCAGGATCTGATGAGAACTAAATTACTTTGTGAAAACTAAATTTTTTTTCCCCAAGCATTTTTGTCAATGTCTACAAACAACTACTTAGTCTGTTAGAAGGAGATTGAAGTTCACATTTTACCAGCAACCTTTACCAAGTCAAACTAGTCTGCATGATCAGAAATAACATAATTTAAGACAAAAGATAAGAAGACAGAGGATTCAGGACTTCATGGTTCCAAAAACAGAACTGTCGTTTCCTAACTATGTTGCGCAAGCCTCACACTCTGTTCGGCTGCTCACACCCTTCAGTACAGCATATCTGGTATCTGCATAATGACTGTCTAACTATGCTAAATATCTGCCTGGCTGCCCTAGGTAAAAACACATTTTATAAACAAGTGCGTACAGGAGGGTGAAGACAGATTCAAACTCCTCGGATATCTCCAGGTTAACTAGACCCATGCCAGCCCTGTTTCAGGAACTCTTTCTTACAGAACAGTATGCTCAAGGAAACACCTCCTCTTAGCAGAGCCTGTTGCATTCAGCACAGCTCCATCTCCACCCTATCATATAGTACTGGCCTAATTCATGGTGCTCTTTTACTGCATTTTCCAGTTCTCTGGAGGAGGTGAGGATTTTCCATTCATGACTGTGAAAAAAAAAACCACATCAAAGATAAATAGAATAATTATTGGAAAAGGCAAAGAATGAAAACTATTCTCCCAGTGTTTATTAGTGAAAGCAAAATGGTCCAACTAACATAATTTTTCTCTCTTTATATTTTTGAGCCATATTGCATATGCAGGTTTCATTCCAAACCAGAGACTGGCAGGATTTGAACAGTGTTTGTGAAGTGGCATTACTTTGCACATAATGAATAGATACCTCTGTTCATCTTATTAATACAACAAATGGTCCGTTTCAACAAATGTGCCACCACCTGCTGCTTAATCAAACACGTAGTTGCAAGTTCATCTGAAATAAAGTAATCTTTGTTGATGAGAGCACCTCCCATGAATTGTATTTGCCTGCATCTTAAAAAAAAGTGGTGACTTGAGCAACACAGGACATATATTTAGGAAAATAAATGAGCTATACCCTTATATACAGCTCTTCCTTTCAAAGAAAGGAAAGGAGAAAAGAATAAAGCTAAGAATCAGACAAATAGAATCAATATGAAATTAAATACCAGACCAAAATGATAAACTAGAAATATTTCCTTCATATACACATATATCTTAGTGGGTTTCCCTTCAAAATTGAAGTCCAAATCAAAAACTACTAAAACACAGAAGAAAAATTAATACCTTGTGAGCAGTAAAAACTATGATCTGACATATCATCTCAGAAGGAAACAATAACTATATATTCATGTAATAACAACAATATCTTTATATTTATGAACTGAGAAAAATTATTGAAAACAAAGTCTTACCATGTTTTCCATAGACAACCATCATCTTGCATAAAAATAGTATAATTTTTGACAGCTGCAATACAGGCTACATTTTTTATTTATTTTGAAAAAAAAATCTACAGAACAAAGCACAGCTATGATTTGCTGCCTACCTGTTCTTAATTATAATACCAAGCTCCATAATAAATCACAGGGAAAAAGAATGAGTACCCTAAGGCAGATTTTAGCAGTCTCTGCTTCTTTCACACATTTATATGGTGGAAAGTTGAGAGGATCACAGAATGGTTATGGTTTTCTTGGACCACTGAAAATTGCATAGTTCAACTTCCCTGCTCAAGCAGGGTCAGCTTGAGCAGTTTCTCAGAGCTTTGCCCAGACAGGTTTTCAGCATCTCCAAAGATGAGCACTTAAACCAGATGTCTGGGCAACCTGTCCCAAAGTTTAATCACCTGCACCCAACACAATTTTTACGATGTCCTAATCCACAGCATGTCAATTTGAATAATCTAACTCAAAGGCACTGAAGGTCACTTATGCTACTTCTAGTTCTAGTTTTTGGGTGATACTTAACACTTTGGAACACAACTTATGTTAATTTCTAATCACAAAAGTTCTGAGTGAGATAAAAAATAACTGTATAGTGTAAAGATCATTCTAATAATTACATTCTTGTTTTTTAAAGCTGTAATACATATCTGTCCATTTACTTCCCTACTCTTTCCCAAGCTTTCTTTTTTCTCTGTGTCCTCTTCTGTCTTCATTCTTCAGTGTACTTTATTGTACTCTCTCTTTGTTGAACAGCTCTCTGTCTTTCAATTGTCATTGTCATGATGGGCATTTTGAAAGCGTTTTACAGAAAGGATTTGCTTCACAATATTTCCTAAGCTGTGTGGATACGTACATGTCAGAATAATGTCTCTTGCTGTCATTCCTCTGCCACTGCTGTGTCCTATACCTTAAGATTTAATTCCTTCAAACTGGGTTTTCCTATTTATTCCATTCATGGTCTATTATCACATCTCCTTGATTTTTTTTTCCTAACTTTTTTCTGCTTTGTGCATATATAAATGAAAAATTAATGTAAAATTTCCTTGCTCATATCATAGTTCTTCAGTTGATTGTGTTCTCTTCTCACCACTTTCATTGTACATCAAACTTAAAAGCACAGCAAGGAAATCTATTTCTTACAGATACATCAAATGATTCAAACTAACTCTTCCATTTAATATACAGCATAGAGGGTTTGAACTCTTCAGCTCCCCCAGGAGAACTATGCAGAAACTCTGCATAATGCTTCACAAGTGTGGAAGTACAAGTAATGTAGCAGTTCTCTGCTCCTTAAAGTTTCTAAATGTTCTGTTTCTCTCCCAAGTCTTATTCTAGAAAAACAGTTGCAGCTGATTGTTTGTTTTTCAGTTGCAGGGGAATGGGGGGGGAGGTGTTTGGAAAAAGAGAAAAATAGCTTTTGTTTTTTTCTGTATGCACCAATGTACTTTGGGCATATGTTTTGACCTTAGAGAGAATTTCAGTCTTTACTTTTTGTTCCACAATGACCTTTCTTCCATCTACCCAACTCCCTTCAGCCCATGCTTTCTTTTCTCATTGTGAAAGAAATTCAGATTGTGTGGGATAAAAGTCATCTGATTCCAATTAGTACCTTGAACTTAAGGTACTAATTAAATTAAATTGTTGAAATAGGCTCCTCTACAGTTGCCTGTGCATGACAAGGGCAGAGCCACATGCAGAAATTACAAAGTTCAAAAGCAAATTACAGTTTTTCTATACTTCCACACAAAACACTTGTTTATCTCTCACACAAAAATATCATTAGTTGCCTCAAAGGATTTATTGTATTTAATTTTATTTCCCAAAAGTTGTGTACTGAATCTGAGCAAACTATCCTGTACCCCTCTGTAACTGATGGAAAAAAAACTCATACATCCTGAGGTATTGAGATGAGATAACTGCAAATTTACCCTACCCATTAAATACCCGGGCTAGCTCGATTGTGATATTGAACTACTACATGGACAAAGTTAAATGAGATAAATTTTATGTTTATTATCTCCAAACACAATATTGGCATTCATCATTTCCTGTGTTTTACACTATGAGTCTAGGTCATTCCTTAGCAAAGTTCAGTGCATACTACCCATTGAGAGAGAAAAAAAAATAGATAGATAGATAAAATAGACAGATAAATAGATAGATAGATAGACAGATAGATAAAAAATATATGCATGTAAAAGTGCAAGAGAAATGCAATACATTTTTAACTCCATCTGTTTCTTGCAAAGCTGGACTTTATACTTGTTTAAATCCAACAAAAAAACCCTTTAATCTGCTCATTGTAGTCCTAATCCTCCAATCCTTACAGACTTCAAACTACTGTTAGTTTCAATCAGCTAAGTTATTACTAATAAGAAAGTGGAGAGCGTCCTGTCTACTGTCTGTCTCACATGAACAGTAAGTGTACTTTCTTGTATTTAATTTTTTTGTTGTATATTGTAGTTCAATCAATTTGGCAAAAAATCATGGACTGAAATGAAAGCTTCTAGCTTAAGTGGACACGAATCTGACACAACCTCCTATAAACAGCAGTTAATCCACTGGAGAACTTTGTTCCAGTGGTTTTTTTTCCTCCATAAACAGAGGGTTGTTTTGGATTAAGTGTTGTAAAACAAGCAGGTTAACTCCAACAGATAATCTGCCATGCATATCTTATCTATAAAAATAACCACCTGTATGGGACCCAGTAATAGCTGTCATCCAAAAATCTCCCCATGAAAAACTTACTGCTTTATTGAGACATGTAGAAGTGGGCAAAAAAAGGGAAGAAGCAACTTCTCATGCATGAAATTAAATTTTTCTGCAAGAAATAAATAATGTGTCCTATGTGCAATATCTCAATTTAATTATCTAGTCATAATCAAACCAAACAGGGAAAAATGCTGTAACTTTATATTCTTTACAGATAATTCAGCTTTATAAAGACATTTTACTTAGACTGGGTTAGCTCTTAACAGTGAAATACTGGGGAGTTTACAATTTAATTAAAGAAGAAATCTTGAAAGTAAGTGGGAAATATATAATGCCTTGTAAAGTAGACAATGGTTCCCAAAATATTCATGACACTTTGCAATGCCTTAGCAGTGCCCTATTGGTCATGTTGCCTTTATACCCTTCTTAAAAGGAAAGTATTGGGTTTTTAATGAGAATAATACATTTTGCTTCTGTGGTATCTTCTTCTAACATAATCAACATATTTTACTCCAGATGCAAACAAAAGACCATCTCTAAGGTGTCAATGTCATTTTGTAAGGAAGTAACACTTGAGAGGATGTGGTTTTGATTTTTTTTTTTTTCTGAGACACCTGTGAATTCTGAAATTTGTGTAGTTTGAGAGACAATATACTGAAGATTCTGTATTGAACATTTAATATTAAAACATTAAAGGCAGTGGAAATAATTCATTTACTGCAGTTATGCATTTACTTTGAACATTTTGAATGTCATCTATATATGCTTTCCATATTTGTCCTATGCATAAATTTTGAAGGTTGACATAAAAATACTGGGAGCTTTAGATTATAGACACCGAAAGAGTCCACGTTCTTTATTTTGTAATGTATTTCTTTTTATGTTTTGATCAAGATCTGGAAAGATGAAAACTTAAATATAATCTTATTCTTTTAAAAGAAATTAAAATTTTTCTACATAGCTTAGAAAAATTCCACCAAATCCATATAATTACACAACCAAAAGAGACCTTGTAGATGAAAAAAAGACCATTTCACTTTTTTTAAAAGCCAGCATGGCTCATGAAGCCCACCAAAGATTTAATTCTGTATTAAGGTCAACTTTTGTTGCCTGAATCCTCCCATTGAGTACCTATATATTTTACTGTCGGACTGGTTACTTCACATGAAGTTAAAATTAGATGGTATTTATTGTTGTGTGTTCACAAAGTCTAGTTCAATTAAAAAAAATTCAACATCTCATGATTTTGGAGTTAGTTATCTTATAAATTTTGTAGCAGGAATTCTCCAGGACCACTGAATTAAATATGACAAAGAAGAATACATATGGGAAAGAAAAAAAAGACCTGCCAGAACAAAGCCAGATAAGAAGAGCAGGTATTTCAGGATTAAGGAAGACCCACAACACTGTACATGAAGAGATGGTTCTTTTGTGACATACAAAGTATACAAAATAATAATGTCTTGGAATGACTGCAAACTTGATAGTCTTATGTATCACAGGAACAGGAGATCTGTAGTAACTTCAAAGCCTCTTTTAGAATATTACATAGGAAAAAATCAGAAAGTTTATTCGTTCCAGGAGCACATTCTGGAAAATATACAGGGGAAGCTGATCTGTACAAAGCTCTGTGATGACCTATAATATTTTCAATATTGAGAACATGTGAGAATTCTAATAAGGACAGTATTCAGTGGGGTGAGCCTGGGTGAAGATGTATAGAATATAATATGTGAAAGTATTGAAGTATCTCACACAGCAAAACGCGAATCTCTTTAAAAGGCTGTAGGAACTGAATGAATGCTGGCATTAATCTAAATTCTCTTACTCTAAAAATATCTAGGAGATATTAACTTTGGTTCTGATATATAGGACAGCTGATAATGGTCTGGCATTATCAAGATTTTTACCATGGGTATTTTATTGCTTAATTGCCAACCAAAGTCATTTTATAACCCACAGTGCAGTATTCGGTTCTTACCACTGTTAGAAATACACTTGATTCTGGTGTATTCCCTGTGCTGTGTTCCTATATTCTCATTTAGATTTATTTTTCCACAGGATGATACCCAGTGATAAGTTACTGCACAGTCACATACTAGCCCTACTAAATTTTTATTGCTCTTTATGCCTGTCTTCTGCCAACAAATAATACTCAAAGGTCTGGCAATAGCAACCATCATCTTCGTATTTCTAAAACAATGATGACTCCTTCGTGGTTATATGAGAAATGCAGTTTGTACCTGCTTCCAGTATGTTAATATTTTTCACTGCTACCATGTTAGCTTTGTCATTTGTTTACTGCTATATAAAGAATCATTTCATCAAGGTATGGCCTTCAACATGAAGACAGTTTGACAGTGAAGTTGTGGGTTCTGAAAAAAGTCACTATTAATTTTGATTTCTTTACAGTAACCAATAAACCATCAGGTGTTAAACAGATATAAGAAACTCATCCAATGAGTTGGTAATAACAAAGCTTTCCTCATAATAATTCTACTTTTGGGATGCTATTTTATTTCTGTGTTTTAGCTTAATGACTGCATAATATAAAGTACTTGAACACCAGTCCTAAAGAATACCAGCAAGCAATGGTGTCTGGATCCCTTCCATTTATTTGCAAGAATCCCACTCTTCTAGTTTCTCTTGATAGAAATAAATATCTACTACCATTTTGGAAACAATACTTATCCTTCTAAAAATGCCCTTGGGAAAAAAACACTCAAAACCATGATAGAGAAAACATTTTTTGGCTTTCAGCCTGGAGGTAGGTCTGCCTACAATTTCTCCTTATAAGATTCCCAGAAGGGAAAAAAAAAAGCTTTCAGGGTCCAGAAAGTGAGGTCTCATTAGACAATAAACTAAGATCGCTAACTTATTTTAAGCAGAGAAATCTCCAGGTCTTGTTTCAATTGCCTAAAGGCAGCTAAGCAATTTGAGCATACCCAAGGTTTCTTGGTTGATTTCAGATGTTCTGGGGCATTCTACCTAGGCCCCCTCCTGTTGTTCTAGGAGGCTGTGTATCCTGGAGGCCTTGTGAGTTCTTAAATATGGAATCTCAAACAGAACTAAAGACTGATGCCAGCTGAATTATGCCTGAATAACAAAATAAAAGAAGTAGCATTTTCTCCCCGCAGACACATCCTTTTCAAACACGTCTTTGTTCCAGTACAAGTGTCTGCCATCCTAGTGATTTTCCTAGGCATAACATGTTTTTCAGTGCCCTGACAAGTCCCCAGGAAGGCTCTTTGAAACAGCTTGAGTCCTGTATGGCCAATCTCTGCTAGGGCTGCCCAAGGCCACTGCTCATCTCAAGTTTCTCAGCTTCTGCATGAGCTCTGAATTCCTAGATCTTCCTAGAATGAGTCCGCATGCTATTTACCCATACTTCCGCAAGCATCTTTGACTGAAGAAGCTGACTTGCATGGGAAGAAACAAAGCTCCATTCATTTGGATCCGCTGTTTTTCAATTAATATCATATTCAAATTTCAAAGGAACCTATCATATACGCTTCCTCTCACTTTTTCCCTTTTCTGCTTTGCAGAACATACAGCTTCCAGAAAAAGCTCATTATAGATTGAGAGGTACTGGGATGCTGCAGTGGTGAACTGAAAACGTAGGGAAGCTGAAGCTGGTTGCAATATTGTTGAGATATTAGTAAATCAATGGTGTCTGTATCCAGCAGCAGAAGAGGAGGCATCCATACTGATCAACATCAGACAGCTTTAGAAAAAGAGATTATGAAGCTGGAAGAGATGTAATTCCTGAACTAAGAGCAAGGACTTGCATTTGAGTAATTCATTTTGAAAGGAAGATTTTGCCTGGCAAAGCAGTCCCAATTATTTTATGTGATACAAAGTGAGAGCTAATTAGATGCCCAAATTATTTATACAAATTAAGCAAAAGCCAAAACTCTGAAAGGGGTAATTAAATTTATTTGAAATTAGTATTTCATTGAAGAGGCCTGGAGACTTGCCAACAGCAGGATGCCTCCCTCAGAAAGCCTGTTCTGCACTATTCTGTGAATCTGATGGATGCTGAAATGCTTCAGAAGGTACAAGTTTCTTAGAGAAAAATATATCAAAACAGCAAGGACTCACTGTTTGAATAGTATTTTCTATATTTGTTCAACTAGCAACAAACGCTATTAAGGAATTATGGAAAGGGGAAAAAAAAGTAACTGAAGAAACAAGATGAAAAAATTCACCTCTTTCTCAACAGAGGTTTAATTTTAAAATGGGTAAAGACACCTTTTTAATGCTACAGCTATACTGAGGCCTAGATAGAGTGGTGCTAGACAGTGTTAGTGGCCTAGACAGTGCTTCTCTTCAGGGATGTATCTTATAGCTCAAAATGGAGCTACTTATCCAAAATGTTTGCAGTAACAATTCTGATCAGCTCTCATGCTCGTGCAGAAGCATCCAGTGTGGGTTATGTTCACATTCAGACCAAGACAAACACCAGCCAGCTTTGTGACTCCAAGTCTTGTCACTGCAGCAATGTGAAATAATTCTGGAATTTTCCAGAGAAATGAGCACTTAACTGTTTCATGACTTCATAAAATGCTACCTTTTTAAATTAGAAAGTAATCAGTGGTTTTTGAATTCAAGAATCTGGGGACTCAAGATAACATAAAAAAAATATTAATTGTCTCAATATTAAATTTCTAAGAATACATTTATTACTGAAATGAGAAAGTGTGAAAATTGATTTTCACCATTTTGTGTGGAACAAATAAAGCAAAGGAACCTTTTCCTTCAGACTTGGGATTCCATAAGAGAAAAAGTAGTACTTTTGAAAAATCAGAAACTATTTATTTCATTCTAACAGAAGCTAGAATATCTTCACCTTGTGGATAAAATCAAAACACAATTTCCCCCAAGTACTGGGTTTTACCAGTGCCTAAATGTTGAGACATGTTCAAAATTAGGAATTTCTATACTGAGTTTACCTAAGGTACTTGTTGTGGTTTAGGAATGGTAGTCAATAATTTAAAAAGTTCCTACTGACACTCTCCAAACCACCTTGCCATTTGCTCCCTCCTCTTCCTCTCTCCCTTCTTCCTGCAGCAGGATGAAGAGGAGAATTGAAGGCACAAAATATCATGTTTTAAGATAAGAAAAATTTTCTGGAATTTTCCCTGTGGTTCCCAGTGCCACCCAAGCTCTCCCTCCAGCTAGGAGTCAGCTCCATACTTACTTGATAAGAAGGAAACCCTTCTCCACAAAGAGACTTCCTTCCCCACACCATCAGCAGTGATGTAATATATACTGTTTCCCCAGTTTGTATCATGGTTAAATCCTAGAAATCCCACTGCATGACTTTCTCAAATCCTTTGTTCAAAGTCAGAGCAAGAAAAAGTCAGTTCTTGCTCCATTTCCTTTGTATTTCATTATTGACTATAGTACCCCTATGCAGTGGATCTCTTATAAATCTGTAAAACCTTTCATGGAATCTTGGACTATGCAATCCAAAGAGATAATCTGTAGGTTATTTTTGAATGAAGAATAAAATTTACCTAACTTCTGGAAATCATCCCAAATCCACTGAATATTATTCCATATTTAGATAAGGAAGCTTTTTCTTTTCCCCTGAAAAATCAAAAGAAATAACTATGAATAGGATAAGGCTATGTTTGTAAATAGCTTATTTTTACCTTTGTAAGCATTTTACTCACCACTGAAAATGTATTTATGAATATGTACACGCACATCTTTGTATGTGTGAGCCATATTTTTAGGCCATGCGTTCTTTCTTTTTCTACATTTTATTATGCTGCTCTTTGAAGCAGTAAAATTAGTTATGGTACTCTTATTGATGTTGATTACAGGGATGTCTGATTTCATTTAGTGTTCATATTGCACAATAAGTGTCTTTTATAACCACCTTACTTTCACAGATGATTTGTCCCACTGTAAAATCATTAAGGACATTCATTAGAATTTGTCACTCTGTTCCAGCAAACTAAGACTTTTCAAAATAAAGGTTCAATTGTTTGCATTTAATTTCAGTCATGTTTTCTTTTGGGCTTTAAGCCATTTTGTATTTAACATACTGCTAAGTCACTCTGGCATTGCTTAGCATTGTAAGAAGTCTTTCATTACTATTCCTGGCTGCTGATCAGAATAAGATTTAGGACTACCTTGTATTTTAGTATCTTCAATGCCACAACCTCTTCCTCTTAGTTTGTAAATAATTCACTGGAGTTTGTTTTCTAGGTGTAGGGGAACCCTTAAGCAAATCTATTTGTTCATGACTGAGAAGATGCATTAGAGTACTGAGGTCCTTCAGATCTCATTGACCCAGTTTTCGGCTAAATGGGATATAGTGGGTGAAAAACTGTATGAAGTTGAAAACTCAGAGGATAATGGTCAATGGATTAATCTGGCAATCAGCTAAAAAGAATTTTTTCTTGGGAGTTGATGTAAGGCCTCATCAATGATCTCGATGATGGAATATAATGGAACCTCAAATACCTCACAGATGACAGATGAAACCAGGGAAGGAGGTAATATGATAGAAAGGTGATGCCATTCGCTGTAACTTCAAAAAGTTCGAGGAACAGACTGAAAATACTGTTGAAGGTCAAGCAAGACAAATGCAAATCCCACAGCTGAACTGAAATACCTCCACAGTACTGCATAGGAACTACATACTGCATAGTATGCATAGTACTACATAGGAACTGACTGTATAGAAAGCAGAAGGATACTGGAGAATTCCAGAGGACAACATCTTAAACACAAATCAGCAGTGCACCTCTGAGGTATTATTAATTATATTTCCACTAAATCTGGAATCTGTGGTATTATTAACTATATTTCCACCAAATCTTATAAGACACCAGCCACCCATGTTAGATTGGACACTTAATGTTAGGTGCCTACAGATTAGAGCATTTACTTTTGAGCAGACCACTTGGTGTCCCCCACCATAGGTCTTTTTATAGACTTGGAAGGGAGCACTCCGGGGGAACAATTCGCCTCACCTAAACTAGATTTCAAAAATCTAGATCTCAACTCTGCCTTTTTCATCTACTACTTCAAAATACATCTCAGAGCTGCTTATTTATATCTATTCATTAATGAAAGAGCTAATAGGATTAAATGATGTAGACATTAGTAATAAAGTAAGATGAAATATGTCTAGGGGTTTTTTTATTCAGTTGCAAGCCATGGAAGTAGCACTCACTGAAAGTATTAAGTAAGTGAAAGAAAACATCTTTTCCCCATGCTGCATCAGGCACATGCGCCTTTCTAAAGGATGTTTCTGCTGTTAGGAATAACCTGAAGCAATTATACAAATTTTCCTTTACTGGCAGCAAGAATTAAAATGTGATTCTTCCTGGAAGTGGCTGAAGGGCACAGCTACAAGCCAACAGATGGCAACTTCAGTTCCTCTCCCATTCCCTTACCAGAGTACAGTAGTAGCTGTAATCTGTACTACTGTACCAGAGTACAGGAACTAGTTGTATTTACTGTGTAAAAAGAACCAGAAACTATCAGTGAAAAAAGAAGCACTAGAAACCCTAGAGATGATAAATGTAAAAAATGGAAGAGCAGAGATCAAAAGGCACATATGTCAGGCAAATAAACTTTATCAATTCAAGGGAAAAACTCTTGGTCCAGAAAACTCTGCATTCAAAGCAATCTATAGACTTGAGAAGAGTTTAGATGGGAGACAAAACAAGCAATGTTTCCTGTAAAAACATCTCACATAAGTCACTCAACAATGGAGACATGTTGCGCTTACTGTTTAGCAGACAATTAAACAATATCTTCCTCTTTAAAAAACTGTAAAATCTAATGTCAGAACACACAGAGGAGATGGCTTTTGAGAAAAAAATATATTCTGAGAAAGGAAACTCAAGAGGAAGAGTATTTTTAAGCACATGACATATCTTTTTATACTCATACTAACACAATAAAGTACCTTCAGGCTCTAGAAACCTGTTCCTGCTAGTACACAACAGGAGTTTGCCTGGCTCACACTGACTCACTGTACTGCTGACAAAACATCCATATGCTCGTTTGTACATGGAATGCTGTGTTAGATTTGGCAGGGACATTGTTGCTCGTTGTCCCTGCAGTGGTGAGTTCTGCCCTGACAGTGTTTCTCAATGTTTATGCCACCCTATTCTGTCTTAAATATGCAATGCTATTATTTTCTTCCTGCTTTTCTAGTCCACTAGTAAGTGGAAGAAGCCTTTGACTTTGTGTCAGATACTACTTTTCATCAGTGTTTGCATTTGATCAAAAAAAATAAGAATGAATGTACTCATCTGCAGTGCGCTGGAAGACTAAAGCACTAATTAATCATAGGACAAGTACAGCAGGATTTATCAATAGCTAACTGGAGTGTTCAGCTAACTAGGGTGTCTAGGTTGAATAAAGCTACCCAGCTTCTGGGTACACACAAGACCACAAGGATTGCAACACTTCTTTTCTTTCTTCATGGTCTATATCTTCATATAACATCTGAAAATCGACTAATTGCTTTTAGGGTGTAAATTTGATGTATATTAGTATTTTTATGACATAAGTATTTTAGGGTTGTTATGTTAGAGTATTATATATATACATGTTTTTTCTTATTCACCACACAGATCCACCATTACTGTCAACATCTCTTTTGCCTGAATTTTACTGAATCCCCTCCATCCAAAGCGTCACTTTCAAAATATCTCAAATGAACTTCATTTACTTTCTGTTCATTTTCATCAGAGTTACTCCAAACTATTTTTGCCCTTTAAATTTGAATGAAAGTAAGACCTTTCTTCATTGCTGATTCATGAAAACTTGCAGCAGGGATGAGATTGTTTTAGTCAATTGAGTCCTGATAAATTGAGCACTTCAGTTTTTCATTATTCACACATTTATCCTGAAAATCTTTTGTACTGCATCTTTACACAACTAATTTACAATAACAGTGAAGTGAGTGAGTTCAGAAAAGTTCCCTTAAATGAACTGGTCTATAATAATTAATAGAATAAAACAGATGGAACCAGGATATTTATATAAGAATTGCTCAAGCATATCAATTGACCAAAGGTATAAATTCATTCATTTTTAGTCCATAAAATATAATGCAGGCATGTAATCCTGCAAAGGAATTCTATAGATTGACTTCTTATAGTTTTGTAATTTGCAATATAATTCTATAAGGCTATTTCGCTATGAAAGCCTTCCACCTTCTATTTTTACTTTGTTTTTTTTTTTTTTAACTTAGGACATTCTTCATATGAGTGAATTATATATACTTTTAGAATGGCAATGTCAACTGATATTAGGAACAGCCACTTTGTCTAGTCCCGGTGTCTCTGGCTGATGGATGTGGCTGCCACTTTCCCCTCTTCCCTTTGTGATGTCCACAACCAGCAGCAATGCTGAGCACATACCCCAGAGACACAGTCACAGACACCTGTGCACAGTCATGGACACAAATGACAGGGACTCGCAGGACACAGACATGTCCTGTCACGCAGAGGAACACAGATACAGTGTGGCCACAGAGCAGGTGCTGCCCCCATGTTCAAGACTCACACCACACACAGGCACACAGGGACGCATCCCCTCCTCCTCTTGGGCTGGCAGAGGCAGAAAGTCACTAGTGCAGCACACACCCCACACTGCCCAGGCTCAAAGCACACATTCATGAGTTCTCCCAGCCCGGGCATGCTCCCTGTGCCTGCCCAGCACTGCTATGAGGATTCCAGCCCCCCTTACCTGCCTGCTGGGTGCTCGCTGGACACACACAGCACTCACACATTCATGTTACAGGCACCCAACGCTCACAGGTTCCTCTGAATATCAGCATGGATCCTCTTCCCTGACACCTCTGCCTGAACAAGGGGCACCCTACTCACTTGGCTTTTAAAACTGGGGTGATCCTTTTACATGTGAATGGCCCATTTTATACCCTTTTCTGTTTACCTCTTCTTTGTTCCTCCCTCATCTGCTTCCTCTGCATAGCTGCCCCCCACCTGTTATAGTCCCACTGACCGCCTCCAATACCCAGGACCCTCAGGGCTGAATTCTTGTCAATTGCAAAACCCCAGTTTGCCTGCAGCTTCTCGATAGCTCATCAGATACTGTGGCTGACCAAGTCTGGGTTTTATCTTTGTCTGCATTATGCTCAACTGTCAGGTTTGTGTATTTTTTCCTGCTTCCCCTCTTTTCCTTATTTTCCCATTTGACAATACCTCTGATCAGATAAGTGTGCTGGAAGAAGCACTCTCACACTCCCAGAGATCCTCATCAATTAGTGTGACTGACCAAGTCTGACTTCCTCCCTTTTCATTTGCCAGTCATGTTTGTACCTCTGTATGTGCTTCTTTATGTCTTCCTCCTTTTATTGTTATCTCCTTTTACACTGAAAAGTGCTTGGCCAGACACCTTAAAGGAGTTGATGTTTCCTCTTTCCACACACCCCATACAGGCAATAGCTGAACAAATGTACCTTTAGCCTTATAACAGCAGGACCATTGCTGTGGTCATATAAACCAGAGATATGGTGAAGGCAGCTCTGTGATACCTATTGTTAAAGTAGCTTATGTAGTTGAAAAATCAGAAAATTTCCAAAGCAATTCTTCTTACTGAATGAAAATCAACCATGTCCCAGTAATATATGTGTATTTCCCAATGTATTATCACAGTGTCAACAAGAGATTTTCCCTTTCAAAAATAATAATCAAAATTTGTTTATTCTATAGTTTTATATATCCATGCTCTAGAATAGACTGACTGTCTCCAAGAAAACAGCATAGGGGAAAACAAGGATCCCTATTAAACAGAAATAATTCCTATGAGCAAACATGAAAAGAATTAATGTGTCTGAAATGTGTTGGTCTCAGTTTTTGCATCAGTGATATATATATATATATATATATACTGCCCCAGCCAGCTGCCCAAAGTACCTCTACAGTTAATGTGCAGTAATAGGTTTCTTCAGAATAAATTGAGATATTTCATTTCACCCTAAAGTGGTCGTAGGAAATAGGTCAGGTAGAGCACTTTGCAGTTCTTGTCATTCTCTAGTGGCTCTAATACTGTTTTTAACTGATTGATTCAAATGTAGACCTTTACAACTGCAGGCACTTTTTAGAACGTTCCCAAAACTAAAGGCAGAATATATTTTAAAAACATATAGCTTTGTTGAATATATTTTAAAAACATATAGCTTCTGAGCTCTGATTTTTTTAAGAATCTTTAAAAGACAAACATAAGAACTGGAAGTGAAGTATTTAGAAATGAAACCCAGAAACTTCTTAAATAAACTGGCTGTGATAAGTGGAGGTAACTGAGGCAATATTAAAGATACGCTTGGAAATCAATTTCCAGTTTCCATGTCAGTGTAAACATAATTTCTGGGCCAAGGTTTTAAAAGTGTGAGAATCTTGTTTTTCAAGAGATAATTCCCAATTCAAAGGCCTTCTCAAAGATACAGAAACTAGAAAGCCTATGCAAGTCCTAAAGTAAATCCTAGAAGCTCTATAAGAATTTATGGCATATAGGAGAGACACTGCATTACTAATTTCTTGATGCAAACTTCTAAATAATAGACTTCTTCTTTGTTTATTTGTTTTTATTTCAAACTTTTTTAGCAATATTCATTATACGCTCCAGTACAGAATATATGATAAGGTCTTTTATAACCTTAATCTGAAAAAAGCCAAACAAAACACAAACCATGCATACTCAGTTTTTTATATTAGTATGTCTTTGCATTATCCGAATTTGATGCTGTATTTGCTGAACTGGATGTAATTGCTACATGCATCTAATAAAAAATCTTATTGGAGATTTAAATGCCATGTTTCTATTCACCTTCACTAGAATTTTATCATCTATATATTTGAAAAAATTTGTATATGTAGTACTGTATTGCAAATTATATTTATAGCAATAATATATATAGAGAGAGAGAGAGAAAAGCTTCTGCAGTTCATGTCCTAAAATAATATTGAATACGTTTGAGCATGGAAATATATTTATTGGTGTCATTTTGGCTTATAACAGAAATGTAAAGTGAGTAGGGGAAAGTATCAGTTGTCAAAATCTTTCTGAAGGGAAGCCAAATACACAGCACATCTCTGTAGATGACTTCACCAAGGGCAGAGTGTCTCTTTGGAGGATTGGGTTCAGGGTGTTGTCATTACTGTCATGGAATTTAGTCAGAAGGAAGCCACTAGCTCTATACTCTGGGGGTCAGTACTGGGTCCAGTCCTGTTCATCAGAGTCACAGGGCAAAGCGGACCCTCAAAAAGTTTTCCAGCGAGACAAAACTTGTAGGAGTGGTTTAATATACCAGAGGATCAAGCTGCCACAGAGAGGGACCTTGTCAGCCTGAAGAAATAGTCTGACAGGAACCTTGTGGAGTTGCATAAGGGGTAGCGCAAAGTGCTGCACATGTGTAGTAACAACCTCACTCACCAGTACATGGTTGGACCAGCCAGATGGAAAGCAGCCTTTCAGAAAAGGTTCTGGCTGTCCTGATGGGCAACAAATTTTACATGAGCCAATGATGTGCCTTCGACAGAAGGAATGCCAATTATATCCCCGGATGCATTAGGAGGAGTGCTGTTGTCAATACTTAGTGAATGTTCATTGGGAACTGAAACATGTGATTAAGAGCCCATATATGCCCTTGACAATTTTACACTACCCATTTCAGCAGTTTTTCTTATTGAAAAGCACTACTTGAAACGTGAAAAAATATGTCTGGAGTGACCATCTCCAGTGCATAATTCAACTAAATAATGCCCCCGGTAAAAACTGCTCTGTTCCCTAGAGCAGAGACAATAAGGAAGGACATTTAATTGCTGAATTAGCATGGGGACATTATCTGTCTCTCTGTAAATAACTTGGAGGTAACTTGGAAGTACTAGAGTGGGATCTATATAACTATACCTTGGGAAACTCACAAGCTTTGATGTCGTCAGAAACACAGAAATATATGTGCATCTAGACTCACCTATCCATACCATATATTAAGAAGAACATATTTTTAGGATTCTGCTATAGTGACATGCATCAGTTTGTTCCATAAAGAGCAAAACCCAATCAGCTGTTTACCCACTCTGTGAAATCCAGGGTGTCTGCCACCATGATATTTTCTGAAAAATCCCTTCACCAGTATTTCTTCTCCTGGGAAGCTTCAGCTTCTCCCTGTTTTCCTGCTTTGGAATGTGATTTGGAGATTGTTTATCCAAACATGTGAATTGTTTTTAATTAATGGCCAATCACCATCAGCTGTGTCAGACTCTGAGGAGTCAGTCACAAGCTTTCATTTTCATTCTTGTTAGCTTTCTGAAGCATCCTTTCTCTTTCTGTAGTATAGTTTTAATATACCATTTTTTAATATAATATAATATCATAAGATAATAAATCAGCTCTCTAAGAACAAGGAGTCAGATTTTCATCTCTCACCTCCTCCTGGGGACTCCAGCAAACACCACAGGTGTCAACTTAAAGACCTGATGTTATTCCCTGGAAGATTATTCTGTTATAAGATTAGTCCCACTGATGGAGTGTGTGCAGCCAAACCTGACTCCAAACAGCTTATCCCAAAAGTAGGTGTTTAATATATGCGTGCAATATGATACAAAATGTGTCAGTACCATTAACAGGATATGCAAAAATGAAATGTCTTAAAGTGATTAAAATGCAACTGTAAAACATCCTGGATGAGGTAAAGTACAGTAATTTAATACAATCCCAGTTCCAGAGAGAAAAGCTATGGAACACGCTACAAAAAAGACAGCTTACTAGCTTAATGAAAATGTGAATAATAAGATAAAAGTAATTAAGTAGGAGCTCAGTAAGACAATTCCCATGCTTGAGACATCACTAGCAGAGTCTAAAAACTTCTACATTTTCTTCTTGTTGAATCCAAAATGCTTGTGAAAACATGGTGCCTGAGGTATAATATTCATGTTCAGTAACCTTTGGGATTAAAATGTTTTCTTTAGAGATCCTTGAAAACTGATGCACTAAAGAAATGGGAAGACCTTTCGTACACTGCTAAACACAATCTTAGTAGTAGTTTTACCATAAAAGTTACAGCATTGATCCAGCTATTGTGCCTCAATTCACAGTTTAAAGTTATCAGACAATAGCATATAAACTTTCTCAGCCAAAGTAGGAAAGGTGTTATTGCGTAAGATTCAGCAAAAGGCTCAGTGAAACAGTTATATCTTCATATACTTTGTTGAATCAGAGCTTAACTTGCTTTTTTAGCACTGAATTTGGGCCTTTTAATTATTAGATATTTTATCAAAGCTAAAATTCTTATTTTTCCTTCATAGTGTCTTCTATTGTGTTTCTTTCTAACACATGCTTTTAAGATATTATTTGTCCTTTTTGCCTCTTTATCTCTAGTTTCCTCATTTCCTTTATTTAGTCTAAATTTATCTGTAAGACCTCACAGGCTTTAAACACATAAATGAACTAATGGTGAGCCTGAACTATGATGGAACCAAAGCATCTTTTCCAATGTTAAAAGCTCGCCTCACTTAATTTAGACTATAGGCACATACTGTCTACATGCTGGATGGATTCCTTACACCACTTTTCTACAAGGAGGACCTAAAGCTCTGCTCACCTGTCCCCACTTCAATGCCTGCTGCCATCTGGTACCACTCAGTACCCAGGGCATGCACATGGAGATGACAGTCACATACTGGATGGGATCTCTTGGAAACGTGCTGTGCTGCAATGGCAGCTGGAGGCCAGGCTGGACACACTGACATGGTGTTAGACATGTTTATGTGGGCAAATGAATTGAGCTACCTGGCTTGCAGACAGACATCCGTACCATAAATACCTGAATTTCACTGAGCTGAAGTAAATTATATTCAAAAGGCATGACTCTTCTCCAAGACTTTATGAAGAGTGATTTGTAACCTGTGGAATATATCAGGCAAGTGCTTTCAAATGTATGTTGAGTATCAATCAATGGATCTCTTTGTCAGGCTTTTTTAACATTTCTGTTTCATTCTAAAAATCCTCAGCTCATATACAGATGATCCCATCCCAGTTGTCATAAAACACACTGTGGCTTGTTTTCTTCCTTGTATAGAATTTTACCTATTATCTTCTTTTTCACTTTCCCTTCCTCTTCACATTCTATTCTCTTATCTCCCCTTCCTTCCTCCTTTCCTTTCTGTTCCTTTGTCAGATGTCTCCATCTGCCTGTTTCCAGAAGAGAACTATATAGACTATTACATGCCTCAAGGGATAATAGAAAATTAGGATTTTGTCTGTATACTTTGTTGGTGATGTTGTTGTTGCTATTATTATTATTACTATTATTACTACTACCACTATTACGATTATGAAAAAAGGACTAAAGAAACAAGCAAAATAATGGCGTGTGGGGTTTTTTTTTCCTGCCAAAAATTAAGTAGTTTACAGCAAGTCAACAAAATGGCATCTCATTGCTCACATTTTTCAGCTTTGTGAAAATTTTGGTTAAAAATAAAACTCATCAGCCCCTGGAACAAGATGCCACTAAATGTGCCCAGACAATTGAACAGAGCCAATATGAAAGCAAGAGACCACTGGCCAGCAGAGTGAGCCTTCCAGGTTCATGAAAGGAATGAAAGAATGAAAGAAAACATCAAGTGACATGAGGGTACAGCACAATTGATAAATTCCATATAACCCTTTGGTCAACAGATGTCTGTGGCCGCAACCTCGGCTTTTGAAGAGCAGTATAGCTCCATGGCAGACTGGAGCTGTACTGATTGAATTCAGATCAGAACTCAGTCCAATTATCTCTGTATACAATGAGTCATTTGCACAGCTGATCTCTGGGAATTCCTGTCACAGCATGTCTATGGATAATGTTTCATTGGAGTTCAATATGGAGCAACTCTGAGCCCTAGCTGAAGATCTTGACCAAATACAGAGAGAAATACAATACAGATCATGATTTACTGCAGTTGACTAAAATCACTCTTAACAACCTTTGCTGATGCTGACAGGTCTGAGATTTGATAATGTAGTTGCAGGATTTTTTGAAGCTGTGAACTCTAAACAAACTAGCAAACTCAGACATGCAAAGGGTATCATCAAAGCAAGCAGTGGAAGGAATCCAAAGATCTGTTAAAGTACAAAGACAATTCCAGATCAGAAGGATTCCAGTCTTGTTTGGATTAAGATGTAATTTTAAATTATGGGTGATATTATTATGTATTAGTACTGTGCAATTCAAAGCTAGGAGGACTTTAGAACATCACTTGCAGAGATCATCACAGTCAAATTCATTGCATCATGGTCTGAATTATGATACCTCCATTATTCTTGCTGTCTACACAATGGTTAAAATTAAAATCTGCCCTAATAAAAGGCTCTTTATCATACTGTACATAGGGGTTCGTTGTTTTTTTCTTTCTATAGAAAATACAGATTTCTTTAATTCATATTTATAATACAAGGAGTGAAAGAATTAAAATTTTATTAAATTTTATTTTCCTTAAACTTAAATAATCAAATACACAAGACATAACTGGAATTTTTTCTAGCATAAAAATGTGAAATGCAGATATATCTGCAAATCACCAATTCATTTGGCCAAGCATATTTCATTTATCTGACATTTTCCAAGTTTCATATACATAAAATAGATTTGCTTGGGATTTAGTATTGAAAGTTAGCCATGTTTACCATAAAATTTGACAGAATTGTATCTAAAAGTAAGAGTTGTGGTTGCCCTAACCCTGGCAGTGTTCAAAGCCTGGTTGGATAAGGCCTTGGATAACCTGGTGTCTTGGTTTATTAAGTGGAAGGTGGAAGTTGTCCCTGTACATGGCAGTGGGGATTGGGATTAGATGGCCTTTAAGGTCCATTCCAGACCCTTAACATTTTCTGATTCTATGACTCTATGAATACATAAGATATTGATTACTTGGACAGTGTGACAATTTTACCTTTTTTTCACGTGCATGCAATAAGTATTAAATCAACCACCTCTAATAGAGAAGCCAGTGATCTTTATAGTATTTTCAGCTGAAAAGAAAGTTTCTTCTGGAAGACAATAGAAGTGGAACTCACTAATTTAGCACAGCCATTTCTATTTAGAATAACTGATGGAATTCCTAAAATAATTATCATAGATTCACCACTCTTGTTATCTAGTTGAGTCAGAAAGCTTGTGTGTATGAGGCCACATTTGCCTGCAGACACGCTTGGGCCCCTCTATATGCCAAATGTGCCACTTGCCTACTGCAGTGCAGGGAAATCCTCCAGCAGCTCCAGTTTTCTTCCAGGACAGCCTCTTAACAGATGTCATCTTGTCATTGTCAGTGGCTCGCCATCCCAGAGAGCCGTAAGGATCCATGCAGGGACTGACGCTTCTCTTTCTCTTCCTGAGACATCTAACAACACTAGCCAATAACAACCTCTTCCCTTTCACAGACAATTCCACCTTATGTCAGCGGGTTTCTTCCAAGTCACATCAGGCCTATTCTGCTGCAAGTGCACCAAAAGGACTTATGCTGTTTGACAGCTAAGCCATACACCAGCTAATCGCCATCAGTGAAAGCAAAATACAGGAAAAAACTCCTTTCGTTTCTGGTGCTGCTTCTGGTCATCCCATTCAGCAGTGTGAGCTGTTTTTTTAGCATTCTGTCAGCCCTGTGAAGATCAGTTTAGAAATTAGAGTAGACACAGCTAGCAAATAGCTTTGAATCACTTTGAGTGTAATTAAGCGTGTAGCATAGCTGAGGGCTTTATTTGATCCAGACTGGTCATTTTATTACTAATGTACTCTGCAGAAAGTTCCTATATCCTTACTGTAGTGGCTTTCTACAACACTGACTGAATACTCATGCTCCGTGCATTTTATTTAAAAATAAATGAAAACAATTAATTTTGATTTGTTGTAACAGTTGCAAAGGGTATACATTAAGGTTTGCTCTCGCGCAGTATTTGCATGTAGCTGTACCAAAACCTTCCACTGAACACAGCAGAACTTGCTGTTGTATCTCATCCCTGAGGTGGAACAGACACATTAATGCTGTAGTAAATATGATGAATCACAGTTCAGTCATCCTAAAAGAGTCTAGAGGATGGATCTAAAGACTCCACAGATCATTCTTCTGTTCAGAGGAACTAAAGCAGCCATGCATGAGACCTTTCTCAAGGCAGTGATAAAATATAATTTCTCTCTTAAACTCCTGGATCTTGCCCAACCTATTCAGATAGATGTACCTGTGAGTTTAACACTGCATGAGTATAATGAGCATGTGTCACATGCTCATTAATACATCCTGTATTACTAAAAAAAGTTAATTATTTTTTATTATTTAAAAAAGAAATAATAATTTTTACTTAAGTTCATCATATCAAGATTCAGTTCCTTCCTTTTACAATAAGATTTTTCATAGAAAAAAATGCTGATTTGAAATTTATTGTCTTGATCTTTACAGAAAGTCTCTTATTTAATCAAGTTCTGAATAAGTTACCTTTGCAAGAAAATGAAGGAAATGTAAGAGTTTAAAATTAGACTCAGAGAAGATTTCTTATTATTATTCCTAATCCACCAAACCTCAGATTATGACATAATGATATTAACTTGTTTCACCTTATAAAAATGCTTTCTCAGGTAAATGAGAAATGCAATTTCTGGTACTGTTTCTGCTCAGTTAAGCTGGGTCAAAAACAACACTATGCAGGTCACTGTATCAAAGCCAGTGCAAGCATTGCGTAGTAAAACAAGTCATCTTGAAAACTTGCCAGATGGCACTAATAGCTATTTGTGAATTGCTACAGTAATTCAGTCTCTTAAAACAAAAGTCCTTTCTAGTGAGAGAAAAAAAAAATGCGGGCACAGAGACAATTGATTTGTTATGTTTTACTGTCTAAGTGAAAGATTTAGGTCACTTAAGCTTTCCCATCTAAGAGTAAGTTACATGTCTATGTTGTCATAGATCCAGAGCAAGAAAGACTTTTCAAAGGGTGGTTAAAAGAGGAGATCTTAGTTAACCCTCTGCAGACTTCTTATTTCAACTGATTGCTGATTTTGTTGCCCACACATAATGACACAGTACCATTGAATATACCCAAATATAGCTCATGAGACCCAGAATGTCCGGAAAACTCCTGATCATCTCAACAGCAGCTGATAGCCCAGAAGGGAAACTTAAGAAAACTCAGTTGACTTTATATGTCAATATTTAGCAATTAAAACAAGATTCAGACTGTCCTTGACTGTAAGAAGCAATATCTAGTTGCATTTGGTACTTAATACCATGGTTTAATGATGGTGGACTTGGCATTCATTGTTAGGTTAATGGCTGGACTCAATCTTAGAAGTGTCTTCCAACCTAAATGATTCTATGATTCCAGAAAGGCATTTTAGACACTAAATTATGCATATTAACCTGCTCAGTGCACTGCGAATACACACCTTTGCCTTTAAACATCTGCATCTGTAGCCTGTTAGGTGAAATTAATCTGACCTGATCTAAGTTGTAAATTATGCATCAAACTGAATCACATGCAAAATATTGTCATGGTTTAACTCCAGCCAGCAGCTAAGTACCAGAAGAAGAGTAGACAAAACTAGAAGGAGAATAGACAAAAAAAGTAAAACCACAGTTCCTGCTGGGGAGTTAAGGCAGTATTTCATTATTCATCCAGTCTTTCAACTCTTCAGAATATTCTCTACAAGGATACCTTTTACAGTAGACATGAATATAGTTTAGAGGCAAATTAAGATATCCATGTGCATTCAACATGTGAGATGTAAATTCCCTGCATAAGGAAAGGAAATATGACTTGAGTCATGCACTAAAATGCAGGGATCTTGAGCTGAGATCTGCTGAGGCATCTGAGAAATGCACAAAAGTGATGACTGATCACAAGATGCGCAGAATCTCTGTATATAGGTATAAGACCCCTATATAAGGCTGGCATTGAGGTTTCAGAATTCTTGGAGCAGCAACTGGAGATCAGAAGGGAGAGTAAAGGGTGTTTCAAAGTGCAGTAAGTGTCCTTTTATTCAGATAAGCAAATAAATATGGAGCCTATTATGTCATTCTCACTAATGCATTTCAGTGAGTAGAAAACATCTGATCCATAAAAGCCTATTTTACACAAAAATATTTAGCAATAAATATTAAAAAAATCTGTATCTGAAATATATCAAAGTCCAAACCACAAGCTATACCATTGTTTTCAGTGACATTGACTCTGGATTCAAGCATTGTTCAATGCAATGAGAAGTTTTGTAAAGATAAATTAAATGGACCAAAACTTCATTTATATAAAGTTACATGAAACTCAGGTCCACCTACTTTGTTCTAAGATAGTTGCAATCATTTTATCTATTTTAATATTTGCTTTTGATGATGTGGGACTGAAGAAAAAATCTGAAAAATATTTTACTTTGATTAGCTTTGGCATCTGGGGGCTTTATTTTGCAGAGGCAAATGTTAATAATGGATGGCACAGGGCTGAATCTCACTGGAGTAAAAGCCATACGATTAGTTGGTAGAATAAAAAGCTCTGGTTTTGGCCACTTACTAATATGCCTAAATGTATTTGCTGTGGGGAATGAGATTTTAAAGGAAGAAATAAATATGCATTGTAAGAGCTAGTTAAGTATTTCAGTAAGTCACCTGAACCTCCTGAGAAATTATTGGCAGTTCATATGTATTGTCTAAGTTCTTTTGTGTACCAATGCGACAAGGACGTAATTCTTCCCCACATGGATTTACTGTAAGCCAGAGGCACACATTGCCTGTGAATGAAAGTGAGACTTATAGAAGCACCCATGACTAGGCAACCAGTAGTTTCCCATCATTGTTCTAGTATGAAACATCTTTATAATGTAGGAAAAATCTATAGCACAGCTGTTGGAAACTTGGAGGTGAGAGTTTCTTTTTAATTTTTAATTTACTTTTTTATTTCAGTTTTGCCTTATGCAGAAGTGGCTGCCTATTTCAATAAATAAAAAATTGCCATGATGTCACCTTATATTTCTTAAGCAAAGGTGAGTCCATTGCATGTTCTAATATCTCAGTTTGCATTGCGCCATGTGGTGTGACTGAGCAGACTCTAACCCGCAGCAATGTGAAGCCTGTAACAAATGGCTTGTGTCCCTGCTGCTCCCCATCAGCCCGGAGAGCAAAGATATGGAGAATTATATAAGAACAGTGGGTGGAAGCAGTTAACGGGCTTTTTGCTGCTGGCGTTTCTCAGACAGAAATACTGTCAAACAAAGCCTGGCATGCAGAAATCATTATTTACTCAGATGTGATCATATAAAGTTTGACAGGTATCATTCAGTTGCTGACCTGCAATGCAAATAAGGAAAAAAACCACATTGCCAAAGCAAGGTTAGTTCTTGTTCTGTCATCATTGCCAAATCACTGTCAATATAAAATGGACACTCTCTGTGCAGCTGTGGTTATTTGAAAGACATTCCTATCAGACTTTTACATGGTGCATTGGGGGTTTATTCTGCGTGATAAAGTGGAGCTTTATTTCCCTGTTTTGAAGGGGGTCCTTGGGGAATGAGCTGAGCAACTGGGCACTGTGAGTGACTTCCTGACTCATGTTTTGTGAAGGAAAAACACGCAAGGAAACGACTTTCTAGTTAGTTTTCTGAGGAACTAATAAGTGTGAATAAACATAAGTATTAATCTAATTGGCCGCACTTTGGAAGCAGTATTTCCATGACAGGTGACAGCTATGATGTTCATAAACAGCCCTATTTTCGAAGCATTACTTAATGGAAGTGACAAATAGTTCAAACTGAATATATAAACGGCATCACAGTATAACACCTCCAAGTGACATATTGATTAGAGCTTAAATGAATTGGTTGAATTAAATTTGGGTCATGCGGTGAGTGGCTTTTTTAGACAAGGCTAGAAGCATGAAAGCCCTCTGACTGAAGTTGGAATAATAAAAGCCCTGTTTTGAATAAAATTAAATTCTAGTTCTGCCTTCCCTCTCATTTTCCTTCCCTGCCACACTACTGTATCAGTACATCTTGAAAGGTTTAAAGGAAAGGCAGATGGTACCTTTCAAAATGTTATTGAGTAATTTTACATTAGTGTACTGTAGTGTCATTGTACTTGATATTGAGATGAAGAATATTTTAGCTCGAGGTTGTGCATCATTTTCTGTGATCTCAGCTGGAGGTAAGATTGTTCAAAACTGGCACAGCTTGAATATTGATACAAATACAATTATAACATTCCGCTAACAGAACTGAAAAATTGCTAATCAGTTTTATTAATAATTATGTGTAATTCTAAGAGTCCTGACCCCTACTGAGCCATTTAGGAAACTCTACAAAACAAAATGTGCTATAAGCATATATCCAGATGAACAGCTGTATGAAGAACTGATCCATCAAGTTGTGTGAAAGAGCGAAATTTTTTTAGAAACATTTGGAGAAAAAGTGAGATATTATTTCCATCCATAACATGGATGGGACTCAGAGATGGAGATTCTCACTGAATACAGCAGTAGTGGAATAATGTTTGCTACCAACACTGCCATGGTAAAGGGAGTAGAAAAAGGAGAAAAGAGATGGTGAGCAAGAGGAAGGCAAAAAACTGAAAATGTAAGCTCTTTAGAAAGGAAGTATTGTATTAATTCAGTCCTTGTTTGAGGTGATTTTAAGGAGCCTTTTATCCAGAAATATTCCAAGCAATCTCAACTGAAAAACAGTTCCTTTAAATGTGTTTGCTTGGGTATTCATATGTTGAGGAACTCAAAATTGCTAGCTCCTTATAGAAGTCTTTGTCATGACTATGAAGACATACTAAAATCTTCATAAAGTACTGGTAGTCTCTAAAATTTGAAAATACCTTTTTCTTCCTACTGGCTCTTAAATAGGTGTAGACCTGTCTTTCTACCAAAAAAAAAAAATTATTTTCCATTTGAATGAGAGTATGTTTCTCCATGAAGGCTCGGAGCAGCTCCTCTGCTTAAAACTGAAGACATTCATAAGAAGTCTTAGAAAAATATACAACTCTAGCACATAGTAAGCATATATAGCAGTATATGCCAAAGGGTATGGCTATTCAGTATCATTCCAAAGTCTCTTCCAGATTAGTCATTAAAATTTTTCCTTATGAATTCTATAGGCCTGTTTTAGAAAAGTCTCTTATTAGCCTGAACTTTCAGAAATCCTATTTATCTATTTTGTGTTCAATAGTAGAATTTGCCTCTTTTTTGTCAGACCCTCATCCACACTGCTTCTGACACAAGCCAGGATGCCACTGGCCTCCTTAACCTCCTGGGCACACGCTGGCTCATGTTCAGCGTCTGTCAACCAGCACCACCAGGTCCTTTTCCACCGGGAATGTTTCCAGCCACTCCTCTTCCATCCTGTAGTGTTGCACATGGTTCTTGTGACACAAGGCAAGACCCAGCTCTTTGTCTTGCTGATTCTCAGGCCCTTGGCCTCAGCCCACTGATCCAGCCTGTCCAGTTCCTTCTGCAGAGCCTTCCTACCCTACAGCAGATCAACGCTGCTGCCCAACTTGATGTCATCAGCAAACTCTCTGAGAGTACACTCAATCCCTCTTTGAAAGAAGAAATCCATGCCTCAAGAAGAGAAAAAATCATCATACCTTCAAATAATTTTATTTTTAGATTTCCTCTCAGGTATATTCATGCATCCTATCTTTAAAAGAGACTTATAAATTCACCCACGTTACCTGTAGATATTAAGATCTAGAATTCTTTAATACACTTTACAGAAGAGCTAGGGAAATCATGAATTTTTCAGTTTTACATTATTAAAAAAAAAAAAAAGAAGCAAGAAAAAGTTGATTAGATTGAAGCAAAACTTCCATATATAAAGTTTTTGAATTAACAAGCACAAAAATTAATCCTGAAGATGTCTGATAGATGGTCTGGTCTATTTGAAATGAAAGGGTTTTTTCTCATTTTCAGGCTATCTATTTTTATGATAGTTTTCATTTTATATTAATGTTTGACGTTTTATAGGTGCTGATGAGGCTTATCTAACTTCTTGTAGGCAAAGACAAGCAAAGAAATTCAGTCCCATATTGTGAATAGTACTGGTCTTTCTTATTTTATATATTTTGTTGAATTCACTACTCACTAGCAGAATATGCCAAATTATATTCTATATCAGTTTTCAGCTAAAATTGTGCAGCCAAATACAAAGAAGTTTGAAGTTACATATTCATGTTGAAATAGTTAAAAATTTACCAGATTTCAACAAATTATTGCCCAAAGAACTCTGACATAAGTGAAGCGCCTTACAGCTGGAATTCCTCTTCGTTATAATGGATATACAATTCAGAGATATTTTAATCATAGAAAGGGAAGTAATCTCTGAGGAAGCTTTTAATATTCAGGAATTATATTTTTTAATAACAGAATTAAATATATGCTAGCTAAATACATAATCAGTACTCTTTTCTCATTGGATAAGACATCAGCAATAGTTTTTTATATAATATTGTATGAAAATAAGCCCAAAGGGCAGCCTGTTGGATTTTGCATGACTCAGCTCTGATTCCACCGGTGTCTCTTTACCTAGCAGCATTATTTATGCAGTTTGTTTAGTTTTACTTTGCAGGCATGCCAGCATTCATAGGGTAGACCTATTGAACGAAAGTACAATAGATGTAATGCATCAATACATTTCAGCTGAGCAGCTTTAATTAGGCCTTCCTGGTCATTTCATCAATTCAGTGGAATTCCATTGGGATTTGGATAGCACCAGGCCTTCTGTAGTGCCTGAAAATTATGGCACTCCCATCCCACTCTGCCAGCCACATCACAAGGTTAGACAATCAGCATTAAATCACACAGTAGTCTGTACTGCAGAACATAAATTCACCCCTAAAGTACTATATTTGAGACACTAAAATCTTTCCAACCTTAATATCTATTTGAAATTCAAGCTATCATGAAATTTTCTGTGCAACACTCTGTTGTTGCTCAAATTAAAGGTGTGCTTCACCTGAAGATTTATGCTTCTCAGATATGACAAATGTATTTGTTGCATTTGTCTGGCAGATGGGATCTGCTAGAACTTGCAGACATTACAAGCCCCAGAAAATGCTTTTCTGCTGCTACATTAGCTCTCTTGGTTTGTACTTCATTTGAGAACTATATATGAAATAGATTATTTAGCAGCCCTAAAGCAGGTAATTTATTCACATATATAAACTTATATCAGGATTAAATTCCTCTTATTTATTCCTGGTCACACAGTTGCCTAACCTATTCAGGGTACTTAGGCTTGTTTATTTAGATGCAAAGGATGAATCACAAAATAAACAATGTTTGAGGTTGGAAGAGGTCTCTGGATAAAAGTTTTCTGATGTTCTGGGTGAGCCTCCCGTGTTGCAGCTTGTGTCCATTAACCCAGGTCCTGTGAACAGGTACATTTGGAAAGACCTGAGTTCTGCCTTCTTTAGACCTTCCCTTCAGGCATTTATATACATTGATAAACTCCCTGTAAGCCTTATTTGCTCTAGGCTGGACAGTCTCTCAACCTTTAGACATACAAGACAAACTCCAGCCTCTCTATCTCTTTCATGGCCCTTTGTTGGACTGTGTTTAATATGCTTATGTCTGTCTTGCTCTTCTGGAGAGCCCAGAGCCAGACACAGTGCTCCCAGTATGGTCTCACTGGCGCTGAGTAAAGGGGAAGGATCATTTCCCTTCACCTGCTGGCTACACCCCTAATGCAGCACAGGTTATCATTTGCCTGCTTTGTATCACAGGTACACTGCTGGCTCATGTTCAATTTGCTAGTTCATGTTCACCAGCACTGCCAGAACCTTTCTTGCAGAGCTATTTTCCAGCCAGGCATCCCTAAAATATACTCATTCATTGTGGTTTTTCTTCCTCAGTTTTGAAAGCTGAGGCCATCATTGATGGTGGTAGCACCTCTGGGATAACAAATTTAAAGGGAAAAACTTACTGTGCAACAGCAGCAGGTGAGAGGATTTAAAATATGTGTAACAATTCTGCAGATCCCAGATCCATGAAGAAAGAGGGAGATGAGATGCCCCAGGCACTGGAACAGATTCCTTACAGCCCATGGTGGGGCAGGCTGTCCCCTACAGCCAGTGGAGATCCACAGTGGAACAGGTATCCATTTCACAGTCCAAGAAAAACACCACACATGAGCAGGTGGATGTGCCCTGAAGGAAGATGTGAGCATGTAGGAAGCCCACACTGGAGCTGGCTCTCGGCAGGACCTGCAGGCCCACAGAGAGAGAAATCCACACTGGAGCTGGTTCATTGGCAGGACTTGTCAGCCCAGGGGGGACCCATGCTGGAGTTCCTGAAGGACTGCATCTGTAGAAGGGACACATTCCAGAGCAATTCATGAAGAACTGAAGTCAGTGGGAAGGATCCAGACTGGAGAAGTTCAGAGAGTGCTCTGTTGGAGGGACCCCACACTGGAGAAGAGGAAGAGCGTGAGCAGGAAAGAGGCAGAGATATGTGAATAACTCCTATGCCTCCTCCCCCGACCCTGCTGGTGGAGAGGAGAGGGAGAAATTGGGAGTAAAGTTCAGGCTGCATAGAGAGGCAAGGGATGATAGAAAGTGTTCTTAGATCTAGTTTTAAATCTCATTGCACTAATCTGATTTAGATTGTGCACCTGGTAGCTAGCCATGGTCACCCACCACAATGGTAAAGATATAAATGTGTTGCAGTCTGCTAGATTATCTCATAATGTATAATTATTATTCTAGCTCCAGACATGGTGATGCACAATCTGCCATGTGGCAGATTATATATGATCACTCTAGGTCCTATCCCTGAATTCAGCAGGGGTAATGCAACATACAGTTCCATACGTACTCCAGAGCAATCAGCTTCTTCCACAACTTGGGGAGCTCATGAAGGAAGTTGGACTGAGATTTTGAGTAGACTATATGGGTTAAACCAGCAGTCCACTCTTTTGAACATATTACAGATATTACCTTTTTAAATGGTCTCAGAGATTATATTCTTGCTCGGCTTCTTTCCATATGAAATGTTCTAATCTGATATTTCTTTTCTCTAACAAAAGTAGAAAGGATTAATCTGTAACTGCTTTGATGGACACACCCAAATTTTAATGAGTATAACCTTAGCAGGATTTGAACAAGCCAGTCTTTCAACTATGATATTGACATTCATACATAAGTCCTCCTAGTTTTTTTTTGCCATTTTTTAGAATATATAGATACATTATTTTACTCTCAGCATAGGTGTCCTATATTTTCTAGTTAATGTAACAGAAAGATACTAATATTTCGCTATTGCTGTTCTGGATAGTCAGTAATTTAAAGTAAAGGTCAAAAATATAAATCTGTATATGTTATAGTAGTTCATGTCAGGGAGTCACACACATTCAAGCTCTAATTAAAAACACAGGTAATTTATTACACTGTATATAACTCCTCTCCTAGTTAAAACAAATAGGGAAGAAGATTTCAACAAAATCTGACAGTATCTTTACCTTTCACTAGGTGATATTTATAATTACTTTATTATGTCTTCAGAAAACAGGTAGGTTTCCTTAAAAAGTAATTAAAAAAACACCCACTAAATTAGAACTCCATACCATTAACTTCAAAATACAGAATTTTTTTAGTTTTGTAATGCGCTACCAAAATCTAATATCAGATATAACAAAATATATACATACACAACTAACTTCACAGTATCTGAGTGCTTTATGTACTTCAGTTTCAGTAATTCCTTTTGGGTTTTCTAGGGTTTTTGGGTTTTGGGTTTTTTTGGGTTTTTTTTCCCCATAGCATAACTGATAAGGTTTCGAACACCTCATAATTGCAATTCTCCTTACCCTTATTACTGTGAGTACATTCACTTTGGTGTCCCTAGAGTTTAAATTTTATTCAGCTATGACTCCAGAAGCTCTGCTCTGCTGAAATAGTAATTTCAAGAACCTTTGGCCACTTTGTAAGTTGAACTGGAAGCATGGAAGGGTATGTTGTGGTGTGTGGAGTCTTTTACCATCTGACAAATCCCCTGACAAGGGGCAGTCTCAGGCTCAGAGTGATTGGCAGCTCCTGCAGCTTTTGGACCTGAACAGCTGTGCATTGCAGCTGAGCTGAAAAGGGTCCTCTAATTATCACAACATTAACAATCAACTGGTTCTGGCCAAAAGGGACCACAACTGAGAAGTCATTTTGCAAGCTACTTAAAATTTTTCATAGACCACATGCAGTCTGCAGTCTGCCCTTTGTGACATAAGAACATCTAGTAGCAATAAGAATAGTGATATCGTGGATAAGTAATTAAATTATGCTAGAGAAATACAGTCAAAAGTTTATTAACCCTTTTCATTGTGAAGAAAAGGGCACTTTTATATAAGAAAACACTGAAATACTGCAGACAGTTTAACCTAATCCATTAAGCTGGTTGCTGGCTATTTTTAAAAGGATAGTAATGATTGTTTAGAGGTATTTAATACACTGCAGTCATCTGAAGGAAACAGGGAAGGAAAGTAAACCTGACACACACCACTGCACGATCTGTAAGAATGACAGGATAATAATGAAGGAGGTAAAATAAAGATATGCAGAGCTTTATGAGGTAACATGGCAGATCTATCTGACAACTTAAGTACCCTTAAGTTCATTCCAAACTGAGATTTTTTCCCTGAAAAAAAACAATTATCACGTATAACATTTATGCTAATTTAAATTCAGAGCTGGCATAAACTAAAAAAACTTAAAAACAGTAATTAGCAAGTACATGGTAAGTAAAATGAGAAACAAAATTAGCATTAACATTAATGGTTATGTATATCTCTGGTTGTTATTAACAGTATTTAATGTCAAGAACCAAGGTAAAGCAAGTTCACTAATTTTAAACGATGTCCCACTGAAAAAAATGAACAAAGTTCACAAATTTTGATTTTTCCTGTCTTTCTTGTTGCAAAATACTTTGCATCAAATCACTGAAGATAGTGTATATTATGAACATTTTTTATTTTCAATAAAGAAATTCATTGCCTCAGTTTAACATGTGAGATAATATCTGTAGGGACTGTGGATATCCATCCTGAGGGCCTTTCAAGATTTGGCTGAATCCACAGCTGATGTATTTTATTGCTAATAATATTCCCATTTAAAGGAAAGTGGGACTGCATGACTTCTAGAGATCCTCCTATTCTTGGTCATTAATTATTCAACAGAAGCTAGAAAAAATGTTTGGGAAATTTGGGAAATATGTGAAACATATAATAAGACAATAGTCACTGAAACCTTTGCCAAACAGAAAAGTGAACATGAACAGTACCTAATTTACTATAAGGAAAAATAGAAACTCATTTTGTTTATACATTGATCTGACATGTTTAAATGATTGCACTACTTGAGGCCTATCCTCACTTTTTAGGTACTTATAAACAGGCAAAAAGATTGTCTTTTGAAAAAAAAAAAAGAAAGAAAGAAAAAGAGACTTCACATTTAAAAGATTCATTAAAGTTAATAAAAATGTCTCCAGATTTCCATCAAATTGACATATCATGATTGTAAAATACTCTGGTGGTTCCCATGTAACAATCAGTGTTAGGTTCTGGTTTATTTTCATTTTTTTATTTTACATGCTGAATTTTGCTATTTTATTTTATTTTATATTTCATTTCATTTCATTTATATTGTCTCTACCGCTTTAGGAAACCACCAAATATCCACGCACACCAGCTTCACATTTTCAAAAGCAGTACATTAATTTTTTTTTCACTTCAGCTGTTGTCAAGATTAATGTGTAGCTACCAAGAATAAAAAGAATTTGTTATTTTAAGACAGCGTTGAGTAAAATACCACAGCTGTCCCATTAACTTCAGCTGGATTTTTGCCTGAATACATAATACAATATTAGTTTATTATCAGCAAACAAGATGTTCTGCTATATTTTGATTCTCCTCTTAATGGGAGTCTGGATTTTCTTTTTTATTATTTGATTTGATGCTTTTGTTCTGCTTTTAAAAGCCGAAAGAATGAATAAATGGAAGCTAAGAAACTGTCAACTTCTCCTTAAACAATGTGATGGCATTGAGAGCTCATACTGTGGAATAATCAGAAGTACAGTAAATATGACATTCCTCATGCATATGCTGCAGAAAATACAATTTCTCAAGACCTTGTTCCAGGTAAAGTGGAATAGCATACTTTTGCCTTGATATCAGCTAAACTCCAGGTTAATCACACTTTTTGCTATCAGAGAATGATGGCATGCAGAAGCTGAAGTGAGACTTTGCATTTAATGGATGAAATTCTATTTGCTACAAACTGATAGCGGGTTTGGCAGCTGAATGATGTATTTCCGGAAATGGGAAGATGTCCTAGAAGTAACTCATGGCTGTTTCCAAAGATTTATTAAAACTAAGTTGACACTTGCATCACTGATAGAGGTAATTTCGGAGCTCTTGAAATTCTACTGACCCTAAGATAATGAAACTACCACCTCGTGCACATTTGTATTCTGTGGCAGGTAGCATGGGCTCGTGGCTAGGAATGAGAAGCACTATCATTATGTGCTGAAGGAATTCACACCAGTAACTGAAGGCAAATGCATAGACTCAAAGATATTTCAAGAAAGGTAGATACAATACTAGGAACCAAATGTGCAAAAACAACAATAACAAGTTATTTGTATGGTTAAAAAAACGTAGGGTCCTGTAGGATGAGTGCAGCCTCATAACTAAGCCATTTTAAAAGGATTTTTTTATCCTGTATCACAGCAAGAATTTTTATTATGCCCTAAAACAAACCAAATCCAGTGCATATGAAAAGTGCCATGAAATGTGCTTAAAAAAGTCTTGCTGAGGAAGAGATGTGCATATTTATGAAATAGACAGCCAAGGGCTGTACAAATTAAAGCTTTGCTTATAATCCAAATAATGTTTTTAACAGTATTTTCAGATAAGAAGGATATGTGTTAAAGTCTGATCAAAAGTATCAAATATTTAGGCTCATTCAAAATGCGGATTGGCCATGAGAAATGGGATGATTGCTTTATACTAAAATGCAGCAGAAATATTAGTGAAAATCAAGAGAAATCACTGGAACATTTCACTACTTTCATCAACTTTGTCAAAAAACCCCAAAGCCCCTATGTCCTCCTCATGATTTAATAAACCCATGCACTTTTAAAGTGTTGGAAAATTCACAGAGTTTAGAGCAACAAAGGTAATCCTGTAAATGGTCTTGAGGAGACTGATCACCACTGGATAAACAGGAAACTAGTAATCAGAAAAAAAAATTTAAAACTCCTTGCTCTGAATCTGGAGACGAATTAAGCTTTTCATTTACAAGTCATGCCTTTTATTCAGCTGTGGACCGTGTCAGAAAGCAGAAAAACAATTTTGTCTTCATCAAAAACACTGAGTAGTAAGGGGGAAAGTTACATTTTGAGGAAAACAATATTGTATATATATAGCCTCAATTTTAGTTATCTGGAATGTTAGGGTTTTTCTGGGACACTCTTCCATCTGATTATTCTTTATGCAATGAGTCACTGACTTTGGTGCTGAATACTTTTATTGAAACAAACTTCTTTCCAGTAAAGCTTGCTATTATGCTGGTCCCAAAGCGTCGCTCGGGTGGAAAGTTGGTCTTAAGTTCATTAAGAACTAAAATAAGACCCCTTGTGTTTAAAATATCCACAGAGCCTCTATTAGGTTCTGTGCTACGCCTGCAAGCTGCATTTAGCTTTCAGTTCTTGCACAGGTTAGACATTTGATCTTGGGTTTGTGTTCCTCAACCCACACAGTGTCACAGCATTTCCCATTCTTCAGAACCATATTTGGTTTATTAAACAAAGGAGGAGAAGTATGGGAACATGCTTTTTTAGAATTCTGTAGTCTTTACTTTTCTTTTTGAAGCTGTGCCTTGAATCTGAGTACTCTGAATCTTCATTGGGTTTGTGCGGCCAGGTTTTGGTAGTGAGGGGGCTACAGAGGTAGGTTCTCTGAGAAGCTGCCAGAAGATTTCCCAGTGCCCAACAGAGCCCATGGCAGCTGACTCCAAGATAGACTCACCACTGGCCAATCAGTGATGGTAGTGATGCCTCAGAGATAACATATTTAAGGAAGTAAAAGGAGCCCACATTAAAGCAGCCTGCTCCTGAAGGTCTGCACTCCACAGAAAAGAGCAGGTCATGGAGAACTGTAGCCCATGGGAAGGACTCATGTTGGAGAAGTTCAAGGAGGATGATCTCCCATAGGAGGGAACCCATGCTGGGGCAGGGGAAGGACAGTGGCAGAAACAGCATGGGAAGAACAGACTGTATCCTCTGTTCCCTGTTTCCCTGAGCAGCTGGGAGGGAGGAGGTAGAGAATTGACAATAAAGTTAAACTCAGGAAGGAGGAAGGGTAGAGGAAAGGGGTTTCTTAAGATTGTTCTACTTCTCATTATCCTACTCTTGATTTTGATTGGTAATAAATTCAATTAATTTCCATAAGTCAAATCTGGCTTGCCCATGATGGCAATTGCAGAGTGGTCTTTCTCTGCCCTTCTTTCAAGTCATAACCCTTTTGCAATATTTTCTCTTCCCTGTCCAGTTGTGAATGGGAGTGATAAAGCAGCTTTAGTGGGCACCTGGCATCTTGCCAGGGTCAAACCACCACAGAATCTAATAAGTTAATTCTAAAGTTAAGTGCAAAAGCCTATATGAGTATAGTGCTCATTTGCAGTGAACACAGAGTGTTCTCATTTGATTGTGAGATCCTAGAATTATTTTCTTATTTCCTATTTACTATTATAGTTTACGAACACTGAAAAAATTATAACTGCCTTTTTTACATCATATTTTAGCATAGGCTTTGCATAGACCATCTCTATCAGAGGCAATTGCTAGAAAACTTTTAGTTACATTTCTAGTTTTTTGTTATCTACAAAGTATACAAAACAACATTTCCCCACTTTTTCCTCATTATTTATTTATTTTATGAATTGCAGGAAGTAAGCAATTTTCACTGAAATCAGATTTTTTTCAGTGTAGCCTAAGCTGATTATGTATCAGTTTAATATATTCACAAACTGTCTTTGAGAATGTCTATAATGGGACATAAACCATAGTTTAGTTTTAAAAATTCATGTCAGTTAAATCCCAGAGCTTGAAGTAGTTTGGAAACAGATTCAGCTAAATAGATGCAACCCCTTTTAGGGCACTTTTATGTCAACCCTATCAGTTAATTCACTCCAATTAGAATATATGTTAATCTTCCACATTTTGCAAGAGATCTGCCTGCAAATAGCAGGTTGGAACACACATAACTTGCCTCAGTAAAATAATCCTAGATATTGAGGAAAAGCTACAACAACAATTATTATATCAAACTTGCAAAATATATTGGGTTTTGTTTTTCACACATGTGCAGCAGTAGTGGCAGCTACTCATGTTAAAAACACACCTGTCACTAGTGAAAACAGAAGCCAGATTAAAGTAGACCTATTTTCTTAAACGGATATAGAACTGAGGAAAGTATTGAGGCTGTTGCTTCTGTTAAAGGACCAATTGTCTTACCACTTGTCAAGCCTCATTTAGATTCCATAGCTAAAAAACTATGAGTTAGCTGCACATTGGAAAAAAAAAAAAAAAGCAAAAACCAAAAATCAATCTTTTCAAGGTGCTATATTTTAGGTCTTTTTTATTATTATTTTCGATAGATTAATTCAAGTTAGAAGGGGACTCTGGTAGTCAAATTGTCCAAATCTCAGCTCAAAACAGCATCACTATCCAATTAAAAGACATTTATATTTAGAGGGTAATACATTATTACACTACTCAATAATTTAGAGCTGCCTAACTTTATTTGGCCATTTAATGAGCATCCATTTATGCTGATTTTCACAGATGCTTACATTCTGAAAATTATAAATTTGCCAACAGCAAAATTTCAAAATAAGAATTAGTGAGATGCTTGGAAGTATTTTCTCCAGCTTTCTTTTATGTTTTTTCCTCCACATGAGTGAGGAAGTATCTGGTCTAGTCACAACATCCGACCATGTGCTTTCATGCTACATTGTTATAGTTTGTTGGAATATACAGTACTTGAGAAAAGCAAGGAGAAAAGTGCAATACCAATTTCTTCTTTACTTCCCAACAAATGATGATCTATTCAGGAAAGCAGAATTATCTTCTAAAAATGCATTAATTTTCATATAACCTCAATATGTTTACCAAAATTCAGTTTAAATTTATATTAAAGCTATGAATGTATTGAAATTGCTGCCTAACAAATTATCCATGGGCATATTCCAAATAATTTACTTCTGCACTTACTCTCAGGAAAGCTTAGCTAGATCAAAAGCTTATGACAAATGGTTTTCACCTTATTTGCAACATCCTTTAGAAAAAAAATCAGGTTATCAGTGACAGGTGATTTGTGATTGTGGATCTACACAATGCACAACTGCATTATGACAAGCATCAATCAATAATGTGTCAGCCGCATATTCTCGTAGTCCAAAAAACCAGTCATATAATCAAATTATGTGTATATTTAAGTGTGGTTAAAATAATAAAAATAACCGCAGAAGAGAAAATTTAGCTTTGAGCTTCCTGGAAAGCTGCACATGCTTAAGATCCTCACACTAAAATGCCTTATTTAAATTCAGTTATTTAGGTTGAAATTGTTTCTTTCCAGGCATGGGGTTTCTCCTTGGGAAAGAATTTAAAAAACAAAGGCTATATTTACAGAAAAATACCAATAATAAGTTATTTTATGAAGAGATGAGAGTTCAGCTAATTCTTTACTGGGAAAATATTTGTTTCTTCTGATATAGAACTTAAGTCAGTTTCTATTGGCAAAAAATAATTGGCAAAGTTTTTTACTGGAATGGAATTGAGGACTATCCACCAGTTTCATCATTTAAACATCAAATCACATCACCACTATGAAAATATAAAGATAAAATTCAAAAATTTAAAAAATGTTTTAATAGGTTTGGACCTGAATTTCTGATTCCTTACCATGTTTATGAAAGCAAACAAGAAAGGATTTTTTTAAACACTCACTTTGCAGTTGTTTATCTGGCTACAAAAGGAGCAATGCTCCTCCTGGAAATTAATCATGGACTGTTATTCCCAATACAAATGGTTTGAGACAGACACAAACAACTTCTTTCTCAAAGTTCAAATCAGTATGGAAATGTTGCTAAGCCCATCTACATAAAACCCAGTGTTTCATATGTGACTATATATCCTGAAAAGTCTGAAATACACATACAAAGACCTAATTTTGTCATCTTTTGAAAGAGCAGAAAAATATTGCTTAGAATGAAAACAGCATAACCTATGCATGAGGAATTAAGGGAGAAAAAACATTGGTCACACACTTGTTAAAAAATTGGTCCTTTCTGTCATAAAATAACTTTTCTCCTACTAATATATTTCATTGTTACAAAGGTCATTGTTTGTTTGAATAAGGGGAAATAAGCTGTGAGAAACAGTTTATATAATGCAAATGAGAGAAGTTTGGCAGAGGCATGCATGTTAATAAGCAAAGTACAATTCTGACCACAGAGCTGCTTGTCGAAAAGTTTTCATAATCTATGACTGTCATGCGGCTAAGGGTAAGGGAGATTGGGTAATTGATAATGTCTACATTTTACATAATTTTTCTTCTTTTCTCTGGAAAGCGCTTTGCACAGCAACTGAGGAGATAGTCCCTTTGTTTTGCAGATGGGAAAACTGCTCAAGGGCAGTCAAAAGGACAGAACCAAGATGCGGGGGCTCAGTGTACTTCACTGACTCTACAGCATTACAGTTTACAAATCTATTTATTATTCTTCTTCTTTGAGCAACTTTTTCCCCACCTTAGACAAGAGCTCAAAAATTTCCTACAGGAAACCTACCTTAACCAATAAGATGTTCAGCTTCACAGTGAGATGAAGTCTATGGATAACGTTTTCAGTGATCAAGATCAAAGTCCTTTCCCAGTGATATCAATGAGCTCTATTATCACAAAAACTAAGGAATTCTGTAGTGAATCATCCTTTCAGGTTTCAAACTAAGCATTCAATGAGAAATAGTGGTATTAAAAAAAAAGCTGTAAAGAAACCATTTATTTTCCTCCAGATTCTGAATGACATTTTCATTTCATCTGCTATTCTTCCCCTGTAAATCAGTGGCATTAAAGTACTGTATCATGGTTCTACAGACCTCATACCCTGATTTCATTATAATTTCTCCTGTTCTGGACAGTCTAAACATAAACTGGAGGTAAGACACTATCTTTGGATCTGAGACATTTACAGCCACTTCAATTAGCATTAAAGTTTACATTTATTAGCACTCAAATGCACACCTTTTTTAAGACATTTATACCCTCAGCTATGATGGGATTTGTGAATAACCCATTTTAATATAGTTGTTCTCACAGTGCTGCTTTAGGATTGGAAATGATTATCACTCACAATTTTTGAGTGGAACCACAAAGTCTGTGATATGAGACTTGGCCGCATTTCTAAAATCATCATTCCTGATGAGGACTTAGCCATAAATCAGCTGCATTTCTGAGTGAGATGTAGGCATTAGCATTATGAATCTGACTTTTCCTGTGCAGGTATAAGAATCCCACTCTTTTCAATAATCTTGTAATGAAAGTGCTGTCCAGGGAGATGTGAAGTAGGAAAAATTCAAGCCAAAGAGAACCTGCAACTTAGGTGCCCACCTTCCACCACAAGTAATTTTGTACTGCAGATTAATGGAGAGAAAAAAAAAAGAGAACACTACCACACTATTTTCAGCAGTAGTAAAGCAGTTTCTGTTTCTTGAAGTGAAAAAGTGCTGAAATATTCACATTTGCTTTACAAACAGTTTCAGTTTGAATTGTTTAAGGTCATTCAAATATAAAGGCAGCACATATGTTCAGGCTGTTGAATCAAGAGTCCAGACCAATAGCTATTTCCCGTATTATGCAGTAGTCTTAGTAAAGTCAATACACTTAATTTTATGCTACACACTTAGTATGAATAATTATTTTGCTGAATCAGGAACTAAATGCCTGAAGACACAATGAGTCTATGAAGGGCTGAAACACTCAGGTAGCATAAACGATGTGTATCACACAAGCACTAGGATATATTTGGCTTTTAATTGCTACTACAGTTCTCAGCAAGGCTATCAGCACACTATTCCTTGAAAAGTAGGAAGCTTACAGAAAAGAAACGCTACAATATGAAAACTTCTTTTGCTTTTCTCTAGTAGTAGATTCCCACTGTTTTGTTTTTCAAGATAAATAAAGACACTAGTAGGAAGCAGCAGCAAGAGAAATTATCTCCAACAAAGACGATGTGTGCTTTATAAGTCGGCAAAAATTGCACTTTAAGTTCTAATCTTAGTAATGCAATCAATTTTTTGCTAAGAAAATGGTAAACATGGGTCTTTGCTGAAGGTCTCTTTATGCTGAAAATTACTCTGTAGTCTTTGTTTCTGCAATAGAAATGCATGATTTAGAGAGGGACTGAGGAATAACAAGCAGTAGAAGGAAATACAGAGAAATATACATTGCCACTTGGGTGTGTCTACCACAACACAGTGTGATGAGCTGAAGAGAGGAACTGCTAATTAAATTAAAAATTACTACAGAGGAAACAAAGGAAGGAGAGAAAAATTAAAGAGACAGGAATAGTTAATGCCTAATCCAGCTCATAAACCATTATACAGATTAATTGCATTCAATAAAGTTTTTCACAAAGTTTTATGCAGAGGTACTACTATGCTCAGAGTTGTCTGACCAACATAAATGGACTCAAAAACTAGTTTAAACAAAGAAGATGTCAGAGGAAGGCTAAATTCTCTGACACAGAAAGAGACCTAAATGCTACTTTACATTTCCTACAATAAATCTTCCCATCATAGCCTTCAGCTGATTCTCCCAAGAGGAGCAGAAATGCTTGATGCCATGTCTACATCCCTGGGCCAATGTTTCAGGCACTTTCATGGTCTCCTCTGGACCCATTCCAACAGGTTCTTGTCTTCCTTGTGCTGGGGCTCCCAAGCTAGAGGTAGTACTCCCGGTGGGGTCTCATAAGGGTGGAGAAGAGGGGAAGAATCATCTCCCTTGACCTGCTGGTGATGCTTCTTTTGATGGAGCACGAGGTACAGTCCTAACTTACAGAGGCAAATCTGTAGAGTGAAACAGTGGGTGGTGAGCACACATTTCAGAGCTGATAATCTGGTCTGGTGATAAAATTCACATTTGTGGCTACAAAGCTTCAAATACATTTACTGAAGTTATATTCTGGTTAAATTTAATGCAAAAGAAAATGGGTTTTATGTAATCTAGGAGAGTTTCATAACACAAACCGAAGTACAGAAGATGAGAACAACAAGAAGGCACATTCCAGAAGTGCATTACAGATCTAAGCTAAGACTTTTGCATAAGTTTACCCTAAAATGAACAGAAATGACAACCAGGCCTCTCTCATAGGCCACTTTCTAAAATGGCTACTGAAGCATAGCTAGGACACACTGGAGTGTACCAGGATGTTATCAGTCACTCTGCAAATTCTTCCACAGATTTTTAGATTCTCTGGGTGTCTCAATACAGAAATCTGCCTATCAGCCATAGCACTTAAACTTCTACTACAGACAGTGGAGATCTAGTGGCTCCTATTAATATGAGGTCCTCAGCTCACCTGAACATAGACGCCCAGATTGGTCAGGTCTTCAGCTTTCAGACGTTTGGCTATTCAAAGGAGCCTCAGTTCATCTTTACAGAAGATCTATGGGTACTATTTTAGGTGCGTAGCCTCAAACATCTGCTGTTGTACAACACGGATCTCCAGTGGGTACTGATGGTTAGATGTGTATTTTACATGTGCTGCATCCCTCCTCTCAGGGATGGAAGTGGCTGAATGATTACATATTAGCAAAAAGGCAGCAATTGTCCTTACACAGATTTCTTCTTATAGAAATGTTTGTCACTTCAAAATTCCCAGTATCTCCTCAAGTCTGAAAATGCAACATTGTGAGAGCTAAGCTTCTTAGAAATCACTCCATCCCAATTGCAAAGATATATTTCATTTTTCAGTGGGAAAATGCTGCAATGCCTGGTGCAAGAATGACATCACAAAAGCTCAATCTCACTTTGAAAATGATAAATCATTCTGGTACGTTCATACTCTCAGTCCAGCTAATTTTGGGCATCTTCCAAGTCACAGTATGCATATAAGACAATTGTTTTTCCAGTGTTCCTAGAAGATATAAACAATGTGGTCTCACTCTTTTATTAAAGTAATATTAACAGAAAGGTAACTTCAGAAAGTTACCTTTGGATAATAAAGAATTACTTTCTTACATAGAATAGATATTGCATAAACAGAGTTGGATGAGCTCAAAAGCATATGAGAGTGTCTTCTGGGAACCACATGATTGGCATTTTGCAATTTCTACAGTAGATTATAAGAAAGATTGGTGAAAATGTGTTGAATGTTCCACTGTCCTTCCTATTTTTGCCTTTTTCAGCAATGAACATATCCTGAAGATTCCCTCCCTCCACTAGACTGGAATGCCTTTTTAAACCAAATTATGTAGAATTCTGTGTGGTACATTTCTTAAGTTTCTTTGAGTTTCTTTCTATTTTTGAGCCATAGAACTATTTTGTTGTTTAACACCAGATAACAAGATTTGAGGATTCTTTAGCTTTCCAGGCTTTCACCTAGCTTTCATTTCTTTTTCTGATTTCCAGAAAAAGATTTTAATTTCTCTGATTTCTCTTTCCAGAGAAATGAGAGAAGTTTCTCTGGTTACTTCTTACCAGACTTTGTACCCTTCTCCTCATAAAAGTTTCTTTGTTTTTTTTTTTTTTTCAAGGTATTATAATCTCTTTCAGCACCACCTCAAACAATTTCAACCTAGCTACTCACAAACTTTCCTACTGCGTACCCATTCCTTTAACTTCCATACCTTACTCTAGGCCTCATATCCTCTCTTTACATCTATCCATGTCTTTCATCCTTTGAAATCCATACTATCCCTTCAGGCATCCAGCATTGCCCATGGATACAATGGATTTGTCTTTCTCTGCCAGCCTGTTCTCAGACAACAAGGGTCAATTTCCTTTTCTCTTCTTTGCCAAGAGCTTATATTTTCTGCTTCCCCTTTGCCAGACTTAGCTTCAGAGTTCTACTTTCTACTGTCAATAATTTTTTTCATTGTCTAATACATGAATTTTCTTAGGAACATGTCTAATTTTCCCTTTCTTTCTGTCTCTATCTCTCTTTTACTCTCTTTCTATCCATTTGAATGTTATCACTGTCTAATGTCTAATCTTCCCATTCTTCTGCCAATGGGTTTTTTTTAATCTGCTCCTTGAGACCTTTTGGTTACCACAATTCAAAACACTTCCAGAAGGAGTAAAGAAATTTATTTATTTATTTCTAATCCATTTTCTCTTGTTTTTTGCCAAGGTTTTATTATGATATATTCTGCCATATGCCTCTTCCACACCAGCCAGTTGCTCAGCTATTTCATTTTATACAGGAAATGCATATCTTAAGAATGAAATTACTTAAAAGCTGACAATCTCAGTTCAGGTAATTTAATAATGATTACACTAATGAATATGATTTACTTATCTCCTTTCATATGGAGATCCAAAGTGTGTTGAAACTATGCATGTCATATCACATCTATCTGCACAAGAAAATTATTGTCTTTATTTTTAACAAACTGAGAATATAAGGTACCCTATTTTCTCTGTGAAGTCACAAAAAAAATCCCAAAAACTGCTTCAGTGGAATTTTGGGTCTTGTTCATAATAGAGAACACTTTTTTAGTTACTCATATAATTGTGACATAGACTTTAATACACACTCCCATTTTTAATATTTTTGTTAACTACCAAATATATGTGCATTGTTTATAAACTCACCTACATTCTCATCTCTGCTCTTACTCCCTGTCTTCTTAGCCACCACTTCAAAACCTGGAAAAGTTTATATCAAATGTTGGAGCAGTTGGGTATTTACAAATAAACATTCTCAAAGGAGAGATTTGCCAGTCAAACAATAAAAGGGAAAATTCTTCATTCTTTCATTAAACAAAACTATACAAAAAGTTATTATTTAATTCAGTCAGAAAGCACAAAAAGTCATGTCAATAGCTTCCAAAAAATGTAATTTTGAATATCAAGGAAATAAATGGACAGAAAGATACCAAAGTAATCTATGAATAGAGTCCAATTTTAACAGGAGAAATAAAAGGATTGGATTTGTCTAATGAAAAATAGATGTCTTCAATATTAATATCTTCCAGTCTTTCTCCTAGACGAATATAACTCTGCTGTACTTTTCCCCTCATCTAAATTTAACTATTTTGAAAAATTTGGCTATTATCTTTTTCTTTCCTGCTTCTCTTTCTTTTCCCCTGTAACTCTGTAAGGTTGTCTGGAGCATTTTTTACCATTACATCCCAATTTACTTGCAATATTGTTACTCTAGTAATACCATCTTGAGCATGTCCCTGGCATGCTCTCATTGATGCCTGTTGTTTGGGTTTTTTTATATGATTATGATCTGTCATTTCAAAGCTAAATGTAAATCAACAAAAGTGCTGATAAATTATCAGAATCTTCTTTCATCCTAATCCTGTTTTCAGTTCTACATCTGCTGTCAGCAGTTCCCCTGTCTTACAACTTTTGTTTGTTCTTTGTTACCTTCTTGAATAAGTGCTTTCAGTGGGGAATTAGAAATGTGTTCTTTTTCACCTAGGCCTGGTTGAAATATAGTGAGAGTATTTCATTACAGAAGATTCATAATGTTTGACAAGATGTGCAGATTTTTATAATATATACAAAATTATCTGGTTTAAATATGTAAAACTTAAATTCCATTATGTAAAATTAACAACCTAGACGAAGATTAAATTGGTAGAATAAGCTAAATATTTGTTTCACAGAAAATGAAATAAAATACTGCAGGCATCCAAATTCTAAAGTCTTTTAGCCTTGCAAACATTTGAATAATTTTGGAAAGAACTGCTGGCATATAGTTTCTTAACTCTGACTTCTAGAAAGGTGACCAAGAAAGTTTTATCTCTTATATATGAAAGAACTTCCCACTTGTCTTTATTTTTTAACTTGTCTTTAAAATTTTTCAATATTACTTCTTTTCAGAGTTGTTTTTCTTACCCCACATCTGTTCCTGTTTTTCCATTTTACCATTTCAAGACAAAAAAATGTGTAGCATAAAGGACTGTATTTGAAAAATAAATTACTTAAGAAACAGGTATTTGGGGAAACTAAGTAGCTCACAGTGATGAGCTCTTACTTTAATATGACATTTGGATAAGCAGCTGTGATCCTTGTATGCATAAATAAAGAAATATTGAGTAGAAATAGAAAGTTGATCTACAGCACTAGTAAAGTTATTACTAGAATATTACGTGTGATTCTAATGTCCAAATTACAAAGGAAAATAGAAAAGAAATTGAAAGTGAAAATTAGGGCTTAGACAAAAATATGCTGGGTCAGAAAAACATTTTTTTATTCAGTTATTAAAGGAGTTTGGTTTGGTTAAATTACCTAAAAAGACATAAAAAACCAGATTTGATCACTGTCAGCAGAACTGTGACATTACTTTGCAATGTAAGTAAGTCCAGACAATCTATTCAGACACAAACAGATTCTGAAAGACATAGGGCAAATGTTGACAATATGATTCTGTCCATATTATGATATTTTACAGTATAATGATTTTGGATCATCTCAAAAGAAGGAGCCCACAACAAACCATTTTATGGCACTGGTAACAATACTGGTTAAAGTATGATTGATGGCACAGAGATTAGTATCTGCTAGCAACTCTTGTTGTTATGAATAATGTCACAGAATCATGTAGGTTGTAAAACACCCTTTAGCATCATCAAGTCCAACTGTTAACCCAGCACTGCCAAATCTTTTACTAAACCATGCTTCCCAGTGCTCCACCCAGTCTTTTAAATAGCTGCAGGGATGGTGGCTCAGCCACTTCCCTGAGGAGCCTGCTCCAATGCTTGATAACCCTTTCAATAAAGATTTCTTTCCCCTGGCACTACTTCAGGCTGCTTCCTCTTGTCCTGTTGCTTGTTAGCTACATCAAGGATTTCAGTCTGTAAAGGTACCATGTAAAAATGTAACAAGATCTAGTGACTGAAAGTGGGATCTACTGTGTATCTACTACCAAGGCAAATAGCCGCTAAAATAATTTACCTAAAAATAATTTACCTTAATGACTAGAAGTCCTGAATTTAATGTTGTTTTAAAGAGCAATCTCTAGATCAGCCATGAAATACTTATTTAATGTATCATCACTGAAGAAACTTTATGGTCTGGATACATATTAGTTAACCATCAATGTGCATAAATAACTCTTGGATTATCTGAATCTATGAAAAGAGAAAAAAACCCTACTGATATAGACCTGCAGAACAATAGAAAATTATTTTTCATTAAAAATAATTATTAAAATTTCCTGAAAATTCACTGACACTGTACTAGTAATAAGGTGGCCTCAGAAAGTGATCTGCTTTACCTTTTATCCAATTTTGAGAACCAACGCACAGAGTAAAGGGATAACAGAAGTTCCCCTGGCCATGCTGAAGGCAATATTTACAGAGCCACTGGAAACCCTTCCATTCCTGAAGCCTGCTAATATTTCTGCCAGCTTCAAGAGGCCTCTCATTGTTTGAGGTTCTGCAGCTCTGAGGCATTGTTTAAATGATTTGCTCAGACTCACTTCTGGCCAGTTTTTGAGCAGTAGTGATCAATCACAATTGAGTTCCTGGTACCGTGTCACAACAAACTGATTAAACTCTCCCTAAAGAAATCACAGCTGTTATTGGGCCTAACGATATCACCAGGACTTTAAATTACAAAGGAGATTATATTTGTGTCTCAGAGAAAACATTTTAATTTGAAAGCTCAGCAAAGAAAAGGATAAAAAAATTGTTCCAACAATGCCTAGTGATCATTGTAGGTATTTAAGAATAGTACAATTTCTTTCAGAACTGCAGTGTAAGAAAAAATTCTTCTTGTGATACTGGCTTGTAAGGTGTTCCTGTGCCTTTTACTGTTTAAATGCCCACAAGTAAATAATCCTTGTTTTGCGGGCAAGCACAAAGATAACATTGGCTGCCTTAGCCAGTCCAGACCTGTGCTGAAGGGCTGCCAGGACCCACTGCAGTGATGACTCAAGTTGATAGCAGACATCCTAGCCTGGAGGAATCCCACTGATTGCTAAGGGAGAGACTCTTAGGAAAGTAATTATCATTGCATAGCCTATGATCTAAAAGTTCTGGCTTTACCTCATCTGTAAATTCAAAATACCTTATTATGGGAAGTAATGACTAAGTTTAGGCCCAGAAATGTTTTACACAGAAGTTCGGAAAGTCACAGCCGACGCATATGCTTAGGGATTACAGGCAATGTAACTGCATCCTTTAAGTGTCCCATAAAATTAACTGCATTGACTTATACTGAGTTCAGATTTCATACTACTGCTCTGTTGCTCAAAATAAAACTTGATGGATCAAGCAAGAAAATTGTCTATGATCTCCAAGCACAAAAGAAGCAAATTATATTAGCTATATTTATTTAAAAACAAACAAACATCACAGAAAACAAAACTGAAAAACAAAATAAAAGAAATAAAACACACAAAACCCTCCTAAAAACTCAGAAAATCATTTGGATTAACTATTTAACTGAGTCTGTACTCAGGAGATTATGATGAGATGAGCTCCCTTTACAGAAACAGTCTCTAGGTCTGCCTGACCTGTGCTAAGACAGTATCTTGGACGAAGAGGCAGAATAGGCCTCCAGCAATATCTAACAAATGCGTGTAATTTAGAGCATAATTTAACACATAATTTGAAGCAGCTTTTCCCTACACTCACAAGATGCTCTTGTTTTGCTCAGGGCAAAGGAGCAATGGCAAGGAGTGTGATGGTCCCATCTTTGCATCATAATCACTACTTGCCCATGAATAGATGTCTCGATTCCCTTTTCCAGAGAGCTTGCCTTACCATTTTTATATTTTAAGCAGTCACAAGCACAAAGGAAAGGGGGACAAGAGCTAAGCAAAACTCAGATGCATGATGAACAAAATCTGATTGGAATCTGCCTGCCAGCTGAGCAAAGCTGCAATTTCCCAAAACATCTGCCTATAACACCCCCAATTACATAGCACAAGGTCAGACAGAAAGATTTGATAGATCAGGCTTGCAAGCACAATATTCAGACTCATCAAAACTATTAAAAATATGAATTCAACTAGCCATGTAGCCACACACAGGGGGAGAACTTTTTCAGCTGAATTTTGCAGAGGTTTGAAAATTCATTTTAAGCAGATGCAGAAGTGGTTCAACTTCAGCCTGATTTCTTCAGAGATGATGATTTTGGTTTCTTGACAACTCAGATCCCAAGTGTGCCTAAAGATAAGAGAGGCTAAGAATGCTGGAAGAGCTCATGCTCTCATCTCAGATGTCCTTTCCTTTCCCCATGGCTGTCTCACTGCCCCTACCCACTGCACTCAGGGCGCAGGCCATTGGCTCCTCATTCAGGGCATAACTCAAAGCCAGGACTTTCAGATGGGAGCACAATACAAAATATAGAAACTGTGTGTTCTCTTTGCACATGCTGAGGTCCAAACCAATTATGTTTCTGTTCTTTACACTCAGCTTTGAACCCAAATGTTATTTCTTCTGTATTTGCCACATCTTCAGCTTTGGCTGTATTTGCTGATGCCTGCTGTGACCCATCTCAGGTCCACTGGGAATCCAGAGCAGGCAGAGTAAATGTGCAATATTAAATAAAAGAAAGCTGGGGGTTGAACCTGAGACATAAATCCTTGCTCATCCACCCCACTGAATTGTTGGATTGCTCATTTTTTTTCCAAATGCCTCTCCAAGACACATCTGCTAACAAAACATTTCAGTAACATGGATACCAACAGTCCTGAACCATGTGATATGGTTTCTAATCCTGTTTTAATCAGTATTGTAGACATGGCCACTGTACATTACATTTCCAGTTTCATCCTTTGCAAACTGTTTCTTTATGATGAAACCACAGCAGGAAGGAGTGACTATATGCATAAGCCGCATCCTACTGCGGATATTCAGGACATGCCCAGCACAGGCAGAAACCTGGGAAGTGGGACATGCTCTTAGGCTCTGCTGTATAGATGTCTCTTTACTGAATTAAGTTCTTTCAAAGTGAAAGATGAGTATTGACTTATTTGTAAAGTATGAAAGAGAGAAATAACCCTTCATCCTTTAAACATCTGTAATATTAGGTTGATGTTTGTAAAACTTTCTTAAAATTAGGTCAATATAGTGTTTCTTCATAGAAAAAAAACAAACCAGAATTATCTTGTTCTTGATTTTCTTTTGAAATGTTTTTCATTTCTTCTCTTCCCATATGGGAAAAGGATTTATTTTATGTTAATGTTTTATATTCTAATAATGCATTAATATTAATATATTATGATACCTTAAAATTATACAAAGCACCAAGACTATGCTTTGTCAGAAACAAATCTTCATACTTTAGTTTAGGGACAAGGATGCAAGACACAGACAATCCTTAAGTTCCTACATGGCTCTGAGGATGATTTTAAAGTGTAGTGTTTCGAGGTGTGTGACAGAGAAAAACAAAAATCCATGAAATTCACAGCTACCACGTTGTCCTATGATTCAACTTTACTTTTTTTTTAGCTGGTTGGTTGGGGAATGGTGTGGGGGAATGTGAGTGTGTATTTTTGATTTTCTGTCTTATAACCTCAGTTTCTGGAATCAAATAATTATAGCAGATGCTAGATTTTAATTTCTCATTAGGCAAATTCACAGCTTTCACAGCTGAGGAAGATCTTAAAGACATGAATTAACTGTTAGAATCAGTGAAAAAGCCACCCTAAATGTTGTGATTTTCTCAGGTTGGAGTCAAAATTTCTGAATGTTTCTACTGGAATACAATACAATATAATGACACAAACTTGACCAAGTCACTATATCGAGAGCATCATGCTGTAAAAGACTATAGATTGAAACCCAGTTCCTATATGCTATAGAAATAATCCGAGAAATGGGCTATGCTCACTGTGGAGCCTATGCACATATTCCCAAATCAAAAACAACATGCTGTTCACAGTGATTTAGAACTCAGAGCTTGGTAAGAAAAAGTGAAGAATAACAATACAGGAGCAATATCTGTTTGCAGGCTAAATGTGACTGACATATTTATTACCTACAAAACTTTATTTCTGCAAGTTGTTCTCCTAAGGCATATTGAAGATACACACTTTTCCCTTTTGTGTGCTATTCAGAAACCTACAAGATATCTACAAGAAACACAAGTTTCTGTGTGATAAAAAAAATCCCAGAAACTGTTTTAATTTTCAGATGAGCACCTGGGCTGGTCAGACTGTTTATCACCACCAGTCGGTGTCTTTCCTATAAAACCCCTTCCTTTCCTCTGTTTTTCAGACCATTTTGCATTGTGAACTTTCTTCAGTTCTCGTGTATAAAAGCCTAGCCAAATTCCCTAGGAACTGCAAAAACTCTCCCAGATTTTCACTAACCACACACAGGCACACAACTGCAGAAATTAAAATCACTGTATTTTTATCTTCTTTCCACTCAGCTTTTAAACACCTGGTATGGACTATAGCAGCTGTTCAACACCAAGAGGAATGGTGCTACAGTGCTAATCCTGTTACAGTGCTTTATCTTTCATGTCCTTAAGAGGAATATAATTGCCCAAGTGGAGAATAAAATAATTTCCAAATTGTAAAGTAGACAGACCAAGTAGATAGAATGTACACTTGGTGAAATATGTAAAGGTAGCAAAAATATCTTTAAAAATATTTAGAAAACAGTCATCAACTCTTCAGAGCATGAAAGGTTAGAGCTGATTCAGATTTTTTTTTCCTAAAAAAAGGGTAAATCTACTCTAAAACACAAAATTAATTGTGCGTAAAATTTGTTTCATTTATTTTTTTCTTCTATTTTTTCTCACAAAGTCTGGCCAAACCAGATAGATTGCAAGAAAATTGTAAAGAATTTATTTTGAACAAAGCCAGCATTTGTTGGAGGACTATTTTCTACTAATATAGGTTTTTCAAAAATTCATGCTGAAATATTTTTTGGTGAGATAGAGTTCAGGAAGATTGCAACTTGAAATCCATAATTATTAAAACAAAGAAAGGAAGGAGATAAAATATACTCCTACTTATACTTAATTTCCTCAATGAAAAAATACTTACATCTCTGCACTGCTCTCCTGAAATCCCAACTGGAATGCTGCATCCATCTCTGGGGTCCTCAGCACAAGAAGGACATAGACCTATTGGAGCAGGTCCAGAGGAGGCTACAAAGATGATGTGAGGGGTAGAGCACCTCTCCTATGAAAACAGGCTGAGGGAACTGGGGTTGTTCATCCCAGAGAAGAAAAGGCTCTGGGAAGACCTTATTGTGTCCTTCCACTGCCTAAAGGGGTCTTATAATAATGTGCAAGACTGACTTAATTACATGGGCTGATATTCATATGTCAAGACAGAAACAATTTTAAAAATAACAGAGAAGATTTAGAATAGATTATAGAGAGAAATTCTTTACTCAGAGGGTGATGAGGCACTGGAACCTGTTGCCCAGAGAAGCTGTGGATGCTCCATCCCTGAAAATGTTCAATACCAGGTGAGAGGGTGATCTGAGCAACCTGGTCTAGTGGGTGGCCTCTCTGTCCATGTCAGGGGAGTTGGAACTGTATTCAGTTCAATGTCATTTCCAACCCAAGCCTTTCTATGGTTCTATGTTCCTATAAATCACTACCTTTATTCCCATCTAGATATTTAATAGAGAAATAGCACAATTCAACATATAAACCCATTGTTATAAGTAAGGAAGCGAAATAATGTTCACAGATGAAAGCCAGTTTGTGATGAACCGCAATTAGGATTTACAGTAAGTGTTACTTCATTCTTTTTTCACCTTCTGTAATTACCTTTTGTAATGTAATTGGTCAAAATGACCTTTAGCGAGAAATTGAAGAATCTTGTACTGCTTATTTCAGACAAACTATTTTTTACTGTTAAATATCAACAGAAAAAATGTATTGCTAATACTCAGCCTGAACATTCAAAGTAAAGGCATGCAAAAGGAATTTCTGAGAGTGTGGTTAATTATTGCTATTAGGTGCACTGCCAGGGACTGAGAAAGCCAGACTTTGTGACTGCTAATGGAGTACTCGGGGACACTGATCTTGGTTCAAGGCAAGTAATGGTGCTGGTGACCTTGGATCGTGGATTATGACAGTGACACCCTGGAGTAGCTCCATAGCTACAACATGTATCTGTTGGATGATTGGTGCTTTGATAGCCACATCTTTTGAGGGAAACGCATGACCTGTTCTGACCTCAAGAAAGGAACATGTACCAGAGGAAAAGGGCTCGTGGGAGGTTAATAAGAGAAGGTTATGACTTTTTCAAAATGAAGGAGAAAGCAAATTAGGTTGAAACTAAGTCAGATAAATCTATGTCTGCACGAATGGGTATATGTGTTATAATTTTTTATATTTACTTGTGGACACAAAAGAAATGGATTTTTTTTTAGCTGCACAGATCTATAGGGTTGGAATTTTAGTAAAGGGGAATAAAAGAGCCAAATCTACTTCTGAACGTCAAACAATTAAAATTGAATAAGGATGCAAAAAAATTCTTGACTGTGACTGTTATCTTAAGTTTTCAAAATGAAATTTAGTTAGCAGGTGTAAGACCCCAGTAAAAAATGTGCAGATATGTCTGATATTTTACAAACTAGAGAAATAACTTTCATTTCCAAAATCCAAACAGACCACAGAGTTTTTTGTTATTGTTCTTGTGCTTTCTGTATGTGCAAACATAAGAAGGTCAACAACTTACGATTTTCTTTGAAGAACACATACAGAAAAGATACCAGAATAGAAATAAACTCTTGAAATTGGAGCTACCAGAAATGATTTTGCTAGCTCTATTACAGATAAAGAAACATACAGAGTAAGGAAAATATACAAAACTATTGAGACAGTAACCTCAAATAGAAGACTTGAATTTAACTATTGCCACTATAGTAGTCTTATTGAACATGTCGGCATAGCCAAAATGCCAAAAGAAAAAGACTTTAATATCCAAATTTCAGGTGAAGTTTGGAATCTAATTATAAATCATGTAGAAGTTTTGATGATGAACAGATAGCTGTTAACTTATTCACACCAAAATCTCAGGGTCTGGCTCTTAAATCCTGGTATTTGAAGATAGAAGGTATCTTAACTTGGAGAGAACCGTTTATCTCTGTTTATCCTTCTCAGATATAAACGGTACACTTAAATTAGGTAGCTAAGACACAAAATCACTTTCTCCTGAAATACAAGAGAGATACTGATACTATTTTCTTCTCTAGTATATCTCACTTTTCTGACTAGACAAATGACGTGAAAATTTAAGTTGAGATACTTAAAATATGCATACCAAACCCTAAAATTTTAGTTTCATTAGATACCAAGTTAATCTGAGAAAAGTGGCTCTCAATCTTTTTTGCATTAAATTGACTCTGTTTTGCTTAATTATCTATCAAATGGAAATAAGGTTTTATTATGAGGTTCTTCGCATGTCAGATTAGTTCTCTGCCATTACTTAGTTTGGAAATTAAAAAACATACTTTGTTACATTCCACCTACCTTTAATATAAAGACTTGTGTAATGGATATGCTCTGGGAATATCAAGGTGTTTCAACATTCCAAAGAGGGTAGGCAGATAGTCACACAACCTAAATAAACTCAGCTTACATTCTAAGCTATTTAGATAAAAAAAATAACACCAAAATATTGTAATCAGGATTCTGAAGTGTGCAAAAGTATAGTTTCACTATAAAGTATATAGCCCACCTTTTTTATCCAGCCATCGTTCATTTGCCCCCCAGCATTGGATATTATTTTCTGGATTTTTTTTTGTACAAGTGAATCAGCTTGTTCCCTTGGAAAGTAAGATGGGTAAGTTCTCTGAAGACCTGTAACCACTTAAAAAATTAATGGCTCAGCCAACACCTCTTAGCACAGAGACTGAATTAGCTGACTGGTATGCATTAGAAAGACATTATGGATGAAGCCAAAGTGAAGCAACCTCTGCTCATCATTGCCATACCTACGAAAAAAATAAATTCACCTCATATGCCATTAAACAGATTAGTGAGGGTAAATTATTTCATCAAAATACACACAATTAAGTGTATTTAACCTCAAGCAAAGCTGGGGATTCTACTGGAGTAACTGGAAGAAATTTGAATTTACTGTGATAAGGAAAGCAATCATAACTGAATTGCATTTGTGGACCAACACACACACTCTTAAAATGTAACAGTAATATATATGGAGTTGAAGGAAGCAAACTCATGGCATCTAAAAGAATGAAAAAAAAATTACACATTTTATAGATCATAAAAATTGAACTCAAAAAGCCTTTTACAGGAATTTCCAGGAGTAATCAATTTAATCCAAAAGGAGTGATACTGGATTCCATTCATGGATAAAACTTGTGCTTAGATAATTTCACATATCTCAGTGGAATATCCCATAGCTATAAGGGTTTTTGTGCTCGTTATGACTGGGATAGAGTTAATTTTCTCAACAGTAGGTATGGGGTTGTGTTTTAGATTTGCGCTGGAAACATGGCTGATATTACTGGGATGTTTTTGTTACTGCTCATCAGTGCTTGCACCAAGCCAAGGCCTTTCCTGCCTCTCAGCCCACCCCAACAGAGAATGGGTTGGGGATGCACAAGCAGCTGGGAGGGGGCACAGCTGACACCAACTGGCCAAAGGAATGTCCTGTACTATATAGCATCATGCTCAGCACATGGAGCTGGGGGGAAGAAGGAAAAGGGGGAATATTTGGAATGATGACATTTGTCTTCCCAAGTCACTGTTACCACATGAGGGAGCCCTGCTATCCTGGGGATGGCTGAACACCTCCCTGCCCACGGGAAGTGGTGAATGAATTCTTTGTTTTACTTTGCTGGTGCTTTCTTTACATTTTAAACTGTCTTTATCTCAACCCATGTGTTTTCTCACTTTTACTCTTTCAATCCTCTCCCTTATCCCACTGTTGGGAATGAGTAAGTAACTGTGGTGATGAGCTGCAAATTCAACAAAATGCTGGAAGAAGACATAAGACTGTGATTAAATATCTAGTTGAGTTGGGACACCTAAGTTCCTCACGGGAGCAAAATGAAACTAGATACAGCTGCCATGTTAGTTCTGCTGCAGCATCTGAGTATCTGAGCATTTATCAACATATGGTTCCCTTCAAACTTGAAAGGCTATGATTATGGGGAACAGGGACACAGTTAAACAACTAGTTCAGTCACTTTTTCATAAGTACTGGGTTTATCACTAGAACAACCTGTGTGAACTGATTTAGCCACTCCCACTTCTTCTTGAGGTCTTCTACTTCACAGAGAGCTTTTGAAAATACAGTTTTTAGAGCTGTTGGGCATTTACCCCAGACAAACAGTTCTAAAAGAATGTAACAACTTTGGTACTGTTGGCATGGTGGTGGGGTATTCCGTGACCTGGAAAAAACACTCCATTAGGTATTGCTAATACAGGACCAAGAGTACTCTTTCACCTCATCTAATTTCTTGTACAGACAGAAAAAGCATCATCCTACTGTAACTGAAAGATTAGAGAAATCAGATGGCATTTGTCAACATAATAATATGTATCAATGTAGATATTTGAAACTTTGAAACTCTTTTACATGATGAAAAAATTGTAAACAAGAAAACGAACTTTTCTTAAAGTACTTATACCTTTCATCTTTTGAGCTGTTAGAACAGATTAAATGCAATCTTCCTATCATGATGTAGAGATAATATTCTACAACATACTTGGTAACAGATGTTTACTAATCACTGATAAATTTTGCATATTTAAAAGGAGAAATGGCTTTTAGAGACACTGCTGATGTAATTATAAGAGCACATACAAACCATCTGAAGGTTTGAAACAAAATCTAACCTGGGGATAAATAAAAAGCTACTGTAGTTTTGAATCAGGGACTTGCCCACACTTAAGTCAAATGACATATAAATAAGCCTTCATGTAAATATTAGAAAAAAAAACGTTCTTTGATTGCATTGCACAAGCTTGCAGTTCTGTTTTGTATTTTCTATTTTAGTAAATAGATAAATGGGCACTTTAAAAAGTTTTACAAATCCACTCAAATGCACATCTTTCAAACAATGCCTTCTAAAAAGAAATACCAAACTATGAACGTGATGCTTGCTTTGGAGACAGAAGCATCCAGCCAGAGAATGGCTCCATACAACGCAGGCAACATGTTCACTTAAACCAGACTTGCAATTGCTCATATTCCTCATAACTGTGGATGGACGTGAAAGGTTGCTCCTTAGTTAGGCTTTCTGTATATTTGGGGACTTTTATTATTACACATGGATTAAGGGAGTTAAATGGGCTTTTAGACCTGCTGCACTCACTGACTTTGGAGAAAATGACATCTATTGCTTTCATCGGGGAAGTGCTAACTGGTACTTCAGTGTTATGGAAAAATTTACTGACTAAAGCAAGCAACACTGTAGACTAGATATCTATGTGTCTACATAGAAAACTGAGAACATAATTCTGTTAACAACCTGTCCCCAGACAGAATTTCCACAGAGTTTTTAAATGGCCAGTCCATACAGAGACCTTCTTATCTGTCAAGCATTTATTCAGGGATACCACTATTAAAAAACAACAACAACCCACAAATAAAAATGAAAAAACAACAACAATAACAACAAAAATAAAAAGACACAAACAAACAAAAAAAATAAACCCCAAGGCAGAAATGCAACTCCAGACAACCTAACATGAAAATTGTTTGAATGTTTCTCTTCAAGTACTTTGTGCCTGTTAGGTAACAGAAAGATTGTCAGATAAACAAAATATGGAATCCTGCTGGTTGTGTGATGCTTCAGGTTTTTTTTAAAAAAAGTCTTTTGTCCAAGTATGAGAATGTTTTAATAGAATAGTCTTCAGCATGTCAGAACATTAATGCATCTATTGAGAAAATTCGCTTTGTAATTAATAATATCTGGAATGAAACAAAAGGAAATTTTTAGTAGGACACACTGTAATCTATACAGTAGTTTGCATGGCAACAACTGAACCCTGCAACTAGATGTGAGGAGCTGAATCATATGCATATTAAAATATTCATAATGCTGATAAAAGGATTATTTTTATCCTTTAAAGGTATAAAGATATAGCAAAGTCTTGGACATTTTGAGTGTAGAAACTTCTGCTAGCTTGCGACGTTCTGTAGTCGATTGCTTCTATAAAGACAAAAATGTCAAATACATTTCATGCCATATCCATAGATAAAATACAGATTTACATGAAAATAAAGATTTATTCTTATTTTCTCTTTTAAGACATTTATGTTACTAAACAAATCTGGCTCACACACTAGAAAAGTAATATTGTAAAATAAACAAGGAGAATGCATCATGGTTGCCATGAACACACACAAGAAGTTTCTGTTACACTATTACTCACATGGTCAAATTATTTGAAATTTAAATGACTGGAGAGTTCATGCATAGCAGTTTTACAATACCTCCATATTTTATGAACTTATGAATAAAGGTTATAAAATAGAAAATCAGACAAGGAGTTCTTTACTGACTGAGCTCACCTTGCCCTAACTCATCCTGAGCTAGGCATATCTCTATCTTATTTGGGCACCAGTGACCCTTTCCTTAAACTTCCTGGCACACTTCCATATCCCTGAGCTAGGCATATCTCTATCTTATTTGGGCACCAGTGACCCTTTCCTTAAACTTCCTGGCACACTTCCATATCACAGGGAATTTGCTACATAAGGACTGGCTGTAGCCATATAGGTCATGTGGATTACACACTCTCTAATTGATGCTAGATCTAAACCAAGATTTTGCAGTAGTTAATTCATAGCCTAACTCAAAATGGAACTTTAATTTCCCTGGAGACATGATGCTAAAAAAAAAAAAGACACAGCCATACTTTGTAAGGGTTCAAAATTCAACTAATTTTACTAAATATACAGAACTAGACTCAGAGAAGAAAAGCAGACAACTGTTCCCACACTAGTGAGGTTAGAATTACTTACATGTAATCACTCGCAAAAACTCTTTGTTGGAACAATTAATAAGTTGTTCTTACTGAGAACAATATCCTATAAAATAAAACCCCATCTCTCATTATGTGTAACTTGTGAATTGTAACTTGACTGAGCAAGTTCTCACTTACTTTACTTGGGATATGCTGATGAATTACTTCAATCAGCTTCTGTGCTGGTGGAAATCATATTTAAAATTAACTGACTGTAACATCTGTTCCAATGCTGTAAAGTGCTGCATTTGGACTATGGCTGACACATGCAGTTGTACAGAGGACATAAGTATGCCTAATGTCAGACAGGACTTCTTGTGTTCTTAGTCATGTATTCTGAAAGAGCAGGATTCATCTCAACCATCATTTAGTTATCCAAGCTCTCCCTTTTTCTGACAGAGAATTAATTATTTCTATTAAACGGTCCAAGTATTCTAAAATATTTGCGTTCTCCAGGTCCTTATTTCTCCTCATCAGTGTTGGAAGAAGCCTGAACAGTAGCTGAGATTTCTTGATTTTAAAAGGCTTCTGGAAAGCAAATATCCTAAGAATATTTCACTCCCTACACTCTGGTTGTAATATTAAAGGTTATATTTTGAATGAAGGCTTAGTATCTAGACAACATCTTCTTCTTCTTCTTCTTCTTCTTCTTCTTCTTCTTCTTCTTCTTCTTCTTTTTCTTCTTCTCCTTCTCCTTCTCCTTCTCCTTCTCCTTCTTCTTCGTCTTCTTCTTCTTCTTCCTCTTCCTCTTCTTCCCATTTGAAAAATAAAGTTAAAAAAAAAGCACAGGGAAAAACACATGGGGATTTGATGGAAAGAAAGGTGAAAGATCAGAAGTTCTGGAGTGCTTGGCTCTGCACTTATATATGTATTTTCATGAGAAGTGGATACTGTTGTTTCTAGTGTTTTCCTCTTAGTTGATGAACTTGTGATGGAAAGGTGTGTGTAATTAGAGCTGTCAATATTGAATTCTACATGCACAGCACACTATGAATTTAATCTAAGTTCCCCAATCCCCAGTCCTCCCTCGCCACTGCATCTGGGAAAGGCTGAAGCACTTGACTGCTGCTGTGGCAAATTGGGTCCTAATAAGTATGATGCTTTACTGCTTCTTGTTTTTTCTGAGATACAACTACAGCATTTCAGAAGAACTCACCTGGGCATTAATTCAACTGAAATGTTGGTAGAAGTATTATATTTTCCACGTTTTGATATCTCACTGAATGACTTGCATATAAAAGAGACCTGGCAGCTGGTTTGTGTCTGTGACTGATGTGCTTGTCATTTCAGACTCAGATTTGGCAGATTCACCTCTGCCAGGCTTAAGAATGATATTCAATTTGCATTTTTCTATTATTTTGCAATTTTAACTAGCATGAAAATAAAACTAAAAAATAAAAGAAAAAAAACACAAAATAGGTTACTAAAGTATTTATATTTAAATGGTATAGGTTTTGCTTAATGTTTAGAAAAAGATAATCTCAGTTAATGTCACCTTTATCAGTAATAACATATTTATTCAGAGGTAGAAAGGGTCTAAAGTAAGGAATATTAATTTTTAGTGCATCAAATTAGTTCTAGTCATATATTTATACCCTCGGGGAGCTCATTCATAACTGATAAAACGTAACCACAACTAGATAGGATATATGAGATTCTTCAATAAACACCTTATTTAAGATGGATGTTTTTATGCTATGTAGACTCTTATCAGGGATCAGGATGAATTCAAATGTTATGCAGAAATAAAAAATGCCACTAATTTTTCATCAGAAACCATGGATGCACAAGGCCATCCTCCAATCCACAGGTTTTATTTATTGTATCTTGTATTTGTTGCTGAACTCTGAAAAGAAAAAGAAAATGACAGAAAGAGCCCACATCATTCTCATAATTAATGCAAGAACAAAAGGAGTGGGTTTTCATTTTGTTTCAGAAAAAAACAATTCCTCCAGAGTTTAAATGCCACAGGATGGGTTCTGCTGCTCTGAAATAATGGTATAATTATGCTGTATAAAATGACCAGAATTGAGGTTTCTTCAATCAGATCACAGCCATGGTACGATGTACCAGACTTTGAAGCACTGCTTTTCATTCAGAACAGAATTAAAAATATTTTAGAACCATTTACATCAACATCTTTGGGTTTTTCTCACAAAGGATTTCATTACACAGTTTTGTAGTAAGAATTTAGGCACGTAGAGAATTGTAAAATACTTGCACTTGATATTTTGATCCTTGCACTAACTGGAATCAGCTGTAAAATCCCCATCAGTCTCCTCCACAAGATCACACAGGGGAAACTGAAACAGGTGAAAAATTGACCCTGCTTGACGTTGCTGCACTGCCCTGTTTTTCTGCCTAAAACAAGGCCTGGCCTCCTCTCCCCACACTGTGGTGTATCTGGCACATGCAGTATTTATGCCCTGTGACGTGGCATTGGCATTGCTAGCATTAGGCCAGAGTTTTTTTGCAGGGGCATGGCTTGCCAAACCTGCTCTACTTGAGCTTTTCTTGACCTTCCCAGAGCATTGTTTCTCCTGGTTAATCATGGTTACAATTTCTTTAACTGCCTGGATGCCTATGGCTAATTTGTTTGTCTATGGCTACATTTCCTTGTAGTATAGATTGAAGCAGATAGACGTTACTATTTGAAGAAAGTGATTTTTGCCCTAACAGAACAAAGTGGAGAAATGCAGTCCTGGTATGACAGCAAAGGTCTTCAAGGACCAATGCAGAGGTGCACTGACATGAGATGAGGCATGGGGAAAAGACTGGCACCAACAAACCCACAGCTAAAAAACCTCTCATGACTGTCAACTCATCCTTGATCAGTTACAGCAATGCAGAGCTGGATCGGGGTAAAACTGGTATAGGGGTAAGCCGCAATATAAGGTCAGTTTGGATATAAGATGGAGCTGATGATCAACGAAGACAGAGTAAAAGTTTTAAAGCATGCTAACAAACATATAAAAATGGTTCCAAGTGGATTCTAGAATGGTGAAACCACTAACATGGTATTCTTGCCAGAGCAAAAAGAACAACCTGACAACTGTGAGGTTTCCCTCTCTAGCAGTCCAAAGCTATTTTAAGAAGCTATTCTAAGTATTCAATAGTATAAGATCCCAAAAAGTAGTCAAAGGGAAGGCATAACACCTGAAAAAGGAACATAAATTGAGAAGCATGTATTACAATTTTAATTGCATTATTAATACTATTAAAATTTCTTTATCCATACAAGTATTATAGCTGCATTATCATTCCTTCTTTCTTCTTCCGTAAAATTAGGATGAAATACGATTCTTGAACTGCAGTGTTAAAATATCAGTTATACTGAAAAAATTTCTCAATTTGACATATATATTTATACAGTAAGCTTCATCTTTGCCCAAAACCCAGAATTTGAGCATAACATACAGTATAAAGAGCTAGTGTGAGCAATCAGTTGCATTTGCAAATCAATTTAAAACAGCTTGAAGACTTTCTGAACAGCATGAAACAATCATCAGAAAAATGGGGATGCAAGAGTGGCATTTTACAATTGCAGAAAGGATGCTGAGTAAAATAATGATACTTCTGGTGGAAAAGTCACAAATACAAGTTTCTCAATACTTAGAAGTGCATTAATGGGAAATTGCTGAAGCTGTTTTCCCAGGTGGTTTTGAATATGAACACTCAATACATATATTTATGTTTCTGGACACATTTTACTTCCCTGTAATCTTTTAGGAAAGGAAAAATCCTCATACAATAGTAAAACATGACCTGAAAATGGAAAATTGTCCCCTTTGAACAGCCACGAGTAATTACGTTAGTCCCACAATCTTCAGAAATGCCTTCCTTTGTGCTCTCGTTTTGCCTTTCCTCAAGTTCTAAGCCACTAGACAGGTAGATGCTGACTGGTGACAACAGAGCAGCCACAGAAACTCTGAAAACATTTTTGTTTAATGTGGCTGGAACAATGGCATAGTCTTTCAAACACTTTGACATCCCTCACTGGCTGACATTCTGCTTTAAAAAAAATCCCCATTGACTGGAGCAGCTGACACATGGGCTGTAAGTCATGAGATTCAGATCATCATATGATCCACTGAATGCCTCGGTGCATTGTAAATGACAATATGAGCCTGAATGTCAACACAACAGAGCACTGAAGGAACATAATGGCCCAGTGTGATGCTTTGGACATTTATTTAGGCTCCCATACATTTCCATTTTTCTTAGTCATTTGCAGCAAGGAATGAAAAATTGAAAAGGGAAAATGGAGGAGAGAGGAAGGAAGGAAGGAAGGAAGGAAGGAAGGAAGGAAGGAAGGAAGGAAGGAAGGAAGGAAGGAAGGAAGGAAGGAAGGAAGGAAAAAAAGAAAGGAAGGAAGGAAAGAAAGAAAAGAAAGAAAGAAAGAAAGAAAGAAAGAAAGAAAGAAAAGAAAGAAAGAAAGAAAGAAAGAAAGAAAGAAAGAAAGAAAGAAAGAAAGAAAGAAAGAAAGAAAGAAAGAAAGAAAGAAAGAAAGAAAGAAAGAAAGAAAGAAAGAAAGAAAGAAAGAAAGAAAGAAAGAAAGAAAGAAAGAAAGAAAGAGAAAGAAAGAAAGAAAAGAAAGAAAAAAAAAGAAAAAAAAGAAAGAAAGAAAGAAAGAAAGAAAGAAAGAAAGAAAGAAAGAAAGAAAGAAAGAAAAGAAAGAAAAAAAAAGAAAGAAAGAAAGAAAGAAAGAAAGAAAGAAAGAAAGAAAGAAAGAAAGAAAGAAAGAAAGAAAGAAAGAAAGAGAAAAAAAAAGGAAGGAAGGAAGGAAGGAAGGAAGGAAGGAAGGAAGGAAGGAAGGAAGGAAGGAAGGAAGGAAGGAAGGAAGGAAGGAAGGAAGGAAGGAAGGAAGGAAGGAAGGAAGGAAGGAAGGAAGGAAGGAGAGGAAAGATTTGGTTTGTCATATATTCCAGGAGGGTCATTTAGCAGCTGTACAATGTCCAGCGCTGATAAATCTCTCAAGTACTGTAGCTAGCTAAAATAAATCTCCCATCTCTTTGGGGAAATTAAAATTGCTGAAAATGCTGGTAGTGAGGGAGAATTTTATGTGGTGCCACAAATGGATTCGCAGACATTGATGATCAGACAGCAATTGCTGAATACAATCAAATGCTTAACATGGGCAGAGCTCTGCAGTGTATAGATGGAATAAATCTAGCAATGCTACCTTTCTGGACAGTGAAAATGCACCAAGTGTATGCTGTTTACCATATTTTATCTACAAAGGTGTGTAGAGACATTAGATTTCTCCTTTTCCTGCTTGATTCCAATTACTGATGAAAGTTCAAATCTGCAGCTACTTTAGAGGGTTCCAGTAAGAGAACAAAGACTGAGTAAGTGAATTCACTTTGATCTAGTAGTAAAGTTTTGGGGTCTGTTTGGAAACTATATATGGGGAAGAAAGGATCCAAAAGGAGACTAGACAGTAGATGCCTACAGTCTATCACTAGTAAGAGTAGGGAGGAAATACGGTATTAAAAAATATTACAAGGATTTTTAATGTATTTAAAAACAAGACAAAACCAGGAATAAATGAGTTATCCTTTTTATCAATGTATCCTATCCTATCCTATCTTATCCTATTTTATCCCATCCTATCCTTCATGCTGCTACTCATCTGTACATGATATTAGCTTGCTCTCTGAAAAAAGGTATTATATAACTGGGAAATGCCAGGGCTATGGACAGACTCCAGAGCCCTCAGTGAGATCCTTGGAGTTCTTTGCATAACTTTATAGGGAGAAGAAGCATTCTAGATGTCTAAGGAAATAAAAAAAAGGCTAAATTGAAAGACATTGCATTTTGGTTCTCTGAGGTGCTACCTTGAGGCAGAAAAATCTGTTATCCTTTCACTTTGTGGCTCAAGATCTTCATTTTAGACTTGAACTATCATCTTCCTCTGCTACGTATACAAGTGCAGAATAGATAAGCTCCTAGCTTGAGCGGCTCATGTGAGGTGGAATGAACTTCAGCCATTCATTCTTTGTTGGTTGATATTTCTGTTGCTCCCTAGTATCTATTTTTGGATGATACATTTCCATTTCTCTCCTGAAATATGGAACAGAAAACAAATCTTTCACATAAATTTAGTAGATTAATTAATCTCCTACATGAATGGGAGTATAAATTATTTTCATGTGAATTCTGGCACAATGAGTAACTAGTTTTTTAAATACACAGTGGAAGCTGAGGGAGGAAGAAGGACTGTAATACCTAAGTCACTTTGAGTGTACTCAATTTATCCATTCATAAATGAGAGCAATTATATGTTCCACACAATGGTTGAGAGCCTAAGTTCATGGATGTTGACAAAGACTCCAAGATCTTTAGCTGGAGTGCTGCACAGAAGTTAAAGGATTATTTTTTCAGTGCAGAATTTTATTTTAAAATGGTTTGAAAAGGTTTCTGATTAATAAAATTAATTTTAAAAAATCTAAAGAAGGGATTGTTCTCCTTTCCAGTGCTATAGCTTTGGCATTTTGTTACTATTTTAAAGTTTGAATTTTGAAAAGAAAACATTTTGAAGGGCTTTTTAAAGAAGTGTTAGTATTCTAACAGCTCTCACTAGCAATACAGGTAAGAGACTAAAAGGCTTTCTTTTATAAACCTGGATTTTCAGGATTAATTTATCATCTTTTTTTTCAAATCCCATTGGGTTAAAACTTGTCATACAAGCTGTCAGCTCATATCTAATATTTTTTTCCTAAAAGGAAATGTTTCAAATACTTCAGAAAAAATTTAAGTATGAACCAATCCCCCAGAATAGAATTTTAATTGGCTTACATGGGTTTTTGTGATGAGATGAAGATAGAAATGCTGTCAGGCACATTTGCAACAATGCACACTAAACTATTATTGTTATGTATTCTAGATATTTAAGGGGTAAAATCAGCATATAATAGCCCACAGATGCCTAGGACCCCTCTTGTCTCATGGGTGAATGGAAGATTAATGAAAAGATTAATGAAGTAGGCTTGCAGCCTCTTAATGTGGATTTTACAGGATGCTAGTTAAAAGGATTGTGTTTAGTTACTGGAAAGGCTGATTGCAACCTGCAGTACTGAAGCCACATGAATCATTGCATTAGCATATAGAATTGAGACAACAAGCAATTTTAAAGGTACTTAAAATCATTTCTGGATTGATTAAATTCTTCTCCCAAGCAAGAACATTTTACTTAATGTCAGTAAATATGAAAAGCACAGTCTCAGTCCTGAACAGCTACTTAGTCCTCTTTTCCCTTCTCCGGCATGCAGCTACACAGACTTGTTACAGTGTATTTTCCAAGTACCAGAAACCACTCCAGCATCACCACCTTCTACTGCGGTATTGAGAAGACAAAAGACCTTCAAAATGGTGCTCTGATACTCTGAGTAAATGGAATATTGCTCTATTAAAGAGAGCGTAGAAACATACCACAGTGGATGAAAGACTGCTGGCCTTTTGGTAATAGATCCAGGACAAATTTTTCACAATAGTCTGTGTAGGAGATCATTCTATAGACAGCTGTCCTCTTCTGAAAGGATCTAGTAAAGAGTGGTGACATAAATCCCTTCCCCATTCCTGCTAGGTTTCCAGCTATATTCTGACCCTACCCGTTTCAGAGGAACAGAGACTGTGGAGCACTTTCCTAATGCCTGTCCCATCATCCACACGTTAGAACAAAGATTTTCAAAACTCCAGAGGCAAGAGAAGCCTCGGTGCTACTCCACACACAGCTGTTTACAAGTGTAAATATTTGTGTTCATGTGAGTGCACACATTAATCCAGGTGAAGGTGGTGAGGAGGTAACCTGCCCTCCTCTCTGTCAGGCTGCTCGACTGCAAGAGCTCCTCTCTTGCCCTTGCATGTAGGTTTTGCTTTTGTTTCTTTGTTTTTGTTTTCACCAGTGAGTACACACAGACTGCAAGGTTCAGAAGACAGGTGGAGGAGGGAGAGAAAAAGCAGCACATAAATGTTGATTTCACAAGGGTTGTTGGGTATTCATTAGAAACATATTTATAGCCACTCCCAATGCACACACTGATTAAATTGGTCACACATTTTTTGCTGTTGTTTGCTAAACATGCTGTTGAGTTTTGCAGAATACCTATCAGCTAAATCCCAAATGGAGTTCTGCTTGAATTGAGCCTAGGTTCTTAACCATATGCTTCATGCTAAAATGTTAATTGGAAATATTTATGGCACTGAATTGTGGATAACTATTTGTTTTCCATACATACCAATTAGTTACTTGTTTCTTATTTAAATTATATTTTGTAACCTAATAAAATAGGGAGACTGACTTTTTAAGCACTTTCCATGCACAAATATACCACTGAAATTAGCTCAGTTGGTTACAGCATGGTGCTAATAACACCAAGGTTGTGGGTTCAATCTCCATATGGGCCACTGTCTTGAGAACTGAACTTGAAGATCTTTGTGTGTCCCTTCCAACTCAGAATGTCTTGTCTATATATTTATTGCATGTTTCTCTACAGATTTCTAGGGCTGAAGGAGATTTGCAGACAGAGATGACTTTGTGAGATCTGGGAATATATGATGGGAAAGAAAGATATCTTTCTCCTTCCGAACCAAGGGTGGAGTTACTGTAATCTATGCTGCGTAGCCTCCTTCGGCCTATGGCCTTGGGCAAGGTGTTATTTGTTTTCCTCCCATTCCCTACTGCCTCAAATGCAGCTGTGTTTGAAGTTTTGTAGAACCCTTACAACTCTTTGATAGAGAATGAAAGAAAAATATTTCAGAACTTCACTGAAATTGGGATGGCAATTACATTGTAAATAGCTGAAGAGAGGCAGTTTGATGTTGAAATGGCAATATCAGATTTGTTCTGATACTTTGCTTAAAAGAAATTGGTTTTTTACAGATGGAACTGTCTCATCTCATGTAGTAATTTAAATAGTTTCTCTGTAACTCGTTGTGAAAACACTATTTTATTAGTTTGCTGTCTCAAATTCACACAGTTTTAAATGGATTTTAATGATGAATTCTAGACTTTTCCATTCCAGTTTGCCACACAAATAAAAGGTATTTCAAATAGAAAAAGATTGGTTTTTTCCCCTCAAAAAGGTAAAATTTAAAATATTTTTTTGCTATTATTCTAAAACCTACATTATGCCTGAACTGCCTGTAATGACCTTTGTACTAACATGACCTTTGTACTAATCTCAAAAGAGATTCTAGTGAGAGCATAACTCAGTTTCACCCCAATCTGTGGGTAGTGATTCATATTCAGCATAGGTTTCTGCTGTCTTGTATTTGATATAGTTATTTAGAACTGTGCAACATGGATGCTGCAAATGCAGAGTTCTTACTGTTACTCAAAATTACAGCGAGGGCACAAAGCAGTAAAGCATTAGTCCCTCTCTGTCTCGTTAATAGGACATTTGTTAGATTAATCTAAGTCTTTGCTGCACTTCTTCCTCTCTGAAAACTTTGACAAAATCTCTAACTGCAGAATTTAAACTCTCAAAGCCAAATTAAAAAAAAAAAAAACATATATTGCAAAGTTTGGAAACTTTCTAGCTCTCTTAGATATACCCAATTAATCTCAGAAATATCTTGGGAGTAGAACTTTCACTTCAGTGTATTCACTAAACTGAACAACATCCAAATAGTGACTTCAACCTGGATTTATCAGCACTTTGGGCATTTTTCTTCAGTAAACTCAGTTGAGACTTCTTCACAATCTTCAGTCAGAAAAAAATGCATATTTTCTGTCTTTGCTTAAATATTGCTCTTTGTCCTTATGCTTTTAAAGCACATTATTAACCCATTCTTCTTACTTCTTTACACATCTCTTCCATAATATCACAATTTTTATTATTTCTTTTATCATTGCATCTGAATGAATAAGTGTAATTTTATTGCTGGATGAATAACTAGCATGTACTGATTTATCTGACCTGTAGTTGTATTTTTTGTTGGTACTCTTTCAGCCTTGAATGGTAGTTAAGCATTGATTCCTTGCCTGCTGCTGATAAAAATATCTTTTCAACCAACTGTTGTCAGTATTCTCTGTTGTACATGAATTCCTCCTGTATGATAACATCTTTTGAGCTTTGTTGTTTCACTCTCCTTACCTTTTCATTTTCTCTCAATGTCCCCTTGATCATGGAAGAAAGCTATAGCCCCATATAGCCTGCTTTCCTCACACACCCTATTCCACTGACAGAGGCAGCCTGCTTATGTGATTGTCCCTGAGAACCTGTGTAAGTTTTTAACTGGAAATACAGTTGTGTCATTCACATATGCATAAATATATGGACATGATAAAAAAAAGGCAGCTATTTTTTAGTCAGCAAGAGTATTTGTTGAATTAGAAAGTTTGTGCACATATCTACTTTCTGTGCAACTACCTCTTTCATCGCTCCTTGACAAAATGATCCTTATGACCCTAAGGGGGTCATTAACTTGAAGGTTAATACCTGAAAGGCATTTTGTTTGTGTGCCACCTAAGTTGAATATAATATAAAAATACTGAAATTCTACCTGAATATTTTTTTTTCCTGGGAGGTTTCTTTAAAAATTTCATTGATTTACAGGATGATATATCTCTCTGAATAAACACAGCTTTTCAGTATGGCACAATGCTCTGCGGAAACATACCACACTATTGCAGGATAAAGGCTAAGACTGAAAAATCATGTTGACTATTATTATTAGTAGTATTGTTGTTATCACAGTCTGATGTTGTTACTTCTCTTGGGTTTGCATGCTGAGGCAGGGGGTCTACAGGGGTGCCTGCTGTAAGAAGATTCCAGAAGCTTTACATGTGTCCAACAGAGTCAATGCTAGCCAGCTCCAGGGTGGACCTGCCACTGGCCAAGGCTGAGCCCACAGTGGCAGCACTGCTCAGGTAACAGAGCTAAGAAAGAGGCAGAGGAGGGGGTGAAATGCACAACATCTCTGGAGAGGAGTGATGTCGCAGACATCCTTTTTATGAAAAATCCTTTCTTAGGATTTTTCCTGCTGAAGCTGAGAAGTTTCAGCAACAAGATGTAAACAATAATTATCTGCTGCTGTGGAATGCAACAGGTGGATCCATTATTGGTCTTGGGTGGATGTTTTGATTCATTGACCAGTCACAGCAGAGCTGGCTCTCGCTCTCCGTTGGAGCCAGCTGCCTTTGTTATCATTCTTTTCTTTCCTATTCTTAGTTTAACTAGCTTCTGAGGAAACCTTTCCTTCTATTTCTTTTTAGTATAGTTATAATGTAATATATATATCATAAAGTAATAAATCAAGCCTTCTGAACATGGAGTCAATGTTCTTGTCTCTTCCCTCAATCAAGAACCCTTGTGACCACTGTCACAGAGTGAGAATATATGAGAGAAACAGCCCTGCAGACACTACAGGTTAGTGAAGAAGATGAGGGAGGAGCTGCTCCAGTTCCAGACCAGAGATTCCCCTGCATCCCACAGTGCAGCAAGAAGGAAGATTGTGGGGAGCCCTTAGGAGGAAGGAACAGCAGAGACAATGCATTGTGAACTCACCACAGGCCCCATTTCCTGCTCTCCTGCATCACTACGGGTGGAGGAGGCAAAGGACATAGTGAGTAAAATTCAGTTTGGGATGAATGAAGGGGTGGGGGAAGATGTATAAAGAGATCTGTGGAGCAAAGCAAGTCCTCATTATCAGCTCAGAACAAGGTATCCAAAGAACAGATTTGGTGGGAGGTAAAGATCTTGTGAATTTGTCAGCAACACAGCTCAGATATATTAGACAGAAGCAGAAAAGAAAATAATTATCTTTCCCAATGGAAAAAAAAAAATTTAGAGGAAAACAAGCAATAGGTTCTCTCTGAAAACTGAGCAAGAAGATAGAGACCTACAGAGACTGGGAGAAAAGGTTTTGGGTTTCTCCTTATTGAAGGTGTAGTTCAGAGTGGAAGCCAGCCCACAGGGAGGAGTGGGGCATAAAGCACAAAAGCTACATGTCCCATGAGTCTCCAAGGGAGCTCAGACAGCACAAATGAATGTCAAGCTGGCACAAAACATTTAATTTCAATTTTAGCAATGGAAAAAAAATTAAAAACAATTAATGCTAGCAAAATCAATATTTTCAGGTAAAAATTTGGACTAGAACAGAGGACACAGGAGCCAGTGGGAAAGGGTGATTCCCTGGACTTTGTTTATTTAGCCTGGCAGGTGTGTTATTTCTCTAATTTAATCAAAGAGCTACATAAAGCTCTGATGTTGGAGAAAAGGCAGAACACTGATTAGTAGGGAAACTTGGGTCTAGAAATTCATTGTAAATGGCAGAAGAGAAACAATGTTTCTTGAAAACATTCCAGGTGGGATAGATTAATTTTGTCCCTAATTTCTGTCCAGATTAGTCCCACCTTCTCCCAAACTCCTGACCAGAATCTCTCTCTGAAGAGAGATGTGGTTTTGGGAGAGCTTCAGATCTTCAGATTGCCTTACTTCTTACAGGCAATCTGAGCAATGCCACACTGTGTTTGTCTTTCTGTGTCCTGCATAGCCACCCACAGGTTGCAGCAGCATGACTTTGGATGCATTCGTGTAACTCCATTAATATTGTGTGGACGTACAACACATACCCTTAGTGTCATGCTATGAAAGTCCCAGCCTGGTGACTGCAGCACATCCTTCAAGTTATTTTGGACACTTGGAACTGAAAAGAATATCAACCTCATCCCCAAAATTGATAATCATGTCCTATAGTCATCTGATACCATTGAGGCCCATATAAGGTGTCGGAACCTCTTCTCAAGTCTTATAAGCAGTGTAGGGATTGGGAATGGAGGAAAAGGAATGGGGAAGAGAAGAGAAGAGATTAACATTGACAGAAATCTCATAGTGTTAGATAAGAAAACCTTAAAATGACTGAAAATATTGTCAATATGGTTTGAAATGACACCATCATCAAAGGTATTCTGCTGGCCTGCTGATTTTTTGAAAGCAAATCAGTGTTCAAAACCTTAGGCAAGTGGCCCAATCTTGTTTTAAGACAGAAGTCCCTATGTAAAACCTAGTTCTGTCTTTTCAAGGTACATGCATTAAAATTAGTAGTTACAGAATCTTGGGAGGTTTGGATGCTTAGTCAAACTCTCTCTGGTCTGCAAAATCTTATGAGAATTTAACCCTTAAAATCTTCAAATCTTACAAGAATTCATAAAATTAATTACATTTTACTTAGATACTAAAATTTCCCAGTGGACTGCAACTTTTCCAGAGGCCCACATGCAAAAAAAAAAAAAAAAGTTTACCAGCTGACTGCAGACTTTAGGAAGATATCTACAAAAAATTGCTATGTGTTAGGTTTTTTGTTTGGTTGGTTGTTGTTTGTTACTTTTCTAGGTTTTTGTTTTTTAAGGAATAGAATAGAATAGAATAGAATAGAATAGAATAGAATAGAATAGAATAGAATAGAATAGAATAGAATAGAATAGAATAGAATAGAATATTTCACTTGGGAGTAAACTACAATATCCATCTAGTGCAACCATCTAACTACTTCAGGGATGACCAAAAGTTAAAGCATTTTATCAAGGCCATTGTCCAAATGCCTCTTAAATGCTGACTGGCTTGGGGTATCACCCAGCTTGTATGCATACAACAGAATAATCACCTTTTCTCACCATCTGGTCATAATGTGTTTGGTGCACCCCATGTTTGGTGTTTGTTTTGCCCTCTTGCCTGACAGGACCAGCTCACATTAAACCTCCTGCCAACCATCACTCCCAGATCCCTGTCTGCAGAGTTCTCTAGACTATCCTCTCCCAGATATTATATTGTTAAGCTTGAGGAGGAGAACTACAGATGGGTTTACAGATCAAACTCAGAGACAGCCTCAGCTTTATTTAGAAATGACAGGTAATCTGGAGAAACATGTTTGTTATACCAGGTAGAGGGATCTTTCTTGATTGTAAGCTACAGCACTAACTGCAGGACACACAAAAAAATGGTTTCAATCTGGTCATATCCTGCCCCAAGACTTTCCCATTAATTCTGCTTCATTCCCTAGCAGAAAAACTGATTGATGGCAACTTTACATGAGCTGTTATTCAGCACAGCTACTGAAACCCAGATATACTTTGGGTTTTGCACACTTCAAAATGCAGCAGCAGAGGTTTACCAGAAGACTTTGGCCACCTTACAGAGTTTTTAAGACTGGTTGTTATCCTAGTTGTAGCAACTGACTGTGTGCATCCTTAAAGTCTGCTCCAGTTATGAAACAAAACACACAGAGGTTCTTTAAGTTAATGTTTTTACCTCTCCTGACAGCCTGAGATCAGATCTCTAGCGAATGAAGTCTTTGATCTGGTTTCAGAGAGCCAGGATTATTCTGAGGCAACATTTCCCTTTAAATGACAACATATACTACCACTTTTTCTCTGTATTTCTGAAACTCTTGGAGTTGTCTTGAGCTGCATAAACATCACTACACAGGTTTGAAACGACCTAAGCTGTCCCACCTGTCCTTCAACTGCTCTTCCAGTAAGGTATAGTTTTCTATTTTGTTTTACAGTGCTGAGAGGATATCTCATATTGTCTCTGGCATTTCAAACACTAAAAGATTTCTGTCTTTAGGCAACTGAGCTGAGCCTTTAAAGGCTGAAACTGGCAAAAATGTGAAAAAAACTCTGATCAAAGTTAATGTTTTCTTCCTTCATTGGAGTTTATTCCCTCCCACACTGCACCAATTAAGCAGGAGAATGCCTAACACCTACAGAAGAGAAATGCTACGGAGGGATATGAAAATAATTTAGTGTGATATCTGTAAACTGAAAGAATTTAAAATACATTAACATAATGCTGTTTGTGTTTCTGTTGTTGTGTGTCTTAGGGGGCTTGGGATTATTTTTTCACACAGTGAAATAAGACATTTACCCTCCTTTTGAAAATCTAACATGTATTTTAACAGTACAAAAACACATGAAAAATAATCTTACTGTCCCTCTAACTATATCTGTAAATCTACTCACCTAATTCTGCACTGTTTTCCCCTACATCTATTCATGTATAGATGCAAAGTAAGATAAATATCAACCAGCTTAGAATGACAATATTTTACACCCAAATAGGAATGACTCTGCATCAATGTAAATGACAATCAGGCAAAACCAGCAGAAAATCTAGCTCTATAAATAATGACAGAGGCTTAAATTCAATCCATTCTTGAAGAAACAAACTGCACTGCAGAGCATGTCTGCAGTTCCATAATACAGAATAATTTTGAACTAGTATTTCTCCCTTTTTCCAAAGCAGGAGATTTGAAGACTCCTGTATTATAAATCAAGCAGTGACCTTAGTTGAGTAAGTGAATTTGTTTTTATTATATGTTTTTAAAATATAGATATACAAGCTAAATAAAAGAAATAAGAAGTTGATTTTAGGCTTAGGTGCTAAGCCTATGGATAAATTGTTTTTTCCAGGTTTACAGAAATAAATTTTTAATTAAAATGTAAATTTTTTTCTTTACTTTTGGAAACATGTATCTGATATGTACACATGTACATTATAAAAAAAATTCCTTATTTATTTCAAATTTCTTTTAACTATTATCAAGATTTTATTCTATTTTAATTTAAAAAGTGTTTAGTTAAAACCCAGTACACGTTTGCTTGCTTTAAAGTCTGTTCAAATTTTGGATGGTTTTTCAAAAAATGAATTTGAAAACAGATTTTTAAATGAACCAGTCTCTTTCATTCTACCCAGTTTGAAAATGAAAACATAACATTTAAACAGGGGGAAGAAAAAAAATCCCTTTTCTTTGCTTAAAGACACCTTTCAGACTATTTTTCATTCTTCATTATCAGTAAAAGAACACAGAGTAAGAGATTTCCAGACCTGTTATGAACAGGGACATATTGGAAGGCAATGGATATACACTACAAGTCACATCAGCTGGAGCTATCTGCACTGGGACATTTTCACTGCTGAGTACAACAATTTCTAAAATTGTTCCATTTGCCTTGGCCAACAGGAACATGGCACAACTTGAAACAAATAGGGAAAACGAAAAAAAGTATAAAGAAAAAAGAAACCTGAATAACAAAAACAAGAAAACTAATTTGAGTGTTCAATTTAGGTGACAGAACATTGAAGATCACAAGAAAATAAACAAAATCTCATCTCCAGTCATGGATGGGGATGCAATGTAACCAAAAGAAAGAGCACTCACTGAAAGGAGCTGGTAAATGTGTGGTAGAAAACTTTTAAACAGAAAAATAGTGTTTAAACCAAACACATTTTCATCTTCTTGTATGTATTTGATTCCAGATATCCATTCAACATGTTTTACTTTATCTCTTTGACTGATGTATTTGATTTAAAGTTAGCACTGACTTGGAAAAAAAATATAATCTATTTCCCAAAACCTATTTGCAATATTTTCTGTCATTCTGGGCTAGATTAAGATGAAGTCTCCCTCCCCAGCTATGGTGGATCCACTGTAGAAGATCATGGCCTCTCTGTGCACATTTTTCTTCTAGGGCTGAACACTGCAACACAGCTCAGATATAACACTCCACATTATAAGTCACCCAAATTTAGGCGAGATGAATCTGATAATTCCCATCTTCTCTTTGGGAGCTAATACACTGCTAATGTATGTAATTAAACATTTCTTAGACTAGAAAAAACAAATAGGTAGCTGAGGAATTTGGTTTAGAATATTTCGTGTTCATATTGCTGGTCTGAGTTAAATCCAACATTCTCTATGAACAATAAGTAATTAACATCTCTAAAATAGGGAGCCTCTCTCACCTAAGATAGGCTTACATAGACTCAAAAAAACTTTGCTTAACCACATACATTCTTGCTTTTTTTCTTATTCCTGAGAATGTTTTGCAATCTATTGGGTTTGGTTTTGTTTTTTTTTTTTTTTTTTATACAAATACATAAATTCTTTTCACAGACATTCCTTCTCAAACCTCAGTTTCTGAGATTTCTTTTGTATTCTGTGATATTTTTGGAGATATATCAAATAATTCTTTGAAGATTTAAGCACAGACAAAAAATCAATATTTATGTGTAACACTAAGAGTGAGCAAAATGATAATGACAAAATCTGTAGACTAAAGGATTTTGTCTATTTTAAGTAGACATTTTTTCCAGACAGAGATGAAGATATTTTCTCAGTGACCACATCTTGAATTAAAATGAGAAGCTAGGAATTTGACAGGCTAAATTAATGCAGAAGGAAACAAGTGAAGGTTTAGTTGTATTTTTTAAATGCATGCTGAAATTACAAAAAATTATATTTCTTTGAAAAATTCCAAATTTACAGATTTAGCATCAATTATCCACAGAAGGGCAGGAAAAAAATGGTTTTTAATGTTGCAGTATAGAATTGAATAGATGAAACAGAGACATGCACCTAAGCACATAGCAAGCTTACTATTTATATACAGGACATCAGTGTCAGTGGAAATTACAAAGCAAGTAAGCAGCAGCCATATTTTGTGTATCTGATGTGTAGAAAGATTTTACTGTTTCCCAGTTGCACAGATTAACTCTCAGTAAGCCAAGTGATATAAGACACTCTATATTGAGCAGAAAAAATATATAATGTGCATATACTTCAGCTTTCTAAAGCATCAAGGTGGTAATTTTATACCTACCTTTCTATCTGACATTTTAGTCTCAATTAATATTGAAATAATTTACAACAAATACCTGGTTTTATTCAGCTGAAGTAGCCCATTCTATTTTTACAGCTAACCAGAAAGTACCTCATCCTAAAGAAGGAGATGAAAATACATAGGGCTCTAACTTAACATGAAACTATTCTCCCTCAGTATCTATTGAGCAAAAGCTGGACACCATAGACTCAGAATTCCTTCAAGGTAATTGATATTTTCAGATGGGGGTTCCTGCCAAATGCTTCTCAGTGAATAAAGATATACAGCAAAGGGCAATGACCACAAGCTGTGGTTCAGGAGGTCCAGATCAGACTCTAGAGAAAAAAAAAATCCTAGGAAAATGGTGCAGTACCGGACTGAGTAGTCCGGAGGGGTTGTGGAACATTCTGACTTGAAAGGTTTCAATACCTAGCTAGGTAAAACCACAGTTTGCATCATCTACTCTCATTTTGTGTGGGAGACTAGAAAAGCAATCTCTAGAGATCCCTTCTGACTTACATTTCTTTGGTTGCATGATCATTAATGATTTTTGTCTGTGTTCTGGATCTGCCTGGACTGGAGCTACCTTTTTTTCTTAGCAACCCGTGCAGCGCTGGGGTGTTCTGTGTCTGTAGCTGGAAAGGCGTTGGCACCACACCAATCTGCTGGCTGCTGCTGAGCAGTGCCTGCACATCAAGGCTCCCTCTCCAAACACCACATCAAAGGCTGAGAGTGGGCAAGGGGTTGGGAGGGTGCATAGCTGACACAGCTGTCCCAATCTGATCAAAGAGATGTTCCACACCATGTGATGTCAGGCTCCGTGAGAAAGGCTAAGAAAATACAAGGATGGGGCATTTGTTATTAAGGTATTTGTTTCACAATGGAACTCCTACATATAGTGAGGCCCTTTTTCCTCTGACGTGACTGGACATCTCCTGCTGATGGAATATAAAGAATACATCTTCTAGTTGTTTGGGTTTTTTTTTGTTTTGTTTTGTTTGTTTGTTTGTTTATTGGTTTGGTTTGTTGTTTTGTTGTTTTGTTTGTTTTTTTGCTTTGCTCACACATGTGACTTTTTGCTTTATTTCATTAATGGCCTTTAAAAAAGATTTTTATCTTATTTTCTCCTCTTGTCATGTTAAGGAGAGGAGTGAAAGGCTGGTTTAGTAAGAACCTAGCACTTAGCTCAACTCATTTCAGCCTATGTTCTGATAGATAAAAATGATAGCATGTAAATATTTTTATGTCTTACAGGAGTTATTTTTAAATTTGATGTCAATAAGAGAACTCAAATCACAAGGAACAAGAAACAAAGAATGAGACACCTTGGCTGTGTATTTAGGACAGTCATCTGGACTTTTACATTTTGAGTAGAGGAAAGAAGAGTTCAATGTCTGTTTCAGCAATGTTTCTTAGTAATGCCAGTGAGACTCCAGGCAATTCCTTCCCCTGTGTGGGCCCTGAACACCTCAGCTGGTCAGCTCTGCTGTCTGAAAGAAGGGATGGGGTAGCTCTCAGTCCCATCTGCATTGCACCTCTATGCTGTGGGTCACTTTAGCCTAGCATAGAAGGCTATTCCTACTTCTGTCTTTTTCTCCCCTGCATCTCTAGCATATTATCTGAGATATTTACCCATCTTTAAAGTTGTTTGCAATTGGTTAAGAGAACAAAAGCTATACTATATAGGCTATTTTGTATATAGAATTATCCCTTTTCTTCATTCTTCTCACAACAAATTTCTGCCTTCCCATTCACAGTTCCAGCCCTAGGACTCCAGACTCATAAATGTCTCACCTACCCACACAACTATCTGATATTCCTTCACAGCTCTTGTTCTTGCCATAAGGCTCTGCATCTTTTTCATCTTCCAACACATGGATCTTGCTTCTACACACATTCCTCATATAATCTATATTTACATTGTTTATTTCCTTTGAATATACTTTATTCTCTTTTTAGTGAGTTTCCTTTTATACCATTTTGTAATTTTTTGACATCATTACTAGATCAGACTCCTGCACTGTGAAGCAGTCTTGCTTCTCTATGCTTCTCCCTATTCTGTGTCTACCTTCACATCCCAGCAATGCTGATGGGGAATATTTTCCTCTCCTAGCCTAGCAGGAGTCTTGCTGCTCCTCCCATTCCTGCCTTCCCTCTGCTCATGACCAGGAAGTGAGACGAACAAGATTGACAGCCTCTGAAGCACGGAAAGTGCCATCTGGGCTTTGTAGATTGAAAATCTTATTAGTTTTGCTTCCAGCCAAGTTGTGCATATGGAGCAGAAGAACTGGGGTAAGGAAAAGTGCAGCTAGGGGAAGAGGGAAGACCAGGAGGGAATAAGAGCAATCACTAGGTAAAAATTCAAATAAAGAAGAAATACAAGGAGATAAAGGTAGCTGGTAGAAAGATTATAGTATCCCATTTAATCCTTCCACCTTGCTGCCAGTTTTTCACAAACTATATCCTAAGGTAATGTCTAGTCTAGATCTACAAGGAGAGTTAGGCTTTGAAGTCTCACCACAGATTGATAGTGCCTCACTGACCAAATGATCCACAAAACAGACTGCTGAGCTGTTTGGGTGGTTTAGCTCCAAGACGCACTTCAACTTTTCCTCTTATATTTTCCACTGTGGAACAGATTAACATCTTGCTGCCTACCTGCTCTCCAGAGCTATTAGCTGGCCCTATATTTTGCCTTTCTGCCTGAAGCTTTCACTCTTGGGGCATGCCTGCAAAAATGCTCAAGAAGGACTTGGACAAGGCTCCCACTGTAGACAAATCTTGCATAGGAATCTGATGCTAAAACAGCTTGAGTAGGAAAATAAAATGTCTTCTTCAGTCTCTTGGGACTAAACATAAGTCTCTCACCAGATTACAGTCTTTTTGTTCTGTGTCCTTGCCTTTCTTCTTCATCAGTATGTCCTCAGTTTTGCTTTCAGACTGTTCTCACACAAGTGCTTTTCACATTAAATGTATTCACATTTGCCTTCAGGTATTGCAATGCCAGTGACCGAATTGCTTGAGCCCCCAGTCCTACTGCCTTTAATGGCTGTAAGCAAGAATGTACAGACACCCCCTTAGGTGATCTCTCTCTGCATGAGGCACAATGGCAGCTGCACATCACGTGGCTTTCCCAGCAACCCTTTTCCCTGCCTGCCTTGAAGGCTTCTCAGAAGCTCATAAGAGGCAGGGCAGGAGCGGCCAGGACACAATGCACCCTGGCTGCATTTCCTCTGACAGATTCTTCAGCATCCTATTGACAGCTGGTGCAAGTTATATCAGCACCACAGCCATCATAATTTTTGCAGAGGCTGAAAGCAGACTGAAGAATCAGGAAAGCCATACTCCAAATGCACTAGCTAAAAAAAAACCCTCACTATTAGTTATGGAACAGACCCGGCTGTACTGTGCTAAAATTGAATTTCCCCCCAAAGTCCTATCTTTCTCTGTACATTTCTTAAGGGCTCATAACTGTCATCACAATTATGCTTCCATTGCTGTGCAATGCATATGTTAATACTTCCTTTGCAAGCACACCTGATAATTCTGGTAGAGCCTTGCAGCCTCAAACCTGGCTTTAAATATTCATTCTCATTTATATTTTCCCCTTAATCCTTACATTTCTTTTCTGTATTCTTGGAATCCAAATAAAACTGTGGCGTTTTAAAGCTCACATCCTTCTTTTTCCTTCCTTCCTTTTATTTTAAGTGAATAGATGAAACAAATATTCTCACTAACAGAGAAATTTGAATCTCTTATCTCAGAAAAAGCAATTTCAACTTCACAGCTCTTTATCCAGTGCTTACACATCTTTCCCCTACCCTCCAAGCTTGACATGCAACTAGACAACATCAACACAGGTTAGTTAATCATGGAAAATGGCTGTAGTTGTGGAACATTATGTGGATCACCACAAAGCTTCTAAATTCCAGTGCTTCAATAATTTTGTTAAATTCACAGTTCAGATATGCCACCATCAATACAAGGTAGCCCATGGAGCATGAAAATAACAAAGGCTTATAAACCAAGTATTCAAAAAATTCTCAGTGTCTTTAAGAAATAAAGGAAGTTGCTGAGGCAGGGAGCAGATTTCTCATGGACACAAGGTTGTTGCATTTAATTTTGTTGAATGGACTGTTGCACATTTGATTAGTTCTTCAAGGCTGATCTCATGATTGCAATAATATCTGCATTAGCAATAACAAAAGAAAATCAGATCAGACAGCCTTTCTTTTCTTTAATCTATTCCTAACATTTCATGTCTTGCACTCCTGGTTGTCTGTGAACCCTGCTTAAATAGGACATGCTGTCCCACACTCATACCCATCTTGTTTGTAGCCTCATTTTCAAAGTAGCTGTGTGGTCTAGCACTTAGACAAGGGCATCAAAAATCAGGAGTCTCTAGTGTACTGCAGGAATGTCCAAACCAACAAGCTCCTAAAAATGCTTTGCATTTTCTAGTGCAGGACTTAGGGAGCTTCTTGGAGCTCTAAGTGTTTGCTAAAAACCTAAGCACTGGGCAGGAACTTAATGCTGCTAGAGCCCTGTGGGGAGTGTTTGTATGGCCTCAATCAAAAGCATCTGAAGGATAAGGTGGGTGCTGCTTATTTATCACCAACAGTGTGAGAGTTTTGGGTGCATCCATGGACTAGGCAGTGCTTGTAAATGGGCACATACTGAAACCTTGTCTGAAACACTAGTGGAAAAATGCAAATAGTTGTTTCTTTATTCTGTACCTATTGTGTGCCTGCACAAAGTAGCTGTGCTGTGCGCAACCTCATTGCAAGGGAGGCCACCATACTGCCCAAACATGACACAGGACGTGGCACACATCACCATAGCTGGATGGCCAGTGTGCTGGGCAAAATGTGTGCATTTGACTGCACTTATCTATACAGACTCATTGTTAAGTGCCTAGATCTGACCAAATTACAATTTAGAAATTATTTAAGAGAGACTGAATCAAGCCTAGAGTAGTAATTATCTCTGCTGTGATTAATGAGAAGCCAGTGTTTTGGAACCTGACTGTATTCAATCACCAATCAAAACTGCACAAGGCATTCATTCCTGTGAATACAAATACATGGAGGCCTGGCTTCACAGCTGGTGCAAATTGGCTTAGCCCCACTGACTTCATGTAAATGGGCTTTAACTAGGCCAGCTGAGGAACTGGCTTAGAAATCTACAGCCCACCCGAAACACAGACTTTGATTTACCAGAAGAGGGAAAAAAAAGAAAAGAAAAAAGAGTTGTTTAGGTTAAAAACAATTCTAAATAAACAAAAAGTGCATATTGACATTTTAAAATTACTTGAGCTATGTTAATGAGCACTGCTCTGTGAAGCCCACCCTAGGAATACATACCCCAGTGAACAAGTCACCAAAGGCTATTCCTGTTGTTTTCTGCCCGTTTCTTTGTGTAAGCACCAGCTGCAAATACAAGCAATATAAACGATATAAAAAGATGGGTTTGTACACATGTTGTTCAAAGATGTGCTCGCTCTTGATGATTATGTTTTTAGTGATAAACCCCCGAAACAAAGTCTGCCTCAACACCAAGTCAGCTCACTTACAAAGGGAAAATATGTGCCTAAGGCAGAGGCCCAGCCAGATGAAAGGCAGAACATTTTTCTTCCCAGGAGCTTGGGGGGGTCAGTGCCTCTCCTCCCCACCAAGCAGCGCTTGTTTTCCAAGGCAATACAGTCTTTACACCAAGATGTAGCAGGTGCTGTACAGAAGGGAGACAAATTCTTACTTTTTTCAAAGAGGATAAGAGAGAGTGTTCTCTGGGATAAAACTCTTCCTTTACACAGGGTAATAGGACTGTGGCTGTACTGAAATGGGGACTCAAAATGGAGCAGGGGGTGGAATATATTTCCTTGCATCCTTTCCCCCAAGATTTACAAACAGATCACAGCATATAATTCTTACATAGTTATAGACAGTGATAAAAACAGCAGTATCCATTTTTTTTCTCCTAATTCTCTTTAAAATAGTAAATACTGCTAAGTTTCGCCACAAGGCAGTAAAAGCCTGTAATTCTTTTTCCCACCTACCATCTGTCCTTATTCCTGTCAATCCTTTCCCCTTCTCCTCACCCTGCTGCTACAGGCAGTGCTGTTTTGCAGGTAGCTAGGAAGCTTTGAAGTCTCCCCTCAGAAAGCTGATTATATAAATGTGAGTATATTTTCAGCTTTAAAGCAGTTGGATCATCTCAGAGCATTTTACTAATTTTTCAGAAGGTTTTATACTGTTCTTTTTTCAGTGGGGATTTTTCTGAGATTATAGAAGCAAAAGACGAATCCAGAAAGCAAGCAAAACTGTCAACAAAAGCATTTTTGAGGGAAGCTGTATATTGTGACAAGATGTCATATTCAGATCTAGACTGTGCCCATGCATTTTCCATAAATATCAATTTTGCTAATATTGTGAATAGTAATTGAAGGAGTTTTTTCCCCCTATTGTGCTTGCAAGAATAGTAATGTGAATAACATTTCTAAAAAGATTTTATCCATATTTCTAGAAGGAAATTATAATAAGCATGTGAATATCTTCCTTTGATAAAGCTTTGGAAGTAAAACAGGTTTTTATTTTTTTAATCAATGTGTTAGGAGGGATTATTTGTTTGTTTTGATTTTTATGGAAATATACATTTTGTTGTACTCTCCCATAGCATGATGATGCTTGGGGGTTTTTGTAGGTAGGGAGTGTGATTCTGACTGTAGTATTCTCCACAAAGTCTACAGAGCATTTTAATGAATAAGTATGTTTTGAAAGAACTGTCATTACTGGGATCTTTTATAATGTGTTTGAAAGCTTCTCCCAGCATTCATGCTTGTTGTCTCCTGGAAGAATTATAATGTATTGGAAAAATACAATCTATCTGGAGATATATTTATAATACTTCTATCAAAATCATTCTGGGTTATTAAAACAGTTTTTATGCAGCAATTATACTATGAAATCAATGAAAAAGCTTCTAAAAGACACACACAAAAATATTCAAAACAATAAGGGAAACTTACAGCTTTCCTACTTCATTTCTTTTTAAAATCTATTGGCACCTGGGATCACATGCCTAAAAAGAAAGTAGTGCCCTAAAATGCAAAGCCAGGTCCTCAAATGTATTCAGGTACCTATATCCAACCGACGCCAGAGGAGCCAAGTGCCTAATTTCCACTTGATTCTGTGTGTTTGTCAGGTTCAAGTCTCAGATGTGCATTATCTTTTACCTCAACTGCCAGTTACGTTTTTTAGTTAGTGCTAAGTGCATCTCAAGATGTGATTTTATTTGCTATGCACAGCACTAAACTGAGTTCAAGAACACAGAGAGAGAATGGTTGACAGGTAGCTTCCAAATAAAAAATATTATAAAATCATTTGGTATAGCTGCCATGTAGCAATAATAAATCAACTACCGAAATATGCAGCCTCTAATTTTGCTCCAAGATTGTAATATTTTTTAAGAAATTTTTCTATTTTTTTATTCATTTTCTTTTAGATAAGTAAAAATCATTGTAGTGACTATCAGAAGTCTTTCAAATACTGTAGTAATCATACCTTTCTACATTTCTTGAGCTGTCTAATGATGACATCAAACAAATGTACTGCAGGTGATTATAAGGTAGGGGTTGTTTTTTTTCCATTCCGTGAGAAGATAAAAATAATGTAGACAAAAGGAACAGATCTTTTATAAGACAGAATTCAAGCAATTTGAGGTGGAAACCCATAAAAATCTCTGAAGTGTTGTTTAAATGATGAGTCACTTCAGCAGCATAAAAGTAATCTATTTATCTACATTTCTACCAAAGGCTTTGAATTTCTGTATCTCAGATAGCAATATAGATATTGAAGTACTTTGAAAAAAAGTTCAATTTTACTTTAAAGCATGAGCTTTCTCTTAAATGTGTTCTCCCTCTTTCACAACATATCTATTTAGCATTATCTTTTATTGCTAATTTTTACTATGCCCTAGCATATGTGTTTTATAAATACATGGTGTATTTCTCTGTTAAAGAAATACTATAATCAGCACTTTAGACAATTTACTTGTCAAATAACATCATGTAAATAAATGTTCTGGCCTTTCTGATGTTAAATCAGAAAGCCCAGTGACTAACTAGAATTTAACCCAAATCTATTAGTGACTTGTCCTGGTAGTATAATTACATGTTTTCTTCTTTTTCATCTGTAAAAGTATCTTTCACTCAGGACACATATTACTATATCTAGGTTTATTGTTGTCCTTTTCTGTTATATAGCTTCATGAGAACCATTATCCTTATTTTATAAATGGGGACACTGAGGCACTTGAAAATAATTTGCAATTTATCAGGATAATTACAGGGAAAGCCATAAAAAGGATGCAAGTCAACTTTGCGTGGTTCAGTACTTTCAGACATTGACAATAAATACTCAAATATAGTTCTAAAATTTTATTTTGATTTAGATAGGATGGTAAGTTTATATCTCAAGTCTGGTTTACAGTAAACTAAGAATTAAGCTTTTATGCCATTAAAATAGGATTTAGAAAATTTGATTATATGTGTGTACGTTTCTTTGATTTCTTCATTACATGATGCTGTTTTAAATGTGGGTTTTTTTTGAAAGTAGACAAAGCAGGCTTTTCCATACTTGTCCTATATCATGCATTCAGGGAACTATCAGTACAATACCTTGATTACCAGATAAATGCTGGCTGTTGTCTCCTCTGAGCTCTTTTCACTTTCAGCAGTATAATTTTATGTTAAGGTTATTGGCACAACAATTGAATTGCATAAATCTGTTCATTATGCCACTTAAACTGCGAATTTCTGTTGTAAGCTCTGGGAAGATGAGCTTTATAAATGCTGCAATGCACACATCAAAAAAAAAAATGAAACAAGAAAACTGACACACCCACACCCACCCAAGACCAGATGTTTTCATTAAGCATTGGATGTGTAAATATACACATTAATCATTCATATTTTTTCTTAATGTATAATTTGCCCAGTAATTTTCAATTTTATTTGATATGGATTTTCTTTTTGAGTTAGGTTTTTCTCTAGATAGATTTACTAACTAGACTCATAATCTTTTCATTTATACCTTGAAAAGAAGACACATCATTCTGAAGCCTAATTAGCCAATGCACAAACTTTATTCTCTTTCCTCACACACAAAGGAGAATTACAAGGTGTTGCGATACAGTATTCTGCTAAATATTTAAAGTTAAAAAAAAAAAATAGAAATATTAGACAGTAAGCCGCTTGAAGCAAATTACAATGGGAAGATGGAATAATGCCCATGAATTGGGAAAAGAGAGGATTTGTGTAAGAATGATCCTTAATAACGTGGAACTGACATTATCCAACATGCAACAGTTTCTGCCCCCCGATTTCAAGCAATTTTGTCATAGCAAAAGCAGGAGGTTAACACCACATTTTCCTAACAGCCTGTGTGTGCCACATCTGCTCATCGGAGTTCTTGGCTCATTTGCATGCTACTGCCACTCACCCTGGAATTTATTGTGCTAGGACTGCATCTCAGACTTGGCTCAGAGCCAGAGCTTACTTCTCCATTCTCCCTTTATAGCTAATACAAAATGAAAGTCACTAACAAAAAGACTTTCATGTCAAATTACAGGAAAAAAAAATCTCAATTGCCTAATAAGATTTTAAATTCTTATCATACTGGTGACTTTCTGTAAGTAATAACATTTGCAAAAAAAATGACTTAGCTGATGTTTTCTTCAAATACTCTCTATGCATTGTAAGTTTTCTTACGAGCTGTGATTCACTACTCTTCTATTACCACAGAGACAATACAGGACAATGGATCACAGTTACACAGCCCTTCTCTTCTGTTCCCATCCATCTGGCCTTAACATCTCATCACAAGTACTAGCGAAGGTTGTGCATTTATTTCTGTTCAATTTAGATGTCAGGCCTATTCTCTGTACATCCAGGAAGCTGGGCTTGTATGTGTACATAATTATATATGATGAGTAGATGTACATATATTCAACTATAACCACAAAGGTGAGTGTGGAGGCAGAGAGAGAGAGCTATATGTATGCATCCATGTATACTTTTGTCTTTGGGATCACTGCCCTTCTAACTGTATTCAGGGCTAAACAATGTTAATGTTACTAAACTTGCTATTATGTTTATAATATGTAACTGCAGTTCTGCCCAGACTAGTTCTGTGTCCAGCACCAGCAACAAGTTCCATTACACTTCTAAAATTACTTTTTCTTTCCCACCACCTCTACACCTCTCCTTCAAATTCTCAAGAGCAGTCTGGACAGATATTTGGGTAAGGAGATTAAGTCAGGCTTTAATACCTCTCCCCAAATACTCGCACTCTCCCTTGTTCCACCAAAGATTCAGACACCTGCAGATGCTTGTAGAGAGCAGGACTGTGGGAAGAGGAGATGTTACAATGGTGATTCAAGTTCACCAGTGCTGAGTCATTCCTGATTATTATCCCCATAAATTATCACAGTTGAATTATGTAGCTCAATAGTTTCTGATAGCATAGCTCTTCTCCTGGTTACAATAGACTTCAAATGGGATGAGAATGACAGAAGAAATAAATGAAAAAAGAATTAACACTCAGTTCTATAGTTCTCATCTAATTCAGACCCCTGATGTAATTTTACATCTTCTGTGAAGCCTTTGACACAGTACCCCATAACATCCTTTTCTTTAAGCTGGTGAGAGATGGAGGTAATGAGTGGACTATTAGGTGGATAGAAAGTGGTTGAATGGTTGCATCCAGAGGGATCAATGGCTCAGAGTCCCAATGGACATCAGTGACAAGTGGTGTCCCTCAGAGATCTGTATTTAATATTTTAAATACACTGTTATTTAATATTTTCATTAATGGCATAGAAGGATTGAGCACATTCTTGAAGGAATCAAGTGCACCCTTAGCAAATTTACAGATGAAATCAAGTTGAGCAGTGTGGTTGACACACCTGAAGGATGGGATACCATCCAGAGGGACAAGCTCAAGAAGTGGGCCCAGAGAAATCTCATAAAGTTCAACCAAACCAAGCACAAGGTGCAGCACCTAGGTCAGGGCAACCCCCAGTATCAACACAGACTGGGAAATGGATAGATCAAGAGCAGCCCTGATAAGAAGAAGTTGAGGTGTAGGGGAGGTGCTGGTGCATGGGGGGTTGGACATGACCCAGCAATGTGCACTTGTACCCCAGAAAGCCAGTGGTATCCTTGGCTATATAAAAAAGCAATGTGGTCAGCAGGTCAAGAATGGTGATTCTGCATCTCTACTCCACCCTGGAAGAGCCAGGTTGGATGGGACTCTGAGTAACAAAGTCTAATGAGAAATGTCTCTGCCCATGGCAGGGGAGCTTGGAACTAGATAATATTTGAGAACCTTTCAATAGAGACCATTCTATGACTGTGATTCTTCTGTGGTGGAGAAAACAGAACACCTACAAGAATAAGGCATCATTATGAGTTTTTCAGTTGGAATTTTTAATCAAAAGTACTAGATACAACAGTAATAGAAGTTGTGTATATATTTTATATAATTCAAACTGGTTTTGAAGAATCTTACTTTGTTCCATTTGGAGCAGTGGTGTATCCATATAGTGTCTCAGAGGACTCAGATGGACTAGCCATTGAAGTTACCCTTTGAAAGAGCGGAAGAGGTCCTTGCTTGTTTGCAGATAAATACAGCCTCCTTCAGTCATCATATTACAGTCATCATATTACTCACTGGTGATTGCCAAATGAGAAAAGGCATCATAGAAACAAATGGACCTTCTGGACCCCTCTTTAACCTGGTTTTTAAATAAATGAAAGATCTATTGACAGTATCATACTCTTGAATTTCAGATTAGCCCTCTGCTTCTGGATTAGCAAGGCTAACTGACATGCACACTGGGATGGAAATTTTGTAGAGGAAAGAAATTTACCAGAGGAAAAAACCCAAATCAGATCTTACCTAATTTTATCTAGGTATATCTATTGCATCCTTTAGGACAGGGCTTTCATGGTAAGCTTTCTTAATGAAACACTGAGAGACTAAAACTCTTCTCAGATGGAAATCACATCCTCTGAGACACAAAGAAATGAACAGGCCTTTTTTTTGTTATTCCTTTCTTGAGAAATTTGAAGTGAATGTGAACATGTGGAAGAGTAACAACTGCAACTCTGAGCTCATCTTTTTTAAGCACTTCACTGCTCTGCCCCTCAATTTGCCAGCCTTGGATTTTGGCCAACCTTATACATGTATTATATTACTTTTAAGGGGTATTTCTAGGCTCTAAATTATTTTTAATCCCTACAGAAATACATGTCTAATTGCTGGTTGGATCTGTATTCAGAGTGGTGGATGACTTCCTTGATGAAAAAGAAGCTCCAATTTACCTAAATAATTTTTGACACTTCAAATAAATTATTCTCCAAAATATGCAGCAGTCAAGAAAACAATGCATCTTTGACTACATAAAGGCATCTATTTGCTCCTAGGAACATGATGAACAAATTTAGGAGCATTACCCCTTCTGTGTAATCTGGACCTAATTTTGAGTATTGTGTTGAAAGGTTTTAAAGTTTCTGTTTTACCACCTCAAATGGAGTTGCTTGAGGTTTAGTAATGACGCATTGTGTAGGTAGTCAGTGTCCCCACAACTCATGAAATTTCACTGAAAATTTTTTTCATCCCCAGCATCCCATCAAGTATGCTGACTTTAGCAAGTCATTGATCTAAACAGCAATTCATTTCAATGAAATTAAAAACTACAGAGAAACTGGCAAGCAAAATAAATACCACAGTATAGGAAACAATGACTGCATTTAAAATCTCTGGAGACCCTCAAACGAAAATGACAGGCACACAGAGTATATCCCAGCTGCTGTTTTGAACTAGTAAGAAAAACCAAATCTAACAATAAAACCCCTAAAACTGAAGCCACAGTAGAAATAATTGAGTACTCTACTTCCCACTCTTTTCCCCTTTAAATTTAACATGTTTTGCTAGAAAACTGTTACAGCACCATGATGGGCTCAAAATGAAAGTACTATGTTTTAGTGATATGTACCTATAATAATATCCAATATAAAATGTTGAAGTTATATTGCAGCATGATTAGCTTGGGTAAGCATTCTCCTACTGGCAATAAAAGATAAGGCCGTCTTGAACAATTCTGCTTATTTGCTTTCTAATTTTACCATAGGATAATGGAAGCCAAGGATAGAAAATTCCTGTTGGGCTGCCTAGTTCATGTTGCTGCCAATGAAGAATTCATCATTATATTCTGGCTTTTAGCACTGATTATTCTTTTACAGCTTCCCTTTGGAGTCTTTTCTATATTATCAGACCTATCAATATGAGAAAGTTTTTGTGGCTTTTCAGCCTACATCTGACTGTTCTTAATCCCAGTCCATTAAACATAGTGACAATCCCTTGCACCTCTGTAAACCTTTCCTCAATTTCTTGATGTCAGCATCCGGGTACAGGTACAATACTTTTTTTGTGGTCTTCAATGCTGAATCCTATCCAGTGTTACAATCTCTTTCTGAGGGATTTTAGCTTGTAATAAAATAATTTTTAAAATTTAAGTGTTTTCTTGATGTGAACAGATAGGCTTTTTGTTAGGACGCTGGGAAGTGTTCCATCTGGCCTGCTGTAGTATGGGGCTCCTCCCTGTCAGTTAGGGATGCCTATTCAGGTTCCAGCTTCACAACCATCTTTGATGTGTTACTTTGCTGGTTTAGGTGTCTTTAGCCACCTTCATTGTTCAACAGATCTCTCAAAGTTACCTTCAGGCTTTAGGAACCTCTAGGGGCAGAGGTCAAAGCATTTTACCTGTTGATTGTGGCAGCCAGACCAGGAGAGAGTCCTAACCATATCTGCCCAACAGTTTCAACACCCTAATTTACAACGCCCAGAATAAGCCTACACAGAACTGTTGTTTTTTCTAAAATGAAAGTGCTTTTGCAATAAATAAATTATATTTTTTTAAAAGAGTATGTAGGAATAGTTATGAAAGATATGGTACTTTTGGCAAAATTGCAGAGGAAGAATCAATTCTTCATAAATATTTGATAGTATCAAGTTCCTAGGCTATGTCTGAGCCAGTTTTGTGCCTTAAACAAATTCTCAGGATTTTGTTTTCTGCCACAACTCTCCCATTATAGTATCCTGTGTCCTCATTATTTTAATTTCACTTCCATGGGCTTTAGGTTCAAGGTCTGTTAACCTGATAAGTTTGCTTTTATTTCAGGTTTTGTGCTTGTGAAACACACAGACATAGGGGAAAAAAAGGTCATGACAACTATTTTAGAGGCTGAATCAGCTCAAGCCTCTGTAGAGAGACTCTTCTCAGCTACTGATGGCTGGAGAAGTAGTTGCCAAACCACCACTAAGAGGAGAGTGGTTCCTCAGAGGAGGCATTACAGGAAGCCAGGCCTGTGGAATCTAGGAAATCTCAATTCCTTGGCTATTTCATATTTTGTGACCCTAATATTTTGCACTTTTTGAATTTAAAGGGCCATTTTAGAAGTGATTCATCAGAAGCACAGAGCAGAATAAGAGGGTCAGCTTTTGTGTTTTAAAACACAGGACAGCAAACGATCATGTCCTACTATTCCTAAACCACTCAAAAATATGACCACCCAAGGCAGAAAAAGAGATAAGGAAAAGATGGAAGCTTGTGATTCTTTTTGTTTACATTTCCCCCCCCTTTAAAACTGTTTTGAGTGAGCATTTATTTTATATTTTCTGTTAAGCAATAGGGGTGTTTCTACCATGTCAGCGCCAAGAGTTATGACTCTTTCTGAGCTGGTTATTCATTTCACCTGCAGACTTACCAAAAGATCCCACAGAAATACTTCTCTAGCTAGAAAACAGGGAAATCTAGGTCTCTAGCTGATAATCAAGCTCCCAGACTCAAGATAAACATTCAGGGAAGATTGAGCAAAACTTCAAGAGAAAGCAAAAGAAAGAAAGAAAGAATGAAAGGATGGAAAGAGAGACAAGGTGAGAGGGAAGGGTGAAATGGGAGAAGACAGAAAGAGACAGAAGAGTATATAAACCAAAGCAAGAAGCAAAGACTTCCAGAAAAATTTTAGGGAGGAGGTTTTAGAACTTACCCAGGGTAAGCTTTATCTGTACATGAGATATTTCATGGCAGTTCTGCTGGGGAATAAGGTAAAGGTGCCATCTCTCAAATATAACTCTGCTTACAGGGGGAGAAGTGTAACTACTCAGTCATTTATATCTTTCCTACCTGAGACAGTACCAGATGGTGCCGTGTATTCTCAGGTTAATCATTGTGTGAGAGACCTGGCTGGGAGCCAGACCCACTTCACAGTCAACTGTGAGAACAAGCAGTGCTGAACCTTACATAAGATTCACAGCAGAGCCCCTGGATTTTAAGCAGACATCTGGTATGACTTTTCATATTTATCTGCTATAACGGTTCAAACTGAGCCAAAACGTGGCATTACACCATGCCAGTCTTCTCTGGGATATTTATCAATTTCTGCAGAATATAAGCTTTCACAAGAAAGAAATCTTGTGTTCTTACTGTCTGGGATGAGATTTCCAGGCAGGTAGCAATGCAGGGCTGAGTCTGCAAGCAGATTGAAAGAGTGCTTTTGGGAAGCAACTGTCCCTTCACTGTGCCACACAAATAAAAAGCATGAAACGTATGGCTGCAATTCTATTTTCCAAGGGCTTGGACAAATGAAAGGACTCCCCACAAATTCATTTTCCAGTGCAGAGAAAATTGCTTTTGAGTCTGCCACTCTGTGACTGCAGAGTCCTACTGCCCCCATGAAAGAGGGCTTTGATTTAATCTGCTATTAAAGTGCATAGTCAGGTGAGAGGTTATGCGTGCGCACTATGAAGGTGCCAAAGTGACAGTGAGATGGCTCAGCATTTAACTCTCTGGAAGGGGGAACATTTTCCTTTCACATCAGTAGGCTGTTGACCACGAAGAACAGTGATGTTTTGGCCAGAAGTATTTGCTGTATCATTGATTACAAAAAGGAAAAAGAAAAGGCAACTAGACTTTTCTGAGACTTTGAAACTGGGATTAATGAAGAGCTGAGAAACATAGCAGCAGCTTCTCTCCTACACACACATACACACTCTAACAGGAATTTATCAAAGAAAAAAACCCAAAGCCATTATAATTTAAGGATGTTTCTCTTTCCCCAGTACTCATACTTGGCACATAATTATTCAGTGGAATTCCAATACTGTAAAAGGTCACTAAGAGAGTACTGTACATTTCTGAAATGCAGATGATGCACAAAGACATGGAACACTTCATTTTCTTCACTAAAATATTTTCTGGTTCTATTTTTCAGAAATATACATAATCATTTTTTTAAACTTTTTAATATTTAGGAATAAAATCTAATTTTGCTTTCTTGCAGATTAAGTTCAAATACTATGTTTCTATGCTTTATATGAGGATGCCATCAAAAGCTTTTTTACCTATGCCTCTTGCAATAAAATACTTATACTGTTTCAAGAGTATGCTGTTGGGCAGAACCACATATTGAGGGGAGTAGAATTACAATGCCTTAAAAGCAAAGCTGTCATAGGAATTCTCTATGATATCAGGTATTCATTGCTGCACTCCTTGAGCCATGCAATATGTTCCTATTTCCTCCTTGCACACTTTGGGGTGTCTGCTGTGTCAGTTTTATACAAAATGACATTTCTGATGGAGCTCCCAGCCAGGTGGTCATCTGTTTGAATATAGAATATAGTCTGGCCTAAAGTTTTTTACATAAGTATGCATAAATAGAAATACACACATATATTTGTATATATACATATATATGCATGAATGTGTGTATACTCTAAAGAAATATATAAAATTACCACTTAAATATTTTTCCTGTTCTTATCATTTGAATGTTAATAAAATTATCTAAAAGTATTGCCTCAATTCTTGATAACAGCTACCTGACAGATTTTATAGCACGTACTTTATTTATCCAATGTTTTGCACCGATTAGAACTTTCTAAAAGGAGGTAATTAAAAAAAAAACCCTGAGCACATGGCAGAGATTTACAATAGTTGCATTCACTAGAGGACTGTGCTGCTAATGGAGATAATCCAATCAGAATGGATGCCCCATTGTGTTAAGTGCTGTACAATCACAGCGTCAAAGACAGGACCTGCTCTGCAAGGCTCACAGGCTAATTAGCTGTAACAATAGAACATGATATATTTTCACTGATACTGGGACGCTCAGTGCCCACTCAGACCCCCACCAAGCCTAGTAAGGCTCCAACTAACAATGACAGCCACTGAAGCAGGTCTCCAATGTGATCTAACAGTTCTGTGAACCAGCAAGCACTACAAGCAGGCAGAATATGAAGAAAATAGAACAGAAAAAAAGGAAAAAAGTGCTAGAGTATCACAGAACATACTTTGTTCATTTATTTTGACAAGGCTAGTTTAAAGAATTTATGAAACTTCATAGTAACACTAATTAAGCATTCAAGTAATGAAGACTTGTTAATGTGGGGTCTTCATTATAACATTCCGCCACTAAGCCTTTGATTAAAAGATTAAAAGCGTTGAAGCTTCCATTTCATTTATTTCTTTATTTTGATAAGTTCATTTGGTTTGTAGATTAGTACATGGAGAATTTCCTATTGTATCTTATTGCCCCTGGCTCTGTAGCATAAGACAATGCAGGACTACATCCAATATATCACTTTACATGCAGTAAATGTTCTTGAACTCCACTAAAGCCTGGAAGATAGAATTAGCTATCTAAATTCCTTGAAAAATTCATGGTTTCAACTCTGTTTTTAAATGAATAAGCTATGCCTTTTTTCATTCTTCTCCTGGCACCCACATCCAGCATCCCCATATCCTGCTCCCCCATATGCAGTTACTTAGAAATGGATAGAGAGGGGCTACAGTAATGACTAAGTGAATAAACTTGTGGTGTTTACCTGGAGTATGAGTATACAGGGCTTCAGTCTGCTGTGGCCAAATAAACGGAAATAATTTCTTCAGTAAATGATAAGCCATACAGGAGTTTCTTCAGGAAAAAGTATGGCAATATATTGACTAATTCCTTTGATCAAAATATCAATAATGATCTTCCCTATATCTGATATGCTTTTTAAAAGGAGATTTGGTAAAGAAAAACCCTTTCCAAACAGGTAAGAAATAAGCTTCTAACCTTTTACTTTCAAAGAAATTAATTGTTTCTTTAGCCAGTCTTCTTGGAAAATTGTTCTCTATATAAACATCTTTAAAAGTCAGCACATATTTATCCTATCTCAATCATTGGGGGTCCTCCCTGGGTTTGGATGACAACCCAAATCCATTTGTACTGAACAGTCACTACTTTCACGAGAGCTAATGTGTTAACTGGGATAAGGTCTGCTCACAAGCCCATCTGCAGTGATGACTGCAAGCTTCTAACAAGTGAAAGACCTGTAAAAGTAAATGATCCATATATGTTCTTGAAGGAAACCTGCAATCATCAAGATTGTCCTCTGCATGGATACATCAATAGTACAGTTACAGATTCTGTTGCAGATCACTTAATCTTCTAGGTTATGTGATAAAGACAGAATTTTTCCTGGAGTGCAGGATAAAATGATTCTGCAGAGGAAGCTATCATCCATCTGGATTCCTAAGTAGGAAAATAAATAAATAAATGTATAAATGGATTCTCTGTATTCTTATAATCTGCTATCTTAATGGCTCTGGTTATGTACATACAGAGGTGACATTAACAAGCGATTTCTGTACATTATCATGAGTGAGACTAGCCTATTCTCACTAAACACTACAGGAGTGGTATATTTTCATCATGTGATTGATTAATTTTCTGTGTGAAAAATATGAAAATCCAAAGATTTTTTATTACTGAAAAGGAATTAAAGGTTTTATATGACTTGGACAAATGTTTTTAATCCTGGGAAAAGATATTAGGACTTCTCATATATCTTGTAATTTTACAATTTGTGGATCTTCTTTTTCCATGAAATCTTTTCCTACTTTTTTTTTTCTTATTTAACTACTGTATTTTCTAAAGCAATATACTGCAGGCCCTGACAGACACAATTTAGAGGATAAAGCACTGCTTTTATTTTTGAAACATTGCAAATCTTTTATATTATATATCTTTTATATTATATGTCTTTTGGTTCTGTTTTTGTTTTTAAAGAATGGTTGGCATTTGTGATATTTATGAAATTTTAAACTGCTGCCGTTAAATGCGTCAATATCTTATTATGACCATAAACTGATATAGGCAGGCAAAATTAGGACTAACTGCCATAAAGTGCAGCTACAGACATATTGCCAAAGAAAGGGCCTTCTCATCTTCATACGGGGCCTCAAATTCTAAACACACTACAATGTGTTATTTCATCAAGCAAGGTCTGATTCTGCAAGTGGTGGAAGAATTAACAAGGAAATTCTGGTGTAAGAATTCTCCTTGAGTTCATCAGGACTACAGTATTTGCTTTGGATGGGATTCATGCCACTCAACTGCAAGCAATTTGAAAAGTCAAATTTCCAGTCTAAGTTACATAAACTGCCCCAAATGGCAGTGAAGAGGTGTAGGAATTCACCACCCCCCGAGGTAGCTGTGTCCAGCAGGTCATCTGAATACCCTATTGAGATGTTTTCAGTCACCACTGACTGCTGAGGAAGTCCACAAAACCATGTGTCTGTACTGTCTGCTTTCAAGAAAGACAGTCACTAGGTCTTTTGTTGATAATACCATGGCATATTATGAGAGGGTTTGAGGTGTCAGCTTTGCTATTTATCGTGGATCTCCAGGGAGAGAGAAGATGCATCATGTATAGACCTTTTTGACATCTATAAATATTTTCATGGATCTTGCTAATTTTACATTGTCAATCATTACCTCAATGAAACTAACCAGTGAAATAGGATTACAAATTGGATTTGAATTACCATGCATTTTTCTCTAGTTGTGGGAATGAGAGAAGCTCTTTCAGGAGGGAGCATTTCCTGTGACTGTAAGACATCAAGACCTTTCTTTTCTTTCTCTTGTATATAGGTATACATAGTCAACAAACTAGATTCTGTTAAGATCTGAGACTAAGAGGAAAAACTATCCAAACAAATGTGCATTTTGCACTTCACAGCACAATACCCTACACAGAACGAGACTAGAAGAACTAGACAGTTCTTCTTTGAAAATTAGAGAGATTTCAAAAATTTCTGCATGATTTTGAAGAAAGGAAAGAGGATGTTCTATGAAAGCAGGTTGCAAAAACACAGTTTGCTGCAATTACTGCAGAGTACTTGCCCTAAATGATGATGATTTGTTTCCCCTTTTGTGAATTAGTGTCTTAACTGTCCCAATGCCTCTCACTTTCATTATTTGAGTTTACACAGACTCCTGTCTTGAGTCTCCTAACTGATTTCTGGAGACAGAGATTGCATGTAGCATGCCCTCAGTTTCCTGCTCTCAGTGGCTCACATGCTGTAACAGACTCACAGCCAGGCAGACAGGGCCACTGCAAAAGATGTCTCAACTTCCTTGCCACTATCACTGGTTATCACAGCAAATGTGTGTGTGAATGTCAAGGAGTTTTCGCTTATGAAGCCTCTAGTTCATTTTCAAGCATGGTGTTTAACAGTGACAAGTTTTATGAAGCACAGTGTTGCAAAGAGGTGGACTTGCCTATTTAGGTACTAAAATACCTTTCCTCCTATGTCACGTGTAAATGAGAAGGGAGAAGCCCGGCAAAACTGGCCCTATAGATTGTGTAGCCAATGACCAAGTGATTGTTGCTTGTCTATTCCCTGCTAAAAGGAAGCATGCTTCCTGAGAAGAAAACCCAGTCTCAATTCCAGCTCTAATTTCTAGTTTGAAAACCGGTCCATTTACAGCCCTCCAAGGACAACAACATAAGCATTAACCCAGAAGCATGGTATATTTAATAGAAAATTTTAACTTCTGGATCAGAGGATACTGTAAATGGTTAGGTTTGGTCTAATGTGGAATATCTGGGCAGAGCCAATGTCTTTTAACACTCACTAAACTTTTTCTTTGTCGTGGAAATACACTTGAATCAAGATAATAATTTTAGGAAAGAAACATTTACTTTCCCCTTCATCAGTATGCAGGTATAACTGATAATTGCAAACAAGCTATGAGCCTGGATGGCAGAAAATAATATATAAATTTATTTGATAACTTGAAAAAAAAACCCTAAACTTTTAAAAATAGAATCAGTTCCATTTCTTTTAACCTTTAAAATGCACTTTTTTTTCCTTTCTGGAAATAACTCCATTTGAGGTCATTTAATGGAAGGGTCTGTTGCCTTTTTCAGCTTTTAAAAAACTACTTTTCATGAAGGCTGACATTTAAATCTCTAAAACTAAAATCACAAAATGTTTTTCATGTAACATGTTATCTCAGTAGCGGTTCTCCTGTAATACAATGCAATAAGCATTTACAAAGAAGCCATTATGATCATTTATTTTGTGAAGATGAACCCTCTGCTACAATGACAATTTTTATACATTACTAAAAGAAATAGCCAAAACCAATTTTCCTTTAGGATTCAAAATGATTATGCGAGGTTTATTACAGAAATACTTTAAAAATAATTTTAGGGAAAGCTTTGTCTTCCTTCCTTATCCCTAGATGACAACAGCAAGAACTTCACATATAAGAAAACAGTGGGAGGCTCATGTGAATAAAGGAAGACCAAAACTTTTTAATCTGACCAGAGAGAAACTCTCCCAAAGCCATGATAAGGAAAATACTGGAAAAGGCAGCTGCTGCAGCCAGTATCCTTGGCCCCCTACAAATAAACGCTAAGATAAAATCTTTTTTTCCTTTCCTGACTAGAAGTAAAAACAGCCCTACAAGTATTATGAAGTTGTGAATTCCCCTCCATGTATCCCAGGAAATATGAACGTGTGTAGAAAGGAGGGGGACAGGAGAGAGGAAGAACAAACAGAGAAAGACACAAAAGGCCCTGGAAATTTCTGCAATCTCATGCATATAATGAATTCCAGTCAAATAATGGAATTGTGCAGACATTTCACCTACATCCACTTGTTGGGAGCTGAACCACAAGACAGAATAATATGGTCTGTGTTCATCATGTCACACCAGCTCATGAACCATGCAGAAAACATACTCAGAACTGAGTTTTGGGTCTCCTGCTGGGTGTTCTGGAGCAGGACAGTCACACACCACGCATGAAGGGGCAGAAAGCAGTTTGGGGAGATCTCTGTCTCTCAGATATGACAGTCTTGTTTTCCTGAGGATATAAGATGGGCAGACTGGGAATGGAAGATGTGGGTGAGAGGACACAATGAATTTTCATTTCACTTGAAACAAACAGTATTTATCTGGCACATATATATATATATATGCTGAACAATCACCATGGACCTTACTGCTGAAAAAATATATTTTGTTTTAGAGACTACCTTCATTTTTGGTAGTACACTTCATTTGTCTTGCAGGGTACTGCAGAAAGTTATTTTGATGTAATAATGTAGAGCTAAACACAAAAAATGCAAATTCATTTTTAGATGCATATATTTACGAAGCAAATGCAGGATGTTTAACATCTTCCCCTTTGGCTTTATTTATAAGGCATTCATTCTCTCTCCACAGGTGAATGAAAACCAACAGGCTCACACAACCTGTTTACAAATATGTCCTGTTTTTATCTATGATTACTTCACAGCACTCCCATGCTTCTCTGATGTGCTGGGCTTCAGTCACAGCCCTGATATAAGCAACACATTACTTTCCCAACCAAAGAAAATGTAATTTCAGCAAGCTTGTCAACAGTAGGGCCCAGCAGGTAGGCAAAGCACAGAATCCAAAAGAGGGTCAGATTTCCTGGTATTTCTTTGCTAGCAAAGAAGATTAGAAGATAACACCTCTCATTTGAAAGAAATTAAGCAAGTCTTATCTGTGCAATTTATCCTCAAAAGTTTATGGTGAGAGGGAGGTTGTTAATTCAACATAAAAGTAGCGCAAGTATAAAACTGTTTGGAAGTGACGTGCTTCATAGCACTGTACACATGGTGCAGCTCCTCGACCTTAAAGTCAGCCTTAGGCTTATTGTACAAAACTTATTTTAAATTATTGTTATTTTAAATATTTTAAATTCTGACAGCCATAATCCTGTAAAAGACTCTTCTTATTTCCTCTCTCACCTGCCTCTTCTCCCTGTCTTGTTTAGTTCACTGGATGGGGCAATGTTGCTTGTTTTTTCTGCTTCTTGATGGGGTCAAATTATCAATCTGCCTACCATCCACTTGATAAAAAAGACAATGAACACCAGAGAGAAGCTGCCACATATAAACTCATTATTCCTTCCAGAAATAGAATTAATCTGGCTTTTTTTCCCTCAGAAATAATTTGCCTTGTCAACATAAAAAAACCAGTAATTAGAGATCCCTTTACTTAGCAGAAGCATTGATTTCATGTTCTGGAAATCTACAGTTACAGGCTTCATAAAAATAAAAACCTTCATGACATGGTTCACTTGCTTCTCATGTACTAAGAATTGCCTATTGAAGTTATCTGAGGTCTTTTTTTTACTATGATCCTTTGTGTCTGAAATCTTCAAATCATCATTCACAGCATCTTAAAGCTGTGTTGCCATAATAAGTATAAAAGAGTGTAATAGTCTCTGTTGCATCAGGACAATTAATGCATTTTGCATTCAGAGACAATTCATGACATTATAACCAGGAGAAAATAATACTGTCATACTCTCTCCTCTTCAGTGCTTCTAACTTTGTTTAATATAAACTGTTTAAAGTGAATTATGTCACTCTGGGGTTTTGACAAAGCCTAAATATTATTAGAGGGTTTTTTCCCCCTACTATATAGTCCTATAAGGGGTGAGCTCTTAGTGAAGAAGCTTTTGGAAAGCATGTTACTGGGCCAGCCCAATGCAAGAGACTTCTGAATTCTTCTTTCCTAGATGCAGATGCCCAGCTGGGTGCACTTGGGGAACTTGGGGTCCCTCCATCCCACCGTCCGCAGGTGGCTGCTGCTGTTGCTGTTTGCAGGTTCAGGCAGCAGCAGTACTGGCAGTGTAGCCCACAGACACACACTGAGGCAGTATGACCAGGTAAACAGACAAACATTGCCCTTAGCAACATCCATGTTGCTCCTCTTCCAAATCCGCTACCAAATCCACTTCCAAAACTGTCTCTGCAACATCCCAGTGTGCTACACAATAAGGACTTTACAAATAAAATTTTAAAGCAGATATGTTTTATTCCAGCTGGGATGCATCGGGGATTTTCTACCATACGTGTGGACCAGAGGAAGGGGAGAAGGTGTGAGGAGAGAAGGGGCAGGTGGCCAAAGCAGGGTCCAGGAACGGAGGAGCATGATCCAGAAACCAAGCCCACTGAAAGGAGACAGTCAAACACAGAGATACAACACACTAGGGCTTGCAGGTAACATGGAGAAAAAAAGAATATGGTCAGTGAAAGGAGAGGGGGTGGGAGGCAAGGCTGTGGCAGAAATCAGGAAAAGAGTAAAAGAAAGGGTGAAGCTGAATTACATGTTGTGGAAAAAAGAGAGAGAAGTTTAGAATTACAACAAGGTAAATAGGACTTTGAGCAGAGAGGGACTAAGAAGGAGACTAAAACAATGAAGTCGGGAAGGATTAAAAGCATTAGGATTTATTCCTCCATTCAGTCATAACTTATATCCATTATTTTTCAGTCTCAACTGTCCTACATAAGAAACAGCTGTAGAATTCAGTACACTGGTGAAATCTGTATTTCATTCTCTTCTCTTGGTTGGTCCACATGCAATATGACAACCTTGCTGTTATTAGTCAACGAGTCATACACAAAACTTGCTTAATAATCTTTCGGTTTAACAAAATAAATATGCCACAAGTCCCAGCTAGAAACTTTTCTTTTGGATCTATTTATTTTTTCTTGTTTTTAAATAGTGTCTGGCAGATCTGGGCTTACTTGCTGTAGCTATATTTTTTTTGTTGTTGTTGTTTAGTTTGGTTTTTCTCTTACAATTACTTCCCCTGATGCCTTACTGACCTTTTGAATTCTCTCCATCTCAGCAGCTTTGTTTCAGGAAGACAATCCTCCCAGACAAATCCTCCTCCCCTTTCTCCTCCTAACCAAGTACTGGGTAAATAGATCCATATTATCAGCAACAATGCACTGCAATTTAGTCACTTTTACCAGGAGCTACCTATTAAGATTTTTTTTCTCAAGACTTTCCAAGGTGCCACAAGTAAATACTTTAACTAAATGTCAAGCTGCCATCTAACTTTCCAGAAGGGACGAGGGAAAATTTCAAGGACATTGCGAAGACTATTACCTAATTATATTTCATATGCCATATTACCTAATGGTTGAGTTCTCTAAGTGTAGTGGTATTTATCAAGACAGGGGTATAAATTTAGGTATAACTATTCTTACACATTTTCCTCTCACAATTTTTTTCTTCTTGTTAAATTAAGCCTGGTTAAATAAGGGTTGTTTTGAAATGCAACTGTGTTTGTAAATGGCATAATTATTGTTATTTTTAGACAACATAACTGATGCAGAAAATAAAGTCCTGAAGAACTTATGTAACTGAAGATGTATGCATGGAGGTAACATATTCCTCCGCCTGTCTAGTAGTTTAGCTGTATTTTACTGATTTAGGGGTACGGCCAGAAATACTTTATTGTTTCACTAAAGGTGAGATGGTAAATTCTTTAGAATAAATATGTCTTTCCAGGTCTCTCAGTGAAAGGCACAGTCCTGAAGACACACCCTGAAGAGTCATTTAATTTATTATGGAGAAATAAAAGGCAAGATCTGTCAAAATAAAATTCCATCCTTTTAGCATTGTTAACTGTATCAAATTCAGCGGCTTTACAAAAAAAATCATATTCAAATCTGGAGTTTTTCCTTTATTGCTCAAGGTGGATTCTCATTTTGTAAAGTGAGTTCATTCTTTTTCCCAAAATATACCCTCCCTTTGTATAATATAATCTTTAGTCCACTGCACTGTCTCAAATAGAGTACAGAGATTCCATCACTAATCAATTGAGAGAAATCAGTAACTCTAATAAAGTTAGATTAATCCTACTTATTTTAAGAGGGCATAAAGATTCTTCTCTCTTTCTATTTACAACAGAATGCACCTAAATAATTCACTCTGGTTAGACAACTCACTTTGAGGTGGCTCAATTTAGATGAGATAAATCCTAACTTTAAACCTCCTGCATCTGTTGTTTCAACTGAATCTCTTGCAAAGTTACAAACTAAGGACTAAACTAAATTAAAATACTGTTTAAGCTGCCATTACATTACACAGTACAAGTTGACTTTTCAGCCATATCCTTTCACAGGAAAACTTTACTTTTCTATTAAATTCTGCTCTTTCATTATCTTCTTTGTATAATGAGGAGAAGGATACAGAGACAATATGACCTGAAATGCTATTACATTTCCCATTCTGTGGCATTTCACCTTAATACCATTACAAAACACAAGACAGAATTTTATTTTCTAGACTTTTGCAAAATACTGCACATATTTAGACCTTAGAATTTTATGGTAGCAAATACTGGTTTTATTTTTTGGATTTTGACATTTTTTATTTTCTAGAAGATTGCAAATTAAGATACAGTTTCATAATTTTATTTGTCTAATATCTCAAATACTGAATAAAGTACATTAAGACACAACTAGAATACTATTAGTGAATTTTAAAACTCGCTACTTAGCTAATCCATTGTTTTCACAGAAATTTATCCCTTTTTTGCTGCTAGATATTTACATTTAAATGTGACCTTATGGCTTAGTTTTTGCACTGTTCCACATTAATATATTTTTGCAAATACATTCTTCTAAGATATGTAAAACCACTGAAAACCACAGTCCTCTTTTAGCTACCTGTGGTTCCCTGTCAAAATGGAAGGAGGTTGATATTTCATCCTGTGCCCAGTTTCACTCCAATATTTAATCAATAACTTAGTTGATGGATGACAGCCCAAAGCTGAGAGAATCTAAAATGATGTTGAAGGTCAGGATTCAAGACTTCAGAATTACCTTGACAAATGGGAGAAACAGTGGAAAAGCTGAAAAAGGGCAAATACAAGCTCAAGACTGATACAGGATCAACACCACAACATTTTCCCGGAAAAAAGGATTTGGGAATTACTTTTGATCACAAGCTTAAGATGGGATAAGTGCCTGATAGGAGGTAAGGAGCTGAAAGATTTGTCAATAAGGTAAAGGTAGAAGAAGAACTTCGCAGAGGAACATCAAGTTAAAAAAAAAAAAGGCAAATATAGAAAGTGTACTACAAATGGAAGCAGGAAGAGGTGACCAAGAAGGAATAGAGATTCACTGTCTGAGACTGAGACTGCAGGAATGTGATTAAGAAAGCCAAAAGCCACCTTGTACTGAATCTGATGAGTGCTTTGAATGGCAATGAGATATCTACAGACAGAGCACCAGTAAAAGATAGATTGGAGAATATGTGGGATGCTGAAGCAGACAGAGGACCTGGTAAAAAGTCATGTGGAAACATCCTAGGTAGTCCATAGCTTCTTCTTTCTGATCTTTACTAGTAAAATTTGCTCTCCTCCAACTGACTAGTGGGAAAGTCTGGAGCAAGAAGGATTTGCCTTGCCTGGAGGAGGATTCTATTAGGGAACAATTAAGAATACTGGACATACACAATTCCATAGGCCCCAATGAGATATTCACACAAGTGCCTAAGGGACATGACTGCTATTACTGCAGGATCATCTCTAATCACCTTTTAAATAACTTTTGCATAAACAACAGATTTATTGGAGAACAGATGTCAGAGACGGACTCTCACTGACAGGATCAGAATGAAAAATCAGAAGTATGGGATATTCAACTTAGACTTAAGGAAATACTTTTTTACTGTGAGGATGGCGAAGTATTAAAACAGGGTTCCCAGAGAGGCTGTGGTCTTCCCATCCTCAAAGATATTCACAAAGCAACTGGATATGGTCTTGAGCAATCTGCTCTAGCTCACGCCACTAATCTCAACCACCCTGTGATTCTGTGACTGTAAATAAGTTCAAATGCTGCATTACGAATTGCAGGGTTGTGGGTTGTGTTACACTTCACCTCACACTATACACTGACCTGCTTCCTCTGAGGTAAAAAATCCTGCATTTTTCGGACAGACGTGTCAGATTTTAATTTATTAATATTAATTTTGTATTATTTAGACAGCTGCGTGATTTTATTTTTGTTACCTCATTTGGATGAAAACTTACATGCTGATTTAATCTGTTATTTTGGTTTTAGTCCTGAAACTTTCCTACAGTTTGGATTTCTGATTGCTTGAAGAATTTAAGAGACCATGGCAAATCAATGGAAAAATTATAACATGGTCTTTTTCTAATCAATGTGATTTTTTTTGTTTCATTTTTTTTAAATCTTAATTTAATCTAGTGTCCTTAATTATCCATGGCAAAGATATGTTACACTGCCTATGTACAAGTACAGAAGCAGTGTAATTACCAAAGCAGGTGGAGCTATGTTATTGTAAAGGGCAAAAAGACAGAACTAGGAACATTAGACTAAGGAAATCCAGGCTAAATTTGCATAAAAGTTCTAAAGTGTTTGGTTTTCTTAGATTTTATTGACCCAAAGAAGTGACTTGTAGCTCATTCACTTGTGTAGTTTCAGACAATATTGGGTATTACACTACATGGAAAATATTGTTTGGAGAGAGGTTTGTCTAGATATGATGAAGAAATTCTTTTCTATTAAACAGCCACTACTGGAAATTTTTGCCACTGAGAGAGTGTACCTATAATGCCACAATGGTAAAATATACTTCAGTTTGTCATACTTTATTTATAAAAAGAGAAAGTCAGTGTTAGGAAATAATTTAAATCCAGCACTTTGTAACTTCTCCAGTCCATGGAAACATAAATAACTACTTCACATGACACTTCTGTTGTTTCAGAGGGCGTTATATTATGCCAGGATCAAAGGCATCTACAACTTTAAAGGGTTTTATTTAATCTGTGAATTATTACTTTCCTTCCTATGTATTAGAATGAGCTACTTATCTGTATTCAAAAAGAGAGCTATAAATATTGATTCAATTTTAAGTAGTTAAAAAGATTTATAGATTCCAGTGAGATAAATAATATCTGAAATTTTCCTTCTAAATGGTAGTACAGGTTAATGTTAGTGACAGAACTTTTTAAAATTGTTTTACGTATGTGCTATCTTATAAAAACAAACAAGCAAACAAACAAACATAATTTTTGGAATATTTTGGTAGTTCCAGAAAATGCATGCTTGGCTTTAGATATTCATAGGAAAATGAGTTCTTAAATTCATGCATGTTTACGTCCTGCAGGTTTAGCTGTCTACAGTAAATTTGCTCTATGTCTCTCCATGCACAGGCATCTTCTCCACATGCTCACTTGGTTCAGACGTTATCTACACTGTTTTATTTCATTTGACTTGGCAGAACTTGACCCCCAACCAGTATTGCTTTCAGATGTTGCTCAAAAGATATGGTGGAGTTATCCTGAACGGTCTTATCTTTTCATTTATGAGTGGGCATCCTATACCTAAAGATTTGTAATTAAAATTTGAAGAGTGCTTTGGGTCAATATGGCCTCATTGATCCTCTTTTTCTTTGTTTAGAATAACAAGAGGCCATGAAAACACTGTTATTATTATCTCCCATAGCTTTTAGAGGACAAAATGTTGGTTTTGGTTTTTTTTTTTCCATGAAGGAGAAAAAAACCCTGAACAGTTAATTCATACCAGATTCTCACTTAGGTGATCACTAACACCGATAATGTTAAAGAAGTTTAGTCCTAAGACACAGTATACTGATCCTTTTATAAAAGATTTTAAAACTACCAGGGCAACATCCTCAACACTTAGCCAAGTCTTTTGGTGATTTCTCTTTGAGTCTAAAATATTGAAGTGATGAGTAATCAGAAGTACATCAGGACAAAGGCTTCTCCAACAACAAAGGCACATCCCAGTGTATGGCTCATATGTCAGAGAGCACTTTGGCAGTATGTTCTTACACTCTCTCCTCTCACCTAAGACAACTCTCGTGGTTTGTTTCTTTATGGCTGAGATAATGACTGTGGTCAATTAAAGAAAGTCACACAACAGTGTTGCTATTTTACTTTTTTATTTTTTCAGTCATAACATAGCACTGTTGATCTCAATCAGGTCAGACACCCTGTCAGAGCCAAGTCTTGACACATCAATGACAACACATATCAGAACAGTCAAAAGCTTACAACACATCAAAAAAACTGAATTGAACTCACGCATGCTATCCTTGTGGCCTGAGTGGGATTGCAGGCAACTGGTGATTTGTAGGCTTCATTACTTCCTAAATGTTCAGTTCATCTAGCCCTTGGCAGGGTGTCAAGGACAAAGAATAATCAGTCTTCAGGTACCGCTTTTGAAATGCTATGCCCTACGCTTCCTTCAGGTGCCTCATTCTTTCCATGTTGTCAAGATCCATTGATGAAAGCTGACTACTTTCAAAGGCCTCTGACAAGTGAAGAATCCTCAATACATGGAGAAAATTATATTGTGCAGTCGGTACTCACAGAACATACCCTGAGTGATGGATGAGTTACTGCTCGGCAACATGATGGTGCACTTCTCTTCTAGGCTCGAGACAAAGCCTTAGAACAGCTAAAGAGGTCTTGGACCCAGGAGGAAAATGATCACCCTGGAAAGACACTTAAGGAGTTTTTAAACCTGTTTCAGAGTTCCCATAAATCTGGCTGCTGTCTTATGGATGGCAACAATATCCTATTCTTACAGCAAATCTGTGCATTTAAAATAGGGAAGACATACTGCAAAAGCATGAAAATGATGTGAAAATCGATTGTACTAATGCAGGGCAGTGCTCACAGAGCAATAGCTATTAAGAAGGCATTTCTGTTTTAATATATTTTTTAATCCTTTTTATATAAATACTCTATGCAGTGCGATAAAACATTGCCAACAGATAGGGATTTAAGATGTTTCTCTTTATTCCCTTCTTTCTTCATTTTTTATTCATAGCAATAGGTACCCTATTCTTTGAAGGCAATTTGAGTAAAAAATCCAATGATATTGCTCTTAAGGCATAAACTTGAATACCAATTCAGAGGCAGCTAAACTTTCTCAAGTGGGAAGATTTAAATTTCGTACCCCATGTTTTGTTTTCTTTTCATAATCTGTATGTGGTTTAGAACACTTCTAAGCTTCTAGAGGTTTTTAGACGTGGTTTTGCTATTGTTTGACATGTTTTTCCACTTCTCCTTTTTTCCAAAAAAAAAAAAACCCACCCCCCCAAAAACAACAACAACAACAAAAACACACCAAAAAGAACAACCAAAAAACCCCATAAACATAAAACATATGCTATATGAACATATAAACATATGTTAAGATATGGGCAAGAACATAGGTGCAGCAGGTTGGCTTTAGGGGCCTTTAGTTGCTCTATGAGTGTAAAATCACTGATCTGAAAACCTTTGTTTAGAAAACAGGTTGCTGTTTTGTCAGGAATGCACATCATAAGGCCAGAGGTAAAAGAATGCTGAAGGTAGCACTGGTCTGCTGAGCAAAGGTATAAGCATTCACCTAGAATGGAGTAGAAAAGGACTGTGTGTGCTTTCCTGCTCTTTTTAATATGTCCATTTTAAAATTAATATTATTGGATCACAGAATCATACAATGGATTGGTTTGGAAAGCACTCTGAATCTCATCTAGTCCAACCTCCTGACATGGTCAGGGACAGCTTCCACTAAGCTGTGTTGCTCTATGTCCCAACGTGACCTTGAACACTGCCAGGGATGGGGTATCCACAAATCCTGTGGACAGTGTCTTACCACCCTCACAGAGAAGGCATGGGAGTGGAGTAGAGGGGCAGAATCACGCCTCTTGACACTCTGGCCATTCTTCTGTTGATACATCCCAGTATATGACTTTTGGGGCTGCAAGCACACAATAATAGGTCTTGTTGAGCTTCTCATCCACCAATGTCCCCAAGTCCTCTCCAGGGTTGCCCTTAATCCATTCTTCATAGAACCCATATTAATGTTTGGTGTTGCCCTGGAGCTTTTATCGTACAAATAAGGGAAGATTCTTCTTCTTCTTTGTTCCCCACTTTCTCTAGGTACATATATTTTATGCATGTGAAGGGAGCACAAAAAAGGCTGCGGGAAGCCCTAGATAAAGCAAAGATGTGTATCTTAGTATCCTTTAAACTAGGTGAAGTATCATCCAAGAAACAAATTGTTTTCTCCCAAGCACCTGATCAGTAAATAAACATATGTGAGCTGTTGTTGCTGTTTTAATGTGGTTGTGCCGTATATGTTTGCAAATGCAGGACTAAACCATATGTCAACATTTGCCTTTATGTACTCCTGGAGGCTACCTGCACAGGAATCAGTCAAGTAACTTCAAAATGGCTATAAATATGTGTGCCTCCCATTACGTTTCACACAGTTATATGCACAGTGGTTGCCTGGTGCATTGGGCCTAATTTACATATCTTGCCTTTTGCAAGCTGAACATAATTTGGTACACTGTTTAAAGTTTATTATTCCAGCATCGTTTGATGTTCTAATTTACCTTGTGTGCCAGCATTTAATTTACTACTAATCTTTTAAAGAATTGAGTAAGGATCATAGTAGCCTCACTTTGTAAAGACTTCTGTAGAGAACTGGGTGCTAGCTCAGTTTAACAGGAAGTTAGAGTTGCAGTTCATTACAGAACAGGGAGCTCCAGCTCTATTGAATTACTGCCAGGGAATATTTACAGGCTACAGTCATAGACTTTACACTTCAATCAATGCTGGTCTGAGGGAACACTTCCTGAAGTTTGTTAATGCATTCTGCTAGCCTGACAAGTGGGTGTAAGCTAATTCTGCCAACTTCAGTACCTTTCTGAGTGCTGCTTTGAGGCCAACAAAACATCCAAGTATTTTTTCTGAATAAACAACTCATCAAAACCTATGAGAACAGAAGGTTTCAAGCATAGCATAGCAATTGGCACAGTCATTTTAGAGTTAATTAGATGCACAATGGTACTTTATTCAAGCCCCCTAGACCAAGGGCCATCTGCATAACAATATTATATCTCTTATAGCCTCCTTATAACTCTATCGAGATGTGTATTAATGTCTCTCCCTTTACTGTGTCTGTGAAATGGAAAGGGAGCATTTAAATAGATATGAATAACATGCTGAAAAATTTTGCAGTCAACAGAATATGCTTTTACATTCTGTTCTATATATATGTTGCTGTTCTCCACCTTTTTATTCCATCTGCTTTTTATCATTTGGGATGTCACAATTATTGGTTCTACTGAGGAATAGCACTTAAAAAAAAAAGGGACCAGAGCTCCAATGAAGTAGCACCATTAGAAGCAAGAACAGACATGCATATTTCTCTAGTCTTTATTCTGTTACATATCATGGCTTTTTTCTGAGACATAAAGTGTCTCGGACTTCAGGGAGTGAGTGCATCCTATATTTTTCTCCTATCTTGTGAGTAAATATTAAAAATAAATACCATATGCCTGTTAGTTTCTTTTACTGATGCTGGCTGGTGGGTGGAGTTTCAGCTCTCTGGGTGTCAGGGGAGTAAGTGCAAATGACAGAAATCTGCGGCTTATGTCTGCCAGCAGTAAATTACCATCAGCTTGCTCTCCAGTTGCTACAGTAACTGGGCCAAAGGCATACAGTAAGACCCCTTTCTTTCCTTTAGCTGCCTATGGAGTTGTACAGCTGTGGTGAAACTTCATTATGGGTTGTCTGTGTAAGACAAACTCCATCTCGCCCTACCAGGGCGAGGCAGGCCATGGTGAAGGGACAAAATGCAGCATGACAGAGTCAGGTGGCTCTATGTATTGTTATAGACATTTGAGAGTAAGATGGCTTGGAAAGTTGGGTGAGGTTGAGTATAAATGTCATACCAGCAATAGCTCAAAGCCATACAGTAGATTGGCTATGTCATTATTTGTACCATTATTGCAGCAAACAATTTGCTAGAGTGGGAAACGTAGTAATTTACACTTGGGAAGCTTATGTCTAGAGTAAGAAACCCTTACATTATAAGGTAAACTGTTGGATTATTTGCCCCAATTTAATTTTGATTTAGTTCCAGGGACAATTACTGCTATAACTTCAAAAGACTAATTCAATAATCAAGTAATATATCATATAGAAAAATTTTGTCTTTTAAAAAGGGTGCATTAAATCTTTCTCGATAATTGAACTAAGCTGCACAGATGGTTAAGTATAGAAAAAAATAGATTTTTTTACTATTATTTATTTAACTAGAGTAATTTAGAGATCCTTGGCAGTGAAGAAAACCAAACATACAAAGCTGCAATAGCAAAGGTCTAAGATATTAGAAGAAATCATTATTGTTCAGACAGATTAAAAAATCACAGTTTTCTACATTCACATTTAGAATTAATTTCTTAAAATTAAACATTTTTCTGCTTAATCAAATATATTAAAAAACCTGATTTTTAGTTTAAATTGCTGCCACATATTTGGCATAACAGCTCTAGTGCCATAAGCAGTACTGGAGAGCAATAGGAATATTTCTGGTATGCATCAGAACGCAGATCTATATATTGCCCCAGGCCAATACTGGGTAGTCTGAGCTGGCCTGTGACTCCTGCTCTGGAATTGTACTGTCCTCACTGTTGATATTTAGGCAAGCAAACTCTCAAATTTTGTGCAATCTGTGGCAAGCTTAAGCGGTTTTAGGGTCTGAAATGGGGAATTCTCCTTATATGTTATCTATTTTCCTCTCCATTAAGAACATGGGGAACTGGTAGGACATAATCAGTCCACTTAAGACTCACTCCATGATTTTCATTCAGCATTATAACTCAATAGCAGTGAAAGATACATAGAAAGCAGGCTTAACTTGTTCTAACCCCTCTTTCTAGAGAACATTTTATATTTTCTCTAAAATCAAAGATATGAATATTATGTGAGCACGATGCTGTATCACAGCCATCACATAATCAGGCAAGAAACACTCTCTCGTCAACAAATCACTGGAGATGAAAGGATTTGTAATGCTAATCAAATGCAAATTTTGTAGATCCTGTGGTGGACTTTGAAAAAGTGTAGATGATTCTCCATCCAAATTTGGATGTCAAAGGACTATAGATGGGAGATAGATGTTGCTCTACTTCTATTGACAGTTATTGTTAAGCACAAATGAGACTAGCTCTGTAAAGAGTTGTATAATTTCAGGAACATACAAGAGATGTGCAGGGCTACAAGGAAACATACATAATCATTCTCTGCACTAGCTATAAGGTTTTCTAAAACAAATATTTTCTTAACTTCCCTGGGTGTGGGTGCCCCCTAGATATTAATATGCATCAATTTAGATGATTGCCAACCTAATTTCATAAATTTATAAATACTTTTCAGATACACTTGAATATATCAATTACTGAGACATAACCTAAGGGAATAGTATAGAACCAGAAATCAGTTCTGAAGATAAGGTGAACAAAATGCAAGCTTTTCATTTGAATGGGAAATTTATTCTCAATATGAGAAGAAAATGTCCTTACCAATCCAAATAAAACTAACAGGAAGAGGTTTATACACAGCATCTCTTCTTCAGTCTTATGTTAGTAACAAAATTCATTTGACATTCACATGGCAAAATAGTATAAATGATGGCTATGAGAAAGCATTCTCTATAAAACACACCGGCACATTTAATAATATATTGTGCATAAGACTAATGAATTGGATTTAATGGAAGTAAATTCTCATTCTGTATAGTCATAATTCAGAACCAGTAAGGAAAACAAAAAAAATTGTTTCAGCTAGTGCCTGGAAACTGTAAAAATAAGTTCATTTGTGCACAGATGAATGGCAGCAGGCTCCTTGTTTTTCTGGATCCTTGTGGACCATGAAAACTGTGATCCCTTGTTGCTTTGTTAAGATGGTCTTGAGTGACTGGAGTTCTGCTCCTCCCAAGAGTCATCTGTGTATTAGGAGGTTTGAGAGTCATGAAATCAGTCCTTAATTATTTCAATGAATTGCAGCAGTTGGAAAAGCACATTTTCACCCCAATTTGTATTAAAGATCTCATGGTGCTAGTTCATTAGTACCCAACAGGAATAACAACCAATCATTTCTGAGCTCTACTGAGGATTTCATATCTCATAAAAAATGTATTCTTTAAAAAAAAACTCAACAAAAGAAAACAAAACAACAAAAAAGCTTAGTCTTTGTTGCTAGCTCAATTTTTATATCTCTTTTCAAGTACAATCACCTTCACTGTCCCATTCTCTATTCAGATTTAGCCAGGATGAATATCAATCACAACCTTCATTTCTTACTTACCATTTTCCTGCAGTATGTACATCCTGCTTCACTGCTATCCTACTGTAAACCACATACCTGTATATTTTATTTGTTCATGTCAATAGACTGAAGGAAAAAAAGACACAGGAAAGTATAAAGTAACAAACTCATTTCCATGGCTGAGAATTTTCAAAAATGCCTACTTGTCTAAGTCACAGGTAATTCAGAGACCAAATCCCACTGCCCTTCACCGTGATTCTAAGTATTTCTCAGTGCAAAAGGGTCAGATTTACACAGGTATTTGAGGGCTTTAAGTTTCATGTAGATGCTTGGTCAGATTTTCTGAAAGTGTCTTGCTAGTCCACTCATTGAAATTAATGTCTCTGAAATCAATAAAAGTTAAGTACACTGACATTTCTAAGGAGAGAAAAATATAGCTGGGTATCTGCATATTTAAGCACTTCACCTTTCTGAGACACATTTGAAGACCTTGCTAAGAAGCCAGGTCATACACATACATGCTTTTGAAAATGTTAACTTACTTCACTAGTTCAGATCCATTTCAGCCTATCCTTGAGCAGCTGCTGTTTTGACTACATAGTGGCCTTAACAAAGTGTTATGGCCTCAGAGAGTATTAGCAAAAGGTTTCTTGTTTAGTCTGCAGGTAAGGAAATTGCAGAGCACTCTGTGAGTGGGAAGTATCCAATGGTTGCTAATATCATTATTTCTCAGAGAAAAAATTATTTTTGAAAACTGCTGAGTCTCAGACTTAGATAACTGTCTCATCTCTACACTTCCTGTCTTCGCCCTGCCCAGCATGATCAATTTTGCACCCTTTGCTGTTTCCTCCAGATCCTTTTATTTTTGTATGCTCCAGAAACAAGAACATACTCTGTCACTGCCTTTTAGTCCAGGTACCTTATGTAATCATTAAGCCAAGGAAGGAGGGCTGCACCATGCAACATACAGGATATGGAGGTTAATTTCTTAAGCAACAGTGAGATAGAATAGCAAAGATACTGCATGTGAAAGAATAGACAAAACTATGGGAAAAATTTAGTTGCAAAAGAGACACGGAGATCTTTTCAGAGTCTTTACTTACCTTCTAAATTGTTCATCTGCTCATTGTTCATCTGACCTGTATATTCACACACTGGTATACAGGTGAGGATAGGAATCTTGAATTGCTGGCCACCTCTCAGAACCAAATGTTTTCAGCACCAACTGAGCTTCCTCATCCATGATTTCTGTTGGTCAGCAGTCAGAGTGTGCATTTATAAAACCCTATGACAGACTCATAAACCTCTAGTATGATAAGGTAGTTAATTTTGTGCAGTAAAGAATTGTTCTCTCTCCATACAGGGGAACAATACTTCATTTCACAAGTGTGGAGGGGACATCTATGATTCAAATGTGCTTCTTTTTGTTTAGGGCTTGAATTGAAAGAAGATGGGGAGAAGAACTTAATATTTTTCTTCTGTTCTTCATGTTTAATGGGAGATATTTTCTTTTAAAAGGAGTCAGTGATGTACCACAAGCCAAGAGACTTCCGGGTATACTATCTATTATATAGTGAGCCACAGGGATCTCTAATTCCCTGCCCTTTTCCTTTTTTGTTTCCCTAGAATTTGGGTGTCATTTTGTACACAATAAACAACAAAAGTGGGCTTTATAGTTACTAGATTCCAGCCTGCTTGTATTTTTAATTTTCCAGGATATATTGATATAATACATTGAGCTCTCTGATAATCAGAAAAAATCTCAATTGCTATTGTTTCCTGATGAATGAATATGATGAATTTAACAAAGTAATGGACTAAGTTCTCCTATTGTCTTACTGTGGGGTAAGAATAATGAGTTTAACGAGAAGCCCTCTGTTACTGCCACAGCTCCTACAGTACCTATTTAAAAAAAAATGGGTAAAAGCAAAATTAGACTCTAATCTCGCTTCAAATATCTGTGACAACCCTATTATACACCACCAAAGTCATCTTGCTCCATCTGTTCCACCCTTCTCTTCCATTTCTTCTACAATATGCTACACTTCTTTTGTCCTTTACTGTCATTTTGCCTGAATCAGAATGGAACCATGGAAGTTAGACAGAACTCCCACAATTATTTGCACCCTGAATTTTAGATTGATTTAATAATGCAAAATATAGGCCTCCATGGTCCTCATTTTTACTGAGTTGACAAGGAGAAGAAGTTCAGAAATAATTTTTCCCCTCACTGCTTTCATATCTGAATCATATCATATACTTAATACAGCGCCTTATGTTTATGTCTCCTGGGTAGTGGTGTCAGCAGAGGACATGAGCAAACTGTGATCCTAGAGGGAATAAGTGGTAAAGCTAGTAAAATTTAGAGTCTGGTAACAGTGACAGTATAGAGCTGGTGGAATTTTCCACCTGTCTGGGGCAGCAAATAGTTTCTAAAACTTACATGTAAAGTATAGTTAATGAAGAGCATAAAAAATTAGGAGTTCCTTAAAGAGAAACACCCTACAACACAGAAGGTCTTGGCATGTGTAAAGATTTATTACAAAGCAACACAGAATCTATAGTAGAGAATGGAATTGCAATATTCTAGGCAGGAAAATATTCTTTTTTATCATTTTAAACTGAAACATAGTCTCTAAATCGTCTCTACTCGTTTGATCACAGTAATGAAAACTTTGACTCAAAATTCTCTTCTCAGGTGCTTCAAAGTATGTGTGTTTTTTAACTTACATCAGCTGACTTCTGATATATGCCAGAGTAACTGAAGTCAAAATCTCCACACGTTCTTCCAATGTTCTTTCCCCATTATGCTAATCTAGTTTTATTGCTGAGTCTGCTAGTTGGTTACTGTTATTTTTACTGACGTTGTACGTCCTGTTTACTGCTCATGAAATCAAATGGCTCTGTCACTTCTGACTAAACAGGAGTATCACCTACTATCATTTCTTTGAACTGCATTGCTTAGGAAAACATATTTTTAAAGTGGTAGAGTTGTACAAGTGTTAATTTAGCGTTTTTTCTGGGATATTCCTTGCTTAGAGTTTTCTAAGCAGTTTTTCTTGGGAGCAATAAATGACTTAAAAAGAACGAAACTTTGTCCATTCCACAAGCTATTTTCAATGAATTGCTATTCTTTCTGACCAGTTTGTGAAAAGTTCACTGATCAAAATTTGTGCTCCTTTGTATGTAATTATTATTCATTTGTGAATATATCATCACATTTAAAGTATACACTATGTGAGGCTTAATTTTCTGAGAATAATTGCATAGAGTAGAACCAACAATTTCATCATTAACATTCAGCAACAGAGGTCTGGAAAGATAGGGAGCAAAGAAAACAGAAACATGAAGGTAGTAGATGAAAAGAGTTGTGAAGGGTTCATTAGCCATCATATATAAAATTTCTTTTTTGGAGCATCCTAACTAAAGCATGGTAGAAAATGCAGTGTCATGTAATCATCTATTATTATGTTTGAAAAGGTTTGATCATTTTTCAGCAAAATACCTCAATGACCTTACATATATGTTCTCACATATTCTAAAGAATGGAATGAGAAAAGAAAAAAAATTCTCAAGACAAACCAGTGTACTAGCAACTGAGAATAACTTCTTAGCTCATTTAAGATAGCAAAACTCCATTGTCTGTTGCCCCATACCCACTGAGAGAAGGAATTGCAAATATGAATTAAGGATTAGATGTAGCACCAAGATACCTTGAAACACAGAATAAAAAGAAAAACAAAATCAGAAAAGGCAGATTCATTTGGGAAAAGGCTAGAAAGCTAGGGTAAGACAAAGTCATGCAACTTCTTGATTTTTAATAGCTTTTTCTACAGCAGGGAATAACATAGCCCCACAGTGTTAGAGAGTAACAGCAAAATATAATATTTAAATAGCTGGCATTCGATGTCTATAAAAGGAAAACATATCCTACAGTGAAATATTCAGGTTGATTAACAGGTGAAAAGCTGTCCATTCAATACTTAAATCACAATAATGTGTCCTGGTGCCCTATTTGGATCTTGTCATATTGTCTGTTAAGAACTGAGCATCCAATTTGAGGATGAGCACTTTCCAGTAGCACTGGAGTCCTCCAAAGACCTTTGCAGCCAGGCTGAATGCAAAGTTCTTGAAGTGTTGATCAAAAAACTTGATATTCTCTCATCAACTAGCTTCAGATCTCAGCTTTCAGGGAGCAGCAGGGGCCTCCAGGAAAAGGAGATGAGATCAAGGAGGACAAGGAGGAGCAGCAACCTGACAATTAGGAGTAGTAAGTCCAGGTGGATCAGGGCTTGAGATGGTGATCAGAGTCAGAAATAGCGCAGTGACCACACAGCATCAGGCACAGATAGGGGAGGCACAAATCCAAACGCTGGTGTAGCTGCAGCGCTGCTTCAGTGTAGCCCAGGTGGCACCTGGTGGTACAGGTCCCATGGAAAAAGTTGTGTATGACCTTGTTTTTAGCTTCTTCACAACATTTCTTACCAATCCAATCACCTGAGACTCAATCAACTAAATTCCTCAACTCAGCCATCTCCTAGTAGGGAGATGCACTCCAGGCCCTGGGAGCTCTCATAAGGCCATGCTCAGGAGCACCCACAACTAATTAATGCAGTCCTTCAGGAAATTGCTTATCTTTTCACAGAGGTTCTCAATCAAAGTTATCAGTGCCATGGGGCTTGTGTATCCCAGCCTGTCCACACCAGTCCATAAACTAGGTCTGAGAGAAGACAATGACTACAAAACAAAGCTAAAGGGAGGCAACTGGAGCTACTGCACGGCCCCAGGAAGGTGCAGCACCGCATTAACCTGCACTAGGGACAAGTCTATTTGCAAGTGGAAATCAGCAGTTCTAGATGTTAGATTTCACAGCTGTGTCCATCCCACATGGTCACCTAGGCTGGATGCACAAGACAGCAAAATTTCATTGGCATAGCACGCTAAAATCTAGGCATGCCCAGCTCCCTCACAGTGCCACGCTTCATACTAAACATGACAATCCTGGCAAGAGACATTGTGGTTCCTTTAGCTTGAATCTTCAACCTATGCCTGCTGCAAGTGGATCTCTGGACAATTTATCAATTTAAAGGGTCCTTGCTTCTGAAATATGTGAGGAACAAAGCCTTTTACTGACAGTAAAGAAATAATCTTACTAGTTGGCATCAGCATAGTTTTTCATAGTGGCTGCTAGATATTAAAGCTTTCTATATAATCTTTCCAAATATGTGAAATATTCACAAATAAAAAAAATAAACATGACAAACCACCAAACAAACAAACAAATAGTAAAAAAAAAAAAAGGCAAAAAAGATTCCCCAAAGACCTCAAAACTTTGTAAAATGAAATAAGTTATTGTTTTTATTTTAAAGGAATTTTTCTAGATTTTTACAGATTTTGGGATGGCTTAAAAAACCACGAAATATCAGCTACCAAAGTTTCTTTGTCTCATGAAATAAGAATGGGTCTTATTATTAAGATTCGTAGGCCTGGTCATTTTGGTCAAATGTCCAGGAGAAAAGTGAAAGGGCAGAACACTGTCAAGATAAAATAAGATCCCTGAGGTCAGAAAATACTGTGGATTTATTTGTTTTTTTCCTTTTCTTCACATCTCATTCTCTACTTGAGCTACATTACAAAAACATGCAATGCTCCAGAGACAGAACTGTGTGAGAAGGCTGAGGTATCTGTTCCTTTTGTTTGTTTGCTCATTTCTTACCTCCAAGGAGGGACTTGCTGCAGCTGCTGTGATGTGTGTGTGCACATTTTGAACTGGTACTTGTCTGTTAAAAATACATTCAACAAGGTGAAACCCACTGAGTGAGATTGGAGTATGGAGAGAGACAATCACAAAGTGTGAGGTGATTCACTCATTATAGCACATCCCAAGATAATTTTAATATTTTCTTTTTCTTCCTCAAGTCAAAATTCAGTATTTAAATGCTTTGAACTTCTGACTCTGACTGAGGATCAGAAATTCTTACATGTAGTCCTTATTGACCTTAGGATTCTCATGTTTTCACCCCAGCAAAAACCAGGACAAGGGTCAAGGGGATTGAAGGGAAGAAAAGGTTGCACTATTTCAAATATTATTAAGAAAGCTAAACAAAGAACTGGTTTTTTTTTTCAGAACTTTTGGAGCTGTATTTCATAACAGCACACAGTAATAAAAAAAAAGAAAAAAAGAGAAAATATTAATTGTCTAAATTTCATTTTGCATACTATTTGCTCTTTCATTTTCTTGACTTAATAAAAAATCAAGATCTATTTCTCTTATTGGGGTGTTGGGGAGGGCATTGTGGTTGTCCCTCCACCTTTTAACTGATTAGTTAATATTCAACCAAATTCAAAAGGGGGATTTAAGTCTCTGGGGTAATTATTAAGTTCCTACAGTTTATCACAGAAAGCCAGAAAAGGGAGTCTAAAGCAAAGGTCCTACAAGGGTGTACTACTTCTCAGATATGGAAAACTTCAGTGAAGAGAAAGTCAACAACAATGCCACAGCTGCTTCAAGTGGAGGACATGTTATAAATAAATAGAATGGTTTGGGTTGGAAGAGACCTGAAGAATCACCTGTTTCCAAACCCCCCTGGCATGGGCAAGAATGCCACACATTAGATTATGTTGCTCAAAGCCCCATACAACCTGGCCTTAAACATTTTCAGGCATGGGACAAACACAACCTCTTCTGGGCAACCTATGCCAGTTTTTCATCAATGTGACAGAAAATAATTTCTTCCTGATAGCTAATATTAATCCACCTGGTAATCTACATTAATCTAATTTATTTTAAAGTTATTCCCCCTTGTTCTATCGTGACATGTCCTTGTCAGAAGTCGCTCCCCAGCTCTCTTGTGATCCTCTTTGAGGTGCTGGAAAGGTGCTATAAGGCCTCCTCTGAGCCTTCTCTTCCCCAGATTAATCAACTCCAACCTTCTCAGCCTGTCTTGATAGGAGAGGGGCTCCAAAGCCTCTGATCATCTTTCTGGTTTACTCTTCTCCTGCTCTGGAAGGTCCATGTGCTTCTTTTTTTGGGAGCCCCAGAGCTGGATGCAGCGCTGCAGGTGGGGTCTCACCAGAGCAGAGCAGAGGGGCAGAATCCCCTCTCTCACCCTGCTGGCCATGTGGCTTTGGATGCAGCCAAGGATGTGGCTGGACTTTTGGGCTGCAAATGCAGGTTGCTGGGTCATGTCAAGCTTCTTTTCCACCAAAGGGACAAGGTACCAATAAGCTCAGGGAGAAACAGAACCCCTCCTATATGGCTTACTGTTTCACGCATGGGATTGTTACTCTCTCTTGCATGGGGACCTGGCTGTCACATTGTCCTCCTGGGTGCCTTCCCATGCCTCTGGGCACAGCAATATCACACAAATTAGAGCTCTAATAAAAGCATAATCCAGGAAATAGACATTTTGGCAGCACTAAGAAAGTTGAAATAGAGCGCCCTATTGGCCGTCTGTATCACAGAACAACTCTCACTTCACCATACCTGGACATTTCAGCTAAGTGGCGTAACAAAAAGGGATTAAAACCACTTTATGGCTAATTATGAGGCTCCTTATTTTAACAAAACCTATATATTGAATGGCAGTCTTTTCACAGGCATTAGCAATTCTTTTGTTTGGATTTTCCTAACTGCCACATTGTCAGTTTTTCCAATTTTAATACAGCTTTTATAAGTTTTGTTGAAACTCAGTTTGGCTGACTCCCAGGTCAGTTTGTCCTGGCCAAAGCCAGGAGCCTGGTTTTTGCTGCCTCCTTAAGCAAAAGGTTCTGCTTTATGGGTTTGAACTATACTTGAGTCTTGCTTTATTGAGTTTTCACAATACACATCTTATCTTTATGGCTTTTACCTAGCACTTATATTCTTAAGTTGTTTCTACCTAACAAGTTACGTTCCTGGTACAAGCTGTGTTCTGTACTTCTGCAAACTTGCTAAAGAGGCTATATATATTTCTGTTTACCTCCACCCACCTAGATACATTATATGCTTCTAAAATTCTGAATTTTCATAAACATACATGTTTCATATATCAAAACACCTGTTAAACACAAGCAATTGCACAACAAAAGTAACTCTGTTGTAACCTAAAATAAAAAAGTGTTTAACTCTTGTAGCCTGGAGAAAAGCTTGAAAATTGTACCTGAATTGAAATTTTCTTTAAAGTATATGCAAACATGCAGATAGGAAATAGAATAATTAAAATTGCATGAAATTATTATATAGATGCACAGTAATAAATGATTAAAATATACAGATATTCATTAAAATCACATTATATCAATGCAGCATCATCATATTCTGAGGCCTGCCTGATGATTTAGTATTGACAATATTTTTATCAATACAAACAACATTTCCTTTGCTAAAATGCTCTTCCAAAACTGCATCTGGTTTAAATTGACCTCCCTTTATTGATTTACATCTAACAAGGATTCAGCCCAGTATTTTAAAATTTTTGCTTCTAACTTAAGGCAATTTTAGTAATATAAATTGATTACTCATAACTATACAACCAATTGACTCATTCTGTATTTTATATTAATCCACTATTTGTAGGCTGCCAATGAAGTTCATAAAGATCCTTCTCATAGTCCATTAATATTGACTCTCAGATTTAATGAGTTCATTACAATAACCATTACTGTATTATTAAAATGCAGAAGGAAATGCAAGCCTGTTTCATGCAAATAAAGACTGATGTAATTAATCAAATGATGCTTTTATTATTAGCATTATCATCACCATCCAGCATTTAATAGCTCTGTTTTATGTTTCCGGACTACTTTGTACAAGGCACTGTACAAAACCAACCAGTATATAAGCAAGGTATAAGCAAGTAGCAGGACATCAATTAGACAGGAACATTTAAGAACACATTGACACATTACAGATTAGTTGAGAAGATATTATTGTCAGTCCAACAAAACCTAATTCATATATTTGCTTTTAATTTTTTTTCTTTTAATTTAAGGCTTATTTTGTAAGTAAGATTGCTTTAATCTTGTTTTCTGGTAATAGCTGGTGAAAAAAAAAGGGATATCTAAAGCTTTAATTCACATTCTTAGAATCAATTTTGCATTCATCATTTAGTCACACACCCTTTTGTAATCTTTCTTTTTAGTTCTGTGTGCTCTTTTCTCTAATAGCATTGTGCAGCAGTTCCTCTTTCTACCATAAGTCAGCATAGATCCTAGAGATACACAGGGACAGGGTTTTGTTGAGTCAGTAGAAAATAGACTTTCTTCCAGAACACTCTTTGTTATTTCTCCTATGATATTTGATCAAATAGAAAAGCGAACACATTTTTCAGCTCTGTTAAAGAAAAACCAGAAATGTTGAAGTAGAAATTTTGGTTCAGTATTTCCAGATATTCTGTCAGTGGTTTTTAGCTTTGACACCAAAACACATGGTGATACTTAAGAATCATACAACATCAAAACTATAAAAGGGAGGCATTTTGGACCTTTACCCTCTCAGCTTTATACTTTGGCTTTGTTTGTATGGCTGTTTCAGGTGCCATTCTCCCAGCACTTGGACAACGTATTCAGGTTTCTGGCATGTGGTTTCTGCAGCTACAGCATTAAACATACCTGAGAGAACCTCTCTTACTCTGAGTCCAGCCTGTAGCCACACTATATTCTCCAGATCATAGTGACTGTGTTGCAAATAGGGAATGGTCCCACCTCCATGTTAGGTCACCAACTACTGCTAGAAATAGTTTGGGAGGATGATATTTGGCCCAGAAAATCACTCCCTCAGGGACAATTGTAATGATTTAGCAACACAGATGCTGAGCTTTCAATGGTCAGAAATATTCCCATTTAGTGTTTACCACTGCATATGAACTGCAAGAATCAGGCCCCTAACCACAGCTTTCAAGTTCCTTACCTTTAAGTACTTACTTGTAATACCTATATTTGGATCAAACCTTCAAGCTATTGTAATTACTAAATGTTTCTTTTTTTTTTCTGCTGTGTGAAACCATTCCAAATTAATAACCTAATAGATAAGTTATTTACATGGTTTGTCAAGGAAGGGCCTGATCCTGCAGGTAAAATTTAAATAGGTATTCTGTAGAAAAGTACCTTTGCTGCCAGATGAATTAAGTACCACTTGATGGAATTGCATCTCACTCGCACCCTATGCCAATAGTGGATTCATTTCATAGTTAGTGAAGAAAAATTTTGCCCTCTGAGCCAAAAGAAGGCCTCCCTCGGGTTTGCCAAGAGCTGTGCTAAGCCTTTCTTTCTTGGGAATCATTAATTGCTTATTTTCTGGAATGAGGCTTTAGAGAGACACTTGTAAATGCACAAAAAATAATTATTTACAGTGGGAGTCCAAAATGTAAAGTCTGTGTTCTACCTTAGTTTGAATTCCTGTAGAGGCAAACTGAGTAGCAAAAATCAGTTTGATGATGAAAGCAAGTTAACCATGTGACTTAGAAATATAGATTAATACATTTTTATAGGGCTTGGGGCAGGAATCTGTCACATTGCCCTCTGCGAGAAATGAATGGGAATGAAATTGCTGCATTTCTGCTGATGTCACAGGGCAATGATGATTTGTCAGAAGACCCATCTTACAGCGTATTGAAGGTATTGAAAGCTTTCTGATGAATTTACATGTTCACTCAGATACTTAATGCTTTTTCATGGACTGTTAATATTTTCAAAGGCACACATATACATCAGCAAGACCCACTTATTCTCGTGGTACAGCTGGATGTCACAGTCCCAGCTGTGCTGGGCAGTCTAAAACTATGGGAAAGAAATTATCACTAAAGATATTTGCAACCTACTTTATTGTCTCTGATTCAGGTGAAGCTCTCTGCAGTAAGACCTGTGCAGTTTCTCAGTGATAGATACATATTTGAACTCCTGTACTCCTGCGTGGGGAATGAACTGTAGCTGCTGTTTGTTCATGTGCAATGCACTTTTCTTTCATATTTCTTGCCTTTTTAGGAAGATTCTCATAGAAACTATTGCCATATTTCAAATATTGAATCTGCTTTGTGGCTTCTGAACATGAGCCTATAGCTACTCCCCAAAATCATACATGGGTAGTGAGATCCAAACATACAACTGCCCAGGGAAGTGGCTGAGTCAACACCACTGGAGTTATCTAAAAGATATGTAGATAAGCCACTTAGGAACGTGGTTTAGTAGCGAACTTAAGTGTCAGGCTAACAGTTGGACTCGATCGCCTTAAAGTTTCTTTCCAACTTAAATGATTTTATGATTCCATGCTTAGTTTCAGTAAGCCAAACTAGTAAACCAACTCAAAAACTGTTAGCTGATCTGACTTTATAAAATTTATCTGTGTCTTCATAAAAAGGTTGTCAAACTTGCGAGTAATAGAAATTAGGACTGGGTGTTTTAAAAGTTATTTTACAATACTTGATGGATCTGACACAACACCAGGGAATTTTTCACAGAAAATACAAAATCCTCTAACCCGCATCATTATTCTCCCAGGGATAGCTACAAGTTTCTTGAACTGCAAATGAAATCAGCTTGGGAATAAGCATATTGGAATTGAGTAGCAAAAGCAAAATATACTGGTAATCCTGGCATTATTTGCTCTCCAGTATTTGAGTAAAGATAGGAACTTTTACTCAGTCTCAATATATTCTAAGCTGCTACTTAGAATTCTCTGCCTGTAAAACAGTGTCAGCTACTATATTACTGATATTCAAGAGGAAAGGAATAGCACTTTTAAAATATTACTACTGTCAATCTCCATATTGTACCGAAGGCACAGTAAAATGCACTTAGATAGGTGTACAAAAGCATGTCTATTGCTTGGATAAATAGTTTAGATTGTTTCTATATGTGACAAAACTGTGTTAAACTATGCTAATAAAATATTAGACTACTTCATAAACTTGTTTAAATGTATTTTCAGAGGACAGTCTGCCTGACTTGACTAAATTTTTAAGATTGCATTTCTATTCTGGCTGTAACTTTTCTTCTATCCACTATGAATGTACCAAGCAATATTTTAAATGGTGTAATAAATATTTTGCTAAAATTATTATCCCAAATGCATTCTAGTATGTATAATAATGTCAGGTTAACATTTGTGTTGTTATTATTTCCTATTAATTGTTGGTTTGTTTGGTTTTTTGGTTTTTTTTCTGATAATAAGTTTTTTTAAATGCAAGAACCTTTCTTACTTCACTTCTTTGGGAAGAGTGTGACCAGCAGGTTGAGGGAGGTGATCCTTGCCATCTACTCAGTTCTAGTGACACCATATCTGGAGTAGCGTATTCATTTCTGGTCTCCACAGCTCAAGAAAGACAAGGAGCTACTGGAGAGAGTCCAGCAGAGAACCGCAAAGATGACAAGAAGTTTGGAGCATCTCTTATGAGCAGAGACTCAGGAACTGGACCAGTTTTTGTGGAGAAGACTGAGATCTCATCAATATCTACAAATACCTCAAAGGCAGGCGCCAAGAAGGTGGTGCCAGACTCTTCAGTGATGCCCAGCAACCGGATGAGGAGTAATAGGCATAAACAAAACCACATGGAGTTCCACCTCAACATGAGGAAGTACCTCGTAACACTGAGGGTGGCAGAACACTGGAACAGGCTGCCCAGGGAGGTTGTGGAGTCTCCCTCTCTGGAGAAGTTGAAAATCCAACTGCATGTGTTCCTGTGTCACCCACTCCAGGTGAGCCTGCTTTGGCAGAAGGGTTGGACTAGAGTATCTCCAGAGATCCCTTTCAACCATAAGTGTTCTGTGATACTTTAAGTCACTATTTAATAAGTGAGATGGGCTGCATTCACTAACTAAAGAAAGATAATAAATTAATAATATATTTTGTATTAAGTATTGGAATTCACCAGGAATTATCAGGCTAATTTTAATAATATTTCCCAAAGGATCCATCTCCGGATTTGATATTTTTAGAAAACTCAGTCTTTTATATTTTTCTCTTTAAAATAAATGGTTGCAGTGACATCTGCTATCCTTTTGTGCTTTTCCACATTTTCACAAATTTGAAAGGCCTGAAAAATAGAATGGAATTCTTTATTTACAGATAAGAACATATTCACTGCTTGTGATCAATAGTGTTATATCTAGAGATTCAAGCAGCTCAGTTAGAACCATAACAGGCAGAGTTTATTACCAGTAAATCAATATGATGTCTCTTAGCCATGCATCTCTTTCAAGAATCTGTATAGTATAATGATTATCATTATAAAATAAAGTCCAGTCTCTCTTTTGCTATCTTCTGGTTTTGATCTTGTAAAACTGGGAATTGATTTTCCTAAAAATCAATATTATGTTTCCACCATGTGGCAGATACACCACTTAGCAACAGCTACAGGTGCCAGCCCTTGAGTGGGATTGGGAATGAATACATGCTGAGGGAGAAATTGCTCAAAAAATTTCAAGATCAACATCTCCAGGCTAAAGAGCTATTTATTTTCTATGCCATGGGTGCAACACAGCAGCCTTCCCTGAGCAAATATGATGTGCATTTCCAATTGATTTTTCTGTTTTCCTCAGCAGATTTACCATCAGCAAGAAATATCTCTCATTCGTATGCTGGATTTCCACAGATGTGAATAAATCCCGCTCATCTCACATGAGAGAAAGTCAAGGAAAGCAGAAAGCCAGCTGCTGCCCTAAAGATAAGTTGAAGGTTCATCTACTTTGATAATGACAGTCATACAAAATATCAGACATTTATGCTCTCAGCAATCCTTGGCACAACTTTATTCATTTAGGCAGACTTGATACGAGAAGAGATGTAAAGAATCACTTAATTTTGTACAGGTATTAAAGGACTATAAGCCTTCATTAGGTAGATGAAGACTGATAACAAACCCAATTGTCTTTAGGCTATGCTGTGCCTCTGAGATCTCATCAGTATCCAAATCTGTCATAAAGCGTGTTTAACAAAAAAAAAAAAAATACTGTCTTTTGGACAACTTGCTTGCTTCATTATGATGCCGTTACTGAATTCTAACAGAGATAGGAGACTTTATCATTTTTTATCTTATTTTTTCCTCTAAAAAAACAAGATACCAGGTCTTTCACAACACTACCACTGTGAAGAGTTTTAGACAAACTATGTCTCATAGAGAGAGCTCTTCCAGCTGCTTGTGTCTTCAGGCAAATCCCAACAGGAAAGCACAATTGTATTCCCAGTGGCTATTTTCTGAGCACAAGCAGTGAAGTTTATTCCCAGAGTCCAAAGATCAAGAGTATTACTACATATGCACTACACAGGGATTTTTCAATACATCTGGAAATATTTTTTCCCCTTTCTTTCCCTCTTTGTTTTTGACATTTATATTTTGTAATGTTTTTAAGAAAAACTTCACATTTCTGATACAAAAGGCAGTACCTATAAAACAATAATTGCCCTTTTTATAGCGTTTGAGTATCAAGACATCATCTTATAGAGAATGAAGTCAAAACAGTGCAGTGTCTTCCCAGTTTTTCCACTGAGTTTGCCTATGGTAACAGATTTTCCCATGGTCCCCAGCTGCCATCCAAACAGCCAACATACTTTGCTTCTGCTATGTACTTATTTAGCAGATATGAAAACCTGTCCTGTCATACTGAAACATTTGAATTGTTTTGACATCAGTCTTCAAACAGCATTACCTAGTGTATTGCTTTATGACTCTACACATTTGGGTTGCTATGGAAAGAATGAACTATCCTAATAAATCTCTCTTTATGGGCAGTAAATTCAAACATGATCAAGTTTCTAAGGATGCAAAAGCTTTATTGGCAAAGATCTCATTCTCCATGCTTTTGGCCATTATGTCATACCCCATTACCATTTCCACTGCACAGCTTTATAGTTAGCAGAAAGCTTAATTCAAGATTGCAGTAGTTTGCTAAGATTTTGCCAGGACAAAATTGTTTAGATGAAGGTCTGTAGTTACAGTAGTCCCTGTTTTAAAATTTCTCTCTTTTGGAAGATTATGTCCTTCTTTTAGTATCCAATAAATTTAAGAATTTCAAAACAGTATTACAGCACATGGTTTTCAATATTTTATTTTGCTAAAACTACTATTTAAAATATTATTTCATAAGGTAATAATCATACCCTAAGTTGTATTGTAATATATTCACGTATTTATCATATCCTTTGCTCAATAAAAGTGTTTTTGTCCAAATACTACAGTGTGTATTTTAAGCTAATGTCCCAAATTTAACAAATCACAGATATGTCTGGGCCTCACAATTTCATTATTGTCGTAAACAGCACACAATTATTCCAAGTACAGGCACACTATTTATTTCTCAAACAAAAAAAAAAAAGAAAAGGCATCTAATACCTGACATCATCTTTATTTATAGGAAAGCCGCATGTGGCAATCATGACACAAGAGATTAACTGTTCTTCAGCACCCAAACATTTTTCATCTGAATTTCAAACCAGAGTCACTCAGCATGGGGCTAGCTGTATTCTCACTTGAGAGGATCAATGCATAAAGTTTCTGGGAAGACATGGAGATGTCTGTTTCAGTAATCAGAGTTTGAGTAGCATAATTCCATGCACACAAAGTTATCTCATTTTAAGTCATCATGAAATGTTTATATTTCACAAAGCTGTCTATATTTGCAAAAGTTAAGGCTAGTTTTCTATTTCTATTATTTTGTCCATTGCAGATCATGCATTTCAAATAAAGGCAATGTATTCCAATAGTCACTGAGTTCAAAGCCACGACAGATACAGGTAAATGTCCTAAAGAAAATGGAATATTATTTACATTTCTTTTTGTTTGCTTAGGTGTTTTGTTGTTTTGCTGTTCTTTTTTTTTTTTTCATTTCCATTTACTAAGTGGAAATTGCTCATATGGTGAACTACAATCAGTTTTGAGCTCTGATTTTCTCTCAATTAAAAATGAAATTGTTTCTGCATATTTTCTTGTGATTTCTTAGTCATTTAACTCAGCTATCTAATGGTTGAATAGGTTAAATGTGATCTTCAAATGCAGAGTGCTTCAGATAATTCTTTTCTATACTTCTAATCGCCTAGCAGCTGTGTTAAAGACCTTTCTCATTTATAAAACACATACATTTTTTTTCCCACTATACAGTGATGATAAACACAGCATTTTTTTTATTTTTCCAGAGGTTCTGAACCAATATAGATAAACGTTGATGACTTCTTCTGATGATGATCTGACAAATTTTGCATACTGTCTAATGCTTCACATAACATTTTAATTTTGGCATCTTCACAAGCATATGAAACCCATTAAATCTTGGTAGAAAATTACCCAAGACATGATAAAAGTATAGAAGGAAACTTGATAGACATACAAATTTATTTCAGAAAGTTAGGAGACAACATTTTGAAGAAACATGAGAAGTTGTTGCCTGCTGTATATGAAAGTGTACCATGTCTACAGTGAAGATGCATGAAATTTGTGAATGAGAGATCCAAAGTCAAAACATTTGTCCAAAATTTAAAAAAACCAACAATTAAATAGAAAAAAATATTGAATACTCTTTTATTCAATATTTTTGTTAATTATAGTGAGAAATCACTGTTGTGATATACAATAAAATGTAATCAGAGTTTTGCTTTCTATTTCTATTCCACTTGGTAGATCATATTATGTCTTCATCAAATAAAACTGGGTGGAACTTTAGAGGATTTGGCACAGAATATTTTCTCTGTAGAATACTACAGGAAGATACTAATAACCTATGGAAATGTGTCATTATCAATTCAATTTGATAGTTCTTACTATGCAATTTCTATTAAGATCTCTCAAATCCATTTAGAATTCTATAATGACTTTACCTCTCTCATTTCCTATGTAGGTGTTCTGATAAAAGAAAGACCTACATAACCTATAGACCTATATAAGAGTAGCCTTAAATCACAGCCAGGATTCATCACAAAGTAGAAAGGACTAAGCAGAGTTGGTGGCTGCTCAACAGTTAGAATAACCTGTCTGTTCACGAGATGCACCTACCTACATGAGCACGTGACTGTAAGGACTGAAAAAATGTGTGTAAGAATAAATGTACAGGAAAGATTTTGGCCCTGCAGACCTGACTGCTGCAATATCTGTGTCCATTTTAGGAAGTACCTAGACAAGAACTTAAGAAACCTAAGATAATTAATAAAAACATGAAGAACAAAAACAGAGGTATGTTTCGGACCTTTTGCAGGTTATAAATATTTTAGTCCAGTACTGTAGGAAAATCCTTCTTTTCTTGCAGGAGTGACATTCCCAAGAACTTTTGCCCTCTGTGGTGCGCCACTTAATCCTTTCCTTGGGAAGAAAGTTAATGGGCAAAACTTACCTTCAAAATGAAAGTAGAATGAGGTGCTGCCTCTGTTCTTCCACACAGCACTCCACTCATCCTTGACATGGGAACAACAACTGCTCATCATATATCTGCCCAGAAGAATTTAACCACACATGTCTGACATTCTAGAAGACTCTCCAAGTCCTCTCAATGTGAATTATTCAGGGATGGGAGGAAGTAGATGACATATTTCCCTTTTTTGTCTGGGTTTTTTTTTTTTTTTTGGCTTATCTAAGAAATTCGTCAATAATTTTTTTTTTGTTCAAAGAAAAACAAGAAGCAATTATATGACTCTGTGAATTTTGACAGTGATGGCAAAACATTTTGGTATCGTGTGCCAGATATATTTTGAAAGGGAATCTTGTTGATGACAAACCAAATGTTTCCTGAAATTAAATTCGGCAGTCTAAATTTAATATAAAGTATTCGCTTCAAAGAAGACCAAAACTGAGACCCCTCCCTAATGAATCTCATGTTCCTTGACTGGAGATTTACTATCTTTCTCTTCATACATAAAAGTATATGACAACATACACAGTTTGTTGCAGCTGTGTATATCTCAAGGAGCTGAAACTTGCTGCACATCTTATTGTCTTTTGTATTCTATCATTTTCTTTTTTTATCTCTTAGTAAAGAAGTATGTCTCTTTTTTTTCCAATATGATGCTGATTTTCTTTGTTAGCATTCTATTTTGACATGAAATGTAAAGAGTTAATAAATCATTAACAGAAACACTGGAATTCCTGGAGAGAATTAAACTGAAAATCATATTCAGGCTTTGAGGTTTTCATATATTTATGAGACTATGGGTTTTTTTCTTAGAAGAGGTTATTACTATTATTTACATTGAATGCATGTCTATTTAAGCCAATGGATATCAGTCGACAATTCATATAATAACTTGATTCCCTAGACAAAGTTGAATATAATTTTTTGGGGTTTTTTGTTAGTTTCTTTGTTTGTTGGCTTGGTTGATTTGGTTTGGAGGTTTCTTTGGTCTTTTTTTTCTTTTCCTATGAAAAGAACCATCCTAAGTCTTCTGTCATTATTAATATCCATCAATTTTTGGATCATTCACAGGTAAGGGAGTTCATAGAGCCTTCTTTGGGAAAAAAACCCTCAAACCAAGACTCAACTTCACACCTTTCGTCTCATTACAGTTCAGATTTCATATTCTGTTTGAAGAGAGCCATAGAGTGCCCAATGCATCGATAGATGACAATATTGTAATGACACCACTTGAAAGAAAAGAAGAGACTCTCAAGGCTCACAAATGTAAATTATTCAAGAATAAGGTGAAACAAGAAAAGATGAGAGGAATTCACTTTCTTTAAAATTCTAAGTGTTTCAGTACACCAGCCCTGGGCAATTCTTTCAAAGCTAGAAAGAGAGAGGAGATTGGTTTTGCAAAAGAAGACCCAAGGACAAACTTTTAGTGTGATTCTGTCAGAGACTGACTAGGAGGGGCTGTTTGAGTAAATAGGTAAAGATTTTTGACAATAAAACCCCCAAATTACAAAATTAAATGCATTAGTAGACCTAAGTTTATCTCATTTTAACTAGACTTTCTTCACATGCAATATCTATAGGAAGGATAGGAATGATAACTTCCAGGCTTAAGGCAATTAAGATCTAGATAGGTGTGTTGATCACTGTGCCAGTGTGGTACCTGAGTTTCAATGGTTCTTCTTCCTCCTCTCTGTCTACCTCCTAAATATATGCATGAACAATTCCATTTTGCTGGATAGCTCTTCCAGTTCCTTTCTGCCAGCATGACAAGACTTCCATTTCCATAATTATTGTGGCAGTCTGCTCATAATCTCAAACTTTGTATTGCATGCCATCCTATTTTTGCTGCTGAAGTCCCAGTGTTGCCTAATTCTGTCTATAATTTATCTGCACTGATACTACCTTCCAACTGAATGCTTTTAATCCATACCAGTACTATACTTGGAGTTTATATTTTCAAAATCACTCTGAAGTCTCAGGCATGTAGTGACAGGACAAGGGGGGTGGTTTCAATCTGAAATAGTGCAGGTTTAGAATAGATATTAGGAGCAAGATTTTTACTGTGATGGTGTTGAGACACTGGCACAGATTGTCCAGAAAAGTCATGGCTGTCCCATCCTTGAAAGTGTTTAAGCCCAGCTTAGATGGGGTTCTGAACAACCTGATGTGTTGTTCAGAAGGTGTTCCTGACCATGACAGAGGTTTTGGAACTAGGTGATTTTAAAGATTCCTTCCAACCCAGACCATTCTCTGATTCTATAATGTTCCACAATCCATTTAAAACTTCATTTCTCCGTTTGCTGAGTTTGACTATAAGTTATCAGGTCTTTATGTGGGGTGTTAAAGTGGTTTTTAAAAAGATTCTCGGTAGTAGGCCACATTTATTTATTTATTTTACTTATTAAAATGTCTTGGAAAATTTACAGGATTCAAACACTTTTATGTCAGTCTTTCTCCTTAATAAATTCTTTGGGTGTTTTGCTGGTTTTGGGGTTTTTTTATGTGTTTTGTTTTTTGTGGGCCTTTTTTCCTTTTTTTGGTCTTTCTTTTTTTTTTTTTTTTTTTTTCTTTTTGGTTTGGTTTGGTTTGATTTGGTTGGTTGGAATTTTTGGGGGTTTTTTGTTGTTGTTGGTTTGGTTTGGTTTTCTATTTCTTTCTATCCATTTTAGTTCTTATTCCATGTCTGTTTTCTCTCTAGTTTTACCTGATAGATGTCAAAGATATTAACACTGAGAAATGAAAAAAACAAATTCCTAAGTTCAGCACCTGACATCCAAATTTATTATTGAATTTGTTATTTATTATTAAAAATGTATTATAAAATTGAATGAGCAGAGCACATAAGCAGGAATTACCCAGGGGAAGGCATAAGTCATTGTGTGACAGGTTACACGTACCTAACGCAGCTATTCACTTTTTTATTCATGAAAAACTGTGTGGATTCTACATTAAGTGTTGAATACCTTGATGGCCTTTACTATTTTTGCAATTGAAGGCATCTTCAAATATATTTACCCATATGTCATGTGGACCTGTACCCATTTAGAAAGGATTAAAATGAAACATGGAATGTCAGCCCTCATTACAAAACTGTGCCATATTTTATTTTAAAAAGCAGCTTGATAGATGCTTACTAATTCTATTTATTAATTATGGAACAAAATCTGAGAGAATGGATGTTGAGAGAGGCTAGCCATGCCCTGTACAGCAAGAGTGCTAGCATAAAATAACAGACAGTGTATAGAATATTATTTTCAGTCACTCTTTATAACATTTTTTTTTCCTTCAGTAAAGCTATAGTAAATTTGTCACTATAATTTACTAACTTTTGGAAATGTAGTTTCTGGCTGTCTGAAACTGTGTTAACCTAGAAGTCCATCACTGAGGTTAAGATTGAACACATTTGTATGGGGGAATTTGCAATGAAGCTACTCTTTTCAGAAATATGGAAAGGCACAAATACACCCTCCTTCATCTTGAAATTTAATTGTCATATCTGCATTTAAGAGGTGTTGCTCAAAATTATGTAACGGCTCAAAGGACACAAAAATCTTCTAGCAGGACTGTACATCTGAAGAAATCTTTATAGGTGACTATTTCAATTCACTGACTGCAGACTGTCTTTAAGTGTAAGCATCTTTAAGTTTGCTAAGTTTGCTAAGTTTGCTCCATAGTCAAGCACACATTGTAGCATTGCTCTCTAAAGCCTGATAGGATGAATTCATTTAAGACACCTCAGAATGTTTTTTGGTTTGTTTTGTGGATTGGAGTTTTTTTTGGTTGGTTGGTTGGGTTGGGATTTTTTTAACATACGCATACATTTTTGTATTAGCCTTGGGTTCACTTATATAAAAGGTCAAGATTTCTGCTGATCAGTATTCCTTTTCCATAAGTGAAAAGAATCTTTCCAAGAGTCTGCCCAATGTGACAGCAGACAGCCTTCTCAAAGTACAAAACTATACAATTGTTTAAAGGATCACCATATCTGATCTGTGCATTCTGTTGCTCTGCAGCCAAACCAAGTTTCTTACTTGCACAATCAACCCTTTTTATTTTTACCAAAATAAGCTTTAATTTATGTTTCTGAGACTATCTGAATGTATGCAGGATACTGTAGAAGACAATGAAGTGCCAGTCCAACCTGGGGTTCCATGCGGTACAACCATACAGAAAGGTCGCAGGTTACAAAACACTGGCTGATGTTAACAGTCGTACTCTTCCCTTTGTTTGGTTTTCTCCAATTATTACAATAGATGAAAATCAGAATTTCCAGGTTGTGATACTAGAGTTGTGTTTCTCTTTTTCTTGGCATTCAAATTCTGTCCTTTAGGAACGTTGTTGCTGGGGGAGGTGTAGTTAGACAGTGTTATGGTAAACCTCAGTTCTGCAGTGTTTCATCCGGAATACAGTCTCAAAATCTGCCTAAACCTTACTTTTTCTTCCTTTAATCCTAGAACTGTAAACAATACCTTAATGAAGAATTTTCATGGTTTTTACTACAAAATTACAAATAACTTTTAAGTGCCTGGTGATAAATGTGCTGTGTCCCTTGCTGTCAATTTTGAGGTAACTCACAAGGAATATTTTCATGTGCATGTTACTAGGAGTGTTGGACCTTGTAAGCCTGTGAAGAATTCAATCAGCAAACACCATGAGAGCTCAATTACTGGTTGCTCTCTTCTACCAACATATCTGAGAAATAAGTAAATGCATGGCCTTCCATCTGCCCATGTTAAAACGATCTGCCTATATTTCTCCTGCCTCTGTTGTGCCTGAATAGTCCAACAGAGTCTTGTTACTTCAATCTTTTCAAATTCACCTTTAATGAAAACTCCTACAAGTCTCACTTTATCTGCCATTTAATGAGTTTATCACCCTCTTATACTGTTTTCCCAAGAGTTATCTTTGCATCACATACAGTATTCTGTGGTGTAACTCATTACAGCATTTTAGAAACAACATATAATTTATCCATTTTTCAAAGCTGTATAATATTTCATAGTAAATATCTTTTCCTAATGTTTTCATCAGGACAAAATTTTTAGCTAACACAATCAGCACTTGGGATTTGGAAGCATGGACTTTAATATGATGAAGTTGGAAAGCAGAAAGAATGAGAAGGAGAAAGCAGTAGCAACTAAGTTCTTTGTTATGCCAAAGAATTCCCCTCACTGTTCAGTGCTCCTAAATTTAAAATTAGAAGTGTTTCACTGCACCTGAATTACTTTGGCTCAGATAAGTAAATCCAATAGATCGGCTTTAGTGATAATCTTCTAACTTTAAATTTAGACTCACTGAAATGTCTGGTTCCTTCAGAACATAATTTTCCAGGTTGAAGAAGTTGTCCTGTGGAGCTGCAGCTAGCATTAAGGGGAGAGGGAGATTAGTGATATTATACAGTATACTCAAACCTTGAGTCATTTTTCATTTTCATTTCAAATGTTTATATACAAAGTTTCATTTTAGGGAATGTGTCATATCACAGTTATTAATGGGAAAAGTGACTGAAAGTTCAAAAAGCTTTACACAAGCAAAAAGATAATGGAGGCAGGCAAATACAAAATTGCAATTGAACAGTGGCTAGCAAAAAAACTCATGATCAAGGCTAAGGAAGAGCCACAGAGCATCGAAACTCATATAATGAAATAAGTTTTAAAAGATTTTTAAACAGCCACCTACTTGAGATGAAGTTAATGAATGTGATATGAGAAGCTAGAAAGGTATCACATTTTATGCTTTGCAGGCACATAATAAACTTTGGGATTATAGATAAAAGATGCTAAATTTTACCAAAAGTTGAGTCACTTTTAACTTGAAAATAATCTGATTATATCTAAGAAATTCAAAAGCAACTAAGGGACTTAAAGGACTAAGTGTGGATTTGCTTCACCTAATTTTTACTCAAACCTCATTCTAGGTAGACTTAAAGGCTGGAAAACTCCTAAACTAAGCTAGATGTCTGAAAGCTGCTGTCCAGTCTACATGAGTAATTTAAATTCCTTCCATTGTGAACAGACACTGCAGAGCTGTAGTATTGTTCATTTCTGACTTTTCAATTATGTTATTCATACTCGTTGTCTGTGATTGATCTGTGCTATTCTCAGTGGTAACATTTTATAACGTTTATTCAAAATACAAATATTTACATAAGGTACAGTGTAGCAGAAAAAAAATACAAGGTTCTGTATGTCCATACCCCACCTCAGTACCCTTTATCCCCTGGTCAGTCCTGTCACTCCCAGAAAAGAATTGGGTATTTGTGTTATACAAATCTATCTTCTTTTTTGAAGAGGTCTCTCTACTGTCTTCTGTCTAGAAAAAAGCAAAATTTCATGTGTAAAGGCTCTTCCCATTGGAACTACTCTTTTCCATAGAGATGGCAAATGAAACGTCAGTTCATTAAATTGGTGTTTAGTTGTATTTGTCTTATGTATCATTTCCACTCCATTTGTCTGTCAGTTTAGCATAAACTGAAATCTTAGTTAATCTAAAACCAAAATACATTTCTATATTTTTCCTCAGGGGAATGTAATTTCAAAAAGTATTAGTAGACTTAGTAGACATCTTAAAACACCCCAGGATACTACAGTACCCTTGGGTGAAAAGGAAAAGGAGTACTTTATGGAAAAAATGTATAGTGATAGGAAAAAAATCAACAACAAATCAACAAAAAAACAACCAGACAAAAACCCAAACAAACAAACAAAAACCCAAACAAAAAAACACAAACAGATGAACAAAAGAAAAAAAGAGGAAGACAAAAAGAAACAAATTATGGAAGTAGAAGCAAGACAGAAAGATTATTACAAATGTGCTGACCTCTGTGGGAGGGGCTGTGCTTCAGCCAGCAGCAAAACCTTTTCAGATAATAGATGTAGCCCTCTCTGTTGTGACATTTTAAAAGGGATTGATACGAGGCATTATGTGGAAAAGTGCAGACTATGATAGTCTTTCTTCAAAACAAATGAGCAAGCCAGCTTTATATGAGCTAGATTTGAGTTTCCTGGGTTGTTGAGTATGTACACATTACTGTACACAAAAGATACTTAGGGTTGGGAGACAGTACTGAAGAGACAATTAAAGCTGAGTAGTGAGTGTAATTCTGCTTGTAACCAATGCCAGAAATGGGACTTCAACAGATGAATGTATTTGGTTTGGGAAGTAGAGAAAAAGAGTAAAATTTTCAGAAAGTTATGTGGAAAATAAGAACTCTTTAAAAAAGAGTAAGCCAAGTTTCCAATGCCTAAATTAGACCCAAATTACTAGAAATTTTTTGTGAAAATTTGTGCTTTTTTGTAAGTTGGTTTGCTTATTTGTTTGTTCATTAGCATATAACTGTTTTCATAAAAAGAGCCTGGACATGCACAGTCTGTGCTGAACTTTCTATGGAAAACAAGGAGGTCAATTCAACCCACACACTAGAAATAGCACAACAGAAGTCAGACAGTGGGAAAAAAACAGAACAAAACAAAAAACTACATGGAAAGATTCAGGCAATGTTATGTAAACCATAACTTGGAGGTGCAAAACAGAAATTCTCAGAACTCCAATGTAGTGGAAGCCTGAAGCACCTATGCTAAGAGTATAAATGTTTGCGGCTCCTTCTGTCCATGAAGACAGAAAGACAGGGAAAAAATGCCTAGAGTATGATTAAGCCTGTTAGAGTTGTGAACTGTCCTCTGGAGGATCTTGATGTGCTGGTGCTCCCTCATCCTATCCAGAATCAGACCAAGTGGGAGTGACTTCATCAGTATCAGGAGAGTGTTTTGGGATGAAGTAAATCACCTTCTTGGAATGCCATGTTCTCTCCATTAGCTAGAAAAGAAGGTGATTCGGACCAGTTTGAGCTTTGGCAATGATCTCTTAAACATCTGGATTGGCATTCCTAAAGTATATACTTTCAGTAACTAAATTTAGATGGAATGAACTTTAGCTCTAAGGTTCTGAACCTTTATTGCTGAAATCAGTAGGAGGTGGTTTACTGAGTCAGCTGAGTGTGTAAATGAGACACAAATGCTTAGTCAGTGACAATGTAATTGTCTTTCAAAGGTAGATAAAAGCAAAAGAGCAACAAAAAACAACAAAAAACACCTGAACCAGTCCAAAATTCAAGAGTAATAATAATCTGATAACAAAGACGAAACAATGTGAAGTTCTCATTTGATCACCTGGTCTACCAAATCAAAACCAAAATGTTTATTAATGAAAATAAGAAAGATGCAATCAAGGAAAGTTAAATTATTCCATTGTATATATCGTATCTTAATTCCATTGTATCTCCCTAGATCCAATTTTGAAGATTATTATGAAAAGGTTTTTCAATATATCTGGGCTTCTGTAATCTTCTAACAGTTCAGTTCTTCATCCCAGACAAAATCAGGAGGTGAAAAGATGCATAACAACAATGATGTCCTAATTTGTTCCAAATTCATAAATCCAAGAGTGCACAGACATGAACAACAATTTCTCATTCCAGATACTCAGCCAGATGCAACATTTTGGAAGAATCTGGTTTCCCCAGTTCTATTGCCCATCCTAACTCTGCTTTAGTTTCAATTTCATGTCATTTTTACTTTAGTATGTAGTAAAGCATAACACTATATCATATTCTAATGGATAAAATACTCCTTCCCTCCAAGCAGCTCTATAACACTAAGTGACCCTGCTGAGCTGTGTCCACTCCTTTGCATAATATTTAGCTGTAAGGGGAAAGCAGAGTTGAAAAGTAAGATTTGCTTTTAAGATTTATAATGGTAACAAACTCCTCTGGAGCAGCAGCTAGAGAAGTTATGAAAATATGTCATAGATATCATTAACTGTCAATGACTTCATCCTGAAGCTATTAGCTAGTAATTTGTAATAGTAATAACAGTTTTGTCAGAAGCCACACTTAATTACCAATATAAACTTCAGTTCTCTTAAAATAAAATGTATGTCACTCTAACTAGAAATATATGATGTTCTTGATAAGTATTCTTAAGCTGACTCTGTTCAGTACCTTTCCTTATGAGCTTTTTTCAGCACTATGACACTTTATGGTGTTCTGGTATTCAATAGGGACCGATATTGCTTTTCATAATTTAAACCACTTTGAGACAAACTGACATTGTTAGCTAAAAGAAAACCGGCATTTCTTCATTAATCAAATAATGATGGATGGAAATATACTGAATGATCATTATTTCATCAAGAGCAAAGGCAATTCTTAATGGACATGAAATAACCACAGTGGTCAATGACTGATTTTAGTGTCATTTCAGTCTTATAATTAAAGTTCCAAATTGAGAAGTAAGACATATATCTAAGCACTTAATCAACCCAGTGATTGAAGTTGTAATGATTTGAAGTTGTACCTATGCATTACTTATCCATTGTGCATAACAATGGCAATTCTTTCTTTGTAACATGCTTTGTTTTGAAGGTATTGCTTGCTTATGTTCCTTATGCCTTTTCTTTCTTTCATTCCATATTCAATATTTGTGCTCTACTTTGGTGATCATTCACCCCTAGAAAAATTCCACTAGAGAAAACTGTAGTTTATCCAAATGGTCAAATACAATTCATAGGTCTACCCTTGGGAAGATCAGCTAGCTGAGATCTTTATCCTCTGGTGAGGCAAACATGTCTTTCTTCTGGCTCTTATGCAGTTTCCATGATCTGTGCGCTCCAAGTGGCATCATACAATTGTATTCCATAATATTTCAAAAAGGAAAACACCATATCTACTCTAAAAATTTCCCACATAGGACACACAGTTAGAATCAGATACAGAATCATGTCCTTCCACTTCTGAGGAAAAAGCTCTAATCATAATGGTATTTTGCAAAATGTGGCACTTGAAATACCACCTTCATTTTTTTTTTTAAGAATTGCTCCTGCTCCATTTCGCATCATGGCAGGCTGGAACTCAAGTGAATGTATGCTCCCCACATTGCTTCATTGCTTCTTGTTCATTTTATTGCCTAATTTTGATGGAAATGATAGACATCTGAAGGTATTCATAAATAAATATATATATATATATATAAAAGCAAATATATACGTTTGCTTTAGAAGGGTCCCACAGAATGAGATGGCTCATAGATATAGATACATAGATATGGCATTAAACTAATGCCTCAGGCACTGTATCTCATCCTTTGGATGAAATCCCACAATACACTTGGTAAAATGGCACACTGGCACTGAACTTACATACAAAGCTTACTGTGCATGTTGAGCAACCCCCTTAAAATCCACATTTTTTCACTCTCCTGTTCCTGTCAATGAGCTTCGAGTAATCAAATAATAAAATAATTAGCTCACACTTGAAAAATAATGAAAGGAATATGAAAAGCTAGAAGTCACATTCAATTCCACCAACATAACATAACAACAAGGTAAGGAACTCATTTGGTATGCTTGAAACAGGTTTGCAGATGATCTTGAAAATACAACAGATTTATCTTGTCCTTCTCTGGTGAAGAAATCATCTTCCAAAGTATCCCTGTAAAAAAAAGTATAGACATTCAAAAGAATGAAAGAACTTTCTTATTTGTTTGGGATATTGAAAAAAGAAGAATTTGTTAAAAAATGGGATTTAGTAAGCAACAGAAGTACTATCAGGGGTGGGGAAAAGTAGATTTATGATGATGCAATCAAAACACTTTACAATCTGAAGGTTAAAAACAAGAAGCAATAATGATTAGAAGTAAAGGGACGCAAAAACTTTATAAAGGTCATTTGAAAACCTGAGACTGTCTCTGGTAGGTTTTTACTTAAAAGATCACATACAACCAAAAATACCCTTTAACCTACCTTTTTAACCTTGTAACTATGAGGTGTAATTAAACAAGGTTAAGTGTGACAGGTCCTAGAATGTGTAGCATGTAATAATAAAATCTTACTAAGAAAATAAAAACTGTAGCTTAATAGCCTCTAAATAGTTTGGTTAGGAGAACTGATCTGTAATTACAACTGCCAGGTCATGTTTTCTAAATAAAAAAAGAAATAATTATGCAGGTTCCACAGTTGTTGCTGAGCACTGATGCCAACTAATGTGACTTTAAAGCCTTGTAGACTTATTTAAATAGATTTGGATATCAAAACTGTTTATTCACAGATTTTCAAATAATTTTAAGTATTACATAACCTCCCTATCTTGCAGACAGGGAGATGGCAATGTCTGTGATGAAAGTTGGATAGGTCAGCTCTGCAGTCCCAGCTGTGCAGTGCACAATCCTAAGATGAATAGCCGTAAGGAGCCCTGGAAACCACTTTGGTGCTCTCTGCTCCCATCTCTTTGAATATCCCTCAGGTTTCCCTCTTGGGTATTCCTGTAGTCTCTCATATAGTCATGCATTTTTTCTGAAGCCATTTCTACCCCTGAAGCCATGTCATCTCTATGTCTCCAAGAGCTTCTTTCAGAACACTCTCTGTGCATCTTGCTAAAAGTGTCTTCCCAAGTGGGGCCCCAGGAGTATCTCCCCCATGTGCCTGCCCAAAAATTCTACCTACATTTTTCCTCCAAAGTCTCTCACCTCTTTTTCCAAGAACCTATTTTCTATGTATCTTCCTAAGTCCCCTTAAGACTCCTCCAACAGATGCTATCCAAATCTGCCCAAGCACCTTTCACGTCTCCCAAAAAAGCATACCACCCATGTCTCTTGCCCCTAACAGCTGCTTCTCTTGTGCAAATATGTGTGAGCTGGAGCTCCATAGGCTTCTCTATCTGGCTGCAGAAACAGCCTTCTCCATCACTTCCCCTCAGTGCTGCCAGCTATTCCCAGTACAAACCTGGGTGATAAAGCCACCAAACCACAGCACATCGGCAAAGACTGAGCAAGAGAGAGGAGGGATGGTGCTACACGGCTGCCCATAGCTTTGTGCCACTGCACAGCCCCAGCCAGGGGAAAACACAATGTCAAGTGACCCATTCAGCACCCAGACCTAAATAAAGCTGGACAGTTGTCACAGGGTGACTTAAGGGTGTCTGTACAGTACAGGAAGGGTACTGATTTTGTGTGACATGCAGCATATGCTGTTACTGTGCATCAACTGACATAGCTTTTGGAAGCACAGACTATGTATGTATGTCTCCACTCTGCCAGTGGACTCTTTATGTAAACCAAAACTTGTTTGAACGACATTCACTGCATAGTACTTCTTAGCTCTGTGTTTTACCAGGACAGAAGAGTATCTATTTTGAAACAAACCCACAAATTCAATTTAGCCTGTTTTCTGCATGCAGTACCTGTGGGCAGACTGGCAATATTTAAATGGGATTTGATTTGTGTTGTTAGGATTATTATTTTTAGATAGACTCTTATACTGCATGGATCAGTATTCATGTTTAAAATTCATTCCCTAGCATAGGTCAGATAAAATTGCACATGATTGTTCGTGTTTGGATGAGCACAGAAGCAATTCTGTAAGAAATACTCCTGGGTGCCAATCAGTTTGTGAAAATGCTTGTGACTTTGAAATTTGCTTGTGTAAGTGATCCCGCCTGCTGAATTTGATTGCCTGAAGATATGCAAGGAGGTTAAGAGATGCAAACATGAGTAAAGCAGAATAATCTACGAATGTGAATATTCATGTAATCTGAGAACTCTCCCCCCATAATTAAAATGTCTTAAAAACATGTTTATTGCATTTCAAGATACATCTATTTTTATTATTTATTTATTTATTCATTTATTTCTTAGTGGTAGAGAGAAAAATGGATAGGCATCCTTTTTTTCTTCTCTTCCTATGTCTAGTTGCTTATCATGTCTTTTTCCCCCTCCCCTGAATACAACTCTGACTTCAGTAAGTGATGTTGGTTTCTCAGTAACTTTTGCAAATCAGTTTACTTAATTAAATTTCAAAACATAGGATATTTGGGTGAAATCCTATCTGAGACTAAGACATCTAGATTTAGAGGGTTTATTCTACTGCCTAAACACAGATGTCTATACAATTTCAAACAACCCGTCTACCTCTAATGGATACTTCAGAGGGGCATGAATCTCCAATAGCTCCTGTGTCATATCTGTCAGACCTGTGCAGATGTCTTTGATACTCTAGGGCTTCTAAAATTGCAGTAGAAACTGAAATGAGGCTTATGGCAGAGCACTAGACTTAAAATATTTTTCATAGCTTTCCAAGTGAGATTCAGTTACCTAAACAAAAGCATACAATGGCATATGAAATAGCTTATCCAAAAAATCTGCAAAGAGCTGGCAGGTATTATGCAGTATCTGCAGAAGCTCACCATATAGAGAGTGGCATGTAAAGACAAACTACAACACATAACAATGCATAATGAATTAGGCATAATACACTCAAATGTAGAATCCTGCATAATACTTCTGTTTGCGGGGGCGTGGGTTCTCAGGAAGTAAACTCCACTCTTATCTGCCCAATTTTCACAAGATTTTGTTCTTTCCTTGTAAAATTTTTACTTTTCTGTAAAAGTTTCCTATCAATTATTTGAAATATTTAGACTTTGCTTTTATATAATGAACATTTATTTATAAAGAAATATATTTCCAATACAGGGATATTCTGTCCTACTTCCTTCTGTGATGGATATCCTCATGAGAGTACAAACCTTCTGTACACTTTCAGTACCTTTATCCAAACTGCAGCTGCACCTAACAATATGCAAGAAGAGCTATTCTGAAGAAATTAATAATTTTGTGTTCATGGGATTTCAAAGTGGGAATGATATTGCCTATTTCTTTATTTGCAAATATACCAACATTCAAAAACAATTCTGTCTTTAAGAAGGAGAGCAAAGACAATTGGAGACTGTATCCTTTAAACTTTACCTACTTAATTATTTATCTGGAAACAGTTTATCCATCAGTCGGACATCAGGCCGAGATTTAGTCTCAGGAAGAGTTTCCAGGTTTTATTTAAAACAGTTTCACAAGGTATAAGGTGCATAGTCCTATGCATTTGATGGGGCCTGTTGTTTCGGAGACAATGAAACTTGTATGAGGTTAATTCTTCCTCACAGTGAGGTTACTTTGATCACCCTCACTGAGAGCTCTGCAGAATGTATTAGCATGTATTCTACATTGATTTAGCCATGTAAGGAGTCATAACATAAACAAAAGACACTTCTGTGAAAAAGCAATGTAATCTGAGATAATGAAGGTTTCGTAATCTATAGTGTTCAGGTCAGTCAGGTCTCTGGATTTGACCTGGATTCTGTATGTTCCATTGACACAGTTTAACCTCAATAGGTAAGTAAGCACGACACAGCCCTCTCCTACTCTCCCCTAGTGGGCTAGAGGGGAGAATCAGAAGGGTAAAAGTAAGAAAAGTCATGGGTTGAGATAAAGACAGTTTTTAATAACTAAAAAACAACCCTCAAACCAAAGAAAACAAAAACAAAAGCAAACAAAACAAAACAAATAAAGGGGAACAGACGCAAAACATTATTTAAGAGACCTCAGGTGCTCAGCACCAACAGACCAGCCAGTTTCTTAGCAATATCTGCCACATCCAACCTCTCTCCACTCCCAAGTTTTATTGCTGAGTGTGGTGTCACATTGTCTGGCATATCCCTTGGGTCAGGTGGGGGCAGATGTCCTGGATGTGTCCCCTAACAACTTGCGCATTCCCAGCCTACTCACTGGTGGGGTGGTGTGAGAGGCAGAGAAGGCCTTGACTCTGTGTCAGCACTTCTCAAAAATAATCAAAACATCTCTGCTTTATCAACATTTTTTATCACAGATCCAAAACACAGCACCATACATGCTACTGTGAAGAAACTAAACTCTATCCTAGTCAGAACCAGTGCAATATTCACCCCCTTTTCCACACCATTTACATCATCTTCATATCCCACACCATAAAACAGAACCCTAAGAATCACCACCTTCCACCCCAACCTTTTACATATACATACAGAGGTGTCATTCCTATAATTTATGGACCACCCCTGTGAAATGTCCATAAAATGGACATAAAATATGATACTCATACAGATGTCCATTGAGCCTGTTTAGTCCAGGACATGGGTGTCCATCTGTTTTGGCAGCCGCTCCAGACAGGAGATTTCTGTGTGTTGTGTAGCATTATGGGGCACCAACACTAGCTCAGGTCAGATCACTGCCCCTCTTGCACTGTGTCTTGGGAGTCTCATCCTTCCAGTCCAGGTGGTTCCTGCTACAGCGTTTCCTATAGCATGCAATTTAAATCATGGGTTGCAAAAATTAAAAGGTACATCCATTACAATATCTGTCCCAGGACCGTTTGCACCAGGCCATAGGGTTTAACATTCCAATTAATTCCTCCCCCATCTTCTACTGCATCTTGGTTAGCAACAAGAGATTTCTGCTGTAATAGCTGTGACATGTGGCAACCACACCACCATATAATACATCACAAATCAGTGTCATTACACAGTGCAAATAATGAGTTATGTTCACTCAAAAGAACTATGCACACTACTTGAAGTCTCTTAACTTGTTCCATTTTGAATCTGAGCACAGGCACTGCATACTATAAAATTAAGAATGGCAAGAGTAATTTCAGAAGCTGCAGTCAGAAAGAGATTAAATATATGCTCTCTATGTAGGAAGTCAGTAGTTTTTTTCATTAGCAACAGCAGTACATGTTCTTTTCTTTCACAGATCTGTTACATTAGTTGAATGCACTGCATTTTTATTAACATTAAAATGTTGGACAAATTACTAAGGATTTTCTGTCCCAAGGGCTGCAGTATTTGGAAAAGTTTCTTTCATATGCCAGCTAAGAGGGGTAGTCCAGTACGGAGACTGAAAATAAGGGAGGGATCTGTTTGCAGACCTATATATCTTCGTATAAAACCACTTAACTTTTGATCAAAGTCTCTAGTGTAGGATTTTCTATTTGTTTTTGTGCAGAAGGATCATAAGATGCTCAAATGTGATTTCTAGGCAAGGCACACTTCCAGAATCCATTGATAGCTTTGCAGCCCACTCCATTCCTTGTTAGGCTGTTCAGTGAGTAGGCAATGAAAAATCCCCTCTGCAGAGAGATGAATTCCACCAGTAGCCTGGAAAATGTGTTCTCTTCCCTCTGGACTCAGAGAAGATTAATGCCCTCCAAGGCTTGCCTAGCTTTAAATAACGTTGAAAGAAGAATAGAAGGCTCCCTAGTCTGATTTGTCCTAATCCAGACAATTAAAATCCATCAGAATATAACTGTCTAAAGAAATTATATTAGAACTAGCAATAACGTTGTCTTTGCTTATATATCCAGATAGAGTAAGTGAGCATTCCATAATCCAAATTTTTTAAAGATATCCTGTTACCATGAAAATATATTTTCAGGTGAGAGAGAGAAGAGGGATTAATTTTCTTTAAGTCCTCTTATGGATAAAAGGCAGATCTACCTTAAAAATGTAATAACATTTCTATTGGATCTTACTAATAGTACCTCTAGTCCAGTACTCTGTCTCAGAAAATAGCAATGAGAAAAGCTATTCAAAGTATGTAAAGCTGCTCATTTTCTGCAGCCCATCCCTGTTGTGCTTTTCTTATACCTACAAATATTGTACTTTGGATTGGAGAGGGAAAATCCCTTCCCAAGTCCTTTTAGCATCCCTTTATGGTTCTGGGAATTTGTTCAATCCCTCTTTGATCTGGTTGATTCTGACTGCCACAAAATTCTCCTGCAGGAGAATGTTCCAGGAATTTACTGCCCACCGTGAAAAATGTTCCTTCTCTTACATTTTTAACTGGTCTCCTATTACTTCCACAGAGTATGCTAGTTTCAGTATTTTGGGACTTGGAGAATTTTAATACTACTTCACCTGATCATTTCCTTCCTTCTATTTTCTTCTATCTGGACAGAAATTAACGTTTCTAGTATGTCCTACCTCTCTTCTGTCAGCTTTAACCCTCTGCATCTCTAAGCTAAACAACCTCAGGTATTACAGCCCATTAAACAGCAGCTGATTTCAACATTTCTGGATATTCATGTCAAAAGAGTGCAGGGAAAACAGCATTTCATTGAAGAGTAGCCCAAAACTGGATATAGTACACCAACTGAGACTTACCTTAATAAGGCTGAAGGATTCATACATCTTGAGGATTATACTTTTATTTACACTTTACAGTAGAATATAGTTTTATATCTTTATGTAAATGACAACCCCACTAAATCCTTCTATTTTGGTGATAAAAAACCATTAATAATTTTTCTCAAAATTTGGTTATTCAAATCACCTTGTTTTTTCCCTGCTTTTTCTTTTTTTAATAATTGCAGATTTCTCTAAACAGCATTTTGAGAAAAGCCTTTGTGTCAAAGACCTTGAGATATTTTTCCCTGAAGTTATTCCTAAGGACTCACGTCAGCACTTTCAGAAGCATGTGCAGATATGATGATTAATTTAGACCTTCTTATACTGGGGAGACTAGTTTCCTTAATATCCAGACTGCCTTGACTTTTGGTGAAAATTCAGGACAGGAGTCCAAATTGAGTGTGGTTGTGAAGGCCTGATTTTTGTCCTAGAGCTGTAAGATTTAAGATGTTTCTTCCTTTGATTTCTCTCAAAAATAAATTGTGTACCTTGCCTCCTCACTCATTGTCCTGAAGAAGGGTTTTTCCTCTCATTTCTCTTCCTCTCCTGATACATAAACAAAGAATTTATAATCCAATATTTGAGACCAGATTCTGGAACTGAAAAGAAGGAAAGTTCTCACCAGACTGGAAGGCTGTGCATTGACAGCTGTCTTACGCAGTGGATGAGCATGAGCTTCACACCAAGCAAGAGGAACCCATAGGCTAAAGATTCCTTCTCACCTCCTTTCCTCCTCCAGCCTCAGCAAATCCATGCCTGAACAGAAGAATCACATTCCCTCCTCTCTGACACTATGCAAAGAAAGGACAGGAGAGCCCAAGGCACACCTTATTTTCATTACTTAGCCTACACCCAGACACAGTGGTGTCAAGATTTCTTGGTTGCTTGAACCAGGTTAAAAACATCAACCTGCCTTGCATCTACTCAGTGCATTCTAGGTCTGATGAACACAGACAGGTTTTTGGGTTTTTTTTTCTTTAATGAGAATGTATCACCAGTACAGACAGCATTTGCACAGCTGGCATGAATATCCCTGCACCTGATGCCACCTTACCTCAATTAGCAAAACAAGCACATCATTGTTCTGCTTAAAATGAAGTCTGCCTAGATAAAAATAGTTTAGAACAGCTAAACTTTTAAAAACATAGCCTAAAAAAGCCAAAAGGCTCTCAGGTGTTACTGGTGCACATTAGTCATACACTGCCATACTGCTGCAACCTGAAGGTAAAAGGTGTTTTCTGAAAATATAATAAGCCCATAGTGGAGGTGGACAGAGTATGCCAGTACACAGAACAAGTCTTAATGATTTTACTGATATTAAATAAAAGGCAATACACAGAGTAGAGAAATGCAAAAAATAATCATTAAATAAGGGAAGCATGGGAAACTAGTTTAGCTCAGCCACACAGGGAGGCACCAGGAAAGGTATGTAAGGGTCATGGCATTATTGAGTTACATGCTAGGAAAATAATCATTATGAATGAGTATAAATGCAGCAATATTGCATTTGTCAAGGATAGGGTAAATAATGTTATTCGTATGACAACAAAATACAGCCTAGTAAGTTTTAGATTTATAAAAGAAATGGGAAAGCCATTGAAGTTTTGAACCTAATCTGGATCTCAACATCTAAACTGGAAGTTGCCAATCTGTCGCTCCTTAGAATTTCAGTCAGATTGTGATGCCATGAGGGCTGCTGGAAAAACATGTAAAGACATTTTGCTGTGGCTACACATAGCTGAATATCCAGAGCATTGGATATTCAGGATAAAGGATATAAGGGCATAAAAGTGGCAGAGAAGCAGAAGGAGACATCAAGGGAAGTTACTGAGGCAGTTCTTGAAGTGTGCACCATGGTAGGAAACATACAAGCATGGGTCTTCAGTCACTGTCCTGATTCTTTCTCTTGTTTCCTGTGAAATAAACCTGATACCATGGACTGATAGACTCCATAGGCTGGATCCAATCTCTGACCTTTTAATAGAGCAAAACATTTTTATGAATAATATCCCATCAAGTCGTCAGATGGTCACACCAGTTATGTTTTGAATTGGAACCTGAAAAGTCAAACTTCAGAGTTCAGATTACTAGTTTATTCTCTGTGTTCATCAACTTTCTGTATCTGGATACAATAGGAATAAATCTGCACAATAGACATAACTATAGAGATTTGCACATAGCCTTTCCTCTGAAAGAATTGATTTAGGGAGATATTACCTCAAATATATTTTGAATGTATTACTGAATACAGAATTTATATTACTTTTGGTCATCTCGATCTTAGCTGTAGATCAATAACTTAATGACTACAAAATTATAATCTTCAACTGATGTAATAGGTTATATTTTTAGCTTTAAACACTACATAAAGTGTTATTTATATTCCATTTTCAAAAATACTCTTAAAAAATATTTAGATAAGCTGTTTAATATTTACCAGTCACTTTCAATGGCTTAGTTGATGCCATCTAAATCCATGGTCTATAAACTTAGAAGTCAAAATAAATCAGAAATTTTATTTTCTCAGATTCTTTTTCCATTAGTGTCATCAGTCACAAGCCAAGTTCAAAATTAGTGAAACATGACAAGAAGATTGAATGCTAGTATAAGACAGACTTCTCACACCATTTTCTGATCATTGCACATCACATCACAATATACAGCATTATAAACTCTACTTATGTTTGTTTTGGCTGACTTTTAATCTCACTGACTTTTTTTTTAATGCTGCCAGAACATTTTACCAGCCCCTCCTTTACTCTTTTTATAAGTGTACTGATAATATGCATCAGAAATATCTGTCAGGTCACTGGTGTAATCTTCCATGTACAGTTTCTTCTTCTACAGAAGGTTATATTGTGTTATTATGATTCTGTATATTAACTTTGTTATACATCGGCATCTTAATTATTGTTGCTTTTATTACCATATTAGCGCTATTATTATTTTGCCTGTGAAACACAGCAGGATATATCTGGAGGCCAAAATCAAACCTCTTGCAGATTCCCTCAAATGAAATTTGTGCACTACTTCCCTTCAGAAATGTGTACTGTCATATCTAATATTCATAATATGGATAGATACTTCATATGAGAATAATTTAATTGTCTGTTCTCCTCAACCATTGTTTAATGAATTCCTAACAATCTGAGGGCAAGCTGTTGGAGAGCTATTATTAAATTTCATATTTCCTTTGCAGTTGTCTTCGCCAATGCTTCATCTATTTAGGAATATAATGACATTAACTTTTTCTTACAAATAAAAGCTTTGAATATTTGTTGTTTACAAAATGTGGAGTTTAAAGTTTCACTGCAGATACTTGCTAGTCATAAAAAAATAACAATTACTATTAATATATATTTTTATTTAAATGAAATTTTCCTGTCAGAAAAAATATTAAAGCCAACAGGAAATTTGAAATTGATAGCTTAGCAGGCACTAAGAATATTTTAAAATCTCCAGCAAAATTATTCTAATAGTGTTAATTTCTGTAGGTATTAGCTAGTTCTTATGTCAGGTAAAAGGGACACAAACAAAATTGAATGTTATTCACTAGATGATGATGATGATGATGATGATGATGATGATGATGATTATATGCAACTCTAGCCTTCCAACTTTTATTCATCTTTTCTATAAACTAAATTGACTTAGTCTTTTTGATATCACTTCCAGTAAAAGTTTTCTAAATATGAATGAATTCTCATTTCCCTCTTTGGACTGTTTCTCTTCTGCTATGCCATTTCACATCAAAACAAGCACTGCAGCAATGAATACTGAGTTTTTTAAATGTGTCATCAGTGTCTTATCCTTCTGGTGGTTATAGAGTAGTTCTTAACTTTTTCAGTATTTTCCATTATTAGTCAATTAAAACTCTAAGCATTTATAAATTTATTCAATGTGATCATGTATTAAATACATGTATTAAATACAAATACATCAGTAAAATTAACACAATGTCTGCAAGCTGGTCCCAGGAGCAATCAATACATATCAGGAGATTCTCAGTGGACAAGGGAAGGGTGACACGTCATCTATCTGGACTCCTGGAAAGTCTTTGGCATATTCCCCACAAAATCTTTCTCTCTAAATTGAAGATAGATTTGCACAGTAAACTGTATAAATGCATAAGAAAGTGATAGGACAGTCACACCCAGAGGGGAGTGGTCAAGAGCTCAGTCCCAACAGAGATCAGTGGTGTCCCTCAGGGGTTTATACAGGCACTGGTGTTATTTAATACTTTCATAGACAGAGGGACTGAGCTCATCCTCATCAAATTTGCACATGACACCAAGATGATTGTTTCAGTTGCCAAACCTGAGGGACAAGATGCCATCCATCCAATGGACACTGGACAAGCCTGAAAAGTGGGCCCATAGGAATCTCATTAGGTTCAACAAGGCCAAGTGCAAGGCGCTGCACCTGGGTCAGGGCAATACCCCAACAGAGGCTGGGGATGAACAGATTGAGACCAGCTCTGTCGAGGACTTGGGGTGGATAAGGGGTTGGAAATTACCCAGCAATGTGCACTTGGAGCCCAGAAAACCAAAGATATTCTGGGTTGCATCAAAAGCAATGTGACCAGCAAGGCAAGGAGGGGATTCAGCCCCTCTGCTCTGGTGAGACTCCCACTGCAGTGCTGCATCCAGCTCTGGGATACAGCAAGCAGAAATTGCTCCATTATAGGTGTTGCAAACTGAGCCTTTTGGTACTTAAGTGGGGGCCTAGACAACCAGAATGTCTGCTCACTACACATAATTTTAACACTATGCAACCGTATCACTAATACAGAAACTTTTCCCAGAATGACTGTTTTGTCTTTTCAGAAACTTGTATAATTTTGACAGATTTTCCTGAATATAGACACTTGTATTTAATCTAAGTTGTACTTTTGTATTCAGCATTTTTATGAATATAAGGAAAAGAAGTATTTCACTGACTTTAGGAACCTAAATACTTATGAGGATCTAGCTCATGCATAACCAATAGCTCATGAATCATAAAATCTGTAAGGCTGGAAAAGATCTTTAAGATCATCAATTCCAACTGTTAACCTAACACGGACAGCACTAACTAGTGCTAATCCACCACTAACAAGTGAAGAAATCCTTCCTAATATCCAATCTAACCCTCCCCTAGTGCAACTTGAGACCATTTCCACTTGTCCTATCCCTTGCTACTTGGAAGAAGACCAACAGCTACTTTGGTACAAACTCCTTTTAGGTTGTTGTAGAGAGTAATAACGTCCCCTCTGAGCCTCCATTTCTCCAGGCTAAACAACCCCAGCTCCCTCAGCCACTCTCCTCATAAGACTCATGCTCTAGACCCTTCACCATGAAGGGCAGCTTCATTGCTCTTCTCTGGACACACTCCAACACATCAATGTCTTAGTGAGGTGCCCAAAACTGAGCACAGGGTTTGATGTGCCACCTCATAATACGTGATAGTTGCATTTGACACTTTACAAAACTAGCGGCAGTTTGGTATATTTTCCTAAATATGTAAAGGCGTGAGCTGTTGCACAGCCAAAACCTCCTCTGACAAGCCTCAGAGGAGCAGAGAGACACAGTGAGTATTGATGTCTATGAACTTGGAACATCAGTCCTGGGATTAACACATGAATAGTAGGTCATTTTTCTATGACTCATTTATCATAGAACCAAGAAAGTCATGGGTACAAGGAATCTCATGCATAACTTCCTAACTGCATGCAATTTTACTACAAACCAACTACCTTATCCATAAATGTGACAGTCCAAATGAGTCTTTTTTGAGCTCTTCCTACCAGACAGCCTGGATGCATGGCAGTCATCTCTCATTGAGCTGGGATGTCTATCAAGGTTGCTCCTCAAGGCATAGACCTTTCACCAGTGATAGATCTTTGGAGGAACATAATTTAAATTCTCTCTGTAATGAACACCAGATGGCTCTACCTTTGGGCAGGAAAGCCTCAAGGTCTGAGATACCTTACCTGGGAGCAGGAGATCCTTTCTTACTCTAGGAGGAGAGACCTGTTACTTAAAACTGATCCTCAAAAAATGACTGATGGCATGCTGAATTAATAGAAACATTACTAATTATGTAGGTATTCATTATTAATTATTACAAACTTTGCACATATTATCCTGTAGAAATAAGTTGTTGACCAAGTCTGGGACTAAGTATGGATCTATCTACTCCTAGACTGCTCTCTGAAAAGGAGGAGGATCCTTTCAGCAAGACAGTTCTTTCAGAATTTTGTGATTCAGTGGGAAGACCTTCATTGTATTTTTGCATCTCTGATCTCTGTAAATTATTCTACCTCAATTCTATCTCAACATTCCTTTCTATGTTTCTCTTACATAGTAACTGATAGCGAACCTTGCTATCAAACCTTAAATCACCCTTTCATAAACTCCTTCTAAAACCACTTTTGCTAATACCTTTGTTTGTGATTCTTTGATAAATCCAAACAACTCATTCAATAAAAATTTATGTACTCAGTAGGCTCCTAAATCAGGACTTACAACACCTGTGACAAATCCAGGGTATCACTTCCTTAGTCCTGCTGGACATATTATTTCTGATACAATCCAGGATGCCATTGGACTTCTTGGCCACCTGGGCAAGTTGCTGGCTGATGTTCAGCTGGCTCTTGACCAGCACCCACAGGTCCTTTTCTGCCAGGCAGCTTTCCAGCCATTCTTTCTCAAGTGTGAAGCACTGTGTGGAATTGTTATAACCCAAGTGCAAGACCTGGCATTCACCCTGTTGAACCTCATCCAATTGGCCTCATCCCATTGATCCAGCCTTTCCAGATTGCTCTGTAGATTTTTCCTACCCTCCAGGAGGTCAACATACCTGACCAACTTGGTTGCAGGCTGCCTGAAGATGCATTTAATCCCCTCCTCCAGATGATTGATAAAGATATGAAGCACAACTGGCCCCAGTATTGAACCCTGGGGAACCCCGCTAGTGCCTGGCTGCCAAGTGGATGTAACTTCATTCACCACCACTCTCTGGTCTTGGCCATTCAGGCAGTTTTTTGTGCAGAGAAAATGATACCATCCAGCCATGAATGCTGTGGAAAATGGTGTCAAAGACTTTGCTAAAGTCTAGGGGAGACAACACCCACCGCTTTTCTTTCATCCACTAAGTGGGTCACCCTGTCATAAAAAGAAATCAAGTGATTCAGGTAGGACCTGTCTTTATAAACACATGATATTGAGCTGAACTTCAACTGAACAAGAATTCAAGTATTCTCAGATTTGTTGAACACTTTTTGTAAGCCCTAGTGATATCCATCCAAGTGCCTCCAGGCTAGAGGAGAATGTAGGCAGAGAGAGAGTGGGAAATATATATTTGAAATATTTTCTATATTTGTCTGTGTGTTTGTCTGTGTGCACTGTCTCCAAGTATGGTTATGTGCCTGTTGAAACTAAAGCAAGCTGGGGTCGTAAACAACTGATTAACACATCCACTATTTTCAAAAAATCACCCATGTAACTGCATTGTGAAGCTCCTCATGCAGTGTATCAAAAAACCTCAGCACAATAAATACTGTGTTGTATTATATCAGGTCAATAAATACAAAGCAATGAAATATTAAAAAAAGAGCACTTTATAAGAATTATGATGCTGGCTTCGTGTTTCAAAGAAACAAATTATATATCAGTGCACTCCATAATGAAAAAAAATCCCCAAAGTTTCACTTTTCTCAAAGAAAACTGTTTTCTTTGCAATAATTGACTGACCATTTTTGTGTCTACCTAGGTCTCTCCCAAAATAAAGATGAGAAATAAAATGCTTCCTAAAATCCTCTGTAAAGGTAGTATTTTTCAACAATCTCTGCTTTATGCTTTTCTCTTTTTTAGGGTCAATTATGTGAGCAAAAGGAAGACTAGAAACCACAGAGAAACTTACTGAGTCTCTTTATAAACTCTGGACACAAAAAGAATTTCAGTCTTGTCAGAAAGATCTTTTTCAATCAAAAAGTATGAGACTGCCAAAAGAACACAAAATTTTCAGCAAAGCATGGGGTTTGCTGCCCTATAGATGGGCAGCAAGACTATTCCAATTTAATACACACTGAGTGTGTATTTAAAAGCAGATCAGATACCACTGCAGTTTGTCTAAGTGACATTCAGGAACAGTTCAGCTTTTTCACTCATGCAAGCATAGTTCTCATTAAGAGACGTCTATCAGATTCAGAAAGTAACAGCAATTAGCACAATGCACGCTGCTCCCACCCACCACCTGCAGTCCAGCTGTCTGTCTGTCTGTTCCTCTGTCTGGAAACTTGCTGGCATGTTCAAGTGCTGAACCCACTGGACCCTTTGGCCAATGACTTAGCCAGCGCTTCCAGACTCTCAGAAGACAGTATTGGCATTTACAATATATGTCCTGCTGGCTGTACCTACTTATGCACGGAACCTTGGCTTTGTGTCACAGCTCTATTCTAGTCTTGTAGGCCAAGCTTAGCCCTGGTTTAATGACTGGAGCAACTTCAAAGACATTGCCCTCATATGAGATATACTTTGCTGAAGGGCTCATGTTCACCCTTTTTCTTTCAAACTCCTCTTCTTAAGCTTTCCATCATTATCTGCTTTTCATCCTCATGCCTTCCAATTCTTAAATTAAACCACTGGCTTTGCCATGTTTCATTTACAACTGCATGAGATTCTCATTATCTTTGTAGTAGGACTTACCCCATCTTGCATTGCACATTCTTTCATCTCTGCTCCTGATATATTGTCTGATGTAAACTCCAGGGTGGGAAGGTCTGGGTTTTAAATCTCTATGAAGTGCTATTTGAAATTAAAGTGATACATACATATTTAATTAGAATATGCATAAAAATAATTACCAATATTATTAAATGACCTGAATACAAGATGTTCTGCTTTTAGATCTAAACTCCTTTTCTTCTCTAAATATAAGCCCAGACATTTGCATCAATATTTAAAAAGATTTGGAAGAGAGTGTCTCTAAAAAGAATCTTCCAAATAGAGATGTTTATTCATGGCAAAGTATTTTATTCCATTGTGACTCACACTTTGAAGCTGAACAAATCCTCCATGTAACAGAGTAGGCAAGGACAGAAAGTTTATTGGGATCCATACAACAACCTTGTACCTCACTATTCCAGCTGGAATTGTCTGTCTACAAACTTTTATGGTCAGATATAGCAGACTCTGCCTGATTTCAAGACAACCAGAAGCATTGAAGTCCAAGACAAAATGAAATTTCCTCAAAGTAAACCTTTTTGTAAGATGCTAAATAAGACTCAGCACAGGGATACAGAGGCTATACAACTGCTGAGCGATATCAGAGCAGAATGATCTCATGACTCTCTGAGAAAAAAACAATCACAGATTTGCTTTCTATATAAAAATATTCAGACACATTCTAGTCATGAGCACACAAATGCACTAAGTGAATGAAAGTTTGGATAGGCAAGCCCTCAGATAAGGTGTGAGATTGTTGAATTTAGATCCAAATCTAAAAAACTGGTATTATTTGCTAAATAGGTCCAGGGAGGTTTTGTGGAGTCATTTCACTTATTCTCCAAAAATATTTCCCAGGGACAATGCAGAATTAATGGAAAAGGATTCTAGGCATAAGATGATTTAGTAAAACATAAGCAAAGAGAAATCAATAAAAATAATGAATATATTAAGGAAAGAAGCCTAAAACTAGGTAAAATTTTCCTCATGAAAATGAAACCTTCACAAGAAAGAAGGCTATAATCTTTCCTCACCTGTCAAATGAAAAGAAAAATAAAGAAAAAGACCCCAATGGGGAAACAGATGAACACAGAAGAGTAATTAAATAAGAAAAGGTCAGAAAAAGGCTCAAAGAGGCATATCGCAGATGGATGGGTGGCTTCTATATCTAATCCTGCTCTACTGCAGCTATGTTCTGCCACTCTAAAACTGAGGGAACAGGGAAGATAAAGGCAGAAAATAATTTGTGTTGGATGTGATTGACAAAATACATTTTCATAATGGTGTTTTGAAGTGAATTGGCTGAATGATATTCAGGGGAATAGTTACATCAGCTTTGCCCAAGGGTTTATCTAGCCCAGCCTCCCACCTTCAGGCAGATCCCAGATGCATGCCTAGGTAAGGCTGAGTACACAGGTGTATTTTCTTATGATGTTCTGCTACCTTAGGCTATTGATGTCTTTCCAGTAACCCCCTAAGGATCTCTCTTCCAAGTCTTTGTCCACTTTCTCTTTGAACACAGGTAAATTTCTTGCATCCACAATACATTTTTGTCCTCACTGATTGCAGAAATAGTTCTTGGGTTTTTTTTTTTCCTTTGTTGTTGTTGTTGAAACTTAAATCCCCATAGCTTCACTTCATAGCTTCTGTCTTTTGCGGTGGAAGAGACAGGGAGCTGTTATGGTCTACCAGCCCTCTCTCTGCTTCTCATATTTCTAGCTCATCTCCTTTTCATGCTGAACAGTCATAATTTATTTGTGCCTTCCTCTTGCAGATTTTATTCCACACCTCATTGTCCTTTTCTGCCCCTACTCTTTTATTGACTAATCTCTCAGCATCATAAGTTCTTCTTCAATCTTCAGTTTTCTTTCATTTTTATTGCTATGGATAAAATAATATTTTCAGCAGATTTTCATCTCTTTTCAGTTGACTTTTATCTCCACTGTTGTTCTCTGGATGTCATAATTACATTGCACACACAATTGAAAAAGAGAAAAGTCATTCAAAAGTAAATATTCTTCTTAAATTTGCAAGAGAAGTGAAAGAGGTATTTGAGGCTTTTTATGTTAAAAAGCTGAGAAAAGTTCTTTCAAGCACACATCATTTTTCCCCCCCCTGCATATTTGTCATACTCCCACATAAACTTCCATTACTCACTGCCCAACACGTTGAACTAATAACTTATGTACCCTCTCACCCTGGAGGTAGGTCGCTTACAGCCTTCCGGCTAAGCAGCATCTTTCACAAGTTGGTTTGTTGTTTCATAGTAAAGTTTGTTGAAGAACTCTTTGCAATACAATAAAGTAACGAGGTAAAAAAGAAGTGAAGAAGTAAACTATAAAGTAAAGAAGCAGAGGAAAATTGTTTACAGTATAAGAAACATCAGTTCTCCAAAAGAAGATTTACTATCCTCCCTTTAATAAGACTTAATCTACTCATATAATCACACCCTAAAAATATGCAGAAAGGTTTAGGTAAAGCAGGTCCTGCTTGATCAACCTGATGCCCTTCTATGACGAGATAGCTCACCCAGTGGATGAGGGAAAGGCTCTGGATGCTGTCTCCCTAGACCTTAGTAAAGTGACATAATTTCTCACAGCATTCTCCTGAAGAAGACAGCAGCCCACAACTTGGACAGGTGCATCCTTTGCCAGGTTAAAAACTGTCTGGATGGCCAGGCCCGAGGAATGTCGGTGAATGGTGCTTCATCCAGTAGGTGGCCGGTCACAACTGGTGTCCCCAGATGTTAGTGCTGTGGTCAGTCCTGTTCAACATCTTTATTGATGATATGCATGAGGTGCATCTTCAGCAAGTTTACCAACAACATCAGGTTGTGCAGGAGTGTTGATCTGTCGAAGGGTAGGAAGGATTTGCAGAAGGATCTTGTAAAGCTGGATCAGTAGACTAAGGCAAGTTGTATGAGGTTCAACAAGGCAAGGTGCCAGATCCTCACCTGTGTCACAGATATGCTACAGGCTTGAGGAAGAGTGGTGGAAAAGGACTTGGGAATGTTGGTTAACAGCCAGCTGAACATGAAGGCAGTTGAGTTGTCACCCCTGGAGGTATTTAAAAGACATGCAGATGTGCTGCTTTGGGACATGGGTTAGTTGCTTGGCAATTCTGAATTTACTCAGTTGAACTTGATGTATAGGTACATCAGTTATACTTGATGCTCTTAAAGGTCTTGAACAACATCAATGGCTTTGTGGTTCTATGATTCTATTGGAGAGGTGAGAATGTGTTTCATTTGTATGGACAGATCACTTTTGGGGAACTGAAAATGCAGTCAAAAGGTACCCTCAGTGTGTCAGGCAATAGCTGCACTGAGACCTGACTGACTGTCATCTCTTGAGACTTGACGGGAAAAAAAAATATTAACAGGGGTGACATTCACCTAACTGAATAAATCGTTGAACCTGAAGTTACTTTCCCCATTTACAGAAATCAAAACAGACTCCCCAAACCCCAGCAGCCAGCCATTTACCAGTTTCAGCAGAAAACTTATCTTTCCAACCTTTCTTTCACCCATATTGACCTTAGGATTGAACACTACCAGATTCACAATATACTGTAATATGTTGCAGCAGTTATCAGTACTGTATAGCTTATTTACATATCAGGCGACAGCTTCAATGAAAGCTACTTGCTTGCATTATTGCATTTAATAATAAATGCCTTTTTTCTTCCTAAAATGGAAGAAAGTATCTGGTTAGTGATGTTTTAAAGCACCATACTGTATTGTTTTCATTCTGTGTGCCACAATTTCAGTTGTTTTCTCTTAATTATTAAAGTGTCATTAAATGTGACTTTTAAATATTTTTAGATTCTCTGATCTGAGTCTTTTGCCATCTTAGATAAGCTCAATATATCTGAGCTGATAGATCAAGGGAATCTATTTAGTTGGTTTAAATATTTAATGCATTTTTTTCCTGAACAACACCACAAGGTCCTATGAGGCAATGCCCCATTTAAAGAGAATATGAGAATGTGTCTACATGATCCAGAGAACTACAATTAAGAGGATTGGTATGGATTTTGTGTGATAAACTGATGTTATAAGTGGAACCTAAAGCTGTTACATGTATTCAGAATGTATATGGGGTGGAGAAATAATCAATCAATACCTTCCAATTCCGGTGCAGCGCATCTTTTCTAAACAGACTATCACTGACCAGCTCCTGCCTCTCAGACCCCACTTCACAGCTGCACAATAGCACAGACTATTTAATTTGCTTTTCTAAAGTGTGTAGTGGCTGTGCAGAAATATATGTGCTCTTCCATATGTAACTGCAGTTGTCTATAGTTCTCATCTTGCAGGGCATTTTTTTGTTATACATGGCCTCAGACAATATAACTAATGTGACTCATCCCTTTTTTTCCTCACTGTTTCCCTAAAATCCCTTAAATATTACTATTTTTACTATAAATAAATATTTATGAATAATATAAAATAAATAATAAATATTTACATATTTTTATAGTGAGGAGCCAGACCACATCATGATGATATTAATTTCTCTAGATAGTGCATAGCTTAAGGTAGAGGTATTTAGGTTGATAATTTGTAGATTCTTGTGGTGCTGTAGAGAAGGCACATATGTAGTTGAGTCAGAGGTCACTAAAACTGCTACTTGTGTACTACGGGCATGCTCACAGCGCTACTATGGCTATCACAGCAAGTCCAACTTGTGTAGTCCACTGATTCACGGCTGAACGTGGGACATGATTTTCCATACTGTTTAACTGGAATCCGACCGCCTATCCAACTTTTGCACATGGCAGCTAACACCCTTACAGCAAACATCTGGGCACATTTTAAGGTGTTAGCATGATACAGGGAATGTTCCAAATGTGTAGTGCAAATAAGGCTCTTCTGTCCAGAAAAAAAAGGATATTGCTTGGACAAAAATTGTACATTTGTAATTTGCTTTCAGAAATGTATTAGATACCCAAGGTCTTTCCACGTGAATGAGAGTGAGCACAAAAGACAGTGGAAAAGCCAAAAAGCTGATGAAGCTGTTGATGAAGTAGGCTTGCTTCTACTCCCAGAAACAGCTCAGTGACTCAACGCTTCTTGTCAGAAAGCTCAATAGAAATCTGACCTGTCATTTTCAGAGGGACAAATGTACAAATCAAGGAGCTAAAGTTAGGGTCACATATAAAGTCATCAAAGTCATCATCAGACTGACCTGTCATTAAAGAACTTTTGCCTTCCCAATTCTTTCATGAAGCAGACTGATAATTGAACTGTTCAATCTACTACGGTTAAGAGACCTGAACTAAAGAAAACATCTTATACTGATTCTGCCCATTTATGTATATCTTATACTGTTCTGCAGATGGATTTCTCATAGAAAACTATTTGTGTATGCATATAGTATATCTGAGCCTTCAGCTGCTTAATCACACTATGGACATGGAGTGTGCAAAAACCCAAAATCATTAACTAAGCCTGTATTTAGAAAATAATATAAAAAAGCCATTTGATTTTCAGTGATGCTTACAAACAGCAGCTTGAAAGGATAATAACAGACACCTTCACAACTTTTGAAACATTTGGCTTTAAAATTATCTTTTTTTCTTTCTCCCTGATTTCCTTAACTTCAAACCCTATCTGCCAGCATGAGTGCTCACATGATTGCCTCTAGTATATGCTCCTCATGCTTCAGTCAAAAACATATTGGCAAGTTTACTTCATGGCCAAAGAAAAGTACACAGAGTGAGGTGCAAAGCCACATCCTGAAAAATTCAGATTCAGAACATAAATCTAGATGTCTGTTGACACAAAGTCAATTCTTGTCTTAAAAATAAACTGTCTGGCTCAAGCTAAGTTATGAAAAATAACACAAGTATTTCTAAACTACCTATCACCTCTACTTGCTTATGAAATTTAGAACACAAAAACAAACAAGATGAAGAACACACATGTATTCTTATCTGAGCTACTTTCTTAATCGACTATCTCAGTGACCTAAGTAGTCAAAATCTGTCAGTTTTCACGGGTGTCTTGCCAGTATGAGCTGCTGGACAGAAAGACTGTAATATTTTTACAAGAGCTATAGTTATAGAAATCAAATTGTTGCATTGGCCCAAATACAAGCTTTCTTTAAGAGTAGAGCTTTCCCAATATCTATCTATCCCTAGCCCTTTTTTTCCTTTTAGTCCCCTCTTTTATTAACTAATATAAATATTTTGCTGTCACTCATTTAACTAGGAAAAATTTTCCTTTTTGTGGTTCCTCTTGGGAGAAATAAGTATATTCCTTTCCTCCTAACTGTTCCATCCTGAAGAAGGGGTGGGAGAAGGGATGGAAAATATAAAATGTTTTCTTTTTCTGTTCCGTTCAAGTCAAAACTCCTTAAAGATGCTGTTGACTTCCCCTGGTTTGACTTCACTCTAGATAAATTTTTCCTTGATCCCTTCCCATCTGCTTTTTGCCCTCTCTGCTTCTTCAAACTACCCTATTTCTTTTTAAAGCAATTCATGACCTCGGTTTTTCATCTATTTTCAATTATAAGAATCAGTATTCTCCTCTGCATTGTATAGGTTTTCTGTTCAGGGGTTGCCAACTGACCCTTAGTTTAGCCTAAATCCTTTCAATGCTGGTTTTGTCTTCTGCTTTTTACACTCCTTGATTATGGGATTCACTTCTATCAGATATAAGAACTGTAAAGTCAGCACAGCTCTTTGGGGAACGAAAAAAGAATTTCAATTTAATTTTAAGACTCACGTCTCAATTTCAAGTTCAGAACATTCCTAAGTTTTTGTTTGAGGCATTTTTAATGTAAGGTGTTTCAAGATATTTTGTATGGACAGCATTGTAAAAATTCAATTTATAGGTGTATTGTAAGGTGAACTCTGTCTCCTATAAAGCCCCAAACACAGATTTTGCTTGATCTACTTCTATAATGGTAGATTTCCTACCAATTTTTGCATGACTCATGTAAGCTTGTGCCTTTCACATAAAGCAAATACATCACATCCCTTTTTGATTGTGTTTAAAAGGTGGCAGAGTTAACATAATAAGCCAATCCATAGCCTAATGCTTTAACACTAATGGGCTTTTGCACATACAAACACCTGTAAAGACACACAACCCTGCACTAATATGTAGGGTATTATTGGGTCTTAATTTGTAATTGCTCCTAATTACAGTCTAGTCTAGTAAGCATATATTTACAAATGAAGGAAGGGTTTCATGTAAACCAAGAGTCAGATTTACTAAATCTTCATCTGACGCACACAATTTTAAATATCTGTATAACCCTCTATAATACAACTAATCTATATTTTTTTCCATGTAATTGAACATTCGATTCACATTTCTAATCAGTGTAATATGATACAGTAAGTTCTCTGTAGATAAATGCAAAGGGATGCACGCAGGAGAAAACAATTCTAACCTTACATACAGAATGATGGGCTATTGCTACTCAGGAAATACATCTTGGGTAATTACAGATGTTTCTGTGAAAATATCGACTTAATGATAGTAGCAGTCAAAAACCAACTCAAATGAGATGACTTAATGGAAAGAAAATCAGAACAAAACAGAGAGCACTATCATGCTATCCTATAAATCCATTGTGTGCTTTTATCTTGAATACTGTGTGCTGTGTGACTACCCCATCTTAAAAAAAAGTATATAAAAGAACTAGCAAATGGAAAAAAGGAACAAGGATGATCAAAATGTGGGATTCTTCAGCCTGGAAAATACAACAAAGGTCTCCAAAATTATCATGAAGATGAACTCAGAATGATTTTTCATTGTCTCTTCTAATATAAGATCCAAAGAATCTTAAACGAAACTAGCACAGGAGGCTAGAGCAAAGAAGTTTTTCATAGTATGGCTAATTAAACTTTGGAACTGTATTGCACCAGACATTGTGTATGCTAGACATTCACAGGAATTCAATAAGAGAGCAGACAAATCCATGACTGGGGAGAGGAGAGAGAGGGAGGGAGGAAAGAAAACCCAACATCAAGAGCTATCAAATATTAAGACACTTTCTCTGTCTCAAAAAGTCCTTTAGCAGTAATTGATGGGAGCAGGGGGAACATATTTAAGAAGCTTACCTCTGCTATTCCTATAGTAAGAAACAAGATAATGGACTAAAATATTTGGATCTGAACCAAATTATGGATTTTATGTTTTGGTTTTAATAATTTATTTCTCTTTGCCACAGAATTACTATTTCTGGTATATATTTCTATTAGTGGAATTTTTGGTTTTGGAATTTTTTTTCCCTAGCATTGCAATTATGTATTTAGCATTAGAATCTACTAAGGAGAATTTGCCCATTGTCCCTTAACATCTAATTTCCACAAAATCTAATGGAGTTAGCCATCTAATTCACTGCATTTATAAACACCAATTATCATCTCTGTGTAACTTTGAGAAATAACATTAAAAATGTTCACCATTGTTATTTTGTAATATTCTCCTTGAAGTTTATTTGGTCTTCCTGCAATTTGCAAGCAAAGAGACTAATATAGGCATCTGATTCGGGGTGCAAATGTATTAACAATTTAAACACAAAACCCTGAAAGGTTAACCAGTCTCACAAGGATGCTTAAACTAGCTAAATAGTTAACAAAAGAAATAGTTGCTTCCAGCAACCTGCATTTAATGATCACAGAACTTAAGAAGGAACCCACATTTCTCATAAATTGCAGGAAAACCTATCACATGTCACTGGTTTATAGACTAGCTTCAAGTCCTTGCAAAAAGATGTGTGATGGGCTAGCTGTCTAGGTTGCCTCTGCATTTAATACATCCCTAAGAGAGTAAATAAGCTCTTCAACTTTAGACACATGGATTGTGCAGAATCATATGATGGAAATGTCTATTTCTATCTGCAGATGACAAAGGGACTATCATCTGCAGACGAGCGTCCAGATGAGTATCCAGTACCTCTTCCCGGTGAAAAACATGACTCTTTGCAAGGGGTCATTGTTCATCTATTCATCTCTTGAAGGTACTTCCAATGATGATAGAAGGAAAGACACTGACTTAGGTTGGTTTTTGGTCTACAAACTGCATTCTCTTGGGGTGATTGCAAAAGGGTCAAAAGAACCTGACAATTATTTTAAATAGCTTGCCAAATTCCAGTCCATCCAGGAGAGCAGGAGGAAAATTTGGCACGGTTCCTGAAAATATGCTAAGCTGGTCATTTCGCACTCTTTTTCAGGATTATCAGCATTGTGATGCATGTCCAGAAAGGCAGACGGATACAGAAAAATCAAGACAAATTGTCAAATAAATGGAAACGCCTTGCTTTAGATTGATCTGCATTTCCTCATTGTAGGCAGATCTCTCTTAACATTTAATGTACGTAAGTAGACAAATGAAATTAGCCTTCTTGTTGATACAATAGGCTCAGCACTCTTATTTTAAGTCACAGTAGAATATTTTCTGTGAAAATGTTATTCTTTTTTGTGTTTTTGTTTGGGGGTTTTGTTGTTCGTTTTTAGTTTCTTGTTTGAGTTTTGGGGCTTTCTGTGACTTTTTTGGTTGGTTGGTTGGTTGGTTGGTTGGTTGGTTGGTTGGGGGTTTTTTGTTTGTTTTTTGTTTGTTTGTTTGTTTGTTTTATTTCTCTGATTGGGGTTTGGGGATTTTTGTTGGCTTTGATGGTTCATTTTTGTTTGGTGGGCATGTTTTTTCTTCCTTTGTTTTTGTTGTTGTGGTTGTTGTTGTTGTTGTTACTGTTGTTGTTGCTGTTGTTGTTTGGTTTTTTTTCTTTTTTCTTGATTGAAAAAATTTGCAGTACTGGGCAAAAGCTTGCATCTCCAGGGCATCATATTGCTTAATCTGGTTAACTGAAGTCAGGACCTGGACTCACTGAGTAATATTCAATAGTTTTGTTTCTGTGTAATTACCAGAGCAAGCTAGATACAGAATACAGCAGAGAGGCCTCTAGAATGGAATATTATTGCAAATAAGCCATTTCTATATCATACTTTTTCAGACATTTCCAAATTATTTTGTCATTGTTCCAAGTAGAATTAATTGCTATGTTTCTATGAAAACTCTGCTAGTTCTCATGGTTCCTGTGACTTGATAATAATTGCTGTGGAAATGTCTTAGGGCAAACTGTTCTTAGTAACCAAGTGGGAATTTAGTATGCAATGGCAGGATACATAATAATGACTGAAGAACAGTGCTGTGGTGTGAAACACATAGTGTAATTCTCAGGGAAAAAAAAAAGACAAATTGAAATTCAGAATATGTTTCTGAGTAGCATACCTTAATACCACACTAAATTTTGGCTATATTATATTCTGATGTGTTGGAGCCTGAACTCTCTTTAAATTTAACAGCAATTGTTAAAGGCCAAAGATTGCATCTGTTTCAGATGAAAAAAATATTTTATTGTTTTTTCCACTTTTTAATCCTCTTTTACCTATAAAGTTCCTCTTTTTATTCCACTTCACTGACAGAGCATGGCATTATCCCTGAGCAGGAAGGATCATCAGAAATCTGATTGCATCATTTTGAGAGGTCTATGATGTCAGGAAAATCAAACCTCCAACACCATTTCTAGAGAGAGGAAGGAATCACATTCTATTCCATTCACTCCAAGGGAGGGAAAATGACCCAGTGTATAAACTTGAATCCATAAGACAGGGATTTAAGGGCTATATCCAACAAAAACCAAAGCCTTTCTGAATCATATAATTTAGCAACTAACATTAGTCACTTTATGCTGTGGTCTGTAGACAATTAGTTTGTCAATTTATCCCTGCTTTCTTCTGTGTGGTGAAAATACACTACCCTACTGCTATAGAGTGTCACAGACACAAACCCATCATCTTATGCTTGTCTTAATTTAGTTTCACAGAGATATAGAAATCTAGAAAAAACAGGAGGCAGAGGTAGAAGCTGTCTATTTGGACTTTTTCCATGGAAGATCACAGTTCATGGACTGTTTTTTAGCCTAGGGATCCCCCTTAGCTCATCTACTGCTGCTCAGGAGTTGTTTCCAACATGAGGTCCTAGTCTGTGGAATGCTGGAATAAAATCTTCATTGTCCTGGGCCTATAAGCTGTTTATTAACTGTGTCATAAAGGGAGGAAGCAGGATGGAAATGCAGGACATATTTGTAGAAGGTTTGTCCCCAGATTCCTTAGGATTTTTGTGGTTTTGTTGTGTATTTTATTTTTTTTTTCCTCAATAGAATTATTTTAAAAACATTTTTCTTCATTATTTTAATATTCCTTCCTGCATACAAAATTATTGAGGCATGTGGTAGGTTGCAGAATGCAAGGAGTTATTCTGATCAGTACCGAATGCTGAAGTTACCTACAGCTTCTGATAAGAATACACAAGAGATGATTTCTTTTTCATTGTGAAAGCAGCTGCATTGAAATTACTGATCTCCTTGCCTAACCCAGATTTATTTAGAGGAATAAAATTGTAATCTTTCTCTTCTAATGAGAGAGTAGAATGCTGTCCACATCGTATACTAATCCATTTTAAAGCAGGGACACTGTGTATAATTTTTTACATAAATAGAAAAAAGTAATCTTATCTACTGCATATCCTCCTTTCAAGTGTTGTGCCGGTTTAGTCAGACTAATGCTGTTGACGGAAATTTCTCCACTCAGATGAGAAGGAAAGATGAGAAGAAGCATTGCAATGGTGATAGAAAAGCTTTATATAATGAGACAAATCCCAGAATCTCCAGGGAGCTCATTCAGCATGGAAACCATTTCATGTTTCTTTCATTATGAGAATGATATTTTAGCTATTAAAAGTACAGAAGTCAGATTGTCCATGAAGTTACTTTAATAGGATGATTCTGAGTGGGTTGCCATTTGGTTTTGAAAGCAAGAGGATGGAAGCCTATTTTTTTCAACCATACCATGCTTCAAACAATTCCAATCTATCACAGGCTTTAGAACCTCTGATTGTATAAACCTGTCAAGGCGTCAAGGCATTACAACATAAACAGTACAATCTACCAGAGCTGCAAAGCTATTATTTGGTAGTCTATTTAGTTTTATAGACTTTTTCCAATTCCCTGACACCTTAAACAAAATATGACAGGCATTTATACTACATAGTATACAAGAAAGATCACTTTGTGAAAAAAAAGGCCTTATCTAGGGGCTTCACCAATGAGGAGAGAAAATACAAAATAATGGAAACTGGCAACACTTTGTGATAGTTTGTATTATTTTTTGAAGTACACAAGTAAGGTCATAATTCCTCTGATCTTTGCAAAGATGTCTTTGCTGTCCTAGCTTTGTTTTACACAAGGAGGGAGGCTGCCTATCAGAGACATATAAAATGACCTATGCTACAATAAAGTTGAGACAAATAGAGTTGTTTGTTCTGAAGAGTCAATTTTTATTTTTTGTTGAGGACTTTTCTTTTATTCTGGGATTTGTTTTTCTCTTTTCTATCCTCTGTCTTTTTAGGTATTACAGACGATCTTGTTTCAGTACACAGTCTGAAGTGTGGTGTCATATACACTGACATGTCATCCTGTGTGAAGAGGGGGTACTAGATAATCCTTGGGAAGAAAAAGAAAAAAAATTACCCTGAAGCTAAAAGCAAAACTATCTTTGGCTCAAATATCTATTTTCTACACAGTAATTATCCTATGTAAACTGAGCTCTCCTAACAGAAAATACCCCGAGGTGAGTTTGAAACACAGCATTGTAGTTCATAGAACTGGATCAAATTTCACAAAAATAGACCATTAACAAGTCTCCCCGAGTATTAACTTGAATAGCACAGGCTGATCACAGGGGAGAGCATGCTGATATGAAGAGAGACAAGTATACTTTCAAGGGACTGAGATTTGAAATATTGATTCAGTCACATTAATTGAATTTTTGCCTTGAGAAGTGATTACAAAAATGTTTCTCCAATATTAATTTGTATCTGCTTTGGATAAGATTAACATTAATTTCTTCACCAGTCCCCATTACTCTTTTATTATTCATTAGCATCTCCCTTTGCATGTGTAAGAGACCTTGATAAAGCATGTTTATTCATAGACTAACCTTTTTAAATAATTCTAACAGCTCTCTAACAGAAACCTTCCTGGCATGCTGAATATCTCATCTTTGTTTCATTATTCAATCCTTGTGCTCTATCCTCCACTTGAGATGCTGAACATGAATCATACTGCTCTTCCTACTGCTCTCTTCCTCCCACTGAAATGTCCTCTGCAGCCTGATCCCACAGGATAGCTCCGTTCACAAAACACTGCAGCAAATTGTCTCCTCTCCTCCTAGAATCCAAGACAGTATAATTTCCACAGAGCTTGAGAGCAATTATTGATTTATGCTGTCCTTAGTTCATCACATATTTGTTATCGTGTTTTGATTCATTGTTCATTTACCTCTCATTAGAATATTTGGCATGAGCTAGTCTTTGATGAGAGCTCTAGAGGCAACATTTTATTTTTTGCTTTGTATTTACAAACTTGTGACTATTTTTTGAAGCAGATAATAGGTAGAGAAAAAGGGGAAACATAAGAAAAGGAACAAATCAATTAATTTCCTCTTTCTTTGCAAAATTTATATACTTATTGCCCATACTTGCTAGTTTTTAATGAAAATACATCGCAAAATTCACTACAAAAAACTTATATTAAAATACATAAGACATACATGCAGTCACGTTTCTGATAAGCCCTCCTTCCACAGCAATTATATGTAGCTGCCTCCAGCAAAATGCTGTCATCCCTTGCATTATCTTTTTGTATTTATCTTGCTATAATACCCAAAGGCCCTAATAAAAAAGGTGTTACAAATGCAAGGTCTGATTCCTGCTCTAAAGAACTTACACATTTTAATTTTCCACCCTAAAAATAAATGTGTGGACTATTTCTTTCCTTTTGCAATTAAGTTTAGGAAGAATTTCAGAAAATGCATTGATAGTGCACTCAATTTTCACATATCTGGAAAAATAATCTCTTTCATGAAGGAGAAAAAGTACGCATTTATGTAAATTATATTTTTTTAATAGTCAAGCAGTATAACTAGAGATTTAAGTAGCCAGAACTGGAATAGCTTTTACAGAATTCAAAATAACAAGATTTGGTTACTAATACAAATTTTTCAAAAGTGCTTTTTTTTCTTTTTTAATGGGGAAAGAAGCCTTTATAAGCCTACTTCTTGGTTTTGGTTTTTCTTTTGAGACGTTAGGATAGGAAGGGTAGGAAAGATATGTTACCCTAGGAGCAAATTCAGTATTTGGAAATTACTAAATACAATTATTAAAATATGCCTAAATAACAGATGAACAGGAGGAGACCTAGCATTTCAAAATAGAAATATTTTCAAACATTAAATTAAAGTTATTTTGTCTCTCTTATTTGTTATTATTTTGTCTCCCTTATTAGACTCATCTGAACACACAGAAATATACATCTCTGGTTTCTATTAATACAAATATAAACACTAACTTTGACTACTAACCACCCACAATCTCCAGAACACATTCATTTTTCCCACGTCTCTGTACACTATGCCAACCAGAAGACATAGATGAGTAAACCTAGGCATTTTGTTGTTTTAAAAATGAAGCAAATGGAAACTTTAGTGAATAGACAGGAAGAAAAAGCACTTCCCTTGGCTAGTGAATTGACTTGAATTCTGCTCATCCTAATATGCAGTAACTGACACAGCTTTTCCACCAGTTTCAAAATGCTGACTTTTGAAGAAGGAATTAATAAATTTCATTAGACCATTTATTTCATTTGCTGTTTATTTTCAACTGAGGACTGAAAGGGGCTTCTACCAGGAGGAAAAAAAAAAAAAAAGACCTGAGGAATTTGATGCCTTGGATAGTCATGTGTAACTCTCTAATGGAACAAGTACTTCATCCATGCCCCACATACCCCAAGGCCTGGGCATTTAATACATGTCTTTGTTAACACAGTCCCTGACAGCTGGGATGCCTGTGGTGAGATGCTTGAAACCTGTGGGGTTAAATGCAGGGCATCCTTTGTGTTAGGAAAGGTGAGCAAGAAAGGGCTTGGTTTGCTGAAACAGTTTTTCTGAACCCTTCACAGCCTGAATGGAAGACCAAGGTCCTTACAGTGTTTGTAGATGGCCCCTGCCTGCTTAATCACCCACTACAGAATGTACATTTTGCCATCCTGAACTGCATATTTCTTGCAGCCATTACTTAGAGCTACTGACAGCTGATGTAACTTTCTTCAATTATTTTTTCCATTCCCAGAAGGGGCTTTTCCAGGGTAATACAAGTATACTTTGACTTTTCACAGGCTTCCTCAGACTACAACAATTTTCAGAGTTTATGGCTCTTCAGTGTGGAACTGGCTTTATGTCTAAAGCACAGAGAGCTCACACCATGTAAAGCAGGTGGTTTTTGCAGATTTCTGACTTCAGGTTTGTAGGCAATTGTTTTCTTTGGTGGCTTGCAGACTTTGAACTTACAAGCTTTTAACTTGTAGGTACACATTACTGAGGGATTCTTTTGGGCAAATATATACTGGAGACTTAACTTTAATTTTAACCTTTCCTTTTATGAATGGAATTCAAGCATGTAGCAGTCAATTTTCAAATCTCTGTGTAGGTTTTTCAGCTGCAAGACTCACATTAAATTCAATCTGCCATATGTTATATTGGCTTGCAGGCTGCAGAGGTTAGTTTCATGATGTAACTTACTGCAAAAATTGTTTCAACAGCTCCATCTTTTGAGGAAGGGCAATGATTTTGGACAAAGGAAAGCTGAATAAAGTCCCCAGCTAATCCACATTCCTGGCTCATCTTGTGTAATGTCTTCAGTGAGTCCAACATTTTTAAGCCCCTTACCTCACAGTCACACAAGAATGAAAACACAGAGCTACAACAGTGTAAGCCACAATATCAAGAATGTGGAGTGTCCAAGTAAACATGTAAAAAATGTCAAAGGCATTGTGTCTAAAACTTTGTGAAACAGCATATAAGGATGTATAATGACACTATTGATGCTTTATTAAAGTAATAGTGTAATCAGTGTTGTTTCAAATGCATTTCAGCACTGTCTCATCCACAGGTAGGAACTGGGATGAAGATTAAGTTTCTATAAATGGAAATCTTTGTCTTTAGGATGAAGAGCCAAGCTTTTTTTTTTTTAATCAACATACTTTGTGACACTTTCTAAATAAATATGACAATAATGCTGGAAATGGCATTACTCTCCCCTCTGGAACTAGGGAATTATTCTCCCCTCGTGGAGTACTAGGGGATACCACAAAGTATGATAAAATGTATTCATAATACCTATATGTAGATAAAAAAGTTCTTGCTGACAAAGTTATTTTAATATTTGTAATTCCCACCTAGAAGCAAATGCTGAAAAATGTTCACACTATCTTTACTTTTTGTTATTGACATAAAAGATGGTGTAAAAAAATTCTTATAATGGCCTAATATCACTTAAGAACAAAAGGAAATTTCTTGCACTTTTCACTGGATAATCAATGGATGGATGTCCCTGTAGCTGAAGGAAGAAGTCTTCTTACACAGTACAGAGTGGCACAGGATGGTAAGAAGGATTTAGTGTGGAACAGAAAAAAAGTTCATCAAGCTGAAGAGGTACTTTGCTACCACCTGCATCTCCATAAATCTCAAGGAGAAAAAACAGCACAGGATTGAGCAGTGGTCGTAGGACTGTCCTGGCCAAGAAACCTCCGTGCTGTAAATCATTACAAAACAGAAAATTCAAGAAAATTTAAAAGAATTTAAAATTTTCTACATCTGAATCAAACAAAAGACAGACGCCTCACTTTACATTAGACATGAATGTGCAGGTTCTAGATATTCAGACCATCAGAGTGAGGATCACATGTCGTAGTGTATTGTTTCATGAATTGGGCAGTATCTTCTTGTCATAAAGAGGAATTGAGAGGCAACTGTAAGCAAAATATGGTGGTGCTATTTGTACCACCCAAATGACTGGATAATGATTTGTTAGGCTTCATCTTGGGAGAGGGAGAAAAAATAGAGATGCCTTTGCTGAAATTTAAAGAAAACTTATTTTTGAAATAAACTATTTTAAAAGTCAGTGACATTGAAAAATTTTAAAAACAGACCCAACTGGTTTTGGAATTTGAGCATGCAGAAGGTTTCCAAGTTCAAAACCAACAAAACAGTCAAAATGGAAAAGGAAGAAAAATAAGAAGTGAAAAGGCAACAGGTGGAGTAGGGGCTGCAGAACTTTGGAGGTTCGCACTTTGGATGCTGGACTCCATTGTTCAAATAGTTGTGAAATATCAACTTAGAAGATGCACTCCATCATAAATCAGTACCAAAGTCAAACCTGTTTTGAATTTACAGGCTACAGAGTGAGAGAACAGCAGATATTCTTCAACTCCTCTGTGGTCTGAGAGCAAATTGGAGAATACACTGATTTTCCACTGAGGAAATTTTACGCTAAATTAATACATATACACTAATTCCAAGACAGTTAGAGGTATTGAAAGCATCTTTACAGAATTAGAAAGAGTTTGAGAGTTGTGTGTGTCCGTTATGGACTGTTGGGAATTGAACAAGCAGAAATAAGGAGTGTTGAACAAGCAGAAATAAGGAGTGTTGCTGCCTTCTTTTTCAAGCCCTTTTTGTACAACTGAATTCAATGGGCATTTGGTATCACAGGCTCTTAAGAAGTTGCCATAGCCCGCTAGGGATTGGAAAGTGTATATACAGGAAATTAAAAAAAAATAAAGAAAAAAGCAGATCACTTTTGAAAGAGAAAGCTGCAGTCAGCTACATTTTGTAGAAGTATTTAGGAGGAAAGGCACTACAGTTTTCTCATATGCATTAGCTGAAAGTAAGGAAAGGCAAATGCAGTGGTATCTGCTGAGGTTTGTGATCCTCACATCTAAGGCAGGTGGGTTCTTTTCCAGGAATTTAATAGTTCTTCTGAAGTCTTTCCAGAAGGTGAGAGAGAGCACTAGTATACAGTAACAATGGAGTTTTGACAAAAAAAACTCTGACAAGAAGATTTGCTTCCAAGGCCAAACAAAAGAGATAACAGTTTCCACATTTATTTTGCCAATGGAAACCAGACCTTCCCCAGGGGCTGAAAAACTGTTTACAAAAATTCATGGATTCCTTCCTTCCAGGCCTGGCAATGACTCAAAGCATGCACGGTGTCTCCTTCAATGAAGGTTTCTCCAGGGTCTCTGTAGAGTCATTTCTGTTTTCTCTGTCATTCTTTCTCTCCTCAATTCACTGCTACCTCACTTCCTCTCCTTCTTCTCTAAAAAGAAAAAAGCTGTAATAAAATACAAATAAAATAAAATAAATAAATACAGCAACACAAAACATTGTGTTCAAATAATGTTTGAATGTTTCAGTGATCATCATTTTAATCATTTTGCATACCTGAGGCAAGCAGGAGTAGGCATTCATTATAATGTGCTACCAGGCAAAAGAGAATGCAAAACTAATAAACTAATAATGAAAGGAGTATATAAACATTTTTTCCTCATATAGCTTTCTATTTTCAGATAGGAATAATATTTTTACCTTACTTGTTAAGAAAGCTGAGCTTATTGAAAAACACTCAATTTAATGCCACTCATAATTATGTCACCTTTTTCTAAATGTCCTTGAATTTTTAAGATTCTGCATAAGAAAACAGGAATAGTATCAGGCTACACACATACTGAGTGAAGTCTATAAAGATAAAATTTTATGTCTTGTTGCTGCTATGCAATAAATAAGAAATACAGAGTAACAGGAAAACCTGGATTTGGCCCACAAAAAAATAATGCACTATAAATGTAAAAGATTAGCTGGGGAGGAAGAGGAGGAGAAGAGGAAGTTTGTTTCCAGGAGGAGACTTTACATTGGAATTTTTAGCCAGTAGAATATTTTTATGGACATCTTTTCAATTCCTGAAAATAAGGGTTGATGATGGAAATGCTGACAAACATTTTGGTGTTCATAGGGTTGTAATATCCTGTTTAATGCAACTAAAATTGCAAGGTATGCTTTTTATCCTTGTCTGCTAAGAAGGCAATTACACAAGCATCTTTTTGAAGTAGTTTATAATATGATTAAACAGGCTACAGCAAATCAACTGGTGATTGAATCCTCAAGAGAGAATGCATTTCAGTTAAACTTGTGAGTTACCATACTTCTTGATATTTAAAAGCCCTATAAACGGGGCACAAGATGGTGTGATACCACTCATCCTAGACTCAGGGTGAAAATTAAGGTGTTCCAAAAGATAAATATTCTATTTTTGTTCTTTTCCTACAATCTTAATTTTAATGTTTACAGAATGTGATGAAAGCTGGTTGTATTTACATTTTATTGAATCTTAGGGAAGACTAAACTTCACACATCTGGTGAAGGCAATCTTCTAAAGTGTTTGCTTATGTAAATTAAAAATAAGATTTTACCTGCTACATTTCTAAGCAATTTATTTGAGCTCACAACTGTAACTAACAAAGATTACATTTTTGAATCCATATAATTCAATTTGTACTTTAATTCATGTTCCTATTGGCACCTATTGGCATGTTTTGTTTCTATCCACACAGTCCTATGTTCAGAAATATAAACGAAAAAGAGCTTGTTTGCAAAAAAGAAAAAAGTGAAATAGCAACTCCCATAAATAACAATTCTCAATTCTGTATTTCTTCTCCGACTAGAAACGTCAGACAAGAAATTTGCTATGAAATTCCATACTTTCAGAGAAGTTTGTATTTCAGGATTATGATTCCAGCTCAAATATATATCATCCAATAATCTTCTATGGGTGAAATGATGAAAACTAAAATATTTAACTTCATGTTTAATATTGCAGTCACCTTGTCCTAACTGTTGCTGTCTCCTTTGAATGGTCTTCAACTCATTAATGTGTTTCTTAATGCAGCATCCAGACCTCTAGGCAATGCTCCATGCCAGCAGCATCAGGCTACCCTCATACAGATTCTCCTACCTTTCTGAGCTGTAAAATAAACATGCATCTTGAAAACAATTTAGCCTACTTTATTTTTTGCTGTTCAGTTGTGCTATCCATTTATATTCTTCTGTCCTCAGACTGCCAAATCAACATATCTCCATATATTTCACAGCCTATCTTGGTTGAATGTCATCTGAGCACTTTGCTATCTGTAGCTGATATCCACCTCTGAACTACTGAAGATATGCAGACCCAGGAGGTCTTCTGGGGAGCCTCTAAGAATCCCCCTTGCTGCCCTATTATTTGCTGCTTATCAAAAATCTCCACTGAAAGTTCTTCAGCCCCTTTTCAATCCATGTATCAGTATTCATACCCGAGTCTCCACAAATTAATCTGAGGGTGAGATTTTGTGAGAGATTTGAAAGCTTTACTAAAATCAAACTACAGTGCATCTGCCACTTCCCTTCACTCGCAAACTTAAAAATTCTGTGCGATACAAAGCAAATAAAGTGAGCCTGGTATGATTTATTCTTTACAAATCAAGCTGTGTATTGCTCATGGTTATCTTTTAGAAAAATTAATTAGACTAACAGGGCAGCTATTGCCAACAGTCAGAATAGTATAAATCTCCCGAGGAGAGCTGTTCCTGTGAATTGCATCACAAATTGAGAAAGTAGGCACTCTCAGACTTTAGGAACTGAAGGGAGATAGCAGAGAATAGTTTGCAGCAGGTTTAAATAATAGGATCACTATAGACATAGGATTACGCAACCTTAAAGTTTTTGAACTTAAAAAAAGAAATTAAATTCCTGAATTTGAAAGAGGTGCAAGGCAAAATTCACTGCAGCTCATTTCATAGGAACAGAAAGTAGAGAAGTGATGATTTATCCTAGCTGAAAATTAGTTAGTAAACAAAGAAACAAAAGTGAGTTCACATTTATTCATCTTTAAAAACTGTACATTTTAATATATGAAAGAGATCAACCTCTTATACAACTCTGTTTATGTATATGTTTGTCACATGGGATTTGTATATAAGTTAATTGAATTTCCAATGAAATTAAATGAAGAAATGCATCTCAGATTAAAGTTAAGCTATAAATAGTCATATATCAAGTAAAAATTAATGTCTTTGCTTTCCTTTGTGAAGCTTTTATCAGTTCTTTCCTTCAGCTACTCAGAGTCCCTCACAGTGAGAGCCCTGCCATGAGTGTACTGACTACTTGCAGCAATTTTGTGTTATATAAACCCAATGATGGTGCCTCCATTCCATTGATCACCTAACCAATGAAGACATGGAACAGCATTAGCCCTTGAATTGTCCCTTGAAGAATGCAATTTATATAGCCATTCATCTGTTCAACCCAAAGAAATCAGTTACTATTTGAAATCTTACTTTTGCAGTCCATCTCCTGAGGGCTAAGATTATTTTCATTAATGTTGCAAAGGATTTCAGAGTGAAAAGAAATCCAGATCCAAACTTCAGTGTTTTTTTCAACATAATTCTGACATCGACCATGTCATTGTCAAACATAAATATCAGTTCAGGAGAGAAGCAGAGGTAGGAGACACACCAAAATAACTATCATTATGATTAGATTCAAAGTTAGAGTGACTTGCACATATATAATCAGGACTGTTTATAAGAGTAGTTTCTGGATTTTAAGAAACTAATCAAGTTTATGAAAAATGTGGTCTCATGAACCTTTGTAGAATTCAAAGCTCTGTTATGTATTTGTTATTTCATCCCTTAACAAATTATTTGCTCATTTGTGACAGGAATATTAAAGCAATTTACTAGCAGAACAAGGGTTTTTTTTCCTCTTTTTTAAAGTTTTATCCAAGCAGTAGCCTTTGGCTAATATAAATTATCATAGCTCAGTGGTTACTGTAGCTTTTACAATTTACATTAGAAGCCTATCGAAGGCAAAGTTTTACATAGTTGTGGAAATTTTAAAGTCATAATAATCATCCATTCTTATACTGACTGTGGGTATAACAAAATGCAAATAACATAATCCTAAAGTACTACCACAGTAGGTAAATATGGAATTATTATGGAATCTCTGCAGTGCTTAAAGTGGTGAACAGGTTTTGCTTCAGCTCAGGGCAAGAATTAATTTTTCAGGCTTTTCAAAATCTGAGCCTCTCTGTATTCAAATGATAGGTAAGGTAATGTTTTGTGATCTTCTTCCTAATTTCTCAAAACCAGTCTCGGGGGAATAAACTCTATTTGCTTTTCTTACTTTCCACTTCAAGTAGACTTCTTCCTGTCTCCTTTGGGTTTTTTTTTCGGCTCAGATGAATCAGACATTTTTGTATCAGTTTGAAAGATGCAAACCCAAAAGACAGTACAAGAGGACTTATTATTACTTTAGCTGTTGAATTTTCCCTGGTAGAATGCTATGAAATTTTAACATAAAATATCAGCTGCATCAAAGGAGTCTGTTTTAGAAAATAAGTTTTCAAACACCACACAGTACAAAGAGTGGTAGTACATAATCCAGCTCACTCAGCAGGTCAAGGAAGCTCAGGATGTGATGAGCCCAGGGTGGCCCATCACATTTTCAGCTGTAACTTATGTCATTCATGCATATCTGTATAAAGTATTTCTTCACAATAAGCTTGTTCCTGCTAATGAAAGCTTCCATTTTACTTCTTCTTACTAAAATATAAGTAGAAAGAGATGAGATTTAGAACCCAAGCAGAAAGTATCTGAACGCCTACCACAGTCCAGGGCTAACTTTTTTGGACTTTAATAATTTTGAGGAAGCTTTGGTGAGCAGTTAGCATATCCTCCTAATCAGCATAATCGTATATGATCAGAAGCTTATTTGAAAACCAGATAGTTATGAAAATAGCTACATGCCCCTAGAAGAACTATACGACCCTAAACATTAGCTACATTTTCAGCCTCTGACATACTGGCAGAATCTCTTCTTTATTGAAATCCTGACTTTGGTGGGCTCTTAGATCTCAACTTTGAACCCTGTGAGTTTGCATTAAAAGACAAAGAACATTTCACTTCCACAAAGAGTGCAATTATTTTCCAATATGTCCATTTCATATGTCCATTTCCTAATGCTTCTTCCCTGATTTCTCTTTTGAACATTGACAAATTGCCAAGAACCATAAAGATAATGCATATTCATGCTACATAGCCTTGCCATTCTGATTGATAATTTAATGTTAGAATGAGAATAAAATCAGCAGTTTTTCTCTTCTTTTAAGGACAGAAAGAATCATTTATCCTGTTTTTTTAAGAACACATCGAAGATCAACAATGTCCATAACCTGCTAAACTAAACTATGAAGATCCATAATAGAATGTAATCTTCTGTAAAATATTTTAACAGCAATATTCTGCCCAACTGAACTGGAGTCTATCTGTAATTTTCACCTGTTGAGTTACAATGTCAAGTAACATGGGGCAAGTGAAAAATCAAAATACTCACTTACAAATGAAAGCCCACCTATGAGGGGTCAGACTCTAATTTTTAAATACCGGTTGAATTTCAACTACAGAATTGTCTAGAGCTTGACCAATGGGCTTTCCTGGATTTTCACATGTATGGGAGGACTACAATTATAAGTGGCTTTTAAGGGTCCAGTTTAGGCAAAGGGAAAAGAGGATTAATTTTCAAGCAAGATGTTGGCATCAGAATAGTTATAATTTTTTAAAATCTTTTTGAAGTCAATGGAGAGCAGCATTTCTCCATCCAGTACTTTTCTGCTGTTTTCCTTTCAACATGTAGGAGAAATTTCTTGCAAAATGGAGACAGTAGAGGTTTCCTGTCTCTCTAAAACAGAGACAGGGAAACATTACCTATAGTTCTGTCAAGACCTGTGTCTGCTTCAATCAGTCACCTTTTCTCTGGCTCCTTCTGTAGTGATTCATTCTCTAAGGAGATCATGGCAAGAGAAATAACAGATATAGGAAATACTTTGCAGTCCTCCATCTGAGGACAGGGAGGAGAAGAAAAGCCTCTAGCAAGACTAGTTAGCCCATATGAAGACATACATGACCACAGTAGGCTGGAAGACTAGTAGGTGATTCCATGAATCTACAGCTGAAGTTTCCTGGGGAGAGAAGTTTCTCTTCCACCTTGTTGTTTGCTAGCTTTACTGAATGTAGAAGACACTTATAAGCTTCAGCTTGTCATTTCTAACACCATTACTAGGGAACTCACATGTCTTCTAAAGCTGAAAGTTACATCACCACATTAGGCATTCATTCCTAGTGGCCTTTATTTTTGTTTAAATTGCTCTCTTCAGGAGCATTCAATTTGCATATACAGCAAGAATTACACTATAAAATTGATATTAATACCTAAAAACTCCATGTGGTTAACTCTAGTGTTGCTGGCAACAGGTTTGTGTGTACAGCTTTGGTCTGGGCTAGCTACTGCTCTCCCAGACAGCACCAACACATGTTATGGTGGAGGCGCAAAAAAAAAGGGAAGCACTCCTTAGCCAGAGGCTTGACGACAGGGACTATGCTTCAGGAGGTGACACAGCTGAAACGTGCAAAGCTCAGGAGGCCATAACACTTGCCCTTAGAGACAGCAAATGGCCCTCAGGGTGTTTTTCTTGTACAATAATGTATGTGGTGGGTTTATTTATCAGTAGTGAGTAGGTGTGATGGAGAAAAGCAGCTGTCAGGATGCAGCATATGCCAGAGCCTCCATGGGGCCATGTGCTATGGAGACCCTCATGGGTGCTCCCCACCAGGGCAGTGCCTGGCAGCCAGGTCCTGTCCCACTGCCCTGGCCCTGCTGTGGCACTGCTGGGGCAGGTCTTGACTGACCAGGAGGTCAGGGCCCCCATGGGGTCCCGCACTGTGACGGGGTCAGGGGAGGCCTCAGGAGACCAGCAGGTACAACTGGACTATCACCCATGGCCCTGCAAAAACGTCAGGAGAGTGCCATTGGAGTTTATTCCCACAAATATTTATTTTTATAAGAAATTCAACATTATGAGGTTTGCTTCCTCATAAGATATGAAATTGAAATGGGTAGGAAAAGCCACAGCAAAACAAAACTGCTGACATTTCTGCATGGCTGTGCAGCTTTCTATAAAAAAAAAAAGCTATTTATTTTGAAAATAAAGTTCTATGAGTTCAAGTAAAGATCACCATAAAGGATGTGACCCACAAGATACTAAAATTGCCGTTTGTCTCTTCTATTAGCAGCTGAAGGCCTCCACTCTGAACAGTTTTCAAAATTAGCAAAGAACCGACCTTTCTTTATATCCTGGTTTTGTCTGGGATAGAGTTAATTTTCTTCCTAGTAGTTGGAACAGTGCTGTGTTTTGGATTTAGAATGAGAAAAATGTGTTGATAACACAACGATATTTTGGTTGTGGCTCAGCAGTGCTTACTGTAAGTCAAGGACTTTTCAGTTTCCCATGCTGTGCCTGTGGGGAGTTCCATAAGAAGCTGGGAGCACACCTGGGCCACGTGATCTGAACTGGACAAAGGGATATTTCATATCATAGGCATCATGGTATCAGTATGTAAACTGGGGGGAGTCGGCTAGGATGGGCTGATCACTGCTTGGGCATGGGCTGGGCATCAGTCAGAGGGTGGTGAGCAATTGTACAGCGCATCATTTGCTTCTCTGGAGTTTTCTTGGTTTTTTCTCTCTTTTTGTTGACTCCCTTTTCATTACAATTATGGCTACAACAACATTATCATCATCATCATCGTCATCATCACCACCATTACACTCAATTTATTTATTTAAATTATTAAACTGTTATCTCAATGGGTTTAACCCTTTTTCCTATTCTCCTCCCCATCCCACTAGGCAGGGTGGGGAGTTTGAGCAAGAGGCTGCATGGTACTAAGTTGGAAAATGTAGCTTAACCAAGTCAAGTTATACATATACCACACTTTTCATTCAGTCACTTAATGAATAGTCTGTGCCAATAGCGATACTGAAAACTATTAATCAGAGACTAACATTAGTCCTGCAGGTATTGGGGGTCTTATGAAGTATCCCCATCTAAAACCAAGGATCAGACATTTAGACAGGAAAGATTTGCAAACCCTTTTCTAATGTTCTTCATTTTGATGGGCTCATTTATTTAACTGTTTTTTGTTTGGCTTTTATCAGCTTTTCTTGTGCCTCATTTGAAATATACTTTAATACATGTAAAAGCTATTTTAATAAATATAGAATTGGCCTCTCAACGTAACTTCTTCCGTCCATTTAAAAAATCATCACTCGTGTAAGCAGGTAGATGATGGCTACATACTCAGTGATGTTTCTATTCTCACAAACATAAGGGGAGCAAAGCACACATTTAAGCAGAGGTATTAGACAAGGAGGATTAGGGACCCTTTAGGGAACCTTAGAAAACTCTAGCTTGTCCTCTCCTGAGTCAGTAAGAGTATTTCTGAAACATGGATTGTATTAAATCTCCCACAGATAAGATTTTGGTGCAAGAAGTTTCTTTAATACTTAAGGGGTTTTTTGACATTACATTCGAACTAAGTGCATGGATGTGAATAAACCTTCATTGTAAAAAAAAATAAATAAATGTAACCATAAGTACTTTCAGGCACACTAACTTAAAAAATTCCTTCTATGAGTATCCATGGCTGTGAACAAGGATTATTCAGATGATTTTAAGAAGAGTCAGTGCTAAAAGAACATAATCCTACAAAGTATTTCCAGGGCTTTTAGATTGAATCTACTTGCATATCAAAGTGGATAACCAAAATTATACTGTGTCTTGACTGTAACTCAAATAACATGTCGAACATTATCATTAACAGCTGAATCATATCTAGGAGATAATTTCTAAGGATAAAGATAGTTTACAATAACCCGTAATATCCAGCACTGAAATAGAGTAGGAGTACTGAAAGACTCCATTCAAGGTAGTAACATTTGGGTGGGCATAATAATTTGTTACACTATCTGAATTACATCACAATTGTTCATCTGAGAAAGGTGAGCATGGATCACAGAGAGTAGCACACTCTGAGTGACTGCCTACCTATAGCAATATATTTGAAGAATAAAGGTTTACTATTTCCACTGACCAGAATTTCAATGCTTATATTACGGCTTCATGAAGATTTATCAGCTGGCACTGTATAAATCCTTCAAGGATTTTTTTCTACTATCCCCAAGCAAGCAGTGAGAAGTAATTATATTATCTGAGAGAGAAAAAAACAAAGGCACGATAAAAGTTTGAGAGTTTGGTAAGGTTTTTTTTTTTAGCATAAAAAATAAGCATCAAAGAGCACTGCTTTTGCTGTTGTTGTGGGGTTATTTTGGGAGATTTTTTTTTGCATCTATTGTTCACCTTCCAGCTCTATTACCCACTCAACCTACCTGTTAAATTCCTCTTCTGAAACTCTTCTAATTCCATTTTGCTTAACTTCAATACAAATTGAAGCTGCTGTTGAGGAATACCTTCATTTCAGGTAGCTCAGGGTGGGGGTGCAGATGCAGTGGAAGTTGCAGGTTGAGCTCTAGGTGGCTGGAGCCCAAGGCAAGAGGTCATGAGCTGCATTTCAAATGTCTGTATGGAAAGAGACATCTGTCTTTGGAAACCTGAGGTTGTACTGGTGAGGAAACCTGGTCTGACTGGGGTGGGTGTGTGAGGAACCAAGGGGGACATGTCGATCATTGGAGCTGCCCTCTGCAAAAGGGTTTTGGTCCCAGCAGTGTCAGTCTGGGGTGGTGGGAGTGGCACTGCCAGGGAATCTCTTACCTGATCAGTCTGGGATGTCTCCTTAATGCTGCCACACTTACTTCGCTTGAGATGAGCTGCTCTACTGACTTTCCTGCAAGGAATTGGTTCAACATTTTCCCAAGGAACTTAGTCTCCCAAAATAACATTGCGATGCTTTTTGCGTGGAAATTTCAAAACCCACACAGGTCAAAAACCAGAAAATATACCACAGAGAATACTGTGGAGAACATTCCTATATGGGCAGGAAGATGGTCTGCTGGACTTAATGAGCTCTTTGGTACTGTGGCAACTTCTAAGAAATCAGATGAGATGCTTATATTCAGAGCTGGAAGTGTAATTTTAATTCTGGATCAGTTTAGGGTCTTCACTGGATATCTCTGCATGCACAGTGAACTGTGGAGACATATATGATTGTATGTAAGTGTTTATCAGCTGCTAATCTTCACTTGGTCAGTGTCACTACTTGGAGTCCTTGTGCTCTTAGGGAAAGTTGCTTCTGGAAATGACATTACAATTGCTGTAAAATTGAAGTAATTCCTGGAAAACATCTCCAAGTAGCTCTGATATCTCAGTCACTTTATAACATGTTAAATTATTTATAGTTCATAGCATTGCAGGTGGAAATTCTATTTCTATTGCATTGCAGTGATTGCTGATCATCAGGGTGATACATAGCATTGTTGTTCATCTCTGTGGTAGAGATACATTTTCAAATATTCATAACTCTGTGGAAGAAATATTTTTAGCTGTGAAATTCTACACAAGCATTCAGTCTGTAAGTTCTTGTGTAGATACATGAACAAAGCCACTCATTGAAGGTGATGGAAAAAAAGAAAAGAAAAAGAAAAAGAAAAAGAAAAAGAAAAAGAAAAAGAAAAAGAAAAAGAAAAAGAAAAAGAAAAAGAAAAAGAAAAAGAAAAAGAAAAAGAAAAAGAAAAAGAAAAAGAAAAAGAAAAAGAAAAAGAAAAAGAAAAAGATTTTTAGTGGAAAAAATCTGTTTATTTCTGTCTCCATAGCTCCCAGGGATTTGTATATGAATCATTTTCACTTGTGAATATACTGAGTGTAGCTAGTATTTCTGCTCTAACATTTTGAGAAAGATCATGCAAAAAATTCAACTCATGCATGTATTCCACAGAACCACCTCTTGAAATATGCCTTCCTGCTTTTTATGCTATAGTGATCTCTTTGGGATGTGCAATCCTCTGTCTTACCCAATCCTTTTTAGGCCTCTTTTCGAATCCAGAGGTCTTGGAATAGACAGACAGACAACTTAAGTTTTGGACACTAAAACAGGTGATCAAATGTCATACTATTATGAAAAGTTAAAAAAAACCCCAAACCCAAAGACAATACAATACAATTCATTTTTCCTCGGGAAATTTCTACTCAGTTTCACCTGCAGTGCTGTTGGCAGTAGAGTGATAATTAGGCTGTACACATCTGTAAATTAGCTCTTTCCTCATCCCTCTGTGTTTAGGTTAAGCATCTAGCCTTCTAACAGCCCACAGTTGATCTTGCACATCTCTTTATTCTCTTCAATACAGCAGAGGGACATGGCAATAGTATGATAGAGCCCTGGACTTCTCTAGTCAAAGCAATGTGCAGGATGGGGACAGGTAGGGGCCTTGAAGCATCAAAAGATTTGGGGAGAATCCTCAATGATTCAGATTGAATGCTTGTTAATTTTTCCATGCAGCAGCAACAGCTCAGCTGTCCTGTAAAGCAACTGTATGCCAACAATAGCACAATTCACAAAAGGAATTTCTAAGACACCTGTCAGCAAGTCTAGCAGTATCTAAATTGCAATGACATAAGAATTAGGCATCTCTCTGGACTCACTAGGAAAAAAAAGAATTTCCTAGTCCTTCCTGAAGAGCCAAATGAAGAAAGTACAAGCAAAGAGAACATGACAGTGAACTGGGTGACAAAAATACCCAGTCTCCATAAAGTATTCAGAAAACTTTAGGTCATCCCACTGATGTTTTTCCTTTGAAAACCCAGTTTTAAAAACACATATTTAATAGAAACATTTCCTAAATTACAAATATAAATGTATTTTTAATTTCTCCTGAATAGTGAATTCAATAACCCATCTCACCTAGGCAAGTGTAACTGTATTACCAGTTAAAAATACAAGAGGTTTCTTAACACCATCAGTGACTCTGAAGGTTTTCCATGGCAGTAGTTTAGCATTTTCCTGAGAAAATTATATTTTAATATTATATTTTCTTTATTTTTCTGCTATCAGTGAATTCCACCTCTTATCCTGAAATTCCGTGTTTGAAAGTCTACTTGAAATTCTCATTTCAGTTAACCAAACATTTTGTGGGCTTTTCATTATCAGTGGATGATGGAAAAAAATACTGACAGCACAAGGTTCTTGCCCTATACTTGCAAAAGTCAATATCATTTCACCATAGTTATCATCTTGTCTTAATTTCATGAGCAATGTAGGAGCTCCACTTCAAATGTTTTAATGCTGTACTAAGTCAGATTAGAAATATGGATGAACCTAAAGGGGTGGTGTCTCTTCTTTGTGGGCATACAATCTTAATTTGGCCCACAATTTTTCAGAAATAAGATGTTAATCAAAATCTATCACTTAGCTATTCAACATAGAATTCTATGTACACATTGTTTGATCTGTTTTGTTGGGTTTTTTCGTGGTCTGTGTTCATAGTTAATTCTGACAATTGCCACAATTTCAATAAAGGAAAAAATATATATGTATCAGTGATAATCCAAAGACCTCTCTCTTCAGAAACAAGCTCAAACTTATCTCACAGGATTGTACGAGTATCAACAATCATTCCTTTCTAACTCAGGAAAGTTAAATGCATTTGAGTAGATGTTGAAATTAAGCATAAGCTATAATAATCCACTGAAACAAATCCTTCTAGGACATACCCCCACTCTCAGGCAGTCTTGTGTTTGAATGTTGATCCCTGAATCCAAACATTGTCTTGGGAGGCAGTGACTTCCTCTTCCCCTCTCCAGCACCCTACTTCTGTATCTCTCCTGACATCTCATGAGCTCCATAGTTCATCCAGGGTTCTGCTTCCCCTGATCCAAATCTGCCAAGCCACATTTCTCTTAGCATGAAACGCTCAGATCCTTTTTGCATGTAAAGCAAGGCAGGGGAGGAAAACGAGCTGATGGAGACTGGTATGAAATTTATAGAGGGGAGAGGGGACAGAGGAGATATGTGCAAGGTAAGTGTGTGGACTCAGCAACTGTGATGGTAAACAGCCACTTGACTGTACTGCTGATGTACCATAGTTTCATTTGTTTAGTGCCCTGGCTTTGCCTTTATAGCCTTCAGAAAGCAGCAGACAAACAAGGAATAAAATCTCAAGAAAGAACTTTTTTTTGTACATCTTTTCTTAAGAAAACAATTGTTTACCTTGTTTTCTTTTGAAAAACAGCGAATCCCAGAGCTGTCTGAGAAGAATCTCACCATTTTGAGGTGAACTAGCATACATATACAGCACCCAAATCAAATTCCAGTCCAGTTCTTTAGATACACCCAGCAAACAGTATCATGCAAAGTGGGCGACAAAAGTAAAGGAATAATGAGAGCTTCCTGCTTCCTTCCCTGACTGCATGTGCTAAATAATCTTACCATGATGATCTAAACCACACAGAAGTATCATATATTAAAGACAGAATCTTTAATGATTTTCCAAGCTTCAGAATTCCTATCCCACTTCATAATCCATGGAAAGATGAATTTGTTCCTTTTCATGGTGTAGGCTTGTAGTCACAACACAACCACAGCCAATAGCTCTCAATTACTGTCTTAACAGCTTCTCAAAACCAGTTCATCGTCATCATGATCCTCGTGTTATCCAGGAAATGTCCAGAATACATCAATGTGACTGACCAATAAGACCCCAAAAGTGAAGAAGTCTCAGAGGACATGGAAAATGCATCTACAGAATTCAGAGTACGATTCAGGATGCGACTTACCACAGCTGTTACAAAGAACCTGACTTGTATCTCAACACCGGAGGGACTGGAGAGTGTCTTTTGTTTTAGCTATCCAACAGCTGAGTTAGTCAGCTAATGGTGTATTTCTCCCCAAGTTCATTAAAAGCTTTTGAACATCTCTCTAAATTAGAGATCCCCAGCACCAGGAAAGCAAATAAGTAGTTTAGCCCAACATAATGTATGAAAAATGGACAACCATGAAAAGAATTTTGTAGTGAACGGTGGACTTGAGCTGGCTTTAACACACATAATCCTTTCAGGCAACTGGGAACACCTAGGGTCATGACAGTGAAAATATTACGGAACTCAGTAATGGAAATTACATTGGTAGCATGATTGAACTACGTATTGCAATGACTATATTTTGTTAAGTGTAACTTAGCAATTGTCATTGTGATTTCAATATACTTTATATTACTCTGCTAAATCAGAAATCCCATGTAGTACCTATAACCTACAAATAAGCAAATTTTAGAGTAAATTTTGTTAAACACCCTCCATGTGTTGAATGTCTAAAACAACCTTGTCAGAGAGTATTGGACTCTGACAGCCAGTAATGACTTGACTTTAGGCCCAGCTGGCCATAAGTTCTATTCACTTCTTCCAGAACTCTACTATTCCAAAGTTTAGATATAGTAAATTAAGGTGTGGGTAATTTGACCCATATATAACTTTTTTCCCATCAAAGAAGTCTTGCAACAGAAAGTAAACTATAAGGATTTTTATTCTTCTTTAGTTCTTCTTTAAAGCATTTTGTAAAAGGGTACTTTAAGGCATTATGTAAAAGGAAATTATTTATTCAGTGCAGGAATGCTAACTCAAAAACATTTTTTTCCACAGATATATTTTCTCTGATTATCACTTTCTATTCACAGCAGTACAATTTTCTGTTCAAATAAATAGAGGTTATGTAAGGGAAAAAAAATTGTAGTGTCCTTTACAGAGGCATCTCTTAATATAAAACAATGGGTATTGTGAAAACCAGCATGCTACTTAAGCAACGTTGGATACTAAATCCATTTGGTATCACACAGATCAAACATGGGTGATTAATTACAGACCTAATAGGAAAAGTAAACAATCCATCCTCACTGCAGAACAGTAAGCATATATCTTCTTAATCACAGTGGGATTATAACATCCTGCTCTCCACAGGTGTGTAACTTGGTGTCACCGGCATCTGTCATGAATCATATAGAGTTATTATACTCATTTTATAGTGAATAGAGATGAAAACAACTGTACAGTATGCAATTCCTGATTGCACTAAAAGAAAAAAAAATAGTTATGTACAACTTGGACTGTAATATTTCTTTTTTGTTGTCTCATTTGGCAATGTTTTTTCCAGTTATTATCATCATTATGTAATACATAAATTCAGTTATCGCTGGCACCTAAGCTTATTAACTAAACAGCAATTATACTGCTATTGAAGGACTACAGTAAAGCACATAGGTGACACATTTTCTTTTTTTACTATGCTGTGGTATTTCTGTTAAGAACAAGATGTAAGCTAAGCACATTTTACCTAAAAATATAAACTTCAAGGTTTTGCTCTGAACTGATTTTTTTTTTTTTGTTTTGTTGGGGTTTTTTAACTTGAAAGCTGGCTTTTTTCCCCAGCATCTTGTAACCATTTTTACTTTACCCTGATAAGTGCCACTGCTAGATGCCAAATTGGAAGTTATGTTCTGCTGTAAACACTCTGTATGTGTCACAAACTAGAGGAAAACTTAAATTACTCAGGATCCAGGCTATCGCTTCCATCATTACCACACTGCCATTTTGGCTGCATTTTGCTAGAGGAAAACACATCATGTCAGGTGTGACAGTGAGGGAGGGGAAGGTACTGCAGCTCCATGTTCCCATGCTGCCCCAGGCAAAGACTGTTCCCAGCAAACACACACAGAATATCCCTTTGGGCTTCCCCACCTGCCTTTGTCTCTCTCTGCTACTTTGTGGGCATGTGGTTGAGCTTTTTTGACAAAACAGATCTGTTGTATCCCTGAATTATGTTTATGGAATTTTAAAGCCTGTATCCATCCATTGCGCGAGAATTGGTTTGTGACCTGGTCGCAAACTTATACTCTAGGCAATGCATTTTGTACTGTTATTGGTAAATTAGTGACTCGGAACCCAATCCAAAATTCAACAAAATGTGTGCAAAAGTCTTCTTAATTTTTGTCATCATATTTGCATATACATGAAGCAGAAGTGTATTTTCTTGTTTGAGTCTTATCCGTGAAGCTAAAGAATTTCAATCCTTTAGCACAACTTTCCTGATTTTGACAAAGTTTGAGGAAGATGGTGGTTTCCTTTCTTATTTCTTCTAATACAGCATTATCGTGGATTTGGGGTAATCAATTTAACTGTATTTAAAATACCTATATAAATATGAAAGAACAAAGTTCTTGGAGATGAGATCTGTACTTAAACTGTGTAATAAAATACCTTTGTACAGCAAGAGTTCTTGTCAGTTTGTCCGTCATTTATAACTAAAGTGCTTGGTAATTGACTCAGAAGAAGACAAATTCGTGTGCTGATTCAGGTAAAAGAAGTCGCAAATGCCAAATTCACTCACTTTAATAATGGAAAGCCAGCATTCAGTTAGAGTAGCTGGTTATGTTCTGCAGGTTCTGCTCACGCTGCAATTATTGCTTCATTTTATTTTGAGCGAAAGAACATGGTGTCTAGTTGTATTCTAAAATGAATCCTTTCTGTCAATTTTGCTTTTCCTGCTTCATAGATTCCTAATGATGGGTTCTAGTGAAGTGTAGAGAAAGGTATATACCGTGTTTGGGAAGCCGTACTTTTTCATACAGTGAGATTCAATATTCAATATGAGGTACATGTAATAATCCAGACTCTGCAAAGCTGGTGTAATTAGAACTGCCCTTTCTTTTATTTTCCCTTCCATTTCTCATACATAATCCAGGCCTGTGCCCTTGCTCTAACCAATTGTATAATAGCACTTTGTGGAAAAGCCATGTCACTAACTGGCTAAAAATCTGATTAAGTGCAGACACATCCTAAGGCTAGGAAGACAGAAGTGTATTTTGTGACTATCAGATTACAGTTTATTTGGTTCTGATGCTTTTTGTATATTCCATGCCTTCTTGACCAGCAGATCCTTAACTGCCTACATCATGCTGGCTGAGCATTTTTAAACATATGCACAGATAAAAAGAACATCTGTTCAGAGGGTTTGCTGAATGATGACTGAAGTTCTTATATTTATAGAATGGAGGGTCATATTCTTTTAACAAGGTTTTGATACTTTAAAGTAGGATCCTACTGCTCATCTCTTACCCCTTTATTTCACTGCTGGTAACGTAACAAAATCAAAACTTAATTGTAAGTACTTACCTTGCACAAAACAGATCAATCTGTTCCTCTAAATGTGTCACATGAGAACAGCAGTCAAGTCCAATTGATTTCAAAATTATGTGGCACAACTATCATAGTATTTTCCCTAAGATAGGTTCAGTCAATACCTTTACTACTTTTAAAAAGAAATATTCACCAGGCTGATTACCTTTTTTTTTTTCACCACTGTACTCATGCCTATTACAAATAATTCACATAAGTATGGTTTCGGTCCATTTAAAAGTCTAAAAATCTAAGAACATACTTTTCTTTAACTTGTGGCTTCTGCTTTTGCTTGAATCTTCTGGGTCTGAGCTCACACTCAGCCCATCAGTCTTACTACCAGCTCTAACAGCTCCTGAAGTGTCCTACACACTTGCAGGTGATTATATAAAAGTTAAAATAAGATGGGTTTAGAAGGATTAAGTGATTCCATATGTTATCTCAAAGACCTGTAGTTCAAGACAGAACAGTTCAAATAATTCATTGCTTTTTTCTTTGATAAAAATGTAGGTTTTAACCTTTTGGGAAGTCTTTTTCTACAGTGTCAGCAGCAGTTCTAACCTGTCATTTCAGCAGTACTTCACAACTGCTGCAGTTCACTTTCTGTGTGATAGGGAAAAGAGAAGTGAGAATGATACTCAAGCTCTTCCAGGACCGTGAAAAATGCAAGATATGAGTGACCATATCTTGCTATGAGATATTGAAACTGTAAGGTTAGTTTCAAAAAGCAGTTGAATGAGGGCAGCTTCAAGGCTTCAAGGCAGAGTAGGTAATAAATAGAAAAATGATTACAAAGTGAAAAAGTTCCTCTGTGATGTGAGAACTGGTTTGGGGGACATGGGCTTAATGACTTCCTCTGTCATAGACTGCCTCAGAGACTTTAGGAAAATTACCTAATCTCTTCTAAGCCATGATATAGAGATAGTGCATTCCTTTTATTGTGACTTTCTTTCCTTTCCTTTCAATTTAAATTCAAAAAGAATTTTTCTTATGATGCACCTGCAGACATCTTTTAGCATTTCTCCCATAACTTTCTTATTGACAAAATAAAGTACAGAGTAGATAGATGGACAGCAGGAATCAAACAAGTATTCTCTTGAGAACAGGCCAGAGTCTTCTGTGTGCTGGACACAAATGGTTCCAGTCAATTCCTGCTAGCTCCCCAAGAGACCCACCACACAGGACACAGCTGAGCCCATTAGCAAAGGTGGTCATGCCTTTGTAATAATATATTTAAGACAAGGAAGCACTGGAGAGAGGGAAAGAGGAGGGAATTAGAGTAAAGCACCACGCTCAGATGAGCAGGACATGCTCCATGGCAAGGCAGGCATGCCCCAGCAGGGATGGCAGTTTGTGGAGGACATTGCAGAAGAAAATTTTCCCTAATGGGAATATGGTATATGGACGATCCCATACAAAAACAGTTACACCTTCAAAGGGACTGCACCCTGTAGAAGAAGAGTGAGAAAGGTGGAGCAGCAGAGAAAAACCCCTACCACACCTTACATTTCCAGTTGTTCCACTGAAAGGACTCGGATTAAAATACAGCTTGGCAAAAGCAGAAGTGTTTTTGTAAGCATGTGCTTGTTTCCTTCTTTGTTTTTCTTTCCCAATAAACTAATCAGTACTCAAATATCTATATTATATGGAAATAAACAAAGTCAAATTCCTCAGAGTCATGTATCTACTGGCTATGTCAGTAACTGCTAAGTGATCTCTCTGCCCCACGAGCTTTTTCATTTTTCCTATTTGCCTGTAAGAGTTAATGCAGCATCTGGACAATACTCTTAGTCATTGTTTATATGAGTACTTGTTTCATATATTAAACCAAAAGCATTCCAATAAGTATTAAGAGTCAACAAATACGGAAAATACTTTTTATAGAAGGAATCTTTTTTCTTATACTGAAGATGAGGGTAAAAACCTTGCTTGTAGAGTTACTGCCTTCAGGTGTGCAGATATCAAAATTAATATATCCTGAACAGATATCTTGTAGAATATTCATCATACAAAAAAGATGATCTGAAAAGCAGATCTTAGGCATGTAGAGGGTAAAATGCTACATTCTACAGACTTTATTAATTTGTTCAATATTAGCCACAGACATTTTCTATAGCCTTTCTTCTCAAAGTATTAAACCAGCCCCTTAGACCTGATTCATTTTCCCCCATCCGCTAAATGTGTTTGGTGCAAAAATAGACTTAATATTAGATTAATGGTGTAGACTCTGTTCAAATGTTACAGCTCATACCATTTAGGACTACTGACATACCGAAAAGTGTTATAGTAGCAATGTATTGGATTCTTAGCAGAGATCAAACATTCAGCTTCCTTGATGACCAAACTCAGTAATCTGTCCCTATTCAAGCAGAAGATGATGCATTTCTCTAGATAATATAATATTGCAAAACCCTACAGTAAAATTGCAAAGTATTAGAATAAATACAGTTAATCTACAGTAATGGAGAATTGATCTTGTTTTTTTGGGTAGGCTGGGTTTTTTCCTAAAGCTGAAATAAAAGTGGAAATGTTCCCCAGTTACATGAGAATATCACTTGGAATTATTTCAGGACTGTTTCTGTGAAGCATTTTCTGATCTTTAATTTAAGCAGATTTCTATCAAAAAAAAAAAAGTACCTAATTCTCCACTCATTTTACCTGTCTAACTAGAAGTAATCAGTCAAAGACAGTAGTTATACCTCTTCATATTTCTATCTGAATAAATCCAAATTAATTGCCTACTAATTTGAATAATTTGTACAAGTGACAGCAGAATTTACGCAGTTTTACTTTACAGGAGAAAAGTTCTGACTAGAATAAAGTTAATTTTCTTCATAGTAGCCCCTGTATTATATTTTGGGTATTTGGCTATAACAATGATGACAACACATCAATGTTTTGGCTATTGCCAAACAGAGCAGCATCAAGGCTTCATATCTTTCTCATGCTGTTCAACCAGCAAGCAAACTGGGACTGGAAAAGAGATTGGGAGGGCACACAGACAACATGGCTGACCCAAATTGGCCAAAAATTGACTTCAGCATATAGGCATTTGTCTTCACAAGCAGCTGTTCTTCATGTTGTGGCCCTGCTTTCCAGGAAGTGCCAAAACATCTTCCTGTCAATGGAGAGTAGTGAAGGGATTCCTTATTTTTCTTTCCTTGGGAATGCAGCTTTTCTTCACTTATTAAACTCAATCCATGTCTCAATCCATGAGTTTTCAATCATTGCTCTTCTGGTACTTTTCCCTATCCTGCTGTAGGAGTGAGAGTGAGTGAGTGAGTGAGTGAGTGAGTGAGTGAGTGAGTGAGTGAGTGAGTGAGTGAGTGAGTGAGTGAGTGAGTGAGTGAATGAGTGACTGACTGTGTGAGTGCTTAGCTGCTGGTCAGCATCAACACATAACAAGCACCCACATCCTCAGAATCGTTCCTTGGAAAATAGAAAATGCACATTTCTCAGGATGGTAAAGTAAAAATAGGACTTTTCCAAGGAATCATCCTAAAGGTTACATGAAGCTGTCATGTTACCACCATAACTAGATGGGAGGAATTTAGTGGCAGATAAGAGCATAGGAGCTTTTTTTCTGAGAAGAAAGAAGTAAATGAGAGATGTCCTAGAGGCAAGTTTCCCTGAACCACCATACTAAAAACTGAGCTGGTTTTGGACAAGCTACAGGCTGAAATAAAATAAAAATTTAGAATTTGTACAGCAGATGCATCAGCAAAACAAGCTCTTCAAGCTGTCACCAGGCTGGCAAGAAGTGGTAGGTAAACCTGGGATGCACTCTCACGTGGGGAGAAATTCTTCATATGGTTCTTGATCTATCTGCTACTCCTGGCTTTCATATGGACGATTTCCTGCTAGAAACTCAAATGAGGAAAAATGCATTTAGCAAAAAGTATTATGTTTTTTTGCAACAATTTAGTCTTCCATTACCTTCTTCCAATCCCAAGTTAACTTCCTTTTTTTAGTTCTCATACTTCCCATCCCTATCAGAAATATTAGGACAGGAGAGGAAAAAAAAATGAAGTAAAGAAAACAGAACCTGCCTGGGGGTATTGTTAGCACTCTATTTCCCATCCAAATCTTAATCAAAATGTAAAATACCTCTTTCCCCTGAAAACAGAAGAAGGATTACCTGCTCTCAAATGTATGTCATAAATTGGGCCAAAAATTTGTTGTTTTCTTTTTGATTTTTTGTCCTCATCACATCACAGCTGCATCTTTCTAATAAGAATGAAGTATGGAGCCTCTATATTTTCCCTCTTAATTATTTTTTAATTTCTTGACTGCTCTGTATTTTTTTTTATCTTCTGACTTCTTTCTGTGTCTCAGCATCATTTCTGCTTTTACCCTCTCTATCCTAGTTTCACCTCACTTTATCTTCTCCATCCTATTTGCTCCTCTGTATTTTTAAACAACTTACTGATAGATGTCTACAGATTTATATTCCTTTCTTTCCTTCTCATTTTGGTGTTTTCTATCAGTCAGTCATCCTTTGAAGTATTCCCATGTTTGCTTAAACTCAAGGGCCAATATTATACGAGTAAATAAAAATCTCTGTCTGTCTTTGTGTTATAAAGCTGCCTTTGACTTTTGTAGCTGTTTTATGTTCTGCATTTAGTTGAGATTTAGGATCTGGGAATATTTCAAATATTTAAGATCATTGGGAATTTAGGGAAGAGTACAGATATAAAACACCTAGAAGAAAGATAAAAAAAAGGCCTGGACTCTGGGTTATGCAGAGAAGGTTTAAAAAAATTAGGCACTGGAGTCCTACCTTCCCAGAGAACTCAGAGTGATTTTAGATATGCATCTTCTACTTCCTACTCCTTTGCCCTGTGGCAAATCTGCTGTGTTGTGAAACACAATGTCTGCTAAAGCAAATGAAAAAATCACAGGGCATTTGAAACATGGTTCCTGTGTCACACTGGGGGCGTTGTGTTCACCAGCTGATGGCCAGCCAGATGATGGTAGCTATTTACCCAACACCAAATCCTCAATTGGTACAAATCATTAGGGCTCAAAGATGAGAACTATGATATTTTGCACCATCTGAGCAGCATTTCTACAGGGAATTTAATTTCTCCAGAGGAAAACAATAAGTTCTACCCACTGTACCAGGTGGACCAAAGCCTGTCTTTCTGTGCCCAGGCTAAATAAGAACTATTTCAATCTCTTATCTAGGTCTGCATACATACACAATACATATATATACAACTAAATCTATTATATAGCATATGAAACATGTACATTGACATTTCTATAACAGATCTCAGTATTCATAATTTATAATTATGATGTGCATTTCAGCCCTACATTAAAGTTGATATAATTTGGCATCTTTTTGATCTATTCATTACTTCAGAATTTAGGAACATGACAACTGGAATAAGGTAATGTGTTTGTTCAAGGCATAAAATGGGAGTTGTGTTAATCATACTTATGTTTTTCAGTGTGGTGTTATATGTTTAAATGTAAAAACAAAAAATTTTCAGTCCTATTTTTATATCATTTTTTTCTAACTGACTTCAGTGTCTATTTCACTGAGCTTAGTTTAATGTTGAGAGTTAATTTCACACTATAAAAACCTGGGCCAGGATTCATCTACTGTTGACAGGTATGTAAAGATAGGTTTTAGGTGTGAGTCATAGACTCCAAGTCCACTTTTCCATTAAAAAGTGATATTTAGTCAGTAGAGTTGAGTAGTGAGAGAGCTCTGACCAGTTGTGGGTGGGTATTTTCAGGTAGGTTTAGGTGTTTGGAAAACTCCAGCAAGGGAATTGAGTAAAGACTGCCTCCAGAAGTGAGGTAGAGCACTCATATCAGGTGGAAGTTGGGACAAGATGGTGGATAGAGATGTGTATTAGGCTTGTGTTGAAGGAATAATGTCTTATATGCGAGGCTGGGGATATTTAGGTTAAATTTATATGTCTTTATGAATGAAACACTGGCTAAAAACTAAGGGTATCACTATGTTGGAATGTGAACCCCTACAGGGAAATGAAAAAAAGTTTAAATGCACTATTTGTGCATATTGGCATTATCCACATTTGGTGGTTATTGATGGGGAAAAAAAAGAGAAAGGAAGAAGACAAGAAGGGCATGCAGAATTTGTGGCATGAACTACTAAAGCTAGAGCAGCTGCAAGCTTCAGAAACTAACATTCTCTCCAACCTTTACTACATTCTCCTAAAAGCCCATTTTTACTCTATCTTCTATCAACAGATGCAAATTTCAGTGTGTGCTGCAGTTCTGTTGCTCTGAATTCTGGTGGATTTCTTGCATCCCTGAAAGCTTACAAACCTAACTTGAAAGCTAAGCTCCTTCAGCAACATTATCTCTGATATTCAGTATTTTAAACTGTCACATATTTATATGAAATGACTAAAAAATAGCCCTAAACAATTAAAGAAACAAACTCATGTCTTCTTGCTGTAAGAAAGTGGTTTTTTGAGAAATTGAAAATTATTGAAAGCTAGCATACCTCAATTTGAAAAGAAGGACAATTTCAGATTTGGTCTTGGAGTAGAGTTTAACCAGTCTGCTTTCAATTTCTATTACTAGGTCCAAATCTCTCCTCATCCACATGGTTCTGCAGGAAGTAGTGTACCACCGGACTCCAACTGTTTGTCTAAAAAGATCCATGTCTTACACAGCTCCAGTGAATACTTTGGAACTTAGGGTGTCTCAAAAGCATTCAATGCTTCGGTGCAGAAAACAGAAAATCCTGCCTGCTTGGTTTTCTTTTCTCCTTTCTTCTTCTTTTTCTTCCTGAATATAGCCAAGCAAAGATTTGTTTTAGAAGTTCTATGCACAGCACTCGGCAAAGCATTTGATCATATCAATTCAGTGTAAACCAAAAATTTAAGCCCTCCATAGGGAGTGAAAACATTTATCTGAATGCTAATAGACAAATTGTATTCTTGAGGCAGGGGTTAAAAACCTTGAGCTTTGTGTTTCACTTTGTTTTCTTTCTGTCCTGAAATCTATTTTTAAACAAATCAGGCAAACAACACACCTTACCAAGCACCATGGGGAAATGAATATAGGGATTCATAAGTATTCTCCTAGTTTGTATGCATGATTCACTGTCTGGTGGCAAAAATCAATTTGTCTCTTTAAAAAGGCCCCCTTGGGGCTAGAGGAATGCAGAGCTGTAATGGTTTACTGTCTTGAGAGCCTTTGTCTGATGACAAACAGAACTGGGATTGACAACAGAGAGTTATAGTCATGAGTAAAATTATTCACATGTTATGGCTTTTCCCTCACCTGGCTTTGCAAAACTGCACCTGCAAAACACTGCATCTGTGTCATTCATGTAGTCGCCTCAATTGCATGCTACCCTGGTATTTACAGGCACTGACAGTACTTGCATTTTTCTATCCATTTATATGTGCTGATATCCCTCTGCAAATGAAGCACTCTGCTGTCTGCACAAACGTACAGACATTGGTAGATATTCAGCCATGCACAACAGAGAACCCCACTGAGAATGTTCCAACCTTTATGTCACACAGTGAAGTATATGAAAGAAAAGGTGCATGTCTGCACACATTTCATTACTGTACAGGCAGTACCAGAGACTGGACACAGCATTAGCCACAAACACAGAAAATACAGGTTTTATTCATAGTTCAAGCCTTGATCTGCTGTATTGTTTTAAACACATACTATTACCTGTCTGTAAGTCCTCCCCTTCTATTAGATCTTATTTTCTTTAATTAAAAGATAAAAATTTGAAATATCATCCCTTTTTACTGTAGCTAATGCAGAGGGACTTCTGTCTCTTACAGTCACAAGTTACTTTTGTATTGCAGTTCAGATTAATCAGTAACACCACCTCCAATTTAATATCTATCTGCCAAATGTCAGTGGAATATTGCTAGTTGCTACAACACGAAGGTTTGGCCCAGTACCAGAGAATTTTTTAAAGCACCTTGATTTTTATCTACAAATAAAATATATTACTTCTTAAATTTTACACTGAAATTAACTAAGGCTTCAATATATTAAACGTGGCATAGGGAATCACAGATTGTGGCAATAAAATGCTAGACTGGTTAGGAAACCTTTTGAATTCTTCTTTGTTCTGATTGAAAATCTTGAAGTCACTTGTGTGTTTTGTAATAAAGTTGTTATGGTTTAACCCAGCTGGCAACTAAGCCCTACACAGCTGCTCACTCACTCACCAACCATGTGATGGGGGAAAGAAGGGAGAGAGTAAAAGTGAGAAAATTCATGGGTTGAGATACAGTTTAATAAGTAAAGCCAAAGCCACACCCAAAAGCAAAGCAAAATGAGGAATCCATTCACCACTTCCGTGGGCGGACAGGGCTTCAGTCACCAGTGGGAAAGCAGGGACCCATCTCACATAACAGCGACTAGGGAAAACCAACGCCTTCAGTCCAAGCACCCTCTCTTCCTTCTTCTTCCCTGCAGCTTTACAGTCAGATCCTGATGCCATGTAGAAGGAACATCCCCCTGGTCAGTTGGGGTCTGCTGTCCAGGCTGTGTCCTGTCCTAGCTCCTTGTGCACCCCCAGACCTCTCTCTAGTGGGATGGAGTGAGAGGCCAAAAAGGCTCTGACTCAGTGTCAGCCCTGCTTAGCTGTAATAAACACATCCCTGTGTTATAATCACTGTTTTTGTCACAAAAACAAAAACAAAAAAAACAAACAAACAAACAAAAAAAAAATTACAAAACACAGCCTCCTGGAAGTTACTATGGAGAAAATCCATTCTACATCAACCCTAATCTGCATGAAATTGTAACTAAAAAGAAATATTTTAGAAAACCAAAGGAAAACAGAGACAAAAATAAATTATTAAGAAAACTTCTTTTTCCCCCCTTGAATGTGAGTTTGGTCAAACCAGAAGTATACCAATTCAATAAAATAGAAACTCTGACTATCGAACCTTGTTTCAGTTGAAAAATGGAGAAGGATGCTTACAAACAAATAAAAATATGTCTGTCCTCTATTAAGGTACTCAGAGAGATAAAGATATGCCCCAAGTTTACATTATGACCAGCAATAGGCTGTCACTGCACAGATGATAAGTTCTGTTGGCACTGGCTGCAGAAAAATAATTCAATACAGAATTAGTATGGTATTATGCACAAGGATATTCTGGATTGATTGTACAACCAGATGTTGTGTGAATTCAATCAAGAAATGATTTTTGTCACCTCTTTTCAAACAGACATGCCAGCTTCATTCCCAGTTGAGATGAGGGTAGGAATCCATTGCTTACTCTATTAACAATAGACAATTTTTCTAATAATTAATAGATTTTTTCCAGTCCTCTGATGAAATTGTGGAGTGCCAGATATAGCTGTGATTTTTTAATTTTATTTTCTCTAGACAGGGAGCAAGAGTTTAATTGAGGCCTGAGGAGCTTGTTTTGAATGCATCTGAAACAGAAGTAAACTGCTCAGTAGCATATGCCCACAGATAATATTGTAGCCTTGTCTTACAGGAGAAGGCATATATCCCAGATAATGGCTAAACAGGAGATAAGTAATAAGTGAAAAAAAAATCAGCATCATACAAGTATGCATTAATTCGATGAAAATCACTCAGTCCAGGTCAGCTAGAGGATACCACTGGTGAGATTCAGTCATATCAAAATATGTATAAACTCACATGCATTCTCTGTTGTATACTGAACAATATGCACTGAAAGCAGAAAAAGATGTTTAGAAACCTAGAACTACTATTTTTTCTAACTTATGCAGTATTTTCTTCTCTACATTAAACCTTTTATTTATGGCCTCAAGCCCACTGTGGGCTTTTCTTTAAAGAAGCCACCTTCTTTCTTTTCTTTTATACAGTGTGAGTAAATTAAAAGCATTTTAGTGTTACCTACAACCATAAAAAAAGAGACAGTGTCAGGTATTCCTAGCACCTTTCTCCTAATCCTGTAGCTTTGCCTTTGCATGAAACTCAGTGAACTGGCATTGCATTACTCTACATGCATTTACTGCAGAGATGTTTCCTGCAAAGCAAGGTCAGTCAATAAACTTCTTATGAAAGAGTTGGAGAATGGAGGATTTGTTCCACAACCCCCTACTGCCTCCAAAAGCTTTTTTTTATCTTTAAAGACCATTTTGATCATAATCCATTTGTGTTTTGTTTAATAGGAGCATCCCAGGGCCTGCTGGGCCAGCATAACTTAATAGAAAAGGGAGATGCTGATGGGAAAAAGCACACAAGAGAGATGAGTTGTAAAAGTGTAACTGGCACACACACAGAGCAAAATATCCCTGAAGACTCCAAAGACTTCTCAGTCTTGAAAACATTTACAACCAAGCACAGTGATTTATACCCCAATTCCAGCAGATTTACTCATGAGAGCAAGTAATATGCTCAGTAGTAATTAACAAGCTTGAATTTCCTCTGTTATTTTCACTGACTCTCATGCCTCTTCACACTGTCAAAGGGGTGTGAAAGAAGAAGGCCCGAGAACAGGATCTTATTTCATGTTTTTGCCTCAAAGACATTTTTGTGCTATCAAATCCAGCTTTGGAGAACAAATGTCACCAACCAAAAAAAATCAACAAATGTGTAAATCCGTATGTCCCCATCTCATTTATCTCATCATGTGTGCCCTGAAATTCCCCCAAAACAACATTCATCTAAATAAGTTGTGAATTTCAAAACTGAAATTGTAAAGTGGGCAATTTGTCTATTTAGTTTTTTCAGTTTTCTCTTGCTCTGTATTTTTCCCTCAAAACCCATCTGCACAAGCTGACAAATATAAGTTGCTGCATGAAGTCAGGTACCCAGGTGTGGTCTGCAAATTGACATTCATTAAGCATGGGTTGGCTCTAGAATAGTATAAACAATCTTCTTCCAAGTTTTAAGCCATCAGCTTAAGGTTCCCTATTCAAAATAACACTCAAAGTCTTGTTGAACTTTAAAGCTTGTGCTGAAGTTTCAGTAAATGGGACAAATGTATACTGAAGTAATGTCTTATTTGATTTCTTAACACCAAGTTCCATTTTAGCTACTTAAATGTAAATTTAGGGCTAAAGCTTTCATATACAATGAAATAAGATAAAATTACTTTTCACCTTGCAAAAGGAATTACATGACAGAACACATTTAATATTGTACTGTGCTTACATTCCTTAGGAAAATTAAAGGAGGAAGCTTTGGCTGAATTCAGACAATATTGTGTGTGCTTTTATAACTGCAATTGTTGAGAAGGTTTTCTTCTCTGTAAATATTTGAGTTAGGACACTATCATTTGACAAAAGGTATTTTTGTACATACTTAGTTCCTTTTATAAAATTTACTTTATTCTCTGTCTTTTCTCAGAAATTTGATCCAACTTTGTATCATAGTTCTGTATTTTTTTTTAATTTCATTTGGTATGACTTAGAATGCTTTCTTCTACAATCAAAGATATGGTTGTATATTACAAATAGACATGTTCAATGTTCAGGGGTAGGTATACATTCCAAGAGGAATTGCTAGAGTATAGTTTTTGCCTTCGAGATATTTTGGGATTTAAAAAATGATGAATCACAGAATTATTATGTTTAGAAGAGACCTCTGGAAATCAACCAGCCCAACCCTCCTGCCAAGAGAAGGTCACCTAGAGCAGGTTATGCAGCTACATGTCAGGTTTTGAATGTCTCCAGCAAGGGACACTCCACTGCAGCCCGTTCCAGTGCACTGCCACCAAGTTCTTCTTCATGCTGAGTTGGAACTTCTTTTGTTTATGCTTTTTTTGTTTGTGCTTTTGTTTATGCCCATGACTACTTGTCCTATCATTGAGCATCACTGAAAAGAGTCTGGCACCATCCTCATGGCACCCAGTTTGAGACCTTTATATGCATCAATGAGATTACAAGATATTAAATAGCCTTAAGTAACGATCTGTTCTTTCTAAGTTAAGACAGTAACACATTTCTCCTTTCCTTCAAAATGTTTGCTGCCTAATTTTCCCTAGAAAAAATAATTTCATTAAATCTTCAGTTTCATATATCTCATTATTCAAAATTAGTATTGTTGATGGAGCAAAATTATTTAAAGTTAAGTGAAGTGGTTTTCGGTGACCAGAGGTAAAATCTCAATTATCATTCAGCTCTATGGCACAATGACCTCTGATTTCATTGCAGGCAGGATCCAAAATAATTTCTGCTATTTATACTTTTCCAGCCAAGTCCTCATGATGTTTTTTAATAAATAAGGAATCTTGGATATTTCCTGAGAAGAAAGAAATCTGACGCAGTAGAATATTTGGTTTTGGCTTCATCCTCACAATGAATGACCCTGGAGAGACCAGCTGAAGCAGAGGTCTCGTAACACCTCAATATGTCAGAACAGTTCCTGTGAGAAGGAAAAATTAGGTTATAAGTGTCCAGTAATTCCTGAAGTCATCTTTTTCTTTTTCTTCCTATTGCTGTGCCCTGGACTGCTGCCTCCCAGGCATGCCAAAGCACTATTGCAACCCCAAGTCAGAAGTGAGTGGCTGGAATGCTTATGCAGAGGTTCAAGGAGGCAACAGGGCAAGGTGGAGCCTTGTGCAAGGCTACTGAAGGGAGTCCCTGTCTCTCAGAGACTGCTGTCATTTCCAGTCCTCAGCTGCTGCTTTGGAGCCCTTGCCTGAGGAGAGACACCCTTATGTGGAGACCACTGATCCAGAGATCCCAGTGAGAAATGTTCAGGTAGCATCTTTCACATAAACTCAGGGTGTATATGGACCTCCCAGCTGTGCTGTTAGACTGTGTTTGTTCAGTTTCCAAAGGCCCCCATCATGACAAAGTTTTAGAAAGTGCCATTTAGGACAAACTGTGTCAGGTTACCAAACCTGATGCCTAAACTCTAACACCGGGGTGGGGATAACACCTGCAGGCAAATACAGCTTGGAGCTCTTTTCATTTTTGTGTGGAAACTCCTCCAGAAATGACTCCTGGTAAACACATCATCTTTATTCTACAACAAGGGTAAAAAGACACTGCTGTAACTCATTCCTGAGCTTAGACACATTGATTTTTCTTTCTGACTTACTGGGAAATTTTGCTGTGTTGCCAGAGAACAACTCAACAATTCTGTCTTTATGATCTGTGTAGGTACTTCTAAAGGCAGAATTTAAAGAAAGTGTTTCAAGGCTCCCTTTTCAATGACCTAATATTATTTCACTTGAAATAATCTGAGCATACTTAGTAGCACCAGATTTTGATAAAAAATGCTCTTTGAATAAAAAATATTTTATGCGTAAGTCACATTGTCACTTTATATTAACCTTCTTATCCATTTCACCTTTATATTGTCCTCTGTATTCATTCATTTTTAACTAAGTTATCTTTTTTCAGTCCTGAAATAGATTTTTTAAAAGACAGGAGTGCCTGTGTTAGTCTTAAAGAAAGCTATGCTCTAGCAATTAAAAGCTTCTTGAATTCTTCATAAGCAGAAGAAATTTTGTTAGAACCATGTTCTTACTGTAAACTAATAAAGCTAGTGTATAGCTCTTTCAAATAGCTTTCCATTCTTGAATATTTGAATCCTTTGCAAAAGGGAACTTCAATACTACAATGTAACTTTGCTCAGTGATTTTGACCTCCTGAGAGTTTTTCTGGTACAGAAAATTCCCTAGACAGAAATGTTACTTTATATCAAAAAGTACCTGATCAAATACAGTATAAATATCAAATTCTGTAAACAAAATTTTGTGAGCTTCTTGGGCTGGGTTTTGATTCTGAAGCACTAAATGTGACATTTCTGTAAATAAGCTTCTTCTGTTACACATTTCCTCAAACACTGACATGCTCTTAGCTAAAAACATCTCCAACCTAAAATTAGTAGTGGCAGCACTAAGCATCTATGAATGCCTTTTGTGATTTTTGCCCCTAATTTTTCAATTTTAATCTAATATCAGATAATAGAGACAGATCAGTTAAGTGTAGTGCAGCATGATGCCATTTCTTTGGCTGCAGCAAAGAGGAAGACTATTAGCTAATGTCCTTTCTATCTTCAGAATCAGTAGATCTCAGACCCTGCTGCTGTGGTTTATGTCCGGGTATAATTGCAGCACATTTCACAAAGATTCCTAAATGCACCTCAGAAGACAAAGCAACCTCAGAAAAGATGTTCTTCTTCTGCATGAGACCATGTCAAAGATCACAGTATGTAATGACATACTTACACTGTGAATGACTTTTGGGAATGATACTAATGATTTTGAAGCAACTTTTAAACATCTGGTGTCTCAACAGCTCATGTTACCATGTTGTCTGTGGTGTGTCAATAGGCCATGAGAGATCACACAAATCTTCCAGTTAAGGTAAAGTAATATCATTACAAAGATTTTTGTAGTACTACTCCACATTCCTTGTTTTCATGAGTGCCTGTGGCACATGAAATGTAAATGGAAAGCATATAGCTAAGAAGTCTCTTCTGGTTAGTTCTGCACTAATCTCAGCTCAGGTTAAGGAGTACCTTTGTATTCTTGAGATAGCTCTACTCCCTAAGCTGCCATATAAAACATTTAACAGGCCCCTGCTCACCCTCCCAAAATTTTCTACTGTGGGATTTTAAACAGCAACATAATAAACCTACCTGCAAGGGCACTGCATCCACTTTCATTAGCTTGGAAGAAATTTAACTCTACAGTATGCATCAAAATCCCTGCTGTGTAACTGTCATCTTCTAAGCGCAGTCAAAATAAGCTCTATAATCTCTTATTCATTTTAAAATCAAAATTATTCAAGCCTCTGATTTTTCCTTTATTTTTGAGCAGTAGTCTTGGTGATTTTATAAATCCTGAATAAAAATAACAGATCATTATTCACAGTCCTTTTAGTCTTCATTAGCATAGACTGACTCACCAGCTTGCTAAATAAACAGAACACATAGGTTAGACATATGTTTTTTCACCTGACTTATTTCATGATGCTGAAAGTACTTCAGCTCTATTTCAGCCCTTTCCTGTGTGAGAACAGAATGCACCAATTAATAACGTCAAATTACAGCCAGAAACCCATGCCTGAATGAGCTTGTCAGGACAATGAGACTTTTCTGCTTATTATTTCCAGAAAATTCAAGTGAAAGAGAGAAGCTGTGAGCAGTTGTAAAATTCTCAGTCCTTTATCAGTGCTACAAATAAATATGTGTAAAAAGCTTGCATGTTTAATGCTTTAAAATAACATAAAATCAAATTTAAAAATCAAGCTTTACATATGAAGCCGTTCAAAAATGCCAATTTTTAAATGCTTGGCAATGACAGTATCGGCTATTTAGAAATTAATTTAGAATGTTTTTTAATTTCTATTTGTACAAACCATCCCTTATTCCACTTTTATTAGTATTATGAAGACAAGTTAACTCTGAAAGAGAGCTGGAAGGTCTTGGATTTGACGTAGGGCTCGCCAACAAAAAGAGCCGAGAGAGGATTTGCCTGCCTTTTGAATAGGGTAGCTGTCCTAGACCCTGCCTGGACATGACAGATGTGAAAGGACACCCTGTGTCTTACAGCTGCTTATGTATTCCTTATCATTCTCATGCAAAATAAATAGAATTAGTTGTTTTCAAAGACTGGGGGGATGTCCACCTCAGAAAACAGACCACGCATTATTGTGTCACTACTGAGTACCACAGCAATTACATAACAGAGAATTCCCACTCTGAGAAGTGGGTTAAAAGAAAAACAGTTATAGAGAGTGAGTACAATAACAAGAAAGCATGAGCTTGCTATGAGCTCTCTTTCCCCAACCAGTCTTCTAACACCTCCCAAAGTCAAACAACTTGTGGGTAGCTTGTTTGGCAGCTGGCTGAGCTGCTGCACACTTGCTGGAATAACTCACCCACAGATGTCTATGCCTACTATCCTGGCAGTGGCCAGACTTTGGAGCATTTCCCACAGTTTGCAGCAAGAAGCAGCACTGCAACAAGGACTGACTCTTCTCCCACAGGCTTGGTGCTTTATTCAGCTGTACTACAGCCATTCTCTTTATACTGGAGGAGTGCCCACAGCATTCTTAGAGCAGGTTAAAATGGAAAACAATTTAGAAGTACTGTTATTATATCAGTGTATTTTGGAGACAATTGAAACAACTACGTTCCCTATCCAGGAGAAATAAATGGATTTTTGCTCTACCTTAGTCTACCAAATGAATCATGGTAAAGGAGGAATCACATCCTTCCAGCCAGGAGAGTTGATAATTGTTAAATTGGTTAGGTGTAAGCACAGTAAATAAAGTCATTCAGTCACCTGCCACCATCTAAGCAGCAGTAGCTGAACCGGCTGCGGGCAGTGTCTTGTGAAGGGATTCAATAGCTCAGCTAAGAGCTGAAAAATCAATCTTTCATCTAAATCAAATCAATTGATATCTTCAGCTAACACATAATTATAGAAAATTTACTTTTCCTTTGCAGTTATTTCATGCACCATTGTGTTCAAGATATCTCTGTAGAAATGGCAAAGCCTTCTGTGAAGGCCTCTAATGTGGACACATCTTTGACTATCTGGAGTCAGATGGCAGCTGCATGTCTTAGGTCAGATCTGCCACAGTTCTACATTTCTATAGTGCTTTTTAGTGTCTTTGTCCCATGCTCAGACACCAGCTATGAAGCAATGAATCATGGAGATGTAAAACAAACGTCACATGTGCAAAAGATGTGTGTTCAGATGAGGCCACAAACCTTCCCCTGTGGTTAACTTAATAGTATTATTGCAATTTCTTCATTAGTTATCATGTTCGTAGCTATACCCTTCATGAAAGGAGGAACTATTTACAGAGAGGAAAGATAGTAAAATATTTACAGGGTAGCCAAATCCAGCATGACAATTTTCCTCAGAAGAAATACACCTGTGTTTGTGAGAGCTTGTTATGGTGGTTGAAAAAAATATTTTGGCTTTATTTATTCTGCCGCTCTATCCATTGTGGAGCAGGTTGGCACCTGCCCTTCTATCCTAAGGAAAGGGCTAAGTACAATTGTGCTGCTCCCGGAAACCTCAGCAGGCAACTAACCTGTGCCAGCCCATTTTTTGTTGTAACTTATTTTCTCTCACTGGTCAGCAATTTGGAGGTCACTTGCATGGAAAAAGGAGAGAGTGGCTTATTGGCAGCTACTCTGCTGCCATGGTGATTCCTGGAGTACAGAGAATAGTGCAGGCAGGATCATAGGGGGAAACAAGGAGGCAGGAGTCATCGTTTCTATACAGAACACAAAATAATAGAGGCAGAAAAGTAATGTAGGTCTGTAACAGCAAAAATGAAATAACATTTTATGTATCAAAGAAAGAGAAGTCAGGAAAAGAGATGCAGAGATAGGAAGGACAGGGATGCATGCAAATTTCATCAAATTGGCTTAGTATCATTTTAAGAATCTGTAGTGGAACTGGGGAGATTTTTGTTTGCTTTCTTTTTGCATAAATTCACAGACAGAAAACTGCTGGCCAACTTTAAGAAAGGGGCATCAGTCATGCAGGCATTTAGCCAACATCACCACTGGGCCCTATGAATGTCAGGTGCTGTTCAAAAAACTAATTAGTTTGTTTTCCTTCAACACTTTGTTGAAAGAATGTTTCATTACAATGCAAATGGTGTTAACTCACAACACAAGCTAGTCAAAGTCTTTCAAAACATCCCACATAGACCCTTATCATAACCTGCCAAATAATAAATGCTAAATTCACTTTAGAAGATAAAATTCATACTGGTAGCAGGACGCTGACTGTCAGACAATTTACAGCTTTTATTATTTCAGATACTTTGAGTCCCAAAGTAATTCGTCTTGTTACCTCTGTTAACAATGGATTGGCACTTGCCACTGTCGCTAGCTAGATTGATAGCTGAAAAGCAAACTACTGCCTTTGTGAAAAGAATATGGTTGAAATACATTGTACCATGTGGTTTTTTTCTGCTGCTGCAGCCCCTCCTTTCCTTCCTGCCAGCAGCAACTACGGCAGGGCCTCAGAGTATGATCAGGTTCAGGAAAGCTGCAGCCACATGCTCACTCCTCTGTCATCTTTCCCAGTCCAATTACACATGAATTCAGTCTCTGTGCTGTACTTTCTTGCCCAATGACTTTCTCTGAACAGATTGCTGAGCACTTTCATTCCTTTCTACTCCTGCCTTCATTTTGGCTAGATCAAGACATTTCAAAAGTCATGAGCTCCTGCCAACTCATTAGTCATTCATTAAGTCCACTTAATATTCCTGGCCTTTCTCTTGTCAAGTACATTGATTCAAGTCATAGTGAAGCTCAGGTCCCAGAAGGGTGATAAGAACTACCGTGAGAGCTCTCCACTGAGAGTGCCATTGGCATGAGGTGCTGGTATCTGATGAAAGGTGATTCGTGGCACAGCTGAATCACCAAGCCTACACTCTACACAGGCAAAGAAAAGACAAAACAGATCTTTGTGTGGGTTACGCAACAGCTAGTTACTGTCTTCCGTGTGAGAGGAAAAATGTTGGACTACTGATGCAACTGAAGGAAGTGAGGGTCTTGGCCAGGCATAAAAAATGCACTTAAAACAAGATGCTGATTGCTCTGCTATTCAGAACTGGAGGGTGGGCACTCAGTACCATGCTACTTCAGTTCTTATAGCTGGCAGAGTTTACACTGATCTTACAGGACCCAAAAATCAAGCTCCGGAAAACCATTGCTGCTGAAAAGAAGAGAGTTTGAATGCCAAATGCCAAATTGGACAAGAAGAAAGGTTAAGACTCTTTTTCCTGGTGCCAGCCTTGTTACTGACTTAGCAGTCTCAGTGATTAATACAGTAGTACTCAGAAGTCCTAGAAGAGTAATAACAGTAATATTAATTCCACCATTTTCTCCAGATGAAAGTATATTTTTCTGATTTTCACAGTAAGATCCAACTTGGACTTTTACTCAATGCAGGGATTCAAACACTTTGCAGGCAGAAAGAAAATAATATAGAGATTAAAAAAATGCAGTATTTTTTTAAGTGTAGTGATTTATTGTCAATAAAGTGTACAGATAAGTAGATGTGCTTTTAGACAGAAACAGTTTAGAGACCTTAAAAATCGTAACATTCACAGCAGAGTTTCTTGTTTTGTTCTTGACTCAAATAATCTAAACAATAGGTTAATAGACTTAACCTTGCCACTGGAAGGCATGCTCATATGTATGCAAAATAAAATATTTTACAGGACTGATGGCATAACTGAGATTAAAATAGTCCTTTATATCCACAGAGATTTTAAAGACACAGACATAATTTTTAATATGATATTATGATTGAAGAGTCATCATTCAGAAACCTCTGGAAAAATTAAAATTTGCAGAAGAACATTGTTTTGAGTATATCAAAGAATTCAATTTTTCATCATTTCTAAATGTGTCATTGCTATTTAAGTAATTTTCTCTTTATGTCCTATGTTTTTTGAAGGATAATATTTTTTTATTTCTGGTTCAAAATCTTTTGGATGTAATATTTATTTCATTGAAATTCAGTACTTAATGTGATGAATTTTTTACAATGTTTGAGCTTTACACTGTTATTGGAGGCTGGTTGAACTGATCACTGATTCATCAATCCTAAAAGCTAATGTATCTTTGGTCTTGCCTGTTTCTAATTCACAACACTGAGCCAATGGCCCCTTCAAGAAATGTATCCTTCTGGTTTTTGTAGGTCAGAAGCCTGTGCTCAGATCCTGGTTAGACTATTCTACAGCTCTCTTGCAGCCCATAATATTTGGGTTTCTTCCATGAGTAATCAAGATTCATGGGGAATTGGTGTACATCCCAGTCTGCTCAAATACAGAATGAAAACTTGGGAATTAGAACAACTACCCCCAGGAGGAGATTGACTTCACATCTTCACAAAGAAACAATTTTTCACAAAGTTCTGTTAAGAACCTTTCATTTGGATCCTCTGACAGACATTTATGAAAATAAGAAAAAGTGGCTAGCTTTTCTTTGCAAAACTCTTGACTGTTGCAAAACTCTTGACTTTGCAAAACAACATATCAAGGACAAAAGGATGGGAAAACGGAATTGTGAAGGTGGATATTGTGCAAGGGAGAAGAGAAAGAGCAGAGTGTGTAGGATGTGAGAAATGAGAGATCTGGGGTGGCTGTTGCCAGATAAAGCATCTGTAAACACACCTTTGCTGCAAAGTATTCCATACACTCTACCAGTGTGAAGTAAAAGAGGGTCTATGCACCAATGAACCTGGATGAAAAAATAATTAGAGGATAAGTCTACATTTAGATTAAGTTTGTCAGAAATATTCACTCTGTTCTCTGTATTTTCATACTCTGAAATCCTAAAACAGAAAACCAAACCAAACCAAACCAAAAAACAAAGCAAACCACTATGTCACCAGAATGAAATTCAACTCACAACTGGGAAGAGTATTTGCTTTTAAATATAATTGAAGTAAGGACAAGGTAAAATTACAGAACAGCAAGGCATGAACCCACTGCATTTTCTCTGTGTGATACTGTTCCAAAAACTCAGTGAAGCAAGATGCTCATACTGTGTAAAATATTAAATTATTCATTTGATTTGTATTTAATGGTTCCAAAAAACCCAAGCTGGTAAAACACAAACAACACTTAGTGCACCTTTTTTCTTTTTTTTTTTTTTTTTTGTTCTTCAGAAGGCACTTGTTCCAACACCTTCTGTACGCAGGCTAAATTATTTCCCTCAAGTTTTGATTCTATCCAACATTAGTAGAAAGGTGTATAGTTTTCTATTCCCATGAGGCACATATGTTTTCATACCCCCCAAGCACACTGCTTTCAACTGCTTGTTAAGCAGAGCCAATGAAACTGAGAATTCTTAAACAAAACACACATTAGCATGCCTCTTATTTTCTTAGGTTTTCATTGCTCCATTTAGTATTTAGAACTTCATCCCACTCCTATTGAAGTAAGTAATGAAACTCACATTGATTTCAATTTGAAAGCCTCTCAATTGCATTAACATCTAATTGTTGAAAAAGGGAAAGCAGATCTGTGCAATGTTATCAACCAAAGTTTTGCTTCTGTATGTGCTCTATACTTCTGTATTGTGGAAGTTACTGCTTTATCTGGGATATTTTCTACTTGTGGCCATGTTTGCTTGTCTTTTGCATAGTGCTTCAAATTTTATCCAAGTCATAGTACTGATAGGAATAAAATGAAATTTAGAATATGCATCCCACCTTTAAAATCTTGCATGTCTAGTAGTTATCAATTATTATTTAAACTTTTGTAGCAGAAGGAGAAGAAGAGATATTAATCTTGCCCATCTTCTGTTTGATAATAAGCCTCAAAGAACACCAGCTACTGCAGAGATAATTACCCCAAGCACTAGGGCTGCCCTGTACATTCTTCTGAAGTGACTGATAATCCGAGAATGTTAGTGCCACTTCCCCAGCTTCCATCAGCTGCACAAGCTATCTCCCTCCTCCTACTTCTAAACATCTCTGTGGCTCTAGGGCTGTCAGCAGAGCGCATGCCACTATCTATTCCTTCTCTTCCTCTCTTTCAGAGTCCTGTTACCACTTGTTTAATAACCCGCTGCACTAACCTTCACCACCTCCCTTCTTTTCCATCCTTCATGCTTGAATGATTTTATGGGTTCCAATTCATTTGAAGATGTTGATGCCTGTGAAAATGTAACTGCCCAGAAAGGGGCAGCATGCACAATCACCCTAAAACTTTTTCATGAGGCATTCAATCTCCGATGATCTGGCTGTGATCTTTCAGAATAGTGAACAGTTCCACAAAGCTGGCTTCCAGAATCCAGTTCTGCTCTCCATTCTTCTCATATTTTATATTATCCCATGTGTTGAAACTGTATCTATTTCTCAAATCCCAACACACATTCTTCTATCCCTATAACAATTCCTTTGGGAAAAGTTCCTTTGAAAAAATTCTTTGACACATCACAGAGTATGGCTTGCATATATTAACAGACATTTCTTTATAAGCATAACTAGATCGACTTGATTTAGTTTTCTATTATATTTGTTTAAAACAGCCAAGGCTAAAATTTATTTTTTCTTCTCCTTTTTGAGAAAATTGCATTTTGAAGCTCAACAATTTTCATATCCTCCCACCTCCTCAAGATCTATTTAAGTAAATATAATCAGACTTGTTCTGAAGAAAAATATTTCATTGAGGATAAGTAGAGATTCTATATTTATGCGTGGGTGATATGTACTTTAAGTAGCAGTGATTTTTCTCTTGCCTAGGCCAGGCCTTCTCACTGGCATTGGTATGTTAAAGCCAATAGAACTGCTGTGGAGAGATGCAGCTTCATTTTAGACAATTTTGAATGATTAAAGAAAGAGGAAACTCTGCATTGTAGCTGCTTCTTGCTCAAATTAAAAAACATTTAAAAATAATTAAAAGTAAGTAGTGAGGTTTTGAACAAGGATTTGAATTTTTCTTTGCAGGTCATATCCATCCACATGTTTTGGTGGAAACCAAGTATGCTTTTATTTTATGTTTTTTAATTTTTTCCAGAATTCATCACCTCCACTGGAAGTAGGCTTTCTTTCTTTTGAATGTAGTAAAACCCTGGTCCCCTGTTTCTCCAGGTGAAAAGTTCATTGAAGAACCAATTCTTCTTTCTTTTCCTGATACTTTCAAGAACAACTTGCAGAACGACTTACTGCTCACCTTCACAGAGGATGACAAAAAAATACCCAAAATGAACAATCAAGAAGTTTTTCAACTTTTACAACACTTTCAACCAGATGGTTTTGGAACATAGATATCCCATATCCTCAATTGTTTTTATTCATTCACTTTAGCACATTACTGGTTGTGGAGCCAAGAGGAGGTAGAAAGAAAGATCTCTTCATCTGCTTAGGCTTTCATATAATGAAGGTTTTCGGTATATGTTTTTGCAGAATTAACACTTTGAAATTTTTGAATTTTTAAAATTTTAATCCCGAGAGATCTCATGTAATATTTAATAGGTTTTCAAAGGCAGAGCTTTGTCTCCTCCTTTCCAGATCAGAACACTTTGGGTCACTTCTGACTTAAATTGTAGCAGGTGAGAATCTCTAGTGCCAATACTGCCAGCAAGTCACAGACACACTGTGACACAAGTGGTCATACCAAATGACTGCACATTTATGAGACCATCTTCCTCTAGTCATTGCCCAAGTGTCCTTTGAACAGGAGATATATATATACGCAAACACACACACACACACACACATATGTGTGTGTGTGTGTGTGTGTGTGTGTGTGTGTGTGTGTGTGTGTGTAACTCCTTGTCACCAATATAACCATACATTTTTTCCGAAAGAAGTTGCCTTTTTCTCTTCTCATTATCATAATGAACTCTGTTCTCGTCTCTTCTCTAAATCCTGCTTCCCATTGGAACTAAATCTTCTCTGGAAAAATATGAAGGAAATTCCCAGAAGCAGGGGTAAAAAAAAAATCTCCAGTTATATATTACTGATTAAGGTGCTGGGAGTAGACATATATTTTTCCCTATCTAAACTCAAAAATTTCCTCCTGCAGTATCTGATTCTGAATGGCATTTTCCTGTTTGGGATTGATGATAATGGACTTACTTTATTTTATAGACTTGGGGAAAATAAACATGAGTGGAAGGTGAATAAAACTCTCAAAACTTCACTTCATGTAAGAAATAGACAACTATAAGAGCCATTCAACAATTCCTGGGTGTTTGTATATTGCACACAGGCTGAAAAACTCATGCATTCAAAATCCTTTTGAGGGGAGGACTACTCACAGATGCCTCAGCTGTACTCTTATTATGCAAATGTATGTTGACATAAAGTTGCCCAGATATCTGAGAACTGCATTACCCTAGTGATTCCCACTGCACTGCCTTAGATCCTACCCTTCTCTACTATCATCATTGTGATTCCATTGCGGGAGGCTTTGGAGCATACTGATGCAAAAGAGCAGAATTTGCCCCTTAAAGTAACAGAGAGATTGACATATGTTTTCTCCATCCATTTGGCTAACCTACAATAAAATGCCTGGTGCTCCATCAGAGTTCGTAATTGATTGGCCAGTAAACAGCTTGTTGATAATAACATATTCTCGCCATCTGATGTTTTGAACAATCCAGAAGCAATCTGCAGCAACGCTATTTACACTATGTTCCCTGCACTGGGCATGGATCCAGCTCTTACCACCACCAAGAACAAAGAAGCAGGAGGTCTGTCATAACCTTCAGAAGTTTTTGTGAGTAATTTTAAGGTTTTCAGAGACAGTTTGGCTTCTAGCAGAGGATTTCCACACCGAGATATTTTTCACATTCTTTGTTTTATGTATCATAATGGGGAAAGAAAGATGTACAGAACAAGTTTTCACAATAGATAAGCATTTAAAGGACATTGTCTTTGACCTCCTGCTAAGACAGAGGTTCAAGCAATGCTGAGAACGTCTCATTAGTCATGTTAGGTGACCTTGGACTGATCCTCTAGCTTGTGTAATGCAAAATATCTCAAAACCATGTGCACTGCCTATTCAGATTATGTGCATTTTCTCCCTTTGGGATCCTTCTGTGGAACTGAGATCACAAGGGAGCTTGATGTATGCACATGTTTGTTTACACACATACATACTAATATGTAGGCAGGTTTCTACTAGACCTGAGCTTGGAATCTAAGAATCTTCTTAGCTGAGTGATTCCTTTGGGGATTTAGCTCTCTATAATCAAACATTTTTAAATTATCTACAAGTAGGGACATGCAAGTAATACCACTGATATAAGTCTTAGTAGCAGCAAGGTCTCTCCCAGGGGCAGAAGCATTCCTCAGCTCTCTGTAAATGTTTAGTACAGGCACTGAGAGTACAAGTACCAATGTGCTGAATTGTGAGACTGAGGAACATACCAGGATGGACATGTGTCCAGAACAGAACATGAAGCTACTGGAGAACAGTCAATTACCTTCAAACTACTGTCTAAATTTAGGCACTTTCATTTCTATCCAACAGCAGAGCCAGCATTAAGAAGGCCTTACACTTCACTTTCAAACTGCTCATTTCAAGCACTCATTTCCATTTTAACTGTGAGAATATTTTCTTTAATAGAAGTGTATATTCTGCATGTAATCATAAGGCTTAATAATGATGTCAAGTTGTGTTGTTAAAAATCAAATCCCAGTGAGTTCAACAGATTTATCTGGCCTTTTTATGACATTGAAGATGAGACCTTTCCCCCTCCCAATGGCCATGATACTCCAATAATTGCTTAATATGTAAAGAGTAACAAACAAAAAGACATAGCACCTATTCAACACTTGCATTTCTTGTCTTTTAAAATATCCCCAGCTGTCCTGTTTCTTGGAGTTCCCTTTCAATAGTTTCAAGAAAACTTAAGATCCCAGTGTCAGTGGTTATTAGGTTTAAGTTCTTTGTTGTAGCAATAACAAGGTCTTCTTGGCTAAAAGAAATTTAATGTCTTATATAAATTTAAAAAATATTTTCTTATAATATTCTTGTAGAAAACTATAATCATGCTGCATTTCAGTGTGTTAAAAATTTAAACCTTGCCCACATTTTACTTAATTAAAAAATTGCAAGTAAATAAAAAACATTAGAATTCTACTTAGTAAGTTCTTCTTTGAAGATACCACTTTAATCATGAAGATTTTCATTTACACTATCTAAGAATTAACACAGTTTCTTTCAAACTATTTGTTTTATGAATACTCGTCTGAAGTTATCTCACAATTTAATCTCCAATGGAGCTTTTTATTCTTTGACAGCGCATTGGCTATGTACCAGTTTGGGGTTTTTTTATCCTTTTCACAGTTTCTTCAGCTCAGCTGTTCCATATAAGTTGCCAGCATTTTTAAATGGCTGCTTTCATTATTATTTAATGTGTGTTGGTTTCAGCAAATATTGTAACTACAACTGTTGCTTATTATGGGTCTTTTTTTTACCCTATAGTCAGTCAACTGGCAACATTCCAAACTCCTTTTTAATTTCCTATGACTAGAAAACTGTGCTTGCAAGGTCTACTCACTCTTTCAGATGTTTGACATCATTACTATTTAATATGCTCCTTCAAGAAATGTTGTTGCCACAGCATTTCCCGACAGCTTTACAGCTCTTCTTCCTCATTAAATACAACTGTAATTGTGCTTAAAAAAGAATTATTTTGAACACAACTATTTCCCACTCTGTCCAGCAATACCATAGGAGACTGACTCACTACAAATTTGTTATGGTCCCTGAGTTTCCTGACAACTACACCAAAGACCTAATGTAGTTCTCAGAATTTCCCAGAAAATTTTAGTATCTACTCACCTAGGCAAGAAATATGGATAATGGAGTGGTCAGCACCTCTGGTTCATGTTTACTCTATTAGTTTCAAAAATGGAGGGATGAAGAGGTTTCAAAAGTCACTGGAGTCTTGCCTTAGTCATTTAAGCAATTCAAAATTAACTAATGCTTCCAATTCTATTTAGATCTGCAAAGCCATGGTAGAATTTTTACACGACCTTTCAACCTTGAAAAAACCTTGTGGGTTTTTTTCTCATGATGATTTACACAATAAATAGATGGCCCTATCAATAATGCACCAAGGAAATGTAAATGCTCATATTTCCTAAACTCTTCTGTTCACTGCCTAGCCCTCTATTGATCACCTAGTCAATTCTGCCTATATCTTGAAATTTCCCCACAGGCATTAAAAAAAATTCTGTTAGGGCACTCAGCTGTGAAAGAAACCCCTTCCTCATCTTCCTTTTCTTTGTGTCCTCTGCTTCACTTGTCTTATTCAGGACTTAACATACCCTTAAAAACAATGAACCTTATTTTTCTAGCATTTTCATTATAGGGTGAAGAAGGAAAAGATATTACTTTGTCTGAGACATTAAAAGAAAGGCAAACAGGAGGGTAGGAATGGTGATTAAAGGCATGTCATCAGTAAAAAGAGTCTTTTGGGTTGATAAAATTGGAGAAGGTCCCTTGTTAGGTGGGAGACATGCAGAACTACCAGAAGGTATGTGTTTCTTTTTTAAGCATTTTTTCAACCATAAACAACATGGAATCCTTTTTTCTATGATACTCTACAGCTGTCTGTTGTGTGTAGCTGAAACTCTGAGGTTCTAATCCCTAAGCACAGAAAAACCTTCACCATGGGGTAAAGATTTACCTCATGGGAGAAGCAACTTTCTGAGAGAAGGATGGCAGTTTGAGGCTGTGACCTACCACAGGAACTGGGGCCCCTTTAAACCCAATATGCTATTTGAAATGCAGGATCTTGCTTTTTCTATCAGAGATAGAGTGACTTCATTTAGGATGGAACAGTATGTCTTATCAAATGCATTTTTTTATCCTGTCATTTCATTTACTCCTCCTGGGGAGAGGATGTGTGTATAAGAGAGGGAAAACAAACCACATGTAACAGATATGGCCAGAGTTGTTCAGCGTATTCTGAGAAGTTATTCAAACACTGTTATTTGATGGTCACACATTATTTTATTCAGAAACAGGAAGTAGGTCTTGGTAAACTTCATGTAGCACAGACATTCATAGTACCTATTCAAGCATTTGCATTTATTGCAAGGAAAAATAAATATTAATTGGCTACTGTATTTCAAGATATTTTGTTTTAATCTTTATAATTGCACAGTAGTTGCAGTTTTGAATTCCATTATGCTGCCTTCAAGTTTAGGTAAGAAATGGGTCATTTTGCATCATGTAGCATCATAGTCCGAGTCATCAACCATAACCTGCTGTTACAGTGATGTCATTATGCAAATTAATAAAACAGACCATGAATTCAAAATTAAAACAATTTTTATATCAGGAAAACATATTCAATCTGCATTTCCATCAGATATTTATCAGACTAAGTATCTAATGGAAGTGATTATTTGAATTATGCATGACTATTTCAATTATTTAAAACCTACACATCTCTAACAAAATAATTGAGTTCTACCTGTCTAAAAAAAACCTTTTCAAACTTAATATGAAGATATAGAATAATTAGATATTCACACACTAAGAACATGTAATTGTTTGTTGGCATTTTCCAATTTCAGTTCAGTAACACTGTTGTATTTGCATTGAGAATAGAATTTCTTACAAATGTTTCTTTCTGCTATGCTGTTTAGTTTTTAAAATCTGTTTTCATGTACAAAATTACCATCAAATTTGTTTACATCAAAACAGGAATTACATAAATTAGATTCCCAATGAGATCTACCTTGAAAGAATATTAAGGTTGAAAAGTTGAGTGCTCAAATGAAGGACTAACAAAATTAAGTATGCCTGTGTTCCTCACATGCACATATATCTTCCATCCCTTGTGAATCTGTGGTTTTTCTAAATCCTCAAAAAATACCTCTTCAAATTCATGCCCATTCAATGGTCATGAATAGCAATTATTATAATGAAGTCATTAGAGTTATGTATATGTAATATTGCAACTTTAATTCCGTCTTAAATATGCAATGCTTCAATGTTCATCATCCAGTGCTTTATTTGTTTTACAGAATTCATCTTACACCTAACATAAAAAAATCAATTTAACCGTAAATTTTAATGCAGGAATTTGCTACATCTGTGAGAAGGAGTCAATGGGATAAGGAGACAACACAGGACCAGGTAAGTCAGATAATCAATTTCCACATTCCTTTTCCAGTGTTAAAAGTTAAGGCTATACATATGGTTTGGCTGGACTAAGAAGCAGAAATTTTTGGAAAAAAACGTTTTGTTACAAACAAAAGTGAATATTTTTTCTGAGAAAATTAATACTGTAATTCAAGTGATCCGCTCCAAATGCCAGACCTGTAGCTCCTGGTAGATCTAAAATTAGGAGTGTGAAAAATGTCTCTTGTATTTCCTTTCAGATTCTTAATGATTCATTTTACTGATGCATTTTCTCTTGTGTTTATCTTGTCACTGTTTTCATTTTCATTCATATTTACACCAAATATGTAAATGAAGTCCCAACACATTAAATAGCACATATATTTAGAATGTTAAACATACACTGTACATCAAAAAATGCTCTGGAGTTGCTCCCAACAGAGTTTTGCTATCTAAAGTTAATGAGTTTTAATGTACAGTTTCCTTGTACCTTTCCTTTTTCTGCACATCAATCTGTTCATGGCATCTGTCAAGCATGCAATAGCAGGGAAATATTCTCTGGGGCTGTCAGTGGAATGACACCTTTCTCCTTTACTGGAGTTTGAAAATAATGTCCATATTTCTCTGAAATTCTCCAGGCAATGTATATCTGCCTTACAAAACCAACACCATCTGCCCAGGCAGATTCTCAGAGCCAATGACACATAAAAGATTTTATCTGATCTCTGATGTCAAAGATATTACATTAGGTTATCAAACTTCCACCTAACTAGAGGACTTACCTGCACACCTGACATTCAAATAAAATGGTTAAATAGAACAGTAACTAGGGTTACTTCACTGTATTATCACAATCAATTATTATAAGCAAGGACTCTAATATACAAAGAGCAATGCAATTACATGTTCAAATAAAGGATGGAATACTTCGGCATTGAATCACTGCATGGCAGATGACCTTATTGAAGCTATATGTATTTTAACGTTCCTAAGAAATTTAGAAGCACACGTTGTATCTGTAGGCAACATACAGACCTGTACTTACCCTGCAATTTATCATTGCAAGCAAGCCCCCACTGGTTTTCATTTTGAAGCTAGCAAACGATTTGTGGTTTCCTGAAAAAAAAATCTCAGAATACTCAAAATTAAGAATTTCACTCACTTTCTGAACAGGGCTTATATGAGTCGGCCTCGGTTATTCATTTATGCAATTGTAAAATGGGCGTATTGTCCCCATCTGTCTTAGTTGATGGAAAGATATTTATCCATATTTATTTGTTTTTTTTCAGTAAATTTTTCTTGAGGATTTCTTGAAGAACCATTCTTAATTCTAATAAGCTCAATAAAAAATTTGAAGTAAAATTAGAACTGCACTTCAACCTGAAGATAATGTGCATTTGCTTCTGATAGCTGCATTTTCTCTCCAGGCCAATTGTAAAAGTACCAAATGTCAAGGCATCACCATTTACAGATGATATCAGAATTTTTACCCAAACAAATCATCCTTCTTATTATCATTACCACAGCACCTTCAAGTATGATGACTTCAAATGATTCCTCTCTAACCTGGTGATCTCATCTTCTGTAATTCCATTTCTTCAAGCTGGCTCACCCTTGTCCTTTAACATTAATGGCAAAGAAATTATGACTATTGAGTGAGAACTACACTCACATTAAGAGGAAAACTTATTTTTAACTATCATTTTTTCCCCAAGGATATATTAAAAATTATAATAAAAAAATAAATGAGGACATAGCACCAATCTCTAGTAGGAAAGAAGATAACCATGTGCTTAAGCAACATTGTCTCCAACAGGTTTGAAATGCACTGGCTAAGTGTCTTCCTGAAAAATGAGGATTGATTCACTTAGTGTCAGTGTGTCTGAATTTTATTAAGTCACAGCAATGGGGGTACACTTGTTTTACTTTTCTTGAATGTGGCACAACCTAATTTCAACATTTCATTTGATGAGTACGAACATTTTCTATAAAGAGTTGATTATTTTTCTGCAATATGAATATTCCTAGAAACCAAGTAATTAACTTCAATTTTCAGAGCAACTCAAATTCATTGGGAGATTTGGGATGTTTTCATACAAGATGCCTCTTATATGTCATATAAGAGACTACTATTTTTAATATAAATATTTAAGCTCAAAATTTATTTTAATGTTATTGAATACAAAATTATCTAGAAAAGCTAATTTGATAGAAGTCTAGGATGGTTATTTTGATAAGTAATTTGTAAATAATTTTCAAAGTATCATTTCTGAACTCACGGCCAAAAAGGTTTCAGTTTAGAGCATTCTAGCACTTCCTTTCAAAGATAATTATGACCAGACAAGATTTTTTTTTTTACCAAGTGTACATAAGTCTATAAACACAAAAAAATAAAAACAGTTCAATATCTATGCAGCAAGGCTTCTTTTATTTCATTCAAAAGTAGCTGTTTGTGTCTCTGTAGTTCCTTCTAATCTTCTTTTGTTTTACTGCTTTAAAATAAAAAATTCTTTTGTTTTATGCATCATAGTAGACGAGAAAAATACTAAATCCGAGTTATTCTAATTCTCTCAAGAGCAGAGGAAGAACCAAATCCTAGTGGCTGCTTTACAAAAACAGACCTGTATGGTTTATAACTAAGCCAAGGAGACCTTGGCTCCATCAGGGTTTAAGCTGAAAAAAACACTTGTAGGGGATCAACATTACATCACTTACTAAATCTTTTTTTCAGAGAGTGTCACAGCAGCCCCAACAATTCCTGCAAAACAGAATAGAAAAAAAATGTACTTTTCATCAAATGCAGTTTCTTTTTGCTACTCCTTTTGCAAATAAGTATCCATTTATTGCCTGTTTGAACAAGGAAAATCTTTCAGCCTTAGGCTAATAGTCTGTAACTGTGAGATGTGAACTCCTCTGCTAACCCACCTTCTAAACCCCTGCTGCTGGGACCTGGAAGTCGCCTCCCTGGTTCAACACTCTAAGTAAGAAAGCAAACCATGTCAGCATAAGTCACTGAAAGAGCAGCATCTGTGCTTGTCTTTCCTGTCGTCCTCTGGTACTTCAGACACGCTGAATAATTGAGCTTGCTGGACTCCTACCAAGTTATCTATCTCTGACGACTGGTGCGCTGTAAATTCATGTAGAAAACTATTATATTCCACTGAGCTGCAGCTCCCTAGATAAAATGGTAAATTTTCCGCAGATCTTCCTGTCAACTTCAACCTGAAGGTAGGATTTAGGAAGGTTACATTTCTCAGCAAACAGTCAGCTGGAAGAGGTTTTTCAGCACCTCTCAGTATTTCTCTTTAGTAAAGCAAGGTGAGGGTTTTTTCAGCCCTTAAAGAAAAATAAACATTGAAGACATTTATTATGGTTACAAGACTTTGCTGTAAGTTCCAGAAATGTTGTCTTGAGGTCACTGCATCGTCAGAAGACCTGAAGAATTGCTTCTCTGCATGGAATGTAACAGCAATACCAGGTTTTAGCAGCATTCCAGCCAGCATTGAAGGAATTTGGCAGATATTACCTTTACAGGCTCATTGTTTAATGTCTGCACTTTCTCTTGTCTATGCTTTCAGTTGAACTCCTTTAAAAAAAAGAGACAAGGGAGTATCAGTCTCTAAAATTGATGACTCTGAAGACAAATGATTCTGGAGCAAAGAGTCAGACACTCTTCTACATTTTTTCTGAAAATTTTATTGGGTGAATATGTGTATTCTATTTAGATTCAATTTTTTTTAAATTTGATTTTTTTTTACTCCCATTTTTATTTTGCACAACTGTGAGAAGCTCAGTAGATGAAAAATGATACATAGGTCTGAAAGGTCTAAAGCCTGTGCTGAGTAAGCATCATTCCAATCTGCTGCTAAAGCTAAGTGGTCAGGCACATGTTATTACAAAGTTCCTGATTCATCTCCTTTCATTAGAAAACTTTCAACAGCAACAACAAAAATAAAAAATCCTTTCAATGTTTTTTATCTATTTTTTTCTTTTCTTTCCATACTAACACCCACTCTGGTGCTGCGAGTTTAGAAACTGCTTTTTCTGAGTCTCTTAGTGGTTTGCACTACTCCAAACACAAAGCCATTGACTGGCACTTCAGAAAGTGATGTGAATAACTCACAGCATATTGGTTTTGACAACATAAAATAAAGGATTTGCCCCCCTGCTGTTATTGCCTGGAGGTGCTCTTGTAGAAAATAAAAATAGCTTCCAGAGGTAAAACTTTGAGGGGTACAATTACACCATTTGTGTAAATGGAAAATCTGTGAGGGGAAAATGACATGAACTCTATATTATCAGAGCTCAGAACTACCACTGGTTTTTTGAATTACATGGCCACCTGCCACAATTTTACTTGAGATGTCAGTGAAATGGTAGGAACCTGTCCTAAAAATGAGATGAGTAGCATTTAAAATATTTCATCACTGGTGATCTTCACATTTGCATGTAATATTTTTTGACATAAATACTGTTGAAAAGTCATCAGCTTTCCTTCCTCACTGTCTCATAAAGCAACCTGATAAATACCTAATTTTCTTTTCAGTAAAATTATGCATTAATACCTTTATTCAATCAGAAGCATCACTAAATAATGCACCAAGCACTAATAATCTGAATAAAACCAACAAAATCAGGGTTTGCTTTTAAAAAGCACATTTAATCTGGAAGAAACTCTAATTGCATTACAGAGCTTACTCTTTTGTCTACCACTTGTCATAGAAATGGATTTTAACACACTTTGTTAGCATGCTATATGGATCATCCAAACAGCATACAATACCCAGGAATTCCTTCATGCTGGACTGCAGCCATGTATTCAACACAATATAGTTATTCTTTAAAAATACACAGCAACATAATGCAAGCTTTACTAAAATTAGCATGAAAATATGAATAGAAATAATATTCTAGTGGGAAGATCTTGGTTTTCTGTTTTTCCCTAAGTACAATAGCAATCCTTTTCATTTATATAATTTCCCAGTAGTTAGACCATTTATAAAAAAAGGAGACTGCCCCAACTCTAGGCCCTTGTCAATGCCTTGCCAATGGCAACAGCCTCAGCTTTAGTTGGTCACTTTGCTCAAACGTGGCTTCTGATTTTTCTTCACATGACCTGCCACAGCCTTGCTACTCTGTAAAACCACCTGCGCTTATTTCCTCATCACATCTGCAGGATTCACTTTTCCTGTCCCTCAGAAAGTGTCATCTGTCTTTTAAGTTCCTCAATCTGCTTTTATACTTCTGGGTCCCACTTCAGTCTCAGCAAAGGATTTGCAGCCCTAATACAAACACCTCTCTCAACTCGTTCTCCTTCTACTCTCTTGTATATTTGGCCCATCCAGCATGTCCAAATATGAATTTCAATACACTTTGAAGACATGCTACATCTGGTTGTCTGAAGAAGTGTAACTCAGAACTGTCATTTATGATGCTAATGTTTCTAATCTTTCCCTCCTCCTTGTTTCCTTCCAGCTGTGCTGTTCTATGTGTGTAATTATGTCATAAAACCTTAAGTAAAAGGGCTGTGAGCCCTCCTCTTGGATGAAATTCCATCCAGAAATGAATCTATCTGTCCCTCCATTTTACATATTATCACTGAGTAAAGTAAAAGAACAAGAAATAAAAAATAATATAAACTTACATTCCATTCCTTGAATGAACTCCTGGTATCACACGTGGGGGAGACTGGGGGCACAAGAGTGGCAGAAGAACTATATCTACCCAACTCCTTATTATAGTACCCAAGACTTATAACTGATATAGAACTATTTGCAATTCTAACTCAGTATTTCAATATGCTGAATCCTGAAAGATAAAAGGAACAAAGGGGAAAACAAAGGATGCAGCATATTGATACCACAGATTAGCTCTTGTCTCCACTACTCATCCTATTTTTCTTTATTGCTTCTATTTCACAACTTGTTTTTCACAACTTGTTTCCACTTTTTGGAGTCACTTAGTGATTATCATGATGACTTCTAAATCATTTTACTTTAATTAGTCAGGCTTTGATCCCAAATAATTTTCAGTGTGGCCCAGTGCCAGTCAGGGTTGAAAATAATTTCTGTCCAGTATCAGTTTCAGAATGCAAAACAGGTCAATCTTTATACAGCAAACCGGTGAAAGATGAGGGAAGGTTTTGTTAGATGTTGATTAGAAACAGTTCCACAAGAGATTTTTTCCTCATTGAACACCAAATGAAAACAGTTAATGGTTTATTTCCTTTGTGGCATGTGGTGCCATTGTAAGTAGTTGTTGCTATATTAATTCCATCAGCTTCTTAGATTTATGTCTTGATGTATATTCAATCTCCTTCCTTAGTACTTTTTTCCCTTCCTATTTTTGAGTGTTTTTTTTTCCTTATGCTGTTTTTCCACCAGAGTTGCTTTTACATTGAGACCAAAGGGGCTTTTATTTTTTTTTGCTTACAATTTTTATCGTGCAAATTTGAAGTTTGACAATAGTGGAGCAAGATAAGAGGCTTTCCCTAGAGCCTCTGCAAATCCTTTGCACAATGCTTTGGAATTTAGACAAAATTGCTAAGCCCTTCAGATTGGTATCTATTTAGCCAATGAGAATTTGTATTATGATCTTTGTTATAAAGAACACCATGGGACAGCAAAAAAGTACTTATAGATTATACTGAGAAAGCAAGGAGTAGAATTTTAAGATGCTTTAAATAACTTTAGGGCAGAACATGAAGCACTTAGTCATATTGGAGAAGTACGAATCACTTGAAAAGACCCACGGAATTAAGTCTTAGAATTTGTGTAGGTATTCTTCAACATGACAAACACCTCTGAAATCCAGACCATAAATTACTTTCTGTTTTGCATCCAGTAAATGATGCATGTAAGGCCCTAAATTTCATCTTGAATATAACACTGAAGAAAACTTTATTCTTTAAGTGGATAAGTGTGATTTATTTTACCTAACTTAGGACACTTAGGACACTTACAGTTTCTTCAGTCAATAGAGAGAGACGAACCTTCAGAGGTGACACATTATTTTTGATTTAAACAACAACTTCATCATGTATGGTATTCATCCAATGAATAATTAACATAGTTTTCTTTTTTTAAAAAATCCCTTATTTCTAGCCTGCACATGGTTAGCTACCACATGCAGCTGTTGGATATCAATATGTAGTTCACCAAGAATGAAGAAACATCTATTATCAGAAGTCTATTTCCAACACATGATAATATCCCTTTTAAAGTACTCTTTGACAAACTGAATAGCTTTAATTTCTAAAGCCCTTTATTTTTCTTAAAGATTTCTGTGAAACATGTAGGTAGTTCTTTCTGTTTCTTAAGCATTTTCATGTTTTAATAAGAATTTTAATAATACCCCAGAAATGACAAGATACTCTTCACTTGATGAACTTTGGCAGTTTATTAATGACTTATTGGATTGCCCTAAGGATAGTGAACTTAAATCAAATTATTCAGGGTTACAGGAGTTATTACTGTTACAGAGATTCCAAAAATATAGGGCAGTAATTAGATTTGGCCATATAGGTGTGAATGCCACCAGAAAAAAAAACAAAAACAAAACAAAACCAGAATAATTTTAAATATTAATATTTCATCTTTAGAAATTTGAAATGTCAAAGTGGTAAAACCACAATCTAATATCTGTTTATTCTAAATAAATTTATTTTTTCAGGATCCAACCACAGAAATAGAACTTCAAATCCATGCAGAGGAGGATCAATGGATGTCATTGTTTGATAGTACTGGAAGATGATGGAAGTAACAAATGAAAAACAAAGTTCTACTAGTGTCAAAGAGAAAAAAAGAGCACAGAGACTGAAATCCTGTTCTCCCCAGGAGACAAATTCAACCAAAAATTATAAAAAGACATATCTATAAATATGCTTATATTAATCTATATAATGAAATCTAACCTATATTTATGTGTGTGCATAAATATATATAAAAATACAAAAATCATACACAAGTCACACAAATATCTGCAGCACAGGATATCGTGGAACATAAATACAGTGAAAAGCTCTGTCCCAATTCATTGATTTCAACAAATCATTATATTAATATTAAAGTGTTCACACACATAATTCAAATTTAATTTGATCTTATTTGATATAATGGATAAGGAATAAAATATAATATCTAAATGGATTATGATGCCTGTAATGACCATTCCCATCCCCAGTCTCTTTAAAAAACACCTTGGTTACAGGAACCTCTAATTTACGTAATTTTATAGTGATATAATGCCACAACAGACTAAGAAAAATATTATTTTTGCCCCCCAAAATCCCCCTGTATATAAGTATCAAAGCTGATGCAATCCTGCTTTAGGAATCTTAGTTGCTGGGTAGATTAACAACTGGAAACAATAGAAAGTCTGCACTCATTTTGTTCAGGGCTGTATAAATCCAACACAGAGATCACATTTCTTAGGAATTTGTAGAAGTGCTAATTCTAAGCAATTCTGCTCTATCTACTGATTCTAAATGCAATTGCATAGCAAGTAGAAAGCATGAAATTCTCATAGTTAATTATATATGAGAGGGGAAAAAAACACACAAATTTTCAGCCCCTACAATTTGAAAATAAAGATATATGGGAGAGTCCAGGAAAAGAACAACAGGGGAAGAGCAGGATCTGCACAAAGGAGGAGCTGCAAAAAAGAAGATAACACCACACTAAATGTCATAATTTTATGGCATTTTGAAAGTAAGCAGATATTCCTGAGGTACAAAAGAGCAGGAAGAATTTGTAGGGATTATTTAGCTCTGAAACAGAGTATAGTTTCACAAAGGTGAGAAAAGTTTGGGAAAGGAAAAGAGCACATCAAAACAAATAAGGTTCCACCACAGCAGGAAGAGTAAAAGAAGGTTTACGTGCAGCAGAGGAGAAAGATGAGAGAACTGAAAGTAGTTAGTAGCAGTAGAAACAGAAAGGTAAGGTAAAGAATGAAAGAGATAGAAGGAAATGAAAGAAGCAATAGAAGAATGTGATTAGGAGAAAAAGTAGCATGATGAATTAGAAGAAATGTATCCCAAAGATCCAATTTGGGATTGCACAAAGCTTTATAGAGGCACAGAGAGATGAGAATAATCAGTGGAGATAAAAAGAACAGACCAAAAAAGTGAATGAATGAATGAGTTGGATTAATTCAACAGGGAGAAGCAGTTAGATTGAAAGCAGAAAGCACTTTAGAACTGTTCCTCAAGGGATGAATTGCACTAAAGAAGATCCAGCAACTGTATCTTCATAGGTATAGCCTGCCCCTAAACATCTCCTTGGATGCAAAAGCAGCATTCGGACAGTAACAAGACTTGATGTTCCTCACCTCAAAACCTCATTGTGTGCCATTCCCTAAGTCTTGTATCTGAAAGACCTGAGATCCTACATCTGAGCCTCTTCTACCTGAGTGAGTCAGCCGCCCTCTCCACAGTGCCCAACCCTGTCTCTCCCAAGGTCCAGGAGAATACTGGCTGAAGGGAACACACCTGCTCCTATGGTGGCAGCAGTCACTACCTCCTCCCACACATCCTCCGCCATCTGCTGCTCCACAGGATCTGAGGAGGAAGGTAGAGGAGGAAGAATCAGAGGGGTGGGACTCAAACTCTCCCTTCTAAGTGCAAAGTGCCTACAAGTCTGAAGGCTGTGGGTATACACTTCCCATTCATCAACCACATTGTTATACAAGTCACAGTGCTCCCAGTGACATTTTAAATGAATCAGCTACAGGCTATGCACATAGGATGATGGATTATGGAGCAGGAGCAGTTAAAACACCTTGAAATAAGAGCACAGAGAAACAGACCAGGGCTCTGAGGAGCATCCCAAGATGCAGAGAGACAGAGTTGCCGGCATTTACATGCCCTTTGCCTTGCCTGTGCAGGAAAACCTCTTCTCCTTGATACACCAGCTGCAGGCACAGATGTATCAAGGGAGGCAAGGAGGCAAGCAGAACCGCCTAAATCAGGAAAACCAGTCAGAGAAAACCCACAAAAAAACAAACAAAAAAACAAACAAAAAAAACCAAAACCACAAAAAACAAAAAAAAAAAAAAACAACAACAACAACAACAACGAAAAAAAACACCCAAGCAAGAAGAGTAAATTAACTCTGTCTGATGATGGTTTCACAACCTCACAACCGGTTGGAGCACACTGCTGCTACCCTTACAGGGACACTTTGACCTTCCCTGAGGGAATAAATACCAACCTGAAAGGATTAAAACCAGCCCTCACCTGCTATACATCCCCTAGAATGTATTCTAGTTGCATATCCCTGGTGCAAAGCAGACACAAATTTGCTTTGAAATTTGTCCGTGACATGTAGCCTCAAGTGCTGGGCCCTCAGCACTTGGTGTGAGCAGCACCTCCTGTGGCAGGAGGGCTGACTGCCTTGCCAGGACCTTGTTGAGGTGAGGGATAATGGGGTGCCTCGGCAGGAGAGTGCAAGATCTCCTTAAAGTCAGGGATATTCTTTTTGTCATTGATGAGGACATAAGTGGGAGAACATGGCTGTGGCTGACAATGACAATTGTCATGGGAAGTTAGAGGAAAAACAAGGTCTTTTACTAAGTAAAAGAAAAGGTAGCCTTGCCTGTCTTGTCACATTATCCAACTGGCATCAGATCTAACAACTCAGGCTAAAGCATGAGCCCTTGGTAATAGAGTTTTGCAACTATTTTGACAAAGGACTCTGCTTGAAGAACTTAAGAACCGAGCCTAGAAATTCTATAATTAAGTCCTTTATATTGCAAACCTTTAGCTCAAGAAACGAAAATAGTTTGACTTGAGAAAACACCCATCACAAGCTACCATTAACTGGCATCTTACTGAACTGGGATGCTACCAAACAAGTGCACCAAGGAACACTTTTGTTCCAACACACTCTGTGTCTCAGATATATTTATAGTAATTAAGATTAGAAGCTGTGAAGAAGAAACAGATCACTAGACAGAACAACACCAAAGTAGAATTCTAATGTCAATTTGAAGTTAGTTGAAAAAGGCTTAGGGCAAGGTATGGTATTGTTGCCTTTTTTTTTTTTTCTGTGTGATAAATGAGGTGACAAAATAAAGCTAATTTATTTGTCAGAAAAGGCTTCTGTATAATGAGAAGAATAGGTGTATGTGTTTACTAGATTGCCCATTTTGATTTCTCAAAGGAATATATAAATATTTTGTTTCTATGATCATCCCTTTGAAAGCTATGTATTGTGGCACTCTTCCTTCCCAACAATTATTAATAAAGGGATACAAAATTAATTGCTTAGCATTTAATTCCAAGTTTCATTAATTTGTTGTCAGTATTTCCTTTAGGTAAGTGGCATCTGAGCTAGACTGTCCTTTCAGGCTCTATTATAGAGCATTGCATTCAAATTAACCATGATATTTCTGTTCTTCTGTGTGCCTCCATACTTTCAAAAAAACAACTGCTTATATTATAGATGCACAAAATTGCATGTGTGTCTATAATATTTTATATAAATATATACATGTCCAGCTTAGTGCTAGGTGGATGCTAAAGGTGTCTGGTGTCTGCCTTCTCCAGCTGCCTCAGTTGTCTTCTCCTTCCTGCCCAGGCTGACACTCCCCTGTTTGCAGGTTACTGCAATACAACAGGTTTCCACATATCCCAGAGGCTCATAGACACAGGCACACCCCTTACACACACCCAGCAGTTGTAGGATGGTACAGGTGCTCATCAACACACCCATGTCTAACTACAGCAGCAAGCACAACACTTCACTCGTGCTCCCAAGGCTCTCAGCAGGTGCAGTCCTGGTGGCATTCATTTACACGGCATGAAGGGTGAGATTCCCCAGGGAGAGAGCTGGGAAATCATCCATTAAGAAGACATAAGAAAAGAGGACAGCTGGGTTCATCAGGTGCAGGGGGTCAGCTAGGCAACAGTACTGACTGGGCCCATTTTACATGTGACTGGCCCCTTTTACACTGGTTTCTGTTAATCCATACTTGTTCCTTCTGGCTCCTCTCTCCTCTGCACATAGCCTCAGCATTAGGTACAATCCCACCAAGCCATTCCAATACCCAATCCACTCAGTGGCTTGCATCTTCATCTGTTGTGAACTCACTTTGTCTGGAGCCCATCAATCACCTTGACTGACCAGGTTGGTTTCTGACTATTGTGTTTTTTAATCCTGGTTGGTTATGGTTTTTTTCCTATGTCTGTTTTCCTCCCTTTCCTTTCCCAATCCTCCACAAAAAAAAAATAAAACATCCTTACACATCAGATATCCATACCAGTTAGTTTGAATATCCATGTTTCTTCTTATTGCAATCTGTCTTACCATGTCTCAGTCAGGTTTGTATCTGTTTGGGTTTTTTGTTTGATTGGTTTTATTATGATTCCTTTGCCCAGATATTCTTAAAAGAATAGACACATTCCTTCCAAATACTATTAGACTTAAAATTTACAAAGTCCAGGTGGATTCAAACTCAGATTTTTTTTCCTATAGCTTGAAAGCTCAAAGGGAAGAAAGAAGAAACAGTCAGATAGAGGTGTACTCTGACTACCTGCACAGCAGAAATCGGTATACTGAGAAATGTTCAGACACTAAAGAAGCTGAATAGCCTGTTTGCATTTCTTTTGTATTGCTTTCACTCCACCACCTTGGCATATCAAGCTTGCTCTTTACATAGTGAAATTTTCTGAAGTGCAGGCTAAAAAAGCCAATCAACTCTTCCTCTTTAGATTAAAAAAAAAAAATAAAAAGGACAAATCCATCCCTTCATCCCAGTCTGCTTTATGTATAAACCTATGCATAGAGTTCTAGTTAAGGGATTTTTGAAAGTTTACAAATCTCATTATCACCAATGATTAAACATGGATGGTTAACCCTGGAGATGAATTTGGGAAGAATTTTAAAGCAGTGATATTTGCCTCTAGATAATCAAGCCTGGGAAGCACAGTTTAATTTGTATACATTCTAAGCAGCTTCAAGTGTAGGTCTCCTCTGCACGTAGTTCTTTCCACCAATATTTCACTTGAAACTAATTTTTATCTTAGCAAATTACTTCTAAGGATTCAGCCATGTTTTTCTTGTGCACCCCAAATTAAGTTAGTTCATTTTAAGTACATGGGCACAAAGGGGATATTTTTTTCATCGCATTAGTTTTGATACATAGAATCATCAGAATATACTCAGAACCTTTTCTATTTGCAAACAAATAATAATATGCAAAGAGTAACAAATGCAGTTTTCATTGGTTACATAGCTTCTTCCTTAACAAAAGCCTGACTTGTATAAGTTTTTGAAAAATAGTTTGAAGCGACATGGTCTTTCATCATGTTCATTGACTGAGCAAAGTTACTGTTATGACATTGTAAAACACCAAACACACAACACAAGTAATTATGTGCATGCCAGTTTGTGGACGAAATAGTGGAACAGCTGTTTCATGACTCAGGTCATAACTAATAGAAGACATAATTAGCACAAGCTAACAGATTTTTAGAGAATGGGTGCTGTCAAACTAGCTTTTGACTATTAAATTGGAACTCTAGTTACTAAAGAGAAGAGAATTACTGCAATGTACTCAAGACCCTGTCCATCTCATTCCCTTCTTCCCTATCAAAAATAGCAAAAGAAATGCTTAGTGAACACCTAAGAAAATTCTTTTTGTTCATGTGTGTTGCAGACATCTTTTCATCAAAATCCTTTCATTAGGATTTTTCCTGCTGAGAAGCTAAGCTTCAGCCACAAAATGTAAACAATAGTTATCTGCTGCTGTGGAATGCATCAGGTGTGTCTGTGATTGGCCCATCTTGGATGTTTACAATTTATGGCCAACCACAGCCCAGCTAGCTTGGACTCTCTGTCTAAGACACAAACCTTTGTTATTCATTCCTTTCTATTTTTAGCTTAGCCTTCTGAGATGAACCTTTTCCTTCTATTCTTTTAGTATAGTTTTAATGTAATATATATATCACAAAATAATAAATCAAGCCTTCTGAAATATGGAGTCAAATCCTCGTCTCTTCCTTCATCCAAAGACCCCTGTGACCACTGTCACACGTATGTAATTTTAATACAGAGCAGCCTTCATTTCTACAATGAAATTGGTAATACCACTGATCTTTGATGCAGACTTAATAAGATGACTGGAGTCAAGATCATGATTTTGTTCATGCTTATCCCTTTAAGCCTAGTTTAGTTTCCCTTTTCATGGAGAAAACTTAAAAAAAAATAAATTAAAAACAGGGCAGCATTAAACTGTCCATAGGCATGACTACATGAAATTGGAATATATTTGGAAATGTTGTACTTTGATCCCATTAAAATAAGGGAAAAAATAACAGAAGTGCTTTCCTATTTCAGAAATATCACCAAGGTGACTTCTGACATATTTGGGATGAACAAATTCTAGATGTGCATGCAAGTAGGGTTTGTTTTGATTCCCACCATTTTATATCAATATAAACAATCACAAAGTTCAAAAGCTACTGTGAACCATGAAAGATTTCCCCTGAAGAAATGAAGCCTTCTATAGAGAAAAGGAAGGAAATTGAGGCAGCTCTATTGCACCTGATGTGAAACACTGCATATTTCCACAAATCACATAGTTCTTGTTTTAGATTTGCTTTTTGGTTTTCCCTATCATGCATGGAAATCAGAAAGGACTAGAATAAATGTCCTCCGAGACTTTAATAAGACACTTCAACCAGGCTTTGTTGTAACTGTATCCCCAAACAGTTATTGTATCCTCTGTTTTACATAGGTACAAGAAAACCATACCAGGTCAAACCAATATACTTGCTCAGAAATATGCTTACTGCTGAGAGACAGATTGTCAAGCTGTGCCACGTCATCCACCTTGGCCAGGTGTAAAGTCAAATTCACAAATTGCATACAAAGCAAAATAAAATTTAAAAATCTGAGTATGCTTAATTATGTTGTCAAAAGATCACTTTGTGCTCTCTCTGAATTTCAAAACATCCTCCTTGATTTTCTAGGGCTTCAGACATATTCTGATCTCTAATGTAATAATTTGACCACTGTATTAGAAAAATATTTTTTCTCTCATAAGTCAAAAGAAAGCAGAAAAAAATCTAGAAAATTATTTATATTCTAAACAAGAAAAATATTTCTGTTAAAGGATGTGCAGATAATTACTACAGCTAAGAGAACACAGAAAACCTGACTAACAGCTATTTGTTTGTTTTGGATAGAAATTCTACCAATTCTTCTATGTAGCATAAATTTCCATGGAGCTGCTTGCATCTTGTTTTGAATCAATGTCTCTGCTGAAGCTTCAGTCTCCAGAACAAGGTTGGAATGCAGAAATGTTTAGAATAGGAAGTGTCTCACCAAAAAGTGAGTAGTTCAAGGGAAAAATTTGCTAATTTCTTTTATGAGCATTTTACTCGTGCTAAGCACAAATGCCATAGGAAAATCAGAATTTGATTGCATTTCATCAGTGACAAACAAATTTAAAAACTCAGTAAGATTGTTCAAGTCACAAAAATCTGTGCAGTTACAATCACAGCTCCGGAAACTGAACACCCCATTCTCACTGTTGTTTTTTTCTTAGTTTTTTTTTTTCCCTTGTAAATGTTCTCTGGATAGTACTGTATGGATACTCATACCGATGTGTCATCCTTCCTATCTTGCAGTGACTCAGGAAATTCATACTTAAGATGAACTTTCAGGCATAATTTACTTAAGATGTGAAAGTTGGTTTTTACTCTGAAGGCACATCACCAAGAGGAGAAAAGATTCTGGACATGGTGTTGACTGAATAAAACAGATGTACAAGCAAAAATAATTGAACTCACTTTCTCACAGTTGTCTTGACTCTACAGTACTATCAAAAACTACTTGCTTAAAAAATACCTTTTCTTTTTCTGTAGTAAAAAGAACAAAGTAGAGCACCTAAGTACAAACTGAGCATTTGTCACAATAAAAATTTATATTTTCTTTAATCTTCCCATGAGATACTGTGACCTGAGACTGATCCTGAAAAAGTTTGCAACTAGTAATGCTTGCTTCACCTTCTACATCAGCATTCTCCAGATGAATGGGCCAGACATCATCACTGAACTCAGGTTGCAAATATGTTAAAGATGTCAGAAGGACTTCCTTGTTCTTCAATTCTCCCTATGTATGCGCTGACTTTATATAAATATAGATATGTATACACTACATCCTTTTGGTTCCTTATTCCTTTTCACTGAAGGCATACAAAATAAGGGGTCTCCAAGATCAGAAGTCCAGAACACCAAGATGTACTGCATGAGGCATCAAAAATTCTTAGTGCTGTTTGGGAAACTACCAGTCTTTGGAATGAGCTTCATATCCAACCCAAAATTTTTACTTATGTGTGTTGAAAAATTAACATTCACCTTCCTATCTCAGTAACTCTGAGAAAAAAAAAGTCAAACTGCTGATAAAAACCTATGGATATGGATACTCACCAGTACACACCAGTTTTCATATACCACTGTCAACAATTCATTTAAAACCATTGTGATTTAGAATGAGATCTAGGTTTGAATTTCTGTTGGTATCTCTGTACCCATCTAGTGGCTTCAGACCATTGTTTGAAAAACAGATGTTTTGGTGGTTTAGGAGGTTTGTTTGGGGGTTGTGTATTGGTTGGGGATTTTTGTTCTTGGTGAAGCTTTTTCAACTCAACCTTCTATTTCATATTATCTGAAGAAAGATCTGATTTTCCTTGGCATTGCCCTTAAGGGACAATAATTAAAATATTATGGATCTGACTGTCCTGGATGTGAACACCATTAACCACAGCGCTCTGGGGTTTGTATTGCTTATCCATATGCTTATCATATGCTTATCCATAGATGTGTCAGCCTCTGTCCTTACAAATTCCTTTAAGGTCATGGTTAAAAAATGCAAGTAAGAGCAAGGGAGAAAGAAGGGTGAAAATACCTAATACCTGGAAGAGTCAATTTTGCTTGCAGCATCAGATCAGATAGCTTAGAAAGCACTAATTTAATGGTCTGCATCCAATGTGCTCTGTTCCTTATAATCCAGGCAAGTTTGTTCTCTGGTATACCCTAGAGGGTTTTCTCACCATGTGAAGAGAGAAATAAATTTTATAGGCAATACATCCTTCCCATAAAATACCTGAACTACCTCATTTTTATCTGAGCAATGATGCAAGACAGAAGGAGCTGGCCACTTACACCACATATGGTATCACTTCTGAGGAAATCTCTTTTTCAGGTACTATCATTATCCCTAAATTTCTACATTTAAGAAGCACCTGGCCATTCTATGTAAATGTTGATGATGGGCTCAGCTATGGCAGTTATCAGTACACTGTAATGAAAGTGAAGTCTTCGAGTGGCTAAAATGAATCTGATGAATATTTAGTCTGGATGAGGAAATCAAAAACTAAAAATAGCAATATTCAAGGATCGGAAATTCCTGGAAATATGGAAGCATTGATCAAATCACTCTAGATTCAAAAATTGTAGAAAAGCATTGAAAAAGATCTCTCATTTTTTTAGTGCTTTCAAAGGATCTCAATAGTTGACTGGGATGCCAGTGTAGGAGAAATACATAAACCTCAGAATATACCTTTTGCAAAGAACTTGCATTCAGAGAGACAGCCAGAAGTGAGAAAAGAAAAATGAGATACTGGGGAATAAAAAATTGTACTTCTGACACTTCTATCACCCCTAGATCTGTCTGGACATGATAGTGAGACAAATTTTAATGACATGATTGAAAAAAAAGAGAAATGACCAAATATGGGAAATGATTATGGGAAGTACATCCTAATCATAAAGATAGTAGAAGAAATCAGGCATTTTATTAAAAATCTGTTTGAGGCTGGTTTTGTGTACCAATCAATAACAGGTGTCAACTACTCTTTACTGAATGTAAAGATCATTTGTGGGGTGGGGAAGGATCGTGGAAGGGTTTTGAAGGTGATGCCAAGCAGCTTGTGTTTGAGGTGTCAGAAAAGCAGTAGTTAGTGAAGGAAGGTGTGGAGAGAGGTGAAATGGTTGAAGTGACAGGCCAGGAAAATGATCTTTGCAGAAGCTGAGCAAGATTGCATTTGTCAAAGGAGGAAGGAAAAAAGGGTGTTTCAGAAGCTGAGACATGAGATACTTCAGCTGTGGAGATGGATAGCAAAGCCACTTCTTAGATGTGGTCTGTAAAAAGAATCTGTGAAAACTAGACTTTACATGAAAGGGAGGATTTAGAAAGTGGATTCAATCAAACAGGATAATCGTCATTCTAGATGTCACCATTACCCAAGGAAAAATTCTTCCAAAACAAAAATGGCTGACTTTTCAATAACCAGTGACTGTTCATCACTATAAAGTCCCTTTGGAATATACTTAGCTTTGCTGGGTTTCTATATTCTGGTTTTCTGCATTTCTATTTCCTCTATCACTATTTTTCCTTCCTTTGTCATCACTTTTAAAGAATAGTCAGATTCAAAGTATGAGTGATTTGCAGTGCTTGTGCATGATAAAAAGCAGTTTTATGATGAAAAACTTAAGCACTTTCTAGCAAACACATAATTTAGGGCTGAGTGCTGATGCCATAGCTTTGCAGCCAGGAGTTCAGTCACTGACATCTCAGGTGAATAGCAACAGGAAGTTCTAGATCCTTCCTGTGTGCAGTAGCATTTGATGTTTAATACTTCAGGAGACATCAGAATCTTTGATAGTAGGCACTGAATCAATTGTGTAATGGTGTCCAAGAGGCTTACCTAGATAGATTTTAAGCCCAGAGGCATGTGATCTGAAAATCACTGGGAACCAGCACTGCTGTTTATAATGAGCAGGAAGTTATTTGGATAACAGATCTACTAATTTCATTCAGATACTCAGAATGATCAGAATATCACAAAAACAAAATCTATCAGCTTTTAATACAGTTACTGGAATCTTGGGCACATGTGCATGAGTAAAACACAAAGTAAACCCAAATAATTACATGAATTTTCCATAAGGTTTAAAAGGGTTTTAGTGACATCTTCAAGAGTCCGAGGTCTCCCTGATACTTATTTATGTCTCTCTACCATGAACTGTGATTTTATACCAGAACAACACAGCAGTCCTATTTAGATTGGATTCCTGTCCAAAACTTGCCATACACATTTTCATATGATATAATTCTGCAGCAATTTGTAACATTTTTCATTAGCATTTAGATATAACTGTGCGTTTAATTTCTGAATTGTCAAATGAAACAAACTATATTAATACTTCATGTTCCTCTTCTTTCACAGCCCTTTATGTGCTGGCCCTCGACAAAATGTGACAGAGAAAAAAAGGAGATTATTAAAGGGAAGCATCAAGGACTATTTTATTTTCCAAATGGCATGAATATCCAGGGGACTGTTGTTTTAAAAAGGGCTTATTTTTCACCAAAACTTCTAATAATATTGTTAACCAGCTTTGTGTAGTATTTAATTCTGGGTTACATAGTTTATCAACAATGGGAAAACCAAAATTTTTAGGTCAAACTGTTTGGTGACTACATAGAGAGATTGATGCATAGCTGTCACTAGCAGCCCTGTTTTATAAATGATATTCTTCTGGAAAAAGCTCCAATTTTTCATATTAATTGAATGAATACTACTGAGGATATCAAACTTCAAGTACTACTGAAATATACTACTTCAAATTTCAGCACAAAACTCTGAATTCAGATCTGCTTTTGGGCAGAGGCCTTGTTCCACTTTAGTATTTCTAGGTGGAAATTTTAAGTATTGCAGTACTTCCTGGAGTATCTTCATACCTTGTAATATTATATGAACAAAGTGGGTCTCAGATCTTGTTGGGTCTCTGGAAGGAAGACCAATAGACCAAGCCAACAGTCTAGGCGTATTTATTCACTGAAAAAGTGTCTTGAAAAAAATGCTTAATTCTGTTCTGGGACATATCCATAAAACAGTTGAGTTTCTTACAGAGCAGTTCACCTCTGCACTGATTAGATGACTAGCATAACATCAAGTCTGAGAAAGAGCATTCCCACTTTATTTAACTAAAATTCAAAGTATTGATTCAGATAAATTTCTGAGTTATCTATCTAAATATCAGTGACAGCTAGAGGAATAAATAAAGTAAAGGATTTATTTTCTAGACCAGTCCATATTAAGGAAATCATTTACCTAAAAGTAATTTTTATTGTGTAAGGGTGAGAAGGAGAAAATTCTTACTCTGTTTTTAGAAGGAGTCAGGAAAAAAATAACAGCATTTCTCCAGCCTGAAGAGAAGAATTTGACCCAAATACTTTGAATCTTAATCCATTCTTTGATCATTGACTAAATTCCTCATTACAAGTGATCGTGTCTGCATTTGTCTGAGGAATGCTTGGGATTCCCTGTTCCAGCATTCCACAGAAAGATTTTTATTCCGTTCTATATTTTTATTTTATTAGCACATAAATATGCAACACTACTCTAAGTTTTAGTTGAGAATACAAGATTTTTTTATCATCTTCCACAGCAGTTGTGTTCTAGAAAATGCCCCCAGTTGCCAACATTGAAAAAAGATGAAAGTCAGTCATTCCAGTTCATGCAGTGTAATATAAAGTGACTGGGTGTTCTCTCTATTGAATGAAATAACACTGGGGCAGAGAAGGAACTATGTTCCTATGTGACATGACATAATTCAAGTGATATGCTTCTAAAATCCATCCTTTAGTTATTTTCTTGGGTGTTTTGTGCAGAAGGAGCAGATTGGTTTGGGGTTTGGTTTGTGAGGGTTTGAGATTTTTTCTGAAGTTTTTAAAATCTTTCATGTCAGCATGGTTTCTATACTTTTGAAAAGGATAGTGGAGCTGGGGTGAGAAATTATATGTATTTCCTTCTTATATTTAAACTGCTTTGACTTTATCTTCAGTCCTTTTTTGATCTTTTGACATGCATCTCTCCTGACTTGCCTGATATCTATTCTAAGCAGTGAAATGATTGATCACAAAGTATTTCAAATATGTGGTGTTTGGAGAATGTAATATCTAATACTCTCTTAATAAAACCAATACACACTACACAGGTTTTATCTGACACTAATGCATTTTTAAATCCTCAGACTCATCAATATGATTGTGGCTAAAATACTACTAAAATGTATTTGGCACTCCCTCCTCATGTAGCTGGCAGGAGTAGGCTGTACACAGACCTTCATTTGGTCTTCATTTTCCTCTGCCTATTTTTGCAGATGAGTCAACCTTTGATGCTGACTGAGAGTAGAGCTGGCAATGGCTGGGCCCAGATGCCACACTCGGGGCTCCAAGTCCTGAACAGAAGGATTTGTAGCTGGCTGCTGCCATGTGCTACTTTAGATTCACTGTCTATAACCTGGAGGGTTTATATATAATTTGCCTGCTGCTGCCTTGGTCATTGGTATCCATGAGACGTTCAGTGTTGCCTGGCTAAGACTGAGCCTTCAGTCCACAGCTTGTGCATGTCCAGCTTTGTGCTCTACATTTTCCACTCCTGTCACACAGCAAATGTGTGCACTGGGTGGAAGAATAATTCTCATGCCAAACATGCACACAAGCAGCGGACAGAAAGTTTCTCAGGAAACAGAAAATTCTGTGAAGTCTTTCCATAGAGTCACACATTTTAGATGTCTGAATGCAAGTCATTTCTTCCAAAACAAATCTTTGTGCCAGTACAGTAATTCAGGTTGAGGATCTATAAATCTCCTTGATGTAAATAATTTTTTTAAGGAGGTTGATATTCACCTTTTTGAATGACTACATAAGACAAAGATAAAAAAGAAGACGCTTTCTTTATAATCAAAGAAGTTATTGATTCTGAAATAGGCAAGTTGGAAAAATAGCCAAAGGTTTCTCTAATGCAATCTTACAAGAACTTCAAAATACATAATACCTCTTTGAGTTAACTGGGTATCTAATAATTTCTCCACATGTGCATCAGTTACCACCAGCAACCACCATATATATAAAAATTATTGCAAAAATAAACCGTGCTTTTATGGAGATTATATAATTGTGTTATCAGGGAGATTAGGGACAAGGCGATCATATATTTTGCTATTAGTATGTTCAGTGCAGTCCTATATTCAGTACAATTAAAGTCCTATTTGTTTTGGTTTTTTTGTTTTTCCCCAAGTCTCCTAATCAGGTTCTTTTAGTAGATTTGATTGTGCAAATAATGCTCCCAATTATGTTTGTAGTAAGACGTAGACACTGGAGTAAAAGACAAAGAAGGAGGCCCTAGATTTGTGAAATGGAGCATTCTATGGAGGAAAGAGGCAGCACAGGAAAAGAGGCATTATCAAGTGAAAATCTGTAAGAACGACTTAAAAGTTGAATAAAGCCCTGTGGGATGTAGCAGTGAAGGCCAAAGGAATAGAAATTAAATAAGTTTGCCAGTGACACCAAACTGGGAGGAGTTGTCGATGCTCTCAAGGGCAAAGAGGCCCTGCAGAGAGATGTGCACAAATCAGAGGCCTGGGCAATCACCAAGCATTTGAAGTCCAACAAGGGCAAGTTCCGGATTCTGCACCTGGAATGGGGCAACTCTGGATGTACAGACAGACTGGGGAATGAGAGGCTGGAGAGCAGTGCCATGGAAAGGGATCTCGGGGTCTTGGTCCATGGTAAGTTGAACATGAGTCAGCAGTGCCCTGCAGCCAGGAGGGCCAGCCTTGTCCTGGGGGCATCAGGCACAGCAGCACCAGCAGGCAAGGGAGGGGATTGTCCTGCTATGCTCTGGGCTGGGGCAGCCTCACCTCAAGGCTGTGTGCAGTTTTCGGTGCCACAATATGTGAAAAACCTTAAACTGTTAGAGAGTGTCCAAAGGAGGGCCACGACAGCGGTGAATGGCCTTGACGGGAAACTACAAGGACCAGCTGAGGTCATTTGGTCTTTTCAGCCTGGAGGAGACTGAGGGGAGACCTCTTCCTCATGAGGGGAAGAAAAAGGGCAAATACTCATCTCTTCACTCTCTGACCAGTACCAGGACTCTGAGTTCAAGTCTTTGGACAGTGCTCTCAAGGCACTTCGGGTGATTCTTGGTGTGTCCTGTTTAGGGCTAGGAACTGGACCTGGTGATCTTGATGGTTCCCTTCCAACTCAGCATATTCTATGATTTTATGATTTTATGATCTCTGTCCCTTGGCAAAAACTGCAAAATCCTGAGGTGTCTGGCTCCACAAAGAAATGGCTCAAAAAGCTTTTGCTTTCCCTCATGTTCATAATATGATGTCTGATACATTTTCCATAGCATACTAGAGGTAACTAAACTACTACTCAGTGATATGAACAACATAGGACCAAAATTTCTGCCATGAGACAGTATTTTCCATGCTGATGCCCAGTATTTTGAATAAAAAATACATTGAACAAAATGCTCAGTATAAATTTGACAGCAGGTATAATTATTTTTCTGGTTCAGACAAAGAATAGTTATTTAACAAGAATTTTGACCAAATTCAATGACTTCCCTAAAGAGTAGCCCATAAGAAATCTTATTTGCATACATTAGATTAGCTGTCTTTGCTTTACATGATGGTGTCAAAGAAATCAGATCCTTTCTTCAGCTTGTCACAAAATCCAAATTGATATTATGCCATATATTCTGTTATTAGCTATTACTTTATTTGTAGCTCAAGACCCTAAAAACAGATAGGATTTAAATACAGAACTGAATGGTTGCATTAACCACTTTATATGGTTTTCAATCAGATAATCTGTATCAGATATAGAGATAGAGAAAGACATAGAAGGAATATGAGGAGTATGATAGGCAGCCTGGAATTTCAGTACTGCAGCTGGTATTTTGTAAGCATCACAGCAAAAGGAGATTTAAAGGAGGTATTAAAGTAGAATAGCAAAGAAGCTTATCTGATTGATTTTGTCTTTTTCTTTCCTCTTTCACTTCAGTTTACATGAGGCGCAATATCATTAAGATCTGTGAAAAGGAGTTTTCAGAACCATTACACATAATATATGCATATGGCAAAGCTGAAAAATGAATACTTGTGAACAGTAACAATACATGGGCTGTTAGTGCTTGTCTTGCCTGTGCACATCCAACAGCTGTACTGCAGAGCAGCACTAATTAATTCAGAATCATTCAATGCATCTTCAACTGCTATAGCTAACATGAATGTTAGTCATTCTTCTTGATGATGCCGTTGAAGGCAATGGTGAGGGTTAATTATTGCTGTCTGAAATATATCTGTCCAGAAATAATTTGGCTGTATAATGCTTAGAATGTAAAATCAGGTTTTTTTCAGATGAGTTGTTTGGTGAGTCAACACTGTCTGAAAAATAGAAACTTTTTAACATAAACAAATACAAGAACATTTCTCAAATAGTGTCCATTTATTCTCATGTGCCTATTCTTAGGTGTCTCTTTTTCTAATTTTGAAGCTTTTGGTAATTTTTTTGTTCCTTTTTTTTTTTTTCTTTAGGATGTGTGTTCCATCTGCAAGCTACAGAGAAAACACTGAGGAGTCCATTCATTCTTTTTTCTTATGACTCATTATGGTTGTTGATATGGATTAGAAGAATGCAATCTGAAATAATGGGTTTTTCTGTTATTGTACAACAGGAATGCTATATTTTCAAAATGTAAGAATTGCAGAATTTTGAAGAACTCTGTCAGGCTCAAATATATGACATGGCATATAATACAAAGGGCATGTAACATCAGTCATTTTCAGAATTACTTCAAATAGCTCTAGTCCATGCTTTTTTAACACAGAATTTCATTTTAACCTTTAAGGATATGTATGTGGCCTGTATTTAGATACATACATACATATTTGCTGGTATGTTTACATAATTGTGTGTGTGTCTGTGTGCATGCCCAGCTATGTGTGTGTGTGTGTGTGTGTGTGCACACATACATGCATGCACACATATGTGTATAGATTTGCATATCTTCATGTTTACTTCTCTGACTCATGAGAGGATAGATATTCCCTGTCAGCTTTGGCCTCCTTATTTCTGGTGTACCATAAACATATTAGAAAACTAGTGTTCCTCATGAAAAAGAAGCCAAAAAGACACAAAAAGCTGGTAGAGCTAGCACAGCCCCAAAAACAATCTACTGCATATAAGGAAACTTCAAACTTGTTGCCACCTAACAGATCTCCTGGTCAGATTCCTACAAGCTAGGAAGAGATACAGATACAAATCCAAGAGTATGTATGACACCAGATCAAATCTTCTCAGACTCAAACAAGTGTAAAACAATACCTTGAAATGCAAAAAGTAGGCCATCAAGTTTTCTTTCTTTTATTATTGAGTTGTCAACTTGTCATTTCTAGGGAGATTTCTGCTGTTTTCTCTTTAGAAGCCTTTTTCCTTTTTGGAGGCCAGTCTTTTTAATGCACCTAATACAATAAAAAGTCTAGTTTTCTTTCACAGTAAGAGTAAACTGCCTTCAAAGTCAAATTGGGTTAAATCAAGTTTGATGAAGAACAACATGTGTACTTGCAGGGTTCTTAAGAATGGGTAAATATGAACCCAGAACTAAACCTGTCTCATGAGGGAATCTTGTGAAATGTTTGTGAATTTTGTAGAATCCTGAAGGGCAGGCCTTTGCACATCTGAGAAGTTAGCCTCAGTGACTAGCCAATGCTTTCATGAAGATGCTTTCAACATACTCAAGAAGTTCTATACTTACAAAGGAGTTTAATTGAGAAGGAAAAATGTGAAAAATGTAAACAAAATGAACAGTGATGTTGAACATTGCATGCTGTCATTTTCTATTCCAATATAAAGTTGAATCACAGGATATTTTAGTTCTACTGCAAGAAAAAAATTTCAAAAGTCCTAAATGAAAATAACATCAACAAAAAGGCAGAAAAAAAAAAACCAAAAAGTCCCTGAAGAACCCATGTCTCAAACCAATTAGGGTTTTAAAAATAAATATTCCAAACTTTAAAGGGAAAAGGAGGGGAAATTCAGATGAAGATTGAAGAAGGTGGTTGATTAGATGTAACTAAAGGCAGAGCCGTTCTGTGAATGGGAAATAGAGACAGAGGTGTACTGAGAAGCATCACCTGAGAATGCCAAAAGCAGCAAAACTCTGAATTAGAAGAGCCACAGAATAAAGCAGAGCAGTACCACAGCCCATCCACAGTTGCTTAAGAGAGCCTTTTAGAAATGCTCTCAGCTATCTCTCAGGCCAGAGGTGATACAGATTGTTCCACAAGAAGCCAACAGAGACAAGCATAGTTCAGGACTATTATTTTGTGCTTAAAACATATCTAAAACATTGTTGCCAGCTGATCCATAACTGCCTTCTGAATGTTTTCCAAAATACTACACAAGCCAAAATAATTGTTTGATTTGCAAGTCACCACTCCTACGCTGCTTGTTGACTGCCTAAAGCTCCAGATCATGGAACTGGTGCAAGAGAGAGGGGTGAAAGAGATGTCAAGTCCTTGCTGCTGATACTCCTGGGAGAAGAATCTTGTTCCATTTCTTGTGTTAAAGGTGGCAGGAACTACCAGCAGTAGGTGCTGATTATTTTGTGGGGACTCTGACTAAGAGTGTGATTGCTCAGTGAAAACAGGGGAATTATCAAGTGGATTAAATTTTGGAATAGATATAAATGTTTACACTTTAATACAGCTAAATATTGCAGCCACCACTTCACACATAATCAGTTGGTTAAATCAAAATCTGTGCTAGGGAGACAATTTACTAATTGTTTAAATCATATAAGTACTTCTGGATAATAATGGAGTAATTTTTTTTTAATCCTGTGTAAGGAAAGAAGATTTATTTAAATCTTTCTATAAGGAAACCATAGAAATCATAGAAAGAGTATTATTGAAAGGAACCTTAAATGTTCCTCTAGTTCTTACCCCCTCACCATGACCAGGGACATCACCTACTAGATCATGTTGCTCAGAGTACTGTCCAACCTGGCCTGGAACACTTCCATTGACAGAGCCTTTACAACATTTACAAATTATATTTTTGATGCATAGAAGTTACATTTTTATTTTGAGAATTGAGTGTACAGGTAAATTAACACCGATCATAGTAGAAGTTCCATATTTTTTGTGAAAACATACCAAACCAAAATGTAACCAGAGAAGGTAATGAAATTAAATATTACTTTTTTGTCCAAATTACAAACATATTTATTAACCACCACAGAGTGAATCAAGGAGATGTGTGTCCTGGTGTATAATGAAGTTTTACAACTGTCTTGAAATCGAATTCTAATCCTTATCTCTTCTTGGAGTTGCATTTTAATAGGTAGTATTATTGACATTAACAGGAATTGATGTCTAGCTGGTCAAATAGCATTAAACAGACATAGCGGATGACTAAAATCTTATTTGGATTACCTTATTTTTCTCAGCTTTAGTGTGGCTACCATTAATAATCTTAGCATAATTCTAATTATATTTAATTCTTTAGCTTTTTAGAACCCCATTTCCTAAAGTCACATAAAATATCAGCTTTAAAATAATAAGAAAATAATTTCTAATTTTTGTATTTGAGAAGAAGGTATTAATAACTCAAATAAATTCTGAAGATCTGCAGGACAATAGATCTCCAAAATTATTCTTTAAACACTTTGTGATAATAAATATACCTTAAAATCTTTTTGCATCCAATTCATGATTCTAAGAAAATTATGTTTGGATTAGTTCAATCATAAATTGCCAGTTGCTATATTAGCAACTAGCAGGCTGAAAATCACAATATCTATGACATTAAAAATTTCAGGATCTTAGATAAATAACAAGATACTTTTGAGACTATATATGAAAGCCAATATCTTCAAAAAGATATTTTTGAAAAGTTTCAAGCAGAAGTTTGAAGCTTTTTTCAGAAGAGAACAAAAGACACTTTGATCTCCAGATGATGCTTCTATCAGTAGTAGCTACAAAAAAAATGATTATACAAATAGCATATTTCATTATTGTGACATAGCAGTAGCAGAATTATTTTACATGTCTGTTATAACTAAAGACAAATTGTAAAAAGAGAATGTAAAATATAATTTTTGAAACTTTCAAAAGAATTTTTATGGAATTTTAGGATAGTTATTTATTCTCAGGAAGAATTTTCTTCCTTATTTTTCCAGAAGGAATTTCTCTGGGAAGAAGAAATTTTTATTCCACTGCACAACTATCTTGTGCAAAACTATTTCATCTCGTGACCAATTTATAAGCTGTAGGTGACTACCATAGATAACACTTAGAGGTAGCTGAAGGTCTCTCTTAAGTTCAATATTTAAGAGCCAAGACAGACTTAAGCTCAACATTACCTCTTTTTATAAATAGAAAAATTCCATCCTAAATTGTTCTCCTACTGCTTCAAGAATTACGTGCAACTCTTCTGTTAGTAAAAAGATTTAGGAATATAGCTCTCTGCATGCTGAGATGAAGATTTGCCACTAAAGTCTAATTTGATTTATCAATCAGCCAATTAGTATATTATTAAAAATTCACTGCAGGGTCAATCTTTTGTTGATTTACATAATTAAGTTATCTGCTTTCTAAGCTAGGGTGCTTGGTAGGCCAAATTCCACCCTCCCCTTTCTACACAACTTTACAGCAAGGGGCTGTCTCATGGACTTTGGCAGAAATACTCACATAAGTAACATGCCTCATAAATATCATTGTCTACGAAACAAGAGCAGCACAATAGAATGTTTCTAGAAAGACCTTAATTTCCATAAAGGTATTAAATAAAGAAGGGCCTGAACACAAAGGAGGAAGAGGCTTTCTTTTCTCCAGGTAGATTCAAGTTAATGTGTGATGCTATGCAATAATATCAGTTTGTAATTTTAGATTCTAGCTACTGTTCATGACAGCTAATGTGAAACTTAATTTGAAATTGTTGGCCAGAAATGAGACTTTCAGAAGAGTGAAGGTATAAAGGTATGATGGAGAAATTATATAAAATGTGAATCATGCAGAATTTAATACAAGTACTTAAAGACATATGGGACTAACAGAGAAATATCTTTTATTTTGAGACATCTGGAACTCCTCTTAAATCTTGAAATATTATTTTTGCTCAGTTCCATGTAAATTGAAACTGTAATAGAAGCTTCCATAAAGTTCAACAAAATTTCAAGGGATCAGAAACTTCATTTTCTAAAGCTTAAAATACCAGATCCAGCAAATTCATTGTTTTGTGTATGTTCCAGAGCTTTCAGTGGAAACAAAGTATGATAAACACTAAACACTTCAGAAAACTGTCTCCACAATAACTATGTCAGGTCTTTGCTGGTGGATCTCACCTGCTAAAGATGAACAAAACATATTGATGCCAAGAAGTAGTGAGTATGGTGAAAAAATACCATACAAAGAGATGTAAGTTCATCAGAAATTTATGAAATGCACTGAAGACTTCTTTATTTTTTTATTAAATGCAGACTTTTGCAAACCTTGATGATCAGATGGCTTTCAAATCACAAGGTGTACTGTAAATACCCATTAACAGGGATGATAAATTGAAAACAAGCATGTTTCTTTGGGTTTTGTGCTATTTGTAAATGAGATACTTGAGGAAATAAACTTTTAGTAGAAAAGTCTTTTAAATACTGAGATATTCAGGAAACAATAATTAGTTTCTCCAATGAATCATATCAAAGAGCTACCTTTGGTTAATGGTTGGACTCCATGATCTTAGAGATTTTTTCCAATGTAAGAAATTCTATGATTCCAGAATTCTATATAAAGGATCCTTTTTTGTGCATTTCACACTTCCAACAGATATGCCATGAGAAAAAAAAAAAAAAACAGCACTTAAAGAGATTTAAAAAAAAATACTATTTGAATTAGTCATAGATATTGCTGAAAAAAAACCCAAACAAAACAACAAAAGCCAAGAGAATTATTTTTTATTATAAGTTGCTTCCTAAATTGCATCTTAAATACTACCCACAAAATTAGTTTCATCCTTCTTTTTTGTTGAGTTTTCTGAGGATGCCACTTAATTAATAGCTTGCTATAAGTCTCCTTTATGTTGAGGATTCTGTTAGTTCTTTAATAATGTCCTTTATTTTGAACTTAAAAGGCTAAGGTGACCTTCTATTGAAAATCAAGGAAGTTCTGCTTATTTGAAAAGGACAGAGAGGAAAAAAACTCAAATTGCACTATAAATTTAGGAGGTTATGAATAACAGTAACAAAACCTGCATGGTTGTTCAGGTCTTTCTTTCAAATATATTATTCCAATTTTTTTTTACTTCAAATCATTAAGACCCACCAGATGAGACAGGGAAAGAAGGAATTTTTAAGGAAAAGTCAGGGCATCCCTTAAAGGTCTGCCTAGATGTCTACGTATTTCAACTGGAAGAGAATAAATAATTGACACTCATAATAAATACATTGAAATACAAGACTTTGACCTGTAATTCATTAGAAATTATATTATGATAAGTGGCATCCACAACTAGCTCATATACCACCCAGACATGCAAATATTTTTACCTTACAAATTCCAAATGGGATGAATTTTAATATGTAATATATGAAAAAAAGATTCAGAAAATCATAAGAAACTGATAATTCTTGCTGCTGTTGCTGACAAGAATGGGACTATGAGCATTTTACCCAAAAACATTAAAATCAAAATAGTCAGCAGCTATAAGCTAAAGAGATCCATTTTAAAATGACATATGAAACTTAAAATAGAAAACTTGAAGAGTATAAAGGAATTCAAGTTGTGAACACTAAGCTTTCTGTTATGAATATTAACAACCGATACATAAGCACATATAGAAACTGATGCAAGGCTTTGAAATTACTGCTTCTTTCTCTTTTATGTTAGCAGAAAAGATGTTGCTTTCATTCTCAATAGTTTAGAGATTCATCCAAAGGATAATGTTCAAGACTGCACACATCAGCATGTTGATTATTTTTCCTGTGCAGAAATACATTATGTGGTTTATAGCATCATCCCTGCAATGTATGAGTACAGGGCACATTCTCATTTAGAACAGTGGAAGTTAATTTATTTAAAAGTAATTGTCCTTACCTGTTTGTCTGAAAGAGCTCAAAATGATTTAACTGAACACTGTCAGTGACAGAATTATGCACCTTTTGCTGTTTCTGTAATTTGATGCATAAAGCATTTTCTAGATAATCCAGCATTTTCCAGATAATCCAGAAGGAATAATTGTCACAAAAAATTTGTGGCCAAAGACCAAACAAATATGTACAAAGTGAACATGAAAGTCACCTACCACATGTAACTTTACTGTGAGCAGCACAGCTGACATATAATGTTCTCAGCCAAATAAAAATTCCTTCCAAAAATGTTTCCTGTCCTCAGTAACGGGCAGACTTGAAAGCTTAGGCAAAAGCATAAAACAGGACAAACTACAAGTCAAGGCAAGTATACAGCCTCTCTCAGTGATCTATAATGTCGGTAATTCTGCAAGACAGAGATACCATCATGTTCAAGTAGCACTAAAAATATCATCTGGCGGATGAGGCACAAGAGAGACAATAATGTGAGTGAGTCCTAGATTTGGCTTAGCATTCAGAACTTTTTTGGCTGAAGTCTTTTGAAAGTGTCCTCTGATTGTAAATGCTCCCCTCAAAGGCTGCCAAGAGCAGAAGCACTCCACATTAGCCAACAATAAAGTCCATCTCCTTGCACTTTTCTCATCTGAGGAAAAGAGAATGAGTCTTAATTTTTGTGGGTGTTTTTACTGGGAAGTAGAAAGACATGATTAAACTTTGTGAAAATATGACATTTAAATACATCTAAAGAGTAATCAATATAATAAATGGCTACAGTTCATTACCCTTTGAGTTAATTAAGTTAATTTATTTCAAATCCCAGTGCCCTCTCTAACTCATTCTCTGCTAAGTAGATCCTGTAGCAATAGGACAAGGAGTTGTGGTGTTGAACTAAAAGGTGGTAGATTCAGATTAGATATGTTGAAGAAATTTTTACAGTGGGGAAACATTGGACTAGGTTGTCCAGAGGGTTTCTACATATCCCATCCATGAAAACATTGAGGATCAGATTGAATGGGACTCTGAGCAACCTGATCAAGTTGAAGATGTTCCTCCCAATTGCAGTATGGTGAGGACTAGATAAACTGTAAAGGTCTCTTCTAACCCAAACCACTCTATAGTTTCCCTCTATGGTGAAATGTAGGCTGTACTGATGGATGTGAAACTATGACACTTGGTGTAGTTACTGAAAGTGATCATTACAGATGTGACCTAACTCCCCAAAGGCTGAATATTCCTGCAATAAATATACTTTGGGTCAGGCTCTGCCTGGATGGCTTCTTTAGCATATAAAGATAATGTTTTCATAGATGACTGTTTATAATGTGCCCCCACAGTGTGTCCTCCAACAACACATGGATTCAGGTAAAATTCAAACAGTAGATGTATGACAAAATAGTGCTCCAGTATTTATTTCACCTACCTACACGGAATGATTTAAAGTATACTAAACTTTTGACTTAAAAACTTCTTCATAGCAGAATAACATTCTCAGAAGCTATCCAATCTTAAAGCTTCAGTATATATCTCCAAGTTAGTCATCAGATTGCAATTAGTGCAATTAGGCTCTATTGTGCCCATAGCTGGTGCTAATTTATGCTGCTTTAGAGAGTATAAAACCATGTCACTAATGTTTAATTAGAAGGGAAGGGTAGATAGGTGGAGATATTAAAGAATTACAGTGCCATTAGCAGAATGGATGCATAGAAGTAAAAAAGATCATCTGCCACATCAGCAAGGCGGCATTTCACTGCACCTTAACAATCCTACTGACAACTCCAGAGACACTGGGTCTAAAAAATGCATGCCAGAGGGATCACAGCAGGGTACCAACATTGCTGCCCTCACTCCTTTCAGACTTGGGACACACATGGTAATTAGGACTTCAGCACCATGATGCCATTAGTGTTAGGGGTAGGGTTCAGAGAGAGAGCCACAGAACCTAGAGCTCCAGGGAAAATGGGACTGGAAAAGGTATGGTAAGGAGATCATGACAGGATTCCTACACTGTTATCTTCCCATCTAATATGGGTCATCAGTGGTGGTGGAATTAGCTGAAGTTATATGAAGATAGGATGAGATCACTTGACTTGTTGACCATAGGCAGAGTCTGAAGGGAGATGAGTTTGCAGTCTGCAGTTTCCTCATGAGGGTAAGGGCTGGGGTAGGAGCCAATATCTCCTCATTGGTGATCAGAAAGAAAATATAAGTGAGTGGTCTGAAGCTGTGTAAGGGGAGATTTAGGGAAAGGTTCTTCATCCACAATGTGGCTGGGCGCTGGGAGACATTCCCCAAAGAAAAGACTGTGGCACCAGACCTGCAAAATTTCAAGACACATTTGGACAGTGCTATCAGGCATGTGGCATCATTCTTGGGGTGATTCTTTACAGGGCCAGGAACTGGACTTTGATGGTCTTTGGTGTGTCCCTTCCCATTCAGGTACTCTGATTCTAGGGTGCTAAATAAAACCCACTGTAGTTTTGATGGATATTAGGTGGGCAAGTTTGCCCTTCCCACCTATTAGCATCAGAAGATCCAGACTGAAAATCTGTAGGATATCATTTGGTTCAGATTTAGACTACCCTTTTGAAAATAATTTCCCCAGTAGCAAAGTATTTTATAGACCATAAGTGACATCTTATTACCCAGTTCAGTCTGAAGAATATATATTTCATAGGTTGTTAATATATATCAACTAGATTTTCTTTCTGTATTAATATTCTGGATTTACTGTATTACTTGGCTGAAACAAAAACTCCAAATCTGTTGATTTCTACAAGTTGTAGCAATGTTATTTCTAATCTTACGTATTTACAGCTTTGGCTCCTCTTTTATAGCAGCATCAATTCCTCACAGAGCAGCCCCCAATAACTAACTGGATTTGCAAGCTAACCAATGTATTTATGTAAGCAAAGAGAGCCAACTGCCTGTAGTCTGACAAATCATAAAAGGAACTGTGGCATGCTCTTATATTACAATAAAAAAACTTATCTATCAAATGGAAAATTGTAATGCTTGCTGATATTTCCAGCTAAAAGAAACAGTAGCACACCCCCTTGATCTCACCAGCCACTTTCTCTAAGTACCTACGAAGCAAAATTACACACAGAACAGTGTGTGTGTGAAGTACTGCAATCAAGTCTTCTATGCATACATACCATCTTTTAGAAAATGCCCATTTGCAAATCACTGATTTTCAGTCAAACAAAGATGAAATCTAAGGGACCTGACGTTTGTTACCAGCTGAATGAAATTTTCCAACTTACATATGTGACACAAGTGCCATTTGAATAAAAGAAGTTATGGCCTGAGAGGGAAGGGAAGGGAAGGGAAGGGAAGGGAAGGGAAGGGAAGGGAAGGGAAGGGAAGGGAAGGGAAGGGAAGGGAAGGGAAGGGAAGGGAAGGGAAGGGAAGGGAAGGGAAGGGAAGGGAAGGGAAGGGAAGGGAAGGGAAGGAAGGGAAGGGAAGGGAAGGGAAGGGAAGGGAAGAAACAGGAGGAGAGGAGAGGAGAGGAGAGGAGAGGAGAGGAGAGGAGAGGAGAGGAGAGGAGGAGAGGAGAGGAGAGGAGAGGAGAGGAGAGGAGAGGAGAGGAGAGGAGAGGAGAGAGGAGAGGAGAGGAGAGGAGAGAGGAGAGGAGAGGAGAGGAGAGGAGAGGAGAGGAGAGGAGAGGAGAGGAGAGGAGAGGAGAGGAGAGGAGAGGAGAGGAGAGGAGAGGAGAGGGTGAAGGCAAAGTGGGAGAATGAGAAAGAAGGAAAAGGAGAAGGAGAAGATAAGGAGAAGTCATAAACAGGCCCTCAATCTCCTGTCCTATGAGGACGAGTGTCCAAGCACTTATTTGGGATTTAAAGCCCTAGATTTCATCTCCTGAGCAGTAATTCAACCTGTGTTTCTTGTGATTTTTTAATATCCAAACCTTACAATTTTAATTTTAGTTTAAGTTAATGAAGGCATTTTATGCTACAAAATTAATTGCCAACAAAAAAAGGAAAATACTATTTGGTTTTCAGAAGCCAGACTAGATTTCATGTTTTTGTTAGGGTTTTTTTATGTTTTCATTTAAATTAATCACAATGCTTTAAAATATCTATGTAGGTACAATATTCTCAGCTGAAATTGTGCCATATGGGTGTGTGAAAAATAATTTTTTTCACAACAGATTTTAATAAAGAGCAAGATAAAAAAAATCCCTATGTAAAAACCATCAAATTGTGTACTTTGAACCTTGTCTTTTTGTCAACAAAAAAAGGAATTGTTCAGTGAAAAGATATTAATCCTACCCATTACCTTTTTTGCCTATGTTTAAGTATGAATTTCTGCGAAGAGCCATTATTTAAACACAAACCTTATTCATACTATGACAAAAAATGTGGAAAAAAAATCTGAGTTGATTTATAGTTTTATTTTCATATTATAATTGAAGCTGTTTGTTTGTTTCTTTGTTTACTTTTTGGCACTTAATTCTGAATGCTGCAAACATGTTATATTACTTCCCATTTTCGTACTCTAGCAGCTTTAGAATGGCAGACTTATGGTTTCTGTCCAGCTAAGGTAAAGTACGCACAGCTGTATTCCTTATTGGAAAGAACCCTAAATTTAACACTAAAGCCTGTCAAAGTTTTCCCTTCTGTAGCTGGAGGATCTTTGATGACTGGCAAAATTACAAAGGTCTCACCTCTGTGCTGCTGTATGCGCCTCTCTGTTACCCTGAGGTGGTTTTTCTTCCTGGAATGACTGCATAGACCAATTGCACATCACAAATGCAGTAAGGCTCACATCTTAACCCTGCTGGATGTGCACTTCACTTCTGCCACATGGTGTAATAAATCTTTTTTTTTTTTAATTGACATATTTTCTATGTTTGGTTTAAACAGGTTTTTCATAGCCTCTTGTTTTCTGATTGAGGCCTAAGATTCCCCGAGTTTGTTATATTCCCAAAGAAAGAGACGGATAGGGAAATTTAATTTACCAGTGTAGAGCAAAGCACTCTGGGGTGGCTCAATTGTCTTAACAGAACTTCTTTGCCCAGAGGATTTATTAATTTTTGTCAATGGCATAGCATGCTTTGTGCATGGAGGCCATTTAAATGAAAGTCTGGCATACCTGAAGCTGGTTTCAGCTTGAAATAATGATTTATATAGTAGCATTTATCCCATCTAAATTTGTCTGCCAAAAAGTTGAGCAAAAGCCCAAGATAATTTTCAAGATTTCTTCTAATGTTAATGAAAGAGACAGGTGCCTTCATAGGGCAATTATCCCTACCATCATTTTGGCCAGCTGTGTAGCACCCTTGGAAATTATGGTCTGTCTGTTGTCTGTGGAATTATTCTGGAAGGCTAGTTTTCCATTGGCGGCTAACTTAACATACACAGTGAATTGTTCTTTGCTTTAAAAATTCATTATACATATCTCAAGGTAGGATGTCTTATCTCTGGCTTGTTTCTAAGCAGAAAGTGTTGAAATGTTCATGTGCCCTAGGTGAGTTTTTTGGGGGTTGCTTTTGGTTTTTGATCCTGGCTTTAAATCAGCAGGAGAGTACACCTGTACACACCCAGCTGTATGGGTATATGTGTGCTCTTTACATATGAGTGACTGCTTTGTTCTTATGCCTCTGAAGCCAGTTGAAGGACAAAGCACATACTGAAAGATTAAATAAACATGAGACTAGATATTGGGCTGCAGCAGGGCTGAGCTGGCACCAAAAGCCTCTAACAACCAGCTCATACCAAACATTGTGCTTTCATACAGGAGGAATCTCAGGAAATCTACAGCTGTCATGAAGTCTCTTTCATCAACCCCAGCCTCTAGAAATGGAGAAGGTCTGAAACTGTCCATAAGCACAGTGTTTATGACTACCAAAACTGTCCACTAAAGCCATGCACAGCCAAGGTCTGCTCTGAGTTGTCTGCATATGTGCTGGGAGCTTGGATTGTGCAGCTGGTTATATTTGATGGAAAACAATATTGTATAAATGCCTAAATTCTAAATGAGCACTTTATCTGCTCTTAAAAAATAAATTTGATTTGCACTCAATTAATGACACAAGTGTGCTTCACTGAAAAGTATCCTAATCCAGTAAGTGTTGTGCTATCTTCCATAAAAGTAAAATAAATATGTTTTCCTTGAGATGCTGAAGTAATAAAAAAGCAGCATATTCTCCAGTCAAATAATTTAAGTCTTTTAGGTCTTTTCTTGTCTCCCATGAGTTCTCTACTACTTTATCAAAGGAAAGAACAGAGAGAAAAAAATAACTCAGAAGAAAAGAAGAAAAGAATCATTGCTCACCAGCTTAGCAATTATAAAAAAAAAAGAAAAAAAGAAAAAAAGAGAGTATCAGATAAATTTTCTTATTGCTAACAGTAGCAAAAATCCCCAGAGGAAAGGATTTTAATGCCATCCCTAGAAGAGAAAAAAAGCCTGAGCCAGCAGCTTGGTATTACAATACTTTTTAAGGTTTCTCTAGGGAAGCTAAGGAAGAGAAAAGATATATATATACATATATATATATATATATATAGTGGTGGTGAAGAAGGCCTAGACTTTGATCTAATGCAAATTCTAGTTCAAGTTAAATAGTTAAATCTCCTCATTCTTTCATCCTGGAGAATTCCTGAGTACAAGTGTGCAAGAATAAAATATAGAAAAATTTAGAGCAAAACATGTTACACAAAAATATTGTCCCTTCAGGAGCCTTAGGGAGTCCTTGTGTTTCCAGAAGCAGAGCCTCTCCTGTGACTGCAGGTGCTAAATGGGGAAGGAAACACTATGAGCCCTTTCTCATTTGAAGAGTGTAACCTGCTTTCTGGTATGTTCTGGCAATCGCATGTTCCCTTTGAAAAAACAATAAAGCAAACTCCCCTTAATTCATGGTACATAAATTGCAAAATTGCCACATCAACTGCCTTAGCGCAAGCAAAAATGCTGTGATTTTTGCCAGCAAAAATTGATGGTAGACAAACTACATTACCTCACAGCAAAACATGAAATTACTTAATTCTCAAAGTCTGTTCCTCTTCCTTGGTTATAAAAAGATGACCATATTAATGGAATTTATTCTGGTTCTGGTTCATAATAATTGAAGTGCAACATATTTTAGATGCAGGAGCCAGGGGTTAGGCATATCTGTGAATTTGACTCCCCAAGTTTAAATATTCAGCACGCCAGATATGAAGGACAATAACCCCACAGTAAAGGCATTAACAATTAGAAATCTGCAGCTCTGAAGTACACAGAGATTCAATCAAAAGCTAGTTTCTCAAATACTTTTGAGGTGAGATGAGAAAAAGAAACAGGAATTTACAAGAAAGGAAGAAAACCTGTGAAGTTTAGCTATCCAGTTGCATTTTAGAGATGTAGAAAGTACTAAATATATGAAAAAGCTTTATGGGATATTAGAGGATTATTTAGGTGTTTGCTTCCTGATGATAACATTGGTTATGACACTGAATCATTATAAATATATCGATGCAATAATATCACAAGATTGCCTGATAAACACTGCAGAAATACTGTTTATGCTGTTGGATGCTGGGCAAGCAGCTTTTTCGTTAGCTGGAAATTAAAGCAAACTCCTCAAAATACAGGATCTTGAAGAAATTCAGGTGGAGATAAACAACGTTAAGATAAAGGAAATGAAAGAACCTGATTTAAGTTCAGAGGACAAACAAGCACATCCATACATAAACAAAAGTAGGCATGCAGTCACACTCAAGAGACTTAATAGATGAAACATGGAGGAGGGAAAATAAAAGGCTGCAGTTCAGTGAAGATCCTTAATTGATTAGAATGCCCACAGCAGTAAGACACAACTGGAGGAATCAATTAAATATTACAGATGAGTTATGGCAAGCATAAAACTCTTAAATAATCAAGTGAAGGTAAAAAAAATAGACAAATGAAACAGTTCCAAGATAATGAGATATACTAAAGATCTCCTTTTTGTGTCATGCACAGTCAAAAGTTTTCTTTCTCCACACATTGCAATTCTTGTATTTAATGCTTCACTTCTTTGTGGAAATTAAAAGAGCACATTAAAACAACTGTGAATATTCAATATGACCATCACATTCAAGGGTGTCAGGAAGGGGTGTACCATGTCTCTAGCTCAGTCTGCTGGTCGTGAGAGGAGGAAAAAAACTTTCAAGTGAAATATGGTTTAACAAATTTGCATAATAAGATTGCATATCACCCCCTCACACAGAAGCCATAAATTTCTTCAGGCTGGCTATAAGTTAACCTAACACAGTTATACACTAACCACTGACATTTTAGATAGAAGTAACTTGTTGCAAGCTTTAATAAACTCTCATGACCCTCAAAAGGGACAGGCAGGCATTTTTAACTGAGGCAGAGACTCAGTGGAGGTTGTAACCAAGTTGTTTAGAGACCCTATAAGCCCCAGGTAATTTCACCATGTTGAAAAAGTGTTCTCAGGACTTGTGGAAGCCTATTTTGAAGAATATTGGTTTACATAAACTGCTGTAGGTACATTTGGGTTTAACAGAATCTTAGAATATTTTGGATTGGAAAGGATTTCTGAAGTAAAATTGCACAAAGACAGGAATATATGTACAGTTATATTGTACTCTATTATAGTACAATAATAAAATAGTTTAACCTGCAATATATTCCAAGGTTGTAATTTCACTTATCCCAGAGCATTTCAAATGTCGCAGTGAAATTACAAGACTTACAGTAACTTACATTCATATATGATTTAGGATTTTGGGGTTTTTACCTTAGAAGATTGAAGAGCAACTTAGAAGCCATCTTCAGCTTTCTGTGAGTATTTACTTCTCTGAGGAGAATACTTGAAAATGTTTTTAATATCATCATATAGCTGTTTAATCTTTAGCTGCAGTCAATCTGTATCTTCTGTTTAAAAAGCAGCACACCACCAATGACAACGTTGAAAAGTCACACTGATCTTGATTTGTGTGAAGGTTCACCTCATTTCCAGCAATTTTAAATGAACACAAACTAAGGGGAAAACAATTTTTAAGTTTCTGAAAGAAACTCTTAAATTGCACACACATAGTTTCTCAGGATGAAGGTCAAATGCACCATCTGAATACTGACCCCCAATGAGGTAAGTATGAAACTTTACCCTTTTACTTTTGTGACAGTGATGATGCTGCTGTCTGTGAGTAGACAGAACAAGAATCAAATATTATTTATAATTTTCTACTCCTTTGTGCTCATCAACACACCTCACAAACACAAAGAGTAGTCTATACATGTGGATCATTCGAGCAGATATGAGTGGGGGAGGAAAGCCGTCACTGTGAGGGTGATCAAACACGGGGACAAGCTGCCTGGAAAGGCTGGTTGTAGGAACATTTTCCTCAGAAAAAAACCCCTCAACCAGAATGGGCCCTGATCAACAAAGCCTAGCTGAACCCACTACCTTCTTTGGAACAAGAGTGAAAGTAGAACAGCTCTGTTGGCCCTTCCCAAACAAAATAATTCTGTAATTCTATGATTATGTAAATCATAAATCCTACTTAGTGTGAAAAATCTTCTGTACTGAGGAAAAAACCCAGCCTTCTCAAAAAAAAAAATGTTTTTCGGAAATCCTGCAAGAAGATGTAGCTCAAGGAAAAGGCAGTTTTCCAGGTGATCTGCTTCTAGATGTCTCCTCAGGTGTGATTTCTTCCAACTCCTGAAAAAGTACTGCAAGGAAAAGCTGTAACCTTTTATGAATGACAACCATGCACTACATATGTGTACTGTCCTAAACAAGATCTTGTGAACAGTTTTCAACACCTTTCAGAAGTCTATTTTAGACAGGCACTAGGATCCTTAGTAACCTGCCACTGGAATTATTTACCTGTCCCTTTATAGCTAATTGTTTTCACTTTCCTGACCCCAACGACTTTATTCCATGTACAAGACTCAGTAAAAACCTCAAAAAATAACTGAAAACCTCTATTTTCTACAATTCTAACTCAGAGCAGTACTATTCACACAAAAAGGTAGGAAAAGATGACTACTTTCATGGATTTATGTCCCCATCTCAGGGTGAATACTGTTTCTTGATAATCAATAAATTCAGTTAACGCAGGCTTTTCCAGCTACTGAGGTAGCTGTGGATCCAACCATTTTCTGAAGGTTTCTTTGGGAGAACTCAGATATTAAGGAGAAGAAGGAAACCATAAGGAAGTGTGTTAGAACTACTGAAGCATAATGAATAGGTTGTGGTATTCTGATTGCATTTTTCCCAGCCTGCAGAAAAATAGCAATGCCAAGGCTGTACTTTAAAATGGACAAGTGTGAAGTGATTGCCAAAACAACCAAATCTGTCTATGATAGCAAATCATTGTTTGAAATTCCAGAGCAAATATTGCATCATGGTAGAAATTTTCATATTGCTGCTCTAGTACACATGGCAATGAATTATTGTAAGATTCTGCAAGACAGACTTAAAAGGTAAGTAAGAAATATGGTTTCTACTGTCTAATGATCATTGTTCTGAACAATCCTACCATGTACCTATTAGCACCATCAAACACTTAGGAGGTATATAAATATACATATATGCTCACACACACAGATATAACTATATGGTAATTCCTAGTCACAAATTTTGTAGAAATTGGTCTGGAATTAAAAAAAAAAAAAAAAAAGAAGTCAAAATTACTTGGTGTAATACAAACGTACTCATACATGAAGTCACTAGGACTGTATACACACACATGCATGTTCAGAGACATAGGATTTGCCTACTTGATAAGCCAAGAATGGAGTAAAGTGCCTCCTTCCAACAGAGCTGCCTGAATGGCATGCAAAAGGTGCTTACAAACTGGATATACCAAAAAACTAGGAGAGGCTAATCCACTGGACTCTTGCTACAAATTGGCAGGTTATAAATGGTCTGCAAGGGATTCCTTTTCCTTAACTAAGCTTCTCTGTAAAGAACTGTCGTTTCAGTCTGTCATCATTACTGACCACTGAATGGTCAGCCACCATTCATTAATTTTGGGCTTTTAATTCCAGACACCAAGAAAAAACGTAGAAGCTGTGTTTCCCTGATATTGCAGCTATTCCCAAGGACTATGTATGGGAAGAAGGAGCATAAGTACCTTCTTATACCAAAGGCCAGCTTTGTCCTCCCTAAAGTGCACTAAAGAAAGTGTGATGTTATCCACATTACCTCACTCTTTTTCTTCTGGCCTCTTCTATCTACACATGCTAACATATAAACAAGAAGGATATAAAGAAAGAGAGAAAGATGCATATTTATTTTCCATTTTCTTGTCTTCATAGCTTTCCAGGAAAAAAAATTCTTTTACATTTCATTTTATTTTCAATCTTTTTCTCAGCTGGGTAGCTGGGATTCCTGCTTATGTAATGAACAGCAATTCAAATTCCACTTCATACTGATACTCTTCTTCTGATAAATTTCCCTGTTTTCTGATTTATTGGTGTATTCAAACATCCTACTGTTAGGATTGTCTTATATATAGGAAGGAATAATCCCCCATTTGCTGGGGAAATCAATGTAAAGTCATTTGGTGGCATTTGAGTATGTTAATTTGTGGGGGAATGGATAATTTCATTTTAATACACAAGAATTTACGTACTTTCCTATACTTGCATAAAAAATTGTCAAAATCCACTGCAACCAGTAAAAATGGAAGTAAACCTCTAATTTCCCAAAGAAATCTTCAAACATCATGTAGGGAAAGCACACTAAGCCCCACAATTCAAATTAATCATAGTTTGTGATTTCTTCAGGCTCATGAACGTGGTGAAAATGCAATATTGTGGGGTGATGTTTGATTTTTTTTCCCTTAAGAAAAGAAATCAAAGGAAAGTAATAAAAAAAACAAACAATATGACACAACAGAAGTATATTAAAACCCAAATATTTATACAACAGTAACTACAGAACCCTCAAACCCCCAAATGTTATTTCAACTAGTACATTCCTTCTGGTGTAGGTAAAGTGTTGCCATTAGTTTGAAGACCTTTGAATAAATCCACATTAGTGCTGTAGGCATTGCCTTCCTAGTTTAGAAAGTCCTAAATCATGAAGCCTAGGCTTTCCTTTGTACTTCTAACTTTTTTAATTACCTTTCAGGCATAATGAAATTCTGCTTTTCTTGGAAAGGAACCCAGGAATCTAGGAAAAGAGAGTGTGCTTAAAACTAGAAAACACTCCTGGGGTTTTTTCCCCTCAAAAACACCCAGCAGCCTATTTTCCATGGCATTTACCTGAAGACAATCCCAATAATGAGCATATTTGCCTTCAAACACAGGCAAGGTGTTGTTCACATCAACACTGTCTATGTATATACTTTTGTCCTTTGTTGTCCATTATAAAATAAAGGGAAGAATATTTTTTTAATAGAACATTCTTGAAGATGCAGATTTAAGATAGGGAGACATGTTTAGAGAGCTCAAATAGCAAGCAGCAACACACTGGTAACTACATTAGAGTGCCTCTTTTCATCTTACCTATGACTTGTGAAGTTACATATCTTTTACTTCACATCCCTCTGATGCCTTTAAATTCTTCTAATGACTTTTCTCTCATGTTGAATTTCAGTGATAGTAATAACAGAAGCAGAGTATTAATTATCTCAGTTTTGTCCTAAGTCAATCCAAGATGTCTGGTACAAACTGTTGTCATTAAAGGGGGATTTAGATGTCAGGGCTTTTGAAGCAAGCCTGCAGAACTTGAACTTGACGATGTTTCCATGAGGAAATTGTTCAAGACAAGCTAAACCAGAGCTATTGGTGAGATATTTCAGGCCATATCTGTGGACTGAGCTGTGAGGCTGACACGATGTTTCACTGGAGTTTTTGAAAGTAACAACTGATTGCAGAGTTTGCAACTCTACCCTCCAGATAAGCTAACCTTGTTCAACATGTGATAATACTGAGACGAAAGAAATTTATGTCTTCTTCTGGGAAATAATTCCCTGTATATTATATGAATGGGAACCTGTGTGCTTATTTGCACTCAAGCTAAAAAGAGTAACAAAATATATTTTCCATGTTTTGGAAGAATATATTCCAGATTAACAAGAAAGTCATATAGTGGACACCATGAAAAAACATGTGCGTTCTCCTTTTTTTTTTTTTTCTTTTTTCCTTACTGTTTTTATAGTGATTGACTGAGAACACACGAAGAAAAAGACTCAAGGTCCATAAGAGACAATTTTTGCAAAGCTCTGAGTGTCACTGTAAGTGACTTACTACATTTCTGTTTTCCAAATAACTTAATTACTACCCACAGATCATAGCAGGAATACAATTCCTTTGCTTGTTTGAATTTACGAGTCCTTCCCACACAGGCTCGAAAATTATGGCAAGAATTAGGTTATATGAAACTTTGTTCTTCTCTCTTGACAATACCTTCCAGAATACCTTCCCTCAGCTACTATTCAAGACTGTATGGTTTCAACCTACCTGAAAAATTCAGTAAACTTGTCATTGACAGAAAAAATAAAGTTTCGTCTTCCCAGGGAGATACATACACTGCATCAATCTGTTTTCACTGTACTTTTAAAAGATCGTTGGAAGCCATTCCTTCAGGACAGGAGGCCATGAGCACAAACTGAAACATTCCATCTGAACAGGAGAAAATGCCCTTTTACTGTGAGAGTGACTGAGCACTGTCAGAGAGGTTGTGGAATCTTCTTGGAGACATTTCCCTGCTGGAAATGATTCTGCACAGCTGGCCCTGGATGACCCTGCTTGAGCAGGAGGATTGGACTGGATGATTTCCACAGGTGCCTTCCAACCTCAGCTGCTCTGTAATTCTGTGAAAATCTTCAGAGATTCGCTAATGATGATACAGTATCGATGTGTAGCTGGAAAAATAGCAACTTCTGCAGAAATAACAACCTAGCAGAATTCTTGTTAAGGATATAACTCTTAAAGGCAATGTCCTTGTCCTCTGCTCTTTAGAAGATGTGGTGGATACCTCTCCCTACAAATTACCTCAATCCCTCTTTGGACGTAACATTATCGGTTTCTTTGGCGTCACTCCCAATATTCATCAAGATTTAGTACAATTTCAGTAGCTCCCTCATCTGGACAATGTGGATGAGGGTACTCAGATGCCTATTTAAAAGTGCTCAAAGATTTGTGGATGCAAAGCACATGAAAAAAGGAGACACCTTTCTTGCTAGAATTCTAAAACTAAGCAAAGCTTTTAATTCTTTATTTTCAAATTCAGTTCTAAAACTTCCTGCATTTATATTGCAGAAATCAAATCACACCTATCAGAAACTTCAAAGTTACATATATTTTATATTAGCCATTAGCCTGGTAAGCAATATTCTGCAGAGTTTGCTCTGATTCCATTCCAAACAGCAAACCTCATTAGCTACAATGTTTTGATGTGCTTTTATCCTTCATTAGTATTTTGGAGCTTTTTTCCCTCTTCACTTTACCTCTTTATACCAAAGCATCTCACTCTCTTCTAATTTATGTGTAGTTGTGCCCAGCCTCAAAATGTCATTAAGTTGATAGGTCACACTTTAAATTAAGTTTGTCATATAAAAGTGTAATTTAGATCCAATAAAACAGTTATTACCACTTTTAATTAGGAAAAGTGGGAGTCGGGTCTGTCTGAGAGACATTCTTAGACATAACCACGCAGAGAGCCAGGCTGCAGGTTTTTTCATTTGAGTGGAATCACTGATTATTGCAGCAGCCCTATTCAAATTCAGCTGAGGGTGCATTCGTCTGTCAGCAGAACAAAACTCAATTAAGAAAAGAAAGATATTTGGAAATTACAGTTTCAAGTGTTCATTGGATCTCGGGTTTTAGTTGATTGCAATGGTGCTGTCTCAGATTTAATAAATGTGCAGTGTCCCCCTTGCAAGTGGTTACAGATGCATTCTTGCAACATCCAAGATCATGAAATCAGGATGAAGGCTAATATTGATCCACCTAAAATCAATGGATTTTTTTTCCTCTGATTGGTTAGTAACACTTGTCACACCCTGAGCAACAACTTATTATCTGTTCATACCTGCCAATTTAGAAAGTACAGGCAAATACAGCAATAATTTACAGTCATTTTCGAAGGGAGATACATCTGAAACAGAAAACTTAAGTTCTGTGTGGTCTAAAGCTGGATATGTAGGATATAACACAGGATATAAATGTGCAATTTGCAAAATATCTGCACTTGACAAGTCTGCTTCTGCTGAATGTTACTGCTCCTCTCCATTTTATCAACAGTAAATACATTGCCTGCTTATCAAAGAAGCTAATAAAATATCTTTGGAAGTTCAATAATCATAAAGTGACACTTTTTATTTGAGAGACTAGTTCTAGTAACAAGTGCACAGATTGTAGGTTAGTGGAGCTGTACTGAGTTTAAGAGTATTACAGCAGTGACAAAGAGGAATCAGGCCTCTGGCATGGATTCATCTGCAATTTTAAACCCTCACTAAGATGGGTTTTTTTACATGCAGTGTCTTTTACACAAAAGTACAGATGTGCTTGTGGCTGCAGAACTAGGATACCCTCTTTCACCAGAAAACTAAATGGCAAAATATAGAAAAGAGCATCAGTGGGAAAATAAACAATCCTCTATCTAAAAGCAAATACATATCTAACGTGAAAAACTGTGACATTTATCTTAAAATATAGAGGTTAACTGTTTTATTTAATAATGCTATCTGGAGCTGTCTTCACAATTGTAAGGCATGCACAATATCCCACCTTTTTACAACACATTTTACTAGATCATTTAACTTTTTGGGGTTTTTGCTGCAAATTTTATATATAGAGAGACAGATAGGTAGCTGTATACATACATATATGCACACATACATACACACATACATATACACATGACTACACAGTCAGAGGGACTTTGCAAGAGAGCACTTTCCAGAGTCATTACATTTTCAAAGGACTGAGTGTTAAATGTCAGTATTTTGAAAAACTAGGTATATTTTGTATATCTTTAGTCACCAGATATTCTTGTTATCTCATATTTTCCATACAGCTGTTCCTTAAAGTATTAGAGTGGCAAGGTTATGTGCTGTAGTAGTTCATCAGTAAGGGGAAGTGATCAGCTCACCTCTGTAATTGCTTTTCTAGAGCTCCAGGCATAGATTTGCCATGAACCTTTAATTCCCTCTCGTATACCACCTACTACATCTTGTCTCCTGCTCTGTTCCTATGGCATAGGTACAATTCATTTTCCCAGCATTTTGTTGCAACATCAGCCTGGCTCCACAGTCTTATATGCTGGATGCAATAAATCACCCACAAGCAGAATTTCCCAAGAGTCTAGGATAGATTGCTTTTTTCAAAGTTAAACTTCATGTTGTCCTCTTGCCTAATATATGCCCTGATATTGAGAAACTCCCCTTTCACAGAACCACCTTCAGTTCAACCACTAAAGACTGTTTGCATCTTCCACTGCATTTGTTGAGCAAAACACCAAAGATTTGCCTCTTCTAATGAACCCTATTATACTGATCTTGAGAATAGCCAAGAAATGAACCCCAGGGACAAACGTAAGACTAAAGTAAGCATTTAGTGATATCTTTCTAGTCTTCATCTCTTTGTGTCTTGAAAAGCATTCCTTCTTAGATTTGTAGATAATATGTTCTCCTTACTTTATTTATATCTTTATATTTTTTTACTATTTGTTCAATCACTTTTTTAAACTATTTATGTTTTCAACATCTGTAGACTATGTTAGTGGTTTAAAACTAAACAGAGCCAGAAAATATTCCCAAACTGGAACTACATCATCTGCTAAACTGTTACAACAGTTGCTAGCACAGTTTTGGCTTGTACCATCTAGAGTTCTTTCAAATAATTCCCAGGCACAATTTGGGAGTTAGGCACAAGCTAACTATTCTAAAGCTAGGCCATTCCCAAGAGGTAGTTTGGATGCAGTTATTCTGTCTTGGAGGCTACAAGACTTCAGTGCAAATACTAGCTGTTCCTTGCCAGTTAGCCTCAGTGCCAGAAAATTACAATCTAAATGTATCTATATCTAGCATGTCTAGTCTGGACTTCTAAATATAGCAAAAAATTATCCAGTTTACTCCCGATTTGTACTAAAACCAATGTTTTCAGACCATTCCTAATCTACTACCACATAACTTTTTCATTTCACATTCCCTAATTCTTGTTTATTTACCTTGTTCATGTAATTGCTAAGCCACATAACCAGAAGCATAAAATAGCTTCAGTATTAAGAAACAATCTAAGGGCCAGATCTGAGGCTAATGTAGCAGAAAACTAAAGCCAGATGAGGTGTCTTTACTTAAATGTGGTGATTTACTAAATTATTATTTTTAGTAAAAATGTATTGAGAAAGTGTTCAGATGTGTAGCGTTTAAGTATGTATATAGTATATCAGGAATAAACAATTAAATTTATTAAAAGACAATGTAATTGCCTGAGAAGTGGAGTGTCTGTGTCTTTAAAAGCATGCTAGCATACTGCTATATCTGGTAACTAAGTTAGGAAATATTTGGAATATTTTATTAAAAATATGCTTTCTGAAATTCAGCTGTCAGATATATTAATTTGGAGGACAGCCAGGTTCTCTGATCCTATTAACCACATTTGAAAACCCTCATATGTCTGGAAAAATATAATATCCATTCCACATTTCAGAATAGCAATAATGGAACTCAGTGAGTAATTCACAATGGAAGAATTGCAAAGCCTTCACTGGACCGGCATGCGCCAGGGGACAAGGGTAACCTGGTAACGTTGGCCTGATAATTCTGAGGACCCCACACTCTCCCACAGCTGGGACTTTGATTCACTCAGAAGCTTTGAGCCAAGACCTCTCTGTTGATCATTGTGTGATGAATCCCCAGCATGGGAATTCTTCTTGAACTGCTGAAGAGTCACCGGTTGCCCACCATGTTCAAAAATTCACACTTCACATTATCATAAAAAAACTAAAAAAGCCTGTCTATGGTCTGGATGAGAATATTAACAAACCCACACTCTTATGACAGGGCTGTATTCATCACAAGGTCTTTCTTTCTGCTGTTCTGGTCTGTATGGAGAAAAGAGATAGTATTTTTTATTAGACACAAATTATAGAATTAAATAAGGATGTTTCTAAGAGTAGTAATTTTTAATGTATTTCTCATCAGTTTTCAGTTCTACTATGGTGAGGTCAAAGTCTATACCAGACTGTTCTAATGCCAGAAACGGCCAATAGATAATTAGCTAACTGTACATTAAAAATAATCACCTCTCTGTTGAGTCCAATAGCATGTATGTGGCTTGAGTTAATAAAGTGACATCTACAAAACAACCAGTCTTTATATGGGGACAAACAAAGAGAGAAAGGATTCACAAATTCTCAGAGCATGAGAGATCACAGCAGCCGCTCCCCATCCCTCTGCACCACTCAGGGGAGGAGGTAGACAATTTGTCAGTGAAGCTGAGCCTAGGAAGAAGGCAGGGGTGGGAGAAGGTGTTTTAAGATTTGGAGTTATTTTTCACTACCCTATTCTGATTTGATTGATAACAAAAGAAATTAATTTTCTCCAAGCCAAGTCTGTTTTTTACCATGACTGTAACTAGTGAGTGATTTCTCCCTGTCCTTATCTTGATCCATAAGCCTTTCATTACATTATCTCTTCTCTGTACAGCTGTGGAGGGGAAAGTTAGAGTGGATTTGGTGGGCAACTGATGTCCAGACATGGTCACCCCACCACACTGACACCCATAAACCAAACCATGAAAGACTCTGATCTTGTGACTTCAGAAGGATTGTGTGAAAGTAGAAACAGAGTTGCTCAAAATTAAAAAAAAAAAAAGAAGAAAAGAAAGAAGTTCACACATTCAAGCACAAATATCTTCAATAATTAGCAATAACAGCAAGGGGAACACAATTACAGGCAGACTAAATTGCTTTTTATTTAAATGTTCTCTTTTTAAAATGTATCCCAGTGTGAAAGTCCCTCTTTAAATTAGTGAGAGCATGCATAATCTCAATGTCTCCACTGGGGGTTGTAAGAATATATGTCCTCTCACTTGCTTAGTTGCGCATTTAGGGGATTAGAAGAAAATTATACAGCCCTGGGTACTTTATAATGACAGATATCAATAGTAATTTAGCTAATTGAGTGTATTCCAGCTTTATTTTAATTTACTGGTGTTTTTCATTTTATTCTTTGTTATTTAGTTCTGCCTGAGTATTCCACTACAACTATAAGCCTTGACCCTGCAAACTCTTGCTCATAGAAATAGACTTTTCTTCCCATATCAAGAAGGAATTTTACAAGTAGATCTGTAACCATTAAAGGACACTTAAAAAACTAGGGCAAAGAAATGCCTATCTCAGTTTCTAAAACTTTTTTAATCTACCAAGAAAATAAATCCAAGAAATACTTCTGTACAAAAGAGAAAGTTTTTTAAAACATAAGCAATTTCAATTTTGTTTATATCATTCAACTTTGTGCTCTATTTTCGGTAAAACACAAAATTAAACATGAGTGAAAATATCATTGAACTTTCAAATTTGTAAGTACTTGATGGAATATACTGAAATTTACTGGTTTTGCCAAGTTCTGACCAAAACGAAAAAATCACTCTGCTTGGAGAAAATTTGTCATGTTTTACTGAATATTCTGAGCATGCTACAAACTCATCCGAAGGTAATAATAAAATCTAAGCAAAACTACTACCAGTTTGTAGGACAGGGGTAAGGTTTAAAAAGTGAAGCCAAAAATTTATCTTTGTATTTTCTGGAAGGATTAACTTCTGTAATTCCCATACAGTATGAGAAAGACTGTCTCTTGCTATAGCTGCCCTTGCTACAAGATCACTGTATTTCAAAACTGTCACAGTATTTAAGACAGTGATGTACTATTGTGACTTGGATAGGGTTCATTTTCTTCATGGAAGATTATATCATGCTATTTTTTGGATTTGTGTTGAAAACAGTGTTACTAACATAGGGATGTTTTAACTATCATTGAGCAGTGCTTACACAGCGTCAAGGCCTTTGTGGTTTCTCAACCTCTCCCGATAGGGAGGAGGCTGAGGGTGCACAAGTGGGAGGGGACACAGTTGGGACAATCGACTACAGCTGGCCAAAGTGATATTCCAGATCATATCACAACATGCTCGGCAAGAAAATCTGCAAGGAAGAAGGAGAAAGGGGGAGAAATTTGGAGTGATAGCATTTATCTTCCCAGTATGTTGCATGTGAACATGATGGAGCTTTCCTGGAGACGGACAAGCACTTACCCATCCACACCATGTGCTAGAAAGCAACCCATTGCCCGTTTTTTGGTAATCTTTTACTTCCATTTGCAATGTAATCCAGAGAAAATAGCCCATACCAAAATTATAGAATTTTCTTTAATAACTGAAAAGGATGTAGGTCAATCTCCTCACTGATAATACTAAACTAAAGAACTAAATTGCATTGGGGGTTTTGGATGTACCCTCTGCAATCAATATTTTTAGCTTTCTCTTTTGCAAGGTGGAAGACATATTTCTTATTGTGATTAAAGTGCTTCCCAAAAGTATTCCAAAACTAGAATTGCAAATATGCTTTGGTGGTGCTTCAGGTTGTTTGTTTTATTTGCAAAGCCTGACCTCCCAGTCATAGCAGTCACCTTTCCCTGGGTCTGCATATAAAATCACATCTTTTCAGCCTGGGATTGCTGCAGCAGAAGACACTGAACACATCCATGATGTGATCCCCAGTGGTCATGTTAGTCTAAAAAATGCACAACCCTTGGCAGGCCAAAAAATCCTGCTACTCTAACATTGCACTGTTTATTTTACTGAAAAACACTTTCTGTTTGAAAGTTGGATACACTGCACTTTTTGTTCTACTAAAAGACTGACAAGGACTGAATTTTAGAAGTGTGTTTATAGTTTAAATTAGACCATATCCTAACACATCTTTGCTAATAGACATTAGCAATTAAAATAACTTTATAGATATGTACTCCCTGTAGAAAATAATGGGTGGAAACCACACTTATTCAAAATCTTTTTAATATAATGATAAATACAAATCCTATGGGGCAGAAACATGCAAAATGGAAATTGTCATAATAGAAGCCTAGAGCTGGCAATATTAAAAATATAGGTAATTTTGCCCTGGAAAGTCCAGGACATACCTTGGAATTTTACCAAAGTTTCTAAAAAGTCCTTTAAGTACTGTTTTTCCTGAGTCTTACTGAGTTTTGGAGGATCAGCTTTTTTGAGTTGGTGTAAAACTGTTAAAATATTAACATTAATAACCTGACACCACAATACATTTCACCAATCTAACACTGTAGGCCTCAAGAGACAAAAAAAAAAAAAAGGCAGTAGCTTTGAGGATAACATTTCTCCTTCTGTGGACTATACTGGAAGGGAAAACAACAAGGGAGTTCATTTTGAGACCCAAAGAATTTTTTGTTGCAGGATGGAAAGTTGATGTAGCCTTTTAGACCATAGTCCAGTTACACACTGAGCAGCCTGGCCCTCAAATCCATGAGAACTCCGTGCAGTGTAGGCATGTAGTTCATGTAGTTCATCCATCAGTACATGATCGTTTCCTACAGTATATTCTTCAGTGCTCTATCCAGTACAGTGTTAAATTATTCACATGATGGGCTCCCAATACCTCCTCAGGGAGATTACTATGGACTAATAGTCCTCGCAGGAAGTTTCATTGATGTAAAACCTGCACTTTTCTTGGCTCATTTCCATTCAGGAGTTCCTAGTTATGTTCCCTTGGACCTCTCTAAGCAAATCCTGTGCGTTTTAGGTGTTTACACAAGGCAATTGCCTACAGACAGATATTGCATCCTCTAGTAACCTGTGTCTGGCCAGCGATACCCACTCTCTCATTTTTTACTCTTTCTTCATAATCTGTCTTCCTCAGTGTATTTTTCTGTTGAGTTTCTTGACATGATAATTAGTTGTAGATTGGTGGATTAACAGCTCTCCTGGAATCACCTGCTTTAATATGTTAAATATATGGACTAATGACTAACTCAAAAATCTACTTTCTTGAATACTTATTTTATCATCCAGCATCAAGGATGTTTTGAAAAATTGATGTTCTTAGTGAAAACATACCAAAAGTTGAAAACTGAAGTCTCAATGATCTAATGACTCTCTCTCTTAGCATCAATCTTCTGCCATTAATTTTCTGAAACATACCATATTGACAAGCATGTCCACAAGTTGTTTAGCTGTGACCTGCCACTAGTATTCAGTTGTTCATGCCAAACGGGAGCATACAATGTGACTAGAAGTCCCCTGAAATATTGCTGAAGGTTGTTCTCTGAGGCATATGCTTGTGCTTGACTGTCCTACATATTTCAGCCTTGTGTACTATGGAATTCCATTGATTCTTTCCTTATTTTTAAGACCTTTATGAGATGAAAATTCAAACCAAAATTCAAATTCTTCCTGAGTAATGCAAAACAACAAAAATCTAACAACTCTGAATGCATAATTCACAGGTGTACTGTAATTAATAGGAATATTTAGGAATAATTATATGTGATTCTCCTTTTCTTTCAGTGTAAGCTTTTATAAGCTATGGAATTAAGTCCCTAGCAGCACCTTCCAGCTTAGTGACTTTGGTGAACATAAGAGGGATAATTTTATTATTTAAATCATTATAAAGATAAATTATTTCTTTTATTAGTAAGAAATATAGAATTTTTAAGGAAATAGAGCAATGAGTTTTCTCCTGTCTTTTTAGAGTTTTCAATCTTTCCACCAAGTTTCAGTTTACAGCATATAGTTATAATTCCTGCTAATGTTTTGTCCCAACAATTAAAAATGCACTGAAAATAAAGCATGTGGATAATTAAAATCGACTGAGATTTTCTGCATTTCTAATTCGGATGCAAATTTTAATGAAAAAAAATATTTCCAGGGACACTGGAGGACATTTAAATCACTATTTTAGACCCTCAGAACAGACATTTACGTTAGTATAAGTGTTCAGGTTGAGTGCAGAGCAAATGGAGACTTTCAGCTATTGAAGACCTCCATTACTCTTTGGTGACGTGCAATGAAGAAAAATGATCTAATTTTGGTACTTCTGCTAAATAATTTATAAACATCTAATAATTATGAGCTTCATATTTAGGACTGCTTTATTAGTCTAAAACCAGTGTACATGACCTCCAGGTGATATAACCTGAAGTCAGTTTGAACAATGCAGTCACCACTATGGCCAGGGCATCAGAAGTCAAAAAACTTCAGGATTCTATTACCTTAGTTGGGCCACTCCTGAAGTATACCCCAAGTTTTCAAAATTTAGTGGGTCAAGGTCTATGGCAGCATAAGCTATCTTTTTAATCCACTTGCTGCATTCCTTTAAGGGCAATAAGAGTAGAAAAAGTTGACAGGAAGACTTTAGTACTGAGCCACAGAAGAAGAGGTATTAGAAAAGAAACCTCTGATGCCCATCTCTGCTGTCACAGAACTTCCTGACGGAAGCATTTGCTGGTCTCTTTCTTCCTTGAAACACTTACTTTTCTTTCTTTAGGGAAGTCCACACTGTAATAACAGAAATGGTTAAGCTAAACCTTCCTTTGACTTTTCTGACAAGTATACTGGCCACAGTACTAACTGCATATAGCCAAGACTAAAACACCAACTGCCATTTAAACATGCACAAGAAAGAAATTGTTTTTGTCTAACTCAAATAAAAAATATTATTTATGCTGCGCTTTGGAAATTATGTGGTGACAGACTCATCATGTCTGTGGGCCCCATCTAACTAAATATCATTTAGCATGATTGAAAGAAGGGAAAAATGCCAAGTCAAAGCATCATTTTATGAAAACTTCTTTATGAAAACCAAAACAGCTTGTATTCCCTCCAAGTAACTGAAAGGAGGAGTAGCAGCACCACACACTGCTTTGTGCACCCACATCCTTCAGTGAGCACCTGCTACCTGATGAGGGCTTTTCCCACTTAGGTTTGACTTCAAGGAGGAAGCTAGCAATGTGAAAATGCTTCGTGGGAACTACTGTCTTGTTATATTATTTGTCACTTTTGTTACAACAGTTGGAAACAAAATAAAGTAGTTGCTCTTAAAACCTTCTGCATAAGATGAGGATGACATTTTATGTAAACCAGTAGATCTTTTCCAGTCTCTAGCAGCAGCTGCTTCAGAGTTGAGTGCCAAAAGGTTTCCAGTAGATTATGGGATAGATTTCATGGAGTCATTTCTAACCCACAAAAATATCAGTGATTTATAGGATTGAAATGTAGGGCATGTATGCCCTTCATGTTCATAACTCTTTAATGATCTATACTAATATTCCTCTAAATTATTTCTTCTTTCTTTCTTTCTTTCTTTCTTTCTTTCTTTCTTTCTTTCTTTCTTTCTTTCTTTCTTTCTTTCTTTCTTTCTTTCTTTCTTTCTTTCTTTCTTTCTTTCTTTCTTTCTTTCTTTCTTTCTTTCTTTCTTTCTTTCTTTTCTTTTTCTTTCTTTCTTTCTTTCTTTTTCTTTTCTCTTTCTCTCTTTCTCTCTTTCTCTCTTTCTTTCTCTCTTTCTCTCTTTCTTTCTCTCTTTCTTTCTCTCTTTCTCTCTTTCTCTCTTTCTTTCTCTCTCTCTCTCTCTCTCTCTCTCTCTCTCTTTCTCTCTTTCTCTCTTTCTCTCTTCCTTCCTTCCTTCCTTCCTTCCTTCCTTCCTTCCTTCCTTCCTTCCTTCCTTCCTTCCTTCCTTCCTTCCTTCCTTTACCAATTTGATAAATTCTGCTATATCAAGAATACTGGGCTACAGGACTACTGTATTTAGTGCCAGAAACTCAGCCTATGACAGTAACTGGAGGCACCCAAGGACTTTGCTCTCTCAGATGCTTATGACCGCATGTCACTCTGCTTACCTCAGCCTCACTTCGGAAGCCATATAACCTTGTTATAATAAGTCCTTTGGAGAGGCAAGATTTACTGATTCAGCCAGAAGGCCAGAGTTCAAAGGTTTTTTTACTTGTAACTCAAAGCATGAACAAAGGTTCTTGCACTTACCTGAACCCAGGAGTGTAAACATACCCTAAATGACACAATTTGTTCCTACATGTATGATGAATGTTGACCTCTGATGACTTTTGCAGTAAATAGAAGCAAAAAATATATAACTCTCTCTTGCTCTCACCTACTAGAGCACCAATATTTTCTACCATCAGGATGACGGTTTTTAAAAGCATACCTCAAACCCTGCACTCATTAAAAAAAAAAAAAAAAAAAAGGAGAATTAAAGGAAGAAGATAAGAAAGCATTTCTCAACACCTATTCAGACCTCCTGCATTTTTGAGTATAGACTGTTCTCAGATAATGAATAAATATCATTATTCTATCAATATAATTTCCACATTTTACTCGACATTTAAAACAAACAAGCACGACAAAAGAAAATAAAACAAAACCAAAAAACTCCACAGCTTTCTGAACAGCACCCAGGGAACAAAATATGCCAAGAGGAAGCCCCTGTGATAGCTAGAATTCTGCCTGTCTAGGTTACAGATTTAAAGTAGATGTTGAATGTAGCTAATGTAGAATTGAACTAGCAGTATAAGATATGGAAAAGTCAAATCAACAATAGGAAAGACCTGAGAGCTAAAACCAGTAAAGATCATGATAAAGTACCACAAGTGAGAATTTCAACCGTATGTTTGGGGAGTTATATATATTGACTTAATGAAAAAGTTTTGCACTTGGAATTAGAAAAAGATTGTACCATGAGAAGGTACAAACAGCTGTAGGAACTGTTCATTCATGGCTGGGATGCTCCACCTGGCAGTCAACACTGTTGACTGATGGACAATGCACATCTGTTCCCAAAATCTGTAACTGATGGACAGAATACATCTGTTCCCAACATATGTAACTACACAGCATCTGGGATTTTAAAAGGATCCAAGGATGAGCTCCACTGACTTATTAACTATTCAGCTCTTGTGGCTCCAATGAAAAGCTGAAGCAGGCATTTCATTATCACCTTAGCCTTAATTTCTATTATATAGGGAGAACAGGCCATGCTAGAGTGTGATTTAGTACACCTAAGGTCTGGATTGTCTTCTAGAAGTGCCTACCTCTGTTGCCCACAGACAGAGCAAAAGACAACACATTTCTGACTCAGTCGTCTTGGTTATGTATGTGAAGTACACAGGATGAATGTGGCCTCTGTACTGTGCTCAATCAAGTCCAGCAACACAAAGTCTTTAAAATGCAATGAGGTATGAGGCCACAGAGGAGTGTTGAAGAAGAGATGTGATTTAATGATACTATTCTGGTCTGCTCATTTAGGAGGAATTTTTCTGCCAAACATTCACCTAAGTTCATCTGGAATGATGCTTTAGTGCTGTGGATGCTTTTATATGCACCAATAAATGAAATGTCCCCATGAGTCACAAGTTCTGTAGATTCTCACACTCATTAATTAGAAAATAGGTCAATTTGATGGATGAGAAAGCAAAATCTTATTTGGTCTCACCACCCACCATCAGAAAAAATGAGAAAGGAACATCCAAAGCTCAGACTTAAGATTCAAAATGCATCTTAATTTAATTGTATTTTACATCTAAATAGCAAAAAATTTTGACTAATAACAGTTCCTCCTAAATCACTTATAGCTTTGTGTGCTACAACCCAGATCTTGTATAGGTGAAGACGCTGCAGACATGAATAAAGATTTATAGACTAGGCCAAAAGAGCACAAAGGAAGACAAAGCTCATGAGCCCTCTCCCAGACAGAATCTCAACTGTTCAGCTTCAAACCATAGGCTACATCCATCTGATATTCTTGTTTCTGTTCTTTTGCAGAATAATGGTACTTAGTAGGACCAAACACTGACATTGTCCAAGGACAGGAAAAAAGTCAGTCAAGGAGTCAGGATCTAAATTGTGAAACAATGCAAGTAGTCGGAGATCATACAGAGGGAAGGTAAGGGTCATAGGGCCAGAGACATTAAATCACAGGCGAGTAGTATGTATAGATCCAATTTCAAAGTGACCTTGCACTTAAGCATATATTTTCTTTTGCTCATGATTAATTATAAGCATCAAACCTGTGATGAGAGATGTGAATGATTTTGCAATAGACTGTGTGGATTAGTTCAAAAAGAACTTTTTTCATTGTTGTATCTATAGCCATACTACAAGTAAAATAGGATGAGAGATAATAAATTCAAGATTATGATCAATATCCAGTCCTTAGGTATGATCTTCGGTGTTTACATACCAATTAGCATGCAAATAAAAAACTCCTGTGACATAGCTGAGAACGACAGAATCACAGAATATCCTGTGCTAAAAGGGACCCAAAAGGACCATTAAGTCCAGCTCCTCATCCTGCACAGAATAACCCCCAAAATCACACCACGTGTGTGAGAGTATTGTTCAAGTGCTTCTTGAACTCTGTCAGGCTTGGCGGTGTGACCACTTCCCTGGGAGTCTTTTTCCAGTGCCCAACCACCCTTTGAGTGAAGAATTGTTTTCTAATATCCAGCCTAAACCCCCTGACACAACTTCAGGCCATTCCCTTGGGTTCTGTCACTGGTCACCAGAGAGAAGAGATCAGAGCCTCTTTTTCCTTCCTCACTTCAATCCTTGTAAAGAAGCATCCGTCCTTTTAAGGAATCTGTCATTTCCCTCTCTGTCTCTTGTTTCCTAGGCTGTGTTTGTTAACAGTAGCAGCCATGCTTTTGCATATGCCACGGTATCAACTTGTGTGTTCCAACCCTATAAATAAAAAGCAAACTCAGTAAAATGTACATTTCTGCTTCACTAGAAACAAATTTGACAGAATTTTGTCCAGACTATCACTTATGTCTCTCCACAGTATCAGGTTCTGAATAAGATATGCAGAACTCAAAAGATCTATTTCCAAATTATTAATAACAGCTATAAATCGCATATGTCCATTTCTCCTTTAGCAGAAGACGAGATATGAGCCCCAATTCAAAAGAGCATGTGCATCAATAACTATGTTTATATATCAAGTATCAGAAAATTAAAATAATGCAAGTTTTCTAAGTGGTGTTACACAAACCATCCTGAACAAACCTTTTGTGACCCTTTCTCTAACACTATCAATTCAGGATCTTTTTAATTATCTGAATTGCAACAAAAATTAAGTGTCCAAATACCACTAATATATGATAATTTATGGCCTATTCCTTCATGGCAAGTGAGGTATTACCTGTATTATACTTAATAAATCCTATTCCAACTTTGCAGAATGACAGAATGGTTGAGGTTGACACAGACCACTGCAGATTGTCTAATCCAATCCCCAGCATATTCAAAGACGAGGTTCCCTAGGACCATGATTAAAACAGTCTTCAACATCTTTAAAGATGGAAGGCATACAAGTTCTCTAGGCTTGAGCTCTGTCACAGTAAAAACAAGTGTTTTCTTGTGTTCAGAAGAAATTTCATGTGTTTTGATTTATGATCATTGCCTCTTGCCCTGTCACTGTGTAGCACTGACAAAAGTCTAGCTATGTCTTCTTTCCCTCAAGTTTTACGTTTATACATGTTGATAAGATCCCCTGAGCCTTCTTATCTCCAGGCTGCTCAGAGAGCACACTTAGCCTCTCCTGATATGACAGAGGCTCCAGTTCTCTAATCACCTCAGTAGCCCTGCCCTGGGTTCTCTACAGTTTGTCCTTATCTCTCTTACCTGAGGAAGCCCCAAACTGGATCTTCCACATGTGTCTCACCTGCGCTGAGTGGAGGGGAAGACTCACCACCTTTGGTCTGCAGGCAGCACTCCTCCCAGTGTACCTGTTTGCTCTGGACACAGTTGGCTCATGGGCAGCCTGTTGCCCCCCAGGACCCCCAGACCCTATTCTGCAAAACTGCTCTCCAGTCTGTGGGCCCACAGCATGTATTGGTGCATGGAGCTTTTCCTCTCACCTTGCAGGACTGCTGAACTGCATAAGATTCCCATCTGCCCATTCCTTCAGCGTGAGTAGGTCTCTCTGGATAAGACTACAAGCACATTGTCTATCAGCCTCTCCTCCCAGCACTGTGTTCTCTGAAAACTTGCTGGGCAGCATACTTGATCCCATCATCATCCAGGTCATCAATGAAGGTGTTAAACAGAATCTAAATTGGCCCCTGGGATACAAGGATGGTGACTGTCCTCCAGCTGGACTTTGCGCCAGTGATCTTTGAACCAGTTTTCTCTCCACATCCCTGGCCACTCAACTGCCCAGAACAGCTTATAATTTTAACAGGTTATGTTAATATTAATATGCATTATATCTTGTTTTAATTTATCAGTGCTAAATAGCAAAGCAATTCACCTGTTGCAAACCACACAGTCTGCTGTGATAAGTCATAGCTGCCCAGATATCAAAGGTCCAGAGTAAGCCCAGGGGATGAAAGATATTATTGACTGGTTATGTCTTCCACCTCTCTGAACTCATGTCATCCCTGCAGCCATGGCAACACATAATTCTGGCTCATCTATGGTCAAGGAGTCAAAATCAGAGGGTGCATTGTAGAAAGAAATATAACAGCAAAAAAAATCCTCCCATGGTTACAGAAAAAGGATTGTTGTGCTGAGGTGGGACAGGAACAATATTGCTAATCTGGAACAAATATATTTACCATAACTTTTAGAAGTATAGCCGTGGATAAAGTTGGACAGCTATTAACTGAGCAAAATTCCACCGGGAGTAGAAGTCCTATGCTCTAAATCTAGAAATTTGATATTTCCAAGTCTAGAAAGATCAGCTAATACTCCCTGTAAGTGCTACTTGTGGGTAATTAATCTAAACCTAAACTAGACATTTAAGATAGAAGTAAGTCGGCTTCTGCATACGCCTTTTTGTCTCAATGATTATAGAAAGCCCTTAGGGTGTCTAGGATTAGCTCAGATGCCCAATTCCTAAAGATAGACATAATGAAATCTACAGTCTGAAAATTATTTGAATGAGGAAAACAGAGCCCTTTGGAAGTAGTACACCTGTACAGATCCACAGAGAAAGAAGTCTTAAAGAGAATAAATGGGTTATTAATGGAGCTTAGTGATCAAGAATGTGATGATGGAGGTGACAGTGACAGAAGAAAAAGAGGAGGGGTGAAAGCAGTCACAGGGCAGGACAGTAGATCACACATGGACTTGTAAAGTTGAAACTGGCAGCAATCTAACAAGGAGATGTCAGATTTCTGCATCACCTTGATAAAAAAAGCAGACGAAAGCAAACCTAGAGTGAGAACTTAGGTCAAGATCTAGGAGTCACAGTCATTAAGCATGTGAGTGGGTAAAACCAGTTTAAAAGGTACATATAAAATGTGATAATGAAATATGTATTAACTTAATTAGCATCATCAGAGACAAATCATTCTCTTTTTATGTATTTAACTAATCTATGTGAATGGAAAAATGTCGAAAAAAATTTTAAAATGTAGACTAAGGACAGCAAAAAGGCATTAATGTTCCAGACAGTTGTCAAATTAACTAGTCAGCCTTTAATGACAATGTTTAAGAAATGTAAAAATGTGGCGGTGGTCACAGGGGTCTTAGGATGAGGGAAGAGACGTAAATTGGACTCCATATTTCAGAAGGCTTGATTTATTATTCTAAGATACACATTACATTAAAACTACACTAAAATAATAGAAGAAGAAAAAGTTCTCATCAGAAGGCTAGGCTAAGAATAGAAAAGAATGAATCAACAAAGGTCTGTGGCTCGGACAGAGAGAGAGACAGCTGTGCCATGATTGGCCATTAATTCCAAACATCCACACAAGAGAAGTCACGGATCCACCTGCTGCATTCCACAGCAGCAGATAATCATTGTTTACATTTTGTTTCTGAGGCATCTCAGCTTCTCAGAAAGAAAAATTCCTAAGAAAGATTTTTAATGAAAAGATGTCTGCAACATAAAAATGTAATTGTATGAAGGTTACAAAGGGCAACTCCAAGGTAGGAAGTATTTGTTCCTAGCAAAATACCCCCAAATGTGTTTGAGAGAGTTACAGACTCTTTCCAGGAATTAATATTTAGAACAAAAAGAAGATGACTCTATATTTTCACATTTTATATGATTTGTAAGGTATGTGGTTTACTCTGCTAGATTAAGAGCTTCTCTCTTCCCCCCACTACCAACATTCCTATGATAATATCAGCATCTCCATAATGCTGATATTCATGTCTTTTAGACAGGAGTTCTTCTACTTTCTCCTAAGCATTATGCTTATCCCCGTGGAAATATTCAACTCTGAGTGGTTCCAGTCTTGCTGCTCCTGGATATTTGTTTTCTGTGTTATTTTAGTCTGCCTCTCAGTCTAAATATTTTGCCTTCTGCTTCCCTTCCACTCCAAGCAAATAAAGCATCATCTTGACCTTAACTTGTTCTAGGAACATTACCCCAGAGTCTTGAAAAGATTCTTGTTTAGGATTGTATTTTCTATTTTTTCAATTGTTTGGACTGTGAATCAAAGGAGCTGCTCTATCTGTAAGATAACTACTTTGAGAAAGGCAAGAAATTAAATTATAAGAAAATTATGAGAAAACTGCTTTGCATGGGAGTTGGAAGAGCACAGAGGCAAGTACTGTTATATTTTGCTTCATATTGTCCATTTTAAAAGTCTCCACTGTAAGCTTTTATCAATACAACCATTTATTAATATAACCATGTATCAATATAAGCAATTATTTATATTGATAAAAAGACTACTCCTGCTTAAGATAACACAGTATTTATCACTGTGTTAATAAAGAAACATTATTAAAACCAATATTCTGTATCCAACAGTAGCCAACACTGTAAACTCCAGGGTAAATGACCAGTGCACTGATTTGTAACACTCTGCATCTCAAGCAGTGATCTATGTTGCATGTTTCTAGTATAACTTTATTATAACTTTATTATAACTATTAAAGCGCTGCATGTATATCATACTTATTTGCTGAATTCACTACAAACTGTTCATTATTCTTTGACAATTTTTTCATCATGGGAAGGAAGATGCCCTGAAGGGTGGAGAAGAATGAGTATACATATGTAGAACCCAGAAACATTCGATCTCATTAAGCAATGAAAATTGTCAGTGTAGCACAGGAATGAAAGAATATGACATTGCTAGTCTTATTTACACAGATGATTAGAAAGAGATAAAGTAGCTGACCCAGACAGCTAATAAATACAGCATTAAAAACGCAGCATTTTCTGCCTTCTTTTTTCTGACCTACTTTTCTTTCCCATAATTGTTTTACAGTTATATCTGAAGTTCACATATTGGTTGCATCCATTATTCTGGCTTCCTAGTTATTTGTTAAATTTAGTGAGAATTTGTTTGATTAGCTTTGATTTAGTTCCTCTTGGGAGCCCCGAAGGACTGAGAAAGATAAGCATAGTAGGTCCTGCACATGTACTCTATCTCATTAAGGAATGAAAACTGCTGGGTTAAGGGGAGAAAGGAGAAGAAGGGTTATTCCTATTTACACTGATCTTTTCAAAAGCCAAGGCATGATTATCTATGTTGTTAAATTGGTTTTATTCTGGTTTAACTATTTAAAGTAACTACATTCAGCAAACTTTGGAGTTCATTCAAAACCAAGGAAGTTGAATACTTCTCAGTATATGAGGTTTGCATCCTTAATGAAATTTTTAAAAATTACTGGACAAAATCTTACTTTTTCCCTATAATTCTACTTTTTCACATCACTTTGTTATAATAAGAGTGCCTCACTAATGTGCACTTCAGATCTTGATCTTAAAAATATTGGGTGCTGGCCTTAAAAAAACCTATATATTTATTTAAGAAACAAAGAGACTATTTCAACCATTAACAAAGGTAGCGCTTGGTACTCAGTCTCCTTACTATAGTTACCTAGGCCTCTTGCAAGAAGTAAAGCAGAAAGAGAATAATTCAAAATGTTAAGCCTTTATTTTTTGTTACTCTTGTCAAACAGAAGAGTGTGATTTATTCGATTTTCTATGTACTTTTTGGGTAAAGCTGACTATTTCCACACTGTGTGTCAGGCCATCCTATGCAAACTGGTGAAGTCTCCTTCTACCAGCTCATTAACATTTCTGTTGCATTTTTAAAAGGAGCTTTAGTTGTATTTGCAATTATAGTATTTGCTCTTGAGAAGGCAAATGAAGATGCATTCTTTTCAACATTATGATTATTTTCTTCTTTATTTTTTTACAAACTTTTTTCTACTTTCCCATACTTACATAATTAGCTAGATAAACACATAGAGATGTACAGTGGGAACACATTTCCCTTTACAATTTTTCCCCTTTAGAGTGTATTTTATCTTCATTGAGAATTTAAAATAAAATTCCTGATATACATCAACTTTGAAGAGTTAATGAGTCACCTAGATGCATATTCAAATATAGAATTAGTTCCTAACAGGCCTCTACCTCACTGAGCATATGACCTTCCTTAAGCAAAGACTGTCAAAATTACAACTCAAGTATGCTGGAGATCATGGGATCATAGAATCATAGAGTGGTTTGGGTTGGAAGGAGTCCTAGGGATCATCCAGTTCCAGTAGACCAGATTGCTTGAAGCTCCATTCAACCTGCCCTAAAACACTTCTAGGGATGGGGCATCCACAACTTCTTTGGGCAACTTGTGACAGTGCCTCACCACCCTCACAGTAAAGAATTTTTCCGTGACATCCTATCTGAACCTATCCTCTGTCAATTTAAAGCCATTCCCCTTGTCCTATCACTACATGCCCATCATTGTGACTTTTCCTTTCATGCACAGGGGCAGAGGTACGGACAACCATGCTGGGTCTTCTGAACAGCTGCATCACTTTTCTGAAAACATAAAGGCTAGCTCTTTTAAAAATTAATTTTTATTTATGATGAAAAATGAGATTCTCATATAACCCCTTGATAAAAACAGCTTTACCCATCTGGAAAGTAATCATCACTTGTTCTGAAAGTGCACATAAAAACCCAAAAGTTGATAATGCTTGAGTTTTTTATCCTACGCCATCCTTACCCAGTGCAGAAGATTATAACTTACTGGTTATAATGTTATCAATTTATGAATGCACGAGAGTCTTGCTGTATTCAGTAACGCACTGAAGGATTACAGAAGCATAAAATGAAATTTTCTTTCAAGGGAACCCAATCCCTGAAGCCAAGTCTAAATATCTCAACAGGATGATGAGGATTTTTGTAGGAAACTGGGAAAAAATCACCACTTAATGACAGCACATTAGAGACTGGTCAGAGGAGATCAGACCAAGAAGGATGCCAAGGCAAGTGTCTAATCAAATGGACAGACCTGTACACAATGAAATCTGTACCAAATGAAACCTGTATTTAATGAAATAATTAATGAATTTTAAATTAGACACTTTTCTCAACATGCAGTCAAAAAGATGACAGGACCTTGTCCTTTAGGGACAGCAAAGAGAATAGCTTTCGCAATTTCAAAGAATTCTCTATCAAGGTGTTGGAAAAGCCATAAAGCCTCATCAGAGCTAATGTTTTGAATCCTGGCCCTGTCACCTTTCCCAAAAATGCCTCACATCTCATACCCTTGATGATCACCTGCATTGTGAGCCCACAGAGGGCCAGGATCAGCACAGAGCAGCTGCCCAGCAGCCAAGTGTTCTTCACAGCCTGGTGGCCAGGGACAGGATTTTTCCCTTAGTTACAGCTTGACACTTGTCCAGGTGTTGTTTTCTGCTGAGACATACTGAGATATTATAACTTGCACCTTTCACAGTTACTGTGAGGCAGCTTGTTCACTAAACAGATAAACAAAAGATAAATAGGGGCTCACTATTAAAAACTAACCCTGGGTCTGTGCTGTATGATTACTGCAATGTTTGAGGCCTAATTTAGTGAAGACTATCTGTGCTTGACTAAGAAATGAGAACATTAAATAGGTTTTGTTTTGAAAAAGGCACTGCCTCCTTTATTTTTTGATTTTTATCTATAGCAATTTGCATTCCCTTGTCCTTACTACTGTCTGGCATGTACCATAATATCATGCTATCCCTTTTAGTTTTGTTCACTTTCCTTTCATACTATCATTTACTTATCCCTTTTGTACCTCTAGTCCGTGGTCTCTGGGTCTCTAATACATGGCTGCACCAATTTCACCACCCCCAGGGCTAGTCAGATTAAAGATTAATGAGTAGACCTTACCCAGAGGCTTTACAAAGGTTACACATAATTACAAATGGGTCTTTTATGCAGTGCTCAATATGTGAAAGCTACCAAAGAAAAAAAAAAAGGGAAAAAATAACAGAACTTATAGGATTTAAGTCAGCCATTTAAATCTTCTCAAAAAACCCAAACAAGTTAGGAAGTTCTACCCTTTGTTCCAAAGATGGTGATAAAGACAAAAACACCATATGGTAGAAATTAGTCTACATCTCAGTCTTGCAACATCACTGCCTACTAATTCTTCCTTTGGGTTAAGTAAAATGTTTTGCACTAAGAAGATGTAGAGACAAAAAGGTCTAAAATTGGTGATAACACTTCAGTTAACTAAATTCTCATATTTGACCATTTGTTAAAAGAAAAAATAATCAACACATTTCTCCTGTAGGAAAAACCTTAAAAGATTGCTTAGCCCAGCTACTTGGTGAGAAAGATATATGCCGGCTAATTATCTTAATCTTGTGTCTTTACTCACAGAAATACCTTAAAATGTAAACTTAGTATCTGAGACAACACTTTCATAAGTGCAAGTTTAAATTTAAGTTCATAGAACCATGGTATCATACTAATGAAACAGTCTGACTTTAAGTTCTAAATTCCACCAAGTCCCATTTAAGTTAATGGAAAATACTTTGGAATCTGTCTTCAGGCACTGCTTGTTTGCTCCCTTGTTTTAAATCTTTCAGTATAGCAGATAAATGGAGATTAATAATAAAAAACATTTTAAAAAGACAACCTTCCCCCCCTACTTTTAATATTATTAGCATTTAACTAATGGGCTAAACCTGTCAGAAATGTCCAAGAAATTTGATACTTCAGTATCAAATCTTTTTGCTTCCAATTCTGGATTGTAAGACTATGTTCTCAAAGGTGCTTTGTCTCTTAGATTTCAGTTACGCTTAGAGGTGACTGAAGCTCTGTGGAAACACTGCAATTTTTAGTATCATTGCTTTTTATAAATCCTCACTGGTGAAATGACAAAACCTGATTACTCAAGAACATTTTTATGCAAAAAGTGGCACCATTCACTAGTGATGCCACTCTTCAAGAGTAAGAGACTAACAGAGAACCCATAAAACTACTGAAGCCCTACAATTGTTTCTGAAAGTTATCTAAGCCCAGATACTTTGTATGTCTATTTGGATTCTCATGTAAGCATTTGCAATGCAGGTGCTCTGGTTTTTTCTGCTGTTTTCTTCCTCTTTTGCCTTCTCTTTTGCCTGGGAGCAGTATCTATCTAGCCTTTATTCTAGCCATATAAGAGTTTAAGTCTTTCAGCAAAAGGCTGTTTAAAAGATATAATCTAAAACTTTGCATTTGACCACTAAGCAACAGGAGTTCTTTGAAACACAAGACAAATTGTTGGATTTCATTGTCTTTCTGATTATTAAATATAACACTTTAGCATTGCATGGTCAGGGACCAGGTCCCTAAGTGATTTGATACACATTATGCAAACAGCTAAACAATCTTTGGATTAATTTAAAAATTAGAATTTATAATTATTAACTTGTAGCTCTTATGTGATTTATTAAATGTGAATACCAGAATTTGACATAGAGCTCAGATTTTTTTTTTCTCCCACAAGTGAATTACTGCAACTCAAAGCAAACATTACCACTTTCAGTTTAAAATTTTCATTTCTGGAATTGTTCTTTCTATTCAGTAATAACATACTTTTATAGCTGATTGCGAAGTAAATTTAACATCACAATATTTTCGAGAAGGAAGCAAACATTGAGAACCAAAAGGAAAGTAAAACCACCCAGACACATAAGAGAGCACTGTTTTTCACTGCAAAATTTGTCTTAAAAGTGAGACAGGTTTATTTAAGCTTTTTATTAAAGAGTGTTGAAACTCTGCTTGATATGTAAGGTACTTCTACATATATAAATAGTTTCTATCTCTTTTCTAGACAAAGTTGAGCTACTCTACAAGTAAGGAAGTGATGATCCAAAGGCAAAAAAACTCCAAAATATGTGAAGAAAAGAATCTTAGAGTGCTTAAGCTGGAGGAGGGTTAATTATTAAATTTTTGCTTTATTGTAGTTTTTTGACTACAAAATTACTGCTTAGTGTAAAAGAAGCCATGCTTTTGACACTGCCCTACCAGTAACAGGGAGCCAAGTTCCCTTTTGCAGCATAACCGGAATCTCTTGATTTTTTCTTTTTTTTTTTACTTTGAAGTAAAATTTTTGACAAAGTATTTCTTTGTTTTCTGAGACATGAATAAGAATTTCTTATTTTAGGTATAGCATTGCCAGCAGGCTAAGGGAGGGAATCCTGCCCCTCTACTCAGCCCTGCTATGGCCACATCTGGAGTGCTGTGTCCTGTTCTGGGCTCTTCAGTACATGGAGCTCCTGGAGCAGGTCTGGTATAGGGCTACAGAGAGGAATAAGGGACTGGAGCATCTCTCCTGTGAGGAAAGGCTGAGGGAGCTGGACCTGTTCAGCACCAAGAAGAGATGACTCAGAGGGTATCTCATCAATATCTATCAGTATCTGAAAGCAGGGTGCCAAGAGGACGAAGCCAGATTTTTTTGGTGGTACCAAGCAGCAGGACAAGGGCAGAAACTGATGCACAGGAAGTTCCACCTGAGTATGAGAAGGAACTTCTTCACTGTGCACGTGACCATGCCCTGAAAAAAATTTCCCAGAGAGGTTGAGGAGTCTCTCTCACTGGAGATATCCAGGAACCATCTGGCTGCAATCCCATGCCGTGTGCTCTGGGATGGTCCTGCTTGAACAGAGAGGTTGGACCAGATGACCTCCTGTGGTCCCTTCCAACCTGATTCATTCTGCAATGGGTACAGAAGCAGGAAATAACCTCTGTGTCCACCTCCTGTGGTCCCTTCCAACCTGATTCATTCTGCAATGGGTACAGAAGCAGGAAATAACCTCTGTGTCCAGATTCTAAATATTCTTTTTTGTGGTGTACCAAATTAAGATTCCTCCTGCTGCCTTGGAGATGAGGGAAAGATTGAAAGAAAAGAAAAGAAAGTAGAAAAGAGATTTGTATTGTCTAGTGATAGATTCTGCTTTTCTTCCAAAGACTATTTTAAAATTACAAAGATGTCTCACAGTTCCCATCAATAAAAGATACAGCACAATTCTTTCTCCCTGGACCTGCAGAGCTGAGCCCTCGTCATACAAATAGATCCACACTGGCTTCAGTGAAGCAGCTTGTAGGATTGATACAAACACAGACATATATTAATATAAAATTCTGTAATTATCAATGTGCATAACAATTTGCAGGACAGCCACCTCATGTCTGTGTCTGACTGGCTTTAATTACATTAAGCACAGCTAAAAATTCTTGTCCTCTTGCCAGGCTGCCGCAATTTTAACTCTGTATGAGGCTTCTAGGAAGGAAAATAAGCCTGTGTGCAATCTTTCATATTCATGGACTTCTATTGTTTATTTTTCTTTCTTCTAAGCTTGAAGTAAACAGGTACCTCAGTTACCAATATGAAAACAGAGAATTTTGTATAGATTACAGTTTGCATGAAAGGAAGGACAGCAGAGCATGCTTGCCAGTGCAAAGCAGGAGAGTAGAGGCATAAACCACATCCTTATATTGTGCAGAAACCGTTCTGCTGGAACTTTCAATGTGCATGAGAGGCAGGTTTGAATGTCCAGCTGTATTTTCCACTCTTCCTTTTGAAGGTAGAGTGTAGAAACTGGAAATGTTTTGATTCCGAAGCAGCATACTGAAAAAAAAATTGAGAGGAACTGGAAAGAATGAATATAACATGTTCCTTTCTCTAAAGGGAATAGTCAAAATTACTGACAAAGCAATTTCACTGCATGGCTGTGGTTTCTACTGCTGTGTTAAGACTTCTCTTTTTGTCAGTGCCCACCTGTCTGGGTACCTACAGAGCCATGGCAATGTTACACTCTTACATCAGTATGCCTGAGTACTAAAGGTATTATTATAAGCCAATAGTATGGGCTGCAAAGGACTATGAGATAGTGACTCTGCTACATTTCCTTTAAAGTGTGCTCCATTGATTTGGTGCTTTTTTCCTGCTGAGTGTGTTTGTATCTTGATGGCTTGCATATCTCCAATCAAGTGACATAGAACATAGAATTTAGATTATTTGATTTATGCAATTATAGATCCATTTAACTTATACTAAATTTGCTTCAGTTTTCAGATGGCTGTAGCCAAAAACAGTGAACTGTACCAGATGGGTTTACTGCTACTGAAAACAAAAATATTAAACAGCCAAATTGAAGCCTTTCTTCATCTGAATTTTCTCAAGGTCTGCTTTGTTGTGACTTGAATTTCATGACAATTGTCTCACTAGGTGACACATGGAAGTGTCCTCAAACCATGGGCCTAGGGTATCACTGCACTCATGTACACATCCACCAGCAAGTAATTTAAACTGAACAAAATCAGTTGTTTTTAACTCAATAGCATGGGTTTTATTCAGGTTGCATTCTAAGAAATATGTAAGCTAATGATACCTTCCATTAATACAAAATAACATCTTCTATAATTTTCCCTACCTTTAATGTGGTTCTTTTTATCCCAAAACCACTTTGTTGTTCTCTGAAAATATACATACAGAAAAAATGACAGCTATTCTGCATGGTGGAAATATGAAAAGATTTTGATTATATTTGAGATTAGATGGATTTCTGAAACATGCAATACAAGTAGGGTGTTTCTGTATTTAATGAACACTACATTTGTAGCAGCAGAAAAAGGGAATACATGCAACATGCAGCCATTTACCTTAGTGCTACAATGTTGTGCTTAGCCTGAATGATCAGGGCTTAAAAACTTGTGCAGCCAAGTTGAAGTTAATATGCTAGTACCCCTAAAGAATATGTATTAATTATTGGGGAAATGTAGACTGCTAGGAAAATAAACTGGGCTAAACCAAATACCCAACAGTTCATCTCCAACAATGGCCAGCAACAGATGCCAATAGAAAGGAGTAAAATAGGTCAAGCATACAATGATGCTTTCTCAGCCTCCAGCAATATGTGGCTCTTGGCTTTCCTAAGCCAGAAATGTCATTTTGACGTGGTGTTTGGGGCCAGATTATTAAGAGCTGGGCAGCTGGGGGAAAAAAGGTCTTTAAAATGGAATGTTTGTACCATAAAGTGTCTATAATAAATTCCTAAAATACTACTCAAATTCAGTTTTCTTATAGATTGTTTACTAAAGAAAACCTACAGGAGGCTGTAATATTTATTGCTAATTGGGAGTGGGAAGGTGGCAAAATTATGCAGAGGAACTGAATGTTTTCATTAAGCTATGAAACCTCTATGATATAGCTCACAGCACCTCAAGAATAATTACTCCCTTGCAAATTGGTTCCTATTCACATGTACTGATGTACCTACTCTTGTGGGCTATTGCGAATTAGAAAAATTATTGAAAAAAATCCTGAAATGCCACAGATGTCCCAGTTCAGAACACCACAGCCACAAAACATTTAACGGGAAAAAATTCCAACCAACCAAAGAAACCCACAACAAAGCAAACAAACAAAACAACTCACCGAGGAGCAAAATGAAAATAAGGCAGCGTGCTGGATACACTGTCATGTAACCTTTCTACCCAGTTCTTACTTCCCCTCACACTCTACTCCTCCCCTGAAAACTCACCTAAGGGAAAGTAATCTCAAGTGAGAATCAGCTTCTTGGAGATATAACCCCACAAAATCATACTGGGGAACATTAATAGATGGGTGGATATATGGATGAAAAAGAAACCATAGTACCTTTAATGCTAATCAATAGAGCTTAATTGGAAACAGATCTCACTGACAGGAACTATGTTCCTTTAGACCACAAATATGATAAAGAGTACATAATTTGACACAGAAGTTCATCACATTCTAAATAATAAATTTGATATATTACCAAAAAAATTCATTGTGGTATATATATATATTCAATGAATTAAAACTGGCTGATAATCATCACCTAATAGGAATATTTTTAGTCACATCTTACCATGATCTCTTCTTGCCTCCATACTAGTCAATATTGTTATCAATGATCTGGAAGAAAACATCATTAATGGTAAGGTCTACAGATTACACAAAAGGAGTAAAGGGGTAAATTAGGATAAGGACAGGTCAGTTTGACAGAGCAATCAAGTTCACTTATCGAGATGAGACCATCTGAGCATTATCCTTTCTAAAGCAATTGAATTTAAGGACAAGCATCTGTGAAAATGGAATTTAGGTCAGAGATGAAGGAAGGAATGGTTTTGAAAAAGTGCTGCTTTTGAAGTGATAAATAGACAGTGTTTCCAACATGATCTCCTGGTAAAACAAAAAAAAACCAAGCTGCATTCAGAAATGTTCAGCCAAGGATATTCAGAAATTAAAAAAATAAAACTGAGAAGTACAAACTACTTATTCCGCTGTATATAACCAATAATAATATTAATAATATAGCAAAAAAATTCTGTTGGCTGCAAAAGAGGATGTTTATAAATTGGAAATGTTTAGTGAAGATGTAAAATAGCTGCCTAAGACCTGGAAAATCTCACTTTTTCTAGAAGCCTAAAGTTGAGTCCTGTTAATGTACATGGGAAATGTTTTCAGTTGATTTGATCGCTGTGTATGTCAGGGAAAAATTCCTGGCTAGCAAACAATGATGAAGTTAATCTAGACAAATTTAGAGTAGCAATTAGTGATTTTTTAACAATAAAGCTAGCAATTGGTAGAAGAATTTATTTCAAAACATGGTAGAACCTCTGTTACTTGAAAGCCCTACCTCCTGTAAAATATATTCTTCACTCCACTCAAACTTATAGATCCAGGAAAAAGTATTTACAGAAAAGATGCTCACAAAAATCTGTACATGAATGATCTAAGATATCACTATAGATGAAAAAATAGAAAGAGAGAAAAAAGATGCCTACAATGAACCAAGGGGAAAGTAGCTTCCTTGAAATATAAAACAAGATTACTTCACTAATGCTGATGGGATATACCAGGATAACCATTTAAATATTTCTCAACTTTTTACACCTCAATATTCATCTCTGCAGTTCTAAACAAGGCTAGTAGCAGAGGGAATAGATTTAAGCACAACCGGGCCCCAGAAGGAGAGAAGGGGATGCATTTGCTGGAAAATGGATTGCTGTATAATTTGGACAAGTTTGCTGCTGTTGAGGCACTGAGAAAATGAATGTCCAGTCACCTGTGGTTGATGACCCTCAGCCAGCAGTGTAAGTGAAAAGTAAGTGACACAGGTCAGAACACAAAGGGAGAGAATCACGTGCAGGACTGAGTCTACACAGGGATGTTGTAGGGTTGGATAAACATTTTGCACAGTATGTACAGTATTGTTGCTTCTGTGCACTTCATCCAAAACACACTGAGCTCAGCCAAGCAAGGGAGAATATGCACAGGTATTGAAGAGGTCCCCACAAGAGGTGGTCCCCTACAAGATGTGTAGCTGTGGCCACCTGCAATAGGTGAGCAACTTCTCAATCAGTCATCAAGTAAAAGTGGCACAATCACAGAGAAAAGCCAGAGGTTTGTGTATCTCATGTATCCCTCAACTTCCACACTGTTGCCATGTTTCTGGTTATGACTTGTGAAAACCTGTAAATAATTTTATTGTTAGAATGTTACCTCGTTTCCTTTTATTTTCAAAATCAGAGTTTAGGCAATCTAATGATCTCTAGAGTTTTATTTTTCTGTTATTATCTCCAAATCAAGAAGATCTGGGCTATTCACACAGTAGTCTACAGTATTACAATTGGATTATCTTTGATGATATTTACTTAACATACCCAATACAGGTGAAAAGCTCATAATAAGAAAGCAACCTGATCCACATCATGGTCCAGACAGAAGAACCTTACATACTTCAGGCTGCGCTGTGGGCTTGCACACACTCTCCCTGAAAGCCATGTATCAGCCAATCAATCAATGTTTCCAGCAACTGCTAATTAGCAACATTCCAGACTGGACTGCATCATGAGTTGGAGCCACAGAACAACTCAGGACAGCCTGTTTGTGTGACAGAAATGTGTTCTCAACACAAGTGCAGATTCTGCCTGATGAAAATTTTCTAAGCATTTGAACTTCAGTGTACCTGTGGCAAATAAAGCCAGAAGCTCTGTCCTGTTTATAGCTGCAATATATAAAGGTCAAGGAGGACAAGTCTTAGAGAAGCCAGTTTGCTCATAACTGGACAAATACTTCTCAAAGCAGCTGTTTTAGACAGACAATAAAACTCTCTGAGCATGACCCCATCTCTGAATGCAATAATACTTTTGGGAATACAACTCCAAATCCTGAACTAGTATATACTGAGGCAGCTACCTTCCTGTCTCCTACCTTGCTAGAGTAGGTAAAGCTTTTTAAACCTGCTAATGACTATTAGTGTCATAACAGGGAGGGAAAGAAATTTCTGCCACACACTCAGACAAACATGTCTTTATTTTTAGGACCAAGAAAAAGCACTTTCACCAGCAGCATCCTCCTGGAAGTTTTCAGCCCAGCCAGAGTACGTGTTCAGCACCCAGGAAATTATCTTCTATGACTGTGAGCTTGCAGCTCAACTTCACAGCTCTCCCAGCAGAGCAATTGCTAATATATGTTGCCTCTGCGCCATGTAACTGTACACTCACCCTTTTACTCCATTTTGCTGGGTTCAACTTTTATTTCAGAGACACATAAAGGCCATCATCACTGGTAAGAGTGTTTATAATGGAGTAAGATAAAATATCCTTGATCCATCACACAATTTCTATATGTGATGACTGAGGCTTTCTAGGTGGGCTCTCTGTTTAGCAAAAACCTGCCTTGAGTATCTCACTGGTATCTCTGGTGACACAATGTGAAAAACAGTATCTGCTCTATAACACAATAAAATTGACCTATAGCTCAGTCTGTTTCTGCTAGCTGAAGGTTATTTTGCTTTGGCATATCCTTGCAGTGTCCTCTGCTTTAATTAATAATGTTGCTGCCATGTATTATGAAAGTCACTATTTTGCACATACTGGTATCTTTCCAAATTAGGCATTTTAAAGTTTAAGCCTTAAGAAATGCATAGAGTATTTTCAATCAAAAGCCCAATCTATTTACATGCACAAGAGCTGAAAGATTTTTCATGCAAGTTGTTGTACTCTTAGGTTTTTATTATTTCTGCTTGAGCAGAAAGCAATAAATATGTCTTGAGACAAGGGAGAAAGTTAATAAAAAACTGTCCTTTCCTCTTTGTGCTAGACCCTGTTTTAAAACCAGCTTGTCTTTCATGAACAAATTAATTGGATTAGCTCTGCTTCAGCCACAAAGGACAACATTTTGAGTCACAGGCATATTTGTATAATGAACCATCACCGTGCTGGTATAGTAGGGGACTGATCCTGGAATTGCATTCAAACAAGTATTATTACTAGCATTAACATTACACTTCAGTTTGTGGGATACAAATAAGATGATTGAAATGAAAGAAAAAACCTGTATGGTGAAATAGAGTATAGAAGGGAGGCTTATCCTACACAAGCCAGCTAGTCAGAGGGAAGGTACTCACTGTCAAAAGATATTAAAATGGTGACCCTAGAGATATAGTCAATGAAAATTTCACCCTGGTTTGAGAATAAGTCAACAAAAGGAATAAGAATTTATTATTTTTTTTAAATAACAAAATACCCATCTATTTATCCTACTCCCTTTCATCATGTTAATAAAATTTTAAGTTGAAACTATTACACAGTTCATTTTACACAACACTGCTTATTTTGTTTATGTAAATGGTTTTACCCTTCTCATAATGGCAAGCACTCCAACCTCTATACTTTACAGCTTTCATTGATCCTCATTTATGTTTTATAAAAATAATTTTGGGGGGCTTCTAAGTGTTTGTGAAATAGCTCAGAATAGGTCTCTGTCTGCTACTATAAGAAATAAATGAATAAGAAATAGAATAGTCATGAAGGAACTTAACCTATGAAATTGAAATGGCTGTAGTTTATTAAAAAAAAGTTCTCCTTTAAAAATTAAAGTGATCTTTTGTTTCTGTTGCTGGCTATTCCAAGGTTGGCTATTGATACTGGAAGTCCTATAAATGACTATTTTCCAGGGTATTATTATGCTATGTCCTATATGGATCATTTATCACAGAACATTATTATTATTATTATTTGATGCTTTGCTTAAGTGTTCAATAATCATAATGCTTAATAGGAAACAATTGGAATTTGTTCTTAATTGAGTTCCCAGTAAATTTTTTTAAAGAGGACTGACTTGTCCCTTAGTGGTAAATGAAAAGTTGCCAGTGCATTACACCATTAGAGCAAATATCCTCTCCAAAACATATAGAACATCTAGTCATGGCGGACTTTCTGTTGTTTGGGAAGTTGATTTCACAGAGTTATTACCATCAATTACTGCTATTTTACCTTCTTCCATTACACAAGGGCAGCAGCTTAAAATAAAACCATAACTTCTCATTCTGGATGTTATGCAAACACCCACCAAGAAGTAATGAGGGTCCCAAGAAACTTTCAGCTGCAGATTAAGGAGGAGCATTTATCACTAGGCAGCACATCCTGAAGTTATAGATTTGCAGCTGCTGCTAATCTAAGGTGGGAGGAAGGTTTTTGCACCTACACCTGGCCTGAATTCATGCAGGGTACCATGCATGATGGAGGGCACTGTATTGTAGGCTTCTGCATCCAAAGGAACAGATCCACAGATGTCTGAAGCTAGGTCTGGAAGATTGGGCATTCTTTAAAGAATCTTTCTATGGAGTCACAAACTGTGGCTTGCATAGACGCTTTCTTTCTTCTTCTTTCTTCCTATATTGTTTGTGAATAAAGTATGGGTGATGAATTTTTAGCATCTGTATATATCCACTTGTAGAATCTAGATACACCTTTTAGTTATGAGAGGCATAAATCCTTATTAACTATTAACTACTGTTATAGGTAGCATAGAATTATTCAAGCAATAAAAGAGTTTATTTTTTCCCTTGGTTAGTTGTAAATGAGCCTAGAGGGAGCCCAGGAGTTCTAAGTTAAGCTCATTTCATACCTATAGCAATAGCTTTAAAACCTAATCCTGGATATGTTTATACATTTTTAATAGGACCCCAATTTTACATAGAGTATCCTCCAGTGGCTTCAGCTGCTGCAGAATTCTCCTGAATAGTTTTCTACTGTTAGGCTCAGCAGGTTCAATGCTTGATTATCTTTCCTCCAGTTCAATATCTTCTCTTTTCCTTTTGTTATACACCGACAAGGGGACTATATGCAGGTTCTCTGTGGAGAATGTCTTGTACGTGAACATGCAAGCAATGTGGAATTGATCTGGCTGAATCCAGTATTCAAGGAATTTAATTGAATTATTGAAATTCAGGGTTGAACCCCTGGGACATTGATCCTGTATTGTCAGCCTCAAAACCAAGGTGCACTGGCTGCTTGATAATGTGTTCATAGGATTTGCAGTAGAAGGGGTGGTGAATCAAAGCAGTGACAGTATCGCTAACTGACAGAAAACAGAGGAACTGATGCTGAATACATTTAAAAATAAATCAATATAGACTGGCCTGATTGAACAATTCTGGCAATGTGATATGCTGGCATGGCTGCTGACTTACCAGCTTAAGAGTAGGCTCAGGATTCATGGTAGCTGGAAAGCTGGAGAGGCCTTTTGCTGCAGCAATGCATTTAACTTCAAGACAGAGAATATTTGCTCATCTGTTTTCCTTGCCAGAAGCTAGAAACTATTGCTGCAGCTGCCAAGTGAAACAAAACAGGATTAAAAGAGAAAATAAATGAAAAAATAATATCTACAAAAAGGTAACAAATAAAAATCCAAAGAAATGGCTTTCATCTATACTAATATAAGTGTATGTGCTTTGCTTATTTTCTGCAGATACTAAAAGGATCTTTGAGAATTTGAGGCTCAGGTCAACTAAAATAAAAAAAGAGAGAATGAGAAAGAAGTTTAAAAACATTAGTGCAAATAATGCTCAGCCTTTACTATCTCTACTGAGACCTAAGTCACATTCTTCCTCAAGTCCAGCTGCTGGAAAAAGGAGACAAAGCAGAGAGAGCTGCAGGACTATTCTGCCCCACTGCACGTTGTTTCACCCATAATTCTCTCTCAGCAATTTGCCTGCTTCATTCAATTTATCATTGTCTGCTTCTCTTGAAATGGGACCTGAGAACACTTGTCTGAGCTGGATTGCACAGCTGTAGCTTTAGCTTCTGCAAGAGGAGGGCAGCTTTATGGCCTTTCTGCAGCCTTATTCCCTTGGGGGGAATAGGTAATGGACAGTCATTTCTTCTATGGTCATGATGTTCTGAAGCCCTAAGCCTGCCTTCCTTCCTTCCTTCCTTCCTTCCTTCCTTCCTTCCTTCCTTCCTTCCTTCCTTCCTTCCTTCCTTCCTTCCTTCCTTCCTTCCTTCCTTCCTTCCTTCCTTCCTTCCTTCCTTCCTTCCTTCCTTCCTTCCTTCCTTCCTTCCTTCCTTCCTTCCTTCCTTCCTTCCTTCCTTCCTTCCTTCCTTCCTTCCTTCCTTCCTTCCTTCCTTCCTTCCTTCCTTCCTTCCTTCCTTCCTTCCTTCCTTCCTTCCTTCCTTCCTTCCTTCCTTCCTTCCTTCCTTCCTTCCTTCCTTCCTTCCTTCCTTCCTTCCTTCCTTCCTTCCTTCCTTCCTTCCTCCCTCCTCCCTCCCTCCCTCCCTCCCTGTCCTCCCTCCCTCCCTCCCTCCCTCCCTGTCCTCCCTCCCTCCCTCCCTGTCCTCCCTTCCATACACAGGCAGTGTATTATCAGTGGCAATGTCAACAACTCCAGGCCTTCAGGGCTTAGTTGAGGCCAATTGCTCCCTATCCCTGCAAAGTCAAGGGGCTCCATGGGGCTGATCCTATCGTGTGTGTATTCCTCTGTATTCAGACTGCTCATGGGCATTAGTGCTGTGCTGTATGTATGGGACCCCTGACTCCAGTGGGAGCCAAGGTCATCCAGCAGTGCACTGGATCATTGCCTTACAAAACTGCAGTGTGTGCTATGTATCTGCCTAAAGCCAAGGTTTTGAGGAATAAGGTGAAGTCAAGGAGACAAAAGTAGGTGCACCCTCAGAAACTACTTTTCACTTCTTACTTAATCAAAGTTGTATGTGGATGTATACAAAGACAAAGTGAAAATTACTCTAAAGCCAGAAGAAATCCTTGTCTCTGAGGCCTTTGTGTTGTAAACCTCAAGCCAAAAGCCAAGTAGTTACACTCTCTGCGTTAGGATGACTCACCATGTAATATGAGAGGTAATATCAGGTCAGAGTCCCTCTCTTCACACCCTGAAACTCCCCATCATGCAGATCCCCCTTTCCACCCATGAATCTAGAAGATATAAAAACTCCACTGTTATTTTACAACGTGAATTGCTCTGTATTTGTTAGATATTGGGGTTGTCACTGCTTTTCAAGCAACCAAGAGGGTATTTTAAAATCCATTTACTTCAAAATGTATTCCCAAACAATTTTCAATTTTCATTCTTTCTTGTTTGTTTGTTTGTCTGCTTCATTTTACCTTATTCATATTTTACTTCTGTGAATTCAAAATAATAAATTAATTTATTAGAAAAATGACACTGGAAGGGCTGACATAACAGAAGACAGAAGAAGCGATGTTGAAAATTATTCAAAATAAATAATCAGTGCTGTATCAGGGGACGCTACCTTCAGTTCTGGCAAAGCATTTGCTATCCTGAAATGATTAATGTTACGCCAATTTAAAAACAAGCAGGAGCTTTGGTACCAAGAATGCAGAAAAGCCTTCTAAATGGCAAAACAGTTTTCAGAACTCACTGGGCATGTCTATACTAGTGTATGAAATGAGTCAAACTGTCTGTTCTCTGGCCATGAGGGGAAGTGAAAAGGGAAAGTCAGCATCCCTGCAGCTAGGAAGATCTCTTCCTGCTAATGGAATGGCTCCCCTGTCCTTTGCACTCAGGGCTGCTCCAGATCACACCCACACCCATGCTGATAATCAAGTAATGTGTCATGGAACTTATTAACTATGAAATCAGGTCCAGGAGGTAGAAACACAACTTGTGTCCTTCCTTCAGCTCATGGGAACTTCATAGCCTCTTATTCTCAATCAGGTAAATAAAGCAAATGACCCTCTGCAAAACAGGCATTTCTGCAGTTCTGAGGAAAAAGAGCTTTGGTTTTGAAGTATTTGCATTAAAACAAATTAAAACAAATTAAAACAAAACCAAACATGCAAGCATGCAATCAAAGAAAAAAAAAAAAAAAACAACAAAACCACAAAAACTCACCCAACAGACAAAATCCCAAACAAAATCGTCCCAACAACCTTCAAATAATTCCTGCTTTCTCTTTCCACATAGCTCTGTGGAAAGTGGGACTGTACTTTTTATGGTAATAAGTTTTATTTAATAAAAGCCGTTAATGAACCTCAATATCTTTTATTCCACTAAGGACAAGCGCTAAAGCTCAGTGAAATCAGTGGAAACACTCCTGAGGAACTTAACAGGAAATGGATCCAACCCTCTTGATCTTTTGCTTCCCCTGCAGCATTTTCATGTTGGTTCCCCTTTCTCTTTTTCACTATCATCCAATTACCATCTTCATTAACATAAATCAAGTACTAACATATGATCAGTTGCATTCAAGTAAGTACAGAAGAATATACTCACATGCTAAGTGTGAATTCCGAAAAACTTTTACATTGATTTCTAAAAGTTACTTTGCTGACACCTCAGTAACTTTTAATTTAGAAGAGACTTTGCTTTTGGAGAATGCACTAAAACATTTCCTTCATTCTTAGAGTTTCTTTGGTTTATGTGGAACCCATTATTGTAGTCCACATACAGGAATTCTGTGGCATCTCTAATACAGTACCAGAATTATCATGTAGATCTTCAGTGGGGGAAAAAAATGGCGCTCTGAAAAAGCTTTGGACCGGGCAAGTGCTATAGCAATACACTGTTTATTTGCACAAATAAAATTTCTTTTATTACACTCCAGGAGGGAAAAGAGAAAGAGAGGAAGCAAAAAAATTCTTTGTTTTAAGTTCATTGGTCTCAAGCATTGGTTGGTGCGAATGAAAATTAATTCCTTTTCCCTCTTTTGTGCAACAGCACAGAGCAAAATTACCCACGAATGTGAATTATTTCTGTTCTGCTTTTGCTGAAATAAGAGTGCTATTGCAGGGGAGACTAGACCAAGTAAACCTATGTGGAACATTCAAAGCAAAATTTAAAACACACAAGACGCTCACCATCGCAGCTCCTGGGACTGTAGAGGAATTGCAGTGCTCTCTGCTAACCCTGATATATCCACCAGCCCTTTATCAGCACTCAGATTGTTTTCAGCACTTCTGCATGCCGGGGAGAGCTTCAGCATATTGTGTTGTGAAGTGCATGTGTCTCCAGTGATCCTAACTCGTTCAGATTGCATGCTCAGAAGAAACCATCTGGATTTCATGTGCTTAGATATTTTATGGGTCAATTGACATCAAGTCAATCAAGTATTGACCTGGCAGGCAGTTGCCAGAGAGACTTCCAGAGTGCTTCCCAACTCCTGGGCTTTTCTGCATATCCTAGCCAGATCCAGACTCCTTGCTCATCAGCCCTTCTGATGCCCCTCAACACTGATCAAAACTGGATTTACAGATTAAAAAAGAACAGCAAAGTCTTCCTAGGTTCCCAGAAAAGAAAATGTCTTTCCCCTCGATGAAGTAATACCAGATTATGAAAGTAGTTTAGTGTCAGGGTTGCTAACAGGACCACTTGCAGGGGAAGGGGATCCAGGAGGTTGGGTAGCAGCAGAGCAGGCATGGAGCAGTGTCCTGCCCAGTATGGTCACAGACCACTGTGCCTCAGCCAGGCCAGCAAAGTGTGAACATGGACAGACAGACACTATGAGCTAGCCCTCAGACCAGGCAGCCAGTCCCTGGATAAGGGGTGATGTCCACCCCCCTAAGAATTAGCTTAGGTTGGTAAAACAGCATAGTGGGAGATCTACATACAGGTATACAATTGTACATGTCACTGATGTGCACATAGCAAACCATAGTGAAAATTTCCCATTGGATAATTTCTTTAGAATTTTTATCCTTTCTTTACTTAGTCTTCTGCAAGTTTTAGTCTCATTGTTCATTGTTTACTGCTTTGTCCAGGTAAATATGGCTTTGGTTTTAACACACCAGGTCTATATGCATAAGGACAAGGTAGGTCTTAGTAAAACCAGATCTTTTTTGGCTTCATTTTCCAATTTCAACATGAATTCTCTTGCTCTGGGACACTTTTTTATATCCAGCTTTCTTTCATCATAATCAATCTCATTATCAAGTCCTTTTTACTGATAACATTCAGGATTTAAACTAATTAAGGTTTTCTGCCACCACTACTTCTATTACTAAGATTTTTGTAGAACATCTTTTTTTCCATTTTTGATGCCACATTTATTATGTCCTATTTAGGTCAAAATTGTCCCTTACCTTTAATGGGCATTCTTCTTCTTTTATCTGCTTTTATCATATCTTTATACAAATAGACCAAAAGTACTCTTGATTTTTTATTTCATGACATTAAAAATTTTGATAAGATTTGGCCACAAAACCGGCTTGCTGTTCCTACAGCACTGCTATTAACTCTTTTCCTCTCTTCACCTGCTCCATTAGGAGTTTAACTTGTTGAGGTTTTATGACTGGAATTCTAAACTCCATACCAGATAATGTCTCAACAGTGCAACTTATAATTAATACTTAATGCTTTCGTTTTGCAAAAGCCTCACTGAATACATCTGAGAATTGTATTTCCATTTTTTACTGCTACATGCACCTTGGTGGTGCATAATAATTCTTTGACTGACTAATACCCCTAAGTCTTCTTGTTTCAACCAGTGGGCCTTCTGATTGAAGAAATTCTCATTGCTCCCCGTGTTCATTACCTCGCATTTCAAACTAATTAAATCACATACCCTGTCCCAGTTCTAAAGCTTATCCATTTCTTCCCATGTGATATTCTGATCATCTTCCATATTGTCAATGTCTGGTACATTTGTATTTCTTGAAAAAATATTAATGCTTTCCTATAACTTGTATTCAAATATTGCTGATATTTTCCATAACATCAGGTCCAGTTCTGATTATTGAGGAATTACAGCCAATGATTTATTTTTACTTTAGAAAAATTTTTGTAGTTCACACACTATGATCTTGTGCTAATCTTCCTTTTATTACCAATATGCAGTTATTTTCCATGCACAGAGTCCAAGTATATTATGTGCTAAAACAATTGCTTTTGACAAGCTCAAATTTCAGTTAGATGCAATCCACTTGCTAATTCAAAGGCCATTCTATCTTTTTCATTCATCTCCATATTCTTAAATATAATACAAAAGGTGTCCTTAATCTTCATATACAGCTAAGGTAAGATTAGCAAGTTTTATTGGGCCATTTCTAATACTTTTCTAAGACAGACCAAGTATGGCTCAGCTCTAGCTGCATCTTTACCACAAGATAGAGTTACTGTTTCTGTCTTCTTCTGGAATTCGTCTGCTATTCTCTGTCCTGAGTAGTCCCTGGTCCATGCCTGAAGAATTCAGCTGTCTCAGCAGGATACACTGAGCACCAAGGCATGCCCTAAAGGCAGCCCCAGCAGTGACAGGCTTTCTAAGGGGGAACCCTGTGTGAGCAGGTCTGGTTCAGTCAGGGATCAGGATTTCCAAAGAGGCTCAGCAGCTCTCATTGCTCTAGACTGAATCTCCTAGGAAACAGCAAACTGAAGCTGCACTATCTTTTCCCTGAAGCCTGCCGATCTCCAGTCTTACAAATAGGCACAAACAGGCAGGAATAAAAATATAGACCCTTGCTTGGACCACCCTGCCTGGAGAGATGCTGGGAGCACCGTGCAGGGTGACCCCAGCTAGACATTCATCCTATAGATGTTGGGTTTGCCTCTGGAGGGGGTGGTCTAGCTCTGTGTTGTCAGTACAGGAAGGAAAGATAAATGCAGAGCAGAGAACAACTGATGAAAGGCAGGTCCTGAGACCAAAGCTCTGCAGGAGGTAACACAGCTTTGTGGAAAAGGTGTGCGCTGAGTGGAGACTGCAAACTCCAAAGACGACTATTCTATTTGCAGGGAAAGGAAATTCTATTGAAGCTTTTGCTTCAGTGTTTGCATAAAACCCATCTTTTTCAAAGCAGTTATTGAAAATATTGGACTATTTATTAATGAATAGGGCTTTTCAGTTCAGGGATGCCACCTTATCATGGATGATAGAATGAAATAAAACAGGAAAAGATTTAATCATACTTTTGTATATTGTATCAAATCCAAAACATAATTACATATACCATAAAAACTAGATAGAATTTATATGATTTTATGAACAGGAAATGCCATTTTTTAATATTTTTAAAAACACTTGCCTTGCTGATAAACACCAACGCAATTGTCACAGACACATATTGTTTCTCTCTGCACATGAATAGTAACAACAGGGCCGTAAACAAGAATTTTCCCACTCTTTCATTTTCCTTGTGTCCACCCATAGCTTCTGGGTTTGTTCCAGTTGCACCTGGGCTCATTAGTGTTCCATAATCCAAAGGCTCCTGTGCCACATTCACTTGGCTCCTGAGTGAGGTGTATCCACCACTATACCAGGTGAACATTTATAAACTGGGGCAAGTAGGATGTTGAATAAAATGGAGGGCATGTGCAGAGAACAATAAAAAAGCATCCATTTAGCACAGTGCCTGCCAGAAAATCTTAAAGGCTAAAGCCTTCTTGTTGCAAACAGCTTGGCATTTACATAGCTTAACTGTCAGAGTGTGTCTCTACCCATTCAAGGATATAGCCCAGTCCATAAAATTATCCATGTGCATAACAGCTGATGAGTTTAGAACAGCAGAGGTAAATGACTTATAAACAGATCTCACAGATGGCAAAACTGTTCAAAGAAGGATCTTTTTCCCCACTGGTGTGAAGTTGACTCTGAGGTACATAACTGCTGAAGCCTGAGAGAGGGTCAGAGACAGGTAGGAAAAAAGAAAGAGGCGGTGGGCATTTTTGCCTTACAGCCTTGAGCCCTGCTAGTGGCATACAGCACAGCATCCAGCCAGAGTTTATGCAGTAGATTAGGCTCTCAAAACTGAAAATGTAGGCTCTCAAACTGAAAATATACATAATTTGGAGGTGTTCAGAGTTGGAATAGTGGCTTTTACGGAAAGATGGTCCATATTCTGCATTTAATTTCTGGAGTTGAATGCGACTTTCAGAGTGAGTTCTGCTGAAGAAAGGCCATTATGGAATCCTACAAAATAAGCAAAAAAATCAATATTGTTCAGAAAGGGAGAACAGGAAAGAGGGAGAGACAGAGAAGGAGTACATAGGCATAAGTAGTATACCCTGCTAGAGAATAAGGAATGACTGTTCTTAGTTTTACAATACAGTACCACAAAAATTTCACTGAAAATATGGTTACCACAAAGAAAAATAATATGAAGATGCACTGAGATTTACAAATGCTTTTTCACTTGATTAGATTTACTATGAATTCCCCAAGGCTTCTCTCTGCTTTCAGGTCTCTTTACTTTCAACGATAAACCAATTGCATTGATAATTTAACAATCCACACAATTTCCTTTTCAGAGAAGCAATGTCATAGGTAACAAATTGAGGCTTCATGACATTTGAAAATTATTAATAAATAATTCAGGTTTAGAAATCAGAGAAAGCAATGTCCATGAACTTCCCTCATTACCATAAAACTTTATGTTAAAAAATAAAAAATAAATTGCAATGTGCAACACTGGAAATATTTCTGCACTTTCAGTTCAAGTCACAAAATATATATTTCCTCATTTATCCTCGGTATCTTAACAAGCAAAGCTCAGTAATATGGGGAGAGCATTCATGCATGAGCTTGCAAACACAGCACATAATAGGAAGATTTGCAATGTTGCAGGCAAATATTTTGTCAGCTTCTTCAGTTTGCATGTTGTTTAGAGTGTTAGGTATTTAGATTCCATGATAATAGGCTCTACATTGGGAAAAAAATACTAAGAAACTATGTAGCTAACTTTGTGGTAGATAGATAGATAGATAGATAGATAGATAGATAGATAGATAGATAGATAGATAGATAGATAGGTAGGTAGATACGGGTTTATTTAGGCTTTCAAATATGTAGGGGTTTTTTGACCATTTTTTTGTTGACCATTCAGCTACGAGTAGAACTTATCAGCTTTCCCTATTTCAAGTATGTGTTATGATATAGATTTCTTAATTTGATAATTTGTAGATATTTCAAAGACAGATCATATCCCTAGGCCCTGGTACAACAGTCAAGAGTTAAGAGTACTGAATATGACTTCTAGAATAATTTTGGCTTGAAATTATTCAAGGAGAGAAACTGGATTTTTTTTTAAGTCTGGAAATCCTTTTTTCTGCAAATGTTGGCAATAACTAAGTATCCAGGGGAAAAAATATTTCAAATAACCAGAGAACTCAATGATATGGTTTCTCATACATCTCTAAATAAACTTAAATTTTATTTTGTTTCTAGACTAAATCCTAAGCACTGGTTACTAAGCAGTAATAACTAACATATAGTAATTTTCCTATAAAAACAAGACCCCTTCCTCTTGTTGCGATTACAAAAATGCAACAGCCTGTTATGAATAGGTGCTGCTGCACATCATCACTTCTGGACTACATCTTTGTTCAAAAATTATGGCTAATTCTGTCAGCAGGATATCTGCTAACAAGAGTAGCCACCCTACTCTCAAATCTAACAGACAAGCCTCTTGCATTTTTATACTATTCTTAGTGTGAGATAGCTAAATGGGGCCACCCCCTGGCCATGGTTCACCTTTGGACAAAAAACATCAGTGATTTTTGTGCTTGACTTGTATTTTACTGAGACATAACTAAGATAGGACAATCGATGACTTTGGTCAGCCTGCTTAAGGCAGCTATTGGGGTGGCATACATAGTAACCACAGTGTCCTAAGGACACAAACAGAGCAATTTTTGTATGGACTGATATATTTCATTACTAACTAACACACTTTGAAAAAAATCCAAACCCCCAAGCAACTCATGAGCCTGAAATGATCAAAAGAAAGACTATTGTGCCTGCAAATCTGCCTGTTTTGTTCATCTGATAAAGATGAAAAAGATATTTTCTCTTCCTAATATCTTTGCATTACCTAGAAAGAGTCCTTTTAGTTCAGGAGTCTTCCCAATATTTTCAATAGCTAGAAAGTAGTACCAGGTTTCATTTCTACCAAATGTTCTACCCCATCTTTTGTCTAATACACGCTGCATCTTTCTGCCAGCCTAGGCAAGATGTTTTTGTATCTCTTCTGGAAATTGCTCATATCCAAAAACACGGATCTAACATCCTTCTTGTGATATAAGCTTATGCTAAGCAATGTCTCCACACTTCCCAAAATTACATGTGCCTGTATCATTATGTATTCTTTGATCATGTTGAAAGGATGAATCCATTGTGCTTGTTTATTAGCCCCAACAACTGTGTTCAGTACATGGGTGGAAACATTCCCTTCAGCACGTTAATTACAAATTCACACTAGGGGTTCCTTTGTGTTCTGAGAGAATACAGTTCTTTGATTACACAAGACCTAAGTGGCATTTCAGAATATCAGCATTAATAACTCATTCCTACAGATCTACCAGGTAGAATTAAAATTAGGAAGAAGGGTTATAACTTGTCAAACTATGTTTCTAATTAAGGGAGCTGTGTAACAACAACTACTTGCTCCTTCACAGATTGCACTGTTTTCCTAAATATTGTTGTTCTGATGTCACATGATGGAAATCTGAAGTTTTGAAAATCTACCATTATGAATGTATAGGTTAACATAAGCAAATATATTAAAAATGTATAAAATCTGCTAAAATAGGGTTTCTTGCACAAAATTTTTGAATATCCTTCTGCAGAATGTTTATAGCCATGAATTATTTCAGATTATTTAATTGGTATAATTTAGCAGAAATAATATTCTTCTTACATGGAATTAATAATAATTCCATAAAAGCTTTTGTTAAAAAAATTTTGTTATTTTTATGGAGAAGAAAAATATTCTCATGGAGACAGAACAGGGAGCTGAATCTTTCTGTGTTCCAGCAGTATGGTTGTGTTTTGCTTGGAAGCTATTAAAAAACCCACTCCCTTTCATTGTTTTTTACACTATTTTATTAGTGAAAGTGGGCAATTTAAACCCCCTGTTGGTGGGATTTATCCCTTGTAAATTAGGCATCTAAACTCCTGTTGTCTAAGTCCAGAATAATTCTTGCTCTCCTTGAAGTTAATGATATGCAGTAAAATAGTCAGCCTCAGACAGAATTCTAGCAAAGACCAGATGAATTCCTCTTTACAGATGTTTGTTTCTTTCTATTAACTACAAAAAGACCTTCGGGTGATGAGCTCAGGTTTTAACTTTCCACCTTCAATATGCATGGCAAACATTCCTTCACAAATCCACATAATTACTGTCAAATCACTATTTACAACATGACTCCCTGGTGAAACCTACAGGGCTTACAGACAATGGACAAGCTGTTAGCAAGCTCAGACTTCTTCTGTGATAATTTGTTTATTTTGTGGTTATCTTATCCACCCTTTTCTCCCTGGTGGATGTTTTACACACCTATGTGTATCTTGCCAATCCAAAAGCAAATCCTGGCTCTGTGGAAAATGGCAGGGCCAGGATCTCTTATTCTACCTCAAATATCATAAGATGTAGAGAGCAGTTAGGTCTCACTCCTTAAAATGGTTCACTAGCCTCTACATATTATTGCTTAAACCAAAAATCTACAAAGAACATATAAATAGACTGATCAAATAAAATAACTGTGACAGTAAGTTCAGCTTGTTCTGATTCTAGGAAAAAAAAAAGAAACAAAAAACCCGCAAACCAACACAGAAACCATACAGTGTAAAATGATCCTTTCAATGAAAATTGAGTTTTTATGGTTCCTTATTAGAGACTTCCCTTACAACTAATTATATTAAACTTCTACATTCTCTGCTTTTTCTCATCAGTAATCTCTCAATCTCCAAATCTGTGAAAGTAAATGCTTAGTCAGTGTGTAAATTGAGGACAATTATCATTATGACCACACAGTAATACAAAAATAATTAGACCATTGCTAGCAGCAAAAATATAAATCAAATCAGTTTGTAATAGGAACATTAATAATTTGTTAAAGATACAATCTATTGCACATGAAGATGGGAAAGCAGCTGAGCTGAGCTGCTGAGCTGAAGACAGTCCTTGTTTTGAAATAAAGAGCACAGAGTTCAGTGTATGTGCATCAGTGATAATCTAGGGGTGATTGTGTTCAAGAGAATTTACAACCTATTCCAAATGCGTGAACTCAGTGGAACTGGGAAATCAAATGGCTGAATGGTATTTATTATGCTACCCTTATCTTCGCCAAGGTGGAAAGAAAGACTGGAACAGTTCACTTTGCCTCCAGGCATCCAGTAATGAGCCAACCAGTGGTGCATTAGGAAGTAGTGGGCAAGTGGCATTATCATCAGGTGCATTTTTAGTAGCAGAGTCAAGTAGCACTGGGAGCATTATAAGTAGTGCAGTCGAGTGCTAGAGCATTGGTTATTATAGCACAGAATGCACAATAGCTGGAAAGCTTTGGGAAATATAACAAGCAGAGTTAGGCCTGAAACATCCACTTTAAATACTGTCAAACTTTGAACAGCATAAGCTCTAAACTCGGACTTTCCCTTTGGCACCTAGGGATAAGTCTAACAGGCAAAACCTGAGTCTCAAATTTGAACTCCCCCAAATCCTAGAAAATCCTGGATGCATTTCTGATGACAAGCAACATGGTCCAGATTCTTTCAGACCACAATAGAGAGTACAGCTGAATTCCACAGAGAACATTTCAAAAAAGGAGCTATTTGGCATGGTAAGCATTAGTAGTCAGGGAGCCAAGGAAATACCAAATGTGCAATCTAAAAATTATGAAAGAATTACTTAATTACTAAAGTCTTTCCAGATAACAATACTCAAAAAAACCCTCTTCACAATATCAGGGATAAAATTAAATTTTAGGCAAAGGGATCTGTAGGATAAGACTTTCAATGGGAGGAGACTCTACTGCATCGCAGTAACTCTGTATCATCAGGCTGTCAAGACCTGTTCTGAGGGAAATGTATGCCAGGTGGAAGTTACAGCACAAGGACTACTTCCCAGTCCCTGTTTTTCTGCTGCCTTTGCCCAGAATCTTCCCTTCCCCATATGTTCTCCTCTGGGGACCAATTGACCTAAAATACACAGTGGGTCTGCTCCAGCATTTCACTGGCAAGGCATAAATTTTGTGAATCAGGAAGGGGTGAAGAGCTGTATGCAACACTAATCTATCTTTCTCTTCAGAGTTGTTATGAGAGATGCTGGGATGAAGGAATAAACACATGATGAGGTGACATACAGCAAAGCTGGTCTAATAATCACAGAGTAGAGCAAAACAGGAAATAAATGTGGTATCATGGATGTTGTTACAATATTGATATATATTTAGAGCAGGTAGCTACCTCACGGAGAATCAGAGAATCATTAAAGTTGGAAGAAACCTCCAAGATCATTGCATCCAACCTTTAACCTGACACCATCAAGTCCACCATTAAACCATGTCTCTAAGTGCCAGAGCTACACATCACATCACCCTCCAGGGATGGTGACTCATCCAAATTGCATCAGCTTGAACAGCACATATTTGGACTCAGGGTATTTGTGCACTGGGGGTGTACCATCAATAGAAGAGACATTTGATTGATATGAGATCTGGACTCTGGTCTTCCTGCTCTATACCACCAGTGAGATCATAGTAATGCTGGAAACTGTTGATATGTTCTGAGTGAGAGACATGGCAGAGTCTCCATATCTTTTGCTGTCCTCATTTCCAAATCCATGCAAAGCTGTAAACCTTCAGAATGTTTCTGATTCTGCAGCCCTAACCTGTCTAGGTTGGCTGGCAGCTGAAGGTCAGAGGGCAGGGTAGATGGAACATCTGTATAAAGCTGAAGTTCTCCACAGGAAAGACCGGGCAGACTGTGAGGAGTGCTCTTCCCTCTCTGTGCTGAGACAGCAGTGAGCAGCAGGAAGGTTAACCAGGGGTAAGGTCTCAGGAAATACTACTTAGGGGTACATGGGAACTGTTTTTTCCTATGTCCTCTGACAATTGCAGGTATCTTGGACTGAGTGCAGCTTATATCTGCATTAAACCCTGCAAACAGGATTGAAAACTGCACAGTGATAAATTCAGAGCAAGTAATTGAGAGTCCACTATTTATTAAGACTTTCCTCTGTGTTTGGTGACAAGGAAAGGCTTTAGTGATGGTATCAATCATGATAGGCAATGAAAATGTGGCTGGAATCTTCAGTTGGCCTCATGGGGAGATTTGTTTTATCTGATGCACAAAAGCATATGCTAGCAGCACTATCTGTGCTCACAGAGCATGGGAATATTTCTCTGCAGATAGCCAAGAGGTGACTCCCACAAAAGAAAACCAAAGACAATGAAAACCTAGACACTGAAATCTTAGCCATTTAAGTGGGAACTAGAGACTGAACTCTGAAAATGCTAGCAAACCAGTGCAATTATGTTGGATCAAATCAGAAAAGCAGCTCATAACACATTAATAGAATTACTGTAATTGCTTCAGGAATACAAGGAGTCCAAAGGACATTTTCTTCTTTTTTCCTAACACAATAATATTTGAAATCTGTCACAAATAGTTTCTCTTTCGAAGAAAAAGAAAACCTTCACTGTTGCGGCAGTTACTGCATTTCCCACTTTTCCTTATGTTCCATTACTTTCAGCTAAAAAAAAAGGTAGAGAAAAACAAGCATGTCATTGGCAATTGTCTAGCTATTAATGAAAATTTATGTATCAGTATGTATTACATTATAAGCAAACAGCTCTTTTGCTGTCTGTGCTCTCTTTCAAATAAAATTCATAAGAAGAGAATTCATAAGTTGCAGTTTAGTATAATGCTCTTCTTCTGTTTTACTTCAGCACTGGCTTATACAAACACATTTGCTCTTGAAAGAGGATTTCTGCAAGGCTGCTTCAGGGAGGGACCGGTGCTTTTGCAGTGCCTGGACTGATACTAAAATCCAGACTGTTTGGATCTGTAACTGGTAACAAATTGAGCTGGTCCAGCAACAAATGTAGAAATAATGCCAAGATAGCTTGCATTTTTCTCACGTGGAACTGTCATTTATGGGGTATGCTTCTTCTTCAGGTGTCGGTCAAAACTGATAATGTGCTGCAGCTCTTGTAAAAGAGGTACACAGAAGCAGTGTCTGCACAGATTCATGTCTGAGCTTGGTGAATGCATCTCCTCATATATCTTACATTAATTTTTATGAGACATTTTCTCTCCTGGAATTTTGGATGTTGTTCCCATTATTCAGCTGTTTTCCACATTTGTGCTGTCTGCCTACCTGTTTCTGCTGACAGCAATCGATTTGGACTAGTCCTTTGCTATGCAGAAAGGAGATCTTTCTCTTCTGAACTTTAAAGGGTGTCACTCAGAACACTTTCTCCTACAGTACCTTTAACTCTCTGCAGCGTTTTGCCCCTATTTATGGTATGTCATGGGTTTCGTGATGGGAATCCCCTTGTTAAAATAGATGAGATAACTGACTTTCAGCCATATTCTCTCTCTGTTACTTGGGCCCCTTTTCTCTACGTAGCTATCTATGTTTGTGAATTATAAAATGATTTTTTTTTTTTTTTTTGCTATGCTAGGGTCAACATTGCCAAAAAAGAAAAAAAAAGGAATGGATAGACAGATAATTTACCAGCCACAAAAGATATGTTTTCTTGAGAATGAGGTCTTAAATATTCCACTTTAACAACTCTAAATGAGCTATTTCTGTCTGAGTGGTGCAGACAAACCTGCATATGTTGGGGCTCCTGCTATCCCTGATGAGAGTTTTAGTGTGCTGACGTCCTGTTTCTTTTATTGTCCTCTGCTAAGCTTTATTCCCTCAGGAGCAGAGGGAGTGGAGAAGACACCACTCAAAGCAACAGCCAGAGAAAGGACTGTCAGTGCAATGGGAAGTCTTGCCCAGGGGAGGGAATTACACTCTGAATATTAGTCATGCAGATTAGCCCTTCTCAGGGGGAACTCTAGAGAGACTAGCTTACAGCATTCTAACAAATGTTTTCTGGTAGTTCCATCACTAAAAATAATGTTGCTCTTTCAACTTTGCAATGCATAATTCAAAATTAAGAAGTTTCCATGTTTTGACCAGGGCTCAATAACATGAGAGCTTTATGTACACCTCAGTGTGTTAGTGTAAGAAATCTTCTCCTGAATTAGGGCATATGTCCTCAGTGAACATATATGCAATTCATTTGAGATTTTATGCATAGTTTTTAATAGAAGTTTACCCAGGTTTTCCTTTCTGTTTAGCAATATTTTTGATATTTGTATCTTTTAATTCAAAAAGACTATAATCAGATTTTATTTTATTTGTTGCTACTGCCTGTGTAGTAAAAGAAAATGCTAAAGAGTAGTTCTGGAGAAGAGGAAAGAGCAATACTTTCTGTATTTTGTAACAATAATGTGTGAATAGTAAGAATATCTAAGTGTCTTTATATATGGTTTTGATTTACACAGATAAATGACATCACATTCTCAGAACATAAACCAATTTATAAACTTCAATTATACCCTTAAATCTCAATATCTTGAGGACTTGAGAGGTGTAGTTGCTTAGGGAAAAATTTTATGTTAGTGAAATAGAAATATTTACACTTATTTTAATAAATTTCTAATCCAAACCCCATTATAACCTGAGTCACTTCATTAACTTCAGTGAGATTTTAGGATCAGGCCATTTGAGAAAAAAGGATGAATAAACAGACTTTGACATTTCTCCTTAAGTGCAGGGTATGTGAGTTTTTTGCAGGGTTTTCCACTGTGAGTGCCCTTTTGTGAAACCCTGAGATGTAAATTCAGGGACTAACATCTTCAGTGCTTTGTTTGATCTCCAGTGCCATGCCATGATTTAAGAAGAGGCAGTTTCTAAAGTGCACTTGCAGCTGACTCAGACAGGCCTTTATAGTATTGATTGCAGGTAATGTTTGCTTTATGTACTGTTCAGTACGGTAATCCTAGATATATTGAAAGTGGGATCAGGGATCAGCATAAAATGATGTGACAATGTTTAGAAAAAGGCTATACCCCCTACCGGATCTTTGTAATTACAATACAGGGAAGTTTGACGAGGCCATTACTGTATTAATTCGATCTCTGTAAATGTTACTGTTAAAAGGATCAACAAGATCACCATTTTTAATAGGAAATACTTACATTTGGATCACAAGAAGCTTTTTAGTATAAATCCCCAAGATTTCTCATTGATTTTTTTAGACAGATGTCTCAAGTAGTTCAGAACTATTCCACTGTTTCATATATAATGAGGTCCATAGCATTAATTATGTATGTAATTTCATTAGAAGAAATGTTCTTTTGCAGCTACATGCAGTATGCTACATTTATTCACCCTACAAGAGGTGCCACTTTTAAATCTATCAACATATATCACTACCATAACTGAATACTGCACTGTGAGAACTTTAAACTCCAGCATAAATCTGCACTTTTTCCATCAAAACCTGGTCTCTTTTATACTGACAATATTCCTGATGCATCTGTCTGTACTCAAGATGTAGATAGCATAAATTACTAGCTGTCAGTATATGGTGGAATTCTTTTATTTTTCTCCAAGATTACACTTATCAGAGCAAGGACTTGGTGTTAAAAGAAAAGATCCCAAAGAGTCAGAAAAGATGAATTCTCAAGAGGCAGAGGATCAACAATAAGTTTTATATAAAACTTATGCCTATACTCCCCAGCAGAGCTGGAGCAGAAACCTCCCGGTTCCTTCATCCACTGTGTGCAGCTGGGTCCCTACACAAAACATGGGTACCTGACCCATGAGCAGAGTAGGACAGCTGCAGCTTCCCTTGCTGTGAATCTGCCAGTGGAGAAAGCAATAATAGATGGCAGCTCTCTGTTAGAGCTATTAAATAAGCTAATACAGCTGGAAAATGCACAGTGGTATGTATAACATTTACAGAGTTGGTTTTAGTGTAAGATTACTCAACTGTTTTAGGATTTATAGCTATTGAACTACAAATATTCCCCACTGTGGACAGAGTTGTGTCAATATACAAATTCATTTGGGAGGTTTTAAAATCATTAGGGAAGGTTTGCAAATGATATACCCTCAAGATTCACTGTGTTTTACTACTGTGATTTACAGCTTGAGATGCTTTTGCATGGGATAATCCAAATGCTGCTTAAAGCTCAATCACTTGAAACTAACTAACCTGTTAATTCCTGGCTGATCTATGTCTAACCCCTTTGCACTGCCCAGGATGGTTTATCTTCAGGATCAAGAAATACAAGTTGAAATCCTATAGTCATAGTAACAAAATACTAGTGTGGCTGCTAAACAAAGTGAAAAAGGAAGGGTGCCTCAATTGCAAAGCTGTAACTTGTGCTGTGAAACCATGGAGCTATACAGAGTAAAATGCACCCACTTTTTAGTGGTATCCTTGCAAGTAAAATCTCAATGTTCAGGTGAGAGGATGAAATATATATTTTCTGAGTTTAATTACACTGAAATGATTGATTGTCATATAGTTCGACATTTGGTTTTATTTTTGCTTAGCCTCAGTCATTTTTTAACCCCCAATCTTCCTCTTAAAAAACCTTTATCTGACTGGTTTTCCTGTGCAAATTCCCAAAACCTGTTTAAAATTCATGTTATGACTGCATACATTTTGATTAACTAAGTCTTATTGTTTACAATTTCATAATTTGGGAGGGAGTGCAAACCAACTACAATAGGTTACAAATGGTATTTTATGAAGGGGGTATTTTCTCTGCCAGCAGGTGTGGCCTATATTCTTGCTCCCACAGTGATGGAAGTTTTGGTGTGGTTTTCAGCTTCTGATGTCATTCATTCTCCATCTGAACACATCTGTGCTCTTCCTGCCAGGGAATGCCTGTTGAACTCCCGCTGTGTTGTCATAAGTGTCCATGACAGAGTACGAAAAATTTAATGCATACTCTATATGAAACAGCCACTGCACTAAAAAAAAATCCCTAAAATATGTATGTTAAACCTTGGGCCATACTAAATGAATTATATTTGCTGTTCCATGGGATCTTGTCACCTTTAGCAGCCCAGTAACACAGCATCATCAGTGGATTGAACTCACTTCAGGGTACCTCATACCCTGGAAATGGGAGACTTGTGTAGGGTGTATGTGCACATGTGCCAGGCATAGTCCTTGGGCTCCAATCATCCGCGTATTTGATACCTGCAGGGATGTTGGAATTGTGTCAGCAGCTGCACTGTAGATGCACACAAGCTCTGAGCTCATCTTTTCTTCCAAGTCTCTGAGGAAGAAGGAGAAAATTTGGATTTCAGGTTCCTGCTATGCTACCTGTACCTGAAAGACCTAACCCACCTGCAATACAGACTTCAGAATTAGAAAATACAGGATGAACAGCTTTACTGATGGAACTAAGAAGCAGTGGGAGTGTTATACCCTATTTCTTCTTTTGGGAAAGACAGCTATACACACACTGGCTGTTCAATCTGGCAGTAAGCCCCAGGCCCTCAGGGAAGACAACCAGTTTATCGGTACCTCAATCACCACTCCAATTTGCCATGCAGAAACTCTCTCAGAGCTGCTGCCTGACAACTCCTTCATGGTGGTTCTGTGCAAGATCCAGCCAGGGGCACCATAACTGCTACAGGAGACCAGAGCTTTGCCTTGATCATTCCTTTCTTCCGAACTACCCACTGTATTGTGATAAGGCAGCACGGAGATGCAGTGGTGTCTAGAAAATCCCCATATTTGAGGAGAAAGGAGATTCCTTGCATCCAAAATCCCTACAGTTGAGGAGAAAGGTGATTCCTTGCATCGCCTGCAAGACATGCTTCACAGGGTACCTCTGACCCCCCTCACAGGCAGAAGACCCCTAACAGATCAGGGAATCTGGTCTCTGCCACCTGTTCACTTGCCAAGTTCATTTCTGTGCTTTGAAATGATACTTTTTTGTTTAAATGAGTAATGAAACAAGTGTATTTGCCATCCTCTCCTCTCTTCAAATTCTCGTTGCTTTGGAAAATGTATTTTATCACAAGCTACAGAGTATAATTTGGTGGGATCCCCCATGCTAATCTATTGGCCGTGTATCACTGAAGTGTACTTAAAATTAGGCTCCACTATGAAAAGCCATGTGTTGATTAAGCACTGCCAGCACACTTGCCACTGCCTTGAACATGAACAAAGCAAGTCTCTGCCCTAATGTGGCTACAGAAAGGGCATTCCAGAATCAATCCCTGTACGACTGGTGCTACTTTGCTGCATTCTGCAGTATGCCAAAGAAGGTGCGTGCTGTGCTCGACAAACTGGGGGGCAGGGGGGGTGCCCCACGTTTCTCACCCAGAAACTTCTCAAACCCCACAATATCTCTAACGAAGATGCACAGGGAGCTGCAGGCAGAGAGCCAGGCAGTCACTGAACGCTGCATCCCCAGTCACACACACACACACCCCAGATGTAGCACACTGGAACAGTGGTGAGAGATCACACAGACACCTTCTCCCTGCATCCCTTCTCCTAACACCGCCACTTACAGGAACCTTTTATTTCTCTGCATCTACAGAGCGATTTCTGCCTGGGCTTGCGAGTGGGAGTCATGAACGTAGCCCGGCTCCGTACCTGAAGGGGTCTTCTTGCTTCCATCAACCCTTTTCACGCTGGCCATTTCTCCTGCTTGTTTTTACACGACTCTCCGTCCTGGCTGCAGCGGCCCCGAGCCATGCCCCGGTCTCGGCCCATGCCCATCTCAGTCCCACTCCCCATTCCCCATCCCCATCCCCATCCCCATCCCCATCCCCGGCCCCGGCGCGGCTCGGGGCGAACTGCGGGCGGGCTGTGCCACCTTGTGGCTGTTAGGGGAAAAAAAAAAAACCCAACCCGCTGCTCGCGTTACAAATTAAAATCTCCTCTCTCATAAATATCAACTTGTTAAACTCTGACTTCAGTTTTAAAAGGCAGAAAATTAAAATGTATACCTCTGTCTCAAAAATTTCGGTAATTAGACATAATCCACAGGTGTTATTTTAATGATGCCAGCTCTTCAGACACACGGGCTGAGCAAATGTAGTGTGTTGTTAACTAATTATATTGTCTTAATTTGCCAATTTAAAAAACTTAAATGTCCTGAACAAATAAAATCATTATCTCGGATTTCTTCACCGTACCTGCCGCCTCGCACCATCTGATGCCTGGCATTCCGGGTTTGGCTGCGCAGAGCAGCATTTGGAGGGCTCTTGGAGGCTCCAGCAGCCCTCCAGCACCAGGTATCAACTGGGTTTGCAAACGGGGGATGCTCACACCATCCTCGCTAACAATATCTGATCGTGGCTTTAAAAGCCAGCTTGTCTCCCTCTATTACCTTTCCAGCCCGTATCTTAATTGACCAGGGAGAAAGCGACGCTCAGGCAGCGTCTCCTGCTGAACAGAGCTGAGCTGATTCCCCCACCCTCCCTGCTTTAGACAGCAGGCAGGCAGGGGTGACATCTTCTCTTTCAAGAAACACTCTGCATCACTCAGTGCCACCGTGGCCAATGACAAACTTCTATCTAACTTTCTCCTCTCAAAAATGTAAAGTAAGAAAATAAAATCTATGCATCATTTAAAGATGCCCCAGGATAGCTTTGAATTATGCAATCCATAGTTATGTAAGCTGCTGTTTAAGGGATTCTTTGGCTCTTTTGCGACACTGATCAATCCCCTCTTGGTTTTATTTAAAAGACCCAGTCACTGAAGCATTCAAACCACATTATTCACATCTCTCATTCACATGCCTGGAAAATAATGCAAATAAACACAGAAGGAAGAATGAAATATATGCTAACTAGCTACACTTTTCACAGGTTGGCCCCTCTGTAGAAATCATTCAGAGAGGGAATAATGGGAGGATTAAAACCAGCTTTCAGTCTATTTTAATCCAGGTTCAGGTCACTGCCCTTGTCATTCAGAGGGTTTGTTCCTAAGGTGCAATCAAATTGCACAGTTGAGGCTGTTGTGCAGAAAGGTCTGTTGCTCTGTGAAAGGTATTCCCTCGGCCTGTGTCTGAGCACTCCACAGGCTGTTCTAAATTACCCTGGCCTTTAACATCACAAGGTGCCCAGAAAAGAGATCAAGCACCTGTTTAACAGGGCATATCGGCCACCACACCATTTCCTCTCTCATATCTCTGCTTACCAGTGGCCAGCAGCAGGACAGTGGTGTGGAATGCCAGGACCAACTCTGTGTGATAAAGGTGTGCCCAGCCCTCTGGGGGCTAATTATCTGGGTACAATTTAAAGAGATTACCAGAGAATCTGCTCCCAACAAGGCTGTGTGTCAAGGACAGACAGTTCAAGCAATTTTCAAACACCCACAGCTGGGGTACTTATACAGGAGCATTTCAGAGCCATATTAAATTACCTGCCTTGGAAATCCTGGTTCTGAATACAGACTTGGGTTATTGATTTTGGAGGACTCCAAGCACAAATTCTACTGCCCAGCTTCAGTTAGCCTCCTCCCCTGGGACCAGACATGGAAAATGATGCTGTCAACCCACTGCCCACCCTTTCCAGAAGCAGCTTTAGCCCTTTGTCTCTCTCCTCTCCCAGCAGCAATCTCACTTTTCCATAGCTCATCCTGCAAGATTATTTTCCACTGTTGGAAGGACAGCTGGGAAAAATTCCTAAGAGGGGGACTATGTCCTAAAATCCAGATTCAGCACCCCATCCAGCAAATTTTAGCCATCCTGAAAAGACAAATGCCCTCTCACAAACATAACCAAGGCAAATATATGGCAATGTACCCTAGAGGATGCTATCCTGGACTGCTATTCTGTGGACCTGGACTGCAGCCTTGTTCTGCCTCTGGCTTGCTTTGTATGCATTTTCTCCACCTTGCAGTCAATTTTACAGTAGCTTCTAGCTCAGGCACTTAGGCATTTGAACTGCCAAATGAGGTTTTGAAAGGTGTGCTCACATTTGCATATATTTTCCAAGAACATGTCTTTATTTATGCCTCTCTCTAGTAGTAAATTTTAATCCTGCTAACAGCAGGAATAAATGTAGTGGGCAGAATAAAGTAGGCTCTAGGAGCCTAACTTTTTTTTCTTATTCTCTTCAGACAATATATAGCCTTTCAAGCTTGCCTTTAAAGGACAAAAAAACCTCTACATTGAAAAAGGCTTGCTCTTTTTTTCTTTTTTTTTTTTTTGCTAAGCCATAGACAAACTTATGTCCCTCTGTAGAAAGGGAAAAGGAGATTGAAACAGCCTTAAGACAACTGAAGTATCTTTTATTTCCTATACTATTTAACGATGGTTGCTATTACTTTCAGAATCTAGTATTTTGCAGGTAATAAAAAGAGTGAAAAATCAATCAAAACAACAGAGCTCATTCCTAGAGGACAAAAAATCTTCAATATATAACTGACTGCCAGAAAGCAAGTGTTAAAATATCCTGCATCAGGTAGAAGTGCTGCAATAAGGAATGGAGACAAAACACAGAACTATAAAAGAGACAGCTCACATTTTAATTGAAGAATTGAACAGCGGCTGACAAGGCTCTGTGCTCTGTTTCCGTGGTCTCTTTCAAAAGGTCGAGCTGCAATGCATAACACCCAATTCAGGCTGCAATGCTCCTGAGAGGGTCCAGGGACACAAACTGCTTTTATTATTGTTAGTTAGGCATCAGCAATCCACTGAAAGTGAAAATCAGACTTTCCCCACTAGGCACGCTTGGGAAGCTGACACAGAAATCTTACTAGAAAAGGTACAGAAAGGAAAAATAAGCAGGAGGTTTTACAGAGTCTTAGTGAGAAATTATTGTCATTGCTTCTCAAAGAGAATGAGGCTGTCTTTAAAGCCTCAATTCTAATGCCATTAAAGTCGGTGGAATTTTTAGAGATACTTGAATAGCAGAGGGATTTTTTTCCCTTCTTCAGTTTCCTTTGCAGATCCAATTAATACAAAAAGAAATTGACTGGTTCACCTATTGTTCAGGTTTCGCTTGCCTTGCCATATGTAAAGCTTGCTCCTAAGGTCTGCAGAGCCATATAGCATTTATCACACTTGTGAGCTCTCCATAAATAAGTAGTATGAACTGTAATGAGAATACTAATGAAATGTGTAGCTTTGTGATTGAAAAATCTCCTTTCTTGAGTTGTATATTTCAAGGAAAATTAAAGGGATGATTTGTAGCACCTGATGTCACAAAGCCTCCCAAGCTAATATACTGGTTGCCAAGTCACAATATTATGGAAACATTGATATTTTCTATGCGACACAGTCTTGTTATTTGAGAGGTATTCCACTGCCAATTAAAGATCCAACATCTGCCACTGGCTAGGCAAAATTCCATTTTAAAAAGAAAAGAAAAGAAAAGAGAGAAAAGATGTAAAAAGGAGAAACGTAGCACACAGGCAGAGGTACTTTCAACATGCTTCAGAGGAGCATAGAGGGGATCCAGCAGGGCACATGCTGCTGACAGAGGAGGCTAACAGAGGGGGGGAAGGCAGAGGGCTAAAAGAGCTGCTGATACCAAATGCCACCTTCAAACTGAAAACAGGAATTGCCATGTGGCATATCTAGTAAATGAGGCTCAGAGGATTAAAATACCACATCTGAGGCTCTACAAAGAATTGTTCTGGATGGAATTAACGTCAGTGCTTCTGAGTCCTCTTGGTGCTCAGCTGCATGTCCTTCTCATGTAGCAAAGAAAAGGGTTAAATGAAATCATAGAAGCAAGTGACTTCAGCAGATGTCTGACCTACTGCAGAGATTGCTGTGGAGATCTGCCATGGGAAACTGTATCAGGGCACACAGATGAGGCTAATTGCTCCTTGAGGGACAGAAGCCAGGAAATACACACACATTAAAAAAGTGAAATGAAAAAAAAATAAAAAAAATAATTATTACTTTTTTGTATTCTAAATTTGGACAGACCCAAGGACCAGAGTTTCCCTGGGAAAAAGGAAAGGGAGTGTCTAGAAAATCCTTTGCCTTGCATTTGTTTGAACTCTGATTTCAAGCAGCTTTTTGCATCTCTTTGAATTTAGACTGCATTAACAAGCACTCTGACTAACATTTAGGCAGGCAGCCAGTAGGGATCCTGACATATTTAAAGTCCCTTGTTCCTTATGTACTTTTCACTTTTTAAGCTTAAGCCTGTGAAACCAGGCATGTAAGTATTTTGTGTAGTAAGACCTGTAAGGTCTTATTATCTCTGCCTTCCATTGCAGAACCTCTTCATTTCATGATGATGCTGTGCCTTTGCATTATATCATAGTGGAAAAATCTTTGGAGCAGAGACACCTTTGCTATGTGTTGCTAGGCTTCTCAGCACAGTGGATCTCTAATTCCACCGTTATCTCTATTTTTGTATTTTTGGGACAGCTTTCGGCATACATGTGTTGACAGGTGCTGCTCTTGTCTTCCCCCCTGTTGAGTCATAACAATAAAATAGATATTCAGCTCTAAAGCAGCTGGATGCTGATGGGAACCCATGTTTTCACAAAATGTTTTTGGAGCACAGGTTTAAATTATGAGTTTAATAACATATAATGGCATGGAACTTCTGTTAGTTAAACGACACAGCAGAGGAATTAAACGTATCCTTCTCAATCAGCCCTACAGCAGCAGAAAGCATTTTATATTCAAGCTTTAAACAACCTACAGAAATTATCAGGAGATTCTATTAGACTTGGTCAGGAAAAGCTTTGGCAGTTGATAAAAAAGTTAACAAAGCCAAACTAAACTGATTTACTATTATTACAGTTCTTCTTCTAAAACATATGTTGTTTAACAACTTTTGATGCCAAATTTTACAAAAACAAGCCACTTTTATTTTCATGAAAACATGAAAAATTTCACTGCCACATTTTTCTGTGAAAATTTTCACTTTGATAGAAAAGCAGCTTTTGGTTCAATGAAAGTTGTGAATGCCTCAAAACAGATGTTTGCTGATAAATTAATCTCTATAACCGAATAACCCTTCTGTAAAGCCATTGATATAACAATTAAAACAAGTAAAATCCTATTATAAACCCTTCCTACATGGAAAATCCTTAGCATAATCTATATTTCGTTTTAAAAATTTACCACTAAAGAGGGTGGGTGAGATAAAGCAGCTTTTACTGTCATTGTTTTCCATTATCTCCCTTTTAGACTGAATGAGAATGTTCCTTTCATGTCAGTGCAGAAGTTTCCTGTCACCAGTCTCTTGATAGTCTCCATATCGTCAGTTCAGCAACTTCAACACCAATTTTGTGGTTGCTTCATTTCTGGTAATACCTCCATTCAATAAAACTTCTAGGACTGTGACTGCAAGAAACAAAGAAATTACAAGAAAATTACCAGTAAATAATTAAAACTAAACCTGGACTTAATACAGCTAGGATACCATCTTCTGAATACATGTCTAAGCCATAGTTAAGAAAAAGACATTTCTCATAATGCAAAGGAAAATAAGAAACTATTTAAATGTTCAAGTTCTCTACTGGAACTATATGCATATGGGATTACAGTTGTGTAAAATTATTCACAGGTGTAAATTTTATTCAGGTTGAAGCTTCATATTATTCTTGATCATGTCTCATTCCTTCTTTCATTTAGAAATCTCTTTTTGAGACTCATTTCAATGATCAATCTTTTTATTATAAAAATTAAAGTATTTGCTGTAACATTAATTAATTTTTCCTTGCTGTAATTATTAGAACTGAGCAAATAATTCACAATGAATAATTCATCTGCTGAATGTAAGTTCATTTTCTGATTGCTGAATATCCAGTAGCAGATCTACTTTCCAGTTTATTTGTTAATCAAAACCACCTGATCATTTTGTTAAATATTTTTTTCCATGGATTGAACTGGAACAGTTCCCTGTAAGCCTTTGATATACAAAGTTTGTGAGATTGCTACCTGACCTGCATCGATACATCATAGCTGGTTTGGTGAAGCATGTGGCTTTATTAATTTTCTCGGTTTGGTGAGTACTGCACTGTGAGCATTAGCACATCTGTATGTGAATTTAAGTATTGTTTTCCGGCCAGTAGAACTCAATTATTCAAATCTCTTTGGGGGAAAGACCCCCTAAAGGAAATGTGAATATGTGAGTCTATCAAATGCTGAGCCAGTGTTTCCAACAATTTACTTACAGCTTGCACTCAGTTTTAACAACTATTATGTTATTGAAAGACAAAATCAGTAGTATCAAATTCTGGGGCCATATTTTCTGACCTTCAGCTAAAATGTAAATTGTTTCCATGCCATGGTGGATATTAGGGAACGCTTTGTGCGTCTGAGAAGTCCTTGCTTGTCATAATGAAAGAAATTGTGCAGACGATGAATAGTACATCTCTAAAGATTTATTGTCAAAATTGGAGAAACTGGATAAAATTTTGTCAGAAGTGAGAACATAGGAAGAATGGTAAGAGGTGATTCTTACTTAAAGCAATCTATTCCTGACTGAAAGCCAGTAGGTACTTTCAAATATCCTTATTTTTCAGTTATGGTTTTAAGGTGACACTCCTTACCTGAATGATGAACCCGACGAATCTTGTCCATAGAGTAGTGGAGGCCCATCTCCTGTGTACCTGTAGGGCATGAAAAATATCACTCATCCAACAAATGCACCATCCTCAGCCATACCCTGTTTCCCAGAATAGCTGGGTGACTGATTTGTGAGGAGACAAATTTCTTCTCCTCTCTTCTCTGCATCTTTGCTCTCTGCACCTTTGCTTTGATGACATTTGTTGTTTTTTCTTTTCTTGAAAGACACATTAAAGAAATACTGTCTGTGCTCACAGAATTCAGACACCATGTGAAATAGTCCAAAGGCCATCTTCTTCACTGTTGCATAACCAGAAAGGAGCAGATCATTATGACATTAATTTAAGAAAATATTCTACCAAGCAGAGTTATAAGCTCTTCATAAGAAAATGCAGAGGATTTTGGGCTAATGGGCAATGTGTAGCAGAGTTCTGCCTGCTTGATTCCACAAGAAAAACTGTTGTTATGCTTGTTAACTGGATTAATGAGTTTTTCCTGATTGGCAGAGGGTTCTGGTAAGGCAAGAATTAAAAAAGAGGTTGAAATTAACATTACCATTGCTTTAATGCAATTGAAACAATTGCCTTCTCATTCTCCCAATAACCTCTGAATATCAGCTTTAATAAAATAAGATTCCAAAATTTTAAATAGCGTTGTATTACATTATCAGTTTAATAAAATATCGTGGCATATAACAGTACAGAAACAAGGGAGAGAATATAACACCAGCAGGGTTTCTTGTTCATTAAAGAATTGACTTTTTAAACTCTCAAGCAGATAAATTTGCAGCTTCCCAGCAATAAAGCAAAATGGTACATTTTGTGCTTCAAGATTATTATTATTTCTCAATAATCTTAAGTCACATAATAGGAAATTTTACACAGCTGAATGTTTATTTCCCTTTCTGTTTTCTTCTCTTTATCTTCAGTTTTTTGTTTTTCTACTACCTTAGAGTTTCTCAGAATCAATGTTCTGTAAAGCAAACCCTTCCATTGCCTTGCTAACCTTCTGTACTCTGAACAGGCAACAATAACAGAGGCAAAACTGATGAAGTTAGGACACTTATAGTTCAAAGACATTTTAGGAATGATATCTTAGTCATCAGGCAGAAATCTTAGGTGGACATCCTGGCATAAAATAGGTTTGATTAACATGACTGGAGTACACCTGCGGTACTGATGCCTACATTTGTGCCAAGAACAAATGTTTCCTTTGGAGTCACTTCCAATGCACAACCCACATAACCAATGCACAACCAACATGTTAGATATCAAACCACCAAAAGTCTTCCAGAAATGTTCATTTTTGTGCATTTTCTTTTAAGGTAGTCTCTATGACTAGCTCAAACATAGGATTTTGCACAAAAGATTTATAAAATAAGGTGTCATAAAACAAGGTCCAGTTAGGTAAGTGTAGTACTTTCTAGGTCTCTAGTCCTATTCTTAGGCATAAATTGACCATGAAATTTCAAAGGGCTTTTTTTCCCTCAGCTAAATTGTTAGGGACCACTGTTGTTTCTCCCTTATTCTGAAGCATGGGCAGTAATGCCAAGATGTAGCTGTCCTGATGTCTCTCAAGAGCAAAACACTGAAAAAAGACAGTGGAATGTCATAATCTGGTCTTTAATTAATATAGGGTTGCTGGGAGGCATTTTTGGATGACAGGCATAAAGATGTATGAGCATGGGTTCTCTGGACCAGGCTTCAATAGCATAATTTCATTATTTGATATGACTGATATCACTGAATGAGTCCACTCAGTGACCTATAATGCCTTTCTCAGTCTTCAGGGTGTTGAACATGTGTTCTCCTAAAAATATTTTGCATTGAGCTATTTATTGCAAAATAATTTTTTCAGGAGCTTGTTATCTGTCAACTTTAAAAACCTTTTCTTATTTGAAATAAATTCACTGGTATGCATACTCATCAGTTACTTGGTGTGCCTTTAAAAGGAAGTCTGGGATATCACATACAGGAGCATCCAGAATGGAAAATTACTGTCAAACTGTCAAAATTTTTGAGACTGTTCCTTTGACATGAACTTAGAACTTCTTTCCATTTTTTTCTTTGTTTTTTAGCACGTTACATCTTCAAAGTACTTATAAGCATTTTGTGATCACATTTATTATTTCTATTTATAAGAAATGACTGTCTGGAGGACTAACAAGACCGAAATTGGATTTTTTTTAATTCACATACAGAAAACAACATCATCAAGTTGATAATTTCCTTATATAGCCCCTCCTTCCCTCCACTAGCACCTAAAAAAATCCTATTGAGTTAAATCTAAGAGTTCTGTATTAACACTAGACATTGCTTTGATGTCTCTTTACACCAAAAGATAATCTGGGAACTTTTGAAACTATCTGTGGTTTCAGCTCAGCTTAGACAAGCACCGTTGGTAAGACAAAGCATCATAACTTTCCATAAGCTTCACCAAAACACTGTGGCAACCCCATGAGCACCATGCAGTGCAGGCTGGTACTGCCTCTCATGGAAACGCTTGTGGCTGGAGGGCAGGAAGTTGTTTTCTATTTCTCCTCTTCCCTGTGTGCATCAGAGCTTGATGAATCTCCCTTGCTACCAGAAAAGTATTCATACCATCAAGCACTCCAATATTTCTAGGAGCGAGCTGTTTCCAAAGCCCTGTAGCCAGCAGAAGTGGTTAAACCTCTGCTGAAGCAAGGACTTCAACTGACTTTCATACCTCCAAGCTAAAATGTCATAACCCACAAACTAAAGAACCAGACTTTCACATTTATTTCCCTGTCTGTCAAAATGAATACTCAATTATTTACAAAAAGTGGAGCAGCTTCAGCAAGCGAGACTGAAATGCACCAATAGGCATGCTAGAGAGATAGAAAATCTATATTTAAAATCAGAGAGAGAGGGGAGCTGAACCTGAAGCTTGCACTTCCCAAAAGCTGCTGCAAACACCAGGATTGAAGAGACAAGAAAAAGGTGGTAAACAGAAGCATATAACATGATACATTCACTTTTTTAAAATTAATTTCCCTTGTCAATTCAATACTTGTTCCCAAATTTCCTCTACATTACTATGGTGGCAAAAAATTTATCCAACATTTTCTAGAGTCAACCAAGATGTTCCCTTCAATTTAAAATGATTTTTAGTTTTGATTCTCAGGAACTAGGAAAGAAGACATTAAACAAATTTTCTTTTTGGGTTGACCCAAAATGGCTTTCTTTTGTTTCTGAGCACTGAACCAAAAAATATCAGGGATGCATCTCTGTTTTGTAGGTCAAAAAGACTCAACAAGGCCACTAGAAGAAAACAAGGAGTTCTTCCAGGAAGCAAATGATATTTTTCCATAAATTGTGTGATTCAGTCCCAGGAAAACAGATGTGAGAATTATAAACTTGAGCAAATAACTTATTCTCAAACTGCCAAGCTAAAGAAATGTAAAGGTGACCTGTAGGATAATAGTAGTCTAGATAGTTAAAGGTGTCATAGAGAAACACCAACATCATGAACTTCTGCCACAACTAAACCTTAAGACAGTGCACAGTTTGGAGTACTGATTACTTAATCTTAATTAGGAAAAGCTCATATTCCTAACCAGACTCATTATTAGCACTAAACTAAGATCACTTTGGACTGCCTCAAGTTCTACCTGGAAGAAGAAGGGACAAGACAAGGACAGTACATGCATGGAGAATAGATGGCAACTTCATAGCCAGAGATAAGTGGGGGGAATAAAGTCCCAGCCCCTAGTCTTTGCTGACAAAATATTTTCAGCCCAGTAAGCTGATTCCAGAAATAAGAGGCTGAGATCTAGCAAAGCACTGAACTTGTTAACTGTAGTAATTTTGCTGTCAAAAGTATCTGGTTTGGGAGGATAAATATCCCTTATACTCCAAACTTGCAAGTTGTTTTCCCTGGCCTACTGATATTGCTTCCAACAGAAGCTGAATTTCCCTCATATATTTCGCATTCAAGTCTTAATTTTTGCTGTACACAGCCAGGAGATGCAGCTGTCTCAGTAGGAAATCATTGTGAAGTCAATGGAGCAACAGTATTTACACCATATGGATATCCAACATGCAGACTGGAGAATCACACAGGAAGACAAGCTATTCTACCCTGTCCCTAGCAAAATTTACAGGCATAATACAGCTCTGAAGGATCCCAAAGGAAAATATTTAACATATGTCTCAGAAGACTGATATAATTCCAAATTACTAAAGTTGCTGCTAAAGGTCCATACAGATAAGGAGACCTGGCTAGCTGTTCCAGCCACCAGCTTCATTAAAACAGTCCAGAAAATGGCAATGCTACTATGTTATCACATTTGGGAGGCAAGGAGCAGATTAAGAAAATGGGCTGCAGCAGGAATGCAAGTAACCCCATGGTGGCCTTATTCAACACCCCTTATCCCTTTGTATTGGGAAAGCCCCATTCAGAGAAATGAAATTCACATGTCCCTGGAGGGAGCAGTGGCTCTGCTCTTCCATGAGCCTGTGCCAGTCAAAGGCAATCTGCCTTTCAGCAAGAGGCAGTGTTTTTACAGAGCTCAGCAGCAGCCTGGTGATTATTGAACTCGACGTGCTTCACATGCTTAGCCGCTGGTCATTCCTGAGGTTCTCTGGAACTAAAAGTCTGGCCTCCCCAGGTCACTCTGGCTGTCAGATCAATCACACCAGTGTGCCTGCACCAGCAAAGGCGATGCAGGGAGTGTCTCCTAGGGCTAGAAGGACAACATGCAGAGCACAAGAAAGGCACGGGGCCAAGTGTTACATGCCATGCATGGATCCAGTTTGGAAAACCTCTAATACATCCAAACTTGAACAAACTTTGTTTATAAAGAGGAAACCACACTGGGAAGCAACTACACATCTGCAGTGCATACTTCCTTCAAATGGATTCCAAGAGCATCAGGAGGCCCAGTCACCTCTTCCAGCTGTAATTCAGCTGGAAGAGATGACTTCCCTCTGGCCCCTACAAGTTCATAAAATGGCAATCCCAGAATTATGAGAGATAGGCTTGAAGTGAACCTGAGAGATCTTCTCTCCACTCTTTGATCCAATTGCCATACTATATCTGTTTTTCTCAACAGGTATTATTCTTATTTTGTTGGGGTTTTTTAATGCACAAATGGGGGACTCCAAATCTGCTCTAGACACTCAATTCCATTGTTTCTCCTCCCTTAGTGTAAAGACAGAGTCCTTTCTTTTGAGGAAATCCCATGTACCCAGCAAAATGCAGTCTTGGACATGGATACTGGATTATTCCTTTCCTTTATATTGCAGCTTTGCATAATTTCAAGATATCTTTCCTATATAGAACACCACTTAATCTCACTGAGCCTTTTTGCACAATATTCCCAGGGTACAGGTGCTCTGCAGATTACACAGGAACACAGAAAACCATGATCTACTGGCAGCCCTTCTTCAAAATTCTCCGTGTCCTGGCAGAAGACAGTGGATAGTGATTGAGGTACACGTGACCCCAACCTGCTGCTAATAGCAATGTGGAATTTTGTCCTCTTGTTCCCTATCTAAGACGTATTAGGGACAGAGGCTGCACTTGCTCTGTGCTCCTGCCACACACAGCTCACAATTATCTGCCTGCAGTGGGGGCAGCACAAACAACACTGAATAGTTTGAGGGGATGGTAGGGTGAGAGACAAGACCAAAAAAATAAACCATAGTTGAGCAGTGAAGAAAATTCCCTGTTAGGAACTGGTGGTATCCTATGGTGTTATCACAAGGACATTTGTGACACACTAAGGATCACTATTTTAATTCTTTTCAATACTCCACCCCCACCAGTTCAGTGCTCTACCTTGTCAAGGCAGTGAAAAAGATAAAAAGTTATACAGCAAAGCCATACATTTCCTAAAAACATAAAACTGAAATATTCAGAATATAACTAGGTGAATGAGAAACTCGTGGCTTTTATTTTGTTAGAATGACTTGAAGTACAGCTTACAATGAATCAAAGTAATCACTTATTTTTCCTCTTTATAATCTCTTCTCCCCTTTGTGATATATTGCAGAGGCAGAATGGGTATTTTTTTTATTTATTTATCTATTTACTTATTTATTTTTAATGAACTGACTGGTCTTACAGATAATTTCTTGGCAGGTATTTTTTTTCCTCCTTCTACTAACTGACTTAATTAGAATAAAAACTAAAGTCAGTCCATGTTTCAAAAGATAAAACTTTTCCCTGGTGGGATTGAGAGCAATTCCCAGCTTCTTTCAGCAGAACAGTTAATTTTCTATTGCCATAGTTTTGAAAAGCTTGCAGATCTGCAAATAAGAAAATGTAAACTGCATGTCAATATAGTGTTCTGTCCTGGTTTTTTATTCCTTGATTAGTTCCACTTTAGCCATAAAACAGGAAAGTAAACAAATGAAATCATGAATCTAAAGATCAGTGTGTTATAACGGAAACACAGTAATTCAATTCAGTAGACATTACCCATTCAGCAAATGTTTCATGGATAAACTCATTACCAGAGCTGCTCAGGGACATTCCCAATGAGCCATTTTCTATCAGAATATGCAGTACATTCAAAACCCTTGTAAAATCAGGTCAGTTTTCCAAAATTTAATATTGGAAATAAAAAAAGGAAGATAATTCTCCAGAGTGTTGAATTCCCTTTTACAATGTATATAGATCAAAGTATTTTTTTTAATCTATCATAATTTGAATATTTTATTTGTGTATTACTATGTTTTGTAGTGCAAAAATTGTCAGCCTCTGAATTAAATGTCTCAATATTCTTGAAACAAACTGTTTCTAGGACCTAATAAAACTTCAAAGGAAATTTCCTTCAGAGAATTTTAAAATACTTTGTTTCAATTCTCATACAGAATGCAGTCCAACTGTAAAATTTCAGAATATATCATGTAGTGGCACTTCCTTGCAAATTCCACTTGCAATGCTCAGGAACATGGTTAAATAGTGGACGTGGCAGTGTTAGGTTAACAGCTGGATTCAATGGTCATAAGAGCCTTTTCCAGCCAAAAATTCTATGATTCTAACTCTCCTACTCACTATGGCATATACATCAAATCCTCCTTGCACCACTTAACGTCTATTTTTGTTCAGGAGGACAGTTTCCTCTGGAGGACAGTATGAGAGCTGTCAAATCTACTTTGAGATAGTACAGGTCCAGTGAGCAGTTTCAGTTAGGAACTGATTTTTGAGGCGCTAAAAAGGTCTGAAAGTCCCAGATTCTGCTGATGTTCTACTATAGTTTTCTGTCTCACATTATGTAAAGTCAGGATAATTTTTCATAAAGAATGCAACCAGGCTAAAAGGAAAATGATTTAAAATAACATAACCCAGCATTTCTTTAAATGATGTTTTACATAGTTTATCTTGCTCCCATCAGTGTCAATTTCCTGGAACCAGCACTACAAATCAAGCTTAGAAATATGATTCCCATTTGAGATTGAAGATGATCCAGTAGCCAGAATCAGATCATACCAGTCAAAAGACAAGCATTCTAATTTAATATGTATTACTTGTGCCCTAATAATGCCCTAAGGATGCATTAAAGAAGCACACGTGGCATTTCTTTGTCCTGTCTTTGCTACTGTCACTCCATTTTGAGGATAGTCTTTCACAGGTTTGCTCAGGAGACTCCAAGTTTCTTTAAGCCTCAGTTTTCATTACTTCTGTCTTCCCTAAGGATTTTTTCAAAACCAGGTCCCCACATTTCCCATCTGTTGCTTTGGGGAAAATCCACATTGAAAACTTTATATAAGGTTTGGTTCTTTTTAAAGAGAGCCATGGTGCACCAAGCAAGTATTATTTGGCTTCGCATGAAGAAGAGAGCATGGAAATAAAAGATTCTAGTTTCTGGAAAGGACTGCCAGTAACTCCTGTAGGCTAAGTGTAGCAAAGGTGTTTAAAGTTGAGATAAGGAAACAAAAAATATTTCAAGGAAAGAGAGAATTTACTTCAACACAATCAGATGAAGCAATCTAAATCCTGGATTGAGGAAACATTTTGCTAATGCAAATGAAAGAAAAAGGCATGACCAGGAAAAGATTATCCTTTTAACAAAATAATGCAGGAACTTCAGGTTTTGTTACTTTAAAAACACACAAAACGCCTCTGCTGTGAGTTTTTTTATAAAACTGATCAGAATTCATAATCTGTGGGCAGCAGATTCCCCAAGTCACATTTCATATGCTCGAAACACTAATTAAAATCTGCCATTTAAAACTGAGATGCAAAGAAACTATATATTGCAACATTTATCCTATTTTAGAAAATGTTTTTTCTTAAAAAAATCTGTTTAAACGCATTTTTAAACCTTTTTTTTTAAAAAAAAAATCTGCTTTAAAATTAATTATTTATTACTCAGCTATTACTTTGTATTTTAAAACATGACAGTGTAATTCTTCATTTATATTCATACTCAACAGGTGTGGATATGTTCTCTGTAGAGATCATATTCTCCAGCACATAAGGCAGCTGAACACATACCACACAAACTTTGCCAAATTCTGTAAAACTGATCACTTCAAATCACAGACAGTTTAGGAAATATGTGTTTATGTTTGTACTTCGAGACACAGCAGTAAATCTTATTCCTTATTCTATACACTAGAATCCTGAAAAATCCTGAGTAAATTTCAGAGTTACATAAATATGCTTTCAAGTTCAAAAGTATAAATTCCTGAATCTTTCACCTTATAACTTCTGTGGAGTACTGATTCATTTACACGCATTCCCCAGCCTAATCAGCTTCCCATTGTATTGAATCTGACCTTTTCTCTGTGTGATCAGACCTGTGTCCAAGTGGGAAGCACTGAAAAAAGATTTGGATGTAACTGCTGGAAAAAAAGAAAAAAAGCCCAAATAGACAAAACAAAACACACCTCTCATATTTTATTTTAATGTAAATCATTGATACCATTCAGGTGGGTTTTTTTCTCTTGAAAGAGCTGCATCATATGTGTTGTAGGACATCCTTTTCAAGGTAGTTGGAAGTCTCTGCATTGAGTCTGAAGCGGGCTAGTAAAAATCCTGTAATTCTTTTGCCCTTATCCTTTGAAGGACCCTTTGGTCCTTGTTCTTGTGTAGAGTTTCAAAGCATATTTCATTCACATTCCCTCCAACAGCATTGTGGTATCATATTTTTCCAACTCTTTTCCCTAGCATGAGCGTTGTTTTACCACTTCTCACTCCCTAACGCTAGCAACCTTGCTGCGGAAGATTTGTGATATCTTTCAGACAGGGCAGGCAATATGTGTCAGGAATCTCGCCAGCTCTAGGTGGCTCATCACATATGGTGGCACCAAATGAAACAGTTTTTTTATAAAATTAATCAGAATTTGTAATCTGAACACAGCAGATTCCCCAAGTCACATATCACATGCTCTAAACACTAATTACAATCTGCCATTCAAAGCTGAGATGCAAAGAAACTCTATATTGCAACATTTTTTTTGAAGAAGAAGAGATTCTCAAAGGCAAAAGGGCTGTGATATGCTTGTCTCACTAACATGCAGGAGGTATTAGGTGCTGCCTGGCTGAAAATTACCCCTGAAAATGAGGAATTTTACTGTGTTTCATATCACATCACACATTTTTCATCATGCCATTGCAAAGTCATAACTCTGTTCAAGTTCATTCAAAAGGCCCATGAACTCCAGAAAACCTTTTGATAAATATGAGTTTTAAGGCAAATTTTATGTTACACCATCAACATTACCAACAGTTTTAATAGACCTCAGTATGTTGAGTCTGTATGTGGCAGCATATGCAGTCCTGGCAACCAAATAAATCACTGCAGCCATTCATTCAGGTCTGTGAGCCATTGTTATTAATGCAATAATTTTATACTCATTTTGTACTAATTTGGTACCATTATCACCAAAATGTAAGTTTCTTTTTTTTCCACTTTCATGCATTCATCAGTTCTAGTCACACAAAGATTATATTTTTTCTTTCTATTCCTCTTCTTCTCAGCCTTATTCTCCCATAAAAAAAGTTAGAGATCTTCCAGAAGGAAAGGGACATAGACTGGCTCACCTGCATCTCTGGTTCTGACACATATATTAAGAACTCTAATCAATTATTGGTTTTGCATCTAGTTTTTGATGCACTATGCTGCACACAACCCTTATCTCTCTTGTCAAAATTGAAGTCATTCTTCTAACATCTTCTGCCCTTCATGCCCACATATAGTACAAGTGCAATTAATTCTCTTAATTCTTTGATTACTTTCAAATTATATATCTATATATGATATATATAGATATATGTATAGAGATTATATAAGTATATAATTAATATTTTTTAAAAATAAATATACTGGAAGAGAAAGACAAGAGGGAAGCCCAGTTATCAGAGTTTAGCACTGTCCCATGTTGTTATCTATGCTAAGTTACATGCCATTTGTGTGAACAGAGGTGATCATGAGAGAAAGGGCCAGGCCACAGAGCTCCCAGATTCCAATTTAAGCTACCAGTGGGTTTTTAATATGCATCATGTGAACAACACTAAATTGTCTGAGTGAAAGGAGCAAAATGCTGCTCCCCTGCATGGCAGGAACAACCATATGTAACAAAAAAAATCAGTTTACCCTCAAAGTAGAGTTCATAGCCATTTCTGTTGTCAAAAACAGTGCTGAAATTCAGTAAAATCAACTGGGATTGAGAAGTTCATACGTTCCATAAGGAATATTCTCAATCTCACTAAAACATCCATAAAATTCCTTAGACTGATCTTCTTTTACTTGCAGGATTAGCAGTGATTAAACAGGAACAATAACATTAAGTCTAAGAAGATTGATTTTTCTACTTACAATATTTTATTTTTAGGAATGCTTTCTGTTCACCTTAGAATTACCATGCTTACCAAGTTACCTGTATCTTTTAAACTTTGTTCTGAATTTCTCACTCACACCTCTGTTGAGCACATCTCACCCAGGAGATGACACTAACACAGTTTGCTGTACAGAAGAGAACTGGGGAACACCATCAAGTACTGCACCCATAATCACTGACAGTGCTTCTCTGCTAGTCTTCTCATCTGCTCAGCTCTTCAAGGCTTCTTCCCAAGACAGGGGAAGGCCTGGGACAGGGTCAGATCCTGGGAGACAGCATGGAGGATATTGTACCAGGTTTGGTTTCCTCCATCTCTGTTCCTCTGGAAGTGACACAGTCCTCACAGCATATGAGATCCTTTATGGACAGTCATCAACAAAAATGTGGAGGCTGCCAGTTTTCTCTCACTGATCTGCTGGCCACTGAGGTACTGAGCTTTGAAATGTGGTCTGTAAATTAAGTGTAACTAAACAAAAAGCAGCTCTAAAATAGCTCAGCAGGCTTTGCATTCTCAGGTACAATGTGCAGTACAGTGAAACCCCAGGTATGCAGAAAGTCCCTATTTCATGTTATAATAAAACAGCATTCTGCTGGGTGACAACACATTCTTCACATCATTTGAGTGCCTTTGAACTAAAAAAAAAAACCCAAACAAATTCACACAACATAGATACTTTTTCCTAAGGACATCACATGGGCTAGAGATGAGGCCAAAACTGGGTGCCACGCTGCATAAAGAGTCTACTTGGAAGAGATTGAACTTCATCAGTGAGGGGATGAGCCAGGCCATGCTGACCCTCTTAGCAGCAAGAAGGCAGCTGGGGGATTTCACTGCCTGCTACCACAGCTGATCACAGCAGATAATCTGATTCATAAATTCATCATCTTCTTTTTAAACCTCTGCACAAGGACAGAAGGGAGTTTTGATGCCACAAGTCCACTTGGCAGCCACTTGGAAGGATATTCTGAAAAATCATTACTCTGATCAAAAAACGCTCATCTAGCTTAGAGCTCAGCTATTCCTAGCCAATTTACATAGACTTGTACTTAGGCCAAAATTATTCCTTAGGTTAAGTAGCTCTCCTTTTTTTCCCTGCTGCTTACTCCTGTTTCGTGCATTTGTCTGAGCTGAAGAAGTTTTAAACTTTTTTTTATAGGTGATAAGTGATTTGTGTCTTTGGTCATCTTAGCAGCTCTTCTCCAAACCCATTCTAATTTCTGTTTATCACGCTTTAAAAATGGTTATTTAATGCAAAACATGTTATACAGTATTCCATCTGCTGCAATTACATTAATGGCACAGCAGAAGCTTGATTTCCAGCTCTTACAGTGAGCATCCTTCCTTTATTGGTCTGTACAGTAAGAAGTCAGACATGACAGATGCCTCTAAAATCTGGATTTCTAGGCCTGCAGATTTTGTGTCTTCAAAACATTGTTTATTTTTAGATATGGGAAGCTGTATTGGGCACTAGTCTTTTCTTTGGAGGTTCAATTTAGCAGCCTCAACATAGGTAGTATAAAGTCTGGGTCTATGCAGCTGTCACCAGTCTCCTGTAATTCTTGTGTTGAATATGTCATTTCTTTGCTGTTGTATTGGGTTTGTGTGGCCAGGTTTTTGTAATGGGGGGTTACAGGGGTGACTTCTGTGAAAAGCTGTGAGAATCCTTCCCAGGGCCAGGTGGGTCCCAGACAGACACTCCACTGGCCCAGCCCAAGCCCATCAGTGATGATGGCAGTGCCTTTGGGGCAACAGAGTCACAAAGGAGAAGAAAAATCTGTGCAACAGCAACAGAAGAGCAACAACACACGAGAGAAGCAGCCCTTCAGACACCCAGGTTAGGGCAGAAGGAGAAGGAAGAGATGCTCTGCACCATCTGCAGAGATTCCCCTGCAGCTTTTGGTGAAGACAGTGGTGAAGCAGCTGTGCTACTACAGCCCATGGTGGCCCCTGGGCAGCAGAGATGCAGACAAGAGCATGTGGATGCCCAAAGGAGGCTGTGACCTTGTGGGAAGCCTGTGCTGTAGCAGACCATGACAGATCCATGTCCCCATGGAAGAGGATCCCAGGCAGAGGCAAGTTTTCTGGAGGACATAAGAACTCATGGGGGACCCACACTGGACCAGTTTCTTGCTGGGGGTTGCATCCTGTGGAAGGGACCCACAGTGGAGTTAATTAATAACTGCAACCTACAGGAAGGACTTGCATCAGAGATGTTTATGGAACACTGTCTCCCATGGGAGGAACCCCACACTGGAACAGAAGCACTGCTTCTGGAGCAGAGGAAGAGTGTAAGGAGTCCTCCTCCTCAGGAGGAAGGAGCCGCAGAGACAACGAATGATAAAGTGACCATAGCACCCTTTCCCCATCCCCCTGTGCTGCTTTCAGGAAGGAAATAGAGAAATTGTGAGTGAATTTAACACTAGTGTTTAAAAATTATCTATAATTTTCTCATTATTGTACTCTGATTGGATTGGTAATAAATTAATTTCCCAAGTCGAGTCTATTTTGCTCATGACAGTGACTAGTGAGTGATCTCTCCCTGCTCTTACTTTGACCCACGAGCCTTTTGTTATATTTTCTCTCCCCTGTCTAGCTGAGGAGGAAAATGATGGAGCAACTTTACTGGGTAACTGGCATCCACCCAGGGCCAGCTCACAGATACCTTACAGCACATCATAAGGCACTAGAAATTTATGTTTAGGCAGCTGAACCACGTCCTAGATGCCTCTCTGAGGTATTCTCATCTGAACCAGTTGCCCTATGTAATATGTAAACATTTCCCTTTAGTGACATGAATTCCATAATCCAATATTCAAACAGATGTATCCAAAGTCTATTTTTGACTTCTGGTGAACTTTTATGACCATATTTCTTTAAAATATTTTTCGAAGTTTATTTTGAAAAAACTTTAATGGCAAATCAGGGTTTTTTTTACTTATTCACATATTTCAGGGTACAAACAGCAACATGAAATGCAGAATATATGTTTTCAGAAATACAAGTAATGACATGACAATCTACATTGCTGCTAACATTCCTTAACATGAATAATATGATAATTAAAATGTTCTAATTTTTGAAGTGTTATTATGAACCATTACTACCCAAGACTGATAGAAAAGTCTTATCTTTTTAGATTAATCTATGTTGTAATTTTAAAATGTCATACTTTTGATCTAGAAAGCTAGATGACTGTTAATTATTGAAGGAGCAGCTTTTTGCAGTATTCTAGAAAATTGTTTCTCTGCCAATACCAACATTTTGGAAAGACCTTCTGTACTGGTGAGTATATCGGCCCAGATTCATCCTGCTCTGCTTTAGGCACCAAACCTAAAGTCCTAAATTGCAGTCTAGATTAATCTGTAACTTCTTTCACAGATCTTTCAACTGGCTAGGGCCATTGGAAGAAAAGATTACAGGGGTAAAATAGGATTCTTTAAAACTATGTTCTCCTTGAAGACAACAGGAAGAGAAGTGCAGTGTCTGAACACCTCAGAGAAGAATCCCTTAATTGCATCAGGTTTTTCTTCTGACAAATCTAGAATTTTCTGCAGTTCATCTTATGAAAGTTGTCAAACATGTTTGCTATGAATGCAAGGAACCCATAGAACATAGTAACTAGTCCAATCTGCTTGTATCTGTTTCACCTTAGTATGTTAACAGATCAGAGCAAGACTGTCTCCTTCCAGCTAACTTTCTCTGGCTCTTGCTTTACTGGCAGCCCAGGAACTCTGTTTCAAAGGCTACTTCCAGGCTGGTTGCACACCTTTCTGCAACAGGAATGATGGCTTAAGGAGTTCCTGTTTTCCAGCTCTTACTTCCATGATGAATGGTCCAACTGCTCAGCACACAGGCAAAAATTGATGGTAAACTTATCTAACACTCTAGATTTCTCTAGCAAGTTACTTCTGTAATATGGGTAGCTTAGGTGTCTCAACAGGGCTTGAGGAAGTGCTCAACTCCCAAGTATGAACATGTATAGATCCCCAGAGTTAGATGCCAAATGTTCAAGCTAAGTACAGAGCTAACTAGTAAATTTTGATGTTGTTAAGCTTAGGCAGTCCTGAAAATCTGGACAATTAAATTGATGCCTGAGACTTAAAAAATTATCAAGAGACTAGGTTCACAAATGCAGGAATTTCAACTGATGTTTCTTATTATTTTGTGCTACCTGAATGTCACTGGAAAAAGAGGTACCTCCAGAGGATTATTCATCCAACTCTGTGAATTGTGAATTGTGACTGTGACTCTGGAGACGCCCACCAACATTGATTGGAGAGTCAACTGAGTTTTTAAGTTACTTATTAAGTTCATATTTAAGTTAGATGAGATGCACATGAATCTGATTACTTCCATTATTTTCATACTCCAGGTCTCGGAAGAGGATGCTCAAAATAAGAAATCATGTTTGATACATATCATATGGATCGAGTGCCACCAAATATATTAAGTAGTAACTACTCATTTATACTTAAATACTTTGGTCAATATATTATGTCATTGCTGGTCCTCTAAGGGGCAGTTTCTCTCATCCCACCTTGACACATATTTTGGAGATTCCCTTTAGAGTCAAAAGGGTGAGGTAGGTATTTCATGATTCATCTGGAACACTGAAATTTTCAATCTTGAGTTGACAGGTGGCACGCATTAGAAGTGCCCATCTCCTTTGCCAGTTTTAAAGAAATTCTAAAAGGCGATCTCTGATTTGGATGACTACAACTCAAATATAGGAAAAATTAACCTCTGCCCAATTCTACTTGGTATACAGTAGCATAACATGCAATTCTGTTTGTGTGTTATGAAATAATCAAAAGATACATAAAGAAAAGCGTATTTCTGATGGTAATTTTAATTTCAAACCGAAATTTTGTAAAATGTTATAATTTCCTTTACAAATGGCTTTGTGGCAAGCTAACATTTAAAAAACAGGCTCAGAGAAAAATTGAAAATCTGGACATCTCCTGTGCAGTAGAAATGCTCAGTTTGAACAAGCCTTTTCATTTAACATATAAGTATTTGGATAGATTATACTAGGGAATGATAGAAATATTTGTTCCTTAAAATCAATCAGTCGATGATGTGTAGGTACAAAAAAAAGTCTTTTTGTGTGGTTTGGAATAAAAGAGACCATGTAATTTTGTATTTTACACTTTAAGACACTCAGCTGAGAATGCCATGCACACATTACCATCCATAATTTAATTTTGCATGTAATTTCATGCACACTGTGAATCCATCTCAAGCCTACTGTGTCTACAGAAATCTCATATTTTGTAAGCAAATATCACTTAGGCTGCACACCTCAAGTTATTGTTAAGATAACCGATGAAAAGAATGCAGCCCAAAGACACATGTACTAATTTGATAAATTACTTCCACAGATGTATTTATCCCTTGACTAATGAAGACTTTAAACCCCTAAATAAGTGAACAAAGGAGTTATGTTCCCAGAAGCATTTGCCTAAAGTAATTTGAGGTTATTTAGCAACCAGCACAATGCACGAAGTCACTGTAAATTCAAGATTGCATGCTGCACTCTGTTCAGACTTTACAGACTGGCAGGGAACTGAAAGAGCAGTTCATCCCCTGCTTCAGTGATTTCTTATGAGCTAGCTTGCCATAGAGCTTGCTGGATTTTTTAAAAAGGTTTTAAACCAGAAAAAAGTTAACCTAGCACGTGACATGTATTGAGGAAAGTACTGAAAAACATTGTGCTGTATCTTCCTTTTCCTTCCATTTATTTCACTTACAACTTTAACACAAGGCTCAGATTTTTAGTAGATTGGCTTTGCAATATATTACCTGCCTTGAGACTCCAGTGCAAGTTTACTCTGCTTCCAGCTCCCACTCTCTGCTTAGATGGAGTTTAGAAGTGTTTAGAAGAGAGCTGCTGTTTAATCTGTGCAGATCCATTGGAGTGGCCCAGCACATCAGGACCAGATTCTACCACAGGCACCATAACACCTGTCCAGATGTTCAATATCATACGCAGCCTTGGATCCACATGGAAATCCTCTGAGTTGCTTGATGGACATTCACTGCACCGTCCCTGCAAGCCTGATGAACCCAGCCTAAACTTCTCCTACTGCGCATGCACAGCTGCCTTGCAGCCACCACATTTGTATCAAGGTGAGCGAGTGGAAATCCACAGAAGACAAAACAAGTCATCAGAAGAATTTGATGCAGGAGCAGGAGGCAGAAAAGAATGTTTGCGGTTTCTGGTATTCTGAGGTGGCTTCACCTCAGAAATGGCCCCACTATGCAGACCAACCATCAGCTTCACTGCAGCTGGGAAAACATTGGAAATGTTCAGAGAACTGGAATTAAATAAATATTATGGGGTTTTTTTTTGTTTCTTAATTAGACATGCTTAGGGAAACCATTTAGATGGACTAATTATAAATTAAATACTGCTTCACCAAGATGTTTTTTGAAGTAAGGGAGGAAGTTGTGGTGCAGGCTGAAGTTATTACCAAGGATAATTGCAAAATTAAGAAGGCTACATAGAATCTATTGGTTGTGAAGGTTGGAAGCTACAGTGTTGAGCAAAATAGCCTATTCTAACATCTTCACAAAGAGAACTGTTAAAAGGACTGACCTTTAGCTGAGAGGAAACAAAAAAGACCTGTAGATCGTAAGACTGAAAAACATGCATGAAGAAATCTGTAAAAAAAAATAGTAAGAAAATATTTTTGGAAACCTATTCAGTGAATAGCAACTAAATAAAAGAATTTATTTAAGCAAGAAATAAAACAAATATTTTATTTCTAAATAAAGGTAGGCTTCTGACATGATAATTTGAAAATTGTTATCAGTGTGTAAGTTTCCTGTGAAGCCCATTTAAATTCTCCTCACAGGAATAAAAAGATTATATGCTCAAAGCAGGAAAATACACACTTTCTTCAGCAATCAAAAACCATTTCCACGTTCACAGTTTTACAGACCTATTTTAAAAGGCTCACAGTCTAGTGCAAAAAAATGTGTGAAAATAGGTAATTGCCTTTTTTCCTCTTCCCCATATTTATATGAAATTTATTCTGTAGGGCGTAAAATTCAATTAAAAATACCTAAATGTAATTGTAAATTAACGTAAAGCTGCAAGAGTGTTAATAGCACATTTTAAATACACAAAATACTTAATAACATGGGAAGTATGTTTCGCTTGGCAGATACCGCCAGTTCATATGCAGAATTACTTCTTCCAGTGAAAAAAACTTGCCAAACAGACTTGATATCTTGTTTAGATATACATAGTATTTTCAGGGAAGAAAATATTTCTTCATCTTTTGCTATGGAAGCATTACCTTTAACTTTAGAAAACCAGGATATACAAGTTTGTGTATTGCACCTCAGGCTTTGACTGGCATTGCAGCTCAAAGTCTGGTGCTCTGAACCCTAAAGTAGGCAAATTAACTGTACATTTAACATGTAACATTTTAATAAACAAGGAAGCAAAGAAAAAAGTGATACTTTGGTAGAAATAGGAATCCATGGTTGGAAGATGGCTTCCCAGAGAAACTGCATGTTCCAGTCCTTGGAAGTGTCCCAGGCAAGGTTAGAGGGGTCCCAAGTAACCTGATCTAGTGGGTGGCATCCCGCATGTCAGGTGAATTGGAACTAGAAGATCTTTAAGGTCCTTTCCAACACAAGCCTTTGTTTGATTCTCTGATTCTATGAAGGAACAAGTTGAGATAATTAAAAACTCTGTCCGTGGGCTAAGCCTTCTTCAGCACCTTGTTCTGGTGGGAGGGTGGTGTCAGTCCTTCCTGACCCTCCTGTCTATGAAATACTTTCCCTCTGAAGAAAATGTTGTGACAGAGGTACCTGGCATAGAGCTAATGGAGAAGGCCATGTGTGGCCATAGGATGGCCATAGTTTTACTGGCTAGCTCACTGCTCCTTGGGTGCCTTGGGAGCCAGGACCCCTGAAGTACCCCTTTCCTTCATCAGCTCTGGAGAGAGGCAGGAAGCTTTGAAGAACAGCAAGTCAAAACACCCAGCTTGGAGTCTTCCTCTAGAAGTTTTTAAAGGCCCTTTCTTCACCAGAAGTACTTCTCTAGGTGTCTAAAATTTTTTACAAAATCTCAAAGTTAATGTTAAATGAGCTGGTTTTCCCTCTGGCCTCATCCCAACACCCCTCATTAGCAACAGACACAAAAGTAGGGATAATATCTACTGTATTTATGTGTTGGAGATACTATCTGCTAAAATCAAGAGAAGACCTTGAGAGGTGAAGGAAAGCTGTAGAAAAATATACATAAATAATGTATCAGAGAAAGTGCAGATTTAATAAGTAGAAAAAGTCGTAGATAATAAATTTGACTTTTAAACAGGAACAAAAAATGTTGCTCTTACTTGAGCTGGATTTTAATGCAATCTTCAAGGTGTAAGAAGTGTGGAAAATCAATAGCAAATCCCAGTGTCCTTATGCTGAGATATTCAAAATGTTAGCTCTAATGGGAGTCATATAAAAGCAGCCATAAACCAGTGCTGATCAGTTCACACATGTGCTGTAAAGAGATACAGTTCAGAATTTAAATACCTCATATATCTTTTGTAAAAACCTCCCCCCCCCCCACTACAATAATAAGTTTAAAAAACATTGCAGTCTTTCTCAAAACTGAGGCCACAGATGTGAAGATAGATAATTTTTGAGAAATTATTTTCTCTTCTTGGGTAATTATCATTAATGAATGAAAAAAAATCTTAAATCCTAATAAATCAGAGACAGAATTGACTGACCATGCATCCAAATTGCTGCATTATTCACACTGGAATTACTCCAAAGATTAGCTACAAATTGAATTTATGGTTTCATTTTTCATAACTACTGTGTTGTGACAGATGAGACGAATCTCTGAGAAAAATGACAGTGATGGACCCAATTTCTTAGTGCTCTATCTCTAAGACAGAACTAAACTATCTCTATTTACTGTTAGGTTTTGTACAATCTATTTTGGCAAGCATAAAAAGCTTTTATGAAATACAATATATTCTATTTTATACATCAGTCAGTAAAAAAATATCAGAGAAAACCTCAACATTTCATCTGAAAAAGGAGGCCAATCAAATTAAAGTGAAGTTTCACAGACACTGTGCAGACAAAAATATCACTTTATACCTATTTACAAGCTTATACTCTATCATCACTGTGCATTTTACTCTTTTCCAAGGGATCATCAATGTTTGTGTAATACATAGAATACGGAAGAAAATTAACACACCAGTGTATAATGAAGTGTCCGCATCACACCAGGGTGTGGGATCTTTTGTGGGGGGTTGTTTTGTGTTTTTCTTGTGCTATTTCTAACAGAAATGGAGCTGGACTGGCTGGGGTATTGTGACAATACAAGCTATAAATAATAATTACAACAGTAATCTCCAATTCAACAAAGCTTCTGGGCTAGTACATAAAAACTGAAATACTAGACTACCAGATATTAGAGACAAATGTTTTGCTCTGAAATGGCTCTTATGTATAACTTGTATCAAAGAGGAAAAATAAAAGCATGGGATTTTTTCAGGTTTTCAAACTGGGTTTGTATAGTCCAGGCCTCTTGGGCTAGGAATAATTGAAAGCAAGTTTGAGATTACACTTAGGTCACAAACACAGTTGGTGCCTGAAGCTTTTCAGGGACAAAAAAATATGGGAACATTTATAATGTAAGTTAGATAAAGTCAACACAACTGCCACAGAAAACTGCAGTTTAGATATTGCTAGCACACTTACCGAGAACCTGAATTTTTCTTTCGTATTAGAAAAACATGGTTTAATAACAGCACTAACAATGAAAGGCCAGAGTCTTTCACACTTATTCATATTAACACTCAACATCCTTTCTAAGCAATATCACTGTCTCTGGTACAATTTCCAAAGTTTGAAAAACAGGATAATCTATCCCACAGCACCCACTGTTTATGGTGCGGGGTATGGTTTCCGTGTGCTTTTCTTTTCCAGTACAGACACTCATTTAACGATTCCATGATGAGTACAGGAATTCCAGCAGATCCACTAGCTTTCAGAATTTCTAGCTCTTCTCTCATAATTCAACTACTAACATTACCAATAAAAGTGACATTCATGATAATTTGATGGAGGTTTTCATTATTCAGTTCTCAGACTGCATTGGTATTTGTGCATTTTAAAAATACCAAAAGCCAGGTACAGAAAATGTTTTGCTCAGAGCAATTCTGCCGAACAGAACCCACATCTCCAAAGTCTTAGTCCTATTCACCAAAGTCCTCTAAAAGTCAATATGAGTATTTTATCCAGAAATTCATCTTAAACCATGGGGGTGATGAACATCATCATGTGCTACAAAATGTTGGTTTCCTGATTTTTGAAATAAATGCATCTTGAATGTACTTTGTACCATGCAGTCATATTTCTTCAGAAAATAGGATAGAAATCTGGCAGGGGAAGACTGAAGATAATACCTGTTCAGGCCTTGCTCAGATGTGCAATGAGTCCATGATGCACACCCTGGTCCAGCAGCAGAGTAATTCTCCCTTCCCCTGGATACTCCAAAAGTTCCTTGTCAACTCCAGATATATTTAAAAAAATTCCATTTGCTGTCCTGATATAATGATAAAAACAATGGCATAAATATGCAGCAGGATAGATCAAGGAAGAAAAATTACCTGCCTTTGATGATAATTATATATAGCTGTCAAAAAACTGTGTGGTTTTCAAAGCACTGCACAAAAAAAGTTAAACTAATGAATCAACACAACGCCATCCTAGTTATTACAAAGCAAATTAGGTGATGTTAACCTTGTTTTACATAAGAAAAATAGAAAAGGAAGGACCTTATGTTTTAAACTTGGCATAATTAGAGCAGCAGCACATTTATGATTACACACACATACTTTCTCTGTGGAAAAAGAGTCCTACATTGTTTATTCAAGGTCACAAAGAAAGTTTAAGGCAAAAAAAAAAAAGAATAGACCAGTGCTCCACCTAATTTTTAGGCCTGTATTTTAAATGAAAGGCTCTCCCTCAATATGGACACAAGAAATTGCTAGTCTTATTCTTTTAAGTTTTTCACTTTGGCAGATACACAATCTATATGCAAATAGTTATGCACTTATTTTTCTGTAAGCGCATAAGCAATGACTTGAACTGGCTGCATTAGGGAGCAGAATGAATTTGGCAAGAGAAATTATAGATGTGAACGTTTTCATGTCCACTCTGTCACAGCCTTAAGACCCTGGTTTGGCACAATGAAACCAATGGATGCTGAATCCTAGTCAAACAGAGCATGAGATGGACTGTCTCCTAGTTTTCAATTTGCTTTTATAATAAAGGATTTTTCATGGAAGAAACATGATCAATTTGAGCAGGGGTAACAGTAGGTACTTCTACAAGTATCTTATTTGACCTGACTGTTCTTTGGTTTGAGCTTTGAAAACGTGGTTGTGTTTAAACTGAACTCTTTTATGGGAGCATAGTTTGTCAAGAAACACATAGGAAAACTTGCAGCATTTTCTAACTTTCCCAGTTAATTTCTACTGTATCTAAAAAATTGGCAACTTCATTAACCATTTTTTCAGACATTTACTTTGCATTCATTTAATTTTCGATAATATTTTTTTGAAATATTGAATATTAAACTGTTATTAAAGCAAGTCATAAGTTACATCATTATATGATTGTACACAGTATAATGTCTGCTGTGATGTTTCTCTGTTTACTAACTGCATTACTTTATAATATTATTAGAAGCTACATATCTTGATATCCAACAAAAAATTGTCATACTCAACAGTTTAGAATACCTGCTTTTGTCATAGTTTCATGAGAAATGTACAAATTTAAGCCTTTTTATTTAGTTTAGAGGTGAAAACAGTATGAAAGGATCAATAAGCCAAGAAGAATGGAATACCTCTTTCCTGTTCTCTAGCTAGCTCCCTTTCAAAGTGCTCCTAAGAGTGCTCTTTCTCGCTTTGCAGGTCCCTACAATGAGTAATCCGTGGTACATGATGCTGAGGATTGTATGCATTTGCAGATCTGCATCACCCCATCCCTGAACATTGTGCTAGAACACGGTATCCTTTGTTAGAAAATAAAATGAAAAAGATAAAAATAAAATTATCTATGTGGAAAAGTAAGCACTGAATGGTAGTCCCATTACAAGCCGGAGAGGGAAAATAAACACAAGTAACTTAAGCACTGCATTTACAGTGTCTAGACACTGCAACATTTCAAATGCCTAATTTAGAATTATGCTCAGTTAGAGACAGACTGCTCTCATGGCTCTCTGTTTCTTGAGCTGTGTTCCTAATGGTTTTTGCAATTTGTAGCATTAGACTTTTCTGTTTTGTTCTGTTTGCGAGTTAGTGTGTTTTGCTGTATTTGCTCCTGTTCACAACAATAAACACCAAAATATCATGACAGTGGTTCCCAATGTGACAACACTTGGAGCTATCAGTTAAAAATGTAACAAAGTCTTAGATTAAAGCCTTTACCGTCCAATTTTTGAGACTCATAGGCATTACACAGTTTAGATAAATCACACAGACATCTCAAGTCTCTATCTGTGTGTGTCAAAAATGAATGTAAATTGCAAAGCTTTTTTCCAAAAATTACTCAACCAAGAGGTTCAAATGGTTTTGGAAAGTAGCAGATTTCATCTCACAAAAATATGACCACTGAAACTGACCGAATTCTGAAAGTCACATGCTTTCCTTAGAGCAGAGTAAACACCAATACTGACTCTGGATCATGCAAATTAATCACTGAAGTTCTGGAGTTCCCCCAGTTATCAGTATCGGTTCTCCATTATCAGTAAAAGCAGCAGTTACCACAACAACAGGATTTTTTCCATTGGTTTTAATCTCTAATTTTGAGGTGATTTGTTCTTTCAGACTGTTCTACATTTCCTCTTCCTTTAGCATCAGAGCTATATTTGACAAAAAAATAATACATCTCCACTCAGAAAGTTCTCAAAATTGTTTGCTAAATCTCTGGAAAAGTCCCTGTGTGGAACGTAAACAACATATGAAACCTTGAGTGAGCCATCTTTTTTTGGAGGAAATTTGCAGTGAGAACAATGCTTTGGGACAATTCTCACAAAATAAAAGTTACTGACTTTTTATGTGGTTCTCATTTTCACATATCCTGTCTTGCTTCAATATATCACAGCATGGAACTCCACTGTGTAAAATACTTTCCTAGTCAGTGTACACACAGTCGTTCATTAATTAGGAGCTCAGGATCTTCTTTGCCCCAACAGAATACAATTTAAGAATTTGGTACTATGGAAATGTGCTAATGAGAACTATAAAACAGCAAATACTGTGATACTCACTGTGCTCTCAATTTTCTTGCATTTATTGTGAACTAAAAAGATATTTTAGTCCATAAGAGCATGGTTTTACTTTTATTAGGCCAAGGAGAGATTGGAGATTGACTTCAGTGACATCAGACATATTATCAAATATGAAAAAAGCAAAAATAAACAAACTGAACTTTATTGATGGGAATTCACCAGTAGAGAATTAAATATAGTGCATTTTATGCATAAAAATGTATTTTAATGCATTATAGCATGTAATTAATAGACTACTTATGTATGGAACAATTTTTCTTTCTGCGAATATAATCAACCTCTTAATCTCACCAGTTCGAGTAGTTTTTTCATCTAAGAGGGGTTTTTTTCATCTAAGAGGAGCTGGAAAAAATGAAGTCTTTTTCTATTAGGATCCAACATGCTCTGCTGTAGTTGTTCTATAATTGAAACTAATGCTGAGTGAGGGTAGCACTCCTAGGTTTTGCTGCACAGTGTTATTCATGGATCAATTAAAGTTAGCAGCAGAATATTTGTCAAAAATGTATCCAGACCAGTAGAGATTATGTGTGGGGCAGAGGGAAAAAAAAAAACAGTTCTCCATTTTTAGGGAATTAATAATCAATTTTTATATCTTCAGTTAAATTAGGAAACTGATTTTTCCAATATGTATAGAAGTCATTTTGACATATAGAAGTATGGCAAAGTAAGACATATTGTAATAATTAGCTGAATTATTCCTGGTATGCCATGAACAATTACAGGATTAATAACTACGCAACCAAATAGTGTTATGTTGGAATAAATTGACCGACAAGGGTTTTCAGTTAGGAAATGAAGCTGAGATGGATCATCAATAAAAACTACTGCAGAGAACAGACTTTTGAGAACTTCAGTGTTTTACATTTGCAAAATATGGATGTGATAACTGTGCTTAATGACTGGAAGAAGCAATTTAAAAATTCATTTAGATTATTTTGCTCCCTTTAATTGCCTGGTCAAAGCCACCGTCTTTGACAGACACGCTAATGTGCCATGCAACCTATATTTAATTTTGTGTCTTGATCAAAATAAAAACCTGATAGAGCCCTTAATTAACTCCCTGCCTTCTGTACAGTTTTTACATTTGCAATGCTGCTCAGTTTACTGCCGGTGACAATGGGTTACTTATGGCATGCAACACCCTGACATAGAACACAACACTGTTTATTAGGAAGAGTGCAATATGCAAACTCAGACTGAAATTCAGCAAGGTATTTTAGTACATTTCTAATCTGGTGCTTGCAAGAAATCCCATTTGCCACAACATAACTACTACTACTTCCAATGAAGCCCACAGTTCACTACTTAACTGAATCAGGATGGTAATTCACAATATTGGAGTTTTCCACCCTTTTTGTAAGAGATAAGATTTACATCAACAGCACAGGAGGTTAAAACACATATCAAAGCATGGATATTGGCAGAGCATAAAAACGAGAGCGGCACAGCCACACCAGAATGCCCATATGGACTTAGAGCCATGTTTTAATTGTTTCACTGAAGCTAGCAACAGGAGTCATGCCAGGTGAACATTAGTCCAACCCTATAATTTTATAGGCCCTCCCAAAAGAGGGCTACAATTAATTTCTCCAACCATGGCTTTTTCTTTTCTTAGTCTATGAAAGAACACTCTCCAGTTTTTTCTGCTATTTTCAAAATGCGCTATTTCAGAAATGAACAAAAGAAAACTTCCATTAACTCTCAATAGCAGGTAATATTGACCCATTATATCAATGAGGAGTCTCTGAAAATGCTGTGTTTTTGTGGGCTCAGAAAACTGACACACAGCAGGCTCTTGCAATCCTTAAAGCTGGTTACCACACATCCTGTTAAATACAAAACTCTTGATGAGGAGACTGCAATAGGATCACAAGACATTACATTAGGGGGCTGGGCAGAGCCTAAGGACTTGCTGGTCCAGACTTTTGTGGAGGTGGTACCAGCTCCACCGCAGTGTGGGCCACAGAGAAAGGAGGCAGTTGGACTGAGAGGCTGACTTGGGAAAGTTTCCCTGATGGCTGATCCTTTTGGCATCATAAAAAGCCTATAGAAGGTGGTAGTGGAACTCCAGGACAGGAGTGCCACTGAACAGGGTGGCAAAGGCAATTCACAGGCAAAAGCAGTAGTGTCAATAACTGCAGGCAAGGACAGCTTACTTACATCTTTTCTTTTTTTTTTTTTTTTTTTTTTGTATTTTAGGTCTTCTGGAAAGGAAAGATGTGAAGTCATAGATTCATTTTTCCTTCAATGTGTCCTTTTCCCCTCTTCTTAAGGTTCTGCCTCAACTCCCTACCTAAGATTAAGGCAAAAGTTAAGCATCTTCATTACTCAGATCAGACTGAACATTAAGTGCTTAATCACATATTTTCTTATGCCTGTAAGAGCAAATTGTCAGACTGTGCCATACAAATGGATCTGGACACTTTTCAACTTATTCAGACAAGACTTCCATAGGCAGCTGCATTGCTTGTTTGTTCTTCTAAGCCCACCTGCTCTCCCAGCACTGTGTAAATTTGAAGTCTTTATGAGTTTGATTCTTCATGTTTTCTATGTTCTTTGGAACCATGTGTTGCCAAGATCACTACACCCTCTCATCTACAATGCGACCTCCCTGCAATTTAAAGCTTCCTCTCCCCTGGGAGTCTCCTATGCACTTTTGCACATAATGGGCAACAGATAAGAAACTAGCACCAGAAAAACAAAAAACAAAAACAAAACAAACAAAAATAAAAACAAACAAACAAAAAAAGAAACCACCACACACACACACACACACACACACACACACTCTCCCACAGCGCTGCACCCCACCAAACAAAATAACCAGCTAATTTACAGTTTTGAGGGGGAAGAGGCTGGAAGATCACATGCTTTTTTGAAAAAGATTTTCATGTGATCCCCATATTGCATCTGCATGCTGCTATCATGCAAATAATAATGAAATACTACACCATTCAGCTAAGAAGCCATTTACTCCAACGAAGGTCAAGTTCACAATACCCTGCAGACCAGATATATATAAAACTGCTATCAGATTTATTTCCCTTCTAGATCAGTCCATTGAATTTACATACTTAAACAAACTAGCATCTAAAATTTGTCTCCTCGTCATTGCTTCTTTTATAGTCCTCAAAGGAAATTATTTTAGTTTCACATTTTATCCTGCATATCCAAGCATATCCTCACCTTGTTGCTGTAGATTTAGAGACCATTATCATGCATGGTTATATACCTGCTAAATTGACTTTAGTCTTTCAATGTGATCTAAATTGTGTTTAATCTGCTCCCTTAATACTAATGGTGCTCTGAGAGGTGAGCACTTCACAAGCTGAGGAACTTTAATTTGATGCATTTTGTAGAGCCCAAATCTTCAAACACATCTTTATGTGGATAAAGGCTCTGTACTTTCTGCATCAATATTGTCAATGTATGTGTAACTTTTAGAGCAATCTCACTGCAAAATTATTATTTTCCCCACAGGAAAGACAAATCACTTATTTAATTATGCATTTACCTGCTCAGAATTGTCTTAAGCTGTGGCTACATGACACAGAAGTTTTGCCACATCTAGCATCCTCACTGGTGGGGTTTTCTGGGGAGGAAGTTATTGCACAACTTTTTTTGCTCTGGAGTATTCCTACTCTGACAGATTTGAGAATACTGTTCCCAGGTTTTCCAGTTGTAATCGCTTTTCTTGTTAACATAAATGGGGTAATATTCTTTCCTCATTATTATTTCTGTCCTCTTTTGTCATTTATAGTTTTTGATGAAACATCAAATTGTCCATGTGTAATACCTAAAAACCACATACTTAACACAAACTACTCAGAGAAAAAAAACTGGAGAATGCAGGGATAAAAGTTAACTTTGAATCAAGTTGTCTTTTGCTCTGCAACATAACAAGACTGCATAAATTGTTCTCAATTCCCTGCTTTTGTGTATTTTATTGTTTGCACAACAGCTGTACAAAGAGCTCTTAACCAACAAGAATCTACTGCATACATGTGAACCAGGAGGGACCCGTTTGTTTGAGTAATTTCCAATAGGAGGGAAAAAGAAAGAAAAATTTTAAAGTACTAATGTGGAAAATTACCCCTGGTAAAAAAAAAATAAAAAAGTATGTGCTATCTTCGACCTTTTCCACTCTAAAACATATATATATAAAAAATAAAGCATTCATTGGTGAGATCTGTCATGTCAGAGAAGTACAGTTTTCTTTTCCAAGAAAGAAGGGACTGATCACCAGTGGGGTGATGGTGAGCTGTAGGTGACTTTGGAGGTATTGGGAGATTGCAACTGAAACATATATCACTGATACTGTGACATTCCAGGGAAGATGAAATCTAGATCCCGAAACTGGAACACCATTGCTTTAAACCAGTAAGCCACAGTGCCTGATCCACCCTGAAACATGAAGGGAGAACATATCTGGCCCAGCCACAGAAAATCTCTGAAAGCAATTGATTTCTTGTACTCTTAGTACAATTCTTGCCATAAAATAGCAGCCCTTAAATAGTTACTTAAAATTTTGAAAATCTCACTGCCATTATTTTGCTCTGAAATATGCCTGGCTTTGACTAAACAAAAGAAAGCTTCTGTTGGCCTTTTTATTTTTTTCTTATTTCACTCTGAGCCTGGAAACTTAAATTTTCAATACTTTCTGCTGTTGCCATATCTGATGAGTATCACCTGCCGTAGCATTCACCACACTGTCAGCAGTTGTTAACCCCCCTTGGCAGATTTTTGTTTGTTAACTTAGCTTGTCATTGCCAGCCTTGAGGTTATGCACACACAGATGGTTTATAGGCCTCGGTTTTCCTTTGTGTTTATTGTAATTGGAGCTAAAGAAGAAACTTGTAGCAAGCAATTTATTTTAAGAATTTCATTTTTTTTCCCTTTTCCTTCTCACTGCCTATCCACTGGTCTTGAACCTAGCCATCATTTCAATTTAACTGAATAAATTCAGGAAAAAAAAACAATTGTCCAACAATTGGATTGTAAACAAGTCAGTGGCACCCTTTACTTTGCCAGATTCAAGTCAGAGAAGCAGTCTGTTCAAATATTCCACCATTACTTCTTTATTAGATTAACTTTAGGACTGAGTGCCTGGAATTGTGTGTAAATGCTGGCATTAATAAATGCAAAAATTTGCTTTTGTCATAATTTCTACATGTACTTAAGCTCTCTCAGCCTTTATTCTTTCCCTACAAGAGTCTTCCAAAGTTTTACTGATCAGTAGGGTTATGCTGGGGGCTCTACAGTGCACCTTGATGAGTATAAGAAATAAGAAAAAGAGGAGCACATCATGCCTTTATAAAGAAATGTCTAATATTCACAGCAAATATTCACTTGACTCAATTTACTTTTCTGAATGGGCTCCATGGTTTTCAAAAGACCATTACGCAAATGCAGTTTCTTTGTGAAACTATCACTTTTGCCTATGTCTGCCTTGTTTTTGCAGCATAATTCCTTTTCTGGTACCAAGAACATCTTAATCTGACCTGAATTTTAGGATGGGCATGATTAGCAGCAATTCATGCACAAAAAGTCCCTTGCACTGTTGGCTGAGCCTACTCTCCTTTTTTTATTATTAGCAAATTATTTTAGAATACTGATCCATTCTGCACAGAGAAATAAAAGATACAAACCAGTGAGTAAAAAAAAAAAAAACAAGTCCACAATAAAAAACACCAAAGCCAACAAAGAAGCAAACACGCCCTACCACAGAAAACCCACACACATCTTCATTTGCTCCACCAATACCAAAATGGTTGTCAGAGAACTTTCAGAGTGGAAGAAACATAACTTTATTGAGTACGAACGCATTTCAGAAAAAAAGAAAAAGTAACCACCTCCTTTGGGCTTGAAGATCTCAGCAGAGTGCACTGTGGGAGGGAAGGGAGGCACTGCAAGTAGCTCTTCACAGAAGGCTTACTTTCAGTGGTAAAAAACTGCCTCTATGCCTTTCCATGTGCAGCTGCCAGTAATGGCTCTTGTAATGTGTTAGAACAGCAGCTCTCTCTCGGAGCTACAAAGAGCTGTTAGTGTTTTCTTTCCCTCTCTTAACATCTCAATGCACATGCAGCGTAATTAGTAGACTAGACTAAATAAATCTCATTAAACATTTTGTGATTTGCCATATATCTATCTATATATATGTGTGTGTGTATATATATATATATATATATATATATATATTTGTGTGTACAAGTATGCTGAGGCTTATTTTAAAAAAGCTTTTCTCTTTTTTCTCCACCTCTATTCAGAGTGTACTCTGGACTCCCCACATGGGTGCACATGCTCCTCAGAGTACTAAAGAAATACACAGAGTTTTGAAATAAAAGTTAGATTTTTCCTCTTTTCTCCTGAAACCACTGCCCCTACCGTTTGGAAGCCTTTCCTTCCTAGAAATCTCTCTCTTTTGCTTTTCCATTGAAGCATTTTTTTCACTGAAGCTCTCTAGTTTTGTGTGTGTGTTCCCATGCTAGAGGCTGCTGATGGCAAGTAGCCAGGATCTCTAGGCTATCACAGGTCATCCTGAGATCAGTGGACATGCTAATGACCCTTTGTTTAAGACAGATGTCAAAAGAAATTAAATTGTTTAGTGTCTCAAACAGTAGGAAATACCAGAAAATACAGCCAGACCTCTGAAACTACAGAGAAGGGAGCAAACAGACTGAATAGATATTTTACTCCTACTGAGTTCTACTCCAGTGCTCCAGTCCTTTCCATTTCATTAAATCACCTGCTAACTGACACCCACGAAATTCTGTAGGACTAATATGACATTTTGTGTCTCTTCTCAAAATGACAGAGACAGAAAGAGGCATGTGCATTTCACCATGGGCAGAGGCCACAGGCTTTACCTTCTTTATAGTCTTGCTATGCATACCAGTCTCTGACCCCAGTGTACCAGAATCTGGCCCCAATTTTAGCATAAACAGGATCTGGCACTGAAAACAGTATTGCCTTTTCCTCAAAGCTTATTTTTTTGTATATATTTCATAAGCCCAGAGATGTATAGAACTGATTTTTATATTTGATCACAAATTCTAACTGTTTCTAACTAGTGATTTTTTCACAATAATGAAGTTACATATAATCTTAGAGAAAAAAAAAGAAAAAAGAAAAAAAGGAAAGGTTATCTTAAATGTTTTTGTGCAATAGAATATCAATGGATATTTAGAAACATATTTCTCACATGTGCAAAAAGGCATCTCTTCACTGTAGCCCTGCTCTGACAGCCAAAACTGGCCATTAGCATTGTGTAAAGTAATTTGGGTTCTAAGTGATCGTTATATTAATTATCTATATTCAGGCAGATGACATCAGCCTTCAAAACAAACTTCTGCTTGCACCTCCAACCAAAGTCTGAACACAGCAGCAGATGTCAATGCACATTAATACACAAACAGCTGATACAGCCACTAATTCTGGAAGCCATTTCCAGACGCATGAAGGACAAGGAGGTGCTCAGGAGCAGTCATCATGGATTTATGAATGTGTCCAACCTGGTAGCCTTCTACAGTGGTGTTACTAGCTTGGCTGGTTGGAGAAAAGCAATGGGAGTTATTTATCTTGACTTCAGTAAGGCTTTTGAAGCCATCTCCTGTAACACACTCATAGAAAAGTGGATACAATACAGGTTAGGCAGGTAGACAGTGATGTGATCAGAACTGAACTTGACAGCCAGGTTAAGCAGGTTGTGAACAGTGGCACAAAGTCTGGTCAGGACTTAGTCAGTAATGGTGTACCCCATGGGTCAGCTGTGGGTCAAATTGTGCTTAACTTCTTCATTAATGGCATCAATGATGGGATAAAGTGTGCACTCAGCCAGTCAACATGGTGCTGGGTGGAGTGGATGATACATCAGACTTGGTCAGGTTGTCATTTGAAAAGACCTCACTAGGCTGGAGAAATGGGCAAGCAGGAACCTCATAGAGTTCAACCAAGGAAAATGCCAAATCCTAGATGAATAAACCCAGGCACCAGTATATGATGGTGAACAACAGGCTAGAAGCAGTTCTCCAGAGAAGGAATGGGCATCCTGGTGGTCAAGTTGAATGTGTCATCAATACTGCTTGAAGAAAAGGCAGGCAATAACATACTCCATGAGGAACAGCACTGCCAACAGGTCAAGGAAGGTGATCCTTTCCCTCCATTCAGTTCTACAGAGGCCACACTTGAAATTTTGGATCTATTTCTGGGCTCCCTAGTATAAGAGAAACATGAACACACCTGAGAGAGTCCAACAAAGCACCAGAAGATGAGTAAGGGTCTGCATGGAGCACCTCTGATAAAAGGAGAGGCTGAGAGAACTGGGAGGACAAAGCCAGGCTCTTCTCAGTGGTGTCCAGTTACGGGTCAAGAGACAATGGGAAAAAAATAAAACACAGGGGGTTCCATCTGAATATCAGAAAAAACATTTCTGCTGTGAGCATGACCAAGCACTGTAACACACTTCCCAGTGAGGTTATGGAGTCTCCATCTATGGAGACAGTCAAAACTTGACCCATCCTTGGCTATCTGTTGTAGCTCACACCACTTGAGCAGGAGGGCTGAACTTTGTGACCTCCAAAGGTACCTTTCAAGCTCATTTGTTGTGTGATTTTATGATTCAGTAACACTGGTTATCAAAGAAAGGAGATGTTATAGAAAAGTTGTAGCTCTTTGTGCACCTTTTCCTAATATTCCACACAGCTTTCTGAAACCTGTGAGCTTTTGAGAGCATGGTTTTAAGGTATTAATAAAAGAGGCCCTAGGACTACATTTTTACTTCAGATTCATTCTTGACCTGGTCAGTCCCTAAGCTGATGAGTGGCACAAGGAATCCCTGTGAATGGCAGACAAGCCTTGCAGTGAAATTTCCCCTCCTCCCTGCCAGTCCTTGAATTCGGACACTGAAAACAATCATATTAGCAAAAAACCTCACTCTGGCCACTGCTACCTTGGCTGCAGCAGAATCTCCATTATGAGTGGTAATATCTGCTCTGATTTCTCACCTCTCCCCTTGACAGCCAGGAGGGAAAATAGTCAACACTCTTCCCTGGAGATGTGTATCTCCCAGCTGTGGGAATGCAGAGGAAGAATGTAAAAGTATCTCCTTCCACATATGGGATGGACTGAGCTATAGGCAGAACCGCACTCTGTCCTCCAAGTGCTAAAGCTATTTTGTGAGTCAAACCAGATACATACTGTACTCTGCCTGGTGATTTTGGAAGTCTTATTATCAGCAAACCCCTGCCAGATAATTTTACACAGCATCCTTTCCACAGTTCTTATTTATCTTGCACATTTTAATTAAATCATTTCACTTTCATATCAGCACTAATTCTGAAAGAGGACTCAACCAGTATTTGTTTATAAAAAGCTTGTTATAAGCAAAGCACTCATTAGGCTTTGCCTGATAATCTCCACTGTTCATTATCGCAGGGCAATTGCTATTGCTGTATCATTAAGCTTTAAATACTTTGCTCCCTTTATCTTCATTAGTGATACATGCTTTAAATTATCACAAACGTGACACATTCTATCCCCCTTAGCTGACACAAATGCCATATCAGAGACTTCTGCTATAATAGTAAATATCCTCCAAAAAGCCTCTCTAAAGATCATTTCTTTCTTTCAAAAGCCTTTTCTCCACATACTCATTAGCTGAGTGAACTCAGACATAAACCACATCTGTTCTCCAATGGGAAGCCGCAAATCTCTGCTGTCAATGAGAATCATATACTTTCTTAACAAACCCCTTGCATTTATTGATTTAAGGAATTCTCTTTATTTTGAAAACAGTCTCTGTACTATACATTACTAGACATTTTGGAAAAGAAATGGAACAAACTGATTCTTTCCACCTCCACCAAGTATATCCCTATTTAGAAAACAACAGCCTTCATAAAACCTTTTCCAAGTGGGAAGTCCTCAACAAAATGAAAAATAAATGTGTTTAAAAGACACTATTGAACTGTGATTTTTCTTGGAAAGCTTCTATTTTTCTTTTATTGTACTGGAACAGGAGTGAGTTTATCTCAATGACACAGATAGGTGTAAAAATTGTTTAGGAGGCTGCTCTGGCATCTAAGTTCAAATAAGCAATGAGTGATTCAGAATGGCTGCCATCCATGGCTGCCAGACCTTGGATCCTGACACAGCCAGTGCACAGAGAGTTAGGATACCTGAACATTATGCTTCCACCTGAATACAGCGCCTATTTCTCTCTTCATTGTATAATATCCCTCCAGGCAGAGTAACTGCAAAGCACAGTCTCCATTTCCACACTATGTGCATGTAGCTTAGCAGAGAGCATTAGAGAAATTTCCATAAAAAACATGGGTGAAAAGTAAGATGAAGCAGAATCACTCAAAGTTTAACTTCCTCAACTGATCACATATTTTACATTCAACAAAATCTTTAGGTAAAAATAGGAATGCTTACTGCCACAGTTGCCTAGAAATGCCTCGTCGTGCCTTGTCTGTCCTCACCTTATTTAACCTTGTCATATCTCAGTATGCCCCTTTTCTACCTCAACAGGCTGTCCACTGCACCATTGTCTTTGCCGCATTGCTCTTCTTTGGGCATCTTTTGCCATGATTAGGAACTTGAAGGCAAAAATACACGCAGTTCAATGAGCTAACAATAACTATTGATTAATAGAACCCCACCAGGAGAGATCAGTCATATATTTGCTGCCCCTGCCACAAGTTACCAGGTGAGTCTCTTCAAGCCAGTTGGTAGCATGGGGAAGCATAAGACCCTATAGACCTGCAGAACAGGCAGATCCTCAATCCTGCTGATGTAATCTTCCACCTCACTGTATTTCCTCACAGAGTTTTACACCTTTTCAGGTCAGTATTCTTCTGAGTCCTTGACTTACAACTACTAGCACAAAAAAATTCACTTTTCTCTGGTTTTATTTTTCATATTTTGAGTGGTTTTAGTGTATATATTTTTTTCACAGCACAACAACTGTGCTTTTTCTCTGTAAATCTGAGCCAAGGTCACACAGCTGTGCTTCACAAACCCAAGCCCTGGAGCACAAACAGCTGAACCTGTGGGCTACTCCACAGGGTTACAAGCTTATATTTTTGCTTGCTTGTTTACTGAACCAAATGCATAGCTGAAGCAAGTAGAAGATTATTTGTTCCATCCAGACATCAACACAGCCTCCACACTAACTAGAAGCTGATTATCCAGGGAAGAAAACAAGCAAATAAAAAAAACAAAACAAGGAAAGAAGGGCACCGCTCAGCAAATTTAGCTAATAGGCATCACAGAGTTATGCTGGAAGGCTCATAAAAAATAAAGACAGACACACAATCAATGGTATGACTCAGTAATTGCTTTATGCATGTGAACAATATTTTCAAAAGTCGAAAATAATGCCTGCAACAGAGATGTTAGCAAGATGCAATGCTAAATTCCTTATATTCATTAGTGAATGTCATAGCGCTGGGTAATGAATTATTCTTGACACTGCTAAAGTCTTCTGTTGTCTGAAACCTTTTATCTTTGGCAGTCTAAAGTAAATGGCAGAATGGAAACGTGTGCTTCTCAGATGTATCCTGGCATCTTCTTGTAGGACAGAAATTGGCATTTTGTTGACAATTTTCATAGAGCACTTCATACTGCATTGTCAATACTCCATCCAGTGAAATGTCCTGCACCCAAAAGCGACCTAAGCTGAAAAAAAGTTAATAATCAAACATAATGTATCTTGCTGATTCTGTTCCCTGATGACACAATCCCTACCCTAAAGAGATAACCTTTGATTTCGCAGTAAAGGATAAGGTAAACAGGTGCAGCAGCCAGGAATTTACAGTATCAGAGGTTCTCAAACTGCCATCTGTGTACAAATGGCCATGTGGCTTTGAACCTTCTGTCTTATTTTTTCAGCTGCTCAAGCTCTTTAAGAGACAATTAGAAATACATTTTCTAGCATTCAACAAAAAAGCACATTTTCCTAAAATTGAATTTACATTTGCAAAACAATTACTTGCAAGCTGAAATACAAAGTGGGAAAGGAGTGGGTTCTGGATCTATGAGTGAAACACGTGTCTCTCAAGACAATCTTAGCATGATTTCATTTACCTCTGATTGCTGCTATGAGTTCATTTCTTCCCAGCTTCCTGTAAATAAAGCTGCAAATAATTCTGTGCTTTAATATGTTGTCTCATTTGGGTACCTATACTCTGCCACAGTGCACACTACTCCAGTCAGTTTTACAATCCATCTGCACAGACTTCTAATGGCAAGATCACAAAAGCTGGATGCAACATTCATAATGATGAGGTGCCAGATGCACAATCTCTTGTTGTTTGCTGCTGCTTTGTGTGAAGAGCTCATTTATATGAAATCCTAGCATACCTCCCTTACTCCCAGTGACTAGAAGAGTAGTTTTTCCATTGATTCTATGGGACTAGTGCATACAAACATTTGTGTTTGAATATGTACAAGTCAGTGTGACTTAGTGGCAGAAACTGGCATGAGGAAGAAGTCATCTGTGACTAGGAAAAGCTAGAAAACATAATGCAAATAATATATAAAGAAGGGGAAAAGAAGACAAAATGTCAGAATCCTGAAGGAAGCATTTCATCTTCCTATATCCATTCACAAGCTAATAATTAATTTTATGTGTCAAATATGTATGGGAAGTCTCCTGAGTGGTTTTCACTTAAATAGTTTCAGCTGATATAAGTGAACATTTGTTTTACTGCTTGATTTTCAGATACCACTTTTTTTTCATGTTACCAAAAACATGTTCATGCCGTTCCTAACCATTTGTTTAAAGGAATTCTGTTTGAGTATGTGTAGCAGTCAGTGAAAAAGTGCTTTAAGTACATTAGCTTTCTGACTCTTCATTCCATAGCAAGAAAACTATGTAAAAATACCTCCCTTTTCTGAAAATCAGCTGAGTTAACTCTCCTTCATAAAGAAACTGCTTAATTATTCTGCAGATACCTCTCTTAAATTTTCTTTTGTTATTTATTGAATTCTTATGCTGTCTCTTTCTCTATTCTTTTGCAGGTAAAAGTGTTAAGGTCATAAATACATCTAAATGCTTACACACCTATCTAAGCACACATTTGGGAACTGTTAGTATTTTGACTTCATTTGTGTTTCATAAAGTTTTTTATGGGAAATGCTATGATAACTTTATTTCTTGCAATTTTTCAATCAGGATTGAAATCCTTACTGTGTATTTCCCAGCTCAGTTTGAAAAGGGATTTAATACTGTTTTAAAAGTGATGTAAACACATCACTGTTCTATAACCCAATCAATGATGTCAGTAGAAAAACTTATTTCTATTGAGTTGGCAGGCTTTGAATTAGATGTCTACCAAAAGAAAAAAAACAACAAACCAGCAATTGTGACTTAAGAATATGTCTGATACCACCAGTAGTGTAATCTTCATAGTTCATGACCTTACATTGTGTATGATATATTCAGCTGTATGCTTCTGAAGCTATTCAGTTAATTATACACCTAAAAACCTCTGTGGTCACAGTTGCCTCCATTAAGCTCAATATAAGATGTAGGTAGTGATCCTTTTCACAGAGGACATATTTTTACAGAAATGCTTAGTTTGCATATAAAATAAAGGTGTACTTTGACCTGTACATTGTTTCAACAAATGCAGAAGAGGATGAAGTTGAAATTTGATATTGTGAGCAGTGATATAAGTAAGGACCTGGTATCAAACTGTGGTGTCCTGGAGCCCAGTGTGGAATTATGATGGCTGTCAATTAGCTGCCTTTTGAATCGTTCTTCATCATGTGCAAATACAAAAAGGCCCTACACTGATGTCCTCTTCAGGTTAAAGGCATTGAGCTCATGCTGCATGGACATATTCATGGCGATCTATCACAGGGAAAAAGCCTTAGAAAACTAAATGAATAGAAATAATGTTTTCTTTTTCTCTATAAAATATTTTATAACTAAGTTTGTAATAAAATAATGTTAAAGCTATATGAAACTGAAACCAAAACACATATAAACACATGCCAAGGCATTGGAAGAAAGCCCTCTGTGCCAGCAGAAATAAAAGTAAACAGGGACCAGTGACAAAAACATACAACTGTTTCTGCAGCACTTTTCGATTTTCAACGTTTTTATTGTTATTACTGAGCTATCCTTCTTGGCACTGCAAGGTGTTAATGGCTGCTAGCAAGCCTGTCTTTGAACTGCAGACAATCACAGACATCATTAAAGCTATTGAGAGTGCTAGGCATTTAGGCTAAGTGTAAGAAACCACTCATGTACTAAAAGTGCTGAAACAGTAAATGTGACTGTCCACAGCCAGACAGAAAGCTGTGATTGAGCTAACTCAGGGAAAATGAGAAAGCCTCCTTTCTCCCATATTTTTAAATCTGAAGTCTGACCAGCTGCTTCCCTCAAGCTTTGAGCAGCACAACCATGAAAGAAATGTCAGGAGACACTGAGATAAACATCTCAAAGCACAGGCACTAATGGAGGCAGAAGATGAACTTCTAGGAGAATAGGACTCTCCAGAAAACACAGGCAAAAAAACCATCTCACATCACCTTGAAAGAAGTTGGAGGTTGAACTTGAAAAAAGGCATTAAGTCTTCCAATAAATCCGTTTTCTAGCACATCAGAACAGGAAGGTTGCTGGAGAGCCTGTGCCTACATCTATTTCAATCAATGAGACTGAGAGCAGGGAACAAGGTCAAACACTGGACTACTGTAGTCTCCACTCTTTAATTCCTTGTTCATTCTTTGGCTCTGTTTATATTTTCCCCAAACTCCTATCTCTAAGACTAGTGTTCCCTAGGGTCCCAACAAGCAAGTTAGATGTAAGGTAGTTGGTACAACTTGGCCTTGGAACATGGAATTCACCTGCTAGGTTTCCTTTCCTTAACAAAAGGCAGAGTCCAGAGTGTCAACAGAATCAAGGAGTGCACAACGAAGAATGAAGTTAAGGAATTTTCTGTATCTGCATTGCAGTGTAAAGGAATCCGAGAAAGTTTGCATTTCATACCACTTTTTATTCAGAAGTTCTGTCTTAGATCAAGCAATTTGCTGATTTTATTAAGAAAAAAAGAGGTTATGAATCAAATGGATCAATGGAATAGTCACATATCATCAGTTCTAAATGAACTCAAGTTGAAAGAGCTGAACAACTTACCACTGCATGTCAATTCTCGTTTAAAGCTGTCTTGTTATCAGAAGTCTTGGGAAGTAGCTAATATGGCACCAGTCTTAAGAAGTTACAGGGAAAATCTGAAAACTACAGACCAATAAAAGATCTAGCATACTCATTGAGTACATATGAGTACGCAGCGATTATGCTGGTTTATGGGTACACATGATATGTTCTAAAACAGAAGAGTCTCTCTTATAAAGAAACTTTTATGTCACTTTTAATGACTATAAAATCCACAGGAATCAACCAAGGGTATACTAAAGCAAGTAGAAAACAATCTAGGGAAATTCCCAAAAGACAGGTGTCAGAGTCCTTTGCCAAAGGTTGTTTAGGAGCCCAGACTTGCATGGCAGAGCAGGGAAGGTCCTCACTTATATAAACAGATGGGAGAAAGGAAGAAAACAATGTGGGAGTAAATAGTCAGCTTTCCCAGTAAGAAGGAGACATGAGTTGTTTCCCACAGGAATTTGCACAGGTGCCTGGACTGTTTAAAATATTCATAAGCAATGTGGAAAAAAGGATGAAAGAACTAAGATCACTCACAATATTAGGTATTCTAGATTTACTGTGGAGAATAACAGAAGTGCTGCTTGGATATTATAATACTCCTAAATAAAACAGTGAGGTACTGTTTCCAGTGCTAACCCAAATGACACAGGCTTGTAGTAACCCACATAATACAGTACTTTCAACTGGCTTTATCTGATCGTCTTATAGCTACCTAAAAAAGTATGAATTTGGTTTGTTTCTTTTTTATATTTATGTTCAAAGGGAATAAAAAATGTGAGGGCAGAACTACTTCATCAGAGTGGCATTTCTGTAGCAAAGAAGCACATACTGAATGTACATTTGCATTTGGCTTGAAGGTAGGTATGGATGTTGCAGAGTAAAAAGTCTGTATTATATACTGCTGGAAAACTACGTGGGATGGAATGAGCCAAAACTAGAGTTTTCTCACCCAGCACATACCATCTCCAAACCTTGAATAAGCCTTAGTTTGGAGAGTACTGGTTGTACCAGTTGGCAGGAGCCATTTTCTGACATGCTAAAAGTTAAACAGTGGCCTAATTTAGGGCTCTCATGGCCTCAGACCCTGGCTCATGCTTTCCTGCTTTGTCATTTGTCAGCATGGTGTGGTGACCCCTGACACTGTTTTTGGATAAAGCCTGGTTACTGTTAGGGAGGGAAGGCAATTGAGCCAGGATGCTTTCTACTATAAACCAGAAAACCAATAAACCAATGCTGTGAAGATGCAAGGAGGAGGACAGTAAGAAGAAGGCCAGCCTTTTTTTTCCCCCCCTCTATTTTTTTTTCTTTTTTCAGTAGGAAAAGTGCTTAGTTCTATTTCTGTAAGCAATGCTAGCCACCTTGAGGGACAAGTGATCATGTTGGACCTAGTAAATTTTCCAGCATAGATAGATGCTAATCCCAGGGGCACAGTGTTTGAAAATTTTGTTGCCCTGATTCATTTACTAGGATAAATTCAGAAGGACTACATGACGAGGCAAGGAAAAAGTGAAATTCCATATACATGAATTTAAAAGGAGGATCGTGGGAGAAGGAAAAGGTCCTAAATTAATGTATGAACAAATGAGCTCAGAGATGGATAATAATTACAGAAGTATGAGATCCTGGTCTTACAGACCCAGGAGAAATTCACCTTAGTGTTCAGTAGTGACTGGGGGTAAGGAAAAAAAAGTGAAATTTAGGAATCGTTAGAAAGGCTGATAGCAGTCTGAAGAACACATTCAAAGGTATGAAACAGCTTCTGTACAGCACTGGAAAGGAGAATATGATATGACATAAGTCTGTAAAACCACAAGTAGTAGAGGAGGCTGTCTAGGATAAGTACAGCTAGCTCTTCTAGTACCAAACTTATGGGTCATCAAATGAAACTAGCATGAAATTGGTGCCTTCAGAACAAATGAAACAGAGTGTTACCACTCACTCTGTGAATTTTAACTGCCAAAATCCTGCCCCACAGCCCTCACTATAAGTGGGTTCAGGAAGCAGCTGGGCAACCTCACTGAAATCTCCAAAGGAAATCTTGTCTCTGAGCCACAAATTACTGGTCAGTAGGAAAGTATACATGGAAGTAACAAATACACTTGTTCTGGTCTTAATCTCTTTTGCAAGCCTCTGGTTTTGGCTACCATCAGGCACTGTGACAGATGGACCTCTGGTGTGGCTTGGAACAACCATTGCTATATGCTTGTGCTCTAACTGGGTTTCATAGTACATTCAGAGATGCAGGACTTTCCCCAGACTCTTTTCAAATAAATAGGATTGCTTTTTGTATAAACACACAAGATTGATGCTTGAAATTGATTTCAGAGCATCCTGACAAAGGTTAAAATATTGACTATCTCCTTGAAGCCAAGCAATTGTACACACTTCACTTTGCACATACACACAGATATACACAGGTGCTGGCTCAAATGAACGCACTAAATCTGTGCATCTTTGCTACAGTGCAGGGAAGCTAATTTAAAAAAAAATCCAAAGGCTGGCATATTCCAACAATAGGTTTGAAAACACTTTACAAGTTTTAGTATCCCATGAATGTGTTTGCAAATATCTTGCAGGAATGTTTAGCCAAAGGGACTTAGTTTTTATCAGACAGGGCGTGAAGCCAGAATGTCTGCCAGTATGGCAATCTGATGGTTGGACAATTTTTGTCAAATGAATGTGTGTGAAGTGAATTTGAAATGTACAAATTCAGACCCTGGCAAGAGTTCAAAGTCATGTAACTGTCACCACTTCCAGCAAAACCTGAGCCGCTCACATTCGGCTGCCAGACACTTTGAATCAGCTGCTGCCAGAGAGCCAGCTATCTGAGACACCTTTCCATGCAAACGCTGGATCAGAGATTTCTAAAACAACACGATTATCCCAGTCTCAGCAACTTCAAGGTAAGAAACAAGGAACAGAACATAGATTGTATTAGAAATAAAACAGCTCCAAATAACAAGTATGGTAAAAGATGTTTACACCTTCCAGTATATTCAGCTGATTCAATGCCTCTGCTGCATGTTGTGATGGTGCCAATCTGGGGGCAGAGAGATCACTTACTTGTTTATGCAGGATTCCTTTCAGTTCAAACCTTGTTTTCCAAGGAGCTTTTTGCTACTTTTCATGCATTGTAGATTTGAGAAAAAGTCGGTGAGGAGGAAAAAAAAGGGGTTCAGAAAATAAGAGTCAGTAGCCAGTAAGTATCACAGTTTAGCATTATAAGTGTATCAACAAAAGACCTTCATGCTTAAGTAGGTGGAAAAAGAAATTTCAGGAATCCTTCACATTTTAGCACAATAACACAATGACAAAAAGGCCCATGACAAATAACTTCATGCTCTTCTAATGTGGAGTCACTGGGATTAATAGCCTTTAAAACCTTCAATTTCTCTTACATTTGATAGGGGTGCCCTAAGGGGTTGGTTTTGGGTTAAACCATAGAGTGACACTGACTCATTTGAGGTCTCTTAATGCCTGTCTAGGAACTGCTGGGTCTGGAGCACCTACTGCTAATGCTTAATGTGCTTTGCATTAGCACCTCATGTCAGGAGAACCTGACATTGGCAGATAAATGGATGTTTTACAGTGCAATGTTCCCTTCTGCTTCTTAACTAATCAGCAGCAGCAGGAAAGGCAATAGAGGGGATTTGACAAGGTTTAATCACAATTCAATTTGAAAACAAATAAGTATAGCTTGAAACCTCACTGGCACAGTTTTTACAATAACTTCTAAGCCTCCTAGCCTATGGAAAACAAAAGGCAATTCAAAACAAGTAAACTAATGATGATAGAGCAGCTGGCATGTGAAGATTAAAGAACACTTCACAACTTCACAAACATTACCGTCAATATTTTGTTGAAGTGGGAGTTATCCGTGGTTCATACATAAGGAAACTGTGGCACAGTGGAGTTGGAATCATTTTTTTGAAAGTAAATCCCCAGTGCTAGACTGCATACAACCACACAGGAACGTGGTAGGCAAATTACTTACTAAAGTTAAAATTGTCATTTGTTCACTTTCCATGTTCTCAACTGAGACAAAAATAGGCTTCACCACAGCTTTTCATTCCTCTTCTGGCTGTGAGAATTACTGAATGCCATCTAGAGAGATGGATATCCTAAAAATGCATAAAGGGAAAGGATACAAAATTATGCAAGTGTCGCCTTCAGGGCACTCTAACATCACTGCCAAACTGGACAGCCTGGGCACTGGCTGTCAGTACCAAGCTATGATTTATTCAGAAGGCCATGGGTTGGATGGTGCTTTTAGGGCTATCTTGGGAAAGTTCAGTGTTAAAATCTAACACTAGAATGAGGTGAAACCAAGTTTCTTGGTACAGAGTTTGAATTTTCTATGTGTCACTTCTCCACTTCATCCTGTACAATGACCTCCCACCCTTTTTCTTAGTTCAGTAGAAGAAACAACTACCTTTAACAGCAAGTGTAGCTATAATGACAAATGATTTTACTTCCAGTGGCACCCTGGAAGCTTTATCTACAGTCAAAAACATAGGTATGTCATGCTTAAGATATGACAAATAATGTTACTGAGATGGCATTGCATAAAAGTCAGGAAATTATGCTCTCATGAAGATTTAATGGGATTCCTGTCTATGTTGTAATTAGGATGCAGCATTTTAAATGTTGTAAACAACTCCTTTGCTGTTATTTTGTAGCAATGTACTTACATGGGCAACTTCAGAGTATTTTCTAACTTTCAAGAATTTAACATTGCTTTAAAATCTTATGCAAAATCTACTTTAAAATATCAACCGACAAATGAAAACACTTTTTCTTGTGTTTTTTAAAGGCAAAGTAAACTTGATAACGCATTACTCCAACTATCCAGATAGATAGACAGATAGACAGACAGATAGGTTAGATAGATAGATAGATGACAGAATAGATAGATAGATAGATGATAGATAGATTAGATAGATAGATAGATAGATAGATAGATAGATAGATAGATAGATAGATAGATAGATAGATAGATAGATAGATAGATAGATAGATAGATAGATAGATTAGATAGATAGAATGAGCATATTTTGACCTCTGGGACCACAGCACAGCAGCATAGACTGTTTTCATGGTAACCAACTAGATGGCTCCTAAAGAGCTGTACTAACCAAAGGGGTGATGCATTCATGCACTGAATGAAAAAAGTGGTCATGAGGGAGAAGTCAGTCCAGGTCTTTCATTCTCCTTTTGTATTCCACAGACGTAGAGAGCTTGGGTATTATGGGAGCAATGTGCCTTACCTTTCCCCAGCAACAGTAGCACTCTTCTAAGTTCATGTGCATGGACCAAAAGCTACCTGGAAAGAGCAAAAGCTTAAAGGAATTTCATGCAACAGATAAAATACATTTCTGCTACCCTGAAGTATTGCTCCTGCAAAGTTAGTTCACAAACAAGAGAAACTTCTCAAGGACATTTGCAATAGAATGCTATGAACAGACTAACTGCTGTTCAAAGTACTAGTTTTTTCCATAGATAAGGCTTTTATGATATTCATTCTTACAGAGTCTCAAATCTTCTTCATTAGGGAAAGAAAAAAAAAACCAGAAACAAAACCAAAAACCATCTTACCCCTTTGAGTGGGGGATATTTAACGTAGTAGTGGTATGCATTGGTACTGGTGGTGCTTCATGTGTCTCCTCACCAGTCCTGAATGATTTCAGAGAGTTCAGAAAGCTGATGAAGTACGAAAATACACAAATGAGTTTTTTGGAGGCTGGTCCTGTACCAGAAATGAACACATGGATCAGGAGTTTTTACAAATAAACTGCCAATTAGAGAGGTGTAAGAGGGAGAGGGGATTTTAGTTTGGTGGACTGAAGAGCTGTTTTCTAACTGAGGAGTTATGTGGCTTGCACTGCCTCCAGCTCATTAAAGGGGAAATCAATTTTACAGGGGACAAGCTGACTAGACTAGCAATAATGGCATTAAACTTACAACAAAAGGGGAGATTAAAAAGGGGCAGCAAATAAACACTCATTTAGCACAGTCAAGTTGTCAAGAACAAAATTAATCAAGACACTGAATGACAGAATGAAAATAAATTCTTTAATTGCCTATTCATGAATGGCAGGAGCTTGTGTGGTAAACAGGAAGAGCAGGAACTACTTGTACTATGAGAATAAATTTGACCTGCTCGATATTACTGGAACTTGAAGGAAGATTTCTGTGATAGGAATGTTAAACTCACTATCTCTGAACAATTTAGGAAAAACGCAGTGGCAAGAGAAGAGAAGAGGCACTATGTGGCAATAACTGATTTCAACACACTGACAACTATGTAGTAAATGCCTTTGTGTTTACAGATCAATCTCCCTTGTCACAGAGACTGTGACAAGGACAATTAGATGCAGGCAGCTACTTACCATGAAACTACCATGTGGAGCAAGATGATTACTCCCTTAAACCCCCTCTTAAAAGGTCTATGAAGAAGAAGAAGAGAAAAGACCTTTTGTACTGTATGAGCTTTTAAAAAATAGGTTTTTCACAGGTGAGTATCTGGTTGAAAGATGTAGCTCTACAGGCTTGACATTTCCAGTAATAATATACCTTTGAAATTCTGAAAAAATGATTGATAAAAATTTCCTAAATCAAAAAGTTGTGTGTCTCTCCTTAGAGAATTCTATACAAGATATCCTGACAGCTAAATAAAAATTTAATCCAGGACTAAAAGCTAGCTATTCCTTAAATGAAAGCAAGAACTTGATTACATTTGTTGCATACAAATAGAATGCAACACAACTTCTTCTACTTTAAAATGGCCACATTGAAACAAGACAAGTTTGTGCCTAATAAAAACAGGAAGCATTTCAAAGGAAAAAAGTATGTAAGCGATATTAAAGATATTTAAAAGTAGTTTAGGAGATGATTTAAGGATTGCTATCAAGCCTAGTCTATCCCAGTCTAGCTGAAAAGATGAAGACAATGTGAAATTTTAGACGTAAACAGGTTGGGCAGGGAGCCAAGAGAGAAAATAGATTAGATCATTTGAATTTAGGATTTGAATGGCTACCAAAGACAGAAGAATATAGGAGGAATTCTATGGCTATCTGAATTTAATATGCTAAAAGGAACATTTAATATATCTGGTATAAAAGCAACCTTACAGAAGTGTTTGTCCATTGTTAAATGGAAAGGATGCAGTTGTCAAAAATAACATAGAAGAGAGTGAAATGTGGAATAAATATTTCAGCTCAGGGACTGTGAAAAAGCCAGATGTAGTCATATCATTTGAAGACAGAGATGAAATGTTTCACTTAAAACAACAAAGGCAGCGTGTTCCAAGTACCAGATATCTAGGCTGTTTCTTTTATTTAAAAATGCATGTAGGTATGTTAGAAAAAAAAAAAAGAGCCTAATAAGCTTTGTTAGGCCATTTATTATTATTATTTGTAATAAATCTTAGATTTCTGAGGCAGATCCTGAACATTGAAAGGAAGTCAAAGTTATGTCCATTTCTTGCTTTCAAATGGCGGACATCATCTACTTGGATTTCTCCAAGGCTTTTCATAGAGTGTCCCACAGCCTCCTCCTAAAAGAAGCTTATTATGCATGGCAGTCTAGACAAGAGAACTGACCAGGAGCACACAGAGAGTGGTGGTAAAGAGCTCCTTTCCAAACTGGCAACCTGTCACAAGTGGGGTCTCTCATGGATCAATACTGGGCCCAATGCTGTTTAATAATTTATCAGGATGATGGGATCAGATGCACCCTGATGAAGTTTGCCAAGGATACCAAACTGAGAGGAGGAACAAGCACTCTGCAAGGGAGAGCCATCCTGCAGGAAGATCTGGGTAGACTGGAAGAGTGGGCTAAATAGAACCTTATGAAGTTCAGCAAAGATGAATGTAAGGTCTTGCACCTGGGAAAGCATATTCCAGGAGTCTGGCGCAGACTGGAATCTGCCCAGCCGAGGAACAGCTCTTTGAGAAGGTCTCTGGGGGTCCTGGTGGACAAGCAGCTGAATACAGGTGAATGATGTGCTGCTGTGGCAAAGCAAGCCAACAGATTGCTGGATTGTATCGACAAAGGTATCACCAGCAAAGATAAAGAAGTTATTTTTCCACTCTGCTCAGCACTTGTCAGGCCACACACTGGAATACCGTGCTCAGTTTTGGTCTCTGCTATACAAAAAAAAGATGTGGACAGGCTGGGAAAGGTCCAAAGAGGGCCTGCAATGATGATGAAAGGACTGGGAAGCCTGGCATGTGAGGTTAGGATGAGAGACTAGGGTTTGTTCAGTCTCGGGAAAAGACTAAGGGAAAACCATCTTCCAGTGTTTAAAGTATGGCTACAGCAAAGATGGAGACTTCCGTTTTACAAGGAGTCACACGGAAAAGATGATGGATACAAGTTACTACTGGGTGGATTCCAACTGGAAACAACAGGGGCATTTTCACAATGACACAGAGAGCCATTGGAATATTCTTCCCCAGAAGTGGTGGATTCCCCTAAACTGGACAATTCAGCTGGACACAGTGACTGGCCATGATTTTGCCAAGAGTGGTTAGACAAGATGACCCTTGAGGTCCCTTCCAACCTGGTATTCTTCTATGAATTCTATGATAAATGGGGTAATCTAGGTAAATATATGCCTGTCTGTCTGACATCAATCTTGGGAAAAGTAATGGAACATCTGATGGAGAAACTGATGAATAAAGAATAGAGGGTAGCATATTTAATGCCATGTAACATGGTTTATGGACAAAAGAATTTGTCAAATTACTGAGGAACACATTTTTTATGGGTACAGAGGCATGAAGTAAAAGCTGCTAGATTTCAGAAGAGAATTGCACAAAAGCAGGATGCCAAATATTAAATTAATTTTAAAATAGCTAAAAGACAAGGCTTATAGGCAATTTTAAACTGGAAACATTAGGTGCATGTGCATTTTATTTGATGTTTTTCCGAGGTTATGTTCCGGATTCCATGCTGCTAATACATTTTCACAATAACAGAGAAAAAAAATTAAAACAAAACTGATCAAATGTGCATATGAAAAATGTTGAGAAAACAGTAAACAATAAAGGGAAAGATCACTCAAGCAAATCCATTCTAAGCCCCTTGGTAAACTTGACAAGGATATTGTTATCAGGCCATGGATAAGACAGGCTCCACTGAAATTTTATGGGACTATTCCTGAAAGCAGTTTCTGTGCATGAGACTAGGTTTGCTGTGGGATGACTTTGGAATATCTATAGAACAATGACTAAAAGTATTTGTTTGATTGGTTGGTTGTTGTAGGAAAAGAAAGCTATTGGAGGTACATTGTACTTCACATATAAGAAAAGCTGAAATTGCAGTTTACAAACCAGGTACATATAAATCCTCAATCTTCCTCTTCACATGTAGTCCAGACCTTCTAGTATAGTTCTTTGGGAGGGAGAAGAAGATAGGAAGAGAGAAAAATGCCACAGCTACAGTTAAATGGTCAATTTTATTCAGATCTTGTTCCATCAGCATCCAAACTAGGCAGAAGTTAGAACACATACTGGATTTCCCTTGAATTTTTTTTGCATATAAATGTCCTCCTTATGGAAATTCTATGAAAGTCAGGGAAGAGAAGGATGCAGAGGAGACAGATAGAAAGGGGTGACTGAGTGCTTTTTCAGCTTTTTCAGCACAGCAAATGAGACAGTGATCAACATCTTAATCTGTATTGAAGAGAATTTGTCTCAAATTTATTTCAAGTTTCCCTACCTGGATTACCTGTTTATTCCCTGCATAACTTATTAAAAAAAATTAAATCTCAATTTTCCATACCTCTGGTGATTCCGTGTCCATACTCCTTTGTTGCTATTTAGGTTTGCAACTTGTTTGGCTCAAGAAAGAGAGTTTCATAAGGAAGATCTGACCCAGAGAGATGAAATGCATAATATTACACTGGATGGCTGATTAGCAAAAGGCAAGTTTATCATCTGGGGTTTTGCAGTACTCTGACATGTATAAATTTGGCAGTTCATCATGTCAGAATTCTCCTATCATCCAGCTAACTTGATTCTTCACTGTGGGTGTATTTACATTTCTTTAATTTGCCCAAGAGACATGTTTCCTTAACAGAATAATGTCACTATATGCAAGAAATGCAGCTGGTTTGTGGATCCACCTCAGTGTTAAACATTATGAACCCTTTTATTATTCCCAGTAACTACCCATTAGTGATGCAGTAGATCATGCTGAATTACAAAGAACTCAGACAGCTTTTTCTAGAGTATCTCTCTTCCCCCCAAAGAAATACATGTATTACCTATTACCTCTCTTCATATTTCTCATCTGCCTTCCCTCCCCTTCTCTGTGGCTGGAAGATCTTTATGTCTTCTGATCTCAGATATAGACAGGCACCACCTTGCAAAGACACAGGCCTGAAAAGGATGTTCTGGGTCTGTGTGCCCGGTTTCCTACTATTAAAAACAAGACATTGAATAATGTACTTATAATATTTTCACAATTAAAATTAAAATACATCTGCTTTCTTTGTTTTGACCCTATAATTATTATTAAAAACCTGCTCTTAAATGCCATGTGTTAATTTTGTCTGTATTTGTCAGGCTAAATGTATTCATGGTTAGTTTTATATCCATCTGTTTCCCTGCTGATGCCATCTCCTGAGTTAAATACTGCAAGTTTTATCTTATAATAGTTTTATGGACAGTAACATGTCCTTCCTTCCCTTTCAGTTCAGTAGGGACAGCAGTCTAAATCAACCTACCTCTATTCATAATCTCCCATAAAACAAAACTCCCACTTATTTCAATATATTTCTAGGACTTCTGTGTCCCCACACCACATTAATTGCACCTTTCTTTGAGGCAGGTGGCCAGAACTGTATATTGCTTTTCAAAGAAGGTCCCTTAAGATGATGGCCTTAGATCTCTCTGATCTCCATTTCACTTTCATATCCCAGAACAAATTTAACTTTTTAAGCAAATACATCAAGCCAGCAGCTCAAATTTATACTGTTTTGTTAGTAAACAACATTTTTTTCATCTGCTTCTGCTTCTGACTTACGACAGCTCCCCTCCTATTATTAGTCCCTAAAATTGGTTCGTACTTTGTTCTATTAAAATTAATCTCATTTCTATTGTTCTTCTTCTCAAGACATTGCAATGTTTTTGTTACCATAAAATCCTGGTTCTCTGCTGTGCTGAAAATGCCTCTGAACTTTGAGTTATCATTAAATCTTGTTAGCAAACTGTAACTTTATGTGGCACCTACCCTGCCACAATAATCAAAGTGTTTTACTTTCTTTACAGCTGGTGTTGCAGTGTGCTGAACTATAGCAGTCATGCCTCTCTGCAAGAAAAAGCACACCAATCAGAAAATATCCAGGTTCTTAATGACTCAAGTCTGGGTGAAATTCCAAGTTTCAGTGCACGATCACAAGTTAACCTAGCGCTAGCACATTACTGTAAATGTAAAACACACAATATTGTTGTTTCACTTCAGTTTCGGCACAAAAAATAGGCTTACAATGCTATAAACTCAAACATTTGATTGTTTTCATCCTACTGATGCATTGAAGCAAAAAATAACCTTTTCAACATCTTTTATCACTAAAGAACGCTGACTGCTCCAGGGAATTAACCCACCTAATGCTTTCAGAATCTTTTCTTGCAAATTTTGTATCAGAAAGTTTGTTTTTATTTTGGAAAATGCAAGTAAGGGAAAGATGGAGGAGATGGGGATAATATTTTCACTTGTTTCCCACATCCAAGTTGCCTCTTTCTTTTCTCATGAGCTCAAATATCTCCCTCTTGAGGGTTAATACTCATTATTACATTTTCTGTGAATTTCCATAGGCATGTGACATTTGGTTTCAGTTTGTTCTTTCTGCTGATAAAGAAAGCACATACCCTTGAAGTAAAGGATGAATAAAATTTTAAGTCCTTGTGCTAAAGAACAAAACCTAAACAAAGGGATAGTGGTGGTGCAGCTTGACAGTATGATACCGGGATCTAATTCTTATTCATCATAAGACAAAACATCTTTCAGTTATTCTTGTCTTTGACTTTACCTCTTGGACTTCCTTATAAAAGATGAAACACATCTTCCCCTTTATACCCAAGTATACAATAAGTGTCCTAGTTTAAAAGAGAACAAACAATGAACCATGAGAACTGGGAGGCTGACAGCAGGGAAGTCCATCCCCCTGAAGGCAAAACACTCTTCTTTTTTATTAAAGTGTGTCATGGTCATGCTAAAAGGTATTTACAGCCCTTGGTCACAGTGTTTTAAAAACACCTGCTGTGTCAAAATGTTTCTGAAGAGACATGGACCACACTAAGATGAGGAAAATCGATCTTCTGTTCCTCTTTCCTTTGTCTATTCCTGTCAATCACACATTTCAGAAACCAATTATGCTTATGATAGCAGAATACATTTAGCATTGCAGTATTTGTGGGCACATGTTGTAACTGACAGCCAGTGGTGAGGGAATTCATATGCACATATTTAAAAATCTGAGTCATGTAGTACAATTTTTGGCTGGTTTTGCCACCCTCCAAGATCATTTTAGCTTAATCAAGTAAAAATATTTTTCTTTTTATATTTTTTGATAAAGTGTTCATTTTCTGAAAAGGATCTATTCAAAAGCCTTATCCCAGGAAACTCTGAGGACCCTGTATCACAAAGACAAAATATGTACCAGGCTCAAACTATCATACTTGTAATATACCATGGGAAATATCCAAGCTGCCTGCATGGCTTATGAATCATTATTGCCAAGGTATGTCTAGGAATCCCATGGCATTTAAGTATTTTATTTCCCCTAAAAGTACTGAGGGATAGTTTTTGAATGATTATCTATATTTTAACATTGATATTTTTGTTTTCTTTCTTTTTTTAACTAATTATGTGATCTAAACTTTTGTATACCTTTTAACCGTTATTGGACTACCCACAGCATGGAACAGCTGGCCACATCTAGGGGCAAGGGGACTGATTACATATCAGATCAAAGGGAGAACAAATACTTTTAACTGGTAAAAATTCAGGGGGTTTGTCCATTCAGGTGTCAGGGCTTTCTTGGCTCACTGATGAACTATGAAGAGGACACTGCATGACTGATATACAACTGCCAAGTTAACCATACCTGTTCAGTAGTTACACAAACAGCTACAAATTTTTTTTCCACAGGGATGCACAGCATCAGCTGCGTGAATTGGGGTACACTGGACATATTCTGTATAATGCTTTTGTGAATATTGTTTTGTTGCCAGCTGAGAGGATCACCATGGGAAACAAAGAACAAACCCTTCTGGAATACAGCTACTCATTTTGAAATAAAAGCTGATTATTCCTTTCTTGCATGACAACCTCTCCAAAAGCACCTTTTACTATACAGCATGAGCATCAAGGTTTTATTTTTCCAATTTCCAAGGACCACAAGTGCTTTTTACTAATACAAATGTGAATAGAATATTTCAGTATGCCTTGACATGCTGTACTAACCCACAAATAAATAAGCAGTCACAACAAATTTTCTCCTGCATCATATCAACATTTGATGTGGCACAAATATAGCAATATGCCTCAGGAAACTTCATGCTTAAAGAGAATATACGTTTCAAATAAAAAGTGTAATCTCATTTATATTTTAGTGGGCAACAATATATGCACAGGTAAAATACCTAAAAAGCAGAAATGAACAAAGTCAAAGACAGAAGAGAAAGAGAAATAGAACTATATATTTTTTCACTACCAAAATGTTAATCTGTAACATACTTAGCAGTTTCACTATTCCACCATTTCTTGAATAAACTTGCCATTAGATAGCTTGGACATTGGACAGTTGCCTAAATGTAGGTGCATAGTGCCATCCTGGATTGTCCAGCCTCATTTTCATCTGCCCTTCTTGGAGCAGATGAATCTCCTGTAAATTCTGTGCCAAATCTTCATGCTCCAGGCTGATGTGTCAGACACTCTTGCATGTACACTGTGACCCTAAGTGTCCATGTTAGCCAACAAAATCCCATTCTGCACCTCTGTCCCACAACTGGACATCTAAATTTAGCAACCCACAAACGTTGTGGGTTGCTCTGAGCTGTAGGGGATGTCTTAGGATACCAGAGACATGGTACTGGCTGACATAACATGGGGCTGGTTGGAGATCTGTGCCCTCCTGGAGCAGCCCCAAAGCTCTCTCTGGAACACTTTGGGACCTTAAACAATACTCAACACCTATTTATTGACAATCAAATCAGACCCATTAATTTCTCCAGCCTTTTCCAATGTATCCAAGTGGTTTTCATCAGGACTGTACTTTGTATTTATTTATAAAAAACAACAAATATGTAAAGCTTACAATAATACAGAATAGTTCAGCAACAGCCTGGTCCTTTCTAAATTTTTTGCAGAGAATTTAGCTGATTTTGTCATTTTTTGGTGGGCACAGACCATACAAACAAAGCATTTAAAGTTCAAATGCAGAAATTTGGCCACAGCTACAAACAACAAATTGACTAGCCTTAGCAATGAAATTTTAATTGCTGTCTGAGAGATTCAGTTCACAATAAAAGACTGTACAGTGCTTAATCCTTGCCAATTTAGGAATATTTTAGCAGATATGATTATCAAAAGAATGAGTATATGGGGTGTTTTCATATGTAATATGCAATCAAAGAGTCACCAACAGCCTCGCCTGCAGGGAGGGATCTGTGAACACAGAGCTGCCATACCTAGTTGTGTTTATGGCTTTCTTTTTATCTGAGGTAGAGACCTAACAGCTGTATGTAGCAAAAACATAATCCTTCTTCAGCTTCAGTTCTCCATATAATTTATTAATTTCTCAATTGTCCAGCCTAGAAATGTTTGCCACTACACACTACTAGGAGCAGTAGCCTGGTAAGAATGGTCCTCTTGCAACTTATGCTTGATCTTCCATACTGATTCAATGTAAAAAAACAAAACACTGAGATTAAAATGTCAAACTGAAAGACTTTATCCTGTGAACTGAAGTTATTTAGAGAAAAAAAGGGGTGGCTAGACCAGAGTTTCTCAGCCTTTGTAGGGTGAGAAAGAAGACAGTATGCAAGGAAGGGGAAGCACATGCAGCCCTTGCCTTTTGCAAACTCTGCCTTAAGCCAAACTCAAGTTCCACAGAAAACACTTGACACAGAGGACAGCAAGTAGCAACTATTTCAAGTAAGTTAGAAAATGGAAATGAGAAGTAAAAATACTGTAACATTCCTGCTATTGTTCATCTGAGACCTTATACCAACTGCCCACCACAAACACCCAATCCAAGCAATCTAAAGTTTAAAAGAAGGTGTCTGTGCCCAGAAGAGTTCCCACAGGCATCTTGCACATAGTTTTTGTGTATGTACACATCTGTACACTTGTTTCTAGTCTATAGACTCAGATTTTGCATGAGACCAAACTCACTGCACGTCCAACATAATGTCTCTCTGACAGTCCACAGTAAGGGCAGCCACATTTCAGACTTGACACCTGGAGACAGTGGTGTTTGGAATCTGGCGCTGCACACCCAGGTCAGCAACCCTGGACATGGAGCCCCTTCATTGCTGGGGCTGGACCCCTGGGGGATGGTAATATGCTACAGAATTGAGCAATCTTGTGGGTTTAATGTGTGCTCCTACACAGGTGAGAGAGGTTCATCACTCTCCACTGACTCCACCTTGTCTCTGCAGAACAATAATTTTATTGCATTATGAATGGCTTTTCATTTTGCTAGGATGAGGGCAAGATTTGGGGCTGGACACATGAAAAGTGGTTTAAATCTGATGGAAAACAGATGTTTTCAGATAATTGGCAATTAAATTATTCCTGGTGTTGACACGTTGCCATCAGATTTCCAGATTAGAGGTTTCCAGATTAGGAGGAGTACTTTTTCCTTTTCAACCAATACTAGCCACTCTGGCAACTCCTCTTTTGGAACATTTAATGCATAGAGATGTGCTCTTTTGCTCTTTACACTTGAAAAAGGATTAGTAAAGAAATCCTTTATGCCCCAGATGACCGTGATTACAAGATGTGCATAAATATGTTTCCCCTTCTGACATCTATACTTCTCACCACACTGGTTTTCAAGTGCATGCAACATGCTGCTAAAGGTCAGGAAAGCTGATGAACTATTACCCCACAGCTGTTTACTACCAGTGAAAACACAAGGTATTTCAAACTTATATTTTGTGGCCTATATTTTGTGAATAAATCAGAAAACAGTGAAACCCAAAGACACCTACATTTCCTGGATAACAGCTCATTAAGATTCTTTTCCACCTCAGTGGCAGAGCTGTGACACTTGCACCAGAGCTCTATCAGATCCTCCAGCCTGATATCATTTCAATCAGAACGTGAATTTCATGACTGCAGAAGGTCGTCAAGTCAAATACTGTGTCTGACTTTTAAAAGGGTTGGATAATTTTATGACCATTAATAACACTTGCAGTTCTGCATGTTAAGACAAGGTAATCAAATGTCACACTTCAGAGTGTAGGCTGATTGCCATATAGGTCAGGAAGAATATTTTTGCCAATGTACACCATTGCATAAAATAAACTTGGAAGTAAAGTTCAGCAAGTGAAAACCTTAACATCAAAAGCTTTAGCTTCTCTATTAAAAGTCTTGTTTATATTTGGGTGCTGCATAAAACAAAGGAAGTGTGAAGGACCAAGCAGCTTCACAAAACATTCAAGCAAATGCAGTCTCTTTATAAAGAATCAGATGTGAATATACTTCACAGTCTTTTCAGGTGTCATGCAAGTTCCAAAGATTAAATTTCTAGCCCTCATTGGAAAGGTTTCTTAGCGTAGAATCACAGAAAATAAAGGTTGAATGGGATTTCAGGAGGTCATTGAGTTCATCTCTGTTATCCAAGCTTGGATCAATTAAATTTGTACCAAGGAGATACTTATCTAATCTCTCTTTAGACTTCCAGTGATGGACATTCTACAGACATTTTTTACCCAGAATTAGAATTTCTATGTTATTCTCAACTCATAATTTGAATCAGGTAAATTATATTATAAATACAACATATATGTAGTTCGATGTAAGCACAGAATGCTGTTAAAACTATCTTTTGTCAATTTTTTTTTATTATTTGCTAAGTTTTCACTCCTTCTGAAAATGACCAAGAACCTTATTACACCTGAAGGTAGCACACACTACCTGAAATTAGTAGTTTGTGGCTAAAGGAGTGCATTCTAAGCTCTATTTTCTAAAGTACATCTGCAGATATTATCATAATATAATTTATTTTATTTATACAGGCTCTATGGTCAGTCCATTTCTCAACTTTTTCAAAGTCACCTCCCCAAATCTACAGACTGTATCTTTGAAATCTACAAATCTGCCCCAAAAAGGCATTTTTTTATGTTTTTTTTGTTGTTGTTGTTGTTGTTGTTTGTTTTGTTTTTGGTTTTATTTGGTTGGTTGGTTTTGGTTTTTTTAAATAAAAATAACATATAAAAGATTCAGTATTAAACTAACCAGCATGGAAATTAGATTTCCACATCAAGGAAGTCTGAGAGCTTTTGCAGAGAAGCATGAGGGAGACATGTTTTGTGCATGATGATAAAACTTTCACAGTTTAATCTGCCAACAAGTTTAAAAAACCTTCAGAAATGAGGGTAGAAAGGGTTAGGTTTAGTTGTGACCAAAGAGCTATGTCTACTTTTTAAAGAGTCCTGCATTTGACAGTGACTTAGACTCTGACAGGTTGTCAATCCAAAATATGACTCCTTGATATGTGCTATTTTTTACCTTTTAGATTAGTACACAGATTAATGAAGGTCACTTTAACAATGGCGATGAAGATTAATATTATCACCATAATATCAAAATTAGCTTCAGGAAATTAGTTTCTTTATTTCCAACTGGTTTTCCCTTAAATTTTTCAGAAAGGAAATCAAATTTTTGAGAAATTAGGACTTGTTGGTAGATTACTTTGGTCTATGTGTACCCCGTGAGGATTTTAAACTAGATGTCATACATACGTTTTCTTTTTATAAATAGTTACAATTTTTCAACATTAATTTTATTTATGTATTATTCTACAGGTAGATAAACTGAATGAAAAAATAGGTAAAATCGTTGGCCAGATTTTTAAAAATTATTATTTGTTATATATTTTCTAATTTATAATTTGATTGCTTTGGAACATCAAAAATGGAAAATAAATTTCAGAAATTCATGGTTTTTTAAAGAATTTGAAACTTACAACAATATATTTATGAAACTATAAAATACAGATTGATATTTTAAGGTAAGTAACAGACAAACCACTCAAGCATCAATAATTCTAATGTGCAGTGACAGTAGCCTCTAGATCTTGGTTTTACCTGGTCTGCTCTTTATAATTAATCTATTATCCCCAGTTTATGCAAAAGGCATGGGGCAATGGCTGTTCCTCTGCTCTAAACCTGCCTGACAAAAACTGATCATCTTCACTCACTATTGGAGGGCCAAAACAGAATTACAGCACAACACGGGGAGCGCAGAATCATGTGGTCCTACAACTAGAAGAAGCAGTCACAGTAAAATTAAGGCAGGGGTTTGAGCTTGGGTCTAGGAATGTGTCAGCAAGCTCACATGAGCTTTGATTCCAGGGCTCCCAGATTCTGCCCTCTTGATGTGGCAGAAAATTTTCTCTGCTTCCTGCTCTTTTTAACAAGATAATCTGCAGATTTTGGGTGCACAGAACCAGGTTCTTCATTGTTCTTTGAGAACAAGAGACAGGAAAGCAGTTTATAATAAGTCATTTTAAAGTTTAAAGAATGCTCTTTTATGTTTTCTTATGAATTGATGTTAATTTAAATAAAAGCATTGAAACCTGCCTGGAAAGTATCCTAATTCTTAGCATTTGGTTGCCTTTATTTTATCCCTTTGTAGGTCTAGACAAGTTTATTTGTGAATTATTTAATTTGAAAACATCTCTGAAGTTTAGCATATATATAATGGAACATATAGACTGTGAAATGCTTCTGGCTATCAAGCTGAGAACATTAAAAAATGCTTTCTTTGTGTGAGTGTCTTCAGTTAGCTGGGCTAACAGAAGATCAGACAGCCAAATTAGGGAAAGTGGTTGATTTTCTTGTGAGGATTGATGGGAATGACAGAATAATAGAGGACATGCAGTTAGTATCTGATGCAAAGGGAATCACGACATCAGGGAAGGTGCACAGGCTGTGAATTCACAGCAAAAAGTTTACTTCTAAGGCATGACATGAAAAAAAATGGAAGTCAGAAGAAAAGGCACTGGAAAAGAAGCAAAGGTAAGGTGAGTACTTACAACTGAGTGAGTGGAGTAATAGTCTTGGAGAACTGAGTCACTCAATATCAAAAAGCCTGAGAAAGGCTGGGGAGAGGAGGCAGGTTGTGGCCTAGCATGCAAGGAAGCTGTTGAACACAGAGATGTATTCATAACAGAAGGATCAACGAAGCACTTTATAGAGAGCCATTTCTATAAGTTAAGCTTATAGATAAACTGAGATAAAGGAGAAGTATCAGTCTACAAAAGCTGAAAATATTACTAAAAGTTTTATAAGAGGTTAGAAAATTAGCAATTAGCTGATATAATTTGAAATTACCTGATATTCTGCTGGTGATATAAGGTAAAAAGGAACACAACCAAGAGAGATTAGAAATGTTAGCTGGAAATAGAAATATTGCTGTACCCTTCACTTGACAGAATGCGACCAAAGGGCACCTTAATATTTACAGCTGTGGTTAGGGTACTGAAATATCTTGGTGGCTGCACTCCAGGTGTCACTTGTCATTTATTGTAGTTGCCAGGGGGCAGAGAGGGATTTAAATGAGCACACAGATGAAAGGAGTAGGACCAGGACCTCAAGGACAATAGTTTGGGAGCATGTCATCAAGCTGATTCTGTGAGCCTGCAGAGTCCATGGGTGGGACCCCACCAGACAGCCAAGTGCTATTGATGTCAGGTGCTTCCAGAGGAGAAATCTTAAACATCCTGCTAAAAGGATGTGGCCAGGACTTCTCTGGAAGTGGGTGTCTCCCTACATCGACAAGAAAGGCAGCTTAGGTGCTGGGGCCACCCTGTTCTGTCTGAATTTTAGATTCCCAAGTTAAATCAGATGAGTTCCTTGCAGGCCTTTGGCACAAGTGTGCAGCTTGGTACAGACACTCAAATCAAACCAGAATTATTCAGTTTCTATAGTGACTGAAAGGCTGTGTTTTACCTCCTGTCAGAACTCACAGCATGCATTAAGCCAAATGCTTGCTGGTGGGGATGGTAAGTACAAAGAAGGTTTGTTAAAACATATGAAAAAAGCAAAAGTCCATCTGAGGTTGGAGGATGGATATTACATTCAGGATAATAAAAGTACCTGATAAAAAGTTAAAATATTCTTGCAGTGAAAATACCATGCAGTGCATAGGAAAATTAAGTTATATAGTGATTATAGGGATCATGAAGGGAAAACCTGCAATTTTATCTGACAATTGAGGAAGTTAAGTGTAATTTATAGCCAAATAGGGAGTCAAATGATTTTCAGCAAAGAACCTTTAGTGAGGTTAGAAAAAGTAGATAATGGCAACCTTTTAGATATAAGAGACACCTCCTGAACAAGGCAGAAACATTGATCATGAGGCATTTTAATTACACTGATATTGATTAGGATAACAGAAATGCAATTATAAAGAAGAACACATTCCTAATTGTTACATATTCTCAGTGCAGATGTTTTGTTTCAAGTAATTCCTTGAGCAGATTTTATAGTCCAAGGCTATTTCATGTCTAATACTAAGAAATGAGCTAAATACAAGAAATCACATTTAAGACACAGAGCATCCTGGATCTACTCATCAGCTTATCATGGAGTTCAAAATACTCATGAGAGAATGCTGTGTACTAGAAGTGTTTTGACTTTGAGAAAGAGGACGGTGAAAGAAAGCTGGATGCTCTGTGGAATGTTGATTGGAATTCTATAATGTATGAGAAATCTCCTGAAGAAGGGGAGGAAATATAATATTTAAGAAACAACTGATGAGAAGGTAATTAAAATTCATCTCAAGCAAATAGCTGCTCTGCTGAATAGAGAGTAGAATGTCAAGCAAATTAAATGAAAATATAACAGAATAATAAGTCTAACTCAAAACTGAAAACTGGAGTATGTTTCTTCTCAAACCTTCCGGTTCAATTACACACCCAAAAGTGACTGAATTTTTCTACCATCAATAGAGAAAGCCTAAGATAAACAGAACTAGAATATAAGAACACATTGCCACAATTAAAAGCAGATTAAATCAATCACACCTCTTGCACACCATTTAATTGAGAAAATGTCACGAGTGAATTGCCTAATATCCCAATCTTGTTTATGCTACTGTTAAAATTCTTGATCTTCAATAAAAGCAAATCAAGATAACAATTCAGCCATGAAATCGCACAAGCTTTACAATTTATATTGGTTCTTTCCTCTTCTCAGACCGTGCAGCAGCTCACAGGAGGTGACCTCCCTACTGTCTAGGTCAGAGACAAAAATACTTGGCTGAATAGAACAAGAATTTCTGGGTATGAGAATATCCTGAAGAACAGCCTCCAACAGATATTCTGTATGGACATTTTCTCTTCAAATTTAGAAACCTGAGAAATGTTCATCTGCATCCTGTATTCTAATACTTTGAAGACCTGGCCAAATGCTGGTTTATGATCAACCTCAGTGTCTTTGTCTTAATTCATCAGACATGTCCTAGGTCGGAAAAGTTATATTCAACCATGACATCCAGAAATTATCTGGGGGTGGTTTGTCAGAGAGCAGATATCTCCAGCATGTTAATGCCTTCTTGGTTTTGCAGAAGCAGGAACTGCTGGAAGGAGTTTCGAAGGATTAATGCTGTTCCCAGGACAGAGCCCAAGTACATGTATTATACACAAATGCTTACTTTGAATAAAATGATTGCTGTGTTTTTACCCACCAGTATTAGCAGGATTCCTCATTTTAAAGACATCCTAGATGCCATAAAATCTGGGCTCTCTCCGGAGTCACGTAAGCTCCAGCTCTGGCTGTCATTGCACTTTATGCTACAGAGCCCTTACATCTGAAAAACCCTGCAGCTGTTTAATTCAACTGATGTGGATCATTCTAGAAAAAAAATCTAAGGAATAGAATATTTGAGGACAGTTTTCTTCTTACAGCAGCTGTAACCACTGAGATTTCAATTATATGAGCCCTTGCTTCATAATTAAAACATAATCTCAGTCAGTTGGTATACATACGTCTTGGTCAGCCTCACAGCTGGGTGTGGATCTCTGTGGGAGTGAAATCTCTGCCAGCAAAGAGGAATCTGTAAAATTTTCAATCTGTAAAACTGTCAGATCAGATGTGAGACTGAGGTCTTTAAGAAAGGTAACATGAGATGAACACACCTTTACTTTCTTGCTGTCTTCACTGTGAAGTGGCTGAGGGCTGGTGAGATATATGGCATTATTTGGTCCTCATAGCTTCTCCTTTTGCAAATCAGATTCAAAATGTTAACTCATAAAGTTAACCCATTGTTTTGGTAGCCTTCTTTGGAGATGATCCTGCTCAGAATAATGGCCTTCCCACAATTTGGAAACATGGAGGGTTTTTTCACTATTACATTTTATAACTAATATTTCTCTGCTTTCTCCGCAATTTCTAACATTTCTGTTACATTTACTTTTTCACAACATCCCATTCATAGCTCTGAGGTATCCTTCTAGTATTACATCAACTAAGATGTCATTTCCAGGTGGTAAATTTACACCTGATAATATTTACATGAATGACCTTGCATGAGATGCAATTAGATTTCATCCCACTTTGTAATTTTATCCTCTAAGACAGGTAGCTCTCCCTGTGTTAATAGACCAGACTTTTGAATTATGGTCCCTCCCAGCTTGCATCTTCACATTCCTCCCCCTCACAATTTTCAAGTGAAAAATTAACATTTATATCTGTTCTTAAATCCCTTTGTGGGTCTCTATTGACAATTTTCCTTTCAAACCAGGAATCTCACTTCCTAACATAATCCCTTGTTGTTTAACTTTTGGCCAATTTGTTAATTTTCACATAATTACAGCTGTCTTCTCCATATGAATTAATATTTTCCCATGTGGCATATCTGTTTCTTTTAGAAGATCAAAGAGATTCTTTTGGTTTTTTACCCCTACTGGGAACATACACTATCTTATCAAAAAGTGTTTTAAGTTTGCTTGGCATTCTCATTTTCTCAATTTTCATATCCTTCACAACTTGTTTTGGTGTATTGTGGAGAAGAGCACCATTTCTCTCTGAATAGACTCATTACCTGAAGCCTTATTATCTAATTTTATGAGCTAGTTTTCACAGTTAATATGTTACTAAGACGATCCTTTTGATTTTAGTAATTTATTTGAATTAAATGTTGCTGTTCCTGTTTCCATACCTCATTTTCACAGGCCATCCTGGCTTGACCCTAGAGATTTATCATGTGCTAAAGTAGGTCACAGGTAGCTTTGATGTTAGCTAGATAGTATCCACCCACTACAAATATTGCTTTTTTTTGTCCCACACCCTCTTTATTTTAAACAGCTAATAAATGTTTCTCTTAATTTCCTTCATGAGCACAAAAAAACCCTCAAGTTTTGGTACACCTCACATTTCAGGATATGCAAGTTGTAGCCTTCTTTTCCGATTGTATTCTTTTTTCATTCCTTCTTAACTCTTAGCTAATCACCAAGGTCCTGTCTGTAGTATTTTACATGCTTATGTTTGGAAATCATGCCAAAAGTCTGTACTAAAAGAATAGATGAAGAGCCATTACAATTTGAAATAATTTTTGGACCACTGGTATTTATAACAAAGCTTTTTCCAAAGTCAGCTTTAGTCTCTCTGACTTCACCAAACATTTTCCTCAATTCCTCAAGGTTGATTCTTTGTAACAGAAATGGCCCATTTTGCTTTCTGTCCATTTGATATGAACTGAGAGCTCTCCAGGTCCAAATTTATTTTCTATTCATGACTGAGGCTCAGCTTTATATTATTATATGGATTTTGAATCTGAGCATAGCCATCCATATTTTGTTTCTAACAACTTCTCCACAGAATTTGTTTTGAAATTTATCCAAGTCACATTTGGATACCTTAGCAATTTGTGCTTTCTCAAATCTTTCCTCTTTCTCATCTTTGCACACATCAGTACTCAATATTATTACATGACTTCCGTCCTTACTTCTGTTTTCTTCTTTTAGAACACATACTTTAATTTTATTTGGATAATTATTGCACTGTATTTCTAACAATAGTTTGTGCTTACTGTCTACCCAGCATGTCTGCTTTTGTTTTTTGCCTTAGCATTACACTTCAAGCATTTGCATTGATTGTTTCTTGTTTCCACCTGCATTTTAACTCCTTTGTATGGTTTGGTGGGTTTTTGGGGGGTTTTTTGGTTGTTGTTTTGTTTTTTGGTTTTTGATTTTTTTGTGGGTTTGTTTGTTTGGGGGTTTTTGTTTGTTTGTTTTTTGGTTTTGGGGTTTTTTTGTGAGTAAATGCCTTGAATTTGCTAATGGAGAGGTAACATTTGAGGAAATCTTGGAGCCCTCCAGGCACCACAAATGTTCCCCAGTTCTAATTGGAAAAAGATTAATGTGGAGCTGTGCCATCCTCCTGCAATACCACATCATCTTGGAACACTTTGCTCCTGCGAGTAATTTTCTTCAGAAAAAAAAAATCACATTAAACAGTAGGTGTCCAAACTAATGGCAATATTTCAGTTCAGATTTTGTGTTAGGTTTTGCATCATGTTCCATCACACAGCACACGTAGTAAATTTATCATATTCCATCAACCAGTTTTGCTAAATGTCAGGCTTTTAATAAAGGGAAAGGGCAAAAAGTTTTAAAGGGTTTGCATCGCCTTGTTAATCAGCACTTGAAAAAGTTTTGAAGAACTCAGTGACTCATTAATTTAAGAGCAAGTTTCTGGAAGCTATTACATATCTGAAATCCAAATTTTCTTTTAACAATCAAGGGACTTCAGCTGCTAGATTTCAAATGTTAAAATGTATACTTGTATGTGCTGCAAATCTGGTTTGCCTAGAAAATATATGCAGGCGGCAAAGTAATTTGTCAATACTGACTAGAAGAAATTATCACAAGAACAGACTCTGAGCAGTGCCAGTGCCTCTCATAAAACCATCTCCCCACCTGTTCTACAGGACAGACAAAGTTCAGTAGCAGCCATTACCAGCTATTAAAAAGTACATCTTCACTCTTAAATAGATGAGGAAGGACGGACAATTCAGCATCACCAGGCAAGTACAGTTGTTGCTTGTCAGCATTACATGCGAGACATAAAAGTCTAAGAAAACTAACAGATGAAAACTTTCACTGTCGTGCATTGAAATTAAAAATAACCTCACCACTTCTTTTTGCCGTAATTCATAATTCCTTGTGAGTTCCCTCACAGCATCTAGCATGCAGAATTGAACTCCCCAATGCCTGCACACAGTGGGTAGCATTATTTCATCTGAATAGTTCAATTATCCTCTATGAGGGTACTTCAGTAACAGCTGCTCAATGGAAGTATGGGTGGCAGAATCAGACCCTCAGCTTATGTGAAGTTCAGCATCCCTTCACTGTTTACTTTGATTAACTACCTCGCTACACATTTTCAAGAGGAAATGCAATTTTCGCTAGCAGTAACTCAGCAACTTACAGTAAAGGGGTAAAAGCTTTGAGCAGACAATTCTGGGTGCTGGAGATAGTGCAAGTGATAAAGTGATGTATAAAATGACATGATAACAAACACTGACCATATCTCTGATTTTTCTTTAGTAGCAGACAATATCATCATTCACACAGCTGTGAGCCATTCAAGAAGGTATTATCCTGTGAGTTCTGACATCAAAAAACTTATCGCTTCCAGCCCTACAGTAAAGCAGTTTAGTAGGTAATAAAAATGAGCAGGAAATTTCCAGAGTGGTCTGAGTTGACAGCACAGACCAAATTTCCACAAAGTGGTACAGTTATATATAATTTATATCTCTCTGCAGCATCTAATCCTCCTGAGAAGATTAATTCTGGCAGAAGGCATGCCATGGAAAGACTAAATACCTTGCCTCAGGGTCTGCAGTTTTTATTTCTTCCAGAGGTTCCCCAGGAATCCTGTTTACAAAGGCCAAAAAAACCCCATTTTTTTTTCTTTAAGTCATTTTGCAAATCTACAAGTCCCTCTCTATTCCTAATTAAGATGAAGCCCCTGGTTTTGTTCTGTCCTTATTTTTCAATGAGCTTTAAGCTAGATTTCCTGATTGTCATTGCAGGACAGGACAATAGCTAATAAATAGAAAAAGCTCAGCAGTAGTCTGTGGTGTAGTGAAAAGCATAGCACATCTACTGTGACCAAGGTTCAATTCTACCTGTTCACACAGCTGTTTTCCTAACACTGCAAGAAGTCAATTAGTTAAAAGGTAGCTATGGCAGAAAAATCAATACTCAATACTCAAATAAACAATATTCCTGACTTCTGTGTAAATAGCAGCATTGTGCAAACTCCTGTGCCAGAGATATCCTTTGTGAACTCAGTTCCCAGATTCCCTTTATTTAAAATGCTCTCTTTTCACTTCACATTGACAAAGGAAATAAACCATGGAAGATATGGTTGGTGTTGGAAACAGAGTCAAAAAACCCACCAGAACCCAAGAGCAGGATTCAGTTCTGGACTGTAGACACCTACACATGAATATGGACCATCTGCTAGGTTTCTAAGCTCCTATTTTAATTGGAAGAGTTCTAGTCCTCTATTTAGCATAGACTCTGAGCAGTATTTGAAGAACATGTGAGAGTCATGGAAGATATGGTTGGTGTTGGAAACAGAGTCAAAAAACCCACCAGAACCCAAGAGCAGGATTCAGTTCTGGACTGTAGACACCTACACATGAATATGGACCATCTGCTAGGTTTCTAAGCTCCTATTTTAATTGAAAGAGTTCTAGTCCTCTATTTAGCATAGACTTTGAGCAGTATTTGAAGAACATGTGAGAGTCATGTCTGGCCTCCAGTTCCTATCCTCTTTCCTGTAAGATGTTGGATATTCTGGCTACTTTATGGCATGAAAGTGACAGAAGTGGTCAGCATTCAGGAAGCTGAACTGAAATCCTGGCTGACACGGTTAGTGGCATCTGCTGAGCCAAATCTCTGAGTTTGACTGACCCTATTGATTATATCTCCCTTATCTATAATGAAGCTTTAGTCTCCCATGGTAGGCAACACTTGCAAAAGTACACATGTGCATTTGAAAAGTTCTCTGTGCATCTGGACTGGCAGATGGAGGATAGGGTGCAGCATGAGATGTTTTTATTTAGGCACTTGCATCAAGCCTCTTAATTATGTAGATATCTGCATGTGGATGTCTTAATGTAAGGGCTAAATCCTACCCTGGTTAACTGTAGTTTCCTGACACTTCAGCCACATATCTAAGCCAATAAATTACTAACTTCTTTAAAACTGTCTTTTCAAGGGTCCACCCCCTTTTCAATCTTCTTTGAGGGAATTGGTTTTCTTGAAAATCTGGTTTTACATTCTAAAGTAGCTTCAATATTAAGTTCATCATCCCTCTACTGTCCCTCACTGTAAAATGGATATTTTTTATATACCTTTGTGCCACCACAGTCCTGTTTATCTTTCAAATCTTGAGATCTTTCAAGAGATCCATATATCCCTTGTCTCTCAATTTCAACTGGACAAATAATGAAAAAATATTTCAAGTAGCATATTGTTTGGAAACAAATTGTTGAAAAAACTGCAAATATTAGATGACTGATTCACTCTGACAGGCCTTTTTTTTTTTGGCCATTTAAATTTTTCTTTCACACAGAAGTAGACACACAACAGTACAGCACAAAAAAAAAAATCAGCTCACGAATCTTGGAATTACAGCTTTCAGAAAGCTATAGTGTTCTCAGCTACCGCGTCTTTTAATGAGATGTGTTTGGTTGGTCATAATTGCTGAAATACTGTCTCTGTCATGGGTACACAGATAACCCTCTTCACTCATCTATCATTTCTCACTCCATGATTATTTAATGTCATGATTCCCTATGAGGAAAGTGTACACAGCATATTCAGAGCTCAGTACAGGGTGGGTGATTTTTTCATGAAACAGGTTGAATTTCCTGACTTTCACAGAAAGAAGGAAACAGTCTGCAGCAAAATATCTTTTCATACAAATAAGCAGGGAGGCTAAACTGCAGAAAATTTACTGTGCTAGTTTATTTCTGATACATATGGATGCTTTTTCTTTCCTGACTATTGATTTTCCATGTACTTTGAAACTGTTCACAACAGTGAGTGCTAGCAGAGTTTTTTTGGCTTTTCTTTAGTCTGAAAAGAAAAATTCAGTCTTATCCACCACCTGCCCAACAACTCCGGGCACAGCAGTGTCCCATCCTTTGGATGACTCCAGGAAGTACTACAGTTATAGTAACCACCTAGGGTGCTTCCCTGCTTAAATCTTTTCCTTTCTTTTCTGAGAAATATGTCTGATAGAAACTCAGTTTCTTGTTTTCTGACTGCATTTTTTTATATAATTATGTAAGCATCAGCCCTACCGGGAGCTGTGAGGTGGCAGGCTTCCCACACAAGGGTGGTAGGTGGGACTGGGAAATGAAGTATTTTAATTGTAACACTACACACCTCCTTTTCTGTAAATGACACTGCCAGTCTGTTTCACTGTGAGTAATTTAGAACTGGAGTCACACTCACCTACATAGAGATGTTTTTCCTTGTTGAATCCAGCCTTTTGAATGTTCTATCAAGTTCATTTTTTCAAGAGCAATCCACTTGGAGACAGGTTTTCTACTTCAGCTGTTACCCAACACAAAAACTGGTAAGGACCACTCTGTTGGATTTTTTGTGCAGGAAATTTCAGCAGTCATGGGAAGAGTTGCACACATAAGGGTGACTCATGGTATGAAGAGGTTGCCAAGATGGACCCAAAGTACATCATTACCTGAGAATTAGCATCTGCCAGCTGACCCAGTGGGACACAAGAAACCCTGGCAAACATTGGACTGCTTAGTTAGCATGCCTAGGATCACTGAGCATGGGGAAGACTGCATTTTAAATGTCGCCCTCCCTATATATAACTTATTTACCCTTATAATGGAGAAGCTTATTTTTAAATTTATTTTCTAAAATAGCTTTAGGTAATACTTCTGGTGTACATAAATAGGCAGGAAGGTTGTAATTTTGTTAAAAACATTATACAATACCATATCCTTGAGAAATTTGATAAGGCCTGTCTGTGCCACCATAAACATACTAAGTAAAGCCTTTGTATTAAGTTCATTTGAAAGAGATTGCTAAGAGCTAAGGCACAAAACAGTGGAATTGAATTACAGTGGCCTAATAAATTATCAGCCATTAGCTGAATTTTCTTAATTGCCTGCGGGCATGCTTTTAGTCCACTCCAATTGCGAGGTAATAAACGTTAGTGAAAGGGACTTTAGAACATTCAAAGCCCATAGGACAGTGGGGAGTCTAAATAGTTTGTTGGACTGGTGCCCATGTCCTTGTATGATATTAGATAGATCAACAACTGATTTTTCTATTCATGTTTATAATATTATTTGTGATATGTTCCTTGATATGTTCCTTGAACCACAGGCAAAGAGCAAAAGGTAGAAAAGCTGAGGGACGTAAGGAGGAAGAAAGAGATACTGATGAGTCACAAATTTGGAAGACTTGAAAATCCTTCTCAAAATGGGTTTGAAATTGCCAAAACATGCTAAAGTAAGGGAAGAAGAAGGGGGAAAAACAACCAACCAACCAACCAACACAACAACAAAGCCAACAAAACAAAACAAAGACTTGCCAAGATAGAAGGCAGAGGTTTTTCAAACTGCACTATCTAAAAATACAGATTAAATGTCTTTATTGAAGAAGCACTATGGTAAACACTTTGTGCTTACCTGATGGTATTTTTCCTTGTCTAGAAATGGGAATATGGTTTAGTTTATTTAAATCAGCGTATCTGTTTTTAAATCTATATGAATAATTTTATTGGTCCAGCACATGTCTATATTGTAAAGTTAACAGAAAGAAAAATTCTATTGTGAACATTTAATTAACAACTAAATCTCCAAAGTATTTCTGACTAGATAAATTTCTGATTTATTTAATTCATGTAAATCTATAAAGGCAGCTTGCTTATCATTTGAATTTCCATTCACAACTTTTAAATATTGAGCATTCCTATCACTCATGTCCTACCATGTCATGTAAAAATACATTTAGCAGTACCTAGTGACAATACATCTTTGGTCTTCCAGTCTTATAATGAGGTGTGACTTTGCAGTAATTCCTTATATGGGGAAATGGATTTTGATGTAATTACTGTGTAGGAAACAAAGGGTGGTATGATTAATTGTTGCTGGTTTTGAAGCTGGGCAAATATTCTAAAATTAAAAATCAACTTCTTATGGTCTTACTTATCTGGATTCTTTCAGACTTCTGACATCTGCTTTCTGTAGGAAACTTTACTGGAAAATTATTAGTTCACATGCTTGGATAGTCATGAAAATGTGAATGATAAACATGGACATGCAAATATTCACATAAGAATATGGCATTTATATGTGAAGGGGAATACCATTTGACACAGATAAAAGTGCTTTTTAATGAGCCATGAAAAAAATTTCAATCATACTATTTGCAGCAAGAGTAAACTGTACACATATTACTGAGTTCCAATCACAGCATTCCTGCATATGCTACATCAAATTCACCTTTTCAAGAAATAAATACTCTTTGGCATAGCAGGATTCGATATTGAGTCACTCAGCCAGAGCTTTGCTAAATGAAAATTTGGCTAGATATTTACCAATCAACACTCCATTTATGCCCCTTCATTCACTTGTCTTTTCAGTCCCTCCTTCACATCCATTTCATTCTTCAAAGCATGAAGCCCCTGTTGAACTTTCTGAATAGCCATCACTTAAATAGCCATCACTTAAATCATCCAAGTTTTAAGCATGCATTTATGCACAGACACATTGTACACATATTTTTACATAGGTTCATAGTACCTGTAAATAGGTGCCACTACTAGAATATCATACATGAAACAGAAATTGATATTCAGTAGACACAGAAGTAAAACAAATTATTAGAAATGTGCTGTTAAGGTTTGTTAAAGGCAAGAACAGTATTAAAATGTTTCATCCTGGAAATTTAATACAGATTTGAATTTACTACAGGAAAAATAGACCTTTCCATTAGTGAAGTTCATTTTTGTGTGACCTCCCAGCTTCTTTACAGAACTATAGTCTCCTTTCATCTATTACCCCAGTGTGACAAGCCAATAGGGTACTATCAAAATACCTCTGCTCTCTTTCCCTTTCTTCTATTCCTCAGCCTATTTCTCTTGCAAAATAAAAGGATTTTAAAACTGAAATTCATTATTTAAATTTCATGTCTTGAAATTTAAGAGTTCAAAATGAAACTATGTATAGTCTTAAAATTTAGTACTCAAAATATATGTAATTTAATTGCCAAATAATAATGTCCCACAAAGTGTAATAGAATTATCTTTCATACATACAAATGTCTGTAATCAATATTTCAGAGAACCAGAGAATGACTTGGGTTGGAAGGAACTTTAAAGACCACCTAGTTCCACACCCTTTGCCATGGCAGGGACACCTTCCACTAGACGCCCTGTCTCAAAGCCCCACCCATCCTGGCCTTGAACACTTCCAGGGATGGGGGAATCACAGCTTCTCTGGGCAACTTCTTCCAGTGCATCACCACCCTCACAGTGAAGAATTTCTTCCAAATATCCATTCTAAACCCACCATCTCTCAGTTTAAGGCCATTTTCCCTTGTGCCTCACTAAATGCCCTTGTCAAAAGTCCCCCTCCAGCTCTCTTGAAGCCCTCTTTAGGAACTGGGAGGCTGATATAAGGTGTCTCTCGAACTTTATTTTCTCCAGGATATTTACAATAATCAAATCCAAAAAAAACCATAAAGATGCTGTTCAACACTAAGATTCTCCTCACTTTGATCAAAATTTTCATTTCAAGGTGAGTTCTGTACTGCCATTTTTTTTGTATGGATATAGACAGGCAAAGGAATGGATAACAAAGGAGTACAAGGAAGGAAAAAATAGCAGGAAGGAGGGAGGGAAGGGAGAGCTGGGGAAGATGGGAGGGAGATAAAATCTATTATAAAGTCTAGCAATCTAAAAAATAATGTCAAAGAAACATATTCTGGATTTAACAATTAATATTTCTACAGAACAATGAAACCAAATGGTTGTAAATTACCTAAATGTAGGTATGGGATGCAAAATACTCAATTACACAATGTCCAGCATGTCTCCAATTCAATGCAAATGTGAAAAGACAACTGCTGTAAACATGTATTGGATAAAACAGGTTCACTGATGATGAGAAAGTAGCTCTGTGTTTAAATGGGCTTGCCCCCATTCTCACTTGTTTACATTTTTTCAAAGATAAATTTAACAGGAGCAGAGAACTACCAGGATGCTGAGCAGAAACTGGACATTTTCTCAAGAGACAAGAATAAAAGAGCTTTGCTTGTTCAGTAGAGTAAAACAAGACTGAGATGGGATATGACCATAAACATATAATGAAGGGACAGATGTCAGTGGGTGAAAGACCTGAAAAATCTCAAAAATTATGTCAGCACAAAAACAAAAAAGTGTTAGCTGAGTATGATATATACTCAGACTGTAAGTTACAAGGTTACGTGATGTGTATTTTGCATTAGCAAGAAAACAGATTAATGGCCCCAGGGGGTCTGGTGTGAATTTCATTTTCCTAACCAAGTTTTACTTTTAGGAATTTGCCCACAGCTACTGAAAGTTTTACTCCTGGGACAGGCAGTCACCACACTGCAGTTAAACTAAGTTGTCATGGTGAGTTACAGAGAAAAAGGTAGCATGTCAATTAAGCATAATGATGTAGCAATTAGCTTTTCATTTCAACTTTCTAAATATGTGCCATGGAATAACTAAAAGGATGCAAGAAATTTAATCTCTTCATCCTGTATTAAAAAATGGGATATGTGAAGAAATGAAAAATATTCGACTACTCAGAAAATCTATTTGTCTTCTTTGTTCAGCGTCTCCTTCTATTGATCACTATCAGTGCTGACAAATAGCTTGAAGCTGTGATCCTGAATTGATATTTAATTAAAATGAAGATCTATTCTAATTGTATGGTAAACACATCAGAGTTCTGTATGTAAATAATGTCAACAGATGTGGGATAAGAGAGGAATTTTAAATAAGTGTTAGAAAGTTTGCAAAGGGGCTAGGGAGCAAATCATGCAGAGAAAAGCAATAATTAAATTCTGTCTCTAATTTATTTTTACACTGGATTCCACTCTTATTACACTGAGGTTTAAAGGCTGATTTCTTTTTCTCCCTGCTAGAATGAATAAATTACATGTACGATATGGGGTTTAGGGGGGGTTAAATCACAAAAGTAATGTTTTCTTCATCAAAGTGTGAAACCTATTTGTAGTATGAGTAGACCATGTGTCTTCATGACATTGAAACATGCAAAATGAAATTACTGAAGTGCCTTATAGAGAATGGTGTTTTTCAGAGAACATTTTGTCTCCCAAGTCTGGTCAGCAACTTTCTGTCACTGTGCCCTTTCTCCAAACTCATATATATCATTAATGGGGAGAGCTGCACTGGTCTGTTGACTACTCAGAAGTCTCAGTCAGTTTTCCTTTATCAGATCCTCTACAGGCAGATAGGAACAGCCTTACATTTACAAGCCCTGGTTTTCATGGCCTCAGACACCCTGATATCTTCTGGAGGCACAGCACAGAGGAATGTAAGCAATTCAGGAGGTTCCTGGAGTACACTGATGATAATTTCCCCTTCTGAGAGATGGAAGAGTCAATGAGAAGAGGTGCTGTGCTGCACTTCATGCTCACAATGAGTGGCTTTTTGGGGATGTGAAGGTCAAAGGCAGCCATGGCTGCAGCAGCCATGAGATGGTTGTGGAATTCAGGGCAGAGGGGAGAGTGAAAAGCAAGCATATACTGCTGGACAGGGAGAATGAGGAAGACAGCATCAGACTGCTCTCAGTAGTGCCCTGTAACAAGACCAGTGGTAAAGGGCAAAAAGTGAAACACAGGAAGCTTCTCCTGAACATCAGGAAGCACTTTTTCCTGTGAGGCTGACTGAGCACTGGCAGAGATTGCCCAGGAAGATTATGGAGTCTCCATACTTGGAGATATTCAAAAGCCACCACATTGTCCTGAGCAACTGCACTTAGGTGGTCCTGCTTGAGCAGAGAGTTGGACCAGATGATGTACTGACTTCTTCTTTTCCCTTCTGATACAAGAAACACCCACAGCATCTTCAACAGGTTTTGGTAGTACCTGTCTGGACAAATGGTTTGTGAATAGTCCTCATACATGATTGAAGAAAAAAGTGCTCAGGAGTAGAGTGTATGCATATAGCCATCACAGTTTTTATGTGCTTAGTCATTCTTTAGGGAAGAGATTGAAGAGAAAAAAATTTGAAAAAAAATGTCTCTGTAATTATATGGTCTATGTGGCAGTTTTTCCTCTCAGCTGGAATTCTAGGATTCAAATTATATTCAGTAGAAAGCCTTCACTGTTTTTTACTGGCACTGAAAAAGTGCTTGAGAAAAATATGTGTCTATTAAATCACAGTTCTTGAATTTTATTCATTTTAGTAAGTGGTTTTAAGTATTTTTTTCAATTCTCGTTTTAAGATTTTTTATTTACATACCACTTTCTGATGTAATTTTTACTTTGAAATGACAAATCTTCACAATGCAGTCAGCAGTAAGGAGAATTTTTTTATTCTTCTTTCTTATCACAACTGTGCTTAACCATACTGTACTTATATTAACTGCTCTGTCATGTCTTTACAAGGACAAAAAGCCATCAAAAGTAATCATGTCTGTAGTAGAATGCAATGCCAGCATGTTACTAACCTGTGAATTATTTCTTCTACTGTGGGATATTAAAATAGGTCTGACTTCAGCCCAGTAACCTCAGTTAATGTCTGTGGGAGTTACTTTTCCACTTTGTGTCTCAAATCAGAGAAATGAGATTGCCTCGGCCAAACAGTAAGGTGTGAAAGCTCCACTAACTTCAGTCATAGTTTAAACAGGAAGAAGGTATCAGTCTGAATTCCAGAATGAGAAGGTTTTAGCACCAAAAGCATTGGTAAGGTAGAACAGACATGTTTAAATTATTACAGGGAGTTAAACCATGGGAAGCAAATGTACCTTTTAGTGAAAGAGCTTATTTTTCTGTGGTTTACCTCAGTCAGAGACATGCAATGAATAAGAAAAGAGTCAGGCACTGTGTCTGAGGTGAAACACATTTAGCTGGATAGCTGGCACATAGCCTTAGGGAGTGTTTCCTGCACACAAAGATGAGGTTTGGGGGTGCATCCTCAGGGCTGTGTGCATGCATGCGCTCTCACCCACATCCCTGTACTGCCAGACTCTCTCTCATCAACAGCCTGATTGATAATTTAGTAACCATTATATAGCAACACCATTTTTCTTTTATCTCTGCTGTAAAAGCTTGGCTGGATTCCTGCTTCCATATGCATTCATTTACCCTCCTTCCTAATGATAAATATGTAGCATGTTCAGTTTGATTCATATACTTTTTTACATTCCTTTTTTTACTCAAAATATCTTTTGTCTTGCTTATTGAAGAGTGTAAATATGTTTCACTCAGTTATAGCGAAGTCCATGGTAATTCACTGTTGCCTGAGGCTCTCTGAGTTATACCTCTTTCACTCCCATGACAAAAACATAATATGGGTGCTTCAGGGGTAATATTTTCCATGGCAAGATGTACCTGGAAAACTATACAGTGCTAAAAAATAGAAGGAGCCTCCCATAGGTTGGCTTTCCTTCCTGAAATTTTGAATATTTCCATGATACTCCACACGGAAAATGTTTCTCTGAGTGAAATTTTGTTCGGTTGTGAAACACAGCCCAGTACAGGTATAGTTTGACATCTATGTTTGAAAGAATAGAAACACGATAGTTAATACCATCTTATTTTCAAGTCAATAGAAATAAGGCAAAAGTTTATCTGGGGATTCCTTCACTCCTTAAATGTCTACATGGGTAAAGGTTTTCTGGAAATCTAGTGGTATAATTGTTTTTCATCAGAAAGCACCTGTTGGAAAACAGGCAAAATGCTTTGAGAAAACACAAAAATTTGCATTACCTTTGCTTATAAATTGACATATGGAAAGCCTTTAAATAAGACTGAAATAGAAATTCTTTACTGTTTCAAATAAAATACTTGGCTCTGTTTCAAAATTAGCTGTCATGCAATGTTAATTATAGGTGCTAGACACTACTTCAAAACCAAACTCAACTGCAAAGCAAAATACATTTGAAGCACTATATATGAATTTAAAGAGTTAAAATTCTGGTATATCCTAGAAGTGTTAATTTTCTCATAATTCTTGTGGGATTTTAGATGGGCAGAAACACTTAGCTTTCTACCAGTTAATGCTCTTAATAAGTGAAAATTAATAATCTATTTCTTCTATAACTCTAGTCATATTATAGGTTGTTACAATTCTCTGATATTATAAATTATTTTTTAATATTTTTTGGTATCATAAGGTATTAGGCATTACTCAGAAAGAATGAAGATAGTCCCTGATTCAATGAATTCTCAATATATGTAAAATATTGTAACAGCAATATTAACAATTATTTTCCCTATGTACCACTTCATTAATTGTCTGTTCTCTATTTTATCAAGACCAATATGTTGTGTTAATACATGATCTGTGGAAATTCACTGCAAAGTGTTTAATTCTATTCCTTCTTTTTTCTTTCTTTCTTAATATGTTGTGGTATCTCTTAATAATTCCTTAATTTTGCATAATAAGAAATAATGCAATAACATGGCAAAGCTGCTAATTGTTCTTCAGTTGCAGCAGGAGCACTGCAGAGACTGAATAAAACGTGCTGGATAATGTAGAAAGAGGGAAACAAATGAGTCTGCTAGAATTAGGTTAGCAAGCAGTAGTTAATTCTGGTAGAGATACATTTTGATTTCCAAATCAAACAGATGTAGTAAAGAAATCCAGTATGTTTTGAGGAAGGCAAGGGTGATCCTACAGATATAGACCTAGACACTGTAAGCTCTTATTTATATTTGGAGAGCCATATTGAGCCATTATCCACACTGATATTCCCACTGAGGGTGGGAATCTTAGGTTCCTTTCTTTCACACAAATCTGTGGGGATACCAGAAAAAAATCAGTACGCAGCCCAGACAGTGCCTGACAGCCAAAATACATACACATAGATCAAAAAGACTTTTTTTAAGAATTGGGCTGCAAAAATTTTTATAAATTAATTTGGTCCTTGATTACTATTCATTTTACTAAAGTTTCCTGCATACCTTCAGCTACTAGCTAATATACAAATAGGAAAAACAAAGGGATTCAGAGGAATTATTTGTGAAGTATCCATGGAGAGTATATTTTTGTTTTGTCATGTACATCTCATTCTAACTGCTACATTTAAATATAAGGAAGAAAAACATTCATGGTGATGCATGCATCAGTTCAGAGGTTCTGCTTCAATTACCACATATTCACAAGTCTTTACAAATCACTAAATACTCAAAAATGATGGAATAGTGAATACACAAAGAGGGAAGGGGAGAAGAAAGACATAACAAAAAACTCATAACCTTTTTAAAGACTGTTATCAAATAGAAAGAAAGTCAAAGCTTCCCAAGAAAGATAATAACCACAAGTTATTTGTCCATCTCCAGGAATCCCAATAGTAATAAGTTTGGTTTTCAGCTTCAGAGGATCATTTCCTAGCATTTTAAGGGTAGGTACAAGAAAAAAAAATTCTTCCCATCAATTTCTATTATCTGAATATGAGCAGCACAAATTCTTATAGAGTAGCTAAATATTTCCCAATAGTGTAAACAAATTAATAGCTCTGAAAGATGTGTCTCTTGTTTTAAATTATTACTGTGGATACAAAAAGCCAGAGACTAAAGAGGTTTTCTTTTAAATGAAAGAACACAAGGAAAAAAATTAATAAAAAGTTCAGTCTACCTATGGAATATCTAATCCCAGATGTTCACCACCAGATGCTGCTTCTTTTCCCTGTTTTCTCCTTCCCCTTTATACTTGCTACTAGCCAAATATAAATTCCTTCTCCATCTTTATGCTTTCTATCTTTGTTTTCCCCCCCAGCACCCCTGGAAGGATGGACATTTCCTGCTCTCCCTGCTGCCAGTGCCCTGCAGAAGGCTGCAATCCCCACACAGCCTCTAACACTGGCAGGCAGTGAGTGAACAGAGGGTATACTGTCTTGGGGAGTTCAAACTCCCAAGTGGAGTGGCAGAAGAAGAGCTCAACAGCAGTAAAAGTACATTCCCTTGTATTTATTTCAGCTCTGCAATAGCAATGAGGAATAAGTCTGAGATCAGGAGGCAGTTGCCCCTTCTGCTGCCCTGTAAATTATATTCTTGCCAGGCCATTGTGTAAACTCTTTCAGTTTTCTGAGAGATTTCCTGATGGGTCACAGTACTGGAGGTGACATCTACAGCTATTGGAAATAATGGCCCATAGCTGCAGCAAAAGAGAATTAACAGCAGCACTTTTTATTCAGGATAACAGCCTCATAATCTGTATCATCACTTCAGAGTGAATTCATACAATAAAACCAAACAAGAAGATAGACAGGTTGTTTGCGCTGTGAGTAAAATGAAAATACCATTCCCCCCACCACATTCTATCATCATTATTTTCCATTTTTTTCTCTCCTTTTGAGAAAGCAAAATGGTACAGATAAACCTAAATGGATCTGAATAAGAATCATGGTGTTGTACTACTGTAGACACAGAGAAAACCCTTTTCTGTCACCAGTGAGTAGTTGAGGGATACATTGCTGAAGACCTAATGTTTGTTGGTTTTTTTTTTTCAACAGAAGAGATATCAATATGCTTTTTACAGAATCCTAACTGCAGTTTCAGTGTTGATCTAAAAATAAGAAAATAATTCTTCATGACACATTTTCAATAATGCTGTAGATCTCTGTTTGTATCTCTTCTACACGAAGTGTCAGCTAATGCAATAACATTTTATCTCTCACGTAGTGCTCTGCCTGATGCACCCCACTAAGCTGTGCTCCCATGGACACTCGTGGTGAAGGAAAAGTCTGGTCTAAATGGAGACAAGAGAAACCTGAATAGTGCCCCAATCAGGAAATTCCAACAGTATAGATCACATCTCAGTTGTTGTGTTGTGTCATGCCCACGAAGGTACAGAATACATAGCATGAGTGGGATTTGGCTTCAAATGAAGATGTCTTTAGCTGTGTGTCATCTGTCTCCCATATGTACAAGTTCCACTATGTGGAGCAGAGATCGAGGCTCCAGTCAGTATTGCAGTTCATACAGATATCCAATTCCTTTTAAAATTATTGAGAGTACCTGTGATAGCTTAACACTTGGTAAATATGTCAGAACATGCACAGGAGAAAAATACTTTGCCAGACCTTTAACTGAAGGATGAGACATCCAAAGAGGGCTTCTTAAACCTCTCTAACTGACCATATTCAAGCAACTCATGAGCTGAACAATTTTCTAGGCTCCATTAAATGTATGGATTAAATTTCTATCGATGACTGGTCAAATCTCCAAGCAAATCCCTCTCTCTTTCTCTAGACTTGTGAAGAGTCCTGTGGAGACAGCTGAACTCGCTCTATATAGGAAACAGTTTTGATAGGAAAAGGTCAAGCTCAGGTTCTGGGTTTATTTCAGCCTAGGGGACTGCCCTGAAGCACAGCCATCCTGCTTTTCCCTTCAGCAGCTCTGTCCATGGATCTCTCCAGAGATATGGGCACAGGAAGCATTTTGCTAATATGCCTACCTGGTGCTGCCAATTTTTACTCATGTCATTATGCTTTGACATTACTGTTGCCATCTGAATTTTAAATTTTTTTTATTTCATGGGTAATTTGCAATATTTAACTTAAGTAACTTGGAAACCATAACAACTAGTAACTAAAGAAAATAATATCTGCATAACCTGTTTATCCTTCGTTGAATCCTTCAGAATTTATTATCATTATTATTAAAACTAAAGTGATCCAAATATACCAACTGCATTCAGGGTCATAAACTCTTTGTCAAGTTTCAGTCAAATACTAGTGGAAATGTCCTAGGCTAGAAATCAGATAAAAGAAGGTAAATAACATAATTTCTCAGAGATCTTCTATAAAATAGAGACTTTCAAATGTAGGAAGAAACTTATTCAAAATAGATGTAAAAATTAATGACAACTACCTGATGCTATTTAAACAGACAATAATCATCAATAAAAAAGAAGGTTTAACAACAGTGTTTCATCACAAAAAATATACTAACCAGTTTTCACAGTCTGAAACCATCATCAATCAATAATAGATAATATTTACTCTCTCCTGCTGGGGAGCCTTTTTTATGTTTTAATGGAATAAATTGAATGTAGGTTACTATAGTTACAGCAGAATTTCAGAATGAGTTTTGTTTTATCATAATTGCTGCATATTAGTATATAAACAGCTGAACCCTGTCTTCCACTGGTAGCACTAATTTGTGCCTAGAGACAATTCTCTCCCCTCAGAAAATCGAACAACAGCTTAAAATATGCTGTAAGTTTGTGGTCTTTCCCAGTGGGAGTGGAAAGTTTCTGCAAGTCAAGCTGTTTGTTGTTTAGAGACTGGGACTGCTGGGATCGGCAGCATAGAAAGGTGAAGCTGCAAAAATCCATCACCAGCAGTAAAGGGAAATTAAAAGTGTTCCCTACCCCACCCCAGACATGTTGAATTATAACCACAATACTTCCTATCACTATTGTTTCTGAGCAGAACTGAACACTAATGAATTTGTCTGGGACTTTTACAGAACCATAAGAGAGTTCAGAAACTAACAAGGAATGCAACATAAACTCTCTATAAAGATCCAGTTTTTATCATCATGGTGTTTTCTAACATAGAAAAATATTGTTCCCAGGTTGCAGAGGCCAGGAAGGAAGAGCTTCTCCATCATGCATTCTTTATTAATCCACATAAAGACTAATACCTATCAGATACTTCCTTCCCTCTTTAAAGAGTGGAGTTGTGCAAGTAATATTTTCCAGTGTGAGTAACTGGATTTTTAATCTCTCCCAGAAATATTGAAAAGCAGGAGATCACAGCATCATGGAAAATTTATGTATGAGGTAAAAGGTAAAAAGCCTAACTGAGATCTCAGCTACCAGCTGAAGTGCTACCTTCAAGAAGTTGCATGTGCAGAACTTCCAGTGCACTTCCATATTGCTCCACATTGAGAAGTCAAACAAAACTTCATATAATATGCCGAAGTACTTGAAAAGCCAACACGCCTGCATTATGGCTGTTACGTTTCCCTGAGCAAAAAATAAGACTTCCAAAATGACTGACTTGTCAATGACTGACAGCCCAACAAGGTTTTGTTAATGCCATTGTCCTGCAAGTAAAATGCAAAGGGAAAGACAGTATGTCATACACAATATGGAAGGACAAGAAACTAATATCAAGTCAAAGATTGACTTCTCCATTGTGACAGCAATTGTATGGATCAGTGGATTGCAGGAGATAGTAGTCTTAAACATGCTACACTTTAACAACTACAGTTTTGTAACAGAAGATGACTCAAGCGGCACATTGCATAAGGAAGCACGGAAAAAGAAGGCACATTATCTTAGTAATGCCTCTTGTTTCCCTCAGAATCAAAAAAGAAAATCTTTTAATTTACATTATAAATGACAAATTATTTTATAAAATCAATTTAAATATGTCTAGTAGTATTTAATCTTCTTTTCATATTATCTTTTAAAAGCATATGTTTTGAGGACTATTGTTATCAAGACAAGGAATTAAGGCTTCACATTGTAGGGTTTGTTCCTGCTCCAGTCTAGAAGGGCCATGTCTTCGTAATCTTCACCTTTGTGATCTTATGGATAACAATGTCCCAGAAAATACCTATTTTCCTTTTGAACATTAATTTAAATGTTTACACATCAATATTCTTCCCTGAAACGCTTCCTCCTCTTTAACAGAACAAGGTGATTTACTTAAACCTTGCAGGTACAAAGGGTCCCACACACCAAATAACTTTCCTCACACAATTAGAAAAGCTGAGTACTTTGACTCAAATCCAGAGCTGTCCACAGATCATTCAGGAAGAGAAAATAGGTGACATCTATTGGATAAAACACTATTTCTATCTCATCCAGCTCCAGTTTGGGGCCCATTTACTTTGTGTTTAGAGTTACAGCTGACAGAATAAGTGGGTTTTGTCATGCTCTGGAGAAGAAGCAGGTGCTTGTGCCCACCAAGGGTGCCTGTTTATTGCTTTTAATGCATCTTTTGATGTTTAGTTCATTTTACTCCCATTTTCCATTCACATGTCTTTCATCTAGCAATATACAATACTGACTGCAAAGTGCATCATGAGACCAATAAGATTTATGTATAATAGTGTACAAGTACACAGAAAGTCAGTTTTTATCCACAAATATTTTATCACAAATAGACAAGTTCAAGACAAAGGATAGGAAAAAAAAGCATCATAATGTCTTGTCCAAAATTACATAAGAAGAGAGACCCATCTCCTCCATCCTATATACTCTTTATAGACAGCTTTATGGTGACTTTTTTACTGGTGCCTTTGATTAATGTATTTGTACCAGTTTTCTCTTTTTTATTCCATTCAGAAAACTCCAGAGTATTTAAGTGCCTGAGTTGTGTGAAACAGTGACTGAAATTTTCAATATCACTCAGCAATTAACATCCTGCTTTCTAAACTCTTGGTCTTTTGTTTCGAGACATAAATGGGACATGGAACACTATGAAATTTGTCTAGAATACAGGGCTTAATTTTGGCCACTGATGTGCAGGGAATTGGTGTGTCTCCCACAAACTTCATACAGAATCAGGGCCCTCAATCACAGTATGAGACTTCCAAGTTTTTCTGGACTGAGCTCCTACTTCATAGTATTTATTTTAACATTCTTCATACATTCGTTCTCTCCTGTAAATTCTTTTCCTTTTTCCCTATAACACCTGTATATGTTAATGTAGACTAAACCAGTAATTAATCTGCTACTTATTTCTTTTCTTTCTCAACTCTACACAACAAAAATACAGAGATGAAGAAATAGCCACTGCTAAACAAAGAACCACATGTGTGTCGAGAAGGCACTATAAGAAAGAAGGGGGGAAAGAAAGGGAAAAGGGAGATTGTCCTTTGAAAGGTATTGAACCATTGACCTTAAGAGTTTTTTTATTCTTGTCTGGAGCTAAAGTACCTCACCGCAGGAAAGAAATGAGAAATTTTGAGGGCTATTGAGCACTGAATTCTCATGGTGGCTCAGCAAAATGTTACTTAGAACAGGTGTTTCTGTAATTGTGATACATTGAGGAAGTGTGCAGTGTTCAATATCCCCTCAAGACTTACTAATACGTCTCTAATGTCTCTAGAAATAGTACGCTGTACTGCCAAAGAGTACGGAATAACATCTCTCAAGCCTGGTTGAAGATATTTACAATTCAGTATATTTTTTTTGTAGAGCTGGCTTTTCACAGAAGTGAGGAGTTTTGGAACAGGCCCTAACAGAACCTGCCTTACTGCAAGGGACTTTTATTATTTAAAAATATTTGAGACTTCTATCCTGGAACCTTGACCTGTCTCTTCTCAAACAGAAAGGGAGAGCTTTTATTTCTCAAACAGAGCCTTGGCTGTTCAAGAGATCAACCTGAAGGGCAGGAAATCCCCCATAGGACAGGGGCAATTTTAAGGCTCTAGGCCCATGCATCATGAGAACAGTTGGGAAGCAATCTTTCCCACAGTTTTAAATCCAGACGCTATTATTATAGCATAAACATAATATGGCCAATTTGCAATTTCAATTAACAATTATAATATAACTATTTAATAAAAATGGAAAACAGATGGTAAAAATAAAATAAAATGCCCATGGCTATCAAATTTGCGCAGATTAAATGGAGGAGCAGGAAAGAAAAACACATTGAATAAAAAAATAAAAGATTTACCACCTCTGAGGACATTTGGGAGGACTAGAAGAGAGAAATGACCAGAATACATTCTCCCAAAGTAACTTAAGCATTTTTTTATGTTTAGATTCAGTACTTCTGAACTGGAACTTTGACAAGTACTGCAAATAGGAACAAATATATAGAATATGAGTAAAATTTGGTGCAACAGTGTGGCAAGTGACACTGTTAGGTATCATTAAGAGTTTAGCACTGTAGAAGGTATGTGAATCATTGAATGGGCTAGGATATTTTCTCTTGTTAAGAAGAAAAATTGACATAATTAGGAGAAAAAGGAGGTGGTTGGGTTTTTCACAGTGTCAAATATGTAGGCTTTCTTTTTTATACTTAAAGTAGAGCAGGTACTTGATGCCCTGAAAACCTGCAGTGGGAGTGAACTGTAAATAGGCATGCAACACAGCAAGGTCACAGTTTCTGACCTCTGTGATTATTCAGGGATATTTTACTAGCTGCAAGCCATTTTTTCATAGGAAAGATTCAGAATGGAATTGAATTCGATATGTTACTTCAAGCTAGACCTGTGCAAACTATTCTTGGGAAATATTTTAGCTAATAAATTATACCCTTTTTCTGCTGGAAGACTATTAGGAAAAATATCATAATCCCTGTAAATATGTTCATCTTCTTTAAACAATTGAAGTGCTTTGGACAAACATTTTTCAATCAGCCTTCCTGTTGTAAACTATTGATTTAATTATGTCCTTGACTATTCAGCATGCATTATTTCTTTTTCAAAGGGTGGGATTGGCAACTTCAGTTTCATAGCAGTTGCTCTGACTATTTGCCTGAATTTCTGAGTGTTCATAAATGGAGTAGAAGAATAGCTGGGGTAAATAAGAGATATCTGCATTCATAAGCAGATGGGTTTGGGTTTGCAGGCTTATAGGTTAATGAATGGAGAAGATCCAGTCCCAAATTATCCTGCTAATACGAATACTGGCCAAATGTTCAATGCAGATTTGACATGTGTCATTTTAGCAGGTTTAACACGAGTTCCTTTAGTCCAGTGAGGCACCTGAATCCCACATTGTCACAGATCTACAGCCCTTCTTCCTGTGTGTAAGACAAGCCAGGTTTTTTTGCTGCTAATCATGTCTCCCCTCAAGGACTACTGCCTTTGGCCATAAATACTGCAGAATTGAAAAGCAATTCAGGACTTGCCAGAATGCCTGACAGTTTCTTCCACATTTTCCAAGCTCAATTCCAGACAAACAGTACCATGATGATATAGCAAGTACTCAATACCAACATTTCAAGCCTCAGCAGAGAGAAACAGAACTGACGGTGAGGTCCTTAATCAGGATGCATGAACAAGCAACAATTCAGTTTACTCTTGCAAAGCTGTGCTGGGACAAATAAATCTTCCCTTAAAGCTACAGGAGCTGAGCTAAAAAATCACATCTCCCCCACAAAAAACCACTAAAACCAAAAACAAACAAAAAAGGCAAAACAAACAAACAACCTGCCCCTCAAAACCCAAACCTGACTATTTTTGAGTCCATTAGTTCAGATAAATCAAACCTGAAGGCTTTTCTGCAAAACTCAAAATCTCTCATTCTCATATTTTCTTAGAAATACATTGCATCTTCTGAGCCTTCTTTATATTGTAGTGGTTATGACTTTAGTTGCTCTTTCAGATAATCCTTGAGCATCACACCTAAACTGGTGACAAAAGTGACAGGGGCAACTCTAGCCAGTCCCATCACAAGGGATTACATGACCATGATTTTACCCTTTCACTCCACACACTGGTACTACAGAGCCCAGAGAGGAGCTCTGCTGTTACACATCTCTGAAAATCACCAGTCCTGAAAAGGAGAGGTGCCCTGTCCTGAACGGTGCTCTCATCTGAATGGATCCCCTGTTGGCAGAGGAGATGTGGCCAGAGCCCCTAGATGGGGAGAAACGTGCCTGTGTCTCAGTGCTGGGCAGATGCCTTGTGTGAGCTGGGTAGTTGTGTCCTGTAAAATGCAGTGTGCAGGCCATGAGACACCGTGCCAGCCGACACATGACTGTGTTCAGAGCACGAGTCTCAGAATTCTACATATGTGCTACAACACTCCCTATTGGAACAGATGCTAGAAACTGGTTTAGGGATCCCAGTTTTACAAGCTCTCTCCCACTCCATCCATCAGTTTTAACCTCAACTACAGCCAATTGTCAATTTTACACATAGGCAAAAATATCACTCTGTTTCTGCATAGAATTGTCCACTGCCTTGTTCCTGGGTGAGACTCTTAAAAACAAAAGGTACCAACTCTTGGTGTCTGGACTAGCAGAATTTTTCTTCCTGTTCTGCACTTTGTGCAGGATACTTGGCTAGATGGGAGTAAGGCAAATGCATTTAAATGATGGTAATTTAAGCTGGGAAAAGCCAAATTATAAAGTAAAGTTATAAGACCATAATTACCCTAGAACTGTGCCTCATGTTTAACAATAGCTGTCTGCAGTGCCATTAAAATAATGACTTTCAGATTTGCCAAGACTTTTATTATAAGAAATCCTGGCCACAAAATCTTATAGACCATTTCTTCAATTGGTTTAAATTGGTGTACATCCACTGAAGTCACTGCATGAAGATATGACCTTTATACTCAAAAGACCCAAAACATTCAGCAATTAGGTAAGCAGACAGTGCTCTGGTAAAACTGGATATTATGACACATGGCTCACATTTGCTCAGAGAAGCTGAAGTTATTTAAGCTGATATACTTAAAAGTACAGAAAATTTTGAATGTATATCAGATGGGGTAATTTTCATACTTATTTAGACCTGTCACAGAAGCACAAGTCAACAATATGCTGTCAAATGTCTGAATATATGTAATTTTAAAAATGCTGACTCAGAGAACAAATCTAGTCTTCTTTTCTACAGCCACCCTTAGCAGCCTCTCATATAGTGCCAGTCTGATGACCATACCTGCTGTTACATCTTCTTTCTGTTGAAAATATGCCTTAATGAGCTTAAAAAATATAATTTGATAATCATAACTTGCCACACTTTTTTGATACAGTATCAGCAATGCGTATGTCTTTGTTTTTATCAGGTTGCTACCACACAGCAAATGCTACTAATTCAACACTCACTCTTTTAGAGGACAGACTGTCCTGACTTTGATATATTCACATATCTAATGTCAGAGGCAGAGCAGTGATGTGGCATTGAATGCTGACTTTTTGCTGAATTCTACTAGAGCTCAGATAACACCTGATTTTTCTTCATGGTTTTCTCCTGGGGCCATAAGAGAACCACCCAATCCAGCCTCCTGACTATTGTGCTGTCTTTGAATTACTGCCTTATCTCTAACTGACTTTTTTAATTAATTGCATTATGGACACAGCCTGACTGCACACACTAATAGGCATCAGAGTGTCCACAAGAGCAACTGTGAGACGGAAAAGGAAAGAAAAGGAAACGGAAAAGAGAATCAGAAAGAAAAATAGAGAGGTTGAGAAACAGCTTAAAAATGCCACACAAAAATCTTCACATCGACATGGACAGTTATAAAGTATTTCCACAAAAAACCCACCTCTGTCTAAGTATGCTGGTATCCAGCTTAACTCCCCATTAGTTCACAAAACTTTTGTTTCAATTAATAAAACTTATTAACTAGTATTGCTTTTTAATTAATGTTGCTTATTTCCAGTGTGAGATATTCACAATGCAAACTTTCCTTCTGCCAAATTTGTGTGTGAAGTTTCCTCCTCTGCTCGGTCCTGTTACCATGAAACCAACTGGTGCCACTTGTAGTGATACCATGGATCTGCCTAGCTCCTCTTTTGTTTGCTGTTAGTCTTTAAACCTCCTCAGTTCTTTGCTTGAAACTAGATAATGGATTTAATAGATAGCAAAGAGATAAGAGTCTGAGAAACGAGTGCGAACACAAAGCCCTCATTTTCTTCAAATATTAAGTTGAAAATAATTCTCATGTTTCTATCGTTTTTTTTTTCCTCTACTTGGTCAGCCAAGGCATTGATCTCAAGTGTATTGGGTGGTTACTCCACTGTTGGGGTTTTGCTGAAAGAATTTAAGTTAGCCTTCCACAAATTTAGGCATTAGGTTCTGTAGTTTCATTTGAAATATTCCTAATTAGGTAAAACATTTTCTGCACCTAATTTTAGGATAAGAACAGCCATACAGAGTGATAGCCAAAGTCTATCTAACTGAAGATCTTCAGTGTAAGCTGTAAAACTTTGCATTTATTTCATTTATTCAGTCTTCCATTTGTAAATAGAGGCCATTTGTTATACCAGCATACATTTTTGTAAGGTTTAAACATCCCACCAGCAATGTAGTTCACAGTTGGTTTGTATGTACCATCTGGGCTTTGTATATAAAATGAGGCACCTAGCCTTAATTTTGGAATCATTTGCAGGAGGATCTATTATATGCTGTGCTGGTGTAGTCTGCTTCATGTTTGGAAGGTAATAATTCAGTAGTATTTCTAGGACTTGGCATTTGGTGTGCCATCTGGGGTGGTAAAGACTCTGCATATGGGAGATGGTATAGTCCCAAGTATTTTATCTCTCTAACACCCTTCCCACTAAAGGAACATTCACTTAAAGAAGCAAAATTCACTGCAAGTGTAGTATGCTGCCATGAAAAGAAAGCCAAAGAAATATATACAGTGTTTTTCTACTTATGCAGTATCACTCCTTCATGATACACTTCAAATATAACAAATAAACGTGGACTGTTATCACCTAATAGTATTTTTTCTCAACTTTCTCCCTTTGTTCTTGTTTATACTTTTCTGCATGACACAAAATTCCTCTCCATTCTTGAGATTTGTACCTCTTTGATGTTTGGAGACTACCGGCTACCCTTCTACTTTTTAAGTAAGCATACCCGGAATGCTAAATTTTCAGATAGTCTAAGCTTTTTGATACTGATTTCTAAATTCATGGCAAAAAGCTATTTCAATACTTGTACCAATGCTTTTAATCTAGCCCAGTGCAGTTTATCCATTTAATCTTTCTTCACTGCATCTGACCATTTGTCTATCACTTCAGTTTCTTATAGTTCCTTTCATTAGTCATTCCAAAAATCCAATTTTATGCTTTGAGTGCCAGTGCTGTATAGACCAGGACTTTTTCTGTGCTCAAAATTAAACTACTATTCTCATATATGACTGTATCACCTTATTCCATGAGACAATAATACATATGCACCTATAACTTCACTTGCCCTTTTTCTTGCCCTTTCAAGTTGTGCCCATTATCTGCAACTATTATATTTTATTCTCTCATCTTTTCCAGATTGTTAAATCCTCATTCAATATTTGCCTCAAATTATACCATCAATGGTGCCTTGCACTTTTATAATTTATTTATTATTTTATCACATCAGTGTCTGACCTACTGTATTTTTCTTTCCCTGTAAGGGCATTTAAACCTCCTCCTAATTTATGCCATGTGTAAATGTTGTCAATGAGTTGATGTATTCTTCTCTCCGAATCAGGAATGAAGATGTTAAATAAGCCTTGATTTACTACCAACATTGCAACAAATGACTGTGTATCTCCCTTCAACTTGATCCATCAATATTCTTTGTTTATGGCCTTTGAGCTAATCTTCAATCCATGTGACAGTCCACATATTTGTCAATTTGAATTAATTGCATGAGCTTTCATGGATGCTATACCAAATGCTTCACTCAAGTCAAACTATATTAGGTCTGCCATTTTACTCTCATTTGCTTATTTGGTAATACTATCAAAAGAAGTAATCAAATTTGTCTCATAAGATTTATTTTCATAAATCATGCTGCTTACATTTCATGGTTATCTTATCCTCCATTGGCCGTTCTGTGCCAGTAGGAGCTGGTTCAGCTCAGTAAATAGTAAAATCAGAGTCAACACATTGACTCTGATTTTACTATTTACCCCTCTAAAAGCAAACTCATTGATCAGCTATCATTGATGCTATTCTTGATGCCCAACACTAGGTTGGAGATCTATTTCAGCACTAATCAGCAACAGCCTTTTATATTTATTTCAGTGAATTTTAGGTTACATCATTGCACCAAAGGCTGGGTTATTTCTCCCATGTATTATGTGGGGTTTATTGTGGGTTAAAGAAAACCAGCAAAACTAGTAGAATCAAGAGGCAAAGAACAATGTGTCACTTTTGTGAATTACAGAAAACACATGAGCCATTTCCAGCTAAGATTCCTAGCATTTGAAAGGTTCATTGCCCAGGAAATAAAATCACAATCATTTCAAATACCAAGGGTTGTTCGCAGCCACTGCTTTTACAGTTGCCTCCCTTTTACCTGACATAGCAGAGATTAAACAAGAGACCTCCAACATGGAAATAGATTAAACAAGATACTTTATAAAGCCAAACTCTGTAGTTAGAACTGTTGACATAATTACAACTTGTGGATTTTGATTGCCAATACACAGCACACTTACAGGGAGACATCTTCACTGTTACTTTAGCAATACTAAAACTATCCTATTTCTTAGACAACAGAGAAAAAGAAGATCATAGCTAACATCCCAGTAAAATTTTTATGTTCTCTGTACAAAAGTCATGTGGTCACTGTCTGTTTGAATGAGGCATGGGCATTTTGGGTTATTTCTGCTGAATTTCATTTTCTGTTTGTCTCAGAATAGCAGTCACCAGACAGGGCCCTTCAGTTACCCACCAGCTCCATAGGTTCTTAAAATATATCTGTCCCCAGTGTCCCACTTCTGCCTCCACCATGAATCTTCCAGGTCTGTCCTTTACAAATATATATTTATTTCTACAGTGAGTTTCCAGTTCTCACTGGTTTTCAGTTTTCCTGTTAGGTGAGACAGATAAGAGAGGCAGGTATTCTGTATTCTGGGAATCATTTTATCTAGCTTCAGACATCTAAAGGACTCATGAAGAAGCCCAAATTTCCTCTCTAAGCTACCCTTATTGCCAAAAGTCCTTCTAGTTTTTAGCAGACAATGTGATCTGTCCCAGAGGCCTATTTTGTACTAAAATAATCTCTGCCTAGAATTCAACTTATCCAAAAGATGATATCTATCTATTTCACTACAGTGATGCAAAGGAACTTAGAACAATGAATACAATGAACTACATTTTAGATGCCAAAGTTATGGTGTATGAATCCTACACAATGTCTCATAAAGGCACATAAAAGTAATGTCATAAAATAAACTGATAAAGGTCTTTGTGTCTCAGAAGAGCTGCTCCGAGTAATGATCTCAGCTGAGTGTAAGTCTCAAGTGACAACATTTGCCAGCTGCACAAATTCCGTGGATACGTCATTAAGGGATGATGCTATCAAATTATCTATCTTGTGGTATAAATAGTCATACCTTTTTCTGTTCCACTAGGTCTCTATTGATTAATACTTGCTGAGAAGCGATTTGCATGTTTCAAATGTGGCAAGGGTCTTTGTTAATAACTTTACTTCTTGTTTAGGAACACAAGTGTTTGTCTCCTTTTTTGTTAACGCAAAATCAATGTCATGATTTACCATAAAATTGCATTAAATGACAACTTACTTAAAGACTTTTAAAAATAATTTATAAATCTGTGGGGTTTGGCCTCTCTAAAGCCTAAACCTGCACGCTGAAACAGTTTGCTTCTCCACAATTTATCCTGAAAGTGGGTTTGTGGAACTACAAAATTTCTCACCCTTTCTCTCTCTGTCGCCTTCCTTGGTTTTCTGTTCTATCCAAAAGGGACTTATTGTACCTGTCTAGCTTTAGCTCTGAAAATGTATGGGCCAATCTAAAATATATTGCCCTTTACCCCGAAACAACAATTGACACAATGTAGTCCAGTTCTACTTACACAGAAGTGAGAGTTTCATAGTGATCCATGACCTTGTAAGGCTCATTATTAGATAGATACCAATTTGTCATGCTGCGCCTAGCTATCAGCTTTTCTAGTCACTCACTTCATGCTTCTTGTGGCAAATTATATTTGACTTTCAATTTAAAATCCAGGGTACTTTAATGTAAAACCTCAGTATAATAATGGTGATGAAGCAGCAGGGCATGCAATTTGACAGAATGGATTTTTCTAGTTTATTGTGGCAGATTCCCCTCCCCCAACCCCAAAGATAAGAAAAGAAGGAAAGAAAGAAGAAAGGGAAGAACGAAAGAGAAAAAGAAAGCCAGCAACACTCTCTTGAAACCCTGGTGGAAGCTGGGAAGACTGTAGATACAGCAGCAGGCTGTCATTTAAAAATGGAGGCTCTACTGTTGCTCCCTGAGCACAACTTAAAATACATTAGATGCATCATGACAAGCTATAATTCATGAATTCATGAATGAAGATTTAATTCCTTTTTAATGAAAAAAAAAATGTTCCATCTTCTTTGGCTGAGTTACTGAACTTAATATATGTTACACAGTTCCTGTCAGACATATGATCTCTTTTGTCTTGATGCCAAGCACCTACTATTAAAAGTGTCATAGGCATGAAAACCCTGATACAAGGGATGCATTATTTCAGTACTTTTTAATGAGGATTTGCTTTTTAACAATGCCTTGTACAGGATACTGGGGAGGGAAAATTTCCCACTTCAAGCAAAATTACTATTGTTTGGGATTTATATTCTTATTATAGGAATTCTGACTGGACAGTATGGCACATTATGGAACTTGTTTCATATGTGGGGTTTTTTTCACCTTTCTTTTTCTATGTGTAGCAAAGATCATGCATGCATTTAAAATCTGAGCTTCATTTTGAAAATAATGATCATCAAATTTGGTCACCTAGACATTAAGTAACCCTGTAAAGCTAATTCTTTAAACCCATTTGAAGAGTCAACAGAAATACAATAACTTTAAGAATAACTCAGCCTATGTATTTTAGAGTAGGATTCATCCCAACCAACCTCAGGCTTTTAATACTTATGTATTGAAATTCTAGCAGTGCCTTAAAGCATCCTTCTTAGTAAACAGCTAGAAATATGCATTTTTTAGAAGATGAATCATCAGATGAATCATCTGATTTATCTTACAGACATACTTTAGGATAAAATTAATTGCACTTTAGGCATATTTCTTGCTCTCTAGCAAGGAAAATATTGAGTGATTTGATCAGACTTGCACATCCAGTTTCAAGTCATACAGGTTAGCATAGGTGTTTCCTCAAACTTAGCTCCCAAAATCCTGATAAACTGAATGATCTTTCAGACAAGACTTGTCTCTTGTCTCTCCCATTAATATCAAAGATTTGGTCTGGATGATTAAGCTTGAGATAAAGAAGATTGTAGACAGCAAGATTTCATTCTAAAAACTCACCCATGTAATTTCTGGGTATAAAATGGCATACAGTAAAACTTTGCCAGGCCTCAGTCTTTAACTGCTAGACTCAAGCATATTCACATTGAAGTAGTAAAACTTTGGTTTGTCGATGAATTTTTGTTTCTGAGCTATTGTGTATTACACCAGACTGAGCTATGTCATTAAGGTT